>NC_141687.1:1242843167-1244213167 GCF_964263255.1 Lissotriton vulgaris | reverse complement strand
GCTCATGGGGAGAGCTAAATATGGGAAGAGGCATGATGCATGTACGCCATGGGCAAATGGGGAGGGCTCTACTTAAAACCCCTTTTGAAAAAAATGAATTTTACACAGGTTAGACCTGCACTATGTTATTTACAGCTGCTAACCCATGATTTCACTTTGTTTGTAACCGTTTTTTTTAAACTAGCACTACAATTTAGAAATAGCATGGAGGGATAAATGTTTTAACCTGTTTTTAACATTGTAATGCATATGGTGAACTGTTACTTTTAATTCTGGAAGTGGTTTTTAAAATGTATTAATCTATTTTAAATTTTGTCCATTGAAATGTGCTTTTATCGTTGTTTGCTCGAATAACCGAATAAAGATCTTTGAAATTGAAATTGGGAGGACGAATAATGGAGCGACGAGGGAGCCAGCAAATGGCAAGCACATGTGTGGGCTAAAGCCCATAAAGCACATTCAACAGGTCTCTTTTCGAGACAGCACGTGCCCCTCATCTAGAGCCAAGACCTAAAAAAAATGGAAATTCTACTAGTAAAATTATAAAAACTGAAACCAACAGATTCCATTTAGGACTCTAACGTAGGCCCTGTGGCTGTCGTGGGCCCCCTGAACCCTAAAGTGTGTTTAGCCCAAGACCAATGAATATCTGTGAGTTATGGGAGAATAATTGGACCTTTTACACATTCTGCAGGAGGAGTCTATCATTTTGATTACATCACTGATGCAATTAGACACCAATACTGTATTCCCATATGAACATGGAATAAACTGTAATTTCCTATGTAGCAGCACATATACATAACCCACATGCAACAACTGTGAACTAGCAGTAACTGTTCAAATGCAGTTTGACCCTTGATTAGTATATTGTATGAAGCTTCGCCCCACAGCTGTGTGGGGTGGCTAAGATGGCTTTATTAATACTAACAGAATGCCATCACAGACATTCTTATTTAGTAAATAACAGAAACTCACTTAGAAATGAATACTCCAGAATGGTACATCCTCCCCCCAACAGGGGTGATATTTTTAAATACTTCAGTGCGCCATTAGCCATGATGACTGTTGAGCTTCCCCATCAAAGGACAGATCATTTATTTATTTGCATTTTTATGTAGCGCACACTCCACCCGAAGGTATTGGAGCACTTTACATGAGCACAAGTTACATTAAACAAGGATTAGAACTGGTTGGTAACAGGATTCCATGGCCATATTCAACCATCGCCCATCGAATGCCAGGGCTTCTCATTTCTAGAGTCTGCAAGCAAAGGGCCAACTCTCCCCCTCAAGCCTCCCATCACCCCAGCGGTGCGAGCATCCCATTGGCCCTCCCACTGTTCAATTCTCTCGTCAATTATGAAAAAAAAAGACCTTTGCGGTGTTAGAACGGCCACCGTTTTTTCACATCGTAAGCTGGTACATAAGTTATCACGATTGCATAGGTCATTAATGTGTTCAGCACTCGACAGCCCCCAGTTCACACCTGATTCACAGTATAATCTTTATTGCATATCAAACATAACATGCATAATTCACAATGCATTATCATGCAAATCAAAAGTCCCTTGACGGGGCGTCATAAATCACTGTCAGCTGCTGTGACAGCTCACCTTCTTTCGATTATTTTGGCATAGTGGGCCGTGGCTACGAGGCTTCCCTTGCTACCGAATGTTTGGCATTCGTGGTCCCTGTGGCCATGCCTGTTCTACAAGTGCTGTGTCCACCAGTACTATCCAATACTCACCCTTTATGTGTGCCCTCAAGTGTTCCTGCCATGCGGTATGGCAACGACCTTGTTCGGGCAAATGTCCTTTATGTCTTTTTTTGTCTGTCCTCGAGTGCCCCTGCCGTGAGGAATCCCAAGGACCTTGTTCGACCAATTGTCTTCTTATATTCTTGTGTGACATATGTTTTTGTTGAACATTGTAGCTACCCCCCCTTGAGATTTAGACGTGTGCGATGCCGCGTTATCTGGTGTGGGACCAGCTTACCAAGGACCCCAAAACATTCATGCTGGAATGCCGACCGGTTCTCTTGTCGCCCTTTTGGCCACCTTTGTGGCCATGCTCCCTCGCTCCCTCTCCCCACTAGTTTGTACCACTTCTCTGCCCCATGTTTTTTGGTTCGCTCCTTTCGCACCATCTGCTTCCAGCCCCTTCGGGAGCTGCCCACTGGGGGGGTTTCAGCCTTCCCTCTAGAATCGGCTGCAGCTCCTGGTCTGGCGGTTCTTTCTGTCCTTCACTTACCGGCCAAATTAAAAAATAAAACTCAGAGCACTCAAAAGATAGTCTTTCATATTGCTGTGCATTAACATGGCTGGCCCCCGTCCAACTTATGATTATGTGGCAGAGCAGGAACTAATAAAAACAAGCATTTGCAATGCAATGGTCTCGGCATCATTAAAGGTAGAGCTATTGGCATTGCTCATGACATTTTTTTTCTTTAAATCAAAAATAAATGGGCATTGTCATTAACATTGCCAATACACAGCACTCTGCACTCAACAGCACACAATGCTCTGCACACTTGCTCTGCACTCACCACTCTGCACTCACCACTCTGCACTCACCACTCTGCACTCTGCACTCTGCACTCACCACTCTGCACTCACCACTCTGCACTCACCACTCTGCACTCACCACTCTGCACTCACCACTCTGCACTCACCACTCACCACTCTGCACTCACCACTCACCACTCTGCACTCACCACTCTGCACTCACCACTCTGCACTCACCACTCTGCACTCACCACTCTGCACTCTGCACTCACCACTCACCACTCTGCACTCACCACTCTGCACTCACCACTCTGCACTCACCACTCTGCACTCTGCACTCACCACTCTGCACTCACCACTCTGCACTCACCACTCTGCACTCTGCACTCACCACTCTGCACTCTGCACTCACCACTCACCACTCTGCACTCACCACTCTGCACTCACCACTCTGCACTCACCACTCTGCACTCACCACTCTGCACTCTGCACTCACCACGCTGCACTCACCACTCTGCACTCACCACTCTGCACTCACCACTCTGCACTCACCACTCACCACTCTGCTGTGGGACCAGGGGACTGGATCAGCGATGAGCTGCAGAGCAACATAGGCGGTTCACGTTGGGGGCGCAATGCTCCGGGCAGCAACAGTTTATTGGCCGAGGTTGTGCGAGCCTAGAATCCTGCTGTCTTCATACGGTCCGGCCGGGGGTATCAGAGTTGGACCAACGCCGAATGCTGCAGTCCCGCGTGCTCGGCCATGGAATGGTGAGTGTACTAAATGCTCTTAGAAGCATTATCTTGCAGATATCGAAGCGGTGCCTTCATGGTTCCCTGGCAGGTTAACACGCCGAGCTTTCAAAATGTCTGCCAGAGAGACCACGGCTAGTTGAAGGATGAGGTTTGCAAATAAAATAGCCCTGGCCATTTGGGAAGCAGAAACAAATATGCTGTAGGCCCGGCTTTTGTCATAGACAGATAGTTCTCCGGGTAACAGGCCCAGGAGTATTTAGAACGTCCCGGCAAAGTCCAATGGAGTGTCAGCCCCGGCGTGGCGCATCATCACTTATCGCCGGCTGGAATCGTCATCACTTACAGCCATCACCGCGAAAAATTGCCGATGATTGATACTGACGGCAAAGATGATCACTCTTGCAACGAGCTTAATTGAAATAATTAAGTACTTTTGCGCATTGCTTGCTTCTTGCGCCGGCAGGATAATGTATAAGACGCTGTATAAGACGCGCAAAGAAGTCACCAGTCCACCGAGCGCTCATATTTCATCAGTGACACGGCTGGGGAGCTAGGCAAGCATTGTGTTGTGTGCCCGCGTGTTTTCTTGCCACATAATTGCCTGAATAAGAATGGCAACTTGTCGTCTGTCCGCTCATTATGAAGAGCCATCCGCTGAAGGGAGAAGGCCTGTCACTCAGGAGCACCTACTTCCGGTTTGGCCGGCAATGCTTCCGGGTCGCCGCAGGCAGCGCGGCGGCCCGACCTGCACGGGGAAGGGAGGCAGCTTTCGAGGAGGACAGCACTTGGCCGCGAGCGCGTTCTCGTGCGCGTGGCCTTAACAAATCGCCGCGCGCGGCCAGTGCTGTCGTCCTGGGAAGCTGAGCCACCAACAATATGGTCTCTGGCGAGAGCGAGCTTCGCTCGCTTCTAGCCGAGACCTAATGACACCATCCCCTCTTCTGACCTCATCAAACTGGCACCACGTGCAGACAGCATTGCGTTTACTGCAGCTACTCTTCAGCTTTGAGTAAGAGAAATATCGAAGACCCCAAAGAAAGATTTTTTTGCCAAAATTGAATCATTGTTGCTAGAATATAATGCTTTTTGGACTGGAGTACAATATTTATTTGCGTTCTACCAGTTATAGTCTTTGAGAGAGAACAGAAAATCAGTGAAAATGTGTTTCACTTTGTGCCGAGTGTGTGCCTGGGGTTTTCTCAAGTTTGAACATTACTATAATACAATATCATTTGCTAAAGCAAGAGTATTTTTCATTAAAATAATATGTTGACAAATATATATTGTGAAAATATTAAAGGGAATGTCTGTGGGGGAGGCAAAACTTGGTCATATATCCGTGGCAAAATTATAATTTTAGAGGAGAAAGAAGTAGGTGCATAACACATCACAGGAGGAGGTGAAGACCACTGTTACCCTTGTTATCTTTAGTAGGTTTAGATGTTGGTTCTGCAAAGGCAGGGCAGATTTTAATAAGCTAATGTAGTGGAAATGGGGGAAACTGGAAAACATCCTCAAAAGAGCGATAAAGCAATAGTCGTTCAGAAGAAAAGTGGTAGGATAGAGGGTTGCGATTGTCCAAGATGGAGCAGCTTTCCTCCAGACTGTGTGTAAAGTCTCTACAAAATGTGGTCACGGCAGCTACAGTCAATCAGTTTGCCTCTGGATGCAGTCTGGTAGCCATGATGTGAAGCTGCATAGCATTTTCAATGCACAGCTGAGTGTTCATGTCATGTGGTTTGAGTGTTGGTCACCCTTACAAAAAAGCATAAGCTGCACACCTCTCTACCTCTTGCACACTTCTTCATTCAGCCCATTGCCCTATAACACAATAACTGCACATCGGTGCTATGAATACATGGAATGTATGACACTACAACGTATGCTTTTACTACGCATGCCATTACAACGCACTTTTAACAACGCAAATACCATTACAACGAATGTTTCTACAACGAATACCATTACAACGTGCAGTAATTTAAAAGATCGGAAAGTACCATTACAACGAAAAACAATATAAGGCATACCATTACAATGCAAATAAAATAATAAACAAATAAAAAAAATTGAAAAATACCTCCTGGGACGGGATGCAGGGAACATACGGGTTTTGGGTGGGGAAGTGTATTAAAATGTGGTAAGAAACTGAACACATATTTTTATAAAAATGAGCATCTTAACAAAATTAATACTCGGGTATTAAAATTAATACTCAAGTATTAAACTAGTAACAAATAGTATTACAATTTAAAAATTATTCATTTTTTACAAATAACAATTTTAAAGCGACATAAATAAATCACATTCACCTAACTAATCCGGAAAACAGTAACTAACACAAAAACAGAGCCACCATTTTAAAACTAAAGGTAAAAACAAGTCCTACAACAATTTTCATGACCCGAACACCAAGCCACGGAAAACAAAATGAAGGATTAACACTATTGAATCGATAAACCAAAGTTTTAAAGATTACATTTAAAATATAAGTTCTCAAACCAAACAAATCAGAAAAAAACACATTTAAAAAGGCTACTTTTCTCAAAACTTATGACGACACCCACAAAAACCTATAAATACTAGTAAGATACCATTTTGAATCCAGTGGTTAACTGACTACCAGAGAGAGCAGACGGATTTTCCTGACACTCCTACATTTACCGAGCAACAAAAACACGACAAAAATAATACTTCAACTCAGCAAACTACAAGTAAGTATAAGTCATAGCAAATAAATACATAGTATAATTGCTAATCATTTTCAACAATTTTTTTAAAATAATTCATTACATATTTCAGTTTTCAACACACTTGAAAATCGATTAAACAAATTTGAAAATTCAGATATACATTTAAAGATATTAGTTGTTAGTACATTTATTTAAATACAATATATTTTTTAATGATATTTTGTACCCTAAAAAATCTATCATGTTTAAATAAATCTTTAAAATCAACAATATATATCACGTTTGTATTATTGCTTTAAAATCTGAAAAAAATGCTTTTTTTCTTAAAAAATTAAATGATAAAACAAAAAATTTTAATATTTCTAAAACACATAAAAATATTTAGTAAGCTAAACAGTTTAATATTTTCGATTTTTCAGTATACTAAGGGGGTCATTAGGATGACGGGCGAACAGGTCCGCCCGCCATCCTGTCGGTATGCGGGACCGCCCGCCATAAGGGCTGGGGTCCAGTGCGGGGTATTAGGATGTGCCCACCACAGTGGCTGGCACATCCTGTATTTTTAGCATTGTGGCGGGCGGTGCATTTCAGCATTTGCATTTACAAAGCGACAGGCACCGCGCAGTGCCTGCCGCTTTGTAAATGCAAATGAAGGGGGGTACCACAGGTACCCCCCCGTGTACACCCCCAACCTCTCCTTAACTCTGGGGGCCCCCAGAGTGAAGACCGCATGCCTTTCTGTGGCGGCATCGCCGCCGCGGAGAGGCACCTGTAAACAACCATCATATGGCTGGCGGTGTCTAATAAACACCGTCACTATATAATTCCTTTTCCACCCCGGCCGCAAGGCGACCTGGGCGGAAAAGTGGCGGACTGTCTTTCCGTCTGCCGAGGTCATCCCCGCCATACTAATATGGCGGAGGCGAAAACGAGTATGGATGTCTGGCGGATTGCCCCCACCAGGCTGGCGGTGGCTACCACCAGCCTGGCGGGGGCAAACCGCCTGACATCTTCATGGGCCCCTAAATATTTTTTTGGGGAGAAATCATTTGTTTCTAAAAAGATTGAAAAACTACACGGACAACTTATACAAACTGGTATTTCAAAGGTAAAGAAACTAAACTGTGAAGCAGTAAATCTTTAAAAAAATTATGTTTTAAAAAAAACAATTTTAATGTTTGCTTAACTGATTTTTAAGCTGCATAAAAACGATAGAATCAAAGAAGTGGAAAAAACTCCAGAGAGGTGTTGAAGTAGAGTAAGAGCTGGATGTTGTAGAGGTTAAAATTAATATTCTAACTCCAGGGAGGTGTTGAAGTAAGGTAAGTGTTGGATAGTGTAGAGAAAAAAATACTATTCTAACTCCAGAGGGGTGTTGAAGTAGGATAAGGGTTGGACAGTGTAGAGGTTAAAATTACTATTCCAACTCCAGAGAAGTGTTAAAGTAGGGTAAGTGCTGGATATTGTAGAGGTTAAAATTACTATTCTAACTCCAGGAAGGTGTTGAAGTAGGGTAAGTGTTGAATAGTGCAGAGCTTAAAATTACTATTCTAACTCCAGGAAGGTGTTGAAGTAGGGTACGTGTTGAATAGTGCAGAGCTTAAAATTACTATTCTAACTCCAGGAAGGTGTTGAAGTAGGGTAAGTGTTGAATAGTGCAGAGCTTAAAATTACTATTCTAACTCCAGGAAGGTGTGGAAGTAGGGTAAGTGCTGGATAGTGTAGAGGTTAAAATTACTATTCTAACTCCAGAGAGGTGTTGTAGTAGTGTAAGTGTTGGATAGTGAAGGGTAAAAATTACTATTCTAACTCCAGCGAAGTATTGAAGTAGGGTAAGCGCTGGATGTTGTACAGGTTAAAAATGCTATTATAACTCCAGGGAGGTGTTGAAGTAGGGTAAGTGTTGGATTGTGCAGCAGTATAACTTACTATTCTAACTCCAGGGGGGTGTAGCAGTAGTGTAAGTATTGGAATGTGTAGGGGTAAAAATTACTATTTTAACTCCTGGGGGGTGTTGAAGTCGGGTAAGTGTTGGATAGTGTAGGGTAAAAATTGCTATTCTAACTCCAGGGAGGTGTTGAAGAAGGGTAAGTATTGGATAGTGTAGGGTAAAAATTGCTATTCTAACTCCAGGGAGGTGTTGAAGAAGGGTACGTATTGGATAGTGTAGAGGTTAAAATTACGATTCTAACTCCAGGGAGGTGTTGAAGTAGGGTAAGTGTTGGATAGTGTAGAGGTTAAAATTACTATTCTAACTCCAGTGAGGTGTTGTAGTAGGGTAAGTGAAGGATAGTGTAGGGTAAAAATTACTATTCTAACTCCAGTGAGGTGTTAAAGTAGGGTAAGTGCTGGATAGTGCAGCAGTATAACTTACTATTCTAACTCATGGGGGGTGTAGCAGTAGGGTAAGTGTTGGATACTGTAGAGGTTAAAATTACTATTCTAACTCCAGTGAGGTGTTGAAGTAGGGTAAGTTTTGGACAGTGCAGCTGTATAACTTACCATTCAAACTCCAGGGGGGTGTAGCAGTAGGGTAAGTACTGGAAAGTGTAGGGGTAAAAATTACAATTCTAACTCCAGGGGGGTGTTGAAGTAGGGTAAGTGTTGGATAATGTAGAGGTGAAGATTACTATTCTAACTCCAGGAAGGTGTTGAAGTAGGGTAAGTGTGGGATAGTATAGAAGTTAAAATTACTATTCTAACTCCAGGGAGGTGTTGTATTTGGGTAAATGTTGGATAGTGTAGGGTAAAAATTACTATTCTAACTCCAATGAAGTGTTGAAGTAGGGTAAGTGTTGGATAGTGCAGCTGTATAACTTACTATTCTAACTCCAGGTGGGTGTAGCAGTAGGGTAAATACAGGAAAGTGTAGGGGTAAAATTACTATTCTAACTCCAGGGGGGTGTTTAAGTAGGGTAAGTGTTGGATAGTGTAGAGGTTAAAAATACTATTATAACCCCAAGAGGGTGTTGAAGTAGGATAAGTGTTGGATAGTGTAGAGGAATAAATTACTATTCTAACTCCAGGGAGATGTTGAAGTATAGTAAGTGCTGAATAGTGCAGCTGTTTAACATACTATTCTTAATCAAGAGGGGTGTAGCAGTAGGGTAAGTGCTGGATAGTGTAGGGGTATAAATTACTATTCTAACTCCAGGGGGGTGTTGAAGTAGAGTAAGTGCTGGATAGTGTAGGGATACAAATTACTATTCTAACTCCATAGGGGTGTTAAAGTAGGGTAAATGTTGGATCGTGTAGGGGTTTAACTTACTAAGAAAGAAAGAAAGAAAAGTTTAGCACAGCCAATAAATATTTAAAAGTAAAAGTAAAAAGAAATAGCCATTATAAGCTAAAACATATTTTTCCAAAATCTTTTTTTTTTCTTTTCAGATAATGTCAGCAGATAAAACAGGCAAACACATCAGGTCAAACAAAGGAAACAGACTGTTAAAACATGCTGGTTACATGTACTGCAAGGAGAGAATTACTGAACCAAGACGACATTGGAGATGGCTGCAATATTACTCAAGCCATTGCAAAGGCAGAGCGGTTACTCTAAGTGACATAGTTATTAAAACATCAGAACATAACCACTCTGCCTCTGCAATGGACATTGAAATTAGAGAAACAATCAACAAAATGAAAAATATTGCAAGCACCTCCAATGACACTTCTGGTTCAATTTTAAGGGAGGTTGATCAGCATGTCCCTAGTCATGTAGCTAGTAGTATGCTAATAATACCTAATCTGAGAAGAATAATTCAAAGAAAAAACAGGCAAGTAACCCACAAAGAACTACTCCTCAAACCTATTCTGATATTCATATTCCTCCAGAACTCTCTCTATCTATATCTAACGAACCATTAGGCCTTCATGGATTCAAGTTTGAAAATCCATTCATTTTCCTTCTGCAACAGTCTTTTATTTACATCTTCGTTTTCAATATTCGTGATGGTTTCAAGGACCATGAATTGTAATTGTGAGATGTTGTGTCTGCGTTCATTGAAATGAACTGCTACAGTTGAAGCAGCTCATTTCAATGAACGCAGACACAACGTCTCACAATTACAATTCATGGTCCTTGAAACCATGACGAATATTGAAAATCAAGATGTAAATAAAAGACTGTTGCAGAAGGAAAATGAATGGATTTTCAAACTTGAATCCATGAAGTCCTATGGGCTTAATGACCGATTGGAATTCTTGTGCTACCTGTAAATCGTGCCTCAGACCTCTCTTTGAGTTACAAAATTCTATCTCTTTTGAGTTAACTATTTTGTCTTGGTCTAATTTACATTTGTATGTATCATCTGAGATTTTTTTCTCATGATTTTTTAACTATCCATCGTTTACATACATTTTATTCACATTCAGTTGGTACTAATTATTTCATACGTTTTACTAATTTTTAATTCTGTTGTACACTGTATTTTCAGTTAAGCACATTTATTGCCCGTTCTAACATGGCCGACACTTAACATCACTGTAGATTACGGTCGAGACTTACGTTCTATATTTCTATTTCTAGTTCCCAGCATGCCTATCTTTATACTAATGTGGTATTTACAACCGTCTTCCGCGTTATTGATGGTGTGTAGTCCTTTTTGGAACGACAGCTCTCTGGCCATTCCGGTAAGATGTTTTTTCTCCATCGAAGAAAGCATAACGCCACTTTGAATATTTTTCTTATCTACTCACTATTTTGGACCACAGCGGTACCTAATATTGAATCACGAACCACACGCAAATTTTAAAACATTTTTTGAGCATGTTTTATTTTCTCATGATTTGCGCTCACGAATAGTTCACCCGTTATTTCTCACTTACCCGCGTAGCATTGGTTTAGCTTACACTTTTGTGTTAAATAATTGTTTACGCAGCGCACCACATTTTTGGATATGTTCGAACACCTTTTTTTCTCGTTTTATAGATAAGGCCTTTATTAATGGTCACATTTTGCATAGACCATGAATATTTCTGATCTCCACACAGTTTTCTGTCTACCTTCATTCAGATTGTTTACCTCTTTTTACCTTAATCATTCAGTTAGTAATGTATGCATTGTCTAGTGAATAGAGTGGGGCTTCATTTACACTTTTGTGTTCTTAGATTCCCCTGATGAAGTGCCATGCCGGCACGAAATGCATTGGGACCATTTCATATATGATCTAACTCCATTAGTAGGATGAAAAAATCATTAATGTGATCTACAACATTGATTGAACTTTTCATAAACGATAGGAATTAAACTGATTCATGTAACCACAACGGATTCTTTTCTACTGTGTTAGAGAAATCCTTTTTGATGAACAAACCATTGCTCAACCGTGTTTAAATCGCCGTAGCGATTTTGAAAAAGCTGCGCCCAGAGGGTCGCCCCTTAGATTTTCAGGGATGCATTTGTTACTGTTTCTAAATTGGACACTTACAGGACGACTAGGTGATACCTCCGTAGCACGCTACAATTTACTTATCTTTTCTCAGAATTAGCCTGTGCACAGTCGACAAACCTTTTTTTTGCTTATTTTGAAATAAGCATTCCCCCCCAAAAAATTTTAAAAATCCATTCCTCAAACAAGGTAATCCACTCAAAATTTGTAAAAACTGGACTGAAAAGATCGAATCACAGTATTCCATACAAAATCCAAATCCAAATCCAAATCTAAATCCCAAAAATCCATATGTTTTCGAATTCCACCTCCAAGCCAAAAATTGATCCATCTTCTTTCTTCTCTTTCGATTCAATTTTTTAAAAACCACAATCCAAAGTATCTTCTTAAAAATCCTCGAGTAACAAGATCCCATATTTGTAAAAATATACTCCTCGCAGCCGTGGTGTTAGGAAGCGCTGTGATTCTGCATCATTTAACCCTGGGACCACCTTCATTAACTTTTTAAGACTTTTGCCGATCTTATGCGGATTAATGGAGCAGTAGTTGTGGGTTGTGGACTGCAAGGACCAGCAGTCTCTGCGGGATTCCACAAACCGCAGCTGGGACCTCTTCCAGCTCCTTTCACTCCGCATATAGACACATCCATATACGCGGGACGCGTGTGGGCGCGTGCCGGGCAAAGCCCGGGACAGGTGCGGGACCGTCTAAGGCAGTCCGAGGACGATCGAGGCTGGGCTGGGCCCCCCCCCCCCTAAATCTTGGGTTCTGGGTACTGTCTTTATAGTTTTAATATTTTTGTTTTTTTATTGTGTTTACAGTTGTTGGTATCTAGGCAAAATGGCTCAACGCTCTAGGAACGGTCATAATGTTACTCTCTCTACTACGGGTGGGGTGGTCACAGGTACTATTGACCAATTCATTAAACGGGCTGCAGTGGTGTTAGAAAAAGAAATAGCCCTTACTGAGAAACGCTTATCTTTAGATCTTTTAACAGGAAAGCGTTCCTCACTGGGTATTATTGGGTCAGCAGTTACCCCCGAACATCCCATCCCAACAGACCCCTTAGTTATTCCAAGCCCAAGATCTAGTTTTAT
Organism: Lissotriton vulgaris; assembly: GCF_964263255.1. Lineage (NCBI taxonomy): Eukaryota > Metazoa > Chordata > Amphibia > Caudata > Salamandridae > Lissotriton > Lissotriton vulgaris. The sequence goes on along the minus strand of NC_141687.1, from coordinate 1,244,200,729 downwards.
GCAGGGAGCGACAGACAATACAGTGGCTTGTTCCATTCTAAGTTCAACATCAATTAGTACGGTTTCTAGTAACTCGCAGTTTAGTGTCTCTACATCTCTCTCGCCACCTCGACCTCCAACCAAAGCTATAACCCCGGTGTCAACAGCGAGAAAAAATACGAAAGTTACCTCTATAACCAGTAAAAGAAAAAGAGGGGGTGGTTCCCAGAAGGGTGCCTCAGCCAAAATCCCGAAACAATCCAATCTAAACCAGGCTCCCAACATTTTGCTCAGCTTCCCTGCCTGCCTATGGCCTCCTCAGACATTTCCCAGTCAGTTGCCCAATGTAGCATTAATGAGGGTCTTTTTGAGAAAATGGAAAAGCTAGTGAAATCCTTGATGCTACCGTTACTTGAGAGAACGAGAACGATTAATTCCAAACTGGACCAGCTAGAAAAAGTAGTTACAGCAAATACCAGCGTGCTGGATAGGCTAGCGAAAGTTATGGAGAGTCCTAAGGCATCAGTTTCTGCTTCAGAAGTCACAGGATCTAGTAGTTGCAGTAGGGCTGCCCAACCAATTTCTACTGAAAATTCTGTTTCTCAGTCTCCCCAACCCTGTGTGGAGAAGTGCCCTGTAGAGAGCATTACATATGGATCTACTGGGAACATGGGTGCGGGGGCAGGTGTGGTGGTCAGAAAGCAGTCCACACAGTGTGTTCAAACAGTAGAAAGTCAGCCTAGTGGGCTTGTCTCCCTGGGTAGTAAGGGTACTCATCAACGGCTTCCTTGTGTAAATCTTCCCCCTGAGTCAGTACCCTATACGATTATTTTGGAGGGAGTACCAGGGATTGGGGCTGAGAAAGTTGAAACTCACAGGGAATTGAAAAACAAAGTCATCTTCTGACTTAACAAGAATAGAACACTCCCCCCTTTTTCCAATACAGAGATATTAAATGTTAGGAGGGTGAGTTGGGTGGGTAGTAGTGCTAAGGATCTAGAAGGTGTCTGCGTTATTGTGAACTTTAGAGACCCTTGGGTAGTTGATTTTATCCATAGAGAACGAAGGTTTTGGAGAGAAGAAGACATGCAAACCCTAGGTTTAAACTACTTCTATGTCGGTGCGAAATCTGGTCCATCCTTCCCCCCACATTATATACGTAAAAGGAGACCATGTGGTGTAAGTCCTCTTGCCAGGGTGGAGCACTACCTCCCCCTGTCAAATCGATTTGAGCCTTTTATAGGCTTAGAGGGGGTAGACTGACTTACACATCCTACTGGAGGTACTACAGTGACCCAGGTGTTAGGCAGAGATGCTAACGGAAGCATATCCAGTGGGGAGAGGGTCCATCTAGTGGACGGCACACCGGTGGGTGGTGAAATTGCTGTAAATGGTGCGACGTCCAGTGTCTCTTTAGGGGTGGAGACAGTAGTCCACATATTGAATGTTTTGGATAGGGTCAGGGTTGGTCGAGAGGATGGCCAAGGTGTGGATATGCCGTCCTTGGGTTCCTCGGTTGAAGAGACCCCTATAGTTGTTGGGATGCAAACAGGGTTAAACCCAAGGGTGTCTGCATATATCCAGACAACTACCCAGGATGCTTTGCTTAAGATTGTTTCGTAGAACATCGCAGGGCTGAAGAGCAAAACTGCTATTAGCGAACAGGCTGATTTTGTGGATGACCACGACATCCTAATTTTCCAAGAAAGCTGGGCCCCTGATCCTGTCTACCGTGTGGGGTATCTAAACTTTTATAAACCCGCTACCAGGGGCCTAAGGGGTAGACCGTCAGGTGGTCTAACTATTTGGGTGAGGCAGTCGCTTAGCTTTAGGCCTACAGAAGTATTAGTGCACAGCCCGGACATTCTTGGGGGAAGGTTAACCGGGCCTAACCACATGAAGATTATTATTGTAAATATTTATGTTCGTGGGCTACCAGGGGGGTGGAGTCCGGGTATTTTAAATGAGCTAGCTCTCTACCTTGACTCTATCGGGAGGGAAACATTTGTGGTTGTGGCAGGTGACATAAATTGTACCTTCGAACCCCTGCCCTTTGAGGGGGATGATATCTTTGCAGAGGAAGATGCACAATGGAATATTCCACGACTTGATATAAAACCTATTAAGAGGTTGCCTGAGGCTGCCTTACAGTGGTTGGGTCCGTGCCTTGAGTGGGGACTAAGAGCCGTCAATGGACGATCTAGTTCCGTCAAAATTGGTCGGGTAACATTTGACAATGGTATTAATACTAGTCGAATTGTTTATATCTTAACTAAGGCAGAGTATTGGCCCTATCTAGATGATATAACAGTCTCTGCTCGCCCGGAGAGTGACCATAACCCGCTCCTCCTTAGTTTAAAAATCGAAGGTAGACTGGAGAGCAACGTAACTACTGAGATCACTACCGCAGAGACACTCCTTACAAATGATAGGCGTAGGGTCCGGTGGAATAGGGTAGTAGACGACCCCCTGATTTTAGAAAGGATCTCTTATGAGGTCTCTTCCACTATGACCTTGCTACACGCAGTGGCCGAACAGGAGGTCCTGACAGTGAATATTAGTGCACTCCATAAAAAGCTCTTTGGTGTTTTGAAAACTCTTTTTTCTAAAAATGCTAAACCCGGTAAACCATTATCCAACAAATCAGGGAAAAAATGGTACAATAAATCATGCCACCAGGCGTTACAGTTGTTTGGTTATTGCATTAAAATCTCAAGTTACTGTTAATATCAGGAAAGCAAGGTATGATTATAAAAAAGTTCAAAGGCAGGCCAAGAAGGACTGGGATGATCAACATTGGCAGGATGTATTCGAAGCAAGTAGTTCGAATAATCAGACAAAGTTTTGGCAGATTGTCAAATGGGGTAGTACTGACGAATTGCAAGTTCCTGCAAATCACGTGTCTGCAGCAGATTGGGTCAAACATTTTAAGTCCCAGTTTAGGGTTCCTGATCCAGAAACACCCTGTACTTCTCTTGACCAATTTCTAAAGGGTCCGACCATGTGCTCCCCTTTAGTATTTATTTGTAAAGATGTAGAGAAGGCACTCAGATTGGTACAAGCTGGTAAAGCTCCAGGCATGGACTGTATTCCTGCTGATTTATTTTAACATGATTCCCCAAACTGGGTGCCCTATATCACTCTACTAGCTAATGCCATTGTGATGGGGGCTCCAATCCCAGAATCTTGGCGGGGGCCGAGATACTACCAATATTTAAAAAGGAGGATCGTTCGGCCCTGGGTAATTATCGTCCCATCAGCTTAATAGACGCCATTCAGAAAATCATAGCAAGGATGGTGCTAGCCAAGATTCAGGTATGGATGGACCAAGAGAACGTTCTGTCCCCACTACAGGCAGGCTTTAGATCCTGTGTCAGTACGATCAACCAGGTATTTAGATTCCTCCTAATTTATTGGAAGGTGGTTACTTTGGGTGGTGGAACTATTTTTGCAGCGTTTGTGGACTTCAAGTCTGCTTTTGATCTTGTTCCAAGACGTAAGCTATGGGATGCATTAGGATCCATGGGAATGCCTCATAAACGTTTGGAAATAGTTATTAGATTACACGAGGCAAACTTTGCACAGGTTAGATGGGGCAATCAGGGGCAGGTAACTGAGAGATTCCCCGTCACCCGTGGTGTACGACAGGGGTGTGTACTTGCACCAACCCTGTTTTTGTTATTCATCAACAGGGTCGAGCAGTACTTTGCTGAAACCCCAACAGACGCCCCTTCTTTAGGTAGCACAAAGTTCCTGCTTCTTATTTTTGCGGATGACACCCTTATCTTATCAAAAACCCAGAGGGGTCTTCAGACCGCATTAAATAAGTTTGAGGAATTTTGCCAACTTAATGATCTTCAGGTCAATGTCACCAAAACAAAATTCATGGTACTGACTAAAAAAAAAATAGGCCGGTTAAGGGCCATATTAGCATGAATGGTCATGAGCTAGAGCAGGTGAGTGTTATGACATACCTAGGGGTTGTTTTGGAAAATAGGCTTAGATGGAAACCCCAGCTTGATGTACTTTCCCTGAAGTTTGCCCAGATGACAGGGTGCCTAATTAAGGAGCAGAGAACATCCCTGACCAAAAGGATAGGTCCGGCGTAAAAATATACAATGCCAAAATAAGTTCAGCAATCTTGTACGGTGCGGACTTATGGGCTTTCTCGGATCTTTCTTCGTTAGTCAGAGTCCAAAATAAACTTCTCCGTAATTCGGTTGGCCTTCCCGAATCCAGTCCTATGAAGCCCCTGTTACTTGATCTGGGTTGCCACTCCATTGACGATGTTGCTCGTTTTAGAACAGTAGCTCTGTGGAGGAGAATTTGGATGACTCCTGAACTGGCACTTTTTGCAAACGAAATTTTGGACCTTAGATCCATAATGGGGTCAGGTAGCCTTCCTTGGTTTAGACAAGTCAGAACACTTTTGGAAAATATGGGTCTTGACCAGCTGTGGTCGGCACTATTTAATAATGTTTTTCCTACAAAAAAGGAATTTAAAGGACTCTATTAGGTTATGGTAAGACAGCAACTCATTACCCAGACAGATCCCACCTCTTTGACGGGTAGATTCCTGGTACACAAACTTGACCCCTTTTTAGAGGCCTATTGGGATATCATCACAAAGGGGTCGATTCCGGTAAAAAAATGTCCGTACCCGTCCGTCTGAGTCGCGTAGTACGATCCGTATTCCGTGAATCCGTTCGAATCGTCGCCATCCGTACGTATTGCAAGGCTGAAACTGTGAACCGTACGACTCGTACACATGCCGTACGACTCATACACATGCCGTACGACCCGACGAGTACGATCCGGACCGGGTATGAGGACCCGATTCGTACGGTCCACGTCAGGTAAGGGCGAGTCGTATGGAAAAGCACACCCCATGCTCGCGGCTCGTACACCCATTGTACATGGGGTACGGCTCGTACAACCATCGTACATGGGGTACGGCTCGTACACCCCATTATCGCAGGGGTACGCACCTAACCCCTGAAATCATGGGGGGTAAGCACCGTACCCGGGGGGGCCATTCCGTACCTGTTTCGGCGCAAACTCTGCTTTTACGGCTGTTTTCAGCTCCCGTAGAAAAAGGGTCGTACGGTGCGTACCCGACACTTATCGTACTTGCTGGGTCATAAAAACCAGCCGCGAACCGTACAGATGTTGTGTACAGCGGGTTAAGAGGGAGAATCGTACGGAGATTAGAGTCGTACGTTCTCTGTACGACTCGTACGGAGTACGGCTCCTGGTACGAATCGTACTTCGTCGTACGTACGGGGGACGTTGCAGGGTACGATTCGTACAGGAAAAACGCTCCAAACGGATATTCGGAGCGGTTTTTCCCGAATCGGAATCGGCCCCAAAGAGTGTGGATAGGAAGCTATATCATCAGTTTAGGGTCGAGTCGCTCCCCTTGAGATCTCTTACTAGTAAATGGCGTGGGCAGTCAAATGAGTTTTGCCCATGGTGCAGGGATCAAAAAGAGTCAATAGGCCATGTTCCCTTTGTTTGCCCCGAATACTCAGCACCCCGGAGAAAATGGCTAAAACCGATTTGTATAAATATAAGAACACGGGTGGGGTTGGAGGCACTATGGTTATTACGGACCAATACAACAGACCCAGTGGCTAAAGCTGTGGCAACATTTCTGGGGTGGTCTTGGATCATCAGAGCGGCGCACCCAACAGTTAGATAGTCGTCCACTTGTTTTAATATTGTTATTATGCATTTTCTGACGTCTTTAAATTTAATCATGTCTTATCTATTGTACATAAGCATCTTTGTATGTCACCTGTAGTAGACTTACTTTGAGGTGCATTGAGTTTCGGATGTAATTTTTTATCCATAAATTCTAAATGTTATGATGGACTGTTTTTAACAATGGTATTTATTGCATCACTGTGTTAAGTTGAGAGTAGAGCTTTTTATGTTTGTCTTTTAAAATGAAATACTTTGAAATAAAGACGTATGAACTACTCCAAAGTAAATCCAAATCTTCAAATTCGATCTTCTTCTAGTTCCGTTTTTTTGCAAAAAAAATTTAAGTTCAAATAAACAATTCATATAAATTTGTTTTACTGTACTATAACAATAATTCACTTTATTAAATTACGTTTTCAAAATTTAAAGTAATAACAAGTGACCCGACAACGGCATACTCTAACTACACGATCGGTGATATGCTAAAAGGGTGATAATATCTAAAATAACATTAATATACTATTCCTCGCTATTCTCTCCTTGCAATATAATTACTTTATAACATCTAACTGTTTATAAATAAAGTTAAAAAAGTTTCCTACCTGAGCGCAGGTCTGCTTGCTGCTACTTTCTCCAACGACGCTCCTCAAAATGGCCGCGATAAAGCACGTCTATGCGTCTACGTCATCCGGAGTTATAAAGAGAAAAAAAGGACAATTTATTTCTGTGTTACTGTAATAACCATTACATTTATTTACATTTTTTTTTATAAGTTAATATATACATAGGAAATTATTTGAAAAATATGTAAAAAAGTGATAAATTAATCTCTATTTTTTAATTATTTTCCTAAATAAAATACAATATGAACAATCTTGCCTTCTGTATTTATTAATATTATTATATATTTATTATACTTGTATAATCAATGTTATGTATTGAATATTAACTAAATAATGTACTTACCTCTATACTTGTCCAATTTGCTTCTGATCTGTCCTGCATCACTCTTCATATGAACTTGAGAAAGAGTTCCGCAGCAAACATATAGCAGGCTATGGAAATAAATAAAGGACAAGTTATTATATTGAAATCAATGGAAAAGCGTGGGAAAATATGTTTATTATTTTTTTATTAATTTTCAAACATATCAATTCTTTCATAAATATTTTTCTAATGAAAATATTATTTTGTAATCGTAATAATAATTTTATTAATTTGTTATTATTAAATATATTTTTATAAATTACAATTTAAAATTATTATACTTTATTGTTTTAAAAAATATATATATTTAATATTATAAAAATAAAGATTATATTTTTATAATTAATAATATTTTTAAAGACTTATAAAAAAAAATTTATGTTGAAAAATATCTACAAATGAATAAGTAAATTAATTAATATTTTTAAAAAGTTTAATAAATATATTAATGCTTATTATTGTAGTTTTTATTATTTAAAAAAATTAATAATTCCTTAAAAATTCACAAATACATTTTATACTTACAAATATTTTTATATTATTATTTATTTGATCAAAAATAAATAAGTTACTTTTGAAAAAATTGTTTACAACTTTGAAGTCATTTTTAAATATTTTTTTTTTTTAAGAGTATTTTTTTATAATACAAATAAAATAAATAATTTTTCTATATCTTTACTTTAGGTTAAATTACTAAGGAGTATTATTTGATTATTATACATTTTTCATCTAAATTTAATGTAAACTATAATTAAATATTAAAACGTAATTTTTTTGACGATTATTAATTAATAAAACAAATCAGTATTTTAAAAAAGGGGGTATTTTAAAGATTGAAATTTAATATACATTTTAAATGTATTTATTTTATTAACTTTAAAAACTAGTATTATTTTTTTTTTAACAAAACATTATTAATTTTTAAACAATGTAATATAATAAAATAAAAGTAATTTTGGGTATTATTTTAAAAATTCAAATTTGTAAACAATATAAAAAATATTTTATGAGTATTAATTTAACTAAAATAAAGTACTAGTTTGATTTTATTAAGATTAAATGAGTAATTATGTATAATATTTAAATATTAATAATAATACATTAAATGTATTCATTTGTAATATTGTTATAACAAATATTAAAACTAATATTTTTTTAAGAGTATTATTTTAACAAACTTTTAAAACTAGTATGATATTTTTTAGACAAATCACGAGTATTCATTTCTAAAAAGTATAATATAATAAAATATAAATGTTGTTCAGTATTATTTTAAAATTACTTTTTTTATTAAAATTGTAAGATATTTAATGATTATTTTTTTTGTATGAATTTAACTACAATTAAGTACTAGATTGATTTTAAAAACATTACATAAGTATTAATTTGGAAAATGTAATAATTATTTTAATTTAATTATTTATACTAATGAGTATTATTAATGTATAACACAAAACCAAAATGACACAAACTCATAAATACTGTGCATACTATGCAAATCCGGAGATAGTACTCGTTATCCTGACAATCCAAGAATCAAAATGACATACATTTATAATACATCAGTGCATGAAATGATTAAGAAAAGTTACATGAATCACCACGTCAGGGCAAGTAATTTACATTTTTTAGAAGCAAAACACCTGAACCACGCTATATAACTGTAGGGCATAGGAACACCAGCACTCCTATTAGTTTGGTTACAGTAGATCTTGTGAGCCCTGCTAAATGCTAAAGTCACTGCATTCTAAACATAATATAGGTACCAGGAGCTCCTGTGCACTTACTAATGGTTATATGGTAATCTTCGTCACTCGCTCGCCCGAGGATCCACACGGTAGTCTCCAACAAGCTGAGAAACACAAGCGGTAGCAGTACCCCAATAGTGCTCCAAGAGGGGGAACCAAGCTTTTTAAAATAAGCGCTATTTGAACCTGGGTTAAACCTGGCTAGAACAGCCTCCACAAAAAGCGAAAACCGGGGGTGAGCAATTCTCTGCCTATAGCAGAGGGGTTTTCACACAGACAACACCTGTGAGTAAGTGCGATACAGGTCCCTCTGGGTTGGGGAGCCGATAAGGCCACAGCAGCCTGAAAGGGTGCGGTTTGGAAAAGACCGTACGGGCCACAGTACCTTTACACGGTTCCCGCTCTGCCCCTGCAAAGGAGTGCAGACTGAGGGGTTTCCTTGGTAACCTCTCCATGCCCGCTCCCTTAGATCTTCCGGCACGGGGCTCCTGTCCATTCCCAAGGTGTCCAAAGCACGGATGGGCGGCAGATCCTTTAGGTACCTGGCAGCATCTAGATGGAACAAACTACCCATGGCGTTGCACCTAGAACCATCAGAATCACTTTTCAGAGCTAAGCTCAAAACTGTACTATTCACCCAGTAAGTTATTCTGCTCCGGTAGTTTCCAGTAAGCATCAGCTCCTCAGCGCGGGGACACGCCGCTGTGCGTCACCAAGCGCTTTACAAAACCCCCTAAATAAAAATAAATAAAATAAATAAGTGACAGCCTCCTATGTGATTGGTTAGCCCTGTTCTCTGCGTTTCTCACAGAAGAGGGGTTTCCTGATAGCTGATTTTCATCAGTTTCACTGACCAAGGAAGGAAGACACCGATCGGCACGCAGCCTGGGCGTGCCGGTTCCTTCACCCTTAATCACTTGTTACTGGAGGCTTGAAGAAAAGGGCAATAGGAGTGTATTTGGGCACCACACTCAATTCCCAGCAGAGCCAGCTACCGCTCCAGCACGCTTTTACACAACAGAGTGCTGGCAAGGCAAACAAAGCAGCACTCAACATGTGCTGGCCAGGGAGAGCGGCCATCGCTGAGATGGCAGTGATTTTTGAAAAAGTGGAATCCTTGAGGTCCCTGGGCTTCCAAGTGAACAGGAGGGGGGAATGCAGCCAACCAGTCCTTGCAGAGCACTGGGGCCACAAAGAGCAGGTGATAGGCAGCAGGCTAGCACACAAGGCACACAAGTGCAAAGTGGCAGTCCCTACTGTACCCTAGCAGGCAGCAGGCCAACATAACAAAGTAGATAGTCCAAATGACGGTTCCTCCTGGCAGCCCAGCAAACTTCCTGGCAATGTGTATATTGCAGAGCCAGCAGCGTCTTGCTACAAGTTCATGTAATGTCCAAAAACATGGGGTCAGAGCCCCAGTATTTATACTCAAAATTGTCTTTGTTCAAGGGTTGACTTCAAAAGGAACCCTGTCAAATGCACAACAATCCCTTCCAACCGAACTCGGGGTCTAAACTTTAGTAGGTGGTAAATCAGTCCTTGTGTGAGGGAAGGACACAACCTATACACATGTAAAGTGTGAATTCCCTCTTCCTATCCCAGCCTAGGAAGACCATCAGTATGAATGAATGTAGATGTATCCCTGTCACACCAGACCCTTCCTGTGTGGTAGCTGTCTGGAAAGTATGCACAAAGTGTAGCTGTCAGCTAGGCCCAGACATAGTTTGGAGTCAGGTTGCATAGCCCAAAGTGTCATAAGCACAGAGAAATGGCAACTTTCTAAAACAGGCATTTCTAAAATAGTGATATAAACTCCAACTACACCAGAAAGCAGGATTTATCACCACCATTCTAAACATACCAAACATGGCAATGCTAGTCCTTTCAAACCTGGATTTACCACTTAAATATAAATACGGAATTCCTAATACTAGCCTATCCGAGGAGTAGGCCTCACAGCAGCGAAAAACAAAAAAGGCTGTTTGACTCTTCTAGGACATGCCACAGATAAAGGCACAGGTCCTACCTTTTACTTACACAGCACCCTGCCCATAGGGCTATCTAGGGGCATACCTTAGGGGTGACCTACGTCTAATAAAAGGGGTGTTTAATGCTTGGCAAGTAGTTTTAAATGCCAAGTCAAATTGGCAGTAAACCTGAGACAGTTTTGAAAGGCCAATTCTGTGGGTGGTACATGCAGTGCTGCAGTCCACTAGTAGCATTCTATTTACAGGCCCTGGGTATTTGGGATTCCACTGCACAAGGGACTTACAAGTGAATTAAAAATGCCAAACGGGTGTAAACCAATCATACCATGCATTAGAGGAGAGAGCACATGTACTTGAGCACTGATTAGTGGTGGTAAAGTGCAGTCCTAAAGCCAACAAAAAGAATGTCAGAAAAATAGGCAGAGGAAGGCAAAATGCCTAGAGATAACCCTGCAAAAAGGGCCACGTCCAACACTAAGGGCCGATTCCGGTTGGAAATCGGTCTGACTGACTTGGACCAGGAACAGATTCTGACCGACACGTACAGGCACCGTATGAGTCGTGCAGTACAATGCAACGTCCATGATCTACAACCAACCCATACGGAATACAAGCCGTATGACCGAGCCGAACAAAAATCAGTAATTCAGCTGGAAACTGGACATGAGCCGCACCGACCGATACGAACCAGGAATGAACCCGACCCACATGTACCCGCGACGTCTGACACGCACAGTACGATGCAATGCACAGAGCCCAAGCCACATGACCGACATGCACAGAAAACAGGTACCTGGCGCGATAGAGACCTCCGCGACCAACTCGTATGCAACACTAAAGAAAGTCAGCGTGAAAGACTCAGAGAAGCCCGCACGAGCCAACATCAGCGTCCGACTCGGTCAGAGGAACGTCTCCTACATGCTCACAAAATACAAAGGGGAAAACACAAAAAAGGACCAATCAAGCAATGACAAAGTCAATAAATACCGCAAAAAAAGTGTAACAAAGACACACCCACAACTCCACCTATATAAAGACCAAACATTATTACCATGATCCTTTGCAAATACAACAGACAGCCAGCAGAGAACAACTTCAGACAGCAACCACAGACACACTCACAACTGACCCATCACACAACCTTCACACCATCAGCACCCCTCCAAAAGCACTCCCACATACACCTAGCAAAACTGACAACCACCCACCCTCCCTTGCACCCACACACACACATCACTACCCAACACCACCCATCACCATGCCCCTTAAGAAGAATTCACAGTTCACAGATAGTGAGTTAGAAGTATTGGTACATTAAATCCTCAGAGTAAAGCCACATTTGTTTGGTACATTGGTACAAAGGACCCCCATGTCAAAAAAACCAAGATGTGGGCGAGGATTGTGGACAAGGTGAACGCACAAGCACCAATGTTTTGCACAAAGACCGACATCCAGAACAGTTGGTATGATATGCGCAGGAGGGTCAAGAAGCTCCTCGAGAAGGAACGCGCCTTGAGTCAGCGCACTGGCGGTGGCCCTCCTGCCAAACCAGTATACTTCAGGTCCTGGGAGGAGAAGGTGCGGGACATCCTACCATCAGAGAGCGTCCATGGCCTAGCAGACATACCAGAGCCTGGTGAGTACACTGCCAATATACTCAATATTGTGTCACAATACACATACGTCACCGTTAAGGGGACAGTGAAACCATGCACTGATAGCAAAGGCATAGTAAACATAAGCTAATCAGCCCAAGAAGTGTATGCTAGTCAGACAAACACAATACCAGCCACATCATAGTGATTTGTAACTGTGGCATGACTTGTTCAAACCTACAAACAAATAGAGCAAGGCAGTGGCACTAATCTAAATAAACACTGCCAGACATTCTTACCACAACAACCACTACCTCACAGTGAAGCTGGCTGACAGGAAGGAATAGTGTGTATGCTGGTGAAGTGAGTATATCCAAAAGCATGAAGGGGTTGTCACAGATAATGCTCCTCCTCACAATTGGACCATCAACACCTCTCTGAATCATGCTCACATCACAGGGGGTGGAAATGGACTGGCAAGAACTCTGTGACTGGGCTCTGTTGTGGGGAGCACAAGGCCCTGCTGGGAACTGGCCAGCAACAAATAACAGGACTGCACTGTCAGCCATCTTTTCAACACAGGTACACCCCCTCACAGTGAAGCAGAGTCCAAAGAAGGGAAGTGAGGGCATGTTCGGAAGGGGGGTGTAGCCAAGAGCATGGTGGGAGTTGTAGTCACTGACAATCGTCAGCCACCTACCTGACCCTGCAAGCTCACCCTGAACCATTCTCACCTCACAGGGGGTAAAAATGGACTGGCAAGAACTCTGTGACTGGGCTCTGTTGTGGGGAGCACAAGGCCCTGCTGGGAACTGGCCACCAACAAACAACAGGACTGCACTGTCAGCCATCTTGTCAGCACAAGCATACCCCCTCACAGGGAAGCAGAGTCCAAAGGAGGGAAGTGAGGGCATGTTCGGAAGGGGGGTGTAGCCAAGAGCATGGTGGGAGTTGCAGTCACTGACAATCTTCAGCCACCTACGTGACCCTGCAAGCTCACACTGAACCATGCTCACCTCACAGGGGGTGGAAATGGACTGGCAAGAACTCTGTGACTGGGCTCTGTTGTGGGGAGCACAAGTTCTGCTAGGAACTGGCCACCAACAAACAACAGGACTGCACTGTCAGCCATCTTGTCAGCACAGGCACACCCCCTCACAGGGAAGCAGAGTCCAAAGGTGGGAAGTGAGGGCATGCCCCGAAGAGGGGTTTAGCCAAGAGAATGGTGGGAGTTGCAGTCACTGACAGTCCTCAGCCCCCTACATGGCCCTGCAAGCTCACACTGAACTATGCTCACCTCACAGGGGGTGGCAATGGACTGGCAAGAACTCTGAGACTGGGCTCTGTTGTGGGGAGCACAAGGCCCTGCTGGGAACTGGCCACCAACAAAAAACAGGACTGCGCTGTCTGCCATCTTGTCAGCACAGGCACACCCCCTCACAGGGAAGCAGAGTCCAAAGGAGGGGAGTGAGGGCATGCTCAGAAGGGGGTATAGTTAAGAGCATGGTGGGAGCTACAGTCACTGACAATCTGCAGCTACCTACATGGCCCAGCAAGCTCACACTGAACCATGCTCACCTCACAGGGGGTGAAAATGGACTGGCAAGAACTCTGTGACTGGGCTCTGTTGTGGGGAGCACAAGGCCCTGCTGGGAACTGGCCACCAACAAAAAACAGGACTGCGCTATCTGCCATCTTGTCAGCACAGGCACACCCCCTCACAGGGAAGCAGAGTCCAAAGGAGGGAAGTGAGGGCATGCTCAGAAGGGGGGTGTAGCCAAGAGCATGGTGGGAGCTGCAGTCACTGACAATCTGCAGCCACCTGCATGGCCCAGCAAGCTCACACTGAACCATGCTCACCCCACAGGGGGTGAAAATGGACTGGCAAGAACTCTGTGACTGGGCTCTGTTGTGGGTAGCACAAGTTCTGCTAGGAACTGGCCACCAACAAACAACAGGACTGCACTGCAAACCATCTTATCAGCACAGGCACATCCCTTCACAGAGAAGCAGAGTCCAAAGGAGGGAAGTGAGGACAGGCTGGGAAGGGGGGTGTAGCCAAGAGCATGGTGGGAGTTGCAGTCACTGGCAATCCTCAGCCACCTACATGGCCCAGCAAGCTCACACTAAACCATGCTCACCTCACAAGGGGTGAAAATGGACTGGCAAGAACTCTGTGACTGGGCTCTGTTGTGGAGAGCACAAGGCCCTGCTGGGAACTCGCCACCAAGAAACAACAAGACTACACTGTCAGTCATCTTGTCAGCACAGGCACACCCCCTCACAGGGAAGCAGAGTCAAATGTGAACAGGGATGACACTCCTGTGTCAGCCATCTGATGGCCCTTGAGTACCAATGGCCATGTACAGTGAAATCCATATATGAGCTGGGCATGCACACACTTTAACATGCACATTAAAATGCTTTGTGTTGGCTGGACAATGTACAACACAATATCAATCTCTGTCTGTGACGACTTAAGACAATGCAGTGTACAGACACGCATCCTGGCGTACCGTTGCAAATGTCATGTATATGAACCATTGATACAAAAATCAAGGAGGGGGTAATGGTTCACTCGTCCTGTGCAACCCGGGCTCTTTATGTGTTGTGTTGCCTTTATTGAAAACCTCACATACATACACAGGCGTAGTGTGGTATATCTTAGTTTTCCGCCTCAGTGTACTGTAGCATCATTATCATTGGGTATCCATTGTTGCAAATATGCTGTGCCTCCACCTGGAGGTAAACCGGCTGGTTTCCCAGTAGTGTCCAGAGATGAAAATTAAGGGGCCCATTATGATGTCGGGCGGATTGCCCCCGCCGGGGGCAATCCGACTGGCATCCGCATTTGTTTTCCCCCCGCCATATTAGTATGGCGGGGGGACCTCGGCAGACGGTAAGACCGTCTGCTGCTTTTCCGCCCCGGTCGCCTTGCGGCCAGGGCGGAAAAGGAATAATATGGTGGCGGTGTCTATCAGACACCGCCAGCCATATTATGATGAGAAATTGTGGATGGCTTTCCGTGGCGGCAATGGTGCCACGGAACGGGATGCGAAGAATCCCTGCGGGAGCCCGTTGCGGGCCCCCAGGGACTCTGGGGGGGTGGGGGCTGCACATGGGGGGTACCTCTGGTACCCCCAGCGCTGTGCATGGAAGTGCACAGCATGCTTTCCTGCCATTGTGGCGTGCGGTGCTAAGTGCACCGCCCGCCACAATGGTAGGAATGCAGGATGCGCCCGCCACTGTGGCAGGCGCATCCTAATGCTGCCGACGGGACCCCGCCCTTATGGCGGGCGGTCCCTACTACCGCAAGGATGGCGGGCAAAGTCCGCCCGCCTTCCTAATGAGGCCCTAAGAGTGCGTTTCTGTGCTCAAGTGCTGTGAGTCAAAATCCCTTAAATCACTTAAAGGCTAGTGTTAAATGGTGAACATTGTTATGTACAAAGTTACAAACAAAGGTGTTGCGTGTGTAGATTTAGCTACTGATCCACCACACTAGGGTTGTTCACTGTTGGTCAACATGTTTCAGCCCCATTTGATCCTAGAGGCTTTTTCTCCTCTGGACAAGAGGAGTCCCTGTCCCAGACTCTGGTGGAGGCTGAGCTCTCTGGTGTGGATCTGTCTCTGTCCTCTTCAGATGACAAAGAACAACCTGGAACCTCCGGTGTGAGTCATCATGCAGCTCCAGCAGGACAAACATCTGCACCCCCTGCACTCATGCCTACAGCATCTGGCAACAGACTGAACACCCCCGCCAACACGGACAAACCTAGGTTAAAGGATTCAAACAGTACAGGGACACCGGCCACCCAGGAAGCTACGGACAACACCACCAGTAGCAACACCCAAGGGGGCCCAGGGTCACCTGTGCGTGCCACCGCAGGTCCTGCCCATGTGGCTAGGGGTAGTGGGAGGGGTGGTAGGCAGAGGTCACGGCCTGCAGAGGGGCCTGGACTGCATGAAGACCCCCAACTGCTACACATCATAGATGCGTACCAGGATAGCACCAGAGGATTCAGCCAGGTAGTATGGATCCTCAAGGACATGCAACAGGAGCAGGCTGCCCATCATGCACGCATGGAGGCCAAGTGGGATGAACTTACTGCGGTGCATAGGGACATATTGACATGTCTCTGCCAGATCAGCACAAATATGTCCACACCTTCCTGTGTGCTCACAATATCTGTTGCTGCAAGATCTGCAAATGCCAAAGGGAGGGAGGATGAATCTGGTGGATTATCTGATGCACCCCAGACACCTGGACTTGAGGATCTCCCCCAGAAGAAGAGAGCTCGCCGAAGAAGGGCAAGTGAGACACAGATGTCCATGCACATCCCCCAGTAACCCAGAACCTGTTTTGGATATTGGCCTTTGTGTGCAAAGTGTTCACCTTGTTTCACATGACACAACTCCCCAACATGACATGGAGGCCTCATGTTGTTCTAATGTCGAAGATGAATGTGAATTTTACTCTGGATACTTCAGCTACCAAGACTTCAAACTCATCTGTGAACTTTGGATTCCAAACCTTATGTACAGCACCCACAATCCTGTGCACTATCTCTACACATGTATGTACATAAACTCACAATTACACTATACTTGCCTATGTTGTGATTCAAACTTGGTATGAGTCATGTATTGACCCTATAGGACGCAGCTCTTTGTGTATTATGCCACTTTTTCGAGTTGATCAATACATTCACTAAGGAGATTATTACCATTACTTTGACTCTGCACACTGCGCCCTACGGGACTTTGCTGCTTGTGCTATTTTCACTTTCTCTCAACGCCTATTGGCCAACTATCCAAGAGCCCTGACGAAGTTCCCTTTTGGCACAACTGGGAACGAAACGCGTTGGCTGTGTGTAGGTTTTTAAAGATTACCGGAATAAAAAGAAGCATCTATTTTGGACTCATTGTTTACGCGTCTACTTTCCACCAGTGCACCTTCCACTCTCCTATGACAAATCCTCAACATGACATGGAGGGTTCATGTTGTTCTAATGTCGCAGATGAATGTGGACTTTACTCTGGATATTTCTGCTACCAAGACTTCAAACTCATCTGTGAACTTTGGATTCCAAACCTTATGTACAGCACCCACAATCCAGTGCACTATCTCCAAACATGTATGTAAATAAACACACTATTACACTATACTTGCCTCTGTTGTGATTCAAACTTGGAATGTGTCATGGAGTTGATGATCTGCTGAAGAACACACTGCATGTCAACTACTACAACAATGTTATTACCGTTATGTGACTCATGTTCTGTGACACATATGAGGGAGACACACCAACTGGGCACCACAACACATACTCAACATGACCATGCGACACATTGCCTACAAAGATGTTTCCCAGAAATACAGTGGAAGGCACAGACACCACACCTATCCACAGTCAGTGGCAACAAGCCCACAGGTGAGGTAAGCAAATGTCAGTCAGATGTGTGAAGACAGACAACACGCTAAGTGAAGCACAGGTTTATTACACATCAGTAACAAGTTTATTGCACAACAGTTGCAAGGTATTTCCATGTGACAGTGGGTACACAGTCACCAAGTGTTGTAGAATTGAGCTTCAGGGGTGTGTGGTACATCACATGATGGGATACTAGAAGTTCCACCCTGGGATTGGATTCGGGTTGTTGGGTGTCAGAGTTGACCAAGCAACAGGCAAAGTACCTTGGGAAGGACAGACATAAGACATAGTCAGAAGCACACCAGAACAGGATAGAAATATGTTATATGTTATGTTATATGGATATTTATTGCGCGCACAACTACTCAAGAGTATCCTGGCGCGAAGCATAACCACAGAGAAGTCAAGAGCTGAACAGCAGAGCAAAACAACTTTAATAGGCTATGTTAAAAAGATGGGTCTTAAGGAGTTTCTTAAAGCAACCAAGGTCTCTAGTGTCCCTAAGAGTGAATGGGAGGGAATTCCAGAGGGCAGCGGCTTTGACCGAAAAGGATTGACCGCCCAATCTGGTTCGCCGGAAGCGGGGAACTACCATCCTTCGTTGGGAAGCCGACCTTAGGTGGCGGCTTGGGACATAGAAAGTCACTCTTTTCTTGAGGTAGGCAGGACCAGTATCGTGAAGGGCTCGATGCGTGAGTACCAGGGCCTTGAATTGGACTCTTTGGGCCACCGGCAGCCAGTGAAGAGTAGCCAGTTGATGTCTTATGCTGTTTCTTCTAGAAATACCCAGCAGGAGTCTTGCGGCAGCATTCTGGATAAGCTGAAGTTTATTAACCAGAAATGCAATACACATGCACAGAACATGTCACAAGAAACCTAGACAGAAACAAGTTAGCATGTCGACACTATTGTGGACTACAGACCATCTGACAGGACACATCACTGCATGCATCCAGTCAAGTATCACACGGACAAACTCAAACAGCAACTGAGCAGCACCAACACAATTCAGGCTAACTCAATATATTGACATAACAACCCTGCAAACTCATATTCAGCTGGAGAAGTTGTTGATGAGCTGTGTACGGATGTCACCCTCATCATCATCACTGGCATCGTGGCGCATGCCAGGATCCTCAACAGGTGGTGGATGTAGGTCATCGTCATCCTGTATGAGAGGCAGCTTCTTCCTCACTGCCATGTTGTGTAGCATGCAGCATACTATGATAATCTTGCACACGTTCGCAGGCTCATATGGAAGGGCCCCTCCGGTCTTGTCCAGGCAGCGGAAGTGGATTTTCAGGAGACCAAAGGTCCGCTCAATGACTCTCCTGGTTCGACCATGGGTGTCATCGTAGCGCAACTCGGCTGCTGTCACAGGGTTCCTGAGGGGTCTCAGCAACCACAGCATGTTGGGGTATCCAGAGTCACCCACATACAAAGAATTGCACATCAGTTGAGTCTTGTAAGAGGGTGGGATACAACATTGCCAAACACACACAATGGTAAATAGTACATACCAACAAGCCAGGTACACTGGTTTGGCATCTGTGACATCATCTCCGCAATGCGGCTATTCCTCATGATGTAGGCATTGTGCGCAGAACTAGGGAAATGTACACACATGTGTGATACACATGTCCACTAGACATACCACCAGAGCATTGATGGAGTGGAAATGTTTCCTGTTCCGGTATGTCTACTCATGTGCCCGTGGGGTTAACTGGGCCACATGTGTACCATCAATTGATCCAATGACATTCAGCATCCTCCCCAGTCTATAAAAAGCATCCTTTATGTCAGTTAGTTCACCAGGGCTAGGAAACTTGATGTATAAGTCAAGGAAATGCAACATCCCCTCCAAGACATCACAAAGCACACAGCTGAACATAGTTTGTGACATCCCACCAGCAGTAGCCACAGTGTACTGGAAGGTACCGGTAGCAAAGAACTGCAGGGCTGCCATCACCTCTACCTTTGACGTCAGTGCTGTAGAGTATATCCGGCCAGGTAGCAGATGTGGTTCCAACTACTCCGCCAACTCCTCAATCAGTGGCCTGGTGAAGCGGTACCGTTGGATGAAATCGCGTTCCACCATGCTTTCAAGGTCTGGGAACGGTTTATGGACAGCTGGTGCCCTGCAGTACAGAGATGGGCAAAGTAAGATTTTACATTCCTCCACCCATGTGGCACTGACCTTGCAAAATATCACATGATACATCATAGCAATACACAATGAACTGAGGTGTGTGCTGTTGGCTATGACACATATGTCACCTTCATGCCCATCATCTCACATATCAATTAAACATGTGTACATAAGTTTCATGGAGTGCAATGGCAAATCATTGGACTGAGGCACAGTACCTATGTACTGCTGTCACGTACAAAACACACACCACAGTGACAAGTGAGGACTGATGTTTTACAGGCATTACAGCTCCACACAGGAAGATAGCCACAGTCCCTGTATTGCCACATGGACACTGGCATGACATGGCATGTCATGTACACCCTACAAAAAAGCATGAATCCCACAGGTAGTAACCCCTGTGGTCTCTGCAGGCCATACATGGACGTCTCTGAGACACACACACACCATCAATGTTGGTGCACAAAGCACATAGTGGAGACTGACTCCCATTGAGCACATGGAACAAGAGACATCTGAGACACAACATGCACACAGACTGTGGGTGCACATCAGAATTGTGGCTGTGGTTCTCGCTGTGACGTACATACCACCCCAACCTGGACTCAGGGTATATGTGACAGGTCATACACATATCCAAACTGCTGCTATGTCCATGACTCAGGCCCATAACTGAACAGTTGCACATTACATTGGTGAGGTGCAAACACAAAAAGGAGTTTGTCCCCATGAACCCGTGCCTAGCCTGGGAGTGGCTGCACCAAAGTGCCACAAAAGAAAACAAATGTTGCCCCCCCATACACATACTGGGAATGCAGCCTCACATGCAATGGGATGAAGTGTGGCACATGCTGTGGTGTTGTAGGCGTGCCCCTGAGTCCTTGGCAAGTATATCTGTGTGGAATCTGTCAGCAAGTCACATCAATGTGAACTGACGCGGGTGACTTCAACAGAGACGCGTCATGCAGTTGTGGTCCAAGCCATGAGAAAGGCTTAGCCATTGACTGCAATGTTAACTGACGCGGGTGACTCAAATGCATACGCGTCGTACAGGCATGGACCGAGTCGTGCGCACGCCTTGGCCATTGACTGCACAACACGTATGCATTGAAGTCTCCCGCTTTGGTTCACATTGCAGTCAATGACCAAGGCGTGCACATGTCTCGGCCCATGCCTGTACGACGTGCATGCATTTGAGTCACCCCCGTCGGTTCACATTGTAGTCAATGGCCAATCCGTTCGCACGGCTTGGTCCAGAACTGCACGATGCGTATGCAATGTGAACCGATGCAGTTGACTTCTACAGAGACGTGTCGCGCAGTTCTGGACTGAGCCGTTCGTGTGGCTTGGCCATTGACTGCAATGTGAACAGACTAGGGTGACTTTTATGGCATGGACCGAGACATGCGCACGCATAGCCCATTGAATCGTATGGAGACGGGTGCCTGTGAATTTTCAAAATACGCGTCGTACAGTCAGTTAACCGAGCCATGCCCACTCCTTGGCTATGGACTGTCATGGAGAAAGACGCAAATTCAAAACGTGTATGAGTCGTGCACTGGAAATTCAGTTGGATGCCTACAACAATGTTGCAATCCTAGGGTGTCATGAAGGTGAAAATTTAAACATGCGGAAGACTTGTATGAGTCTTACAATTCCATGGATTGGACAGATTCATAAAATGCAACCCTGTTGGACCTATCAGTAAGGAGAAATGGCACAGATTCTGCCCCTGCAGCACTGATATAAGGCTGGCAGGCACCCAGAGAGCTCACTTGCCTGCACTACATGGTACAGGACCACATCTCTGCTACCACTGCTGCTGTCTCTGCATCCTCTGGCTACTGCAATGGCACGTACTCTGGAGAGGGCCCCAGCCTTTACAGAGGAGGAGAACCAGGCCCTGCTGGATGGGGTCCTCCCACAGTACTGCAAGCTGTATGGGAAACCAGGGGAGCCGGTGAGTTGCAGTCCACTGCCTACCTAATTGTGCAAGTTGTCTGATTATTAGTAATAGAAGTGTGCACAGCAGTAGAAAACATATGCACTGAGTATTTTCAGCACCCAAAGTGTGTAGGTACATGTGATGAACAGTGTCCTGCTGCAAAAAGTGCAGTAGTGCTAGCTTTTACTTCCCAGGCAATGTTACCATGGCAGACCTGCAGCACAAATGCTCATTTCCATGGGTGCTCTACCTGAGTACCTCTTTTAGCTTTGTGATGACTACATGTATTTTCAACTGTGTGCAGCACAATTATGTGGCGTGTGTGGTAATGTCCTTTTCAGTTTGTCATCCTCACAGGTTGGTGTCCACCAGAAGCAGGAGATCTGGCTGACCATCTCCGTGGCAGTAAGATCTGTGGGTGTCTACAAGCGCCGGATCCGCAACTGCCAGAAGAGGTGACAGGACCTTTGAGTCTGGACCCAGAGGATCGCAAGGGTCCAGCTGAAGCTGTTGCCTCCTCACTGTAGGGGCGGACACCGGACCCTGACCCCCCACATGCTCCGAATTCTGGCAGTGGTCTTTCCGGACCTGGAAGGGCAACTGAAGGCCAGACAGCAGCAAGGAGGGGGTAAGCCCATGCCAAATCTGTGAACTATGTTCTGACATGCTATTTAAAGTATTTTGGCCTTGTGATCCTTCCACATTATGTTGGTATTGTAGTCCTTGACTCATGTCTCTCAATTGTGTAATGAACACTCCTCATCTGATCCACAGTTGTGGCCCGACAGTCTGTGACTTTTTTAACTTGGGCACTGTGTCCCTGCAGTCAGCTATGCTTAAGGTTCCGGACAGCATACGTTACTGGGACTCTGATGTGTGCTTTGTGGATGGCTCAATTGTTTGCACAATGCCTGATCTCTGACATGTGTTCTGTGTGTTCCTTTGTTATGTGTTCCAATTGCTTGTCTGACTCGCCACATGTGTCTGGGGTATTTAAAACACACCCATGCAGCAAGTGAGTCCATTTAATGGCCTCAGGAGTTTGTATATCAAGTGTGTTACACTTGCCCAGACACCTGCCTACTGTCCAGGCCTATATACTGTTTCAGGTTTACCTGGGCAGTCAAGCCCACTCCAGGGCATTGGGAGACTCTCTACTCACACTCCCATGTATCAGCCTACTGATTGTGCTTAGTGAAATGTGCCATCGGGTGTCTGACTCTATGTCATTGTGTTGTGACTCCCTTTTTGGGACAACTGGTGTGTCAGCAGGACATCTGAGATGTGACAATAGGAGATGATACCTGTGCACGATATAGGTGTGTGTTCACTTGACTATGCACAATGCTGTTTGCAACAGTGAATATCAGGCAACTGTGTTTCATTCGCAGCAGACTGTGAGGTGCTCATGTTCAGGGAGTTGTGTGTGCAGTCACGCATCTCTAATTTTTGTGATGTGGGGTCATCATAGTCCAGAATATATTTTTGGCAGGGTACGGACAAGTGCACTTGTCAGCTGCAGAGTTTGCTTTGGCCATGACTGTGACACAGTGCACACTGCTGTTGTCCGGAGGCCCTGCCCCTATGACATGTGGCAGTGATGACTGACTTACCATGCATGCCTGTGCCAGGGCATTGAACTTACTAAGAGAGATCCTGCATTGGAGTCAAATGTGCTCCATGCACCCCATTGTGTCATTGACTATGAGGACGTGAGGACATCATTGTGTGTGGTGCTGCTAGGCATCACAAGCATGTGAACTAAGAGTCTGGGCATCCATTCATCCTGACACCTGTACTGAGTGAGTGGCATGAGATGTGATGTGTGTGTATAGTAACAAACTTCTACATGTTCACTTGCATGTCCAACTGTGTAGGTGGTGCATGTGTGCATATTGGGGTATTAGCAACCAACATGCAACAGACATATGGGTGCAAGTCCAGGAGGGATATGGGTGCAATGGTTGATGGTCAGACTGGCAATTGCCCTATGTAAACCAGTGTGGGCAGTTTGAGCAATGATCAGCTAACATTGCCAGATATTGCCCTGTGATGAGCTGTAATCACTGTGGGTCTTGTTTTCCTAATTCTATCCAGATACATCCATGGGCACAGGAGGGGACAGTGCCATGGAACAGGATGAGCCGCAGGGCCAGACTGGGCCAGCAACCGAGTAGGTGGAGGGACCCAGTGGCACGAAGGGTGAGGGGAGCCACACAGAGGAGTCCTCAGCAGCATCCACCTCAGCTGAGGACCACAGTAGCTCAGAGGATGACTCCCTTGTGGGGTGGGTGTCAGCAGCCAGCAAACCCCAGCTGGGGAGGCGGTTCCCACCACCACCACCCCCACACTCCCATCGGCTCCCATCCCAGAGGTCCATGGCAGCTCCCGTGTTTGGGAGCATGTCTCCTTCATGCCAAGCACCACACCCCCCGCCCCTGTGTCCCCTGCTGCCCTGAGTGTGGAGTCGGTGGATCAGCTTAAACAGATCCATGTAGGGCAGACATCAATGCTGCATGTCCTCCATGCACACACCAGTCTGTTGACACAACTGGTGTTGTTCATGGAGGGCATCTCATTGGGCATGTCTGCCCTACGGAGGACCAATCAGTCCATGGCCTCCTCCCTGACGGCAGCAGTGTCCCTCCTACAACAGTCCCGTACCCCTCCTGCCTCTGCCCCATCCACAATTCCTTGCACCCTACCTGTCCCAAGCACACACACACCAGCACAGTCACCCAAACACACAGACACGGATAGCACACAAACACCCAAACCAAAGTCCAAACATGCACGCAAGCAAAGTCAGGGGACTGATACCACACTCAGGGGATGGTTTGCAAACACACACACAGGCATCCACAACCACTCTGCAGTCCTCCGATCCCTCTCCCTCCAAGAGCCCTTCCCATGCCTCACCTGAAACCCCATCTCCAAAGAGGCTCTTCCTGTGTGACCTTGGACTCTTCCCCACCGATCCAGCAGATCCAGGGTACAGGGGGAAGATTGATTGATTGATTGATAGGCTTTATTTCGGTATACAAATACCATAAAAGCAGTACAAAAATGCAATTGTAAAAAAGACATATACAATCCATTTATACACAATTGATAAAAACAGATACAGTAATTAATTTAACAAGTTAAAACAAGGATTAAATTGACACAGAAAGCCTTTTACTGCGAATCAACCAAGCCCATTTCAAGAATTTTGACACAGCACATACGATCACAGGGGATGTGTCAGTCATTAAAATGCGCATTGCCACTATACACTGACGAATGCCCAGAAGTCTACAGAGTGGTTTGAGCCAACGGATTCGCGGGGCACGATAGTACGGGCATTCAAAAAAGATGTGGGCAACTGACTCTACACGAGTGGGACAGAATGCACAAAGAGGTGAAAGTTGGTAAGGCCCCTTCCAGCGGGCGACTACTTCCCCTACTGGTAAAGTCCGCACACAAAACTTAAAATACAGGGTGAGGTCAAACGGGATAGTAATAATGTCTAGATAGGGTTCATATGCCACCACGTCCTTGATTCTCTCAAAAGCTACTGTTGAGTTGCAATGGCGTGAGTCTAGATATAATTTCGCAGAGACCCAATTCCAATACAACTTTTTAATAGTAGCCTTCGGTGGGGCAGATTTTGTGGACCAAGCATCAGGTAGCCCTATCTCCATTAGTAGTCTTTTGACATCCCTCAACCATTTGATCCTCGACCACCCTACCATATCCATAACCTCAGACAGAGTCTCCGCATAGGAGACCAGTTCGGGCACCCGCCACAACCTCGCCCAAAGAAGCAGTGGGCAAAGTTGTGCTTGATCCCCAATAGGTCTACAACCTAAATCCAATAGTACTGGCACAGTTGGAGTGCTTCGTGGCAAGGCCACCAGGTCTTTCAGGAACTTATTCTCAGATTTGACTATTGGATCCAGGTTGCAGGTACCCCACAACTCAGCCCCATATAAAGCGGCACTGACCCCTCTCGCTTTATAAATGTCCACTACTGGGGCAATGGGTTTACAAGATGAAGAGCGTTGTTTCTTGAGTAGTGCACCTCCTACCCTTTTGTGGCCCAGTAGCATTTTATAAATATGAGGATTCCAGGAAAGGGAGTCGTTGAGGCGGATACCCAAATAGTCAAACTCAGAAACTCTCTCTAAGGGCTCTGAATTCAAGGTAGGAAGTCTGCCAAGTTTCCTGGGAGGGTTCATGACCAAAAATTTGGTTTGTCTGTGTTGATTACTAGGCCTCTCAAAAGACAAAACTCCTGGAAAATATTTAAAAGGCTCTGCAGACCCATAGGGGACTTTGAAATGAGGAGAGTGTCATCCGCAAAAAGCAGTGTAGGGATCCGTTTGTCCGCCAAGGATGGAGCATCTGAGGGAGTGCCAAGCAGATGTTCGACCACTCCGTTTACGTAAAGCGAAAACAGAGTGGGCGCCAGGACACATCCTTGTCGGACTCCCCTTCCTACAGGAATTCTTACTGTTTTTTCACCCTTCGTGCCCCAACGCACCTGTGCAAAGTTGCCATTGTGAAGTTTTAACAGCAGGGAGAGAATGTAGGAGGGCAACCCTAAGTCTAACAGGACCATCCATAGTTTCTCCCTGGGAACCTGGTCGAAGGCAGTTTTTAAGTCTATAAAGGCCAGGTATAGACTGTCCCCTCCCAACACCACCACCTTCCAGTGGAGAAGAGTTAGTCTGAAGGCCTGCTCGATAGTCCCTGTGCCCGAACGAAACCCAGCTTGGAGGTCCGACAGAATGTTGTTGTCGTCCATCCACTTCAGCATCCTTGGCAATATCACCTTTCCCACCAGTTTTTGGGTGGAGTCAATTAGACTTATAGGCCTGTAGTTGGCAGGGTTGTCCCGACACCCCTTCTTGAATATCGGGACAACCTCTGCCCCCTTCCAGGATTCAGAGATGGGCACGCCCTCATTGATGGCATTTAACAGTGAGGATACAAGAATCCCCCACTCCTTGGGGCTTGCCCGTATTATATCACCTGGTAACCCGTCGGGTCCTGCTGCTTTCAGCGGAACCAGGGTTTTGATTACATCCATCACCTCTCTAGCGTTAAAGGGAACAATCTCTAATCCTATTAGGGGAATTCCTAATGGTAGGTGGGTCGCTTACAGAATAGAGAGATGAGAAGTGATTAAACCAGCTCTGGGAAAGTATATTGCACGTCATTAATGTGCTGTCTGGCCTGTCCCTAGATCTTATAAGGGTCCAGAAACCTCTAGCATCCTTGTCCAGGCTTGCTTTCCTTAGATCCTCCCAGAAGCAGTCCTCCCATTCCCTCTTTGCTGCGGTCACAGTCAGTGAGTAGTTTTTCCTTGCCAAACGTATGTCCGCCAAGGACTTACTCCTCAAAGCACAAATCAAGGAATTTTTCATCTCCCTGCATTTTTTTGTATACCTGGTATAGGGGTTCTGCCTAGGTTTGGGCTTTCCAACATGAGAAACCTTGTTAGGAAGATAAAAAAGTTCACTCAAAGCCTTAGTGGTAGCACAGAAGAGTGATGTTATCTCCCCTGGATCTAGCGAGCATTCAACTAACCTGGAATGGGCAGAAGTCAAAAGAGTTGAAATTGATAAGACTTTCTCTTTATCCAAAACAATATTACCCCATTTTAAGCGCCTACCGCAATTAGAAGGGTAAAGCTCCTGGTGGGCTAGCGCTGAGGAGGACACATCTACTCCCGGAAACTCTGTCCAGAAGGGGCGTAAAGCCAGGGAGAGCAGATTATGATGGCTCTCTACTGAAGGAAGTACCTCCATGTCCAACAAGTGGTCCCAGGAGTTAACATCAAGAAGGATATAGTCTATTCTAAACATATGATCCACCCTATTGTAGGTGTGCGTTCCAGAAGGATCCAGAGACGTCCTGCCATTCACTGCCCTAAGGTCAAATTCCAAGGTTAGGGAATAGATTTGGACTGCCACTTGAGACCACCTTCTAATAGGAGGTAGGGTCAAGGCTAGTATACCTCTCCTGTTATCATCCTCAATAGTCCCCAAGGAATCCTCCAGTCCAAGAGGCTCGAACGTATAATTAAAGTCTCCTGCGACTAGAACGTGAGAACTGTCGGGGCACCCTCTTATTCGGGATTCTAACTCAGAAACAATGGGGGACAGTAGACTTCCCTTTGAACCCCTAACATAGATGTTGAAAATGTCTAGGGGTGGCCCTCTCTTGGGTCCTTTGAGCGATATACTCAAGAGGTCAAGTGAGTCAGTCACGCGCTGGGTGACCTGACAACCAAGCAAAATAGCGACCCATATCAGAAGACCTCCAGAGGGACGGTTTTTCCCAGAAGGGGAAGGGACTGCTGGCAGAAAGAAGGTTGAGTATCCTACCTTATAACATGGTTCCGTACTCCAAGTTTCTTGGAAGATACAAATGGAGAAACCCTCCACTAAGATGTTCCATTCCGGAACAGCCAACTTCCTCGCAATCCCAGCAACATTCCAGCTAAGAATCTTTATGACAGAATCGGCCATAATTGGCTCAGCGTGGGGGACAGGATTAGTATCCTGCCCTCACTCAGGGAGTGAGCAAAAATCTCTGCTTCCTTCCTCAGACCCACTACCAGAACTACCGCCCTGAGGCTGGGGACCACTCTCATTGGAGACGGATATCCAACTGTTGATGGTAGACTCCAAGATACAGGGATCCAACCGAGGGCTCATACCCAGGGGTAACAGAACTGGCCCAGGGAAGATGTCGTTTCAATAGCCTACGGTTCTTCCATAACCCCCCGGCCATGGGTTTTGCTGATAAGGCACAGAGAAGGGGTCGAATCCGGGAATGGCAAGATTGTGGTAACAACTTACTTCTGGGGCGGTGCCAAAATGAATGCCAACTGATCTCGGGTAAAAAAAGATCAGATCGACTACTCCAATACCAGCACAGCTAGTGCCTAAATTCCGACTAGAAAGTAACTGAGCTACCCTGGGATCCTTGAAGTTGACAACCACACAGTCCCCCTCAAAGCGCTTATGGCTACTACCTACCCAACCTACCCTTCTGACACCTAGAATCAGCACATCAACTTCCCTGGGCAGTGGTCTATTAATCCTTAACCAGTGCATGGTTTTATTTTTTAGCATCTGGAAGGATTCTTGCTGCCCAACCAACAAGGGTGGAACGTTGGTAAGGATGGCAACAAAGGGATGGCAGTCTGGGGGCAGGTTCATAGGAGGTATTCTACGGGGCACCTTAGGAGGAACTGTGTCGGGCAGGCTATAGGAGAGAGGGACGGGGCAAGTTAGTGTGGTTTGGGCTAAGGCGTTGCGATTATTAGATCCAGGGTTCCTAGGATTGGATCTATCAACAGTGCCTGTGGCCTCGATAACTGAGCACTTCTTGGGTTGGGATGTGTTTGCCCGTGAATGGTCTGGGGGGTGGGGATTGATCTTATGGGATTGACCAGAAGAACGAGGACCCAATTTGTCAGTATCAACGGCAAGAGGAAAGGACTCTGGAGCAGGCACCCTACTAGCCAACCCGCTTAAGTTAGAAGAATCTTGTGTATTGATAGAGGTAGTCGTAGCCGCTTGGACCCCCCCATTATTACTGACCCCAGTCCTTAAATATGTTTTAATTAGGGATTTTGTTTAAAAAAAGTAATCTAAGGTGGATTGTTCAAAGCTATCCAAGCGATCCGCTAACCTTTTAACTCGTTCTACAATAGGGGTCAGTAAGGATTTCATCAGTTTCTCTATCTGCGTAAGTAAGGATGAGTCTGGGGATTTAATCTTGGCAGAAGCCATCGCCAGAGTGTCGATTGGATTACATGGCGTATCAACCGGAGAACTCCCCACCCTTAACAGCTTGCGCCCCACATGAAGCAGCCCCTTTAGACTTATTGGAGGTCCTCGTAGCTACACCAAGTTTCCTAATTTTCTAACGTACCTTCCACCCTGACCGGACTGGGCGACAATGATGGGACCTGAGGCTTTTCCACTGCGTCTGGCACGGTTAAGGGAGGAGATGAAGGGACCGATGCCAGTGAACCGGGGGTGGCTGCTTCTCTAGGGGGAGTTTAAGGAGTTCAATAGACTGCCTGCGCTCAGCGCGTCTCTCAGCTAGGGCAATCTCTCTATCAATATCACAAGTGGCCCTAGAGAAATACTTGTCTAAGGGACCCAGAATTGCAACCCCTACCGTGGACGGGAGGGGATTCAATAGGGGAGTAGATGGAGGTGAAGGCATGCTAGCGGTCCTTACAGCACAAGGGATAAGCAAGGACGCTGTAAACCGCAACTGGGCCACACGAAATGCAAAAGGAAGCTTAAACTGTGATCCGTCAACAAAGCAACACAATATAACAGATCGCTACACCTTACGCAGTCAAGTCCAATGTAACATTGGATATCAGAGAGTGGGCCCAGCCCAGCCTCCTTCAGCCCCTGACGGCCACAGACGGCCCGCCCTTGTCCCGGGCTTCTCCCGGGACGCTCCCGTGTGCTCCCGCGCAGCGGTATGCTGATCCTATTATGAGGGGTGGATAGAGGGCGGGGGCGTGGCTGCAGGGAGAGCGGACCAGGTGTGTTGATGGTCAGTGCAGGGACTCCTGGGATACGGAGTCCCTGCTGCGCAGCTCGCAGCCCTGCAGTAGTTCAGTCCTTGCCCCAATCGCTCCGCTCCAAGAACAAACAACACCCTCCTCAGCCCGCGCAGTGGGACCCGCGAAGCGGGTCCGGCAAGCAGTCTGCAGACCCAAGGGAGGAAATAACAGTGAAGGATCCAACGGGCAGCTCCTCCTCCGCACGCAGTTCAAAGTTAGATAAAGTGTCCCACAGAAGCTAGGAACTCCACTGCTTTTCAGTGCTCTTGGGCGGGGGGCGTGGCTGCAGGGAGAGCGGACCAGGAGTGTTGATGGGCAGTGCAGGGACTCCTGGGATACGGAGTCCCTGCTGCGCAGCTCGCAGCCCTGCAGCAGTTCAGTCCTTACCCCAATCGCTCCGCTCCAAGAACAAACAACACCCTCCTCAGCCCGCGCAGCGGGACCCGCAAAGCGGGTCCTGCAAGCAGTCTGCAGACCCAAGGGAGGAAATAACAGTGAAGGATCCAACGGGCAGCTCCTCCTCCACATGCAGTTCAAAGTTAGATAAAGTGTGAGAGGAAATCCCCACACACAGAGGGCAGTGCCCCTCACACCCGGACACCTTCCCCCTGGCGCAGGCAGACTGAGTACCCCACCCACAAGTCCCCCGTACCCGGAAGAGCAAGACCCCACCCCACAGCTCCACTGCACAGTCTCCTTCCTCCATCCCCCAGGTCAGCACTCCTCAGGTTCCCCCCCCATACTCTGCCCCAAGTTCCCCCACCCACAGATACATGATTCCCAAAATGATCAGGCCCTCCCCCCTACCACTTGCTTTTCCACCACCATCACCCCCGGTCAGCCTGTTTGTGCAACTGGTGTGGGGACAGTGGCCCCCCTCTGTCCTGCCAACCTCACATGCACCCCATTCCGCTCCCATGGAGTTAGGCACTGAAGTGGAGTCCACGTCTACCCAGTTTGACTTGGGCCCTGCAGTGGGGACCCAGTCTACTCCATCTGACCTGCCCACTGCAGTTGTTCCAGCACCTACCCCATCAGACTTGTGCCCCACAGTTGTGACAGCACACACCACGACAGACATCTCTACTGTAGTAGCCAGTGACTCTCCTGCACCCACCACCCCTTCACTGCCTCCTTCTGCTGAGCCCTGGTCCTGTCCCTGTGGTGCCTGGCATGCCCCCATGTATGCCCCTGAGAGTGGATGTCCCCTGTTGTTCACATGCAGGCAAGCAACGGGTGACAGGTGTCAGTCACACCCAATTTGGAATTTCTCTATGGACTGGACATTGGACCTTATTTCATTATGGACTTTCAGTTTCAGTTTTCAATTTGCTGAATAAAGCCTTTTTTGTTATCCTTGTGAATTTGATTTTGCTGTACATTATGTTGATGATGTTTGCCTTGACCTTGCTGTTATGATGCTGGTGTTCCAATGTTTAATACTGAGGTGTTGATGTGATGTACTCCATGTGGTCCATGAGATATGTATCCTGTTCTGTTTGGTATCCATGTCATCCTTTGCAGCTAACTGTGTGTGTCATGATTAAGTTATTTTGCACAGTGATGTCAACATTTCATTTGCAAGGTCACGTCTGTGGCTTGCACCCATGCACATATGATGTGCTTCCCATTGTCCAATTAGTCTATTTCCCTGACTCTGGGCCCATCTCCACTGGACATACAGGTGTGGGCATCATTGGTGTAGGAGTCAACTGTGTCCTCTGTGCAACTAGATAGACATATGTATTGAATATGTGCAGATGACTTAAGGCACACTACCGTACTCAGGCTGATGTGACTAGTGCCTATATTGGGTGGTATTTGATGGTTGAATGGACAAGTGTTGTGCTGACATGACTATGATCTGGAACTGTGTTTTGTGCAGCTATACTTCCACAGGAGTTGATTCCCCTCAAGTTGTGTGTTGTTCCGTGACATTGCCTGGGCCCATGGTGTGTGTTGTGTGGGCATGTCTGTGTGTGTTCTCATCCCTTTTTCTACACATGCTGTGTTCCCTTGATATGTTTGTGTTAGTGATGCTTGCTGGGTTGTCCTGTGCTCATCACACATCTTGGTCCGTGTCTTCCAGATATGTGGGTGCATGAGACACTACTGTTCATTTGTGTGTCATCACTATGATTTGTCAGTTCTGAGTGGTGATGATGTAGTCAGACGCAGATAGTACACAGTCAGGGCTCCCCAGGGCACTTGTTTGTGCGCAATATCATGTAGATGTCCATAGGTGGTACCTTTCAGTGATTGAGACATGTGTATGTGTGCGTGACTGCTCCCACTCGTCAGGTTCAGAGGTACAATGTTGGCAGGTTTCAGCATGTGTGTCTTGTTGTTCTCCTTGGCTTCTGCATTGTCCAGGGACTGTGTCAGGGATTCCAAAGGTTACTGGAGATTTGACGTCCTGGCCATGTACTGCATAATGTGTAGTATGTTTGTCATTCACTGTGGTTGTAGACTGTCCTTGTATGATGTGTATGTTGCACCTTATATCCTCCCAACATTACTGTGTTTATCATGGGTACCTGTGCAATGTTACCAGTCCATGTGGGCTTCACTGATGCACATCGGTCCAGTTCAGGTTGTGTGGTGTTGACGGTGGACAGATGTGAATGTTTGCATGGCTGGGCCCCTACCTCCCTTTTGTCCCTGGTTGACGGGCCATGCTGAGTGATTTGTGTTTGTGTAGGTGTGATGTACGTTTGTGGCCCAGGACACTTGTTAGAGTTTCCCAGTTTGAACGAAATCTCCCTTTGTCATCACAGTGGACCTTTCATGCAGGCTTGTGTCACCCCAATTTTTGGTCCCTGGGGATAGTGCTGTTGTGCGTCTGTCTCATGCTGTTTTAGTTACTGTTTATCCCATCTTGTGTCACATGTGTCTGTTGGGATCCCTCTTATCTTACAATGCCTGACTGCCCACTAAGGGGTGCACAATTTTCTGGCTTAGTTTTGTATGGCACTGTGTCGACATCTGCACCATTGTGGTTCAACCTTCCTCAAGTGTTGTGTAGTTGCCTGTGGATACTGAGACACAGCACAGACACATGTTGTGTGAGATGTGCAGTGTGAGGTTGCCTGTTTGTGTTTGTGCATCTGCACCAGTGCATTAGTATTGCTGTTGTGGGCAATTGTCTGAATGTTGTTTTGGTGATTTTCCCTGCTGTCCCTGTGAGTCATATCTCATCATTCTGCACATTGATCCTGGTTGTTGTGTCCTATTGCTGCCATGGAATGGGATTTTGTGACGTGACACCTACAGTCTACACAGTATGTATTGCTTTGTGTGTCTATTTTTGAGATGTGTATATGCATTATGATGGTCACTTCTGATTTTGTGTCATTGTACACTGTATGCAATGTCAGCCCCCATGGGTGTTGCTTATCTGCACATGGCCGAGAGTATGGTTTATTTTCACAGCACTGTTTGCCTCACCACATCTCTGTGGGTATGTGACATAACCATTACTTTGCCACAAAAGTGATTCATGAGTTGAGACCAGGAATCATCCATGCTGTTTGGCATTTACTGCATTTGCCATGTTGAAACTTACCTTTAGGTCACTGTGACGATGGGAGCCATTACCACAATGCTCAACTTTTGCTGCAGTTTGTAACCATACAATTTACATTGGATCTACACAGTGATGGGGGGTTAGATCACATTGACACAGTGTTATTGTGATGCTTGACTTGTGTAGTCCACACTCTGTTTTTGGTCACACCTGTGATGGTAGTTACATTGTATGTTCTAACTCATATTCACTGTTGGGGGTATCTGTCAAACACTACACACTGTTGTCATGATGTTAGGGGTTATGTATTTTGCTGACATACCTGATGTTGATGTATGATGCATGTGTGGCACATCACCAATCCTATGGGTGGGTGTGTTGATATTGATAGTCACACAACCCCCTTATGAGTGGGGGTGGCACTAGTGTTAGGCAACATGCCCCTATGAGTGGGGTGGCAGTAGTGGTGGGCAACATACC
Source organism: Lissotriton vulgaris (assembly GCF_964263255.1). Lineage (NCBI taxonomy): Eukaryota > Metazoa > Chordata > Amphibia > Caudata > Salamandridae > Lissotriton > Lissotriton vulgaris. The sequence continues at coordinate 1,244,166,604 of NC_141687.1, read as the reverse complement.
CCTATGAGTGTGGGGCAGTAGTGTTAGGCAACATGACACATATGGGTGGGGTGGCAGTAGTGGTGGGCAACATGCCCCTTTGAGTGGGGGGGGCAGTACTGTTAGGTAACATGCCCTTATGAGTGGGGTGGCAGTAGTATTAGGCAACAGGCGCCTATGAGTGGGGGGCAGTAGTGTTAGGCAACATGCCCCTATGAGTGGGGGGCAGTAGTGTTAGGCAACATGACACATATGGGTGGGTGGCAGTAATGGTGGGCTACATGCCCCTATGAGTGGGGGGCAGTAGTGTTAGGCAACATGCCCCTATGAGTGGGGGCAGTAGTGTTAGGCAGCATGACAGATATAGGTGGGGGTGGCAGTAGAGGTGGACAAAATGCCCCAATGAGTGCAGGGGCAGTAGTGTTAGGCAACATGCCCCTATGAGTGGGAGGGGCAGTAGTGTTAGGCAACATGACACATATGGGTGGGGGTGACAGTATTGGTGGGCAACATGACACATATGGGTGTGGATGGCGATAGTGGTGGGCAACATGCCCCTATGAGTGGGGGGGCAGTAGTGTTAGGCAACATGCCGCTATGAGTGGGGGGCAGTAGTGTTAGGCAACATGCCCCTATGAGTGGGGGGGCAGTCGTGTTAGGCAACATGACACATATGGGTGGGCGTGGCAGTAGTGGCGGGCAAAATGCCCCTATTAGTAGGGGGGCAGTAGTCATAGCCATGCCAGCTCTATGGAGGCCTGTTGCTAGTGGACAGGGTCTGAACCCCCTGGGTGTGTGTGACATTTGGCAGGTACGTGTTGTTCGTTTATTTGGTGGGCGTCCGACTAACCATCTGCGCTATCCGCGTCTGATCCTGATCTGGTCATAGATGTACAGAACTGGTATGACCTGCGCAATGGGATTCATAATGCATTTGTCTCGTACCCGTTGCTAGCTGGTCCGTCTCATAGCCGTGTATTGTGTTCTGGCGCGAATCGTACCTGATATGCAGCTTTACTTGATGTTGTGATGTGCTGTACCTGGCGACCCGTCCTGCGTGTAGGAAGTACGCATCGTACTTGACCGGCCGAAAATTGCAGTGATAATGCTGCCGTACAACTCGAATTGTGTGTTTCCGGATCAGACTCGTACGGAAAATGTGGATGGAATTGGAGCGTATGTGTTGGTCGGGAATTTGGCACTTTTCCGCATCGTACTTTCTCGCCCGGACGGTCCCGCTCCTGGTACGATTCGGCCGTAAGGTAAGGCTACGGACAGCTTTTAGGGAGCTGTCCGACCGAGATTGGAATCAACCCCTAAGTCTGAATTTGATGCAATTATGGCATATGTGGAAACCATGTTTTTACATTTTGATGTACGGTCGAGAAATTCAAACCAGAGGGAGAAGGTGCTTTCGTTTTTTTGACAGATTGAATCCCATGCTTTGTGTCTCTGATATAACATCAGAAGTAGGGATGCTCTTGAGAAGAGACCAATCTTTTTTTAAATATTTACATACACAATGACGAGCTTCATAGAAGGCAGTCATACATCTCATTGTTATAGTATTCCTGTTGTGAGTCCTGTTGAGAAGTAAAGTAGATCTATTTAGACCTTTGCTCTTTTGCGCAGTACTTTGTAAAGTTTTTTATACCATATTAAATTAATTATTTTTTAGTTATGAAGTCTTCACCTTCTCTACAATTTCACCTTGTTTTCAGTTTTTACTTTGTTGGGATATTTCTGATGAGGGAGTTTGAATGGCAATGTAATTGTATTTGTATATATATAGTGCTTACAACCCCTTATGGAGCGCCTTTCGGCAAGTAGCATGCTACACTGGAACCCAAAGAGCACTAGTGCTGGGTTAGTTTAGGGAAATATGTGCTAATTTGAGTGGTGGACATGTGAGTCTGTTAGTTGGACTGAATAGGTTTATGGAGTGATAGAAGAGGGAAAAGTCTAGAAACTGTTATTTGGGAGATCATAGTAGTAATATGAGGCTTGGAATGAGTAAAAGGAAAGATGGAAGAGCGACGAGTCTTTGGAAAGAGGTTAGGGAAATCATAGCAGTAAAATGAGGATTCTGGTGAGCCAAGGAGAGATGGGGGTTAGTCTTCAAAGGATATTTTTGAGATCATAGTAGTAGAATGAGGATTGGGATGAGTCAGAGTGTGGAGGTAGAGGATATATTGAAAGAGGTATAGGTAGTGCATTGAAGAGAGTCAAGGTTTTTTTCCTCTTCTAAAGTAGGACTAAAATAACACATTTATAGATACAAAACTACATAGAAAAGATATACATGTTTAATACATTTTTTCTTCTGCTTCTACAGTAGGAGTAAAGTTATGAAAATATAGATGCATAACTAAATAGAAAGGTTATACATGCACACAGAAGATAATATATTGTGGTTTATGAGTTGTATTGTACAAATTCAGACTTTAAAGTGTAGCTGTGCCTGAAGTTCATTTATTAATTATTCACCAGTAGGGAGTTATAGTTAGTACCTAGTTTCTGTAAGAAAAGCATTTTTTACTTGCCTGTATCATTGGCTTTGTTTGAAGAATCCTCACGAAATCGTCCCAAAACAAAGTGTCAACGTAGGTTCTGTTGTGCTTGGGAAGTTCCGGGTTGATCCGTTAAGTCAGGGCTGAGAGAAAGAGGGTTCAAAAAAAGTGTTTTTTTGCAATTTTAATTCCCACAGCAACACATTGTCGAACCTACACCCAGAACCGCTGGACGGAACTACATCATATTTGGCAGAATGGTAAATGTTGTTATGTAGATTGTGCTTTTTGTTATTAGGTTCAAATCCGTTCCGTTGTTTTTCAGAAATATCATTTGAAAATTATAGTGATATCACTGGTTGTGAATCCTTTGCGGAAAAAAGGAGCTTGTGCAGGGAAATGCAAAGCTCTGATTGGCTACCAACACTTCAACCAGGACGTGTTGGCAGCCATCTTGGGACTTGGCTTCACCGAGTCCCAAGTAAAAAAGTGAAAATAAAGAAAAGGGGGAGGGTAGGAATACCCTGACCCCCATGCCATGATTCTTGGCCCCTGGGCCCCGCCACACCCTAAAAGTATTTTTTTAAGAAAAAGGTTGCAGCCAAATCACGATATTAGTGAATTTTCTGCAACAAATGTTTTTAAAAAACAAGTAAGGGCTTCTGCGCTTGCTCTTAAATAACCCCCTAGTGGGCCAGGTCACAAGGGAATATTATAAATATAGGAGGGGGCACATGGGGCCCCCCCTCTTAGGACTTATCAAAGCCCCGGGGACTGCCACCTCCCTTGAGCACTTTTTATTATGTATGCAGGTGAGGTCACCCGCAGCCCCAGTGACTGCCACCTCACTGGGGCTAATTGCAATATTATGGGGGGCCTCACAGACGCCCCCCCTGGGGACCATCACCTCCCTGGGGATAATTACAATAACATGGGGGGCCTTGCAGACGCCCCCTGGTCCGGAGACCACCACCTCCCCAGAGATTGCTATATTTGGCTTGGGGTGGGCTCATGGATTGGCTGGGGAGCTGGCAGGGACCGTCAGGGGCCTTCATGCTTCCCCTGTGGTCTCCAACTTGAAAAACTTGGTGCCCTGGGTGGGACCTGAGTACTCAGTATTGTGGCCTGGCCCCAGGGATGGGGTCCTGGGGGCCAAAATCGGCCCCAGAGATGTCCACGTGGCCCCCTCTCTCTTTAATTTAAAAAAATGAAAAAAAGATTTTTTAAAAGGCAGGCCCCGGGGGAAGGGGTTCCCGGACCAAAAAAAGCCTGGAGTGGGTCAGAGGGGCCACCCTCCTTTCATTAATTAAAAAAAAGAGCATTATGAAAAAAGAAAGGCTGGGCACAGAGGATGTGGTACCCGGGCTGAAATCGGCCTGGTGAGGGGGTTCTTGCTGCCACACTGTGGAAATACACCCTGTCTCGTCGGATAAATATTGTGTAGTCTTGTGAGTGTGAAAAAGGTGCGGCGTAATATACAAAAGTGATCAAGCTTCAACCGCTCATTGTTATATTTCTTTCACCAAAAGCCCGGTCCCAGGCTCTATCAGTCAGATACGTCACTGTCTCTTTCGTCTCCTTTAGCTTATTTTCAACAGTTTTTTAATCTTTTCTAATTTTTACTTTTGTATAAGGGCGTGGTACCTCGCCCGTTACAAAGCACAAGAACAAGGTACCTGGGATGACGGCAGTATAGTAGGCGGTGGGGATTGAGTTGGTAGGTAACACACATTTTCATTGGTCTCTTCTGTACCAAGGGTTGGCACTGGTTGGGTGTGTGAGAAATAGGGCTTTTACAGAATCACACGTTTGGTAAAAGATCAGGAGAAGGGGTCAATAAGACTAATAGTTGCAGCAGCCTTGACTTTGGGAATTCCTGAGAATTCCTTGGTGCACCACAGTGCAGCCTCAAGATTGCCAGCTTGGGTCTACAGACTAGATTTTACTCATTTGTTGTTTTGTTAAATGTGTCTCAGTGTCCTCACTACACTTCATCCAGAAAACGGTGGTCCTAAAAAATAAGTCTAACATTAGTAATGAAATTGCACTACGTCCAGTATTTCTATTTACAAGTTAGAGGCATAGAAAGGATGAAAACATATGCCACATAAGTGGTAAAGTGAGAGCAGAATGTAAGTAATCACAGTAAAAGCAACAGATGCTGGGACTTCAGTGCACCAGCATGTAAGGGGGATCTTATAACCAACATGTTATGGGCATGACATTTTAAATACAAATTCCTAGAATAATCCAGACACTTTTGAACATAAATTCTGCCACTTATTTTCTAACTTCAGCTGCTGTAAGTTTAAACTGGGCAGCCACCATTTTCCTCCTCTTTAAAATTATCTGATATGTTTCAAGTGGAAAGAAAGGCACATCCTATTTAATTATTTTATGTGAAAACATAAGCATGATCATTCCACATGAAGACAACAACATCTTGGTCCCCTCCCAGTCTGGATTCAGGCGAAACCACAGCACCGAGCCAGCCCTCATCGCCGCCACAGACGACATCAGGCACCAACTAGACAACGGCAAAACATCGGCCCTCATCCTCCTGGATCTGTCGGCCGCCTTTGACGCGGTCTGCGATCGCACTCTAAAAACACGCCTCCTAGAAGCCGGAATCCAAGAGAAGGCCCTTGACTAGACCACGTCCTTCCTCTCTGGCAGAACTCAGAGCGTCTGCCTCCCACCCTTCCGATCCGAAGCCACCGACATCATATGCGGCGTCCCCCAGGGCTCATCCCTCAGCCTCAACATCTACATGGCCCCCCTCGCACAAGTGGCCCACCAGCACTACCTCAACATCATTTTGTATACCGCCGACACCCAGCTCATCCTCTCCCTCACCAAGGACCCACACACCGCCAAAACCAACCTCCACGAGGAAATGAAAGCCGTTGCAAACTGGTTGAGGAGCAACTGTCTGAAGCTGAACTCGGACAAGACGGAGGTACTCATCCTCGGACCCACCCCCTCAGCTTGGGACGACTCCTGGTGGCCGACCACACTGGGAACACCCACCGACCATGCAGGCAACCTAGAATTCATCCTCGACTCCTCCCTCTCAATGGCCAAGCAGGTCAACCCGTCTCCTCCTCCTGCTACAACACCCTCCGCATGCTCCGCAGGATCTACACGTGGATCATGACCGAAACAAGAAGAACGGTGACAAGGGCCTCGTCAGCAGCAGACTGGACTACGGCAACACACTCCACGCAGGAATCCCAGCCAAACATCTACGATGACTACAACGCATCCAAAATGCCTCCGCCCGACTGATTGTCAACATCCCCCGCCGCAGCCACATTACCCCCCACCTAAAAGACCTACATTGGCTCCCCGTCAACAAGAGGACCAATTTCAAGCTCCTCACCCACGCACACAAAGCACTCCACAATGCCGGACCAGCCTACCTTAACAGCAGACTCAGCTTCTACACCCCCACCCGCCAGCTCCGCCCCGCCAGCCTCGCCCTCGCCGCTGTCCCCCGCATCCAACGAATGACTTCTGGTGGCAGATCCTTCTCCTACCTCACCGCCAAGACCTGGAACACCCTCCCTATCCACATACGGCAGACCCAAGACCTACTTGCCTTCAGAAGATTCCTCAAGACCTGGCTCTTCGAGCAGTAGCAGCATCCCCCTCCCCTCAGCACCATGAGACCCTCACAGGTAAGTAGCGTGCTCTACAAATGCATTGATTGATTGATTGAAGGAAGGAACATGCATCTCTAAATAATTAAACTGGGCAAGTAATAGGGATCATCTGCCCAGCATAAAGGTGCACCTCAAGATGACAGCTGCCCACTACCATCAAAAGTATAAACAACAACAGCTTCATAATAGAGGAGACACCCCAAAACAATTCTTCAAATTAGGTTTTTGAATAACAAATCTCAGATGTATTACTGATATATATCAATGATGTTGTTGTTTAACATGCATCTCTCCCACTTGAAATGTGTCAGAGAATAGCAAGGACCGAGGGTGATGGAGACTCTCTGCTCTTAAATTTGGAAAAAAAGAGACTGAAGCTATACTGTAAAGAATAAAATAACAGTGTGACTCAAAGATCTTGAGGACCATTCAACATCGAAGGAAAGATATTGAGGGAGCTTCCCCTTTAAGTGAAATAGACAAAAACCAACCAATCAGGATGACTAACAAGAAGCAAGACTAGTTCAGAGTACCTAGTCTTAAGTTTCTCAAGAAGGAGTTTCAGATTGTTTTTTACAGCAGCAAAGATCAAAACAACATCAAAATACAATTACCTGGGGTTCTGGTTTAGAGAGTCTTCCAGACCATCAGTTCACCTAGCTGCATTGAAAAAGAGAGCTGGAGCAATAACATTCTCTCTCACCCGACTCAACCAGTCCCTGAGTAGTCCTTCTGCAGAACCCATTCTGAAGGTGATTAAAGCCACTTTTCTCCCCGCCTTAAACTATGACCATCAGGCCTTTCCTGGCGCATGCTCAGCCAGTCTCGACCAAGCCCAAGTTTTCATTTATAAAAAAATCTTCCATCTTCCGAATTTCATTCACAGGGCAAGACCACGACTGGGGCTGGGCCTTCAAAGACAATCTATTTTCTGTGAGGCTGATACCCTGAAATACTTTATAAGGACACTAAAACCCGCAGACAACACCCTAAAAGCCCCGTTAAAAGAAACTCTTGCCAGCTCTGGGAATCTGTGGAATCGTCAAATAATAAAGGCCATAAGAACGCTAGACATCGACAACTCATTACTAACCGCAGACACTATACCATACACAGTCTGGAAAAGGGTTATCAACAAGCAGGTCAGACACATTTCCTACCAGATGGACATCCAGGTTCTAAAAACATCAACTATCCTGCTTTCCTTGAATAACTCATACCTCCCTGGGGTACCTCAATCTTACCTCCTGGAAAATCTGAACGCAGTGGCCCGGAAGAACATAATGTTAATGCGTCTCTTAGGTCTGCGCTCCACTGCCTTCAACCGATGGGCTCCAACAAGTGAGGAGGGGGCCTGCAGACTGTGCAACTACAGTTCTGAATCTGCATCTTCTGTGCTGTTGTCCTGCCCTTGACCCTCCCAGAAGACTTCTTTTAAAACCCTTATATTTAAAATGGGGCATCAGAACGGTACACAATCAAAATATCGAGTTAGAAATATCGATGTACCAAAATATCGTGTCAATAATATCGAAGGTGCAGAATATCGAAGACAAGAATATCGTTGGACAGAATATCGACCCTAAGGTAAGTAATATCGAAATACTTAATATCGATGTAAGTAATATCGAAGTTAGTAATATCGATAGCATATATATCGATGTTACTAGTTTCGATTACACTAATATCGATATTTGTATTATTTCTGTTGTTTTTTATTATGTATCTGTTATATGTTTTACTTAAGTAATTAAAGTAAGTACTAATATATGTGTATTATATATATATATTAATACATTTATTTATAAGTTAATTATATGTTTTAGTACCGGAGCGGGTTGTGGGTTTATAGGGGAATAGGGTGGGAAGTTAATTATGTTAAATTGATTAATAATTAGTAGTTAATATTAATTAATTATAAATAATTGGTAATTAAATTTAATTAATTGGTTAATCATTTTAATTAATTGATTAATTGATAAATATGTTTTATAGTGGGTTGTGGGTTTATAGGGGAATAGGGTGGGAAGATTTTTAATTATGTATAATTAATTATTCATTAGTAGGAATTATAAATTAAATTTAAATAATTGGTAATTATTTTTAAATAATTGGTAATTAATTTTAATTGATTGGTAAATAATTTTAATTACTTCATACATAGATAAATGTGTTCTGTTGTGGGTAGTGGGTTTATAGGGGAATATGGTGGAAGTAATGTGAATGTAATTAAGTAATATTTTTTTTTAAATGATTGTTTTGTAAATAATATAATTGTTAAATAATTAGTAATTGGTAATTAAATATTATAAAATGGTATTTTTAAATATTTATTTTTGCTTAAATATATTTAGGTAATCATGTTTTTTATAATTATGTATAGGTATTGTATATGGTTTGAATTTTTTAAATACTTTATATCATTATTGAAATAAAAAGATTTTATTTATAAGTATGTTATTTTAACCCCTACGCTATCCAACATTTTCCCTACTGTTGCATTCTCTGAAGTTGGAATAGTAATTGTTACCCCTACGCTATCCAACACTTTCCCTACTGTTGTACTCTCTGGAGTGGGAATAGTAATTTTTACCCCTACGCTATCCAACGCTTTCCCTACTGTTGCACTCTCTGGTGTGGGAATAGTAATTTTTACTCCTACGCTATCCAACGCTTTCCCTACTGTTGCACTCTCTGGAGTGGGAATAGTAATTTTTACCTCTACCCTATCCAACGCTTTCCCTACTGTTGCACTCTCTGGAGTGGGAATAGTAATTTTTACTCCTACGCTATCCAATGCTTTCCCTACTGTTGCACTCTCTGGAGTGGGAATAGTAATTTTTACCCCTATGCTATCCAACGCTTTCCCTACTGTTGCACTCTCTGGAGTGGGAATAGTAATTTATACTCCCACGCTATCCAACGCTTTCCCTACTGTTGCACTCTCTGGAGTTGGAATAGTAATTGTTACCCCTACGCTATCCAACGCTTTCCCCACTGTTGTACTCTCTGGAGTGGGAATAGTAATTTTTACCCCTACGCTATCCAACGCTTTCCCTACTGTTGCACTCTCTAGAGTGGGAGTAGTAATTTTTACCCCTATGCTATCCAACGCTTTCCCTACTGTTGCACTCTCTGGAGTGGGAATAGTAATTTTTACCCCTACGCTATCCAATGCTTTCCCTACTTTTGCACTCTCTGGAGTGGGAATAGTAATTTTTACTCCTACGCTATCCAACGCTTTCCCTACTGTTGCACTCTCTGGAGTGGGAATAGTAATTTATATTCCTACGCTATCCAACGCTTTCCCTACTGTTGCATTATCTGGAGTCGGAATAGTAATTTTTACCTCTACGCTATCCAAAGCTTTCCCTACTGTTGCACTCTCTGGAGTGGGAATAGTAATTTTTACCCCTACGCTATCCAACATTTTATATAATTAATTGTAAAAATATTAAAAGTATATTTAATTTTTTGTTTTGTACATTTTATTTATGTTATTGTTTTATGTTTGTAAATGTGTTAGTAAATTAGAATATATTTTAATAATTTATAAGTTAGTAAAATAATTATTACAACATATTGTTAGAACATATATATTATATATTTACAGTATATATTTAATTAATATATTATTATTATATATGTATTATTTATTAAGTTTAAACATTATTAGATACTTATAACTATGTATATTATATTTATTAGTGTTATTTAATTTATTTTACAATTATATTTTAAAAGAAAAAAAAACATATTTTTAACATCGATATTTTTAACATCTATATTATTTTTTCGATATTTTTGTACTTACCATGTTGTAGATAGGATGTCGATATTCTTGCCGTCGATATTTTAGACCCGATATTTCTGTAGGTCGATGTTTTGGAGGTCGAATTTTCTCAGTGATCCCATCAGAACATGTTGGGAGGCATCGGCCCTTTGCTTTACTTCCTTAGAAACTCAAGTGCTTGTAAGGTCTGGAAAATATGTGAGACTCCTGGACAATCTCTTTTTACCCTCTCTGGCCCCTGCCCTTCCAGTCCCCCCCCCAAAAAAAACTTATCACTGACTTTTTTTGCCCCCCATCCTAGTATTCCTGTACTCATTTATTTTATTCTTGGCTCTGGAAACCTGTTGCATGATTATAATGGTAACTACAAGATTGTAGTGTTTTTTATATTTATATGAACTTAAACTTGATGTTTTTCTTAGTTTTTGCTTTTAACGTGGTAACTGCGCTATGATGACACTCTATTGAAATGGTTTTAATTAACTGTGCTAATTTAAAAAAAACCTACAACCTACAACAGCAGCATGGGGAAGAGAATTTCAGATTCCTAAAACCGCAAGAACATCTACACCATGCTGCAGCTGCTTCTTAAAACACGCCGCTTCCAGAAGTAGACGCAATGGACTGCGTAATGATCAATCCCCCTAAAGATGTTCAATTCAGGTGACTGCTAATGGGAACATCAGTGTGTAGTATTCTTTTCACAAGGCAGGCTTTTTGCAAACCAGTGGGTAGCTATTCGAAGTGACATAAAAAAGAGGGAGTTGTGGGAACAGTGGTGGTTTCCAGGTACTGTATTGTCCACAGTGCATAAACTGGCTCTAAGGAAGATGGGTATTACTTTGCGATATCTGTGAGGAGGAATGGGAAATGGTCAGTTCTTGAAAGCAGGAATGGTTTAACGTCTGAGCTCTTGTTCAGGCTTATAAGATTGTAACCCTCTGTGGGGGTGAGCTTGAACTGAGGGTTCACGTTAATAATAAGTATCACGAATCATCCTCTTGTTGAGGATAACTTATGGGTTATACTTAGGTGCTTAATTCGTGCCTGAAACCAAAGGTTTTCCTGGGCACTTGAAGCTGGTGCAGTCAAATGATGGGTTTGAAAAATACCAATGATGCCTGCCCTTGATTCCACCTCATGCCTGTGTCTTATACCACCCTACACTTTCTGTCTCTTGATATCTCACCTGCAGTTATCCTACTTTCTCTTTCTACTTTCTACTTCCTTCTCCCTTTTCTGCTTTTCTCTTTCTTGCTCTACCTCAAAGTCTGAGGGTGAAAAATACGTCGCCCATTGTTCAAAAATGAATGACCATGCCCAACAGCTGAAATCACCAGCACACATTGAGCATTGGGTATTGGTACCCTTTGGGTCTTCTTCTCATCACAGTCGTAATTAAAGCTCACCAGCCCTTTTGCAAACTTCTATGCCAGCTTTTAAGTTTACTGTTGTACAAACAAGAGGGACAGTCCTGGCAGAAAGAGTTTGCGGGTAAAGAGTGTGGCAAAATTATAGTCTAAATGGAAGAAGGGTAAAAAAAAAGTCAACAGTGCAGAATGGCGCAACTACTGTCTTCCCTGCGGGCTAAGTGGGTTATCTCTTCTTTGGTCTGCAGCAAGGACTCACTTCAGGGCATCCATTTCTATAAGGCAAGAAAAGACACCAGCATTAGTCCACACTTAATAATGGTACAAAATTACTGAAAACAGTCCAGGAAATGTATTTTCTCAGTGCATGGGAAGGCTACACTGAGACGTTTTGAGGCATAGGCAAAGAGGGCTCTGGACCAGGGCCCCAGTCTTTTAAGGGGCCCACTGATACATCCAGTTCTGTTCTGCAGAGAGTCTTGCTATCATGACCATCAATCATTCTTAAACAGATTGTTTAACTACCGTTTTCCTTTAATTTATTTTTAATATGAGTGATGTGTGAGTCTATTACAGACATTTTGCATAAAAATGTGTTTATGTTTCATGCAAGCAGTACAGGGGGTGTGTTTGGGTATTAATTAAACACTGCTTTTTACGAAACCCTGCACTAATCGTGTTCTTTCAAGAGGCCCCGAGTGGCACAGGCAGAACATTAGAAACCTGGGAAAAAGGCAAAAAAAACAGTCTTAAGGGAACTATAATGAAAAATGGCGATAAACAGAAGAGAATAAAAATGAACAAAAGTCTAAATGAATGAAAAAAGAGAGAAAGCAGCGCCGAAGATGGCATATGTCGCAGTGCATTTGGTTTGGGCCGAAGATACGGCCCAGTTGTCTTGTTTATGTTTCATGCAACATTCATGAAAAGTTTATTTTAGATGTAAACAGGCCCATACATACGCGAAAGAGGAGAGTGTCACAAAGGTTATTTTTAGTAATATTAGTGATCTGCTGCTGTGTTCCAATGTTAAGAGCACGTCACTATCCCTGAATATTTGAGGTAAACACATTTAAACACATTTAGAATTTGAACCATTGTGACTGTGCACTGTCAGTGATCAAAGAGGGCATGAAAGAGCTCAAAATTGATAATAAATTAAAAGCAGACCCAAACAGGGGCCCCCAAACTCTGGCCCTAGACCCCCAAAATCCTTAAGACGTCGCTGGGGCTCCAGTAAGCATAATTTCACTTTGACCGGAGTGCTTTACGTCCTTGCATTTTTCCTGTCTTAGCCTGGTAAGTGCAGCAACTCAGGAGTCAAACGAGGTGGTAAACTTAAGTTATGACTCGAAGAAGTGAGCAAAGCATAAGGAACCGCTGAATTTACAGAAAACCCTCAAGTGATATATTGTTTTTTGATCGAACATGCTGGCTGCTGATTTTTTCCCATTATACTGCCAAGCTACTGGGCCATAGAGACACTGGAAAGCACATCGGAAGAGAAATCTTGTTTATAAACGGAGCAAATACGACAGCAGGGCTGAGTCCAAACCGAGACTGGGGAAGCGGCGCCATTCGCAGCGTCTTTCGCTCTGTTTAATATCAGGAAAGTTGTTTTTTGGCAACGAGGCCTAAATAAACTGAAAATAAACAATGGCGGAAAAGTCATTCGGTGCGCATGCTAGAATAGCGGCCAAATCAGCCCATTGAAGGCTATGAGCTGACACAGATAGTCAGCAGAGGCCATGAGATACGGATCATAACCGCCTCCCGTCTGCGCCATCAGACGAAGGACCTCTCAACTGCTTGGTAATTGGTAACTCGGGGCAGCACAGCAGCATCTCTCGCCAAGGTCAATAACCTTAACTCTGCTATTAGGGTAACAGTAACCCAAGTAATGTAAAGAGTGAAGGACGAGCAAATAACTACAATATTTAGGCTCTGTATAAAAATCTGCCATCATAGGGTTAATCCGAATTCACTGCCGCAGCTAAGCGGGCTGCCATGACTCAGCGAGGGGCGTGGCATCACGCAACAGCTGCGGTGACGAAATTCAACTAAAATGAGCACGGGGCAGTAGTGTACAAACACACGATGGCTTCCAACAGTGGAACACTGCGTGAAGGTGCACGCGTGTGGTGTTTGTTCCTTGCCCCCACACTATAGACAGAGCCTCTGTACTGTGTAACTTCTTTATTTGTAATTATAATAAAGAATAGCGAGCATAGGGCGCCGAGCGTCTGTCCTACACTAGCTCCGGTCGCCAACTGCCGTTTTCCCCGTTCGCGCCTTTCACAAAAGCCTTTCCGCGCATGCGCGCGCCTCACGCTCCAGTCTATGACGTGACGCGTCATCGCGTTCACGCTCATAGACTAGAGCGCATACTACATATCTCCCCCTTTTTACAAATAACAAAAACTCCATTCCCCAACTCTCGCTGTGTGTCCATAGTCCCCAATGTGTGTCTCTGGAGGGCACCTGGAGGTGGCCATGCATGTGACTAGTGTCCACTCATTTCAAAGTCTCTATATCGAGAGGGCACCGTGACTGCCCTTCCACTACGGGTGTGTCTTACCGGCATGTTTTCTTCCACCTCTCTCTCTCCTCGTGATTTCTCTCCATCTCTCTGATCTCCACTCTGCACTACACCAGCCGGTGTACCGTCTCTGTCGTTAGACTCAGTGCTGGGATTTTCCGCTTCACTGTCCTCTCCTACTCCATCTGACAAGACCTCTGCGCTGTGCCCTGATTGAGGTCTTGCTTCTTGGGAGTCCACCTGTATCTCTTCCTCCTCCGATTTGGGCCACACTACTATCTTGTTGACTCTGGCCATGCGGTTTTGGGACCACACCCTGCCGTCGCTGAGGAGAGCCGCCCTGCCTCGCACTTCTTTGACCTGTAAGGGCTGGCTGTACTTGCTTTCACCTTTCTTTTGTATGGTAGGGAGTTTGACCCTGACCCATTCTCCTTCTTCCAGCTCTGTTCCCTTCGCATTGCGACGTTTGTTGTAGTGTGCAGCATAAATCTTCTGGGCCTTCTCCAAGTTGTGCTGGACCACCGCGGGGGACCATTTGCTGGTGATGGTCTTCTCCCTCCACACTACATTGTCCCGGGTGAACGGATGTCGTCCTCTTAGCACTTGGAATGGACTGTACCCCACCACCGTGGGGGTGATCCTGTAGGCCCACAGCATACTCATCACCTCGGTCTCCCAGTCCTTTCCCTGCGTGATGGCTGCCTGTATGGAGCCCATCAGCACGCGGTTGAACCGCTCCACTTGGCCATTGCATGCGGGGTGATAAACTGCCGTGTGTTTTGACTCAATACCGTTCCTCCTCATAAACTTAATCCATTTGTCCGAGACAAACTGCGGTCCATTGTCACTGAGGATACATTTGGGTATGCCTTCTCTTAGGAACAAAGATGTCAGGAATTTCAGTATCGTGTCCGTGTCCATGGACTCTTGTATGTCCACTTCAGGCCATTTGGAATACTTATCTATCACCACACACAAATACTTGTTCACACCTCTGCTGTCCAGGACTGGCCCTAGTATGTCGATGGCCACGTTCTCCCAGGGGCTTTGTGGTGTGTCAAACTTTCCCAAGGCTGGTCTGAGTGGTGGTAGCACCTTGTCCGCTCCTTGGCACTGCCCACACTCCCTCACTTGTCTTTCTATGTGGACATCCATGCCTGGCCACCAATACATTTGCTTGACTCGTGCCTTGGTCTTTACAATACCCAGGTGTCCTTCATGC
Source organism: Lissotriton vulgaris (assembly GCF_964263255.1). NCBI lineage: Eukaryota > Metazoa > Chordata > Amphibia > Caudata > Salamandridae > Lissotriton > Lissotriton vulgaris. The sequence continues at coordinate 1,244,151,526 of NC_141687.1, read as the reverse complement.
AGTTGTGTCAACAATCTGGGTATTAGTGATTCTGGTGGTACGACCTTTTCACCTCTGTACACGAAAATCCCCGAATCACTCAGGGATAGCTCCTCTCTTATTTCATAGAATCTCCGTACTCCTTCAGTGAGCTTCCTTTTGTCAGGCCAACCAGACGTTAGATGTCTCTTTATCTCTACTTTCTCTGCATCCTGCTCGTAAGCTGCCGCCCATTCCTGACCGCTTATCGTTGTCTCATGGTCCTCCATGCTGGCCACCATCTCTTCTCTGTCCGGGGCTTCCTCCGGCGCATCTTCCATCGCCGCCGCCCTGCTGAGGTAATCTGCAACCCTGTTTTGCGTACCTGGTAAGTACTCCACGTCATAAGTGTAATCAAGTAGCTTCAGCGTCATTTTCGCTATTCTCGGGGTCGCTGTCTCATGGCCCGAAGACGTCAAGACGTTGATCAGGGGTTTGTGATCGGTTTGAAGCTTGAATCTGGTGCCCCACACAACTGCCGAAACTTGCCCATGGCTCATGTGACCGCCAACATCTCTTTTTCAATAACGCTGTACCTTTGTTCCGTCGGGGACAGCGCACGTGAAGCAAAGCTGATGGTTTCAGTGGATCCATCATCCCTTTCCTGTGCCAAGACCGCCCCTAAGCCCTTATCGCTTGCATCCGTCGTCACTATGGTTTTGCCCATGGGGACATACCCTTGCAGTGGAACAGCTTGGCTGATGCAGTCCTTTATGGTGTCAAATTCCAATTGCGCTTCTGAGTCCCAATCAAATTTAGTCTTGTCTCTGATGAGTTGCCTCATCCTGTATGTCCTGGTAGCAAAATGCCTCACAAACTTGCTATAATACTCGGCCATCCCGAGGAATGACCGTACTTCCTCCTTGGTGCTGGGAGCTTTGGCATTCCTGATGGCCTTCACATTTTGTTCCTTGGGTGATATACCAAGCGTGCCGATTTCGTGACCCAAGTATGTCACTGAGTGGGTTCCAATCTTACATTTGCTCCATTCCGCAGTTAACCCTTTGCTTTGTAGCACTCCCAGGACTCTATGTAGCTTCTTGTCGTGATCATCCTTGGAGGAGCCCATCACTAGGATGTCATCCTGAAAGTACAGTACCCCCGAGATGTCCTTGAACAGCCGATGCATCAGCTTCTGAAATACGGCCGCTGCAGATGCCAGGCCAAAGGGCATCCTCCTGAACTGGTAGCACCCAAAGGGCGTAATGAAGGCGGTGTACCTCCTACTCGAGGGATGCAGCTCAATCTGATGGTACGCTGACGTGAGATCTATGGTGGAGAAGTGGGTTACCCCTTTTGTCCTAGCCAGCATCTCTTCAATCCTAGGAAGAGGAAATCTCTCCACTATGAGGTTTTTGTTGAGCTCGCGGAGGTCAACACAGAGACGAACCTTTCCATTTGGTTTCTTGACCACCACTAAGGGCGAAAGCCACTCCGCACTGTCCACCGGCTCTATGATGCCCTGCTCCTCCAGCCTCAGAAGTTCCTGTTGTACTGCCCCGCTTGTAGATATGGGTATGTTCCTGACTTTGTGTACCACTGGTACTGCTCCCTCCTTGAGGACCATTCTGTGGACGAACTTGTCCAGTTTGCCGACTGTGCCATCAAAAACCTTGGGGTATGCAGATTTCCAATCTTCTTCCTTCGTGAGGGGCCACTCGTCCGTTAGCAGTATCTGTTCTTTCCCGCCTGGGTTGAGTATGATTCCTAGATCCCCTGCGTCTCTCCATCCCAGCACTGATGGGCCCTTCTCCGCCACGTACAGGGTGCATGTGGCCGACCTTCCTCTGAATTCAAATGTGAAGTCTCGGCACCCCACCAGTGGAATGGCATTCTCTGTGTACGAGATGGGTTTGATGTCCGGCGGCCATAAGTCTGGACCCACTACCGGAGCAAAGTCTTCTTCCCATATGGATCTTTGTACGATGGTCCAGGGAGATCCTGAATCGACAGCCACGTGCACCTTCACTCCCCCTATCAGCATATCCGTGCGAGGTTTATCTCTTCGCTTACCAGCCACCTCCAGCACTTGGTTTTCAATGCATAGTACCAGATCGCCATCTTCCAGGTCGTCATCCTCACTGATGTCCGCAGTGGCTGAATCGACACACTTGACCGTGGACTTCTTCCCCCTCTTGCGGCATACCTTTTCAAAATGGCCGACCAGGCCACAAAACGCGCATCTGGCGCGGAACGCGGGACAGCGTTTATCCTGGGCCAAATGCGCCGTGCTGCCACATCTGTAACACGAGAACTTGTTGTCCATGCTGGGGCGGACCGTCTGTTTCCCGGTCCATCTCGAATCCTTCCTCTGGTCTCCATGCGTCTCTTGTGTCTACTGGCCTGTGATGCCTCATCGATCTTGTTGATCATCTGCCTCAGTGCACTCTCTCGTTTGGCTGCATCTGCACCACGTTTCGACATTTCCGCCTTTTTGACCATCGACACAACCTCCTTGAGTGATGTCTCGTTCTGCGCCCACAATTTGTCTTGAACAGCCCTGCTGGTGGTGTGCATGACAATCTGATCTTTTATGTACTCATCCTGTAGAGTACCATACTGGCACGTGATGGCCAGACGTCGGAGCGCTGCCACATAGTCATCAATGGATTCGCCAACCTCTTGTTTCCTCTGTTGAAAGTTATAACGGTCTATGGAGACGCAAACCGCTGGACGGTAATGGCTGTCCAAGTCATCTAGTGCATTTTTGAAGACATCTGTCTCCGTTGCGTCCCTTTCCTTGGGCACCAGGTTTTTGAATACTCTCACCCCTTCCGGGCCTAAGTTGTGGAGTAACAGTCTCTTTTTCCTTTCCGGGGTGTATTCTCCCTCATTTTCATCCTCAAGTGCCTCTATGTAGTTTTGAAAGTACTCCTTCCAATCCTCCCATTTTAACTGGGGTTCCCCTGGTCTGGGCAGGAATGGGACGGGGGCCATCAGGGCCGACGCTTGATTCGCCATCTTAGCCTCGCCTCTGGGGTTTACCGCCTGGGCACTGTGTTGGGCGAGTACACCGGATGCTCCTGCACTCCCTGCCGTGTCACTTTGCCCTCTCGGACTACCTGGGGTATTGTCCCTTACAGCCTGCGTGGGGTTGTCCGTCTGCGCCCCTTCCTCTGGCTTGGGGTTAGTGCCTTTGGCTGCCAGGGTGCTGGCTGTGGGCTCTATTCCTTGGGGCAGCACTGACCTGAGTGTTTGAGCTGTGTGGTGTTTAAAATAGTGCTGTTGCGCTGCTGCCACGCCCTCTGCTCCTCCTTGTTGCTGTTCTGTCTTTCTGGCTGGTGTGGGGCTGTTGAAGGGTGCCTGCTCCTGTCCACTGTGCTCAGTGGTGTTCGTGGTCCCAGCCTCGTCGCCAGTGTGGTGTTTGTTCCTTGCCCCCACACTATAGACAGAGCCTCTGTACTGTGTAACTTCTTTATTTGTAATTATAATAAAGAATAGCGAGCATAGGGCGCCGAGCGTCTGTCCTACACTAGCTCCGGTCGCCAACTGCCGTTTTCCCCGTTCGCGCCTTTCACAAAAGCCTTTCCGCGCATGCGCGCGCCTCACGCTCCAGTCTATGACGTGACGCGTCATCGCGTTCACGCTCATAGACTAGAGCGCATACTACAACGCGCAACAAAAGTGAGAATGGTCGAGCACAGCAAAAGGGTGCACACAACAGAATTACCTGTGGAGGATCATTGTAAAAGACTGCAACATGCGGCCCCCGGGGAAAGCAGGTAGACAGACCATTCTTTTCCCCGGGGTGTTCACGCGAGAGGACGGCAGGCAGAGGGCTAGGTCAGGGGGTGGGTTTAGGGGGTGGGGGGATAGGAGGCTACTTAAGGGGTCTTGAGTCCTAAAATGTCCATGGACTTGACAATTCTCGCTCCGGTGCCTACTCGATTCACGGGTTCACACTCTGCGACTCCGGGCAATAGCTTGCTTAATCTCCACAACGGCCCCTCGCGGCGGGATGCCTGGCTTTCACCTTGCGGATACCCTGCCGGGGTTATCTCACAGGGGAATACCAGGACGGGTTCCCTAAGCAAGCGCTTAGAAACCGCTCTGTGATTTGCGCTATATAAATTCATTTACATTTACATACCTAACATTTATGGGCCTACGGCAAGGTCGCTAACCAGTGTCAAATCCTTATTACCCAGCTACACCCTCACTTATGAGCGCGCATGCGCACAGGGCCCGTTTACCGGGAGAGTACTCCCCCCCCCTCCCGGTTACCCCATACGCTCCATGAACTCCATTAATCAAAAAGGGGGCCCTTTCATTGTGCGCCGTTTAGTGACGTCATAGTGTACGCGCGTGGTGGCTAACCAGCCCAAAGAAAACGTGACTCCCTCCCCCATTCAACCAAGCGGATATCCGGCCCCTGGAGTTCTAGGATAGACCATTGGCCCATCCCCCTGGTGACCCCATTCAAGAATGGTGACGCCACTTTAAGGAGCTTAAGTTGACTGCTCACCGATCATGACCTTACCGCCACAGGCCAGCATAATTGACCGACTATCTGGCCCCCCCCAAACCTCCCACTCAGAAAGGTCATGCCCACCTAGAATAATCCTCCCAGCCATGCCAAATATTTTTTGCCAGTAATTTGTTGCCCTCTCTAGTCAGGTGTACCCCATCCTGTAAGTAGAAATGTTCCCCCCAGATGCACCTATGTGGAATATTCTGTAATCGAGGTGATCGAAATAACTTCTCTATCTTGTTGTTGATCCTCCTTACCGAGTGATTCAACGCCCTGACAAATTCACCCCCCCTCCATTGCAGCCTAGGAATCAACTGAGACCACACAATGGTGCAGCCTGGGCGTATTTTTGCTAGCCAACACGCTAGTGAGATTATCTCTTCTAATAGCACCCTCCTGCCCAATTTTACCAAATCGTTGCCACCCATGTGTAAAATACTCACTGAGGGCGGTGGTGTGTGCTTGTCGAGCAATTCTGTAAAGGACCCCCTAAACTGGTTAAGGCAAAGCCACCCTTACCATGAAAGGAAACGCTGAAACCTCCCTGTACTGCCCTTCGACTAATGTCGCCTAAAAAGAAAACAGGTTTAGCGCGTTTAACGTACGAGTGACCAACCACCCATACCACTTGTGTTTTTGAATTCGACGCAATGAGGATGCTTGCTGTTGATGTCCTGTTAACAGTTTCCGTCCTGCGTGACAGGCCCAAGAAACTGAAATATAAACAAACAACACAACAGGTATTAGCTACCTTACAACATGTGCAGCCGCACATAACATTTATAACAGTTGGATGACCATCTCCCAATTCTCTTTACACTGTTGGCATGCAACCCTCTCGCCGTTGCTTCAGTAGCCGCCCCTATTCTGAAAGAATGCGTCCCAAAGTCCCTCGGATTCAACCCAGCCCTTCTAATTGCCATTGCCAACACCCTTTGGAACTGGAACCTTGTCAATGGGGTCCCATCCGCATGTATTAACAATGTTCCCTCTGTTGAGCCTGCTCATTGCTCAACAAAGGACTGTACATGGAACACTGGGCAGCAAGGATTGGTCCAAGCCCGGTGAAGTACCAAACTATCCCCCCGGGCCTCCTGGTCTGTTTTTGATTTGAGTATGGTAATCAACAGCGTATCGTCCACTATTCTTGTGTGCTCGAGCCGGATACCTGGTGGCTAGCTTGCTGCTAGCCACCAGTTTGCTTACCCTTAATGCGCCATAGAAGGCCAATGAAAAGGCGGCTCTGAATATTAGTACCTCCCATGCGGAGCTACAAGTGTCAGACAAGGTATTCAATAGTGCTGCAAGCCGCTCTAAACCTATTGGTTGTGTAGAATCAGTATCAGTTGCTTGCAGGCGCTGCCACCCCCTCAGAGCCTTCCACACTATAAAACTGTTTGTGGGATCTTTTGCCCCTTTTAGCTGCGCAAAGAAAGAAACTGCTGCCTTGTGTCTGCTAGCTGTCGCTGCTGATCGCCCTTCTTAATGTAGCGTGTCCATGTACATGGTAAAGCTCCCCTCCTGATCCCACTTCTTTGCCCAGTCCTGACCCAAAAAGGAACAATAAGATATAAACGCCCCTTCGTAAGCCATCCTGGTCTTGGGTGCTAGGCTAGCTGCCCCGAGGTTCTGTAGCTGGGGGCTCCAATTTGCCAAAGTGTTGGTGGGAAGTGTGCCAGTGCTGTCTCTGCAGCTGGTAGATGCTCCCTGAAAACCAGCATCTTAAAGCGAGAGAATGCGTCAGCTGCGTTATTCAAAACTCCTGGTACATGTTTGGCCCTAAACTGTACATTCAACTTCATGCATCTGAGCACAATCTCCTTCAAGAGGCGGAGTATAAACGTACACCGTGCAGCTTGCTGATTGATACATTCAACTACGGTCATGTTATCAGACCAGAAGATCACAGATTGATTACACAAAAATTCAGGCCAAACTGTTAAGGCAACCCATATTGGAAATAGCTCCAGAAAACCAATATTTGCTGTCAGGCCACTTTCTTCCCACCACGCCGGCCACTGTTGTGCCACCCACTTGTTTCCCAGTATGGCGCCAAAGCCCACACTGCCCGCAGCATCAGTCCTTAAACCTAACTTGGCCGACGTAGTGGGGGGCCCGCACCACACTACTCTGCCGTTGAAATCCTCCAGGAATGCCATCCATATACGCAAGTCCTGGCGAACCTCGGCCGACAATCTAGTGTGATGGTGTTTTTCCCGCAGGCCTGTCATGGCCTGCGCAATTGAGCGGAAAAAAGGGCGTGCCATAGGTATTACTCTTTGTGCAAAATTCAGCTGACCCACAATCTGTTGCAGCTGCTGCAGTGTCACTTTCTCCCTTTCTACACATTGTTGTAAGGCTGCCCTGAATTTCCTGATTTTTTCTTTGGGTAGTCTGAAACAACCTTCTACCGAGTCCAATTCTATGCCTAGAAATTCCAAGGACGTTGCTGGACCAATCATTTTTCCAGGCGCTAGCGGGACCCCAAAAGCCCGCATGAGCACGCAAAATTCCTGCAATGCCCACACACACTCCTGCGACCCCACTGTGCTCAGAAAAAGAAAATCATACAGGTAGTGCATGACATGACGGTGTCCTGTCGCTTGCCTAAAAGCCCATTCCAGAAAGGAACTGAACGTTTCAAAGTAAGCACATGAAACCGAGCAACCCATGGGCATACACTTATCCATATAGAATTTGCCTAGAAAAGAAAAACCTAACAGATGCTGATCTAGGGGATGCACCGGCAGCAGCTGAAAAGCAGATTCAATGTCTGATTTAGCCATCAGGGCCCCTGGGCCAAGAGTCCGCAACATCTCTACTGCCTGGTCTAAGGACACATACTTAACGCTACAAATTTCTTCATTGATGGCGTCATTTAAAGATGCACCCCTAGGCGCTGATAGGTTGTGGATGAGTCTGTACACGCCCTCTTCTTTTTTTTGGGACCACCCCGAGGGGTGAGCAGACAAAATTAGGTACTGGAATGTTAGTAAAGGGACCCGCTACCCTACCCGGACGCAGCTCTTTCTCAATTTTGGTTGCTACTACTGCAGGGTTATGCCTGACTGAAAATTGATTCCTACATTCTGACTTTCCAGCATATCCTAACGCTGGAATCCTGAAGCCCTTTTGAGAGACCTTCCTGCAGCATCACCGCAGAGGCATGGTCTGGGTACCTGTTCAGCCAAGGAATCATAGCCATAACATCAATAGGTGAGTGAGTGACCAGCCGGCCTTCCCCCCTAGTCCTGTTTCCTTCTTCCCCTGTTTGCGGAGGTGTTACCTTTTGAGCGGCATGTTGTTTCTGGGTGAGAAGAGTGTCCACATATGTAACATGCATGCTTGAACTTACAAGTGCCCGTTGCTCTGGTGCCTGTACCTTTGTTAAAATCCCAACACACCCCTTTTCTATCTCCACTGCCTCTGGCCTTACCGGCTGCATCACTCCCCTGCGCTGGCCAAAAGGGCTGCTGGGATTTGGAGTGGTAGCCTTTGTTACCGCTTGGACCCGCACACACTGTTTGCCCGCCTGCAAATTGGCCATACAATGAGATCGAATCGACCCTGTCCCAGGACAATGATTTGTCAAACTCTTTTGCTTTCCTGAATGCCATGTCATATTCTTTCCTCTTACCCCCCATACTGATCACTGAAAGTTGTAATTCTACTCTGGTAACATACCATTTCAGTAAGCACATCTGGGGAACGCTCGGCCGTGATCGCCATCAACACAGAAAAGGCTCTTATCCAATTAATCAGTGTCTCATCCACCCTAAATTTAGCCAATTGAGCCCGCGATTCGCTTGGGAACATCCAATCTTTCTGCGTCCTAGCTTACTCCATTTCCCTGTTATCAACTAGCAGTGAAAATATATTAACATATTTGCCAGCCCAAATCAACTCTTTCACTCCTTGTGTCACATGTTGGGCCAGGTACTCTTTCCTGGAGGGTATTGTACAAGTCCCTAGTAGCGGCAATGCCGCCTCCATACCACTTTCAGCAACTTGCATTGGTTCAATATTCTTGTCTGTACCCGCGCCGCAGCCCAAACCTGTTGCTTGAGAAGAAATAGGAGCGCTGGGCTCCTCCCCACCACCCCTGGCCAACAAGATCTTTGCTACCATTTTTTGTGCCTCTGCGGAAGGATCCTCCGAGGAAGATAACATCCCCCAATGCCCAGCCAAGGGAGTACTGCCGCTATCTGTGCTGCTAGCTCAGGGGGCACCTCTCCTACTCCCGGAGGAGCATTAACAGGGGTGGGTGATGCCATGTCAGGCACCGGAATAGGTGCCGAGCTCACCACCGGAGCCACTGGAATGAACGTAGGGACCACCAAGGGCGCTTTGATTGGGGCTGGCAGCGGTGTGGCAGGAGCCGGTGACACCGGTAAACCTATTGGGGTTGGTGTAGTTGGTATGGGTGCTACTGGTGGGGGGGGGGCACTGCATCAGGAACCATCCCAGGTGACCCCCCTACTACACGTGGCTTGGGGACCCGACCATTACCCTTCTTGGCCCTGCTCTGCATAGACAAAGCCTCCAGTTCCGCCCTGGGTTGCAGGGGAACTATAACTCACCTGGGTCTCCCCGAAGGCCCTGCCTGGTCCTCTAACCTCTGACTAAGCTCCGCCACATTCTTGCCCAACTGATCGACTTTCCCCAGTCTCCTGTCCATGGCTGACATCCTGCGCATCATGCCCTTAAGCATGAGTTCCATGCGGGAACGCTTAGCGCCACGCCCACTAGACATTCCCCCTTCCTTAACAACAGGGAACGACCTAACTTACTGCCACACCAATGAGCATGATGTGCCCTGTACCTGTACAAAGTTGGAGGCACACAGGCTGGCCGTGAGCACCATGCAACTGTGACCGCGACACACCAGCTAGCCTGGGTGTTTGGGCGAGCGCACTCTAGCCCGGCGGCCCGACAGAAGCAGTGAAGTGCAGGCCTGCCCGTGTCCTCGGACAGGGCACAGTCCACTGTGCCACTCTCCGTCAGCTCCATCCGCAGTATATGCGTCAGATAGCCTACGATGAAAGGAAAGTTAGCACACCGTATTGTTACTCCTGAAAGAAACTTGCAACCTTGACGCTGAAACTCAGCCCTCCTTACTCCGTTCAACAATTACCCCAAGGCCAGCGTCAGTTAGAATGTCCCTTCAGTGCTGCTTTTAATAACCAAAAACTTTCAAAGACCCCGTTATTGTGTCATCAAGTCTTCCACACCCGCCTTATGGTGAAAGATGCTCAAGCCACCCAGGCCCTGTATTGCCAGCTGTGCCCCACACCCGAAATTGCCAGGCCCCATAGACTCACTTTGCTTGGGCCCCGTTATGTTGGGCTGTGTAACTCCTCAAACCCTTATGAGGTCTCCCATCCACTTGCTAACTAGGCCGGACCCTGCTTTGCATTTGTCACAAATCAGCTGCCTCGCTCTTAAATACGCGACCGTATCCTTCAAAATCAGCAAAAAAAGGGGGTGTTCAAATTAAGGGCTTCCGCTACCCAGCTCTGATTTACCCGTGCTCCGTAAGATCCTTAACACGGTAATGACCCCCGCTAACGCCGCCAACCACAGAGACTAATGCGGGCCTCCCCCCCAGCTTCTGCTGCCTTACTTAAATAATGTCAGCTTTTCCTTTTGCAGCTGGGCGTGCTGTGAATGCTGCCTCACCTGCCCGAGACCAGCGACCGTTGGAGGGGCCGTTTCCTAACCGCTGCCGAGTTCCATCCACGAGGACCAACCTCTGCACCCTCGAAGACGCTGCCTCAACCACCGGGGGATCTGCCGGCAGAAAACGAAACTCTGGATCCCAAACCGAAATGCCTGAAAAATATAAGAAAAATTATTCAACCCCTTGGTGAGGGGCACTGAGCGGGCCTGGAGAGCGCGGGGGCAAGAGGGCGCTTACCGCGCTCTTCTGGCCTTTTAACTTATTGGGCGCATGGGGGCAGACCAGTTCCCACTGGTCCACCCCCCGGGCTCCTCCCCTTTGACCCGGAAGCAATCCAGTTACTTCCGGGTCAAACGGGGAGCCGGCACCAATCGGTCGTGGAGCGCGCCCGCCGCGTCATCAAGACGCAGCAAAGGGGCACGCCCCACCACCAAGGATGCAGGGGGAAGGGGAGGCCTGCGCCCCGCCATACGTGCGGGGGGGGCCAAGTGCCCCCCCTTGCCTGTGTCTATGTAGGGGTACTGCAAGAGAGTACAAACTGCACAACATGAATGCAGAAGAGAGCTGTAAAATAGTGCCCAGCACACTGCATAACGGGGCTGCCAGCAGACATCCATTGCAGGAGCATATACATTCCAAAAGAGGACTGTCTAAATAGAACTGCAAGACTGCACACTACTCTTGGGTGACATAACGTGGAGAGATTCAAGCAATGCTGAATGTATGAAAGATGGGGCGAGAGAGTGTAAGAGAGGGCACACAGTATACAATGACTGTCTAAGGGGGGCTGCAAGGGCGTGTGCACTGCACATGTTCACTGTCGCATGAGGAATATTGCAATATAGTCAGGGTCACTGGAGTGATACGACAGGAAAGGGTCAAATTATGCATCAGGGTTAAGTACATTTTGTGGCAAGAAATGTCAAATTGTGCTGCATATTGAGGCACCTCGCAGTCGGTTTTGGATTGTGCTGCCCTGCTGGAATTTGCCATGTCGGAGGAGACCTGTCATTGCTGGGACTGTGGCTGTGAGTCAGAACTCTGCTGGCTAGTAGGAGACCGGGACTGTGAGGCCCACCAGGCAGTGTGTTTCCTACATCTCGCACACCTGCCGCCTCTTCCCGTGTCTCCTCCCCTCAGATTACCTTGCCCATAAAACACGACTCGCGGCCCCCGCTCCGCGGGAGCCGCTCGCAGTCGGTTTTGGATTGTGCTGCCCTGCTGGACTTTGCCGTGTCGGAGGAGACCTGTCATTGCTGGGACTGTGACTGTGAGTCAGAACTCTGCTGGCTAGTAGGAGACCGGGACTGCGAGGCCCACCAGGCAGTGCGTTTCCTACATCTTGCACACCTGCCGCCTCTTCCCGTGTCTCCTCCCCTTCAGCCTGTTTCCTGTACTTTAGGTGGAACCATTGCGCGTTAGTGGGACTCGTGTGCGAGACGTAGCCCGGGACGAAGCCCGGACAAAGGGCGGGCCCTATATGGCCCCCCGAGACCTGTAGAGCCTGGACTGGGCCCGGACCCCTGACTCTTTTTCTTCTTTTTATCTTATCCTGCTGTATTGCAAGCATATTGCCATTGACCCTTGCACCGGTACCATTTTATCATCTATCGCCCCTTTGCACATAAAAGACTGGATTATCTCTGTGAAACCTATTAATGATAGGCACTGTTAATTGTAACTCCTTTTGGTAGTAATTCGATCCTATATTTTATCGCCATCTGCCATTTTTGTTAGAATTCATGTCTACCCATGAGACACGCAGCCAGGCTGCGGCAGGTGCAAAAACTAAAAAATTAACAGGCACTTTGGATAATTTTATTCTTTGCACCAATTCTTTAATTGACCAGGGAATAGTCCTTATGGAAAGGAGGGTCTCGTTGGACCTTGCTCAAGCCAAAAGGTCCTCATCAGGCAATATAGCCTCAGCGCGCACCCCGATCACAGCACTAAGTAACTCTGATCCCCATCCTATGCAGACAGATGTTAGGTCTCACACCCCAACTAGCACCCAATCAACTCTCCTTGACCCTCCACCCTTGACTGCCCCAATTTCGACTCCTCTTTTGGTCAACAATTTAATATCGATACCAGTTGTAGTTCACCATGAGAATAATCAATCCCAAAGGGGTATTTAGGAAGGTGCAATCCTCAAAACAAATCAAACAACCCACAAGGTCAATACTGTCAACCTAGTCTCTAAAGAGATGTTGGGACGTAACAATGGTATGGCAGGCGCTAGTGGCACTATTGAAGAGGGGAGGGACCATTTGTGTCACAACGCAGGGAGTGACAAGGCTCAACGTGTATCTCACCCCTTACCAATGGGTATTCCAGACAATACAATTTCTAACAGTAGTTTGGTTAGCATCCCTAATGACAGTAGTTATGACGAATCCTCAGTGGATTTAGAGGATAGGAATGCTTCAGTTTTGAACTCTTTATCTGACCTTATCAAGTCCCTACTTCTGCCCCTGGAAACTAGATTGCAGAGCATTGAACACCAGCTCCAGGCCCTTCTCCTGGAACAACAATCCAAGGAAACTAACCATGTCCATAGGGCTTCCACTGTACCACCTCCTGCTCGTAGTCTTCCGTCTAACTCTAAGAAGAATTCTGTAGGGGACAATCCCACCTCCAATACCCGCCCACCCAAAATCCCTATCCCTAGAGGTAATAAAGTTTGTTCTAATCAGCCATCTACCATTGCACCCATCAATCCTCAGAGTGCAACTGACTCTATTATTCCAGCCCCTAAACCCTCCTTATCCCATTCTGAGAAGCCGAATCCATGCTGGAACATCAGTTTACCACCAGACGCCTGTCCCTATGTGATAGTTTTGACAGGCGTCCCTGAACTCGCCCCTGCTACTTCTGAACCATTCTGGGCTCTTAAAAACAAAGTTTGTCATTGGTTAGACAGAAACTTTCCTCCGCCTCCCAAAATAAATAATAAAATGCTCATGGTGGAGAGAGCTCCTTGGGTAGGTGAGAATAAGAAAAGTTTAAAGGGAGATTGTGTTGTTGTTACATTTGAGGACCCGCGATTGGTGGAGCACATTTGCTCTGGTCCCCCATGTAACAACAACACTACGATTATGGTTAAACCCCTGTCATACTTCTATATGTCTACGGAACATCATGACAATAGGTGGAGTTGGTTGAGGTCTTCCACCAGTGGGAGAGGGAGGAATAGGCTGGAGCCCCTGAACTATCAGATTTCCACCAATTGGGGTGGGAATGATGAGGAAGGTTGGAACCTAGTACGAAGAAGAGTAGGGAGACCCATCTTAGGTGGCCAACAGTTCAATGGGGAATGGTTACGCCCACAGCTTAACTATCCTTTATTCCCCTGTTGTAAACCTTACAGTGGATTGGAAGGGGTGGACTGACTCCCAATCCAGTCTCCTGGACAACTTGGTAAGAGAGTGGTCCCTGTTCCCCCTGGGGTACGCAATAACATTAGCAGGGATGGTCTAGTTAGTATGGGAACCATTAGTCCTGGTAGAGGAGAAAAGGAACCCAGTACCTCAAATACATTGAAGGAACTATCTGCAGCCCCCACCTCCATTAATATCCTGTCTTGGAACATAGCAGGTTTTAAAAAAAACTTTGTTAATCCTGATTGGAATGATTTTATAAACACATTCCATCTATGCATGTTCCAATAAACTTGGTGCCTCCTGCCACAATATAAAAATGGGTACTCAACCTACTTTATTCCCGCAGTCACGACTGGTAAAGGTCGTCCTTCTGGTGGCCTGCACATTTGGGTAAAGATAAATCTGAATTGCGTTGTCACTTCCCATAATACTGATTCTAACGACATTCTGCACATTTCCATAAAGAGCCTATCCGGGAGTACTATCCTAGAACTCTTTTGTGTATATGCAAGAGGCCCACAGGGTGGCCTAATCTCGCCCACATTAGAGTTGCTAGATAGGAAGTTATCAGCCCTCCCTCCAAGATCTAAAATACTAGTGGGGGGGACTTCAATTGTACTTTTGAACCCATGGATGATGAAGAGACATTGGGTTTTAATTCCGAGGATTGGAGACAGACTATACCACTCTTAGGGCCATATGTATCAAGCCGTTTTTGAATCGCAAAGGCCGAAATTCGCAGAATTTCGGCCTTTGCGACTCGCAAACGGCCATTTTGCACGTTTTGGAATGTATGAAACATTCCCAAAATAAGGAATTGGCAAACGTGTGCAATTCCTTATTTTTCCACAGCATTTAGAGAATCGCAAATTTGCGATTCCTTAAATGCTATGTATGTAGGAATTTTAGCTTGCGAATTTTGTTGAGGAATTCGCAAATTACCACCAACTTTCAGTTGATGGTAACTTGCGAATTCTTCCTGAAATGCACAAATTGGCATTTTTAAAGGTGGCATATGATGCACACACATGCCCATAGGGCATGTATGTGCGCCGTATGCACACACATGTTCTTTTCAGGGGTGCAGCAGGGTGTCTTTGAAACACCCCTGCACCCTTGCAATAATTCTCAAATTGCGATTAGCAAATTGCGAATTCGCAATTTGAGAATTATTTTGCATTCATTCCTATGGGCCTCCTGGCCCATAGGAATGCATTGGAAATTATTCCTTAATTGCGAATTCGCAAAATGCGAATTCGCAAATAAGGAAGCTTAAGGAATCGCAAATTAAATGCGATTTTGTTCATACATACCATTTTGCATTTCCTAAATAGCGATTCCTTAAAATTCGCTATTTAGGAAATGCAAAATAGTTTGATGATACATATGGCCCTTAGGACTTGCTCCTGTTAAGAAATGGACTGCCAGAGCAATCCAGCTAAATGCTCTGGTTTTAGATCACAATTTACGGGCCTTGAATGGGCGAACCGTCTCCGATCGTGATGGGGCAATGACCTTTAATAGACTTGGCTACCCATCCCGAATTGACTATATCCTCCTGGACACTCAGTCATGGGTTAGCCTAGTTGATATGAAGGTTAGGCAATCAACAGATAGTGACCATAATCCATTATGTATGGAAATCCATTGGGTAAACGGGATCAGCAAAAGTGGAAAGCCAGAGTTGATCACTAAAGAGGTTTTCCCCTCAAATTGTAACCGTAAGTTAAAGTGGAATGTGGTTAGGTGCGAAGAGGGGAAACTTAACAGTATTAAAGAGCTAATTTTGGCTGAAACTCGCAACTTGGCATCTGTTGCGCTAGCAGCCCTTCATCCTTCTGGATCAAATGTACCTGTTATGTACAAGAACCTAACTGATAAAATAGGAGAGTTCTTTTCCAAGAGGTCACAGGGGACGTCCACGGTACACCAAAAACCTAACAAGGGTAACCCCTGGTACACGGTAAACTGCAGGAATAAGAGGAAAGCGATTACGCTAGCCATAAAAAGTAAGGACCCCATAGCAGTGAGACTAGCCAGAAAAGACTACCATAGAAGCATAACATCAGCTAAGAAGGATTGGGAGGAGGAGCACTGGCAGGAGCTTAAGGCTGCAGCCTGTGGGAAAAATTCCATCATTTTTTGGAAATTGATCAATGCTCTTGATAGAAGGGGGGCAGACCAGATTTTAAATCACATAACTGAACACCAATGGTATTCCCATTTTTTAAATTTGTATTGTGAGGTCAGTGCCGAAGGCCACCCAAAATCCCCAGTTATGGTAATTGAGAGTGAGTCCAGCATAGAGCTAGGAACTAAGGAAGAGTCTTTCTCCCCTCGAGAAGTCCAGGACACCATCCTAAAAACACTTCCAGGAAAGGCGGCTGGCCCAGATGGCCTGCCGGGGGACCTACTATTGCATGACCCCAAACTATGGGCAGACCTTATAGCCAGTTTAATGAATCGAATCCAGTCCGGCCACCCTGTACCTGAATCCTGGAAGGGCGCGGAGGTCATTACCATATACAAGAAAGGCGATAGAGAGGACCCTGCCAACTACAGACCAATAAGTCTAATTGACACCATCCAAAAAGTAGTTGGCAGGGTCATCATAAACCGGACAGAGATATGGTTAATGGAAGAGGACATCTTGACCCACTTCCAGGCGGGGTTTAGGCGCAATATAGGCGCCATAGACCAGGTTTTTCGGCTCTGTGCAGTCTATTGGAAGTCAGTGTCTATTACCAAGGGTAGTTTATACCTGGCTTTCATAGACTTGAAAACAGCTTTCAATGTCATCCCACATGTTAAACTTTGGGAGGTCCTTATGGATATGGGTTTCCCTAGTTATCTGCTGCAGTTTATTATTAAACTCCATGAAGAAAATTATGCAAGAATTCGGTGGGGAAATCAGGGCCAATTGACAAGGAGGGTCCCAGTCAATAGAGGGGTGCGGGAGGGATGTGTGATGGCTCCGACTCTGTTCTCCCTATTTATAAATGGGGTGGTGGTCCATTTGAGGGAGGACCCAGCGGATGCCCCTGTCCTTGCCAGGGAGAAATCCCCCACACTCCTCTTTGCGGACGACACCCTCCTGATGTCTAAAACCCCCAAGGGCCTGCAAAAACAGCTTGATCGCTTCAGTGTCTTCTGTAAAGACCGTGGGTTAACAGTGAACACTGCGAAAACGAAGCTGATGGTTTTGTCTGCTAAATGAAACCGTAGGAAGGCTTATCTCTCTTTGAATGGGTCCCCTCTAGAGGTAGTGGGCGAATTTGATTATCTTGGGGTTAGGCTCAGTAACAACATGAGCTGGGAATCCCATTTGTCCAAAATGGTTTTAAATCTCAAAAGGGTCTCTGGAGTAATACTAAAGAATCAGCGACTTTCAATTAGTAGACCAATAGCCCCTGCCCTGGCAGTCTATGAGGATAAAGCTCTAGCTTTGGCAGTCTACGGCTCTGAATTATGGGGCGCTGAGAACACCAAGGCGTTGGTAGTGGCAGAGAATAAGTTTATGAGAGACATAGTCTTGCTTCCTTTCTCGACCCCTCTGAAACCACTATTTCTTGACATGGGCAAAAGATCGATCTCTGAAATAGTTCAACTCCGACCATTGCTATTCTGGGTGCGCCTTAGAAGGACCCCTGAATTAGCAAAATATGCTTTAGTGTTGGACGAGCTAATTCGTTTGAATGTTTCCAATAAAATAAAGTGGCTAAACAATCTGAAGAAGCTTGTGGTATCTATAGGTCTGAGTGGATCCTGGGCCTCACAATCCCCCCACCCAAACAAACTGTAAAAAAACTATATTGGGAGTGGGTAGAGGCCAAGGTCTTGCACAACCCAAACTGGGGTCCCTTAACAAACACATTTTTTGAACACAAGCTCCTTGGAAAGTTAGAGTCATTTCTGGTTTTCATCCAGACTCCTTGAGATAGAACTTTGTTCCTGAAATTAAGATATGGTATCCTTCCCCTCAAAAAAATTATGGAAGGGTGGAAGGTTAGGAGGGAACATGATCTAAAATGCCCAGGTTGCCCATGTCTGGAAGAATCTCTTGGCCACTTTTTGTTTGCATGTAAAGCTTACAAGCAGGCTAGAGTTAAATGGTTGAAGCCAGTTTGTAGGGAGTTAGGAGTTAGGGACCATAGATCAGCTCTCCGCATTATTTTAACCAACACTACCTCTATGCTCATTGTCTGTTTATTCGGCCTAAGCTGTTGTCCCATCCATGTACAGATCCCCTCCAAGAATGAATTTTAATTATGTTGAGATTTCCCCCTCATCTCTTAAACTGTTTGTAATGATGTCATGTTTTTAGAAGGAGCTGTAATACTTGATAAACCTTTATATGTATTTTGTATGTTTGTACTTTTATGATACATCTATCGAAAAAAGTATTACAACGATATTATTACTACATTATTTAGTCATGTTTACACTTGTTAACACTGCCTTGGTTTTGTTGTACCTTATTACTACCCGTTTAGCACAAAAATATAACAATAAGCAACAGCAAGATTACCAGTCAAGCTTTGAAAGGGTCTTCCACTGCATGACAATGTGTTGCTGCGTTTTTAATAACTTTTGAACCATTTCAGCCAGAACCAATAAAACAAATTACAAATTATGCATTAGATGATGGATTATGTGGTAAAAATATACTTATGTGGAAAAAGTCTGCAGCCGCACAATCGCCTAAAGTGGTTCTAAATATAGTGCACACTGCACAGGAAAACTGAACAGAAACACTGCCAAAGAGTACTTAGAGTATAACAGGATGGCCAACAGAGAACCACAGCAGGAGGATACACCCAGCTCAATATGTTTATCTACTTAGCACTGCAAGAGAGGTTTGGCTTTAAAGGATGGTCAGTGTCTACCATTCAAGAGGACTGTCTAAGGAGTGTTGCCAGAGATTGTAAATCGCTCAAGAGGACTGTGGATGGAGAGAGAGTGAAAGCAGACTTCACAACACAGTGGCGTAGCTGGACCTATTGCCACCCGATGTGTTCCCTGAGTTTGCCACCCTGTGCAGGAAAGAGTGGGGGGGGGGTGGCGTTGACAGTTTACTTGTTCCTGGGGGGGTGTAGCGGTCGACAGATGACTTATTCTCGGTGTGGATGGTAGTCGACAGACGACTTACTCACATCTGCTGCTCCCAAAAAGAGTGCTGGCCGTGGCTGGCCACACCCCCTGTCTACCCCAAGCTAAGCCATTGACACAACAGGACTATCAACGGAAGAAGAACAATGAGAAAGTGCTCACTGCTCACGCGGGCTCTCAGCGGGCACTGCACAGAACAGTGCATTTAGCTCCAGAGGACTGTCAATGGAGTAATACACAGAAAGTCCGCTATTGAATCTTGTTATGTTTCTTTATACCCCTTTTTATTTTTAAAAAAAACTGCCCAAGTAAATGTTCGGTCCTGATTCAGAAATGTAAAGCAATTCACTTTTGACAGCTTTTGCGTGAATTTGCACTCTGACTGAATAATTAGGAGAATTTTAAAACAGGCAGACTCTCCAGCACTTTCAGACTGTGGCATAGGTTTGATTACCCAGACTTGTTTTCCCTTTCAATATCCACAGTGTGCAGCTCAACATCAGGAACGAGCGCCACCTTTTTTTAAAAAAAGCAACAATAAAATACGTGGACCTTCTAACGACCGGGCTGGAAACACATCAGCACCTAGAGAATACAGGACAGTGCCCTCTAGAGAATAATCCGCACCCGTCGTAAAATAGACAATTAGGTAAAAAATAAATCGATGTATCCAAAGTTTTAGATCTTTCTTTATAATGCAACAAAGTAGAGTAACTAATTTTAAGCTAATCCATCTAATTTAGGTTTAGTACTCTGAGCCGTTGATTGACTTCAATCAGAAGAACTCAAGCAATTGCAGCTATTTCCACAGAGGACAATCCTTCCCCTGCATGTTTCAGGTATCATTAAAAAAGATTCTGCTTACTTAGATAACTGGTAAGGAGTATAGCACTGTATTTTATTAAAATGGTGTAATTTCCAGAATATTCAATAGGAATGTCGTTCCTTTCTTTACTTAGTTAGCTAAGGATGGTGGGTCCATTAATCCCTTTGGGGCCCTTAACTTCCATTACTACAACACTGCTCAATGGTAAATAATCTGTAGTTTGTATCTTGTGTAGTTTTATATTTTAAGCTACCCAAGCAGGGAGGTATGCCGGTATGTGAAGCCTGTATTTTGTAGATACGTAATATGTACTAAAAATAGTGTTTAGAATAAATGGTTGTATATTGAGTCACCTAGGACGATTTAATTTAATTTGATATATATGTCTTCCAGATTGTACATGTGGCTCCTGAAGAAGGCGTTCTTGTGAAAACGCCGAAACGCGCGTCGAGAAGAGGACTATTATTGTCCACCACTGTTTTAATGAATTAATAATGTCGTTGTGTATATTTGATTAGATGTTGTATTTTCTTTCATTTTATGTTATCAATTTTAATGTTTTTAACTTGAGTATATATACATAATAAATATAACATTTTGTTAATTTTTTTAAAAAACTGTTTCTTGTGTGCTTCATACTTACCGTTGTCTCCCTAGCAATATTATATTTGAATGTAAAGTTTTTTTCATACTGTTACTTTTCCCTGCCAAACATATTCTGTTACCTTAGCAGGGGGTCCTTGTTACTTACGCCAAGTAATACACAGAAAGCACACTGAGAGAGTACTGGTGCATGATTTACAATCTCTCCTCTGAGGGATCTTTTAAGTTGACTGAAACACCAAGGGAGTTAGCAATAATAAAACAATTCAAACTTTGTGTAACCTATTTGGCCACACAATAAGTACCCGGAATCGGTGATTGAAGTTGAGGACTTTTATTTCCAATTAGCAGTCAATCTAGTGTATACGTATGTTAGACCTGGCCTTTTTTCATGTTTATCCCCAAACCTTTTGCCTCCTATTTTTCTGACACTGTTTTTGTTGGCGTTATGACTCTGGGCACTTTATCACTGCTGTTCAGTGCTAAAGTGCATAGGGTCTCTGTGTAAACTGTGAATATGATTGATTATCCATGATTGACATATTTGATTTACTGGTAAGTCACTAGTAAAGTGCACTGAGTGTGCCAGGGCCTGTAAATCAAATGCTACCAGTGGGCTTGCAGCACGGGTTGTGCCACCCACATGAGTAGCCCTGCAAATGTGTCTCAGACCTGCCACTGCAGTGTCTGCATGTAGTTTTAAACTGCCATGGAGAGATGTTTAAAGGCATGGGCAAAGTGGGCAATTGTCTAGAGCCGCCTCCTTCCAAGGTGTCCCCTGGGTAAGTGAAATTCTGATCTACCTGACATCTATCTGTTTATCCAACTCGGCCATTAGCATATGCTTTAATTATGTTTGACATCATGGGGCTTGTATTAGCAGGAAATGGGTAATAACATACAAACCTGTTGTGGAGAGGGGCTCCTAAAGTATGCATTTCCAGGGGCCCCCAACATTCTTAAGACGACACTGCTGCCATGTCAACCTGGCAAGTGCACCCACTTGCCAGGCCCTAACCTTCCCTTTTCTTACATGTAAGTCACCCCTTAGGTAGGCCCAAGGTACCCCCATTGGCAGAGTGCAGTGTATGTGAAAGGTAGGGCATGTACTGGTGTGTTTTACATTTCCTGATAGTGAAATACTGTGCACTTCATTTTTCACTATTGAAAGGCTCTCTGTCTCCAGGTTAACATGGGAGCTGCCTTGTGACATCTTATAATTGTAACGTTGCATTGGGACAATATAGAGAAATTGAGTTTAGGCTCTCTGAACTCAGAATTTAACAACCCACCTTTTAGTAATGGTGTTTTTAAATTGTGTATTTGAAAATGTCACTTTTAGAAAGTAAGCATGTTCTTGTTTTCCTATTCTGTGTGCCTCAGCCTGTTTGTGTATTCACATCTGGCTTTGGAGTGACAGATGATGTGGATGTGCATTCACTCTAGACTAAAGCGGGTTGGGGTGTGCCCTGCCTTTTCTGGGTGACTCATGGTCAGGCCTTCCTACATGATAGAATGATAGAAAGGAGTTTTCACTAGCACCTGAATAAGCTGTGTCTCCTTTGCACAATTCTAAAGCTGGACTAGGTAAGACAGAACTGGTTTGTAGTGAGCTCAGGAACTGTGATACGAAGACTACAATGAGAAAATGGGTAGAAGTATTGGACCTAAAACCCCAGGACTTTAGATCACTTCTGGAAATGAGGACCCAGATAAGAAGAAGAGCTGTATGAGGAGCGCTGCCTTTTCTGTGTGAGGGGTGGGTTGACCAGTGGTTGCTGCTTCTATCTGTGGACAGAGTAAAAGGACTGACTCCTTTTGCTCTGCTGTGGTATCCTGCCTTAGAAGATCTCCAAGGACTTTTGTGTGCTTGCCTTCTGTTGGAAGTCTCAGAGAAATCAAAGACATAAAAGATCCTTGGTTGGTGGAAAAGGAAACCTACTTGGAAGGAGAGCTGGGCTATTTGTGTGATGAGCACTGCCCCCTTGTTCTGTGTGGGGTGGGTCAGCCGGTAGTCACTGC
The DNA here is from genome assembly GCF_964263255.1 of Lissotriton vulgaris. Taxonomy (NCBI): domain Eukaryota; kingdom Metazoa; phylum Chordata; class Amphibia; order Caudata; family Salamandridae; genus Lissotriton; species Lissotriton vulgaris. The sequence goes on along the minus strand of NC_141687.1, from coordinate 1,244,129,414 downwards.
TCCTGTCTGAAGCAAGAGAAGGACTGGACTGTTCTTCACCTTTTGACCAAGTAGGCCCATGTTGAGCACTTAATTAGTGGCACAAGCATGTGGAGAGTGCTTCCCCTTTCAAGAAGGAGCACTCTAAACAAGTGCGTGGTGAGCGCTTTGTGGTTTACTGTTCAGCACGTGGCTGGCGCTTTGTTCTCTACTCTCCAGACATCTGAAGTCTCAAGGCTCCTCGCTCAGTCCAACCCTCTTCATCGTCTACATGAGCCCCCTCGCAGACATCGCACGCCAGCACAACCTCAACATCATCTCCTACGCTGACGACACCCAGCTGATTCTCTCCCTCACCAACGACCCCGCCACCGCCAGAGCCAACCTTCACGAAGGGATGAAAGAGGTAGCCGAATGGATGAAGAACAGCCGCCTGAAACTGAACTCGGACAAGACGGAAGTCCTCATCCTGGGATCCTCACCCTCCACCTGGGACGACTCCTGGTGGCCCCCCGCCCTAGGCAGCGCACCCAGACCAACAGACCACGCACGCAACCTGGGCTTCATCCTGGACTCCTCCCTCTCCATGACCAGACAAGTCAACGCCGTCTCCTCGTCGTGCTTCACCATCCTGCGCATGCTACGTAAGATCTTCCGGTGGATCCCCACCGAGACCAGGAAGACGGTCACCCAGGCCCTCGTCACCAGCCGTCTGGACTACGGCAACTCCCTCTACGCCTGAACCACCGCTAAACTCCAGAAGAGACTCCAGCGGATCCAGAACGCCTCAGCACGACTCATCCTGGACATCCCCCGTCGCAGCCACATCTCCGGACACCTGAGAGACCTGCACTGGCTCCCGGTCAACAAGAGAATCACCTTCCGACTCCTCACCCACGCACACAAAGCCCTACACAACCAAGGCCCAGGATACCTCAACAGCCGCCTCAACTTCTACGCTCCCAAACGCCAGCTTCGATCGACTGGCCACGCCCTCGCCGCCGTCCCCCGCATCCGAAGTGCCACCACAGGGGGACGGTCCTTCTCCTACCTCGCCGCCAAGACATGGAACTCCCTCCCGACCCACCTCCGCCTGACCCAGGACCACCTCGCCTTCAGGAAGCAACTCAAGACCTGGCTGTTCGAGCAGTAGCGGACCCCCCTCCCCTAGCGCCTTGAGACCCTCTGGGTGAGTAGTGCGCTATATAAATGCTTTGATTGATTGATTGATTGAAGTACGCCCCCCCCATCCGAGGGGGGGGGGCAAAGTGCAGCACCTGAGGGTAAAAAGCACTGAGCCAAGGCACCATTGCCCTGCTAGGGACCTCCGTGCCATGTGTCAATTTGTACCTTCTCCACCGGCCAGCTGAAATCCCCTGTAGAAGGCCCCATTGCTGGGAAACTCACCTAACAGGGAGATCCCTCCTGTGCTGCCTGTGGTGGGAGGCTGGAATACCACTCGGTGCCTGCAAGGAGAGCCTGCACCTTGAGAGGTAGGGGAGCAGAGTGAGACCATTCTCAGTCCTACGGGGCGGCGCTGTGTTCACTGAGGTGGACCCTGACTGCAGAGGGTCCTCTCCCAATAGCAGTGTTTTTCTTGCAGGCCACCCAGGAGAGACCACGGGAGGCCTCCTCTTTCCGTATTTGGCCCGCAAGCCCTGGGGCTCCACCAGCTGCCCTCTGCACACACAGGCAGTGGCATTCAACCATATTGCCCATGGAGGTTACTGTGTGAATGTGCCTCCCCACATTGCTGCACATACCAGGAGGCTTCCTGCCCGGTCTTCACTTGCCGCACTCAGGAAAGCTTGTGGGTGTTTTTTTCTCACATAAATGTCCACAGGGCTCCTGCAGCCTACATGGTATGCCTACTGACAACTATTGCACCAGCGCTCACAAACGTTACAGTAACCCCCCTTCTAGGGGCAGAAGACTTCATGTGACCATACAGGCTTGGTGTTACTGAAATGTTATGGTGATATTTCATGATTTATGGTCTGCTGGTGTTACCTGGTGAATTATGTACTCTGTCACTTTTTTAAAAAATATTTTTATTTTTACGTAGTTCAAAAACATAACACTGAGATGAAATGCAATGCAGCAAAGAACAAAAGGTGCAGATAAATACAGTTCAGAAATATCATACTTCCCTTACGTCAATCATTACTATAGGATTAATAAAAATCATTCAGAAAAGATAAATGGATGGACACTTCTTATATGCGCATGAACATTAAGCAATCACAAGAATAGCCTACTGATGTCTTTCCATTTTATGTAAGTATAGAACACAGGGTACTCTGAAAATATCAAGGATAACATACAAAATAATGTAGTGCATACCCCTGTGTCATCAAAATTCATACAAATTCATCACAAATTTTAAAATACAGCCCCTAGTTAAATATTGTCTCGATGTTCATCCTGCCGGGGCGAGTTGAGCCATCCCTGTGGTTAAAGAACCCAGATCCTCTTTCCTTTAATCCTACTTCTTCTACCTCTCCGATCATAGAGTGCTTTTTCCAGATTAAATATATGTAAAAAGCGGCCTTTCCACTGCTGAAAGTTCGGAGGAGAGGGATCTGGCCAGGCTGACGCGACACAGTCTGAGCACTGCCATTGCTATAAACATGAGCTCATCCCCAATTTTCCCATTTTGTTCATTTACACCTAATAGAATCAGCTGCGGTGAAAGCAGGACCTCTTCTTTCAATATATGCTTCAGAAAGCCAGTTATTTTTCGACCGATAGGTTCTATCTATGGCATGTAGCGAAGATATGAACCAGATCCGCGCCATATGTCTTGCACCTGAAACATTGGGCCCCCTCCACTCCTCCCCACTTTGCTATTTTTGCAGGCGTAATATACAAATTGGATAGGGTTTTAAAATGTTGAGCCCGCAGGTGTGCAAAACATAATATGCAGCTACCCATATCCAATGATTCCATAAAATTAGACTCCCGGACCCCAAGCCTGTTGTTCCACTTCTGCCCATGCCACATTGTCCGTGACATTTTTCCAGCATACAGTTATATAATTGTGAAATCGTAGTACTAGAGGGCCTTATTAATGATTCCATCAGGGATACTTTTGAGAGGCCAGCGGCTCCGCCTGCTTTTAAAGGAGAAAATCCCCCAATTACAGACAGTTGAAGAAGTCCCGATGACCCAAGTTAAATCTTTCCCTAACCATTTCGAATGATGCAATATGATCCTCCGCCAGCATATCATCAATCCTAAAAAAACACCTTTTCAACACCTTGCCAGGCATTCATCCTGCAAGACCTTTGGTAATTGATCATTATCGACCAAGGGGGTATATCTCCTGAACTTACCGATTCCCAACTTTTTCCAGACCCCTGCCCAGTTGCTGAATGGGATACAAAGTCTTGAACCATGTTCTTTTAAAATAGCTTGGTTCATAGATCTTTAAGAGGCATCCATTAGCCCGTAATCCAATCGTCATCTCGTAAATTAATGAAATAAAGCTAGGGCCATACTCTTCCCTTGACCTGGTACCAAAAAGGTGCCAATAATTTTGCAGCAAAGTGGTGAGGTCATATAATTTAAAATTGGGAAGCACCAACTAGCCTCTGTCCCTAGGGAGGAACGGAAATACATTGGATCTTCTAATTCGGCTGTATGGTCAAATGAATCTAGCCACCTCTCTCTCAATTAACCTGAACCAGTCATTGTGTATTTCTAAAGGAATCGTGTGGAAAATATACAATAATTTAGGAAAAATCATAATTTTAATCAAATTGCATCTTCCAATAATAGACAGCTTTAAATTTTCCCATTGCCGTATATCTTTCTTTATTTTCCCTGCTATAGGAGCAAAGTTTATGCAGTCAATATCATCTTTCCTTGCCGTGATGTGTATTCCTAAATACACTGCGACTTCCACAATCCTACTACCAGTGGAAGTGATGAATCTATTTGTCAAGATCTGAGTCTTTGTATACGCCACAATTGCTCGGACTGAGCGGACTTTACCACTGAGGTGAAGGCACTTTCCCAGAAACTGCAACAAAGGGGGTATCCTCCTAGGGTCATCAAGAGAGCTAGGAAGAGGGCATGCAATGTCAACCGTGAATCCATCCTATCTAAAGCCATCAGACCAAGAGCCAATAAACCAGTTTTGTCTCTACTTTTAACACCGCATCGCAACAGATTAGACGCTTGGTGCTGCGGAATTGGAAAATCCTCAATTCAGGAGGTTTGAATATGGAGAAACCATTATTTTCTTCAAACGCAGCCAGAACCTTAAAGATCTTCTAATCCACACGAGACCAAGGGCATCTACTAACATCAAGGGTACCAACACAGCTGCAGGTTTCTCCAGGATGATGGGGCATACACGTTGTGGTTCCTGTAGCGTCTGTCACCTACCTCCAACACCAAACACATTGACCTGGGACTCCACTCGCCCTGGGAACAGAGATCCCATGCAAATTGCAATTCACAGGGGGTAATCTACCTCATCACATGCCCATGTCACAAGCATTATGTAGGCATGACCAGTAGGAAGGTGAAGACCAGAATTACAGAACACTGGAGTACTATTAGATGTGGCAGATCTAATACAAGGCTTACAGCCCATTTCTTAGAAGTAGGGCACACTTCAGAAGACCTTAGGTGGACAGTAATCGAGAAACTCCAACAGGGGAGACATGTAGTGGATGATAATCGTACCCTACTTCTGCGTGAGCAGAAGTGGGTCTATCGTCTCAGGAGCCACATTGTGGGTCTTAATGATGATATACCTTGGCAGGCTCTAGGGAGATAGTTCTCTGCACACATTTTGTCTGCCAGCATTATAGACCCGATAGTGTCTGGGTTGATATGAATAAAATGATGGACTGTGTTCATGAGTTAGGCTAGACACACTTGCCCTTGATCCTGTACTTCGACCCGAGGGGCTCAGAACCTAGTGTTCCATTTCTGCCTCTTGCCTAGTTGTACACTCTGGAGTGTCTTTTTGTTATGAATATTGTGAGGGACTATGCTGATGATTTAGTAAATATATGATTACCTCAAATGCCGTATCTTTATTTTGATGGGCTCAAAACCTGTTGTTCCATTTTTTATCTTGTGTCAAATGGGACTTTCTTGAGCTCATTCATTTTTCTATGTACTTTCCCAGGCTCCTATTATCGCTCCAGTTACTCTTCCTCTTTTTTAGAACACTGGCGCTTACAACTTCACGCTGGTTTAGATGGAGGTATTGAATGCTTTATATTAATCAGATGTAATAACATTTTCACCATACAATTTGTGTCTATTTTTATCATGTGCTTGTATCCCAATGAATCCCGTGATGGCCATTGCCCGAATGCTTTCCATCTTGCCCACAGACCTCAGGGCTGGGGAATGTACGCCGATGTTTTAATTTGGACTCTGTTTCCCATCAGCGATTGATACACTACCGTTGTGACAATTTCGCGTCATTACGCTCTGACACGCGTCACGTGTTAGCGTCATGGCGACTGGCCCAGGGATTGGCTGCCCGCTCAGGCTCCTTTAAAAATGGAGTCGCCGTGCTTATTGTACTCTGCATGGCGACCCGAGAACAGGCTGTTGCGACAAGGCTCTCCTGCGGAACATTAAGCAGGTTTTGGGTGTTATTTTATTTTATTTACTTTCCCAGGCACCTATTATCGCTTCAATTGTTCTTCTTCCTTTCAGAAATACTGACGCTTACAACTTCGCACTGGTTTAGATGGAGGAATTGGATACATACTTTTAACCTGATGCCATACAACTTGTGCCCATTTCTATCATGTGCCTGTATCTCATTGAACCCCATGGCGGTTACTGCCCGAAAGCTTTCTCGGGGATGTTTTTTCTATCTTGTCCTCAAACATTGCGGTTGTAGGAATGTGCACTTATACTTTAGACTCAGGGTCCCATCAGCTATTGACGCACTATCGTTGTGACAATTTTGCGTCAATAAGGTGGGGAGGCGCATGTAAATCATACCGCTTGTGGGAAAAGGTTAGCACAGATGCCAATATCATTGCCAATGTCAAGATTGTATAATTTCAGGTGTGGAGGCATTACATTCATTCAATAGAGAGTGATCTTCTGACTGTGTTTTTTGTTTCTAAATTTTCTTTTGATTTGAACACAGGTTGTGTTCTTTGGAGACTTCCCTGCCGGGCGTCATTTCGAGTTTCAACAACTGGTAAACTCGGTGAGTACGCCAGGAGGGACATGTGTCTTTGGCTGTCATTTCTAAGTCGATATACATGCCTTCTGGAACATGATGCACCTTAGATAGGTGTGCATATACAGGGGGAGTGGTAAATAATGTATGCAGCAGTACTTTTTATCTAATACTTTGAATGTATTTAACCACAAAATGGATTTAGCGGCCTTATACCGCAAGATTTCATTTTGTAAGGGGGACATTATAGACACAATTTAATTGGGGACCTTTGTTGGGGTCCATGAATTAGCGTATACATGCAAGAATATGATTTATTGAGCTTTTTTTCAGTATGTTGCTTTCCGTGTTGTTGGGATTTTCCTCCACACGTTATCAAATTTTGATCAAGAGAAACTTTTTCACCCTTTTGACCGAAATGCGGTTGGGCTGATACCAGGACTAGGAGAGATAGACGTCCTGAAGAAGACCGGGGTGATCTTTGTGGCACAGTAAGTCGGTCGAAACATGTTGGCACAAGCAGTACCAGGAGGGGTGTTTTGAGAACATAATTTCTCTCCCAACACGACCCATCCTTATCTCTTTTAATCCTGGCTGTGGCGCCTATAAATAAAGGTTCTGTTGGTATCCACAAGCCAGTTTTAAAGCACTTTTCAACATTGCACCTTGTTCTATCACAATTCCCAGTCACAGGGTGATATTCACTGTTTTATCACTGTGTTTGTTATATTTATGTTGTGTCTTGTCGTTGTAAAAATTTATTTTTTATTCCCCCCCCCCCTATGCTTCGCCCGAGCTTGGCTACGCCGGGGCGTTTTGTAAGCAGACCCGATGATGAAGCATGTCACACACTTATGTGTGTGAGTAAGGGCTGTTTTCAAAACAGATTTGTTTTGTCTGTGTCATGTTGTTACACATGTATTCTGATCTCCTCACCCCTTTTTGTGTGTATACATTGCCTTAGGGGGTTCGGGTGGTGGAGTGGTATTTGTTGACCCTCTCCCCTCATTTGTGAGTAGTGCCACCATCTTTTTTACCCATGAACTTAGTGTTAAGGGAAGATTTCTCTGTACTCATGCATAGTTTATCTTTGTGTTGCCAATCTGAAGAAGTGCAGGCATAATGTTTAAGTCTTTTTCCTCTTCTTTCATATCCCATGGTCCTTTATATTTCTCATCCAATCCTGTTTTCTCCCTTTTATATATTGCCCTATTCCTGTATTCTGTTATTACTAAAAATGTCTTCTCAACCTCAGTTAAAGAACATGTCAAATCTTTCTATGAGCAAAAGCCATGCCCAATGCTAAATTTGGTCTAAGAAAACTGTTAACTATCTTCATTCTTTTAGCATGATAATGCCTATTCAAATGCTTGAGCAAAGGAACTTCGGAAAGTACCAAGTCACAATTCTCAAAATAATATTGGAAATGCCCCTTTCCTTAAAACAGGCTTAACAAAAGCCTACATGTGACACCATACATAAGAGGAATATGTTGATAGGTAATTCCCTCTGCCGCAGGTAGCTGCACACAGGCATAACAGTCTCTCACACCCATAGTGTCAACATATTCATGAAGCAACTTCAAATAGACAATTGAAGAATATTCTGCTCTAGAGGCATCTGCAAAACTTTAAAATCTACTCCACAAAATCTTTGTCAGTAGGATTCAGGGTTTTAGGAGAAACATCAGGCTTAAGCTTGGCTACTGTGGACAATGAAGGTGAGGATAATCCTACAAGACAAACAATTAGTACAACAATCACAGCTGTTAATACACCTGCTAATATGTACATACGCTTATTGTGTTTATCAGTTTCTATGACTTTTTTAAAATCAGACTATTAAACAAAGTTTGCAGCAAGCAGATTTCTACAGTGTGCTGTTACTTATGCAGAAAGCAAAGTCAATAAATCATGTGATGCAATTATTTACAAAGTCTTTGTGAGTCTTCCTTAACCCTACTACGTATTCTTCTAAAGGACCCCCTTATGCTCCTTCAGCAGCTTCAGTGCTAGGTAATCTTCTTAATTCTTTTAGCAAAGTCCATTACATTGTCTTTATTCAAAAGTGTTACTACACAGAAAGGATGGCTGGGTGACAGTTGCGCACAGTTGTGAACCAGTTAAACCAATCTAAATATCCGTAGCTCAAAGGATAAGGCAACGGCCATCCACTGTTTACCAGATGGTATAGGAAACCATACCATTTAAACCAAACAAACAGTATATCCTGAGCTCATTGCACCATCAGTCAAAGTCCTTAACAAATCAAACCCAAGAGGATCTTCTCAATCTTCTTTTATTTCACAACACTTCTCCAAAGCAAAGGTTCGAGCTGCCAACATGTGTTTCGTCTTTGCATGGTGTAAGCCACAGACTTCCTCAGGGCTAATAAAATAGAAACTTTTCAATTGACCAGCAACATTCAAACAGTAGCAATTAAATAGGATTGTAAGTTTCCAAGAGTTTGTCAATATCTTATGTCGAGACAGCAGTTGTGTAGCATCTCCAAAATTGTCTTCTATTTATTGAACTTCATCAGTAACCCAGAATAAACGGCATGGCACAATACAGAGTTACAGAGTGCTAGACGCCACTTTTCCGCAACTGGAACAGTACTCAGTTCTCCTTCCGAAGGCAATTTTAGTCTCTACTTTGCTTGCCTTTTCCAGACAATGGTCTTCAGTTTCTACTCAGCGTGACACAGCACTAGGCCCTTTGCCAAGCTCATCAAGACCCCCCTAATGCAGAGGATGTGCTGTCACAGGCTCTTGCCGAGTCTCAGTACTCAATGAACTCTCCTCTTGCTGTCTGTGAGCTGTGGGGTGCACTTAAGGGAGAGGTACTGTCATGTCATCAAGAAGACAGACACTTCACTCTTCGGGCGTGTGCATTGTGGATCCAGTTGGCAATACCTCCACATTTCACAGTAGTATTTGTCACTAGGATAACCTGGTATGGTCCACACCACCTAGGTTTCAGACATGCCTTCCAGACATGTTTCTTCACCAAGACCCAGTTGCCGTGACTGAGGTCATGGCTCTGCTCCAGACATGGAGAGGTGGAAACAGCTTTAACCTGGTGGGACAAAAAATGCACAACATCAGCTAGTTCCTTGTAATAGTCAAGTACCATGTCATCTGTAATGTTCACCAGTGCATTTGTGGGCACTGCAGGCAACCTCATTGCTCTCCTCATGATTATTTTGGGTTTGGACACTCCTGCTTGTCGATCAGGGACAATGCAAAGACTCCTGAGCACAAGAAGCAAAGCGTCTGGCAACTTCAGAGATGTTGATGCACACACTTTGGCCAATCCGGCTTTCAACGTACCATTGATTTACTCCACTATACCAGAAGCCTTTGGCTGATAACTGCAGTGCAATCTCTGCTCCAATTGCAATGTTGAACACGTCGGTCCTGATACACAAATGTAATCTGAGACAAAATCCTAACTTTACGACTTTCGGTATTCACAGAAGGCATTTAGCAGTACTAAACTTAACATTTTATCTCAGTTAAACTTAAGTATTGGCCTTAAGTTAAACCTAAGACAAACTTAAGTTTAACTGAGACAAAATTCTAACTTTAGTACTCTAAATTGCCTTCTGTGGGTACCAAAAGTCATAAAGTTAGGATTTTGTCTCAGATTACCTTCGTGAATCGGGCCCTACATTCTCAGGACTTAATTACTGAAAAAAGCTCCTTGGTCTGACTCCATCGAAGTGTTAGGAAACCAAACCTTGGAATGAGTTCCTTCACAACAATTTAGCTACTGTGAGACTGTCATTTCATCTGGGGGGTAGGCTTCAACCCAACGCGAGAAGATGTGCACAACCACTAGGACATATCTCAGCCCATTGCACACAGGCATCTCAATAAAATCCATCTGCATACTGTTAAACGGTCCTCCTAATCTTCATATATCACTCTATGTCAATGGAGTTGTTTTCCCTTCATTCATCTGTTGACACACAAAACATCTGTGGCACAATTCTCCAGATACCAATGTAAACCGTGGATTAAACAAATGTTGTCTAAAAATCTGGCCATGGCATTCCTACAAATAGGTGTGGATCCATGAATATGTCTGGCCACTGGGGATAACATGCTGTCTGGCAACGCAGGTCTGCCATCAACAGAAACCCATATATCATCATATCTTTTTAACACATCCTGCTCTAATCCAACACTGCTGTTCTGCACCTGACACTTCCTCCTGCAACTCTTCACTACTTCCTAGGTGTCAGTTGTTGATAACAACAGGTTGTAGTTAGTCTCACCTTCAAGTTCATTGTCATATTCAACACTGAATGTTCATGGGCCATGAGCACAATATTACGCAACTCTGCGTGGTTGGCGGATTCATTTTAAGAATTGCAGAGATTCTTTTTTGTGACACCTTCCTCGCTATTTTCTCAGTGGGATGACTGAGATACAGGACTTCTTTCTGGCAATTCTGCAACTTTCTCTGGACACTTTATGTCCATTCTCAGCTAAGAAGTTCAACAATGCAATTGTATCTTGTTTAAAAGATTCCTGTTTATTTGATGCAACCAATACATAATCCATGTACTGAACTATGACTGAGTTACAGTCTATAACCAGGGCCTCAAGATTCTTTTTGAGGATCAGATTAAAAATTGAGGGGCACTCTGTATACCCTTGTGGGACTTGGCACCATACCAAAACATGGTTCTTTTTTTTTTTTTGTTCTGGAACCGGAAGGCACAGAGATTCCGGCTGCCGTCATGCAAGGGTACAGAAAAGAAGGTCTGACAAATTAATTGCAGTGGACCACTCAGCTCCAAATGGAATATGAACCAAATCACTGCTGGATTTTGTACCACAGGACATCAGGGAATTATAATACTGTTGATCCTTCTCAGGCTCTGTACTATGTGGTATTTACCATTAGGTATAATTGGTGAATTACATGGAATCCCATTTTATCACCTTCAAAATGTCTTATTGTATCATTGACTCAGTCACTGGAATAATCCCAGCCATTTTTTCAGGGGTTAGATTATACTGTGAGATTCTTGGGTGCCTCAGCATTAGATTTTATTTTCATGTGAACCGACTCAATTCCCTTTATGAGACCAATATCTTTTCCTGAAAAGTACCCGACCTCAGTTTTCAACTCTGCGATCCAGTGGTAAATCATAATTCAAGAACCAAGAGATGCACTAGTACTGGACGGCACTAGTGTCACAAAGGGCACTGATTATTAGTGTGCTAGATCAACCAGCAAATTTTAATCAATAAAGTATTCCAAGCTTAAAGTTCTTTTTCATTGCAGTATTTTATTCATACTTCGATAGAGGTAATCGATGGTTAATATTCAATGTTCATTTGTTTTTGCAACAATTCAAGTGTTCCCAACCATCCATTAATTCAAATTCCAATGCATTTCGGCCCACTGGCCTTCCTCTGGGAAATCTCTGAAACAAGGAGTGGTATCTGTCACTATTTATACTTCAACAGCAATATGTAAATAACTTACATTTTATAACCGGCATCATTAACTTAAAGTTCATGCATTTCTGGTGCAACCATATAAAACAACCCGTATATAAATACACATTCAATGTTGTAATCCCTTGTCAACGCCTTAAATACACTGTATTGTAAACCGGTGCTAAGATTCAAGGAGCCTAGTGGGTTAATTTCATGCTTAGCGGAACGCATTACCTGGCAAGCGTACATAAAGATAAACATTCAGGATAGTAACATACTAAAAGTTCTCGTGTCTTTTAAATAAGCTCAGATCGTATAACATAAAGCGGCATGGTTAGGTGACAGTTTCCGAAGCGCAATGTTTATATGCGTGCAAGAGCGCTCATTATGAATGCTCTCTGCGCTGATGTTAAATCAATGTGTAATAAAACGAGTGAACTGCCAGCCGCTATGTGATGTTCCTTCTTACCGGAATTACGGGAACGTTGATTCTCTTGGCGCTGTAAACGAAGCTCTCAGCGCGGTACTAAGTTGGCGTGTGACGCGTGTGGGTTGTGCTAAGGAGTTTTAAAGGCGCGCCTGCATTCCTTGTAAAAACTGCAGTAACTGTAATAACATTATGGAGGGTAACACCATTACACACCCAATGCGGGGTAATAAAATCAAACTACTAGTTAATGGAACCTGCGACACGAAAAATGTTATTTATATGTTAAAATGCCCATGTGGTAAAGCATATGTGGGACAAACTGAACGCAAGCTCAAAACAAGACTGACTGAGCATAAAAGTAACATAAGAACAAAAGCAGCCAAATCAGCGGTTGCCAATCACTTCATTGAACAAAACCACCAGATTAATCAGATCAGAGCATGCATATTGGAAATTGTGGAAAAAGACGAGGAGAGAGACAACAGAAAGACTTTGCTAAAACGTGAAAACTACTGGATATTCCATCTACAAACACTGCGCCCCCAGGGGATTAATGAAAGAACTGAATTTAGCTGCTATTTATAAGCTCGTTGATCATACTAAAATGTATCAAGCACCTCTGTTTCCATGGTAGATTAACCGTATATATTGTTTAGCTGTGAAATGTTTGTATCGTTTTACAAAATTGCTACATATTGTATACTGGCCCTTTAACAAATGCAGGCGCGCCTTTAAAACTCCTTAGCACAACCCACACGCGTCACACGCCAACTTAGTACCGCGCTGAGAGCTTCGTTTACAGCGCCAAGAGAATCAACGTTCCCGTAATTCCGGTAAGAAGGAACATCACATAACGGCTGGCAGTTCACTCGTTTTATTACACATTGATTTAACATCAGCGCAGAGAGCATTCATAATGAGCGCTCTTGCACGCATATAAACATTGCGCTTCGGAAACTGTCACCTAACCATGCCGCTTTATGTTATACGATCTGAGCTTATTTAAAAGACACGAGAACTTTTAGTATGTTACTATCCTGAATGTTTATCTTTATGTACGCTTGCCAGGTAATGCGTTCCGCTAAGCATGAAATTAACCCACTAGGCTCCTTGAATCTTAGCACCGGTTTACAATACAGTGTATTTAAGGCGTTGACAAGGGATTACAACATTGAATGTGTATTTATATACGGGTTGTTTTATATGGTTGCACCAGAAATGCATGAACTTTAAGTTAATGATGCCGGTTATAAAATGTAAGTTATTTACATATTGCTGTTGAAGTATAAATAGTGACAGATACCACTCCTTGTTTCAGAGATTTCCCAGATGAAGGCCAGTGGGCCGAAATGCATTGGAATTTGAATTAATGGATGGTTGGGAACACTTGAATTGTTGCAAAAACAAATGAACATTGAATATTAACCATCGATTACCTCTATCGAAGTATGAATAAAATACTGCAATGAAAAAGAACTTTAAGCTTGGAATACTTTATTGATTAAAATTTGCTGGTTGATCTAGCACACTAATAATCAGTGCCCTTTGTGACACTAGTGCCGTCCAGTACTAGTGCATCTCTTGGTTCATAACATATACTCCATAGCAGGGAGTACACGAAGGAGCACGATTCACGCCTTAATCCAGAACCTAATATCCAGCTGTGCACGACTATAATCTAAACTATAGTAAATCATAATTCATCATCAAAGGATACAATCCAATAGTTGGCCCTTGACTTTCTAATTTAAATCTTCTTCATGGGTTTGCAATTCCACTTCTTTCAGAGTACATAGATAGTTCAGTTTCAATCTTACAACAAATGTCGTCCTACCAAACTCACAGGACATGAACCACACATCACAAACTGGTGATTGTCTTCAAAGGACCCTATTTTAACAGGTACTACTTCTACTACGGGGTTTATCATTTGATTATTTGAGACTCCTACAACTTGGATTCTTTTTCCAGAGAGGGGAAGATTTGGAACTTCCACTGTTCTAACTGTAGAACAGGGAGCACCAGTACCAATCCAGAATGATATGGGTACCCATTCATCTTACCTTCTATGAAGGACCACTCTGGTCTACTTTTTTTGTTTTTTGTCTGGTTTACTTTTAAGACTGCTCCATGTAAGCAAGTTTCATCTCATCTCAGGCACCGTCATTGGGACTAGTTAGATCTGTAGGCGTGAAACGTCTCAAACATAAGAAACATTCTCATTTTGGAAAGAATCCTGATTTAAATTTGGGACTTGATTTGAATTAAATCGAGAACTATTTACAATTTGCTGTGGCATCGAGGCTTGTGGAACCTACATCACTGGGGCTTAAGTCACATTCGACTTTTGCATTCTCAGTCTGGGTGCATTCTGTGACTTTACAGGGTTATTACAATGGGACTGTGTAAGCCCTAATTTCTGAACCTAGTTTTCATGCATCACTCTTTTAGGATTAGGAAGACATTCCTGCTTCCAATGCCCTAGCTATTAGCAAAAGTGACAAGGATTCGTTCTCATCAAAGTTGCCACACCAATTCCAGTACTCAGGTCAATTGAAACAACACGACCTCTACTTTGTTGCAGGAATCCATTTCCACCTTGAGGAGTGTCTTGTGGAGCACTGCCAGAATGTAAACTCTACAAAACGGCGCTGCTTGCTGAGGGGCACTAAAAGAGCACTGCACTACAGTACTCTGTACAAAGCTGCAATTAAGAGAGTAGAAACAGCACAACATCTCTCTCCAGAGGAGCGCTGTGAGAAGATTCATGCTGCACAAAAGGACTGTCTATGGAGGAGGGGTGCAATTATGTAATCTCTCTGGAAGAGGAATGTCTAGGGAGGGGTACTGCAAGAGATGTACCGTACACAGCAGGCCTCGCTGCAGAATAGTGTTGCAATAGAATGCACACTGAACAGGACAACCTTCAGCGGCACTAGTAGGGTGTGCACACTGAAATAAAGAACAGTCCGTAGGAGCACTGCAAGAGAGAGTGCACACTGAATAAAAGGACAGCTTGCAGGCTCACTGCAAGAGAGTTCACTCTGAATAACAGGGCAGCCTGCAGGTGCACTGCAAGAGAGGGTACTGTGAATAAAAGGACAGCCTGCAGGCTCACTGCAAGAGAGTGCACTGTGAATAAAAGGACAGCCTGCAGGCACACTACAAGAGAGGGCACTGTGAATAAAAGGACAGCCTGCAGGCTCACTGCAAGAGAGTGCACTGTGAATAATAGGACAGCCTGCAGGCTCACTGCAAGAGAGTGCCTGTGAATAAAAAGACAGCCTGCAGGCACACTGCAAGAGAGTTTACTCTGAATAACAGGGCAGCCTGCAGGTGCACTGCAAGAGAGGGCACTGTGAATAAAAGGACAGCCTGCAGGCACACTGCAAGAGGGTGCACACTGAATAAAAGGACAGCCTGCAGGCACACTGCAAGAGAGTTCACTCTGAATAACAGGGCAGCCTGCAGGTGCACTGCAAGAGAGGGCACTGTGAATAAAAGGACAGCCTGTAGGCACACTGCAAGAGGGTGCACTGTGGATAAAAGGACAGCCTGCAGGCACACTACACGAGTGTGCACTGTGAATAAAAGGACAGCCTGCAGGCACACTGCAAGAGAGTGCACTGTGGATAAAAGGACAGCCTGCAGGCACACTGCAAGAGAGGGCACTGTGAATAAAAAGACAGCCTGCAGGCACACTGCAAGAGAGGGCACTGTGAATAAAAAGACAGCCTGCAGGCACACTGCAAGAGAGGGCACTGTGAATAAAAGGACAGCCTGCAGGCTCACTGCAAGAGGGTGCACTGTGAATAAAAGGACGGCCTGCAGGGGCACTGCAAGAGTGCACACTGACCAACTACACTCTCTCTAAAGGAAAAATGTAAGAGGGTGCACACTGAACAAACAGAGGCAGGGCCCTGCAGCACCCCCAGCACGGCCCCCCCCACACAACTCTCCTAGGCTGCCTAGGTCTTCAGGGGAGGCCCACGTAGCTCAAAGACCATGACTATTTATGAGATATTGGGTACTCAGTGACCCCTTATTACATTCTCAGGGGGTGGGGGAGTCGCATTATGCGTTATGCCACAGGGAAGAGCAGGAGTGTCTGTAGGCGTAGGCGCACTGCAAGAGAACATGCACTGCCCAACAGCGCTGCTGAGAGCAATCAAATACATAGCTATTTATTTTAAAAACTTTATTGTATGTAGAGACGGGCTAGCCAATTTAGAAAACTATAAACCATGTTAAGAACACTTTGAAGTTAGCACACGTATCACATATACACTTTTCTTCCAAATAAATGTACAAACTGTATTTCCTAACTCCAAAAGTCATGACAATGTCACTATTGCGTCCCATTTCATACCCTTTCCCGCCTTGTAAATAAAGCCTTGAAAGAATCGACGTGTAGCCTCTTCATAAAGTGCATTGACGCCTCAGCAGGAGTTAGTAAATGGTATTTAAGATATATTGGGTACAACAACTGCCTTTTAATCTTAAATCACGGAGATCAGGCGAATAAGTAGCTCATGCTCGGCTGAACCAGAGACAGCCAGTAGCAGCTGCACGATCTATGTCTGTGAGGGATGCCTTCCAACTTACATCCCACCCCTCCCGTCCGGAACCGCACCTTGGCATTCTTCAGGCTGTCGGCAAGTTGTAATTGCGGTGCCCCTATATAGACTGTACCCTCATTCCGTCTTCCACCTGCCCCTCTTGCTTGCTTTGAGACATCCATAGCCCATTCGTCCTTCGGTCCTTGCTGCTGTCACCCCTGCTTCCCTGTCCCTCCACATTCATTTCCCTTAGTCCATTCATTTATTTTCCTAGCTCCTTCCATCATTCTTTCCCAGGTTCGTTTTTTCACCCTACCCTTTGTCTATTCATTCTCGGTCCATTCATCATCCCTCCCTTGGTACTATTTCCCCCGCTGTCCTTCCATTCTCCTTATTTTAGTCCATTTATCCCTTTCCCTAGCTCCTTCCGTCGTTCCTTCCCTGGTTCATTTTCACTATTTCCTTAGCCTATGCATCCTTGTTCACTTTGCTTTGGTCCATGTGTCCTTCCACTCAGCTTCCCTTGTCCCCTTTGAGCCTTGGCCTCTCAGTTTCGAGTTCTTCTCACATGCGCATGGGCGTCCCTCCTTAAACCCCCCCCCCCCCCCCCCCCCCTGCCAGGGCCGACTCTAGGGCGGTGCGACCTCTGCTGGCTTCCTTGGGGCGCCGTGTTTACAACTTAATTATGATTATTAAAAGCACCTGCTGCGTGTTCCTTTCCTCCTGCAAAAACAGGCCTCACAAAAATGTCAAGATAAGTCCTGTGATTATTGTTCTTCCTGGCTAGAGATCAGAGTTTTGTGGAGTTGAGGTTTTTGACTTATATGAAGGCAGTTCAGAGGGTTAATGTGCCTACTGCAAAGGACGTGTTCCAGGTAAATTACAGAGTGCATTTAATGTAAATACTTCAGCAGGTTACTGCTTTTAAAGGAGCCATCCTTTTGTTGCTTGCTATTTATAACTTAAAGTCCTGATATACAATAGTGAGGTATTAACTTTCATCATAGAAGTGCATACACTCTGCTAAGTATAGAACATTGATTAATGTTGCAAAAAGGGTTCATTAGGGTAGAAATGTATTCTTATTATTAAAGAAAACTTCCAACTATGCTGTTTCTTTTTTTACCCTGAGTTTGTGCTTCTCCACTTCTCAAAAAAGAGTTGGCAGGGTCATCATAAACAGAGTAAACACGTGGTTAGAAGGGGGGAATACCCTGTCCCACTTCTAGGCGGGGTTTCGTAAGAGCGTGGGCACAATGGACCAGGTATTTAGGTTCTGGGCAACATACTGGAAAACTGTAACCATCAAAAAAGGGGACCTATACCTGGCCTTTATTGATCTAAAGAGTGCTTTCGAACTGGTCCCTCGTGATAAACTCTGGAGGGTGCTGCTGGACATGGGGTTCCCGCGATACCTACTAGAGCTTACAGCCAAACTCCATCAAGATAATTATGCCAAGATTAGATGGGGTAGGCAGGGTCAGCTAACAGAGAAAGTGCCTGTGAATCGAGGAGTACGCCAGGGCTGTGTGATGGCCCCGACATTGTTCTCCCTCTTTGTTAATGGGGTGGTAGACCATTTGAGGGAAGACCATGCCGATGCCCCGGTCCTGGCGGGAGAAAAAACACCCACACTTCTCTTCGCTGACGACACGCTCTTGCTCTCCAAAACCCCTTCTGGACTCCAGAAACTGCTAAATAGATTCAGTCTGTTCTGTGAGGAACGTGGGCTGACCATCAATACATCTAAAACCAAGCTAATGGTCTTGCCCCTGGAGGTGGTGGAGAATGTTGATTACCTAGGAATTAGGTTAAACAATAAAATGAAATGGGACTCTCACATCTCCAAGATGTTGATAAACCTGAAGAGAGTGTCTGGTGCTATTTTGAGGAGCCAGCGCATGTCTGCAAGTAGGCCCATAGCCCCTGCACTTGCAGTCTACGAAGGAAAAGCACTGGATTCTGCAGTTTATGGATCTGAACTTTGGGGCAGTGAAAATATAATAAACTTGACTAGAGCTGAAAATAAGTTTTTGAGGGACCTAGTTTCTCTCCCCACCTCCACTCCCTTGAAGCCTCTTCTCCACGATATGGACAAACGCTCGATATCAGATATAGTTCGCCTTCGTCCTTTGCTGTTCTGGGTGCGCCTGAGGAGGACCCCAGAACTAGCAAACTACGCTCAGGTAATGGACAAACTTATCGAACTAAACAGTGCGAACAAGATTCAGTGGCTAACCAAACTCAAACAGATGGTCACCAAGCTGGGTTTGGCGGAATCCTGGATTACACAGACCCCTCCTCCAAAACAAGTAATTAAGAAAATCTATTGGGAGTGGTGCCAGACTGAGGAACTTAGGAACACTAAGTGGGGAGTTTTAACTGCTCAATTTTTAGAGCATAAGCCCATCATGAGGTTCGAACCTTTTTTAGATTTTATTCAAAACCCCAAAGATAGAGTCATCTTTTTAAAAATGAGATACGGGACACTTCCACTCAACAAATTTGTAGAGGGTTGGAAAAGTAGTCGGGCCCCAGATGGCTCCTGTCCATGTTGCCCATGTAAAACTGAATCCTTACCGCATTTCTTGTTTGGATGTAAAGCATATAAATATGCGAGAGCAAAATGGTTGAAATCGGTATGCTTGTTGATAGGGGTAAGAGATTTTGTTGGTTGGTTGAAAGCTTTATTTCGACATGCAAAGATATCTTAAAAGCATTACATACATTTAAAACTGCAGATCAAAATAGTACAAACATGTCAATTATTAAAAAAGGGAAAGAGTACCCTTTATACAATAATAAATTAGTTAAAAAGTAGATTAAATTGAGATAGACAATCTATTGCAGCGAATCAACCATGTCCACTTTAAAAATTTGGAGACTCCACAAACTATAAGAGGGGAAGTGTCAGTTAACAGGATGCGTAGCGCCACCAAATGCTGGCGCGTCCCCAAACGTCTGAATAAGGGTTTGAGCCAATGTCTCCTTGGACGAATGTAGTCCGGGCACTCAAAAAGGATATGAGCCACCGTCTCACGCCTTGTGGAGCAAAGGGCACAAAAAGGCGATAGCTGAACTGGCGATTTCCATCTGGAAAGAAGGTCCCCAATCGGGAGAGTGCCTATTCTGAACTTAAAATAGAGAGCCCCATCCACTGGCTTGGTGATTAACTCCAGGTAGGGTTCGTAGGCCACCACGTCTTTAATTCTTAAAAATACTGCGGTCGAATTGCAGTGGCGTGGATTGCCGATGAGTTGGCAGGAGACCCAGTCCCAGTACAGTTTTTTTAGGACAGCTTTTGGTGGAGCGGATTTTGTAACCCAACAGTCCCCCAAACCCAGCTCCCCCAGGAGGTTTTTAGTGTCCCTCAGCCACTTGATCTTATGCCAGCCCCCCATTCCCATCACCTCGGACAGCCCATCAGCATAGGATTTTAACTCTGGGACCCTCCACAGGCGAGCCCATAAAAGCAAAGGCCGGAGACGGGCCTGGTCCTTAATCGACTTGCAGCCCACATCCAAGAGCACAGGAACTGTAGGGGTGCTCAAGGGGAGAGCTAATAAGTCTTTCAAAAATTTGCTCTCAGACTTGGATAGGGAGTCCAAATTGCAGTGGCCCCACATCTCTGCCCTGTAGAGTGCTGATGTGACTCCTCTTGCTTTATAGATGTTAATTGCAGGTGCCACAAAGTGTTTGGGTGAGGCTCGATATTCCCTTAATAATGCACCCCCTATCCTTTTATGATTGAGAACCATCTTGTTGATGTGTGGCGTCCAAGTCATAGTGTTACTCAGGCGTATTCCCAGATAGTCAAATTCGGAGACTTTCTCCAGAGCAACTGAATTTAAAACAGGAGGTCGGCCTAGTTTCCGTGGTGGATGCATTATCAAGTATTTGGTTTTATCCACATTAATAACCAGTCCCTTTGTCAAACAGAAATCCTGAAAACGGGTCAAAAGCTTCTGAAGACCCTGGGGGGTCTTGGCAATAAGGAGGGTGTCGTCTGCAAACAACAGTGTGGGGATCCGAACACCCCCCAGGGAGGGTGCATCCGCTGGTTCTTGAAGCAAGTGCTCTACCACGCCGTTTACATACAGGGAAAATAGGGTGGAAGCTAACACGCAACCCTGTCTGACACCCCTACAGACCGGGATCCTATCAGTCGTTTCCCCATTCTGGCCCCAGCGCACCTTAGCATAATTGTCTGTGTGTAATTTGATCAGGAGCGACAGAATGTAGGGGGGGAGTCCAAGACCCTGCAGAACCCTCCAGAGTTCCTCCCTAGGAACCAGGTCAAAGGCAGTCTTCAGGTCAATGAAGGCCAAATAAAGACTGCCTTTGCCCAGCTCCACCACCTTCCAGTGCAGAAGCATTAATCTAAAAACCTGCTCAATGGTGAGATTTTAGAATTGCTCTTCGTATCCTTTTAACTGATACAAGCCCCCTAGCTGTTGTATGCGGAGTTGCTAAAAACCTATCAAGTGCATGGTATATCCGCTCTAAGTCGCTAAACTATAAAAATGTTTAGAGCCTGCAGGAATAGAATCCTTGTTTGTACATTAATGTTATCAATTGAGAGATCACTTAAAATCTTATTTTTAACTGTATATATGTATTTTTATTGTTTTTAAATGTGTCTTTTCACTGTATGAAATAGCTACAAATCACTCTTTTTAATCTCTATTTTTACTCTCTTGTCACAATGTATGTTTGTTTGTACTTTAATGATATTTTATATTGAATGAAGTATAATAATAAATAAGCTTCTCCACACCAAGCACTCCTAAACTATACTGCCTACCAGTATGGATGACATGTGACTCCTACACTTTTAGTCCTTTGGCTTATGTAACATTTCCTATACACTGATTTACACAAGTATGATTGATTGTCTGTGTAATGTGTGTGTGATGCAAAGTGCTCTGACATCCTTTATGCATTACACATGGTGCTTCAGCCACTGTTCCTCTCCAGCTCACACTATCTGTTCTAGTCAGAAGCTCCTCTGCGTCCCAGGGCTCAGTAGGACAAGATGCGGGCTTCATTTCCCTGCACCGTCCCTTTGGTACTCTCTTCTAGGTGAACTCCTGTGCATCTCATCGCACGTCACACCTAGACAACACCTGGAGACTCTGCACTTTTCTGGATCCTTCTGAGTACCCTCTGCCCTCCTCCCCTCCATCTTATAATTTAGTCAGAAGCGCCAGGAGACCTCAGACTTTATAGGGCGCTCTGACACAATAACAAGATTGAGGCAAAGTCTTTTCAAATAAATATTGGATTATAGTGATGGACTGCCTAGAACAGTTGCTGTTAAGTAAATTACTAAGCAGAAAGAATAGTCACATTTGAATAAAAGAGTATATTTTAACGTAGGCACCGCTCTGACATAAAATGGTGGACATCAATGGATGATTTTTGATTTAATAATTTGCATTTATCAAGAAAGATTACACAAACAGAAAATGAATGGAAATGAAGTGTTAGGCATAATTCAGTACAGAGGGAGATATCCAGATGGGCTAGGAAGCGTGGATGCTAAGAAGAGAGGGGCTGAGTCAATGTGCAATCACCGCTGTAGTCCAGAGCAGGGAGGAGGCGCAACGAGCAGGCATATATAAGATGTATCCATGAGTGGAAATGATCATACAGCCCTTCTGAGTCTTACTCATTGAGGGTGAGAGCAACTCGTTCTGCGCACTTGCCTGCATTGCCACAACATTACAGATTTCTCATGCAAATCAGGGATGTATTCTTTAAAAATAATTTTTTAGTCCCTTAACGTTTTCTTCCGCCCAATAGTATAGATAGCCAAAGAGCAGAAAGTTTATATCCATGTGACTGATAGGCAGGTCCACAGGAATTATCCAATTGTGGGGCAATTTTTGCATAATTGTATATTTGCTGCATTTGTTGCATAGTCCAACATTTGCTGCATAATCTGCAGAGTTTAAGAAAAAAATTGTTTCTAGCTCAAACGTTCAAAAGTTAGTAAAAACGCAGCAACACATGTTGCCTGGCAGTTGAAAGTCCTTTGCAAAGGTTGACTGAACAACTTTCTGTAGCTCGATGCCATATTTGGGTGTTTAACTAGTACTAATGAGCCTGCGCCTTACCAAAAAGGCGAGTCTTCAATCAAGCGAGGTCGGAACCATGGACAAAAGGGGTGCAAACATTCATACCATCTCTGAAAATGCGAGGCCAAGTGCTTTAAGTGGGCAGATACTGAGTGCCTGCAAGTCATTAATTTGAAAGGGAGAGTACCTGCCCTTTTCAGCTCTGCTGCACTATATTTAATGGGAGAGTACCAGCACTTCTCTGAAGCAAAGAGGTCCTCTGAATAGAGAGTACATGGATTTCCGTATTTCCTTTTAAAGTACTGCCAAGGCCGGAACCCCTGCATTAAAGGACCTCAGAGCAAAGGGCCTGTTTTCTGCGAGTCAAGTCCTGACAGCACAGGCTTTCCAACCCACAGTCACACACACACTCTCTATCAAGCAGGCACATCCACACAAGCAAGCAGTCACATAGGCACATAGACACAATCAGGCATACACAATTATAGGCTAGGACACGTTGACTCACACTTGCTGATTCACACTGATCACACACACAGTTGGATGCAGACATATGAGTCTTGGCCCTAGCCCTCATCTTCTGGGCAGTGGCTGAATTCAGGCTGCCAGGGACACCACATCTCTCCTGGTTTGTTATATTTCAGCTTCCCATAGTCCACTGTAGTGGAAACTGCACGCAACAGGAGACGAGAGCAGTGGTCTGAGTGACATCAGGCAAGTGGTGCAAGGCCTCAGCATGGCTCCGGAGATAGGAAGCTGCTGGCCTCTGTTCCCCTAGCCCTGCTGAAGCTCAGCACTGACAAGAAGCAGGGCGAGTGTGGCCAAGCGGAAATGCCATGGTTGGGGATACCTGGGATGTACGTGCCAGCCAGAGTTTGCCAGGGGACCTTGAAACAAAGATGACAGAAAAAAGACACTGGAGATGGAGAGGTCAGGAACGCAAACAGGTAGCAAAGACAGGCTCGCGCTCTGTTCCTCTAAGATCCCACCCCATTCTCAATGGGCCGAACTCATCCTCTCCTAGACAACCTGTGAAAAAGGATCCGCCAAGGAAAGATTCTGCCAAGCACATGGGCGGGATTAGCATGTTGATGGGTCACCCCTGTTGTAAACACATTTTTTCATTGTGTAGCATTTCATATTGAGTGTTTTCCGTATGTGTAGGCAGGGGTGTAGCTTAGTAAGTAAGATTGGAGGTGTGAATCTAAATTTTCCTAAACTCAAAAAGCAGTTAGCTACAGTGTGATGGATTAGATGATCAAGGTTCAGAATGGACTATTTTCATGAGGAACCGGGTCAGTACTGATTTGCATTAGGTGGGCCTCTTTCTAGAGAAGCACAGTGGGCACACAACCATGGGTTGGAATGCTATCTGTTACTGCTTAGACTATTTGCAAGCATTCATCCCATAACCTTTTGGGTGTTTGCTTGCCAGTAGTATGCCTAGAGACTTGAGGCTGGTGCAGCTTTCCAAGCCAACTACTGCCAAACTGTGAATTACAAAAAGTAGTACATTTGCACTAATTCAAGGAGTACTTCAATGGGTACATATTTACTACTTTTTTGGTAAACTGGTCCCTATTTATATTTAAGATTCCGATCCAAGAAATTAGCAAGTTAAAACCTCTTAGTGAAATGAAAACCATGAGAAAAACAGATATAGCAGACCCCGTTCAGAGCCCCCAGTCCCAACGATCAAACTAAGAATACTTAGGAGAGGTGTCACACCCAGAACCCTGCTGCTGAAGTTATGGCCCTGCTCATTCCACCTGGGCCTGGTATTTCTCCCTGGGAACTCATGACTATGGTCACATACAACACAACGGTGTAACCCCTGACCTAGGATCACTTTTCCTACATGCACTCTTCTTTGTCTCTGCTACAAAAAGCCTTCAGGGTACAGTTGTAAAATCAATGTATGTGGGCAGGGCTCCATGTTTCTAGTCCTCACCTTTTATAAATAACTTTATCAAATTACTGATGACCCCATACAGTAAGCTTGAGCCTCAAATAGAGAAGGGCACGCAGATAAATTAATAGGATGAGACGAGCCAGAGCCGAGCTATGTGTCTGGCTTGTCTCTAAAAGACGCCTAACCTGCACGCCAGCCGCTGCCAGCTTCTTTTTAAACCTGCAGCAACTTGTGAGTCCCTTTGGAATCTGAAAGAACAGGCCCTGTGAGGCACGGCACTCCCGCATTCTTCGAGGATTGGATCCTTAACCCCATCCAGTTTGGAATTCATTCATGCTTGAGGACTTCATTAGCAGTTGTCCCCCCAGCGCACTCGTACTGCTCATTGCGAACCCTTCCACTTATAGGAAAGCCCTTGGTTTTGGACTACCAATAGTGACGCAATCCTGGGCATCTACCTTAGGTTGCCCCTCCCCCCTTTGTACTGAAGAAGACACACACGTGGAGGCTTCAAATCGAACTCTTCGCCTAAGACAGGTCGAAACGTCGACACATCTCCCCAGCGAAGGCCTGCTCCATAATTTATCCTCCACAGAAATTGGATGTTGCATCTATGCATTCAAGAGTAATGTAAATAGATCTAAGAAAGACTGTGGACAGGCCTATGAAAACTGGTTCTTGTATAGAACAGTGCCCTCTACAATAAGGAACAGTGTGTATCTTCAAACTCCTTTATTTCTCACTCTCTTTTCACGAGCACTAACCCCTTTTTCCTTGTTCAACCTTCTCTTAATTGTACATGGTAATCACATTATGAAATGCCTGATGTTTGTACTTCGATTACAATATATAATATATAAATAATTAACTTTCCTAAGTAAATCTTGTGTGGTTTTAGTTTGTATAAGTATATTGGAGGACTTTACTGTTTTGCTAGGGTGTGTATATATGAGTGTACTGTATTCATTACCTCAGGTTTACCCTTCCTGGTAACCCTTATATCATTATTTCCTTATTTAAGTACCTCCTCTAAATCAGTCAAGGACCAGCTTTCTTTATATGATACTATACCCAGGTCCTGTGATGTATATTAAAAGCCCCCCACCCCCTGACAATGCCATTAGTCAACTAAGAGGCAAGGCAGTAGTCATGTAAACCCTAAATATGGCTTAAATGGAGAAACATTATAGTCTATTAAATAAAATATGAGGAGCTTGTACAGTGCACACCCGAACTCAAGTATTTAAATGTGCGCTCAAATGTTATAATAAAGAAAAAGGAGGTTCTTTGAAATAAAATAAGTGCCTAGGATCCCACAATTTGGACAAGCAGGGAAGCTGGTATTGATTCCAGTTTCTCTGGTTTCACATTTTGACATTTAGGTATTCCTCTCTCTCTCTCCTGTGTTTACTTTAAAGGTCACTGTTTTATCTTTCATTCTTGGTTCATAACAAGAAATCACAGAGATAGCATGCCTGACTCAGGGCCCCCAGCCACCATTCATCACTTAAGAATGCATTTATTTGGGGGGCTTCACACCCAAACCCCTCCCCCTGCAGCTATGCACATGTGTGAAGGGTCCAGAGTGGTGGCCGAGGATAGAAGCTGTTAACCGAAGATGCCCAAACATACATCCATAGGACTAACCTAAACTTATATTGCAGAAAATCCACAAATATTTCATGATCTGGAAAAAAAATTATTGGGACATTTTACGTTTATGTTAATTTGTTTACACCTCACAATTCAAAAGGCCTGTTGTACCAAGTTGCCTGGTACCTTGCAAAACTTGGTCTCTCTTTACAATCTAGCTGAAAACCTACAATTGGCCAACTTGCACCTTATGCATCAGACGACAAAGAAAATGGAAATTTAGCCCATGGCATCATTCAACACAGACTCTGGCACACATGGAACATCACTTTAAGAGTAGAACTTAACCAGCTGCAGTCAGGAAAATACCTAATGCTGAACTCATAAGGTTGGGGATCACCAAAAGAATTACAATGACAGGACAAGTACTGAGGAAAAAATGGAATGTTTAACACTTTCCATTCAGTTTAATTTCACCTTCTCCTGCCCTTTTGGCGGCTCTTGTACTTCAGCCGTTCAGCTTAGCCCACACTAGTAGCCATAGGGAGACGTGTGGTGCTTCACTTGTACAAAACCAGTGAAATTAATCAATTATAGTTAGCTGAGCTAACTATAACTTACACCCCGCAATGCACTGCTTATGACCTCACATATAACATCACTGATGACATGGTCAGTGACATCACTGATTGTATCATTGATGACATCTCAAATGACATCACTGATGACATCACTGATGACATCAGGCAGTAAGCGTTTTCTAAAAATTTATGAGTGTTAAACATATGTCCCAAGATACTGCAAATGTTAAAATAGTATACTTTCTGTACTTCTAATGAGTGATACTATATCTAACATATGTTATGTGAGTGTTTGTGTGACTGTGTGTATCAGTGTGTAAGTGGGTGTCTAAGTGCCTGTATGGGACTGTGAGTGGCTTTTTGGGTGGGGTGGCAGCATGGGTGTATAAGTAGGGGTGGGAGTAGCTGTGTGGGTCAGTGAGTTGCTGTGTGAGTGACTGTATTGGTGAGCGAGTCGGTGTGTCAGCGGCTATATGGGTGAGTGAGTGGGTACTGAAATGTTGTATGAGCGAGTACAGGCTGTGTAAGTGGCTGTATAGCTGAGTAAGTGGCTGTTCGAGTAGGTGTTTGGTTAAGTGAGTTGGTGTGTGAATGGCTGCATTGTAGGGTAAGTGTCTCTGTGGGTGAATGTATGGGTGAATGAGTGGATCTGTGAGTGTTTGTATGGATGTGTGAATGTGTATGTAAGTGGTCGTGTGGGTGTGTGAGTAAGTGTGTGAATGCTTGCATGGGTGAATGAGTGGCTGTGTTGAGAGGCTGTACCGGTGAGTGAGTGGGTATGTGAGTGACTATATAGGTGAATAAGTGAGTGTGTGAGTAGCTGTTTGGGTGAGTTTTTGGCTCTGAGAGTGTCTGTATGGGTGAGTGACTGGTTGCAGGTGTAGCTGTATAGGTGAGTGAGTGGTTGTGTGAGTGGCTGTATGAGTGATTGATTGGGTGTGTGAGTGGCTCTATGCATGCATGGGTGGTTGTGTAAGTACTTGTATGGGTCTGTGAATGGGTATGTGAGTGACTGTGTGGGTGTGTAAGTGGGTGTATGAAATATTGTGCAGGGGTGTGAGTGGATGGGTGAGTGCCTCTGTGGATGGTATCATCAGTGGTGTCATCAGTGATGCCATTAAGATGTCATTAGTGATGTCATCAGTTATGTCACTGACCATGTCCTGAGTGATGTAATATGTGAGGCCATAAACAGTGCATTGCAGGGGCATACCTTTTAGTTAGCTCAGCTAACTATAACTGTAGAATTTTACTGGTTTTGTACTGGAGTAATGCAAGCTTAACTATAAAGTCCCTGTAACCTTTGGTATTTTTTTAGTTAATTTCTACGTTAAAAAATTCTATATCCTAACTATAATGTCCCTGGAACATTTGTTTTTTCTGTGAATTTCTGAGGTTTTTTCAATGCTGTTTCCTAACTATAATGCCCCAGTAAACTTTGTTTTTTAAAGTGAAATTCTGAGGTTTTTTCAATTTGATTTCTTAACTGTAACCACTAACCTTTGACAGTGAGTGTGTGAGTGAGTTCATGAGAATCTCAGTAGGTCTGTGAGTGGTGTGAGAGTGTCTGAGTGGGTCTGCCAGTAGGTCTATGAGTCTCTGAGTGGGTCTGTGAGTGAGTGTGTGAGTCTCTGAGTGGGTGTGTTAGTGTCTAAGTGGACCTGCGAGTGGGTGTGTGAGTGTCTTAGTGGGTCTGTGAGTGGGTGCATGAGTTTCTGAGTGGGCCTGTGAGTGACTGCATGAGTCTCTGAGTAGGTCTGTGAGTGGGCGCAGGAGCCTTAGTGGGTGTGTGAGTGTCTGAGTGGGTATATGAGTCTCTGAGAGGGCTTGTGAGTGGGTGTATACGTGTCTCATTGGGTCTGTGAGTGGGTGGGGAGCCTCTGAGTGGGTCTGCGAGTATCTGAGTACTCTCTGTTTTGTCTGCCTGTTCTGATTTTTTTATGACCTCTGTTCTGGCTTTTCCAGCTCGTTTTTCTGCCCTGTGATTTGCCCTCTTCTTCTCTGTTTTGTCTTTTCTGCTTATTTTTCTGCTTTCTGTTTTGCCATTTCTGCTAATTTTTCTGCCCTTTGTTTTCACATTTTTATGTTTTATTCTCCCCCCTAAATGGGGGAGGGGGTTGCTATAATTTCAATGGGGGAGGAGGGCAGGTCTTTCGGGCCCGGGGACCCCATCCCACTGGGCCCACCCAAATTCAATCAGGGAGGAGGGCCGAGTGGAGGTGCGTTTGCAGAGTGGTGAAGAAAGGGAGCATGTCCACTGAAAACCTCTCAGCAATACCACTGTGTGGGACTTACTGGAGGTAGTGGGAGGGGTAGTTGTCCCCAAGGACCATCAAGAGCCAAGTACTCTTTATCTCCCAACTAGTAGTGTGCCATGACGTGTGTTTTCAGAATGGCGGAGAAATGGCTATGGCCTCTGACAATTTCTCAGCAATTCTTCTGTGTGGGACTTAATGCAGGTAACAGGAGGGGTAGTTGGCCGCCAAGTACATCCTTGGGGTCCAACTACCCCTCCTGTTAACTCTAATAAGTCCCACCCAGCGGGATTTCTGAGTTCTTCGGAGGCCATGCTCTGTTTCTCAACCCCCTTTTATCATGACTTTACAGCCCCCGTTTCGGGCTTCTGCTGACTCCTTCAGCTTGAGCTTCTGCTGGCGCCTTTAGTACCTCTTGAGACTTGAACCCGATGAATTGAAACTGTAACTGCAGAACATAAGCTGCACTCTCAACAGTGAACCTTACACTGCAGATCATAGACTACACTCTAAACCACAGCCTACTGACCGTCGGTAATCACCAGGACCGATGTGGTAACTAAAGAGCAGAGCCCAGAACCCACAGACTATAGACATTTGTATGGCTTGTGATATGTATGCATGACAAAAGACTCTCTAAAAAAGGTTAGGTGTGTGCTGCATAGCCTTGTATGTCTATATGATTATTTATTGTTTGTGCTGACTCTTCCTATTGATTTTTGGCAGGGATTCAGTCACACCTTGCAGCTGTCAACGTCCGCGCAACGTACAAGACGTTCCGATCTCAGCCAACATGTTGGTTGAGGAAGCACATAAATACGGATCCCACCCATCGGAGAATGCTCAAGATCAGCGCTTTTCCAAACAGCAGCATCAGCCACAGAATCACAGTAGGATGACCATTCTTTCAGGGGCTTTTTACATGGGCTTAGAATTGACTCTTGATTATTGTTAGTGAACTCTTGTCAAACAGTCATGACTGTTATTCTTGAATGCTGAGCAGTGTGTATGCGAAGAGTACTGGTATACTCAGCATATTCCTGGATATTATCAAATGCGCACTTTGATATTTTGATGTTCTTGGCAGAGAATATTTGCTTACAAAACTGAGGCAAAAAACTGTGTGATGGAACAGTGTAAATCTATGTCACAATTTATGAACCTTATAAAAGAACTACTGCACTTTGTGAATCTGTGTTTAAATCTTCAAATCTTGTGAAAGAACTATCAATCAATAATTCAAAACTCTTATGAGACAAAAGAATTGGAGTCCATCAGTGATATTACTACAAGTGCTGCATCAAACTGTGAATTCCTAATCATTCATCCTGAGTCAAGTATCTGAGTGATGTGAACAGTGAAGGGATGCATAGCATATTAGAATGAGTGAGAACTATTGTGTGTGAGAGTAGACAGCATCTTTGTTCCCTCACGGGTCAGGGTGGTAATAATATCTATTCAATACATAGTACACCACGTCCTAGACCTCGACATAACACTGATTTTCGTTCCTTGTCATTCCAGGTCTCCCTCCACGCAGTACCCGCCCTAAAACCCTATCCTCATCCAGCCACTCAGATTCTCTGGTGTATATCGCATTCACAGAGTTGGTGTTGCCAGAAGGTGAGCATTGAAGGGTACTGCTCCTTAGGAACTAAGACATGAGATCTTTCTCCACCATTCTGCAAAGGCCATTACTACTTAACAACAATTAAAATTCATTGAAAAAAATAAAGGTTACAGGGATGTTATAGTCAGGAATTAGCATTTCAAAAACCTTAGAAATTCACTGAAAAAACAAACGTTAGAAGGACATTATAGTTAGGCTCAGAATTCTCTTGTACAAAACCAGTGAAATTCAGCCGTAATAGTTAGTGAGCTAATGAGAACTCGTGCCCCCACAGTGCACTGCTTTTACTCTCACATATTATATCATTCATGACATGGTCAGTGGTATCACTGATGACTTCACTGAATATGGTGCACTACTGGTTTAGGGATGAAGTCCACTTTACTCCTGAGGGACCTTTGGGGGTAAGAAGCCCTCCTGGGACCACCTGTAGGTCTTTCCAGTGGCAGCACATCTCTGCGGCCAGGCTAGCCTGGCCGCGGAGATGTCCTGCCGCTGGAAAGGCGGATCCTGGGTGCTCACAACCGCGGGCCCCATTTTGACAAAGAGGGGGGCCTCACTGCCGGGGTGACATTAACAACATGACAGCAATCCCATTTCCCTCCACCCATTTGGGAATGACTTTTAATTATTTTTCCACTTGGTTTGATCACAGTAACATGCGGGACCCACTAGGGTTGCACAAGATCGTGAGTCCTGGGGCACCTTTTGATTGGACTACTTGTACCAAGATGCCTAGCGCATATATAGGCGGGACCTTTAGGTGGATAAATATGGCAATCTGGTAAACACGCTGTTCCTGCACTCTTGCTTATTGCCACTGAGGAAGAGCAACTTTCACGCTCAAAACGCGCCTGGCAGTTTACTTGCTTTGGGGGAGTGATGAGAGGCTACTTGTGTAGCTACCGGCGGTGGTGTGCGTATACCCCTTTGGTGTGATGTCTCCTCCGAGGCACCCTCATTTCTTCACGTATATGTATATATGTATATATGTGTATATATATATTCACTGAAAAAACCATAGGTTTCACACCAGTTATAGTTAGCTGGAAATTTTACTGATATAAAACCATTGAAATTCCCACGTTATAGTTAGTCGGACTCACTATAACTTGCGCGTGCAATGCACTGCTGATGACGTCACATATTACATCACTCATGACATGGTCAGTGACATCACTCATGACATCACTGATGACACCATCCTTGTGACACAGTGACAGACCTCCTCTCAGTGTAAAGTAACCCTTGAGACACATATTCAAAAATAGAAACTGAAATTTTTAAAAAATGGACATACCTATATCAGTTACAACAAGCAATTCTGTACTTCCACTATCTATATACTCATCCACTCATTCACCAACAGTTCTATATAGTCACTCATACATATACTCACTCATCATATGAAGAGATACACCTATACATTCTGTTACACACCGACATTCATCCAAAAGTTACTCACACACATATTCACACGTGCAAATAAACTATTGAACAACCATTTATTTGAAAATAGAGTTATACACACACTTCCACCTTACTTCTATTGAAAATTACACATATTTATTCTCTTAAACAATCACTTATAGAAACACATACTTATTTAAACAGGAAATCTTACAATCTCTTACTCTCACATATACTCACTTATATACATCAATATTCATATATACTAGATTAAAACATATGTAGTTACTGATAAAGACACTAGTGAGACAGTCATTCACTCACTAACAAACACATATAGACACTCATCCACCCATACAGTCCTGTACATATGCTGTCTTCAAAACACATACAAACAAAGAGTCAGTCACTCATGCATCTATGTGCTAAGTAATACCTCCACCAAACCATATAGACACTCATACTAATACTAATAAAAATATCAAATAACCCATATACATACGCATGTAGCTACTTATCAACACATGTAGCCACTTATACACAAAGTGAAACACTAATATATGTATTTAAATATTTAAACATAACTCACTAATATTTATTTTTCAGAAAGACACATAATCACTGGATGGTGTCATCAGTGATGTCATGAGTGATGTCACTGACCATGTCATGAGTGATGTAATATGTGACGTCATCAGCAGTGCATTGCACGCGCAAGTTATAGTGAGTCCGACTAACTATAACGTGGGAATTTCAATGGTTTTATATCAGTAAAATTTCCAGCTAACTATAACTGGTGTGAAACCTATGGTTTTTTCAGTGAATTTAATAGGTTTTTTAAATGCTAATTCCTAACTATAACTGGTGTGAAACCTATGGTTTTTTCAGTGAATTTCAAAGGTTTTTTAAATGCTAATTCCTAACTATAACTGG
Source organism: Lissotriton vulgaris (assembly GCF_964263255.1). Lineage (NCBI taxonomy): Eukaryota > Metazoa > Chordata > Amphibia > Caudata > Salamandridae > Lissotriton > Lissotriton vulgaris. Next base: position 1,244,096,425 of record NC_141687.1, on the reverse strand, counting down.
TGTGAAACCTATGGTTTTTTCATTGTATTTCATAGGTTTTTTAAATGCTAATTCCTTTGTATATCGAGTTTCTAACCTTTTTTTTTTTTACAATTTGCTGTTTTTTTTAAGTATTCATTTTTTTTATAATTTTTTTTTTTTGCGCTCTGGGTGCGCGCTCCGGGAAGCTTTCAGCTAAGCTCTCCTGTAAGCTTCTCCGAGAGCTCATCTGAAAGCGCACCCAGAGCGCAACTGTCGTTCGTGAAAAAAAAATATGAATGAAAAGTTAATAATAATGCAAAACATTTCGTACCATACAAATAAAATTTGTTTTTTTTAATATGGAAAATGATTATGCATTTCTATTAAAGATTGATGACGTCACTTCGGCGCGCAACGTACGTGCCCTCGGAAGCGCATACGTGCGCGGCGCCTAAACGCACGCAAAAGCGCCTACGATCGCGCCACGTGAGCGCCCCGGAAGCGCCTACGATCGCGCTGCGTAAACACACCCGGAAGTGCACCCGAGCGCGCATCGTAAGCGCGTCAGGTCATGTGACCCTAAAATAACACTTTTCATTGGTTGCTAACAGTTTTTTTTTACAATGAATGAAATCCCCACCCATTTCCTTCACTTCTTCTTTCACTTTTGTGACTGAAAGACCTGCCTTTTTTGCTGCTCCATATTCCTGGATTCATCATGGCTGCCAGATCATCCAGCAGTGAAGATGACTTCATTGATGAAGAGCCACCTACCCCAAAGGTGAAGGGACATTTCATCTGGAAATTCTTTAAATTTCCAGCAGACCAGAAGAAGGTGAATGCACCAAAAGTAGAGTGCAGGATCTGCAAAAAGGTCCTGTCACGGGGTAACCCCCAAAAAAAATACTCTTTTGGCAACTTCACTATGATTCGCCATGTGGAGACCAGGCACCCCCAGAATTTTGCCCGAGAAAGTGTCAGGGCTCTGGCACAGGAGGTTCCCAGAGGTGGGGCCTCTACATCAACAGGAGGAGCAACTTCTTCTGGAAGAGAACAATCTCAGGGGCAGGTAGCAAACATCCAACCTGCATTCAACCATTGGGTCGTCAGATGCAGATACTGCAATCAACTCCTCACCTATGGGGAGCAAAGTGTCCTGCTCATGGTTCGGGCATTAGAGAACCATCACTGCCCTTCCCACCCCTAATTTTTTTCTTTTCTTTTTGCTCCTGTTGAGCAGTTTCTATTCCCTGTTTTTGTTCCTCTTCAGTTAAAAGAAGAAAACCAAAAGTTCTTTTCAGAACTACCTCCAATTCTCATCAAAGAGCTATAATCTTAAAAAATGAAGAGTAAGTGAAATATAGTGCATTGATAATTGAAAGGAGAATGAGTAAGAAAGAACAGAAAGGTATGAGAGGTGAAAGGAAGTGAAGTAGGAGGACTGAAAGAAGGTGAGTGTTAGAAAAGAAATTTATGACACAGTGAATAAACTGGAGGCCTCATTTCTGAAAAGTGACGCATCGCTACGTGAAAATAGCGATGCGTCACTTATCTGGACGCACTCCTTATGACATTCCACATATGTCATATTTAATATATGACTAATCAATTCGCAAGGAGTTACAGATATGTCAGTATTTCTGACATATCTCTAAACACAAAAGTAACGCATTGCAGGAGTGCGTCACAAAAGTGACGCAACTCCAGTAATGTGTCCTTTCACATGGAAAAAGCACCATGTGAAAGGTTTGCTGTGAAGCAGGCGCAAGATTTTGGCGCAACTGCATCCTAAAAGTGACGCACTGCGTCATTATTACCAAGCTTTTTGCAAGGAACACCCCCTCTGCATGCATTATACCTGACACTATTTTTTAAAAAGTGACGCATCTAGGTACATGGGTCACTTTTTAAAACTCTGCGCCATATTGTATCTGCATCAGGTATAATGTATGCAGAGGGGGCAATCCCTCGCAAAAAGCTTGGTAATAACAACGTACTGAAATCTATGAGATTTCCCTGCGTCACTTTTAGGATGCTATTGCGTCAAAATTTTGCGCCGGCCTCGCATCACTTTTATGTTTACACATATGTCAGAAATACTGACGTATCTGTAACTCCTTGCAACATGATTCGTCATACATTAAATATGACACATCTGGAATGTCATAAGGACTGTGTACAGAAAAGTGACGCATCACACCAGCAGTGTAATAAAATGTGCCTCGTTGCACTATATTTAAAGGATGCAACAGCATCCTAAAAGTGACGCAGTGAAATCTCAAACATTTCACTGCGTCGCTATTACAAAGCTTTTTGTGGGGGAACACCCCCTCTGCATGCATTATACCTCACGCAGATATAATGTGGCGCTTGATTTTAAAAAGTGACCCATCTACCTAGATACCTCACTTTTTAAATATAACGCAACGCAACACATTTTTTTACACTACTGGTGCAATGCGTCACTTTTCTGTGCGCACTCCTTATGACATTCCAAGTAACGCATTGCTGGAGTGCGTCACAAAAGTGACGCAACTCCAGTAATGTGTCCTTTCAAATGGGGAAAGCAGCATATGAAAGGTCTTGCCTCAGTCTAACACCTGCTGTAAAGCAGGCACAAGATTTTGACGCAACAGCATCCTAAAACTGACGCAGTGAAATCTCAAAGATTTCACTGCGTCGCTATTACAAAGCTTTTTGCGGGAGAACACCCCCTCTGCATATATTATACCTGACGCTATTTTTAAAAAGTGACGCATCTAGGTACATGGGTCACTTTTTAAAACTCTGCGCCATATTGTATCTGCAACATGATTCGTCATACATTAAATATGACACATCTGGAACGTCATAAGGAGTGCGCACAGAAAAGTGACGCATAACACCAGCAGTGTAATAAAATGTACCTCGTTGCACTATATTTAAAAAGTGACGCATCTAGATAGATGCGTCACTTTTTAAATATTGCATAACAATGCGCATTTTTTTACACCGCTGATGCGTCACAAAAATTGACGCACAGGAAGCGCAAAACTAACAGCGCAAGGCCTTCATAAATATAGTCCTGGATTTAGGGGGTAAGAGGGGGTCTACTCTTCCCCCTTATGATCCAATCAGCTTCCTGCGCGCAAGTCGCGTGTCGCGCCTGGAGCGCACTCCCGTGCGCGCACGGGAGAGCGCATATCCCCGCGCAAAACGAAAAAAATTTTTTAATGCCCTGCAGGACCCTATTTTAGTCCCTACATCAAACCTAGGGGGTCAGAGGGGGTCTACTCTTCCCCCTTATGGTCATTTGCCCCTTTTTTTTTCAAACCCCTTGTGTCTCGATTTTACCGAGACACAAGATGGCGGCCGCTCCGCACTGTTTAGAATGTTTACAGACAACTGAGATCCAATCAGCTTCCTGCGCGCAAGTCGCGTGTCGCGCCTGGAGCGCACTCCCGTGCGCGCACGGGAGCGCGGCTATAGATATATATATTTTTTTGAACCTAAATTACTCAAAATCCACTGGAGCACATATCTTGAGACATAGCAAAGGCACATCGGGCTACCAGTCCCTACAATTTTGCCAAGTTTGGTGGAAATCCATTCAGCCGTTCGGGCTAAAAGTGAAATCGACCGCCCTATGGAAATTAACATGGGGAAAACGCGTTTTGGGACCCCCCTTTTATCTCGGCCCCCGCTTGACGAATCCCCCCCAAACTTTCAGGGAAGGACCGGACCGCCATGAGACCATTTTCCTGAAAATTTCAGGCAGATTCGTCAACCGGCGCCAAAGTTATTCAAAATAGAATGTTGAGATTTAACATTGAAAATTATCCTAACTATAACTACCTACTGGCGACCGCCAGTAGGTAATATGTATATATATATATATATATATATATATATATATAAAAAAATTATTATACATGTGTGTTTAACTTTTTTAAATCACGTTTATTTGTTATATTTGTTAAAATGTATATGAAATGTAATTTCATTTTGTTAAATTCATTTTATTTAATATATTTAATATTTATTCTTTCATTCTATATATGTACAAAAAAACATATTTTGTACAACTATATTCATGACATCGATTTTTTTCTGATATTTTTGTGCTTACCATTAAAACTATAGGATGTCGATATTTTTGACTTTGATATTTATAACTCGATATTGTGGTATAGAGATAACTTAGGTGTTTATATCCTATCAGTGAACCATTTAACACATACCACTTTTAAAAAACACTCACAGTCACTGGATGATGTCATCAGTGATGTCATTTGAGATGTCATGAGCGAGGTCATCAGTAATGTCAATGACCATATCATGAGTGGTGTAATGTGTGAGGTGATTATCAGTGCATTGTGGGAAAATCCGTTGACTGTGAGTGTTCCTCAAATGTTTTTAAGTGGTAAATATATATACTAAGGTGTATTGATGAATCAGTGGGTATATAAGTGCTTGTATGGATGATTCAGTGGGTGTGTGACTGACTGTATAAGTGAGTGATTAGTCCTAAGTTTGATGTATGGGTTAGTGACTAGGTTGTGTGAATGCCGATTGGTGTCTAAGGGGCTATATGGGTTGGTGAGTGGGTACGTGAGTTGCTGTATGGGTGATTGGTTGGTTGTCTGTGTACCTGTAAGGGTGTGTGGGTGGTTGATGGTGTGTGTGACTGTCTGCATAGATGAGTGAGTGGGTGAGTCCGTGGCTGTATCAGTTAGTGAGTGCATCTGTGAGGGGCTGTATGAGTGTGTGTATGGCTGTGTCGGTGAGTGAATGGATGTGCAGTGGTATATGGGTCAGCAACTGCATATGTGAAAGGCAGTATGCATTAGTGTTGGAGTATATGAGTGACTTTGTGTGTAAGCAAGTGATTGTGAGAGTGGTTGTATGGGTGAGTATGTGCTTGTGTCAGTGGCTGTATTGGTAAGTATGTATGTGTTAGTCTCTATATGAATATGTGAGTGGATGTGTGTTTAACTCTATAGGTGAGTAAGTGGCTGTGTGATTCACCCTATGGGTGAGTGTTAGGTGAGTGAGTAGCTTTATGGGTGCCTGGCAGTGTATGAGTGGCTGAATGGATGTATGATTGGATATATCAGTGGCTATATTAGTGAGTGAGTGGCTTTGTGAGTGGTTGTATGGATAAGTGAGTGGATGTGTAAGTACTGGTATGGGTGTTTCAATGGTTTTGAGAATGGTAGTATGGAAGTTGGCGTAGGTGTATGAAAGGTTATATTGCGGTGTGAGTGGGTATGTCAGAGATTCTGTGGATGATGTCATCAGTGATAACATTTGAGATGTCATCAATGATGACATCAGTGATGCCACTGACCATGTCATGAGTGATGTAATATGCAAAGCCATAAGCAGTACATTGTCGGGGTATGAGTTATAGTTAGCTGAGTGTAGAAATTCACTCCGAGAAGTGTAGAAAATGTCACTTTATTCTTCATCAGATACCTGCAGCTTACTCCTCCAGCTTCCCAGATCCAATCACCCTTCTCCCTCCAATGATAAACATTCTACACGTTCATAATGTTTCTGAATTCCATATTTCCTAGAGGGTTCTAACAACTCTACACATCTTCCTCTTTACATAAAACAAAATATACAAAAAATACAGAAAGAAATAGGCATTGAAAATAAACCCAATGTAACATCAGAACAGTTGGTACCCCGAATACGCAATACTCACCAAGGATGAGCTGAAGAATGTCATGAACCAATTTACACATTACACCCATTATCAAGAACAGACTGGGGACTTTCACATTTGCACACATTCCCCACGCTTCATGCAGAACCATCAGCCAAAATGAGACCATTTTTCTTTACTTCTCTTACTTAAATTGGCTTAGAAAATGTACCCAATGACTTTCCTTTATGTCTGGTACTTTGACACCTTTCCTGGCATTGTAGCATTCCATATCTACACGTTGCTTCTGAGCTACATCACTCTCCACAACTGCATGGTTAACCCACACACAATTCTTGTTATTCAGTCACCCTCGAACCTCCTTTAAGCCAGGTTACCTCCCTTTGAAAATGATAAACGGTGATACTCCTGTCACCGAATGGTGGTCACCTTATAGGACCGCACTAATGTTTTCAACTCTTCACACCAAGACAACCCATTTGACAACAAGAGTTGTATTTTTTCCATAATCAAACGATTAACTCTCTTCATTAATCCGTTGGCTTGGGGGTCTAAAAAAAGTCACCCTTTCATGCTTGATCCCCATTTTGCACAAAAATTCCTTCATTCTTCTGGACACCAATTTTACTCCATTGTCCGACACCAGGATGTTAGGAATTCCTTCATTCATAAATACCTACTCTAAAAAACCTACGACCTTCTCTGTGTCAATAGAATCAGTGGTTGCGACAGCAAACCACTTGAAATGGATCCATCATGTACTTACTCTGTGTCCCTACCTTAAATATCGGACCCAAAAAATCAATTGCCACTCTTTCTCAAGGCCTTCTAGGCAGAACCATGCAACCCAGGGGAGGGTGTCTTACAATTCTAGTTTTGTCACTGTTCACATATGCATAGCATTTCCTCACCACATCCTCAATGTCTCCAAAATGACTGGCACACTCGCCTCATGGTTATATTCCTACCCAGATGCCACTCATGTGCAATATTGATAATGCTTTTCCTAAGTTTCTTAGGCGGTACGAACGGAGTCCTCCTCAATAATTTGCCATCACAAGCACTTCATTATCCCTCCACACGGTGGTATCCCTTGAAATAAACATCCTCAACTTGACCCTTCTTCCAGACTTCTGACACACACTTGACTACTTGTTGCAATCTATTATCTTCAAAATGGCTGCCGTTCACTCCATTCTCTCAAGCGCCAATTCCTCGCCACTGCCTCTTATGATCTCAATCTATCCATCCACCTCTAGGTCCACTTCATCCACCGGCATCCTCGCCAAACCATCAGCAACCACGTTCCTTAAACCTTTCACGTACTCAACCTCAAAATTGTATTCTAAGACAGACAACATCCACCTGGAAATCCTGGGTGTCATGCTTCCCTCTAAGCCCCTCCCTCCTTTAAACAAATGAATGAGAGACTTGTGGTAAGTACAGACTTTGAAAGGTAGACCCCAAACTAAATATATAAAACGCTTTATCCCCCAACAACATGCTAGGGCTTCCTTTTCAATGAAGGAATAATAAATGTCAGTGTCCCGGAGCTGCACTGTATGATTCTATCTTGACAGCCCTTCACCTGAGTCAGAACTTCTCCAATTCCTACACCACTAGCATCAGTAGTAATATATATCTTAGCCATGACATCAAAGAGACCAAGTGTTGGAGCACTCTGTTAAAAGCCTCATCACATCGCTCATTCCACTCAAACGCTGCACCTTTCTTCATTAGCAGCCTCAAAGTTTTTACAATTTTAGTGAATCCAGCACAAACTTTAGCAATATTCTGCCAAACCAAGGAAAGATTTCAACTGCTCCTTGTAAGAGGAGTAGGAGTGCCTTCCACAGCTGAAACAATGCTCTTCTTACACCTAACCTCTTCTTTGGATATCTCATGCCCTAAGTAAGTGACATGATCCTTCCGCAACTGGCACTTCTCCTTCTTTATCGTTAACCTGTGGCTTTCCATTCACTTCAGCACTTCATTCAACACCTCATCATGTTGTACTTCTTTCCTCCCCATTATCAACACATCATTTTGGAAACAATTGACTTCTTTGAGTCCTCCAAATATCTGCTGCATAATCCTCTGAAACACTGCTGAGGCAGATGCTAATCTGAACGGCATACTGCAATCAATGAAAGCCCCCAGTGGTGTTACAAATGAGGTAAGATGTTTTGACTCCCCATGCAGTGCAATCTGGTGATATGCCACAGACATATCAATCACACTAAAAATCTCTCCAACACCCATAGCCATCAACATTTCTGAAATGTTAGGTAAGGGTTGCCTATTGACCCATATATTCTTGTTTAGGTCACACAAGTTCATACACAGGCACATTTTTCCTACTTTCTTGTGTGCTACCACAATGGGTGCTAACCACTCCGAAGCATCAATTGGGTCTATTATGCCTTGTTCCACCAACTTCTTAAGTTCCTTTTGTAAAGGTTACTTCATTAAGTGGGGCACATTCCTACTTTTATGGCCAACCAGCACAGCATTAAGTTTTTAAATGATTCAGTGAGAAACATTCTTAAGCCTCCCTAATTTGTCAGTAAAAAACTCAGGGTATTTCTCCATTATGGCAACACCATAGTCCTCAACATTGTGCACAACCATGATCAAAACTGCTTTGGTGGCATTAGGATTCAAGGTCATGTTCAGATCGTTTTGGTGCCACTAGCCTAGAAGATCGGAACCTTGCTTAGTCATATACACACAACCAAATACTTTCTTGCCATTAAAGCTTATTACCATCCAGTTAAATCCCAATATTTCTACAGTTTTTCCGCCATATCCAAGAGCCTTCATGTCAGATTTACTCTACATAGGATCCACCCCTTCCCAGGTTTTACAATATGTGTTTTTAGACAGCAAAGTCTATAAACTCCCAGAATCAAACATTATCTTGACACTACACTCATCCAAGCCCATAATGTAATGAGGTTTCTCTAATTTGTCAGTAGTCTTCCTGACAACAGTGATCCAGTGGGTTACCAGCAACAGGTAATCCAACACCACATACTCACCTGGGCCCATAAAGTCACTCATAACATACTGGCAATATCAGCTGGGATCATGTTTTTTTGTGTGTAAGTATTTAGATTTGTTATTTCTGATCCCTAACTAATCTATCACTGATCAAAGAGTTCTTTCCTCTGGTCAATGGACCATTAGTTGAACTAGTTGATGGTGAAATGACAAGGAATTTAACTTTTACTTATACATTGGAAATGATCACAGAGTCGGGATGTATATTAAAGTATTATCTCAGATTAAATTCCTGTGAACCACTTACACAGTACAGAACAGGCTCCGTCTCTCACAGGAAGAAAGTTTAAAAAATCAATCAAAATGCATTCATTCATACTTTGCAATGACACTGCATGAAAGGGAGAGGATAGAGAGAAAAGCACATAAGCGCATACACAGATATAATTCTGATTACCTAGAATAGTGTGAAAACCAACTCCCAGGCCAGGGAATTGGTGAGGGCCCCCCAGGACAGATCTGGTGAACAAAGGCTTCAGGACAGGAATCAGGACAGGACAGACAACCTCTCTATCACCGATGCTTGTGTAGCACCCCTCTCTGATACTCTCGTCCTCCTCGAGTTTCTTCCATGGTCTTCTAAATTAATTTGCTTAAAGTAATTGGTTCAGCAATTCGATTCTTTTTCAGCATCACTCGTCACTCCAACAGCATCCCAGTCTCATGCTTTAGCATCTCCGTCTGGAATCTTCAATACGCCTCTCAATGCTCTGCTCTCGGACAGCATTCCAGTCTCAATCTCTGCAAATGCCAACTAACTAACTAAAGCTACCTCAATTAAACCTTTCTGTATGCTTGTACCACCCTTTAATGTTTCAAACTTATGAAAATACTAACTCTGATTGGACAGGCAAGGGGAGGTGGTCATCACACCATGCCTATTTCCCATTATTTTCTTTCAGTTGTTTGTTTAAAATCCCACCCCTTCATTTTTCTTAACACAAATCTTTATTCAAACCTGTATTCACATTGTAATTGTCACAAATTATAAAAGTCTCTCAGGTTCTCACCCATTTCAGTGGACTGTGGTTCCGGTTCTCAGGAAAATATCCTTTCACAACCTTGGACGACGTTCAAGTTGACATAGTGTCTTCAAGTTTGACTGCACTACGCATGTGTGGTAGAACGAGAGGGAATAGACTGTGGTTCACCTTGTTAGACCCATAATAAGCACTATTGAAAGAGTCAAAAAGACAAATATTAAAATAAAAAATAAATGGTTTCACTGTATACCACCTATCTCTACTCTAATCCCATATACTTATTATAACTCTCTCCCGCATTAGCATTAGTAAAATAGCTGGGTTTTGTTTTTCAGCAAGCAGGTGGCACGTATGTGAGTTTCAAGTGGCCATTTTGTTAGCTACTGCGCAAGTGCAGAAAGTTCCCTCCAGACAAAAGGTTCGTCATGCTACGTAGATGTAGTAGACGCATGCGCACTAAAGATTTTCGGCTAGTGGCCATTTTAGAATTTCACTCGATTTACTTATTAGTAAAACACATAGGCAAGCTTTCGGTTTCTTCTCATAAATGTAGTGTTGTGCGTATTAGTTTACACAAAACAAGGTTTAGTATGGAGTTTGGGGTTACAGGATTTGATTGTGTCCGAGCAAGTCTCTTTTTTCACGAGTCCTTGCTCCATCAATACCATTGGCATGCACAGTAGAGTTACCCTCTGATTCTGCAGACGTTCCTCACTACTTCACATTCAATATTAACTCTTGAATAGTTTTCACATTTGTCATCTACTTTTTGGACTTGGTTAAATTGGGCTCAAGCTCTACAGACTTTGGCAAAATGTCCTTTCCTACCACAAGCTTGGCAAGTTACATTTCTAGCCATGTACTTAGTACTTGATGCAATGCGGCCAGGAGCACCAAAACGGTAGCATTTGATCCCCCTCAGGTTAAACCTTAAGGTGGTAGGAAAAGACAGCAGTTATCATTTAGCTTGCCTGAGGGCTGAGATTTCACACTGTGTTTCACTTTCTTCATTTCATCAATTGACACATTTACCTCTGTCACCTTGGACAAATGCTCTCTTAACTCACCACAACCACATTTATCCATCTCCTTCATCCACAAATCAGTATCTTCCAATCCCTTAGCAATATGAATTGCTTCTTCCAACATAGGATCTTTGATTAGTAATTTTTCCTTTACCCTTTTATTGTTGGTGCACCTTATGATCTGGGCTTGTATGAGGGAATACCCCAAACCTTCAAATCAGCAAGTCAAAGTGAGACCTCTAATGCAGCAAAATGCGATGTGATATCCTAATCTACCTTTTGCACCCCCAGAGTAAAATGTTTGTTTTTCCAACACAATATTGTCTCTAGTTATAAAGCGTGCATCCAACATTTGCATTATCATTTCATATGCATTACTCGGTTGACCATATCCCATGCCCAAGGAGATCTCAGGAAGATCTTCATAAAATCACCATCCTTTTATTCCAAGGTGATGGAGTGGAATAGCTTGTTGTCTTACAGGACCATATTTGTCAGTACCTGTTGCTAATATATAAGTAATAAACAATTTCTTCCACTCCTTCCATGGAATGGGATGTTTATCTGGAGTGGCAGGAAAAGTGGGTTGTGAAGACAGGTCTTAGTCTGTCATGGTATAGGGACTCTACCTTGTATACTCTCCTAAATGTCCTTATTTATCACTTACTAGACAGGGAGGACCTAAAGTGACACAATGGCATTTGACTCATAGTCGAACCTGCAAGGGAAATGAGATATTCTACATAGTCCCACCTGCAAAGGAAATTAGGTTAATTGTAAGTAAATAATAAATTAATATAGTAAATTAAAACAACACACCAACTGTAGCAATCCTAGTAGAACTCAGCAATATATAACACCTGTGTCTTTGTTGTCTCTGATTCGTAGTTGAACTTTGGCGATCGGAAAATATTCCTTGTATGCAGTATTGAAATATATTAAGTACTTCCCAACTTCCTAAAATGGATGCCACCAAAACGTCATTCAACAAGAGTTTGTTTGGAAATTAGAGCTTGTTTTTTTCTTTCCTTCCAACAGAGTTTCTGGTATGCAGAATTGAAGTCTATGAAGTACTTCCCACCTTCCTAAAATGGCCGCCACTGAAGCATAGTTCAACATGTTGTTTCTATAGGAATTGGAACTTGTCGGAGATCTGAAATCGAAATGAGGATTCCGAAGTCACGAGGCACAAAATAAGCTCTTTTAAAAGTAAACAGCAGTTACAAATTTACAAAGTCTACAATGTTCCTAATTTGTAGATTGTCACTTTAAAGCAATGGACATTGTGGAGTGGAGTGAACCCACACGATCGGGTACATGTGGCCCAAAAAAAAACCAATAATCACTCGTCACTCAGCACAAGAGAACATGTACTCTATAGGCCTGGGTGGTAAATTCCGTTTTGCTCGCGGAATTTGCGGAATTTGGGTAATTTCGCATTCTGCGGAGAACGCGGAATTGCCCAAAATTCCGCAGTCCGCGGCTTCGCCCAATTTTTTGCTTGCTCGCTCTTTCAAAATGTGTGTTCACAAGATACTTCTCCCCAAGCACGCAAATGGCGTTTGCAAACAAGAAAAAAGCATCACAACAGGGCGGAATAAGCAATTCTGTGTGTTCGCTGAACTTTTGCGTGCTCGCAGAGATTTTTTACCATTTCACGGAGCTTTGCGTAGCACGACTACGCAAATTCTGGCCACCTCCTAGGGCCCGATTCACAGATTGAACTTAAGACTAAATCCTAAACTTACTACAATTTGGTATTCACAGAATGCACTTACTACTATTTGGTATTCACAGAATGCACTTACTACTTTCGTGATCCACAGAATGAACTTACTACTTTCGGGATTTACAGAATGCACTTACTACTTTTGGCATTCACAGAATCAATTTACGACTACTAACTTTATGTCCGCCGCCGGGCCGTAATTTCCGCCACCGGGACGGATTTTACGGCACTTTGGCGGACTTTACGGCGAATCATCGTAGAATCCGATTACGTGCCGCAATTTACGATTACGGGGTTACTAGGTTAGCAGACATAAGTATTCGTCCGGATAATTCTATTGACCTCTCAAGCGGAATTACTTGACTTCCTAACCTACTCTCCCATTTACACACTTGTGCTTCCAAGTCGTTAGGCTTAGCCTTTATCAATAGATTATAAAGTACTCCAATCCGAGCACCTCTCTTATTAGCCTCAATAAGTGGGTTAGGTGTCGTGTTTATATTAATTTTCATTAGGTACTCACGGATTTGCCAATATTTAAAAAAAAGTGTAGTTGGGAGTTGGTATTGCTCCTTTAACTGGCTGAATGACTTTAAACCATCCCTTGTATACAAATCCACGACTATGATTAAGCCTCTTGTTCGCCAACTCACCACTATCCTATCCCAGCATATACTGGGGTGGAAAATCAGGACAATCAATGTGGTATATAAAGAGGTCTTTTCAATGTTATAGTAATTTTTAATTACCTTCCAGACTTTAAAGGCAGCAGCCACCACCTTAAATCTGGTACGTTTGTAATAGTTCCCATCCGTATTAAGAAAAAGACGATTCCTGGCTTCCGAGCCCATTAACAAACCATATATTGATGGCTGCAATGCTCGCTCCATAGGTCCTACCCCTGTAAGCAGAATATTCATACGGGAGAGCATGCAGGCATAATAATATAAAAGAAAATCAGGTACCGACCAACCTCCAACAGCCCTTGGCAATACCATTTTTATTTATTTATTTTGCGCGTCGCTCCTTTCCCCGAGCCCATAAAAATTTCATACAGATCGCCTGGAGTTGTGCAATATATGCCAGGGGGATCTCTAATGGCATACATCGATAGAAATATAAAATCTTAGGTAATACCATCATTTTCAAGGTGTTACACCTGCCTACAAGCGTTAAATGAAGACATTCAAATTGATCCAGTTGTTTACGAATCCCGCTAAGTTTTTCTGCAAATTAGATTCTACCGTAGCCGCAGGCGAGGCCTTGATCTGTACCCCTAAATATGTAACCTCTGTTAAAACCCGGGTTTCTAAGAAAGACTTAATATTTACACTTAATATTTGGGTCTTAGCTGTATTTAATTTATACCCGTATACTGAGCCACATACCACTGCCAAATGTTCGATCTCAGGCATTGCCGAAGCCGGTCTTGGGGAGAGCACGGCTACATCATCGGCATAAGCTAGTGCCCAGTTGGTTAGTCAGAGACTCATGTGTCACCCACTACGTAGCACCACAAGTCCCAGAAACCTTTGCATCAGAAAAGGCTAATACCCCACATCCTATTAAAAACATGTGCACAGTACTGATGCCATACATACACAGCCCAGCTAATTCAATAACTGTACATATTGACTGAAAATGTGCAATGACAAATGGAGATTTAAAAATAAGTTAAATAAATAAATTAGCTAAAGACAAACATTAGCAGGGAAGCACCAGTACCAATGTGACATGCAATTCAACCCTTGCGCAAACACAGATGTGTTGTGTACATATGGTGGTGCACTGTGGTGCAGGGATAGACAGATGTGTGTTGAATCTGATGGTGTCTAGGGGGGCTTTGCTGAAGTTGTGTCGCAAGAGCGTTGCAACTCCAACAATGTCCTTGCACTGCCCAGACCTAACGTGCTGCGCCACTCCTTACGTCTGCTTCAAGCAGGCGTAAGGTTGCGTCGCAGCAGCCTCTGATAAGTGATACTGTGATATCATGTAGATTACACTGACTGACTTGGACATGGTATATCCCAAAGGAGTGCACACCCTGCCTACCTCCAAGCTGACGTTGCACAGGGCCTCACAACATGACGATTCACCATAGTAGTGTCACGTTGCGAATAATCCTAAATGTGTTGTCTATTGTACACCACCGTTGTGTCACAGATGTGATGCAACAACAGTGTAAATTCATTTAATAGGGGGTTGTAAACCTGACACAAAAACTCCAAAAAGTACATCACCCTGTGCCAGCCTAAATCACAAAGCAGATGGTGAGAGTATCCTCTGATGTAAATATGTCCAACACATATCCTGTTGTCCAATTTCCACTCTGCCACGCCATTACATCCCCAACTCACCACTGCTACTACCTGCCCTGTCTGCGACAGTTCCACGCAAAACTGTTATCACACAGAAGATATGGGCAAATCCCCGAAACTTTACACAAGCACATTTCCCATTTATCTACTTTTCTCTCTTCTCACCCATTGACACATCCAGCCAGAGCACAGACAACTGCAGTAGCAGAGGTCACCGCATCGCATAGGAGGAATCGGCAACGTACCGAGGAAGGCATGTCAACCACACTAACTGGTAAGTCAAAGTGGACAGGAGATGGTCAAAATGCATACATCGTCAGAAGACGACCGAGGGACAAATAGTGTCCAGCTATGTAAGTCAACCATTTATACTACATTCGCTGCATTATAATTGGAGTTGTCAATGGACATTCACCTTTAACATATGACATTTGTGAACAGCGAAATACAAATTATAAAATGTCTTGCCTCATCATACCTTTGTAAATGTGGTACACAACATGTATTACACCAACAGACCCAGAACGGCGAAAGCAATCCTGTAATCGAGGGCCACAACAAGTCAAAAGGGTGTACACACCATATTGTAATAGTGTTTGTAGACCTAATCAAGAAATAGCATTTGCACCGATACGGAAATGAAGACCAAACAGTGAGATACCAGTCTCTGTAGTATTGACTATGCATACACTGTCCAACTTCTAATCTTTCATACATACTTTATTCAGCACAGTCCACACAGCTGATCATGTACTGCGTACATTGGATGGATAATTTCAGGACACCAACAAAACACGATAGTGGACTTTACCTCTGGATTCGTAGGCATGTCATTGTGATATAGGGAGCATCAAGGTAGTGGGCCCAATCTTAGTTATATGTGGGATCACTCATTACATAATGTATGACACACTTCTGCAAAGGTGGTGACCATGACTGCTTGTGCCCATCCTATGCCTGAAATTGAATGCATCACATGTGGCAGCAGGAATGTAAAGCTGCGAAACAAACTTATCATTGTAGGTACAATGCGGTCCTCCCAGAACCCAAGACGCCCACTGACTTCTGCTACTAGGTTGGACTTGACATCTGTCCAGGGACCACATACTGCTCCGGTGCTGGGCCACGGTAAGTCAAGCTTGATGAATGCTTATTAATTCTGCCTTTCACCTCCACCGTATGTGTTGTACAACACTGTTATCCTGCATCACAATATGCTCACACAGGGCATTTGAACACATGGCCGATCAGACCCCGGTGCCAAATGAGATGATGACACAAAATGTATGCCAAGTGTGTGCACAATGGACATACAATAGAACAATGTGTCATAAGAAACGTCCACAACACAACAGGCTTGCAATTCAATGATATGCTAAATCCCTAGCAAAATTAACATGGTCAAATCAATATGCAATTGGTATGGCTGAGGCACACACTGGTGCCAGTTGTGTACCTGTGAGATGGGTGAAGGGGCTGCTAAGGTGAATGTTCATGCGGTTACACCTGCAAAATGATTTGGCTGAAGAGCAACAGGATAATCCAGTGCAGGTGGGAAGATTCAAAGCTTCTCACCTCATCTGCAATGTATGATCTAAACCAAATGTTGTCTTCTGCTTGCCTCCCTTCTACCATAATCACATGTATAGGTGAGTGTATGAAATATGAGGTTTGGATGTCTGCTGCACAAGACACTGTCTGTTGTCACATAAGTAGTACCATGATGTTGGAAATGGAGCATGGGAACAGAGAACACTCAAAGGATGGACATTAGTAATCTGTGTTCTCTCATTCAAAAATGAGCTGTGTGACCTCATGGGTAGGGAAGGACAAATGGGCAACATCAGACCCCTGACAACTGCACATCTCATGCATGAACTCCTTTTTGACTTGTCAACAGACAACATTACACCCATGAAAAAAATCAGTCACAATGGCAAGGGTGAAATCAGTAACCTTCTCATACAAGTTTGTCAGTTGATGTGTCAACCTATTGATGTCAGTGCTGCATGGTAGTAAGCTTGCAAAGGCTGCTTGTGAGCAGGCGCCCACATGTTAAGTCAATGAGCTACACATGCTGCACATCGTCCTTGATTATCCACAAATGGCTAATGAGAATGTAATTTGATCTCATAGCTACAATCTGTTGTACAAAAATATGGACATGTATTTCTCATCACAGGTGCTGACAGGATGAGACCACTGCAGCGGACACCATCCTGGGGGATGCATGACATCCTGGCTGCAGCTGTGAAACCGTCGCGCACCTGTCCCTCAGGTAAATTGGGCATGAAGAGTGTCAACAGCTTAGATTACAAAGCCATGACAGAGATTGAGATCCCCTTCTACATGGAATCAACAGTTGTTGATTACAAAGTGAAATGCAGACCAGGAGTGACACAAATGCATGTCTGTCATTTGGTGAGGCAGATCGTTGAGAATGTTGTTTCTACCCTCTACAGCTATGTCTACAACAACTATGATGAGACAGGTGCAGCAGGATACACCAGGAGGGAACGCAAAGGGACAGAGAGTTGTGGCTGGAGCTGGTGAGTTTGCTAGTATCATGTAGATCTCCGTGTTACACCTCAGTGCTATGGTGTGAGCGGCCATTTGTGGTGGTACCCTAACCTGATCACATGATCCTCATCTGCTGATGCAAAGTGCAGTAAATACAACCCTGGTGTTGCTGCACATGTAATACCTGGTCAATCACCAATACAGTTGCAACCTCTGTGTTTCAGATGATGCTGAGGGAAAGGCTGGCAGACCGACATCCAGTGCTGGCCGACTGGCAGTCCGAGGGGAGAATCCCCTGATCCTCCAGGAAGCAATGTTGGCTGCAACTCATGCCCAAGAGGAGGAGGATCAAGGTCAATAGGAAGTTGACTTTGAGGAGGATGATGAGTACATGTCAATGTACTCCGGGAATGATGATACTGACATCACGGCCTCACATCCTCTGACAAGCAACGCCCGACTGCCTACTCTCAAACCATCAATACCACAGCATAAATCAAAAAAGCCACGGCTCCCACACATCCACTCACAGACATCACTCACTCACAGCCCTCACTTCCGGGACCGACATGGTGGTTCCCCTACCCTACCCTGCTACCCTCTCCATCATCTGTGGGAAGTACCAGCCCTGTTGTGGACCAGATATCCCCTGGGTACCCTTCTCCTGCCCACAGACTTCTACCTGCCACACCCCCTGTTGTTGGACCTGCTCATCTCATCCCTGGCAGACACCAGCAGAGGGGGCCGGCACGTGACGATGGTGGCTAGTGGGAGCAGGACTTCTTCCGACAGCAGGCAGATGTGAGGCAGGACATTCGGGCCATAGGGGCTACCCTGTCAGTCATTTCTGGGTCCCTGCAGGACATGGCCCAATTCCCTCAGGTGGTGGACAGGGTGGGCCAAGCTTTGGATAGGATGGATAGCACTTGGCAGGAAATGTCTAGAAATATGACAGCCCTGAAATCCATGAAAAGGGAAGAGAGTACAAGACGCCATGCCTTGGCCATGAAGATGATGGAGGGCTTGGTGAGAGTGATCCAAAGTCTACCTTCACGGCCAACGCAGGGAGGGGAACAATCATGTCGGCCTGTAGGACAGTACATCCCCACACCTGTAACACCAAATGCACAGCACCACAGCCAAGGTACACAAACACACCTGCACCCTGAACAGGTATGCCCACCACCCCCATTACCAGCCCAAACACCACTAACCTCTGAATTGTCACTCCCCCCACCCCCACTACCTGCCCAAACACCACAAACCTCTGAAGTGTCACTCCCACCACCCCCACTACCTGCCCAAACACCACAAACCTCTGAATTGTCACTCCTACCACCCCCACTACCTGCCCAAACATCACCAACCTCTGCACAGTCACTTCAACCACCTGAACAACCAGCACTTGTACAGCCACAGACACCTAATGTGCAGACACCATCGGCACCTGCACCTCTTGATCAGCCTGGACAACATCCACAGACAGGAAGGTGACAACCTCAACCTCAGCCCTCACCGCGTTCCTCCCCCCCAATATTGCAGAAACGCAGACTAGATCGCCATTGACATGGCCAATTTGTTTTGGGCTCCTTAGTAGTATTCTGACAATAAATATCTACTAAAGTAATATCCTGTTGTGTACCATGTTCCTTCTGACGATGTAGGCATGTGTGTGTGTGTGTGTGTTAAGCATGGGCGAATTTTGCAAATCTGGCATTCGCAAATTTGCGTATTCGCAAATTCGCAATCCGCAAAATCCATGAACTCTCGCGAATTTGCGGTTTTGTTTTGTGTGTTCGCAGGGGTTTCTGCCAGTTCGCGAGGGTTTTGTACCAGTTCGCCACTGTTAACTTACTTGTCAGCTCGCAACGGTCGCAACTATGTTGTTTCTACGTCTGGTTCATCCTCACAGGTTCACAGCACCCTCTGTTTCACCACTGCCACCCTCTGGTTCACCCATGCCACCCTCTGGTATATCACTGCCACCCTCTGGTTCATCACTGTAGATTATGGGGGGGAAAGCAAGCACACCTGCCCTGCTTCAACTGACATGAATTAATTTGGGGTTGATTTATTAATGTGTCACTGAATTTAAACTTCCAGTCTGGCACCTGCTTCCTTATCTGTAATTTGCTTTCTGTTGCAGTGCAATTTTTTTTCCCAGGACCTTTGTGGCCTACTTGTAGCTATTCTATGAGCCTGCTGTGAGGGTCAGAGCAGGGTCATAGAATAGTTGCAAGTAGGCAACTGAACTCTGGAGGGGCCCCCAGGAAGCACTACAGGGAATGGTTACTAATGATGAGTTTGAACTTTTGCACCTGCTGAGTGCTTTCAGTTTTGCAAAACTCGTTTTTCTGCAATTTCGCGGGATTCGCTGGGCGCGAATTTGCGCGAGATTGAATTCGCAAGCATCGAATTCGTGAAAATATGCGATTTGTTTTTTTGGGCGTGTTAGTTCGCAAGGTTTTGTGCGTTTTAGCGAGCCGCTTGTAGCGCAACGGCGCGAAGTTACCCTCACGGTTGTTCACGGGCGCGGCCATCTTGTTTGCATGACGTATTTCCATTTCCGGGCGCGATGTGTAATCTCGCAAAGTGTGCGGCTCGCTAGTACAATTTCGCGTGTGATCGCGAGGAAAATCTCGCGCAAACTTACCCACGCGGTCGTGAACATGCGCGGCCATCTTGTTTCTCATTCATTGCTATGGTTCTGGGCATGCTTTCTGTATCCTCTCTGAATCGCTGCCATCCTTTGCTTGTTTGAAGTTTTTTAAAATCTATTTTACTTATTATCTATCCTTCTATTTTTCTAGCTCTATATTTTTGTGTTTTCTGCTACTTTTGGTTAATTTTAAACTACTTTTTTAAACTCTTTTCTTTTCTTCTTCCCTATTCTATTTCTTCTTTATTATTTAGCTTCCTTTCTGCCCAGACCATGGTAAAGGGAGCCGGGAAGCATCCTGAGAAGGGAAAGGGTCCTGCACCCCGTGCCCGGCTCCCGTGCGGGCGTTCGAGGGGGGAGACAGTCACAGCCCGGGAGATCTTCAGCGCGGAGGAGGTGGCCGCACTAGTTTTTTATGTTCAGCGTCGCCTCCCCAGGACCATCATGGCAGGCGGCAAGATCGCTAGTGGGTACGGGATCCGGAAGCACTGGAAGCGGTGGGAGAAGGTGTGCCGGGCCATGTACCAACACTCTCGGGTCCGGCGCTGCTACAACCAGGCCACCCACCATTGGACGGATCTCCTGGACCGGGAACGCAATCTGCTCGACCTGCTCGGCCTTGAGATCCCCAGGCTTGGTGAGTAGTAGTAGCTATTTCTTTACTATTCTGTTTTCTCCTGCTCTGTGTGTTATTATCTTGCAAATGTTTGTTTTTAACCAAGAGCAATAATGCTGCTGATTACATTGTAGGTAAATTATATTCCAAAATCTTCTGTGCATTACAGGTGCACTGCTCTCCTTCTCAGTAGCGCTGCTACTATGCTTATTTGTTTTCGATTTTGTGTTCATTTCATTGGCCTGTGAAATTATGCATGAGTGTAGTTTAAAGAACTGCGTAATGCTAGACACTAAGGGTCAGATTTTTAATTACCGGCGCATCCCTGCAAAGTAGCAGGGATGCACCAGTAATTGTGCGCCACGCCACCACCACCCATGGTGCGCCGTATTTACAATGCGGCGCACCATGGGCCCAAAACGTCACCGAAGCGTTACGCTTCTGTGCCGTAAAGGCGGCGCATTGCTGGAGTTACGTCGCAACGATGGCGCTGCTCCAACAATGCTCTGGGGTGCCCTATCTCCCCAAAGCTGTGTCAAGCCGTACGTCTGCTTCAAGCAGGCGCAGGGTTTGAGTCACGTATCATTGTCCTCAAAGTGACTGATTGAAATCTTGTAGATTTCCCTCAGCCACTTTTAGGATGCGTTCCTGCGCAGGAACGCCCTCCCTTGCGCCGGAACGCCCCCTGATGGCGCAGGGCTTTACAACGTGATGCATCTCCCATATGCGTCACGTTGTTAATATACGCCACACCATGGCGCCTCTTTTGTTCTGCCACTGCGTCACAAAAGTCACGCAACAATGGAGCAAAAGAGCCACAAGGGGCTTCTAAATCAGCCCCTACAGACTCAAGTCCAGTCCTTCCTTTGTACACCTGGCAATAAGAAGAAATAATGGTGGTGGATTGATAGTTTGAGTATTTTAATGACTGGTTAATGTAGTAGGAAACTTTTTAGTGTTGTCGCTGATCTGCAATCACGATGGACTTTGTCTGTCACTTTGCGTGCTGCGGACTGCTGCCTGCCAGTCCTAGGCGAACCTTTTGTTTAGTGAGTTACATAACTTTCCAAGTCGACGGTCCGCAAATCAAGCAATACTAATATTGTAGTAGACCACATGAGATAGGTCAATATGTCCCGTGGAATACTTGTCCATTTGCTATTTCGCCAAAATGTTTTGTTATTGTTCTTTTGAAATGTTTGATTTGGTTGACAAATATCATCCATGTTTTCTCTTCTTTCTTTCTTTCATGTTGTACATCAGCTCCCCCCAGGGGCAAGAGGGCATTGGAGGAGGCTGCTGCTGCTGCTGAACAAGGCCAGGATCGGTCAGGCGAGGGCTCTTTTGCTGGCCCCGGTAAGTTTTAATTTTAATATAGAGTACCTATTTTTTCCTAGCATTCCTCATTTGATTTTTTCTAAATCGTCTTTGATCTTCTTGTAGACTGTATCTAAATTCTTATCCTGCCTCGACTATGGTATTACTAGATTATTCTTATTAGTCTGTCTGAGTAGCTAACTAAGCTTGCACATTTGGCAAAAGGTGTAAAACGAAACTCCCATTCTAGTCAGCAATAGCTCTATGCACTGAGTGCAGTCCTCTGGGATTGTCCATAATGTCTTTTCAAGTCTTCTAAATGTTTATGCTTTGACAATTACCAACAATAAAAAGGTGAATGACCACCAAGAAAGAATAAGATACTACTTTACTTTTGGTTTGGATAGGAGGACAATCCATTCTACTACTGTTGCAGGGACAAATCTGCACAAACAGAACTATGGACACTAAATAGTGCATTGTTTATCAATTATAATAGGCGCAGGTAGACTTTCTTTCCACATACCTCAGTGATATCAGACTTTGAAGAACCCCCAATCTCCTTACTGACTAGATAGTGTGGCAGAGTCATTTAGCTCCCGAATTCATCGATGATTGATCCCCAATGATGATTATCCAACGCAGGACAAGAGTACGGAGTCAGAGTCCAGAAGTGTCGGAGGCACGGACTCATGCTTGCAAATTGCAAAACCTTTCGCTCATTCACTCATGACCAAAAACCACAGAGTCTATTTAAGTTTTATAGCTTTATTAAAAGTAAAAATATTTATTAAAATCAAGCTTGTCATAAAACATAAACGGTTCATTAAAAATGGAAAAGTGCTTAGTCATTTTTTATTTCACACATTTATTGTGGGCGAGCCGAGCCCTCACCTGGTTTGAACTTTCATTTTTCTTTTTGGTGCTGAATCATTGGTCCCTTCATCCTAATGATTTGTTCTTAGAAGTGAAGCTTCTGTCTGTTATGAGGAAAATGGTGCGTGTTAAAAAGCAAGCATTCATCAGTTGTGCCAAAAAGTGCAGCAAGACAACACCCTTCCCTGGAAAAAGAGACATTTTTACTTTAGAGTAGACAGTCACAAATTATTAGATTGGTTTCTGTATTCACATTTCTTCAATCCTAGACAAAATACTAGTGAGTGGTGTATGTCTATGACATCTAACATTCTTAAATGTACTTTGTAGGTGGAACATCTGGTGCTGGGCCCAGCGCGGAGGTGGAGGAGGAAAGCTCTGGGGAGGAGGCGGTGCAAGTGCCGGACCAAACTGCTGTGCGGGTTGCCACGGTAGTGGCGGGCAGTGGTAAGCTCTTATATTCCTTACTTATTGAGATTGCAGACTGCATAGTGTGCTGCTCCCCGTGAGAAAACGTAAGGTTTGTCCAGATGAGAGACATGAAGAATGATTGACATTTAGGGACCTATTATGATGGCGGACGGACCTGAGTCTGTCCGCCACCATATAGTAGGAGGGACCATCCGCAGGGGCACCGGTGGTCCCTCCGTGATAATTAGGATGGTACCGCCACCCTGGCTGTCACATCCTGTATTTTTATCATTGCGGCGAGTGCTGCTTGAAGCAGCACCTGCCGCAATGATGAAAATGTAAGTTGTGCATTTGCATGCACAAAGCGGCAGGCACCGCGTGGTGCCTGCCGCTTTGTGCAGGCAAATGCAGGGGGGTACCATAGGTACCCCCCATGTGCACCCCCACCCCCCTTCACCTCTGGGGGCCCGCAACGGGCCCCCAAACAAAAATCCGTATGCCTTTGCACATCGGAAATGCCGCTGTGTAAAGGCATGTTCCTTCAGACATCCTAATATGGCTGGCGGTGTCTGATAGACACCGCCAGCCATGTTAGTGCTTTTCCGCCGCGGACAGGAGGCGACCGCGGCGGAAAAGCTGCGGACTGAAAAACGATCCCCCAGCCATCCTAATCTGGGGGAGGGTCTTTTTCTGTCCGCTGCGGATTTCCCGCATCCTCTGGGCCGGCGGTGAATTCCGCCGGCCCGGAGGATGCGGGAAATCCGCAATCCAAATCTGCCATATAGTTTGAATGGATGGATGCCTGGATCATGGCACTATCTGACTCTTAGATAGCATATGTGTATCTAGAGAGAGTAGACGGTCACTGGATGAACTAAGTGTTACTTTGAAGAGCATGCAACACCGCACCTGCACGTCCGTCCCAGTGTAGGAAAGGCAAGGAAAAGAAGTTGTAATTTTGTTCGAATACTACCATGAATAGTAGCACTAGTTTGTATTGCAAGCACAGCATAAATCCGGCTATTACGATGGCCACTCACTACCTCTGTTAATAAGTTTAGTAAAACTCGGTCATTCATGTGCGGATGTATCACTGTTCACTCAATAAAAAGCAAAGCACCTAAGGTCATCCCATATGTAAGAAAATACATACCATGTGCAGTGATAGATAATCAGATTATTTATGTTCTTCATTTTCCTTTTCTAGTATTCATTGGCACTGTAGGGTGAAAGTTAAATTAATTAAGCAGTAGCCTTTGTAACGGAGTATTCTCAGTGCCACCCGTAATAGAAAAGTAAGAGCATCACCACCTGCATGTACTGGACTGGTACAGTAACCCAAGTCTGTCTCAGTCATCATGGCGGGCGTCTGTTTTTCTCGGGTGGAAGTTGACTGCGCTGGCATTATGCCGGCTTGCAGAAATTAACGTATCAATTTTGCTAAACAAGAGAGAAGAAGAAGAATAAGACTGGTGTACTGTCATAGTCGACTCTAATGGAGTGAGTCCATAGTGCTCGTAGAATTGATTCCTTAAACTCCCACTAATGTTAGAGCAAGGGTGAAGAAGTGGGAGGTTAGATAGATACTGGCCACAATAGTTATGTACTGCACTTGCAAGTTGCTAGTTCTACTGTGACACAACTTTCTGCTGAATCATTTTGTGTTAATCTTAAAGAGCATTGGTTACAGACTATGTCTTTCTTTTTTCATATAGATGCTCCTTCCAAACCAACCCGGAAGGAGCTTGCTAGATGTGCCCGGCAACGGAGGCTGGAGGCCACTGTCGCTGAATATCGGCGGCTGGTGGCCCAGGAGGAGCGGGACACGCAGTCTACAACAACATCTACCGGCACAGCTGCAACCTCCTCCACGCTCCCTGGGTCACCCAGTCAGCGCAGAAGGTCTCCAGCGGTACGGAGCCGGGCTACCGCTGCCGCAGCCACCTGCCACCGCCGAGCAGCAAAGAAATCAGCTGCCCCCCACAGCAGTTGCAAAAAACGGATGCACCGTCTTTCCCTGAGGGTTTCCTACCTCGAGCAGGAGCTGCTCAACATGAAAACCGTGCTCAAGACTCTCCGCAAGGAGCATTCCGACCTGGCCCGGAAAGTCAATAGCAGCAGCCAGCAGTAGGAGGAGAGACTGTCCCTTGCCCCTTTTTTAAAGACTTCTGGGGGGTGGGAATTGGGAGTTGGGTTTTTTCACTTTTTTGGACTTTTCACGGACATTTGTTGGGGTTAGGGAGTGGGGGTGGGTTGGGTCTTGTGGGAGATTATTTTTGTCAGGGATATAAATATACTTTAAACTTTATCTTAGCATACGTGTTTTTTTTTACTGCTTTTGAGGCTGGTGGGTGGGGGTTTAACAGTAACTTTGTTTTCGTGAGACTGAAGTGGCATCTTGATTCAAGTTGTGTAATTAATTGCCCAAATGTTTTCAAAACTAAGTGCCTCTCACAGAGTAAGTGAATTCAATAGTCCTAGGACTTTACTAGTACTAGCGTCAGTCTCTCGTCTCTCCTAATACTCCATTATACTTCCTCCCCCCAAACGCTTATCTTACCTGTAATTTTTTTTCGGAAATAGGGCTAGGCACAGGGCTGGCTGCCCGGCAAATGGCGATTAAGGTTGGCAATCCTGGGCGGATGAAATGTCATCATTGCGTTGGTACTAGTGGTGTTACACAGTGGCAGTTGCAGCATCTGAAAAAAAAGAAAATGAAACCTTGTTTGTCCTTACCGTAGCATTAGAACGGTACGATAGAGAATATAGCAGGTGACAGTACACTAGAACAGTGCCACAATGTAGCCTAACAAATGGTAAAGTATTGAAAGTATAACTTGTACTTGCGTTGAATTTCTTTGACATTGGCTACTACCACAAGAAATAGTACCGAAGGTGAAGGACACAGCAGCTTAATAATTTGCCACGTCTAGGAGGAGGATGTTCTAATCTTGATGACCTATCAAGTTGATGGCGCACATGAAAATCTGCTTTCCTTTGCCAATAGTGACTGAGTGTCAAGCTGAGAAAGAATAGAATATATCCTTGGATTCCTTCACCAGCCTGTTGCTATGACCTTATCCTCCCCAGCAAGTGTGTGGAATTATTGCTGTCATTTAGTCACACATCAATCAGGATAAATAAGTATGGGCAAATTAATTTAGCGGATCTTTCCCCTCAAGCTAGGTGTACTGTAAACTGTGTTTTAGAACAAAATTAGACCTTCCCAGCAGTGCTCCCACCCAGACCCTTACTAAAGCCAGTCGCAAAAATGTAGAAGACCCCCAATCAGATCTCAAAAAACGAGGCCTAGTAGAAAACTGGTGACAAAACGTACTTTGAAAGTAAAAGTAGGCCTAAATCCCCTTACCCACCATGGATTGTATTCAAACCACTTGCAAGCAAGCAAAAGTATCCATACCCAGCATCGCTCCAAGACTCGCAAACCTCCCCACAAACAGCCGCCCAAACACATGCAATACAAATACTGCTAACCCTAACGAGCCCTAAATTAAGAATAGTGGCACACGCTTTCTTTAACTATGCCAAATCCCCCCTTTCCCACCATGGATTTTCTTCAAATCACTTGCAACCAAAATTACACATTCCCACGAGTGCTGTAAGAACCCAGAACTCAGTTGCAAAAATCTAGAACACCCCGAAACACATGTAATCCTGCTGCTAGTGCTAACCCTAACGAACCCTAAGTTACAAAAAGTGCCGAAAGGCTTTTCCGCATGGATTTTCTCCAAACCAGTTTTATCCGGTATTAGACCTTCCCAGCAATGCCCCAAGACCCGCCAACCCACCCGCAAAAAAGCACAATACCCCCAAACAGCCAAAAAGCAAAAATGGAAAATCTCATACTTACAATATTTTTCGGCCTTCTGTCCAAACGCGCTGTGCAGCTAGGCCATAACTCCCGTTTTCCACCATGGATTTCCTGAAAAGCAAATACAATCAAAATTAGACTGTGCCAGCAGTGCTCCCAGACCCCAAAACTCACCCACAAACACCCGGAACCCCCCCAAAGAGCACCTCAAAGACAAGCAAGTCAGCAAAAATTCAAAAAAAAATTCACCTCCGATTTGGTCCAAACCTGTTTTATTCGGTATTAGACCTTCCCAGCAATGGCCACAGAGCCGTCAATCCAGACGAAAACAAGTAGAAGACCCCCAAACAGCCAAAAAGCAAAAGTACAAAAATGGGGACTTAGTCATTTCCAGGGTAATTTCCAAAATCACTCCGCGCGCGCTCTGCAGCTAGGCCCTAACTCCCCTATGCCACTGTGGATTTGCTTCAAACCTCTTGCAATCAAAAGTATCCATACCCAGCAGTGCTCCCAGACCCCGAAACCCACCCACAAACACCAGGAAGCCCCCCAAACAGGCCCCCGAAAACATGATAGTGAGCAAAAAGGCAAAAACGTTTTTCAAGTCTGATTTTGTCCAAACCAGTTTTATCCGGTATTAGACCTTCCCAGCAATGCCCGAAGACCCGCAAACCCACCCGCAAAAAAGCACAACATCCCCAAACAGCCAAAAAGCAAAAATGGAAAATCTCATACTTACAATATTTTTCGGCCTTCTGTCCAAACGCGCTGTGCAGCTAGGCCATAACTCTGTTTTCCACCATGGATTTCCTGAAAAGCAAATGCAATCAAAATTAGACTGTGCCAGCAGTACTCCCAGACCTCAAAACCCACCCACAAACACCCAAACCCCCCCCAGAGAGCACCTCAAAGACAAGCAAGTCAGCAAAAACGCCAAAAAAAATTCGCCTCCGATTTGGTCCAAACCAGTTTTATCCGGTATTAGACCTTCCCAGCAATGGCCACAGAGTCGTCAACCCAGGCGAAAACAAGTAGAAGACCCCCAAACAGCCAAAAAGCAAAAGTACAAAAATGGGGACAGTCATTTCCAGGGAAATTTCCAAAATCAATCCGCGCGCGCACTGCAGCTAGGCCCTAACTCCCCTTTGCCACCATGGATTTTCTTCAAACCTCTTGCAATCAAAAGTATCCATACCCAGCAGTGCTCCCTGACCCCAAAACCCACCAACAAACACCAGGAAGCCCTCCAAACAGGCCCCCGAAAACATGATAGTGAGCAAAAAGGCAAAAATGTTTTCAAGTCTGATTTTGTCCAAACCAGTTTTATCCGGTATTAGACCTTCACAGCAATGCCCCAAGACCCGCCAACCCACCCGCAAAAAAGCACAACACCCCCAAACAGCCAAAAAGCAAAAATGGAAAATCTCATACTTACAATATTTTTCGGCCTTCTGTCCAAACGCGCTGTGCAGCTAGGTCATGACTCCACTTTTCCACCATGGAAGTCCTAGAAAACAAATGCAATCAACATTAGACTGTGCCAGCAGTGCTCCCAGACCCCGAAACCCACCCACAAACACCAGGAAGCCCCCCAAACAGGCCCCAGAAAACACGATAGTGAGCAAAAAGGCAAAAACGTTTTCAAGTCTGATTTTGTCCAAACCAGTTTTATCCGGTATTAGACCTTCCCAGCAATGCACAAAGACCCTCCGACTCACCCTCAAAGAGGTAGAACAACCCCACAAGTGGAGAGTCTTTCTTCATTGGGCGTAATCCAGCCCTCTGCTTTGAGGGAAATAGGAGTCTGGAGAAGGAGAATAGAGGAGGAATGCAGACTGCGGCGCCTTCAAATCAATAGGCAAATAAGTGAAGACAGTTCTGCTGATGGGCTTGTTTTTGTGATTAGGTGATTAAAGTTTTAATTATATTAACTGTGCAAAACAAAGAAAGACAGACACACAGGAATAAAAGTGAAAAAGGACAAAAAAGAAAGTTATTGATTCATTGGCTCATTTTCGGGGCTCGGTGTCCGGGAATAAGAGTTCGTCCTCATACTCTGCGAATTCAGGCGGGAGTAGGTCACCTAACAGAGAAGAAATTCCCTCATCTAAGTTGCTGTCCTCCTCGTCTTCTTCCGGCGTGTTTTCTCGTACTTTGTAATCTGGTGGAATGAGGTGCTGATTCATCTTGATCATTGTTAACCTCTCCACATTTTTGGGCGAGAGGCGGGTCCTTTTGCAAGTTACAATGCCACCAGCAGCACTGAAAACACTTTTCAGAAGACACACTTGCGAGTGGGCAAGACAAGTAGTTTATAGTCAGGTTGGAGATCTCTAGCCACAATTCTTTTTTCCCATGCCAATACACCAATAAGTCAGCATTAACATAGACCTCTGTTGAGTCATTCAGATAGTCCTGCACCATCGACTGAAGGTTGTCCACGGTTCCTCTACTTTGCTTACTTTTTGCTGGGACCTTTTGAGAAGCAAACCCAAGCTTAGTTAGCCAATCCTCTTCTTCACCCAATGTTACTGTTGTGTCTGGTGCAGATGATCCGGTTGCCGGTGTCTTTAACGGCTGAGAGGTCACTTCTGCCACAGTCACAGGTGCAGAAGTGGATTCTTTTGACTGGGGATGGCCTGCTGATGCTGATGTACTGCCTTTTCCTTCAATTTTCTGCAGATCTCTTTCAAACCTCATGGCTGACACAGCTGGCCAATGTTTGTACTTTTTAACATCTGCCCACCAAAAGCAAAGAATGCTCTGCCTGCCAGTGCCTTTTTGTAGCGTGGATACAGAATAGTAGCACAAATGTAATGCTGTTCTGAGTAGATCATTTGAAGATGTTCATCGCCAAGTAGGCGCTGTAATAATTTCTCAGCCAAAACAAAAGCTTCTTGCTTTTCTTCATCTTTTTGAAACATAGAAGACACCGCTTTCAGTTGGTGCTCCAGCATGCGCAACAATGGGATAGCTTTTCCCACATTACAGTCCTCCCTGCTTACTGTACGCGTGAAGATCTCAAAAGGACGAAGCATGTCTGTCAAGCTTTTAACTAGCTCCCATTGTGCCGCATCTAGCCTCAGGTCCTTCTGAGCTGTGCCCAGTGTTAAGAAATACTGATCGAGTAACGTAAACTGCTCATACAGACGCTCAAGCATGTAGAAGGTTGAGTTCCAACGTGTTGGCACCTCCTGGATGAGTGCTTTCACTGGCATTGGACGTTCATGTAGCAGGCCCCTCAGATGCTTCCGGGCCTTAAAAGAATGGCTGAAATGGTTGCACATTCTTCGGCAGGTGGTCACTAACTTGCACACTGGACTTTCTTCACTCAAGAATTTTTTAACAACCAGGTTTATACAGTACGCCAAACACAGCACTCTGAAATATTTACCCAGCTCTATGGCCTTAACTACATTGGCGCCATTATCAGTGGAAACATAACCAATTGTGCGTTTTTTTGGGGACAGCCATTGAAAGACCTTTGTGTTAAACTCCTTCAAAATGTTTTCTCCTGTATGACTTTTCTCCATGCCAAACATGGCTGGTGTTGCATGTTTCCGAGCAGCTTTAAAAACGTTGTCCGGGTCAACAACTGCGTTTAGCTTTGTTTTAACCCCTGAAAAAGAGACCCAGTGTGCAGTGATGCACATGTAATCAGTGCCTGCGCCACTGGTCCACATGTCTGTTGTCAGATGTATAGTGTGAACAGCACTCTTCTGCAAAGCTGCCCTAATCACCTCTAGCACATCTTCATGTAGTGCTGGAACCGCAAGTCTGGCAAAATAGAACCGGCTAGGAACTTTCCATTTAGGGCTGAGCGTTGCCACTAATTCTAGAAAACCAACCCCTTCCACAAAAGAAAAAGGGAGAAGGGCCAGAGCTAGCATTTTAGCCAGCTTAGTGTTATACAGACGCGCCAGTGGGTGGTTGCGTTCAAATGGCGCTTCTGAAAATAACATGGTTCTAATGTTGGCCTGGACCATTTTACGGGATGATGATGATGACTTCTTCGACCCAGTTACGCTCGATGATGAACTTTTTCGCATTGGTGTCTCACTCTCTCTCACACTCCTAGTGTGGCACACAGGGGGTGTGCTCCTGACAGGGGTACTGGGTGTAAGTGAAGTGTTTGACGCTTCTTCCTCCTCGTCATCATCAGATGAAACATCAACGTTTACAGTTTGTTGACTTCCCATTCGGGCTTCCTTGATCTCCATTAGGTGCGCAAACCATTGGACAGTGTGCTGTCTCTCAAGATGACCTCTCTGGCCTCCGGTACCATAGGTGGTACCTAACTTACCACTACTAACTGCAAGCTTAGAAATGCTACAAATGGCTATGTTTTCCATTTTTTGGGCAAACACTAAAGAAGTCCCAAACTGCGGACTTGAAATGTCTGTGGGGGCCGGAGGAGGCGATACTGGTGGTGGTCATGCTGCTAATGCCAGATGAAGTGGAGGATGTGTGTTGCCGAACTTTACTACGTTGTGCACTTGCACCACCACTAATTGAGGTCGAGGTGGATGGAGGTACCTTCTGGCGAGAAAGAAATATGGAAGCGGTAGGTGGTGTACTAGTTAACTCCAATGATGGTGGTATTCCCATTGCCTCCTCTTTTTTTTTATTTTTTTTAATTTTTTTTTTTATTGAAGTTGTATTCAGATTATATACGGCATACATAAAAAAAAAAGAAAAAACACAGAAAAATAACAATTACTTTTAGTTTCAACTTAACGTAATGTTAAACCAATTTACTCAAAATAACATCTCCAAATTTGATTGAATTTTCTAATACCCCCAACTCTTTGAGCATATAAAAGTTCGCTTTTCCTGACCCTTTTCATTTTTTCCAACCATTCCTGCAGCGTCGGGATATAGGTTGAAAGCCAATTCTGCAGTAATAAAGATCTAGCCACAGCCATTATAATATAAATCAATTTTGCCAAGTGACTGGAAAATATACAATCAGGGTCATATCCAAATAATAACATTGTTGCATTGCATGGGACAGATAACAAACAATAAGTCTTTAAAAAACCAACAATTTCTTCCCAGAAATGCTTAATTTTAGGACAAGACATAATAATGTGAGACCAATTGGCTTGTTCACAATTGCAATGTCTGAAACAAAAAGCAGACACATTATTATACATTTTAGCAATTATTACTGGTGTACGATATAATAGCCACTTGCTAAAATACAACATTCGGCGCCAGTTGGCACCACGCAGTATGCAGAAATTAAATTGATTAATGGTTTTCCAAATTTCCGGTGACAATATAACATTTTCTTGAGTGTACCATTTACGGATAGCTTTAGCGGTCAACTCTACCTCCCGGCTTTGTGTCAGACACTGTTTCCAGACTCCTGGTCTCTTCTCCAAATTATTAATAAAAAGATCTAGAACAAGAGTAGAAGTATTATTCGCAATGGTACCGGGATCTAATTGCGCCAACATAGGATAAATTAAATTAGAGTAGGAACCAATTAGCAAAAAATTGCCACCAATTCGAACTGACATCTCAGTAACTGAGAGCCAAGTCCCGCTTACCAAAAAGTCAGATAATGTTTCAAAACCAGACCTACCCCAATTTTTTATTACAATGGGATCGATTTTAATCTTTAAAAAAGAAAACACTCCAATTAAGGGAGTTCGTAAATGAAATTGTGGAAGTGAATATCTCTTAAGCATTGCATTACGTCGTTTAAAAAACCAATTTAGGATTTTATACCGCACAAATTTGGGGGATTTCAATACAAACAACGGGGATGGTATTTGTATTTCTGAGCATATCAAATCAAAAAAAAAAATTATAAAACAACTAGTTACTGCATTCCTGTTCTTAAATCTCTCTAAGTACTGTGCAAAGTAAGCAAAATAATAATCTTTCAAATTTGGTAAAGAAAGACCGCCATAGTTAGTTTCTGCAGTTAATGTCCGTATATCTAATCTAGGTGTTTTTTTGCCCAAATAAATTTAGAGAACATAGATTCTATTTTGGAAAAAAAAGTACCCGACAAATAGACTGGAATTGATGCAAACAAAAAATTGAAAAGAGGAAGGATTGACATTTTAATTAAATTAATGCGTCCGAGAATAGTTAAAGGCAGAGGATCCCAGCGAGTGAGCATTGATTGGACTTTTTTAATTAATGGAACAAAATTAAGTGTATATAAATCCAAAATATTTGAAGAGAACAAAATTCCTAGATATCTTTTAGGTTTTGAATTAATGCAGCCTTGTAAATCTTTGTGTAAAACTGGGTTTCCGCCACCACAAACCAATATTTCTATTAATCCGATAACCTCCTAGAGATTCAAACTCTTCAAAAATTTGAAAAATATCATTGCCTCCTCGTCGACAACATCATCACGCTCAGCAGCTTTTCGGGCTAGGGTCAAAATGTCTGTTTGCTGCATGCCCGCTGAGGCTGGAGTGATGTGTATGATGACTGCGTTGTCGTCGTAAGAGTCTTCATCAGCAGGAGTATACGCCACTTCTTGTTGAGCGTCATCACACTCCATAACTATGAGACTTTCGGGGACCTTCCTTTTACGCTTAGCTAACTTTGTTAGATCATGGTGTGCCTCACTCTCAGACGGCAGTGGTGGTTCCCAAGTTTGATCCGTATCATCAGAAGGAGGTGGGCTTGAAGAGGATGTAGACACCATCCTTGATCTTTTCCTTGTTAGGGATGTGGAAGACAATGAAAGATCAGGAGTGGCTTCCTCAAATGATTGCTCAGCTTGAATGTCGATTTCCTGATTTGCCCCTACTTCGGGAGGAACAACTATTGTGGGCATTTGTGCCCCTCCATGCACCTCTGCTTGCGCATCTCCTTGCGCTGCCTCTCCTTCCACATGTACTTGGGCTTGTATTTGCACATGTGGTTGTTGTTGCGGCTGTGGTTGTTCAACACTCGTCAGATGAGTTACAACAACCTGTGTTGATTGAGGGACATTGCTGCTACTTTCTTGCGATGAGCCAACATCACTGGTCGTTGGTGATTGAAGAAGTAAACTGGCTGCCTCTGCAGCACTCAAGGGCTTGGACTTAAGTTGGCGTGGTGGTGGTGGCACTGTGCCCAATGGAGCGGGGGTGCTGCTCCCAGCTTGGTCCCCAGCAGATCCCGCTGCTGCAGGCGTACTTTTTTTTGTATTCCCAAAAAATGTGGAGGGCGGCACACCAGTCTCCTCGGTAACTTGCTTCTTCTGCTCCTTACTGGCAACTTTCTTACTAGAGGAGCTACGGGGAACTTTTTTTGGGGCCATCTTCTTCAGAGGTCAGAACAGCAGGCCGCAGTTGCACGAGTTGCAGAGTTGTGTGTGGCCAGACGTGACGTCGCGTGACATTATGCTGCACACACACACCGCTGCAAGACTTCTTCCTGGCACTGGTGGTTCTCTTGAGTCTTGTCCACCTAAAAGCAATGGAAGACAGAGGAACATAAGTTCAGTTATACACCCCAAAAAGTCGAAAAACACATAAAAATCAGCACAATCCCATGCCATCCATGCCCTCCATGATGTTTAAATTCAAGACACCCCACAGAAAGACTAGGCCCATGCACCACTCACTACCCCTGGGCATAATGGATGAAAGCTAGGCAAAATGGGTGCAGGCCTGAGAACACTGCCTGCATTCAAAATGGCCCCTTGCCTCCCAGCACATGGCCAGGGCCTGCCTGTACCAGCACTCAAAATGGCCCCCACCCACATGGCCTGTCCCCATGAACACCCCAAAAAACCAAAAAACACACAAAAATCAGCACAATCCCATGCCATCCATGCCCTCCATGATGTTTAAATTCAAGACATCCCACAGAAAGACTAGGCCCATGCACCACTCACTACCCCTGGGCATAATGGATGAAAGCTAGGCAAAACGGGTGCAGGCCTGAGAACACTGCCTGCATTCAAAATGGCTCCTTGCCTCCCAGCACATGGCCAGGGCCTGCCTGTACCAGCACTAGAAATGGCCCCCACCCACATGGCCTGTCCCCATGAACACCCCAAAAAATCGAAAAACACACAAAAATCAGCACAATCCCATGCCATCCATGCCCTCCATGATGTTTAAATTCAAGACACCCCACAGAAAGACTAGGCCCATGCACCACTCACTACCCCTGGGCATAATGGATGAAAGCTAGGCAAAATGGGTGCAGGCCTGAGAACACTGCCTGCATTCAAAATGGCCCCTTGCCTCCCAGCGCATGGCCAGGGCCTGCCTGTACCAGCACTCAAAATGGCCCCCACCCACATGGCCTTTCCCCATGAACACCCCAAAAAATCGAAAAACACACAAAAATCAGAACAATCCCATACCATCCATGCCCTCCATGATGTTTAAATTCAAGACATCCCACAGAAATACTAGGCCCATGCACCACTCACTACCCCTGGGCATAATGGATGAAAGCTAGGCAAAATGGGTGCAGGCCTGAGAACACTGCCTGCATTCAAAATGGCCCCTTGCCTCCCAGCACATGGCCAGGGCCTGCCTGTACCAGCACTCAAAATGGCCCCCACCCACATGGCCAGTCCCCATGAACACCCCAAAAAATTGAAAAACACACAAAAATCAGCACAATCCCATTCCATCCATGCCCTCAATGATGTTTAAATTCAAGACACCCCACAGAAAGACTAAGCCCATGCACCACTCACTACCCCTGGGCATAATGGATGAAAGCTAGGCAAAATGGGTGCAGGCCTGAGAACACTGCCTGCATTCAAAATGGCCCCTTGCCTCCCAGAACATGACCAGGGCCTGCCTGTACCAGCACTCAAAATGGCCCCACCCACATGGCCAGTCCCCATGAACACCCCCAAAAATCGAAAAACACACAAAATCAGCACAATCCCATGCCATCCATGCCCTCCATGATGTTTAAATTCAAGACACCCCACAGAAAGACTAGGCCCATACACCACTCACTACCCCTGGGCATAATGGATGAAATCTAGGCAAAATGGGTGCAGGCATGAGAACACTGCCTGCATTCAAAATGGCCCCTTGCCTCCCAGCACATGGCCAGTGCCTGCCTGTACCAGCACTCAAAATGGCCCCCACCCACATGGCCAGTCCCCATGAACACCCCAAAAAATCGAAAAACACAAAAAAATCAGCACAATCCCATGCCATCCATGCCCTCCATGATGTTTACATTAAAGAGACCCCACAGAAAGGCTCAGTCCATGCACCACTGGGTACCCCTGGGCAAAAGGCCCCAACAGCAGCCCAGAAACTCGAAAACCACAGAAAAATCAGCACAATCCCATGCCATCCATGCCATCCATGATGTTTACATTAAAGAGACCCACAGAAAGACTCAGTCCATGCACCAATCACTACCCCTGGGCAAAAGGCCCCAGCCGCAGCCAAAAAAATCGAAAAACACACAAAAATCAGCACAATCCCATGCCATCCATGCCCTCCATGATGTTTACATTAAAGAGACCCCACAGAAAGACTCAGTCCATGCACCACTCACTACCCCTGGGCAAAAGGCCCCAACAACAGCCCAAAAATCGAAAATTCCAAAATTGTAGTTGCAGCAACTGTAATGCCCCAGACAAACTTACTTGTGAAATTTCTAATCCAAAAGTGATCCAAAGAAAGTCAAAAAGGCCTCAAATCCAAATATCCAGCAGCATCCACAAAAAGTCATCCTTCCAGGTCAAGATCCGAATAAAAGTGACCAGCACATGAAGAAAGCACTGGGAGGAGCCTGCTGGACAAGAACAGGAAGTTGGAGACTATGGGGCACTTCCTTTCTCCCACCCCCCCCCCCCAAAATGGACTCCTTGCAAAAAAAAAGTGCAGGCAAATGTCAACCTGAGGAAGGTTTATGCTGCTTGCTGGTGGATTTCTTGTGCAGAATTGCGAATTTTGTAATTTCGCGAGTGCAAGATTGTTGCTGCCCGCCGCATCTACGTGTTTGCAATTGCGAACTCCCGCAATACGTGATCGCAGCGTAATCGCGTTGACAAACTCTTGCTGTGCAAGGTGGCACGCCGCAATGACGTAATCGTGGTAGCCAAACTCCCGCGGGATCCCGCAGCAAGATCCAAAATGGCGCAGCACTCGCAAAATATCGAGAAAAACAACTCGGCAAACGCTGAATGACAGTAAGTGAACGCCGCACACAGCAATATTGTATCACCAATAGCAAAAAAT
This sequence comes from Lissotriton vulgaris, assembly GCF_964263255.1. NCBI lineage: Eukaryota > Metazoa > Chordata > Amphibia > Caudata > Salamandridae > Lissotriton > Lissotriton vulgaris. The sequence continues at coordinate 1,244,059,275 of NC_141687.1, read as the reverse complement.
CCGCTGCGTGCGAATTTGCGGATTTTCGGCAAATTCGCGAGAGTTCGCGGATTGCGAACTTACCGAAAATCCGCGAAATCCGCGAGCAGAACGGATTTTACGCCCATGCTTAGTGTGTGTGAGACAGGTACAAGTGTAACACATCATAGCAACACGTTGTAATGTGCATAGCATATGTGTCTATATTTGGGAACAGACATTCAAAATGAAGTCAAACTAGTCAGACAAAGTATAATTCTGCAAAGTTATTTATGTAGCAACACAAACAAACTGTCCGTTTGGAAGGGAGAAGGGAAAACAAATGATGATCTTAATGAAGAAGGAGAAGGGAACTTGGATTTGGGTGGGGCAAAACAAATATAATACGTCAGGTAGCGTCATGTCAACCAGTCTATTCTCAAGGGGAAAAAGAAATCTTCGTCCAAAACAATGTCTCAGTCCAACAGTCAAGTGTCTTTCTGGTCATCCTCCAGGAACACAATGTCTAGATCCTCAGGGTCGAACACATCCACACGGCTGGCTGATGCAGGAACAGGCACCACATGGGAACGTGGCACACGAGGAGTATGGGGGGAAACAGTGTGGGGCAATGGACAGGGGGACACATTGACGGTGGTATGGGAAGGCACTTGGGAGATGAAACAAGACGTAATGGCTGTGTTCAGGGACTGGACTTGGGTGCCGAGGTTGTCCATAGATCAGACTAGGTCCGCTTTAAGGGACTGGACTTGGGTGCCAAGGTTTTCCATAGATCGGACAATGTCCGCTCGCATCGAGCGTATCTCCAGACACACCTGTAGCAAAATGCGAGCGGACATGTCAGGTTGACCCTCCACCATCCAACTCAAGTCCCCTGGCACAGCCACAAGAGGAAGAGCACTGGCACGGGGAGGGGGACAGAAGGGATGTGGTGCCTCAGGTCCAGAGCGGACAGGTTCGGCTTGGCAGCTACGAGGAGGGGGACAGGTATCAGGGGATGGAGCTGGAACCCCCGATGGCATGGGGGACTCTAGAGGTAAGGAGGGGCAGATGGCAGGCCCAGATTGAACGTTGGCCTGCCCCGGGGACACCTCTTCGTGACCCACTGGTGATGTCTGTGTGGGTGAGTGGCTATCCCCCACATCATGGTCTGAGGTGTCCGGTCCTTCACCCCCCCCTTCAATGTCCACAGCCTCCACCCGGGACATAGTACCAGTGTCGTGTTCTTCTTCATCCTGTTAAAATCAAGTTTGCAGTGTCAACATTATCGGCGCCATCTTGTCCTTCTTTTTGAGTCCATTCGTGCGCGTAAGCGGCAGCCATTTTAAATGCCATGGCCTCTCTGTCCATCGCCAACAGCCAGCGCGTCTCTCTCTCTCTCTCCTGACCTCGCAGGCATCCCCCGTGCGCTGACAACCCCACCGCTCCCACATGCTTGGGCCATAGACCCCTCTTCAGCGCAACCCTGCCTCGGAACCCCATCCTGTTCCCAGCTCAACACCTCCCTCCATTCCTTTCATGATCCCGGGTCCTTGATAAAACCCCCTTTCCTCTGTGCCCGATTGTCTTACTCGTTCCCAGGCCACCACCTGGCCCTGCGGATGCTGTTTATTGCCCCCCCATACAGTAGGAAGCTTCTCCCATCAAAGGATCCATGAGTTGATCAAAACCCCCACCCCATGTGATCCGATCGACCACATACATTCCGTGAATCGGCGGAATGTCCAGCTGCGCAACAATCGTCACCTGTTGTGACCGGGGTGGGGACTTCAACTGTAAATGTGTGTGTGAACGGGCCTGAAGCGGGGATTCCGAGGATGTCCTTCCATACTTCAAAGCATTTACAAGAATGTGCCACATGCAATAAACTGTAATAAAGATCATAAACCTGTGTATAAGAGGCCAGGCCTCAGAGATGCGGTTAGAGCACCTCGTGAAGATACCCTGTTGTCTGAATTGATGTGTTCTGCTCCGTCGGAATAAAACTTCTGTTTCCTGCCTTCCAGTCTCCAGTGCCTGCCTCTTTGTTTGGTAACTTGAGTGGTAATAGAGGCGGTTAGCGCCGGGCAACTTTGAAAAAGGTCATCGGCCCGTACCTTTTTCCACAATTGGCGCCCCTAGTAGGGCCCATCAGCGACTCGTGGATCCAGTGGGAGAGGTCCTGACGACAGAGTGAACGACTGCAACGATCGGGTGAGCTCCTGTCCGATAGACCCTCGTCTGACAGCCGATCATCCGAACTTCACTGGTTCCGAACAGACCTGTCTCGATTGATCTACGGTCCTGACTGGGAACCATCAGGAGTGCCGCAACGATCACGAAGAATAGAGGACGATCGGGCGCTGGATTCGGAAGACAAGAAACTGTCCATGCGGTCCGGGTAAGGTCGTGTAACACGACAAATTGCGAAATGATTGTTTGATTTGGATAATACTAGTATTACTCTTTGAATTGTTGGTTCTTTTTGGAGATTCGCTGTCTGCAAACGGAGAAAAACAGGTTCTCTCTTTGCAGGCAGTGAAGGATAGGTAACGCAGACTTTTGTCCCCGTTGTAATACGTCGTGCCTATCTTCCTCCCCCACTGATTGATTGTTTGGCCCGAACTGTTGTTCGCGGATTGTTTGCTGGAGATTCTCTGTCTGCAAACAGGGAAGAACAGGTTCTCTCTTTGCAGGTAGTGAAAGGGTAGGTAACGCAGACTTTTGTCGCCGTTGTAACCCGTCGTGCCTACTTATTCTCCCCATTGATTGTTTGATTGACCGAACATTGACTGTTCGATATTGGTTCTTTTGAGGTATTCACTGCCTGCAAATAACGAAGAATAGAAATATTCTGTCTAGTCTTTGCACGCAGTGATAAGATAGGTAGTGCAGACTTTTGTCCCCGTTGTAATCCGTCATGCCTATCTTCTCCCCACTGATTGGTAGCCTGTTTAGCCCGGACCGCTTATTAGAGATGAACCATCCAGCTCCACTGGAAGGCACCCCTAATAAGGACATGTTCATGAAGCATGGATTGATCGCTATAGCCTATAGCAAGCTGTGGCATAAATATACGAAGAAGGATCAGAAAAGTCAGTGGCCACTGATAGGATCCTTCGATGAGGATAAAATAAGCGCGCTAGAAACAGCCCTTGGGAAACACAAGACAACGCCCACTATGCTTGATAGTCTCGGCATATGGCGCAAAGAAACCGAACAGCGTAAAACGAGAAATGAAAGTAGGTTGGGAAAAGAGCTGCGAAAGGCAGCCCACCTAGCTGCTAAGAAATTAGAAGAAGAGATAAAGGAGAGAGAAGAAGCCAAACAGAAACAAGAGGTAGAGACATCAAGCCAGTGTCCGGTTAGAACGCCCTCCACGCTCTACCCTGAATTACCCTCGAAACAGCGAGCCAACAATGATCTTTTGTTAGGTCCTCCGATCATCTACATGCCCCCTCCATATGCCCCTTCCCAACCCTTAGCACAGCACTCGCTACCCCCAAGCATGGACGAGAGTAGTACCAGAGCTTCGGTCCCCATGGCCTCCGCGCGGCCGAACCCCTTGTACTAGATACAGCACAAGCGACAGTGTTAGATGACCCAGAGGCCCGAAAGACAGATTCCACAAGAACGAACAGATTAAGCAAGGATGAGCGAGCAGGGATTGACAAGATAGTGAGGACACTGGTAGAAAGAAAGGAGAGTGAGGAGCACATCACGGATATGTTCAACTCATATGCAGGGAGCCACAGACGGCATTTTGCCGTACAACTGTGTTATCATGCCCTGAATGCGTATGAGGACCGATATTGAGACAAAGGTCCCGAGAGCCTAACGACTCTGTATAGAAAGGTCGATATCGGGGATGAGGGCGAGTGTGACGTGACGGACCTCCTTATGCGTACGCTTGAGGTTTTCCGCCACCTCACTGAACAAGAATCGGAAGCTAAACCGACAACACCCATAGCGACCGAATCCCGAACTGAGCGAGCTAGCACCATGATGCCAATAAGAGAGGCTGCTCCCTACTGTGTTCCCCCACGAGGTATGGGAACACTCGTTGACGTCAACCACCAAGATGCAAGAGGGAGGGTAGTGTACAACTGGGTCTACCATCATGGTATCGGCAAGATATTCTGACGTTCCGGAAGTCTCTGCCCGATTTACGTAAAAACCCCACTGCCTTCTACACTGAATTAGGTACAGCCCTAGGTTCAACGATTATTACCCTGGCTGACATCGACTTGTTTTTCGGGTTATGTCTACCAGCTGATGTGTGGAAGCAAATCCGGAAAGTCGACCACCTTGAGCTGTTCGGACATACCTGGTCACAACTCGATGGCATAGATAGACAATGAGAACCTGGACAGAAGCCTTTGAAATCCATTTTAGACCTCCCAGACAAAATTGTACAGAAATTGAAAACCCTGATCCCAGAAAAGAAAGTGGACTGGTCGATAGTAACGGCTTGTCGTCAGAAACCCCAGGAAGACGTATCAGAATACTTCTCCCGGTTTGAAACAGTGTTCTCCGATTACAGCGGCCAGGACATGACCACTGCAACCGGACACCATCTGTTTGTCCAGAATTATGTAAAAGGTTTGTCGCAGGAGGTTTCTCAGAAACTACAGGCCAGCGAGAGTAGTTGGGCAGCCTCCAAACCCGCGGCTATCCTCCAGATGGCCCAATATTACGAGCACCAGAAAAATGAAAACGATAGAGCAACAGAGAAAAAGAAGAAAGACTTAAAAGAAAGGGTGATGATTGCACAGTTGCAAGGGGTGACTATAGGACGAGAGCAATACAAAGGGAACTACCAGACAAATGTCCCTAGGAACGCACCCCCTAAAGACCATACCCCGACACCCCATGTTGGACGTAGAGACATTAGCGAGGACCAGTGTGAATTCTGCAAAGGATTCGGCCATTGGAAATCCCAGTGTCCAGTTCTGATGGAGATGAACAGAAATAGGGACCCCAAGGCATAGCAGGTGGACCGAGAAATAGGGGGCAGCAACGGGGGTCCACGAATGACACGAATACCGCTAGATCAAACAGACCGAATACATTTGACCATCCCCGACAGAATCAGTACCAGCAGTCTGACTGCGACAATGCCCGCGACTTCGCATAGGACTGCCTAGGGCAAGGGAGGGATCCAGTTGAGCTCTATGTTGACCAGCAAGGTCCTTATGTCACCGCTAAGGTCCTGGGTACAAAGTCTCCATTTCTGGTAGACACTGGCGCGACACGTAGTGCGTTATCTAAACGACTGATTCCAAGGGCACCCTTGTCTGGCTCGCTTGTAACATCGATAGGTTTCGATGGAAAGCCCTCCACTAACCCTTTGTCCACACCGATCTCCTTTGACTTAGAGAACAACACCACTGACACAACGTTTTTGCTTTCCGCCAATACTCCTGACGCCATTATGGGACTTGACTTGCTGAAACATTTCCGAGCTACTATTAGATGTTCACAAGATGGAGTTCGAGTTTTCCTGTACGACAACCCAATTCTGCTCAGACATTGCCCTTCCCGACGCATGTTTTCTATCACTGACACTGACTTGTCCCTACTTGACACTCTGCCTCCGTATCTGTGGGCCAAGACAGATTCGGACGTAGGACGCATGATGATTGACCCAGTGCACATCACTGTTCGACCGGACGCAATACTCCCGAAACTCCCACAATATCGGATATCCCCCGAGGGCGAGAAGGCATTGGTAAAGATTATTCAGTCACTGATAGACACAGGAGTGGTAGAGGAAGTAGTTATCAATGTTTGCAACAGCCCTATCTTACCCATCATAAAGAAGCAAGGAGAGGGAGATGAGAAAGCGTACTGCTTCATCATCGACCTTCGAGAGATCAACAAAGTAGTTGTACCCAGTACCTCGTGGTTTCAGACATCACCACTATCCTGACTTTGATTCCTTCTACTGCCACCACCTTCACTGTCATTGACCTCAAAAATGCTTTCTTCTCTATCCCCATTCACCCAGACAGCCGATACCTCTTCGGCTTCACACTAAAAGCCCGCTCATATAGATTCTGTCGAGCACCCCAAGGCTACACAGAAAGCCCCAGCATCTACAGTCAGGCCCTCAAGAGACAACTGGACGAAGTCCAGTTACCCGATGGAGTGGTGTTGATACAGTACGTTGATGATATCCTCTTGGCGGCCGACACCACTCCACTTACAGTCACAGCCACCATCCAACTCCTGCACTTCCTTGCGGAAAATGGCCACAAGGTCTCCAAAAAGAAGCTGCAATTCTGCCAACCCCAGGTCACTTACCTAGGCCACCTTCTGTCCAAAGACGGAAGGAAACTTACTCCTGACTGAATCCAAACCATTCTAGAGACCCCTGTTCCCAAGACCCAGAAACATGTCCGTTCCCTACTAGGCCTCACCTCCTTCTGTCGGCAGTGGTTGCCAAACTTCAGCCTCATTGTGAAACCGCTGCTTTCTCTACTAGCTAAAGATGTCCCCTTCCCACTCCCTTGGACCCCTGAATGCCAATCCTCCTTCATAGAGCTACGAGATGCCCTTTGTTCGGCCCCTGTCCTAGGAACCCCCGACTACACGAAGCCCTTCTCCCTCTACACTCACGAAAGGGAGGGGTGTGCTTTATCTGTCTTGACCCAGTCCATTGGCCCAAAACAACGACCATGCGCTTACTTCTCTGCCACTCTTGACCCCGTAGCCAGAGCCTTGCCTGCCTGCCTTCGCCCTGTAGCTGCCGCTGCTATCTCTATCCAACAGAGTGAGGGGATCGTGCTCTCGAATTCCCTCACGCTATTAGTACCCCATGCAGTTGACACCCTCCTGAACCAAACTAAGACGCAACACCTGACGAGTGCACGACTGACTGGATACGAACTGACTCTGATTGCACCCCATATCACTCTGAAAAGATGCACCACACTGAACCCGGCAACTTTGTTGCCCCTACCAGAGAACGATCCAAATGTGTCCCCTGTACATGACTGTGTGGCCCTCACAGACGAACAGACTAGAAGTAGGGTTGACCTCAGAGACACGGCTTTTCCTGACCCTGATGGAGAGCTGTGGGTGGACGGCTCTTGCATCAAACTCCCCGATGGCACCACCTCAGCTGCTTATGCAGTCACCACGGCCCGAACTGTAGTAGAGACAGCCCGCATCACACAACGATCTGCACAGGCAGCAGAACTGATTGCCCTGACACGAGCATGCATCCTAGCAGCAGGAACCACAGCAAACATTTACACCGACAGCCAGTATGCCTTCAGGGTGGTTCACCATTTTGGACTCCTTTGGAAGGAGAGGGGATTCTTGACCTCACACGGCACCCCCATCTTACATGGAGATCTAGTCTCCGCCCTGGTCGAAGCCGTCCTCCTCCCCAAACGACTTGCAGTCATCAAATGCCAGGCACACAAGAAGGTGACAGACATTATTGGACAGGGAAATGCACTAGCTGACATGACTGCCTGGACCACAGCCGAGAATAGGACGACGACACTTATGTACGTGACCAGGTCTCAAGCAGAGAAATGGACCGACGCTAGGGACACAATTAGGGACTTTCAAATGGCCAGCTCACAACACGAATTGACTGAATGGGCACGGGTGGGACTGAAAGACGATGAAGGCTGCTGGCAGACAAATGACACGAACAAATGGTTGCTACCTGACTCATACCTGATTCCCATATTGACTATGGCACACTCCCCTGCACACATAGGATCAGCCCCCATGATCGAACTTGTCTCCAGAGTTTGGCACAACGACAAAATCACAGACTCCGCCAAACGTCTGGTCCAACAATGCTTGATTTGCTTGCAACATAACCCCGGGAAAGGAACTGTGGTACCCCGGGAAGGGTTTGGGGTTCCCAATCACCCATTTGAAGTCCTACAGATAGACTACATCCAACTAGACAGATGCCAAGGCCTGAAATACGTACTTGTTGTGGTGTGTGCATTCAGCAAATGGGTGGAAGCATACCCAACCCGTGATAACACTGCTATGGCCACTGCAAAAGTACTATTAAAAGAATTTTTCCCTCGCTACGGCCTTTGCCGAATTTTATGGAGCGACAATGGCTCCCACTTCGTAGCCGAAGTTATCCAGCTCATCTTGAAAGGGCTGGGTGTAAAACAGAAGTTCCACGCAGTCTTCCAACCCCAGTCTGCTGGACTTGTTGAGTGACACAATGCCACACTAAAACTAAAACTAGCTAAGATAGTGGCTACAACAGGACTGAAATGGCCAGACGCTCTCCCACTGGCATTGCTATCGATGCGTTCCACCCCCACCAAACACCACTTGACACCTTACGAGGTCGTTTTTGGCCGACCCATGAGCGTCTGGTCTGCACCAAAACTGACTTCCATTCATGACGTCCCGGACGTCCTAATGTCTGATTACTTGTATAAATTGACTGAAACTCTGTCTGTCATTCACCAACAGGTGCTGCATGCCATCCCTGACGTTTCCAGGGGTCCCGGACACAACCTGCAACCCGGGGACTACGTGCTAATAAGAAATTTCCAGCGTACCAAGAGTCTGGAACCCCGGTGGACGGGCCCCTGGCAAGTCCTCCTCACCACCCGAACAGCTCTTCGAGTGGAAGGAAAACGGACCTGGGTACATGCGCACCACTGCAAACGGATCCCCCCGACTCTGACGACGACCGAAGACGTGACCGCCCAGGAAGAGCTCCTGAACAAAGACCGACCATCACTGAACTGCTATCCTGACACAGAGACACTCGAACTAGCAAAGATTCCTGACCCCACCGTGCCATCCAAAGAAGTGTATAACCTGCGACGAAAGGAGGGAGTTTCGGCTAAGCAGACCATTGACTAAGTCATAATTCTCAGATCGGTGGCCTAACACTACAAAGGCTGTCAGGAGAAAAAGCCAGACTAGGTTTTTGGTTCTGCCCACTACCGAGCTCCCTTGAAGATGATGGAAGCGCCCGATAAGAAGGTGATGGAAGCGCCCGATAAGAAGATGATGGAAGCAGCCAGACATCCGAAAATTTGCTACAGAAACCCAAAGACAGACAAAATCCACAGCTCAGGACAGTTGCACTTTTTATCACGATCCTCTTCTGCCTCCTCCTCATGACCACACTCTGGATTGTGGAAGAAAGCGCACCCGCTCATGAGACATTCCTGACCACTTCACAGCCTACCACCATGAAGGAACATTATCTGATTTCTCTCTCACCCCAACTCAGAGAAAGGCGAAAGGATTTTTGGAACAACTCCTTTGTGCAGCTGCTGCACCAGCACAATCTTGCCACCAATGCCACCAACTGCTGGATCTGTGGGTTGCTACCCCAAGCCACTGGACATTCGATACCCTTCATCCCTTCACCCTTCTCAATTAACGGCTCCTGCCTTGCTTGGCTGATCCTCTTGCAAGAAAACTATAGGGATAATGCCACCTCCAGCAAAACTATGACGCATTTCTTTCATGAGGTCTGGCGAAACAAAACGAAGACACATTTCTGCCCGCAGACCTCCAACTACTCCATCCACATAGACATCCCTGCCAAAGAACAAATTGAAATGCAGGTGTTTAACAATCCAACCAGACCCACCTTCTCCTACCTCCGGAAACGAACAGCTGCCACCCTGACTGTGGCCCTATCCGTCATCAACGTCACAGGCCTTATGTGCATAGAAGGGCTTGGGACACAGCTGGTGGGCCGCAGTGCCTGCCGCATCACCAGAACTTTGGACTCCACCGATCCCCCTTCCTTTGTATCCTCTCCAAACATGTACTTTGTCTGCGGCACAAAAGCCTACGCCTGGCTCCCCAAAGGCTGGGGGGGCACCTGTTTTATCTCCTTCATCCTTCCTTCGACCTATGTGGCTCCGGCGAATCACCATAGACAAAAACGAGCCAAGGACATTGAACAAGCCGACTCTACAGGAGCACAGTTCCTCGATGCAATGAAGGGACTTGTTCCGCTCTAGGGCCCGATGGCAAACAGCCGTGCCATCCGACATTTGACTCAGGCAGTCGAGACAACAATGAACATCACAGCCGGCATCCTTGCAAACAATACAGCCGAGCTTCAAGCGGTCCGCTTGGTGGCTCTCCAGAACCGCCTTGTTCTAGATGTGGTTCTAGTGGATCGTGGTGGAGCATGCCGCAGTATTGGGTCCAGCTGCTGTACATATATACCGGACAATTCACCCTCAGTATACAAAGCCATCGAACATCTCCAAAGACTCTCCTCAGACGTTCACCAGGAGCAAGAAGAATGGTCGCTTGGTGGATGGTTTTGGAATACTGTTAAGAACTGGGGCTGGAGACTGTTTACTATTATCCTGATTCCTGTGGTTGTAATATGTGGGTTCTGCTTAGGAATTCAATGCCTGCCGCCTCTGTGTTCGCTATGTGCGAATTGTATCTGCCCTAAGACTGTGGACTTTGGAAAGGAACGCATGAGAGCACTGTATGATGTCGAGGTTAGGAATCTAATGCAGATAGACATTGATTAGACAAGCTGGCTAGATATGTTGAAAAGGGAGGACTGTTAAAATCAAGTTTGCAGTGTCAACATTATCGGCGCCATCTTGTCCCTCTTTTTGAGTCCATTCGTGCGCGTAAACGGCAGCCATTTTAAATGCCATGGCCTCTCTGTCCATCGCCAACAGCCAGCGCGTCTCTCTCTCTCTCTCCTGACCTCGCAGGCATCCCCCGCGCGCTGACAACCCCCCCGCTCCCACATGCTTGGGCCATAAACCCCTCTTCAGCGCAACCCTGCCTCGGAACCCCATCCTGTTCCCAGCTCAACGCCTCCCTCCATTCCTTTCATGATCCCGGGTCCTTGATAAAACCCCCTTTCCTCTGTGCCCGATTGTCTTACTCGTTCCCAGGCCACCACCTGGCCCTGCGGATGCTGTTTATTGCCCCCCCATACAGTAGAAGCTTCTCCCATCAAAGGATCCATGAGTTGATCAAAACCCCCACCCCATGAGATCCGATCGACCACATACATTCCGTAAATCGGCGGAATGTCCAGCTGCGCAACAATCGTCACCTGTTGTGACCGGGGTGGGGACTTCAACTGTAAATGTGTGTGGGAACGGGCCTGAAGCGGGGATTCCGAGGATGTCCTTCCATACTTCAAAGCATTTGCAAGAATGTGCCACATGCAATAAACTGTAATAAAGATCATAAACCATTGTATAAGAGGCCAGGCCTCAGAGATGCGGTTAGAGCACCTCGTGAAGATACCCTGTTGTCTGAATTGATGTGTTCTGCTCCGTCGGAATAAAACTTCTGTTTCCTGCCTTCCAGTCTCCAGCGCCTGCCTCTTTGTTTGGTAACTTGAGTGGTAATAGAGGCGGTTAGCGCCGGGCAACTTTGAAAAAGGTCATTGGCCCGTACCTTTTTTCCACAATCCCGGGTGGGTGAAACCCCCTGGCGTGCAGATGTTGAGGGTCCCTCCTCCTCCTCCTGCTCCTCCTCCTCCTCCTCCTCCTCCTCTCCTTCATCGCTGGTGGAAAGAGGGTTTAGCCGCCGCCGAACTGATGGTCTCCTTCTCCGGACTTGTTCCTGCGGATCTCCTGTCTCACCAACCGTGCCTGCAGAAGTTTAAGCAAAATCCTGATGTGGTGGTTGTTCCATGCATGACGCTACACATACAAAGAATAGCCTAGGTCCGATTTTGTTTGCCTCTGATCACACTGTACAGTTATCAGGGGCTGATTTACAACTTCTGGCACATCTCCGCTAATCAGCAGAGGTGTGTTTGATGAGATGCAACGCATCAGCCCACCCATGCATCACCCCTGATGGACCGCATGTACAAAGCGGCACACCGTGGTGCTTGGGTGGGCAGATGTGTGATGCATCCCCTGGAGTGGCGTGGCAAGTGCAAAGCCGCCTCCAGCAAGGCTCGGGGGTGCACGATCGCTAACATGCTGCGGCAATCCTTACACCTGCTTCAAGCAGGTGCGTAGATTTGACTCCGCTTGGCCCTAATAGTGACTGAGTGTAATCTTGTTGTTTCACTCAGCCACTTTTAGGATGCGATCCTGCACTGTATGCGTCACGTTGTAAAAAACCAGCAGCATGGCTTTCTGTGTGCTCCGCCACTGCGTCAGTAAAGTGACCCAATGGCAGTGCAAAAGGCGCAAGTGCCTTGTTGATCTGCCCATCAGTCCTTATGGACTTAATGGTGGTTAGGAGCACACTGCCTCACAGTCCCACCACAGTTTGGCCCTTTGCATCCGGGTAAATGCTGTTTACAGTACTAACTAACTCCTGAATCATCTGGGTTTGCTGGGAATGCTGCCAAGTTCCTCACAGGTTACAGTAACACTCACAGGCACACAGCAAACCCAGATGATTTACTTTGCTCTCTCAAACTGCTGCTCTCTACTGATGAAGCGCTCATTCCAGGAACACGTGTCTAGAGATATACAGCAAAGTCAGCAGCAAATTTGGTGTATGACTCCAGATTTTTCCAAAGTAAGTTTGAACTGTGCACTGCATTTACCAGGATGCAAAGGGACAAACCGTGCTGGGACTGTGAGGCAGTGTGCTCCCAACCCCCACTCTGTCCATGCACTTACATTACATGTATGCACACTGTCATATACAGATTTGAGTTTGACATGGACATCTCATGTGTATTATTGTGGCTTGCGCAACTGCATTATCCAAACCTCAACCTTGGCATTGTTGTGATCTGTGAGTCATGTCACTGCTGCATGTGCCAGTTCTACTACAAGTCCACCAGAGGAGAACATGAAGAGTCCAGATATAATAGATATTGGCCATTGATATGGATTTGCAGCAATTTAACGTCTGGACAAGTGTCATCTGCTTTGTAGCATTGTATGGGACAAGACAAATGTGGGCCACACATCCACGGGGGGTCTGGAGTACTCCTCTAGCTACATTGTGTGTCTAGGCTTTTGATGTCCCCACACATCTTCGGACAATCCAGTGCCACATAGTGGCTTACTTGACTTAAAAGGTAGTGCAGTACACCGCTGAACAGTGGTGGCCGGTTGTTACAGCTACCTGTACATGTAAAATGTCATACAGGCCACTGAGGGGGAGACGTCTGTCAGTGGACACACCTTGCAAACCTATGAAAACCTGTGAGTGATGCAAGGATCTCAGAAATTGTCTTGATTCCAAGGCACATGATGATCTGTCTCAATTGGAACACAACTCAACAGGTGCAATGCTAATAACAACACCCAACCCCCTATGGCCTGCCATGTGCAGACTGGACAGTCTCTGTGCCATCGCTCATCCAATGCACACATCCGTTATGATTGACTTGGTTCAATTGTAGTGGTGCTGGCAGAGCAGAATTCAATATGAATGCATGAGTTTGGCTCATTTACCCAGTTGTCATGAGAAAACGACAACTCCCAAAATGCACTCTGGCCTGTATATTCCATATGCCACAGTGTGACTCGTGAAACTTGGTGACTGCTGCTTGGACATGGAATTGGCTAATGGAGGCATGGGACACACAATGGTACAGCACTGTTTCACTCACATCATACTCCCAGACTCATATTGCATATGATGCACTTACTAGGTCCATGCTGCTTGTACTCCTCCAGCTTAGCATGGAGGGTCGGCCAAGCTGCTCGCAGGACCCTCCTGTACAGTGGTGAGAGGCGAGGATGATGTACATGGTGCAGGGAGGACAGGCCAGCCAGCTCCGTAGCCTTATGACGGGCCCACCGCTTCAGGTCCTCCCAGCGCTTGCGGCACGCCCTACCCCTCCTGGTGAACACTCCTACTGCACTGCAGCGCTTTGAGTTGTTGGCCCATAGCCTGCCCCGGCTGCAGTGCTCAGCTGGTGCTCAGGGTCCCCATATAGCTGAGGGAATTTCTCCAGCACCTCCTCCACCAAGATGTCCAATTCCCTGTCTGAGAAAGGAGGGGCTCTCTCCTCATAGTCCTCAGCCATTATGGGGAAATAGGTCAGATGACAGCAGCAGGATGCCTGAGGATCTGATCAGTGATAGAGGATGACTCAGAATGACCACAAAATGGCTGCCAACTACTTCCTGTGATGTATTTCCTGTCTCCCACTTCATGTATTACCATGCCAATATGAAATGATGTGTTCTATTTTATTTTCGTAATTTACGGCCTGAAATCGTAGTTTCCGGTTCCGGGGCGTCGTTTACGCACACGCGCATTACGATGCGCCACCGGAAATTACGATTTTGCTGTAACTTCCGAAAATGACCCGGAACACATTATATCACACCGGAAATGTTATATAGGTAGTGGGAGACAGGAAATACATCACTGGAAGTATTTTGCAGCCATTTTGTATTCATCCTGGGCCATCCACATTCAGTAAACAAATCTACTGCCATCCTGTTGTTCTGATGTAGGGGAAAGTGAAATGACAATGCAGGTGTGATTCATGAATATGTATCAAAAGGGGGAACAGATCATTTCATGTCATTTCTGCACTGACAGGGGGTAGGGGGCTGACACAACATCCATCCCACTTTCCTATTCTCATACTTTGCATTATGGGACATGTAGTTCATATTGAGTACTCAGTATCAGAGTTGAATGAAGTGTTATGTAACATTGGTGTGGAGGAGTGTGGATATGTCAGATACATATGGGGGCAGCTATACGAGCCCTGTGTGCCTCAATTGCGCCACAGTAGCGTCACTTTTGTGGCGCAGCAGCGTTACGCCAACTCCATGCTGTGGGGTATCTTCAACGTGACGCATCTGTTATTATATGTCATATTGTAAGGCCCTGACCGCAGTTCTGCGTTCCTGCACAGGGGGGGGGGGCGTTCCAGCACACAAACGCCTCCGAACAGTGGCAGCGTGAAATGTACAAGATTCAACTCAGTCATTTTCATGGCCATGCTGCGTCACAACCCTGTGCCTGCTTGTAGGAGGCCTAAGGATTGATGCAGCATGTTAGGCATCGGCTCGCCGCTTGCCTTGCTGGAGCTGCGTTGTGCTTGCGACCCAACTCCAGTGGTGCTTCACCTTTATGACAGCATATGCTTCTGTCTATACCTGTCCCACAGCGCACAGCTTTGTAAATGCGGCACATCCATGATGGCGCTAGGGATGTGTGCTGTGAGGCACAATTACTGGAGCATCCCTGCTGATATGCAGAGATGTAACTCTTATTGTAAATCTGACCCATGGTGCATGATTCTCCCATGACGTCATCACTCACATTCTGGGCCCATCATTTGTGGGGGAGTCAATTCTGTTGTGATCATAGGCCTGAGTATGCAACCTTTTGTGATTTGGTGACCCATCCTTATGAGGTCCAGGTATGTCTCTCAGGACATGTATTGTTTGTCATCAGCGTGAATAGTTTGTTTAAGGGATGTCCACTACGCTGCTCGCTGACATGGGCACATGACCTGAGGCACAATCCACCTTTTGACTTCTGTCAGCAGCTGTGATTTGCATGCAGTTAGTGTGTTTTGCAAAGTCGTTTCAGGGTGGGGTTTATGGACACATGGGTGCAATCAATTGCACCCAGCACACGTGGGAATTGTGCAAGGAGATAAAAATCTCTTGCTGCCCTTTGTCTCATGGCCAGTGTATGTGGCATTTGGATGTAGTTGGGGGCTCTATCAGTGATGCATCTCAGTACCTGATGCAGGCACCGCGACTGGCTCGCCTTTGGAAATGCCCACATGGTCACTGGTGACCCTTTGGAAGGACCCAGTAGCAAAGAAGTGGAGGGCAGAAAGGATCTTGAGGTATGCTGGTATTGCATGTGAGCAGCAGGTCACATAGTCAAGTTCCTGCTCCCACTCACATACCATATCCAAGATGACTTCAGGAAGGAAACGGTACCTGGCCCTTACATCCTGGCTGGACATTCCAAATAGGTTGATCCTCTGCCCGAAGATCCTCTCTGCTCTCCTCCTCCTCCTCAAGTAGTTTTGCCGCATTGCAAGGGGTAGTGCTACAAACACGTTCAGTGACATCCTGAAAAAGGATTGTTTGTGTCTGCTCTGCATTCATACATGCTGCAGGGCTGGGATTGGCTGCTGTGTGTCACCTGATCCATGTTGGGGGATGGGTGGACCTTGGCCAGGTGTTTACCCGTGGCTAACATGACCAACGGCCAGCAATCGTAAATTACGGCCCGTAATCGTAAATTACGGCCCGTAATCGGATTTAGCGATGATGTGCCGTCAATTCCGCCAAAGTGCCGTAAAATCCGGCCCGGTGGCGGAAATTACGGCCCGGCGGCGGATGTAAAGTTAGTAGTCGTAAGTCTATTCTGTGAATCCCAAAAGTAGTAAGTTAATTTTGTGAATCCCGAAAGTAGTAAGTTCATACTGTGAATCCCGAAAGTAGTAAGTGCATTCTGTGAATGCCAAATAGTAGTAAGTGCATTCTGTGAATACCAAATTGTAGTAAGTTTAGGATTTAGTCTTAAGTTTAATCTGTGAATAGGGCCCCTAGTCTCTATCCCTAATAATACATACACAGTGAATTTTTCTTAGTATTTCAGCAGTACTCACAGTTCAATGACACGGGAATCCGTGGTAAATTCAGGTTCAAGTTTTGTAGAAATGCTTGATTATAGGTTTCAATTTTCCTTCCTTCTTTCCTTTTAATGAATCCATGCACCGTGTATACATATCCAGGTGTCCCCTGCACAGACTGTAGGTTCAACCCATCACCATCTAGGTAGAAATTCACTCAGAAATTCACTCAGAGAAGTGTAGAAAACCTCATTTTCTTCTCCATCAGATACCTCCAGCTTACTCTTCCAGCTTCCCAGCTGCAACCACCCTTCTCCCCTCCAAGATAAACATTTCACACATTCACATTGGTTCTGAATTCTATATTCTCCAGAGCGTACTAACAACTCTGCACTCAGCTAACTATAACTGCTGAATTTCTCTGGTTTTGTACGAGTGAAACCTGAGCCTACCTATAACAACTCTGTAACCTTTAGTTTTTTCATTGAATTATTAAGTTTTTTTAAATGCTAATGCCTAACTATAATGTCCCTATAACGTTTGTTTTTTGTGTGATTTCTATGTTTTTTTTTAACTGGAGTCACTTTAGCAGAGTGGTGGCGAAAGGGGGCTGGGCCTTCGACCAGTTCTCAGGAATCCCGCTTTGTAGGACCATGTCATGAGTGATGTAATAAGTGACGTCATCAGCAGTGCATTGAGGGGGCATGAGTTATAGTTAGCTTAGCTAACTATAGCAGCTGAATTTCACAGGTTTTGTACAAGTGAAATGTCAGCCTAGCTATAACGTCCCTGTAACCTGTGTTTGTTTCCTTGAATTTCCAAGGTTTTTTAACTACTAATTCCTAACTATAACGTCCCTGAAACCTGTGTTTTTTTCAGTGAATTTCTAAGGTTTTTAAATGCTAATTCCTAACCATAACATCCCTGAAATCTGTGGTATTGTCAATTAATTGCTAAGGTTTTTTTAAATGCTAATTCCTTTTTTTAAGCAGTAGTTGCATTTGCAGAGTGGTTGAGAAAAGGGGCAAAGCCTCTGCCCAGCTCTCAGGAATTCCATTGCGTAGGACTTAAAGGAGGTACCAGGAGTCCCAAAGGGCCCGATTCACAGAATGGACTTAAGACTCAATCCTAAATTTACTACTATTTTGGTATTCACAGAATGCACTTACTACTTTTGGCATTCACAGAATGCACTTACTACTTTTGGCATTCACAGAATGAACTTACTACT
Organism: Lissotriton vulgaris; assembly: GCF_964263255.1. Lineage (NCBI taxonomy): Eukaryota > Metazoa > Chordata > Amphibia > Caudata > Salamandridae > Lissotriton > Lissotriton vulgaris. The sequence goes on along the minus strand of NC_141687.1, from coordinate 1,244,041,591 downwards.
TTTGGTATTCACAAAAGTTAGGATTTTGTCTTAAGTTTGTCTTAAGACAGACTTAAGACAGACTTAAGACAAACTTAAGACAGACTTAAGACAAAATCCTAACTTCTGTGAATACCAAAAGTAGTAAGTTCATTCTATGAATACCAAAAGTAGTAAGTGCATTCTGTGAATGCCAAAAGTAGTAAGTGCATTCTGTGAATACCAAAATAGTAGTAAGTTTAGGATTGAGTCTTAAGTTCATTCTGTGAATCGGGCCCTTAGAGGTCAAATGGATTTCATCCCCCAACCAGTAGTGCACCAAGAGGCTTGTTTGCAGAATGGTGGAAAAGGGGGGGGGCTTGGCCCAAGACCTCTTAGCAATCCCACTGTGTGGGACTTACTGGAGGTAACAAGAGGGGTAGTTGGCCCCAAGGACATCCTTGTGGGCCAACTATCCCTCCTGTTACCTCCAGTAAGTCCCACACAGCAGGATTGCTGATTTCTGATAGCATGCCATGCCTCCTTTCTCCACCAGTCTGCAAACCTGCCTCCTAACACAATCGTGGTTGGGGATAATGTCCCCCTCACTGCTCGGGGTCCTTAGGGGCCAATTATCCTACCTGTTACCTCCAGTAAGCCCCACACAGCAGGATTGCTGAGAGGTGGTCAGAGGCCACGCCCCCTTTCTATGCCACTCTACAAACTCACCTCCTAGAAATGGGTGGAAAACAACTTACAGTGCTCACTTAACATGATGCACATATTAATCAAACAGGCCAAAATGGATGTTACATAAATTACAAAAAAATTGGAAGAGGTGGAAGAAGCCATGAAGGATCAGACAAATAAAGAGGACATTTCCAAATTGCGGACAGAAATTGATATTAGGTTGGAGAAATATAAAAATGAGATCCAGTAACGGAAACAAAGGACATTTAGAAGAGATGAGTATGTTTATCTATATGGCAGGATACTAAAATTTGCCAGATGATTCAACACACTTAAAACAACTATCCAATGCAACAACAGAAACCAGTAACAGAGAGCACAAGTGAATCTGACATCAGTAAAGGCGAGACACTGAGTGGCACACAAGGAACATAGAAGGTGACTGTTTTTAGAGGAGATGCGATTAACGAATCTGACCAAAACTCTGACGAGAGGAGAGAGACGTGGAAGGGCCATGAACAGAGGCCGAGGTTGAGGCAGAGAAACAGGAAATACCTCACAGGAACAAGAAAAACAAAAAGGGCCAAGCGAAAAAAGGCAGTACTCACAATGCAATCGGAAATTGAAAGGACTAATTTAATAGTGAATCTCTCAAAGCATCAACTAACAAAAGAGGAAACATCACTACTACACAAAGGTCTAGTTTTTTGTCCGGAGAGCCACTATAATCACACACAGGTCAGAGTTGATCTATATAAATATATTCATAAGATTAGATTGGCTAAGATCTATGCCAACAAAGAAGGAACGAAACACCATGAGAAAGAGAGTCAAGGTGGCTCAAATGATTTAACCGAACCAACAATCACAATAGACCAAATATCTGACCTTAAGAATATGTTTGACTTGTGATACAACCTGGATGATGATCAGATGACAGAAGGACAGGTTGTGGAACATCTGGATATTAAAACTTGCAAAAAACCAGAGAGTGGATTAAAGAAGAAATCCAGATATTGTCCTGTTTTATCCCCTGTAAATAAATTCGATTTATTCTCTGAGGCCTTAATTAAAGAATTGGAAAAAATGCCAAAAAACAGGAATTTAAATCAAAGAGAAAATCTAACCAGCAAGGAAAGGGAAGCAATAAAGAAATTAATGGAAAAGAAAGAGATCACAGGGAAACCTAACAATAAATGGGGCGACATCGTCCTGATGGACACAAAGGAATATGCAAAAGAGCCACAATTAAATGACATCACTAATTATTGCGGAATTAAAAGTAATCACATAAGTAAAATGGTAATAGATTTAAATCGGCATCTGCAGGAATGGCATACAAGCAATCTGATCAGTGATGATGAATGGAAATTTCTTGTTAAAGACTTCCCTGTAATTCCTGCGATATATTTTTTGCCAAAAATACATAAGATATTACAACATCCACCAGGGAGACCAATAGTCTCTTCTTGTGACTCACTTTACGAAAATCTTTACTCAATATGTGGACAAATTCCTAGCACCAATCTCTCAAAGTATGAGTTCATACCTAAGAGATACGGGAGATTTCCTCAGGATCCTAATGGGAAAAACATGGAGTAAGCAATATCTTTTGATAACAATCGACGCAGAGTCTTTGTATACGTCTATCAGGCACGAAGTGGGCCAAGGGGCATGTAACTACTTTTTGAGGCAGCGAAACATCAAGGAACTGAAACATACTGAAATGCTTCTAAAATGATTGAGATATGTCTCACTAACAATATATTTTTCTTTAGTAAGGAGCTCTTCAAACAGCAATGTGACACTGCCATGGGCATTTCTTTTTCCCCAAATTATGCGAACATAACAATGGGGTGGTGGGAGAGGACAATAGCGTGGAGTACTGACAGCTAGGATGAATTAGAACGGATCATCCTGTGGGTCCGGTATATTGATGACCTATTTTTAATATGGAATGGCACCGAACACGATTTAATGGAGTACTTTGTGAAATTAAGCAACAATCAAGTTGGTCTATCATTTACGTGTGCCAAGAACAGGAAGGAAATTGACTTCTTGGATGCAAAGGTTTTTATTGAAAATGACCAAATACAATCCATGGTATTCAGAAAAAAGACTGCAACCAATAGCATTCTGCACAGGACTAGCTTCCACCAGAAACCGTTGTATGCATGAAGCAGAACTGTTCTAAAAAAGAGGATGCAGAAGAAAACATTCAAGAAACAATGCACAGGCTAAGACTAAGAGGATATAATGACACAATGTTAAAATGATGCATTCGGCGTATTAATCAAAAACCTAGGGAAGATACATTGATTCCAAAACCAAAGGCCAAGGAAATTAATGAACAAGGACCACACAGGTTCATCACAACATATAGTACAGAAAGTGGAAGACTAGTCAATAAAATTTAAAAATATTGGCATCTAATCTCTGGCGACCCAGACATTGGGAAAATCTTGGGCCTAAACCAACAGTTACTTACAGAAAGACCAAATCCCTGAGGGACACGCTGGTTAAAAGTAACTTTCAGGAAAGCCAAAGTACTAACTGGCTAACAGACCAACAGAAGGGTTTTAAAAAATGCAATCATTGTAAGGCTTGTAAAATCGGCAAAAATATGAGAACAATTGTTGAACCCAATAGTAACATGAGCACCATCAGCCAAAATATCTCCTGCACTTCACATTTTGTGATATACATAATAGAGTGCAATTGTGGAATGAGATACTTCAGAAGCACAGCATGTATGCTGAAAAAACCTATCCTTGAGCATATTTGAGCAGTGAAGAACAGAAATATGACTTATGCAACAGCCAAACATATGGCACAATGCCAAAAAGAGGATTGGAGGTCAATGAGCTATTATGGCATACATATGATACCCCTAGAGGAACGTGGAGCTGACAAAGTGAAAGAATTGCGACAAATGGAATTGCGTTATATCATTAGATTCAGGACAAAGACCCCTTGAGGAATCAACAACGATGAGGAACTTTTTGTCCATCTTGAATGAATATGGGGTCGGTAAAAGGTAGGCTAGGCTGAACAATGTGAATGAACTCATAGACTACATTCTCCTTTGGTTAACAAGGGTACTATACCCAAATATTGCAGATATATGATATCTTACTTCTGTATAGAATCACCAAAGAAGTGGTAACATTATTTGAATGTGAAAAGCATGTTTTCAAAATAATGGTAAGGTACTATACCAAAATGTGATAAATCAAATGAACATAAATGAAAGTTGAAATAGCGCTTCGAAAAAAGAAATATAAATATGTCAATGTTTAATTACCTGACAAAAACGCAATTGTCCTTTTTGTAAATATGTATAATGTTTTTGAATTATAAGAAAACACTACAATTTTCATAATGCCCCATGAAGGCTAAGATGGGTACAAAAAGTGTATTTGAAGAGGGACTCACTGACCGTGAGAAAAGCCGTGGGAGGGCTAAAACGCATTTGTTTAGGTGTTGTGCTTAAATAAATTGAGCATATTGCAGCTCTGGAGTACCGCATCCTTTGTTTATTGAAATATATATACATAGATATGTGTATTAATATATACATATATATATATAAATATATGTGTGTATATATATATATATATATATATATATATATATACACATATATATATATATATATGTGTGTGTATATATATATATATATGTGTGTGTGTATATATATATATATATATATATATATATATATATATATATATATATATATATATATATATATATATATATATATATATATATATATATATATATATATATATATATATTCACTGAAAAAACCATAGGTTTCAGTCCTTATATAGTTAGGAATTAGCATTTAAAAAACCATTGAAATTGCTCCTATATAGTTAGTTGTACTAACTATGTTTCGCGCGACCGCAATCCACTGCTGATGATGTCACATATTACATCATTCATGACATGGTTAGTGATATCACTGATGACATCTCAAATGACTTCAATGATGACATCACTGATGACATCATCCAGTGAATGTGGTTTGCTTCGTTATTTAAATATGCATTATATATATAGCAATTTGCATTGAAGTATGAGTGGATATATAAAAATAAATATTTGGATGGAGGACTTTAACAATTTATAGTGTCTCACTAAATATAGAGGATAGTGACTAAACTGTGTGAATATCTGTATCACTTTGTCAGTTGTTGTGTAAACTGGTTCTTCAGTTGGTTACTAGCTATGTGAAAGTCTATATTAGTTATTGATTAGTTAACTGAGTATTTGTATGGGAGAGTGAATGTGTGTGTGGTTCGGTGGAGGGTGTGTGACTTCCCAAAGATGTGTGAACAGTTGATTCAGTAGATAAACTGGAAAAATAAAAGGCAGTGTATATGTCATTTGTTGTATATAAATAAGTATACATAAGACTCAATGATTGTGTGTGTGACTGTATGGATAACTGTATACTTGTAATAATGATTTTATTCTACACTAAATTTGACTTACTATCTAAATAAATAGATGAAGTGGTGTTTGTATAAGTGTGTAGCTAAGTAAGTATGTCAGTATGATCCATTGTTTGCATAAGTGAGTAGGATAACTTCAGATGTGAATAGGTTGTGTTTTGGTGTGTAATGTCGATATAGGTGTATAAGTATTTTTGATAGTGTTCTATTGATCATTGACAGCATGTATGAGTGAATCTACAGGTAAGTGATTAGATGTGTGTATACATCTAGGAATCAATGAGTGGGTTTTTAGATACTTGTATTGCTGTGTCAATGGATTCAAATATGATACTCTGTATTTTACAAAGAGAGATGAAAGATTTTACTAGTGTATGAAAAGGTGTATGTGATTGTCACATGGATGATGTCATCAGTGATGCGATCATTGATGTCATTTGAGATGTCATCAGTGATGTCACTGACCATGTCATGAATGATGTAATATGTGACATCATCAGCAGTGGATTGCGGGTGCGCGAAATAAAGTTAGTACAACTAACTATATAGGAGCAATTTCAGTGTTTTTTTAGTCACACTGGTCGCGTGCTTATGACGAGCTGAGCTCGTCATGAACAATGGGGAATCTGAAGTAACAGCACAGGAGGGGAAAACCTCTAGCAGCCAAGGTGTTAAATGCTAATTCCTAACTATATAAGGCCTGAAACCTATGGTTTTTTCAGTGAATTTGCAAGGTTTTTTTAAATGCTAATTCCTAACTATATATGACCTGAAACATATGTTTTTTAAGTGAATTTGCAAGGTTTTTTAAATGCTAATTCTATTCGCGGATAACGTTTAAATATGTTAATATCCTTCTGAGACCACTTTTTAAATGCTAATTCCTAACTATGCCATGTGTGAAACCTATAGTTTTTTTCAATACATTTCAAAGGTTTTCTAAATGCTAATTCTATTAGCGGATAACGTTTAAATATGTAAATATCCTTCTGGGACCACCTGAGCAGCCCTAGGGGGTCAGGGTGTTTCTACCCTGCCCCCTTTTTGCGTTCTACACGCTTGTTTTTCTGCTTCTATTGTGCCTCGGTCTACCTAGCACAAGATGAATGCCAAAACTTCCTGGTTAGAAGTGTTGACAGCCAATGAGCATGCTGCTTTCCTGTGAAAGGGATGCTGATTGGCTGTCACTGTCTGTCAACACTCCAAACCAGGAAGTGTTGGCAGCACATCTTGTGACTCGGTAGAACCAAGGCACAAGAAAGCAGTGAAACAAAGGTGGAAAACACACAAAGGGGGTAGGGTAGAAGCACCCTGAACCCCTAGGCCTGCTCAGGGGGTCCCACAAGGACCCCCCAGGCCCCCCAAATTATTATTATTTTTTTTAATTTTCTTTTTAAATCGCGGGGTGCGCACCCCCTTTTTGAGTTCTACACGTTTGGTTTACTGCTTTCCTGTGCCTCAGTCTACCGAGGCACAAGATGGCTGCCAACAATTTCTGCGCTGCGCTTAGGTCGCGCACGCTAAGGTCCGCGCACGTGCAAAGACAGTGCAAGGACGGTGCGCGCACGGGCGCGCATCGTGTCCCGCCTATAGATATATAATTTGAAAAAAGTTGATTTTCTCAACAATGACTGAAGGGATTTTCACCAAATATACAAAAGGCACTTCTGCATACCAGGCTCTACCATTTTGCCAAGTTTGCAGTTAATCCATTCAGCCGTTTGGGCTGTAGCTGTGTCTAAAGGTCCTATGGAAAATTGCATTGGACTCAATTTCACATTCAATTTTCTCATAAACTGCTGGAGGGATTTACAGCAAACATACAAAAGGCACTGCTCCATACCAGTCCCTACCATTTTGCAAAATCTGGTGTAATTCCGTTCTGCTGTTCGAGCTGTAGCCTTGTCAGAATGTCCCTATGGAAATTAACATTGGGAAAACACGTTTTGGGACTTCACTTTTTTCTCGGCCCCCTCTTGACGAATCCCCCCGAAATTTTCAGGGAAGGAGCGGAGCGCAGCAAGGCAAATTTAAGGAACATTACAGGCAGATCCCTTAATCGGCGCCAAAGTTATTCCCAATAGAATGTCCGGCATTTCCTATGGTAACTAGGTCCTAACTATATATACCTACTGGCTATCGCCAGTAGGTAATATATATATATATATATATATATATATATATATATATATATATATATATTACCTACTGGCGATAGCCAGTAGGTATATATAGTTAGGATTTTTTCTCTATGGAACTTTTGAAAATTCTATGTCTAATAACTTTGGCGTTTGTGGACGGAATCGGCTGAAATTTTCAGGAAAATGGCACATTTTGTTTCTGAGCAGCCCCTGAAAATTTGGGGGGGGTCGTCAAGGGGGGGCCGAGAAAAAAAGGGGGGTCCCAAAACGCGTTTTTCCCATTCATTTTTCCATAGGGCGGTTGGCCTCACTTTTAGCTCGAACGGCTGAATGGATTTGCACGAAACTTGGCAAAATTGTAGGGACTGTTAGCCCGATGTGCCTTTGCTAGGTCTCAATATATGTGCTTCAGTGGATTTTGAGAAATTAACGTTCAAAATAAGATATATATCTGTAACAGCGCTCCGGGCAGCGCTCCGGTTCGCGTACTTTTCGCGTAACGGAACTTTGCGATGCGAAGCTGATTGGCTCTCCGGTGTCTGTCAACATTCTAAACAGTCCGGAGCAGCCGCCATCTTGTCTCTCGGTAGGATCGAGAGACAAGAGGAGGCCAAAACAAAGGGGGAAATGAAGGAAAGGGGGCGAGGTAGACCCCTTCTGACCCCCTAGGATTGATGAGGGGGATATTATAGAGCCACGCGGGGCCCAAAAAAAAAAAAAAAGAAATTTCCGATTTTTTCGCCGTAGAGACGCGTCTTGGTACGCGAACCGGGCAGCTAACCGGGCAGCTAACCGGGAAGCTAACCGGCAGTGTAACGGGAGTCTGAGGAGTAGCTGATTGGCTGTCAACATTGTAAACAGTCAGGAGCAGCCGCCATCTTGTCTCTCGGTAGGATTGAGAGACAAGAGGAGGCCAAAACAAAGGGGGAAATGAAGGAAAGGGGGCGAGGTAGACCCCTTCTGACCCCCTAGGATTGATGAGGGGGATATTATAGAGCCACGCGGGGCCCAAAAAAAAAAAAAAAATTCCGATTTTTTCGCCGTAGAGACGCGTCTTGGTACGCGAACCGGGCAGCTAACCAGGCAGCTAACCGGGAAGCTAACCGGCAGTGTAACGGGAGTCTGAGGAGAAGCTGATTGGCTGTTAACATTGTAAACAGTCTGGAGCGGCCGCCATCTTGTCTCTCTGTGCGATCGAGAGACAAGAGGTGGAAAAAAAAAAAGGTGTAAATGAATGAAAGGGGTAAGGCAGACCCCTCCTGAACCCCTAGGATTGATGAGGGGGCTATTAAAGTTCCCTGCGGGGCAAAAGAAAAAAAAATGCAATTTTTCGCGGTAAAGGTGCTTCCCGGTACGTTAACCGGGCAGCTAACCGGCAGCGTAACGGGAGTCAGACATATTGTGTTTTTTGAACGTTTGTGATATGTGCACGTGTGGATTTTATCTAATTAAGGTTAAAAAAATATATATATATCTTTAAGCGTGCTCTGGCGCGCTTACGTTTTGGGTTTGGTTTGCGCTGCAGAGAAGAAACGTCACGGTTATGCGATGCATCATGAGGCGTCTCACGGGCTACGTGATACGTCACGTAATAAAGAATATATTTTACAGCTATAGATATTAGCTTTTAAAAAACCAATGAAATTCACAGAAAAAACCATAGGTTATAGACCATATATAGTTAGGAATTTGCATTTACAAAACCTTGAAAATTCACTGAAAAAACCATAGTTTATAGACCATATATAGTTAGGGATTAGCATTTACAAAACCTTATTTTATTTGCACAAAACCATTGAAATTCCATATATAGTTAGTTGCACTAACTATATATCGCGGACCCGCAATCCACTGCTAATGATGTCACATATTACATCATTCATGACATGGTCAGTGACATCACTGATGACATCACTGATGACATCTCAAATGACATCACTGATGACATCACTGATGACAACACCCAGTGACTGTATGTTTCTGTAAAGTTAAAATATGTCTTACATATTGAAGAATGAGTAGATGTATAAGTGTCTGGATGAAGGATTTAGTAGGTGCATGACAGACTGTATGAGAGAATGATTAAATGTGTCTCACTGAGTGCATGGGTTAGTGATTAAAGTGTCTTAATTTGGCAATCATTATATATGTTGTTCTGTAAAGTGCTGCATGTTTAAATCAGTAGCTATATCAGTAACTATATGGGTTATTGAATGGTTGCCCAAGTATTTGTATGGGAGACTGAGTATGTGTGTGGGTGGCTGGGAGGTGTATAACTCTGTGCATAGATGTGTGAGCAGTTGATTCCCTAGGTGTATGGGTTCAAAAGTGCATGTAGAAACAGCTGTATGGACAGTTGACTGTGTGCATGAGTGTATTGGTGAGTGAATGGATATCTCAGTGCTACATGTAAAAGTAAGTACATATGTAAAACACAGTCCATGTGAGAGTTGACATATATAAATAACTGAACATAAGAGCCAGTGAATGTGAGAGTGGCTGTATGAATCATTGTGAACTTGTATCACGGATTGTATAAGAGAGTAAATATGTGTTAGTATATGTTTTAATAAGTAAGGTGTGTATAACTGTATAGTTGAGGAAATGGAGATGTGATTGATTCTTTGCATGACTGACTAGGTGTGTGAGTAACTCCATGGATGTGTGACAGTCTGTGAGTGCCTGTTTACACTGAGTGTATCTAAGGTTATATTAGAGTCTGAAGATGTATTATCACATAAATGATATCATCAGTGATGTAATCAGTAATGTCAAATGAGATGTCAGTGATGTCATCAGTGATGTCATTTGAGATGTCATCAGTGATGTCATTTGAGATGTCATCAGTGATGTCATCAGTGATGTCACTGACCATGTCATGAATGATGTAATATGTGACATCATAAGCAGTGGATTGCGGGTCCGCGATATATAGTTAGTGCATCTAACTATATATGGAATTTCAATGGTTTTGTGCAAATAAAATAAGGTTTTGTAAATGCTAATCCCTAACTATATATGGTCTATAACCTATGGTTTTTTCAGTGAATTTTCAAGGTTTTGTAAATGCAAATTCCTAACTATATATGGTCTATAACCTATGGTTTTTTCTGTGAATATATATATATATATATATATATATATATATATATATATATATATATATATATATATATATATATATATATATATATATATATATATATATATATATATATTCACTGAAAAAACCATAGGTTATAGACCATATATAGTTAGGGATTTGCATTTACAAAACCTTATTTTACTCGCATAAAACCATTGAAATTCCATATATAGTTAGTTGCGCTAACTATATATCGCGCACCCGCAATCCACTGCTGATGATGTCACATATTACATCATTCATGACATGGTCAGTGACATCACTGATGACATCACTGATGACATCTCAAATGACGTCACTGATGACATCACTGATGACATCTCAAATGACATCACTGATGACATCTCAAATGACATCACTGATGACATCTCATTTGATATTACTGATCACATCACTGATGATATCATTCATGTGATAATACGATGAACCTCTTCAGACTCTAATATAACCTTAGATACAATCAGTGTAAACAGACACTCACAGACTGTCACTCATCCATGGAGTTACTCACACACCTAGTCAGTCATGCAAAGAATCAATCACACCTCCATTTCCTCAACTATACAGTTAAACAAACTTTACTTATTCAAACATATACTAACACATATTTACTCTCTTATACAATCCCTGATACAAGTTCACAATGATCCATACAGCCACTCATACATTCACTGGCTCTTATGCACAGTTATTTATATATGTCAACTCTTACATGTACTGTGTTTTACATATGTACTTACTTTGACATGTAGCACTGAGATATCCATTCACTCACCAATACACTCATGCACACAGTCAACCGCCCATACAGCTGTTTCCACATGCACTTTTGAACCCATACATCTAGTGAATCAACTGCTCACACATCTATGCACAGAGTTATACACCTCCCAGCCACCCACACACACACTCAGTCTCCCATACAAATATTTGGGCAACCAATGAATATCCCATATAGTTACTCATATAGCTACTTATCAACACATGCAGCAGTTTACAGAACAACAGACATAATAATGCACAAATTAAGACAGTTTAGTCACTAACCCATGCACTCAGTGAGACACATTTAATCACTCACTCATACAGTCAGTCATGCACCTACTAAATCCTTCATCCAGACACTTATACATCCACTCATTCTTCAATATGTAAGACATATTTACACTTTACAGAAACATACAGTCACTGGATGTTGTCATCAGTGATGTCATCAGTGATGTCACTGACCATGTCATGAATGATGTAATATGTGACATCATCAGCAGTGGATTGCGGGTGCGCGATATATAGTTAGCGCAACTAACTATATATGGAATTTCAATGGTTTTATGCGAGTAAAATAAGGTTTTGTAAATGCAAATCCCTAACTATATATGGTCTATAACCTATGGTTTTTTCAGTGAATTTTCAAGGTTTTGTAAATGCAAATTCCTAACTATATATGGTCTATAACCTATGGTTTTTTCTGTGAATTTCATTGGTTTTTTAAAAGCTAACATCTATAGCTGTAAAATGTATTCTTCTTTGAATCTTAAAATATATTTTAGATGTTTATTAATAATTTTTTTTTTAATATTTTTTTTCTTCGCTTCCAGTTCGCGAACCGGGAAGCTTTCCGTTAGCTCATCTTGATGCCGCGACCTAGTCCGCGAACCGGTAAACGTTACGTTAGCGCAACTGTGACGCGTCGCGGAAGCGCGACGTATCACGTTGTCGCGTAATGCGCATAATGACGCGCCGCGTTAGCGCTCCCGGAAGTGCTCCGGACCGCGAACCGGAAGCGATCCGGGACGCGGCACGCACCGCGTAACGTAAGCGGAACAGGTCATGTGACTTGTTTATCAAAGTTTTCATTGGTTCATTTCACTTTTGGTTTCCAAATGATGTATGACTAGGTCACGTGACCTAAAAATAACACTTTTCATTGGTTCAGAACTTTTGCTTTTCCCAAATCATGTAAACCCCTCCTTCTTTCCTCACTCTGACTTTCATCTTGGTGAGAGAAAGACCATTTTCCTGGAGTTTAGCAATGGCTTCTATACTTGCTGCAGCTGGTGCACCCCCACCACCACCTCCACCTCCTCATAAGAAGAGAGGACCACCAAGTCAATTCATCTCCAACAGAGAGGAGGAAGAGGAGGAACAAGAAGAAGAGGATAGAGATGAACCACAATTTATACAGGAGTTGCCCCGTGTTTCTAAAAGGAAAACAAGTTTCATATGGCAGTTTTTTTCCATCCCTCCAGGGGACAAGAAGGTCAATGCTAAATATGCCACCTGCCTCATCTGTAAATACAGATTGTCTAGAGGCACAGAGAAAAAATATAGTATGGGCAACTATACTATGCATCGCCATATGGCCAGGTGGCATCCCTTAAACTACAGCCGGGCAGAGTTGCGTGACCTAGAAGATAATCCCCCGACAACTCCTGTGGCCAGATCTACGTCAACTATATCTTTGACAGGAAGAGAGGCACAGGAAACTGGGCCAAACATTCAGCCAAATTTCAAACATATGAAGTTTACCTGTATATATTGTGGTGCAATGCTCTCATATGGGAACATGAGTGTGAAGTTGATCAATATGGTGTACGAAAACCATAAGTGCCCTAACGCACCCAAGCAGTAATTTTTTTTTTGCTCCTGTTGAGCCCTTTTCAATGCCTGTTTTTTGTTGTTTCCCCTCCATAAAAAACACAAAAAAACATAAAACTGTTCTAAAAATACAAAAAAATCAAAAAATGTTCAGAAAAAAAAAAAAAAAAATAAAACAACAAAAACAAAAAAAAAAGTTCTTTTCAGAACTACCTCCCCTTTTAAATAAAATTGCTAGAATGTTTATCACTCTGGCAAGCTCTATTTCTTTTGGTTCGCTTTCCCGTTCGCTGCCCGGTTCGCGAACTTGAAGCGAACCAAAAAAATATTTTTTTAAAAAAAAGAAGAGTTAGTATAAAGGAAGTAAACAGAGAGTAATGTTAAAAGAAAGACAGCTATAGGGAGTAAACCAGAGATACTGTTTAATAGATCTATTTATTAATTCAGGATAACGATAAGGTGTGATCTGTCCTGAGGTTTGTTTAAGGTGAGACCTACTCAGGGTTACAGATCAATTTTACACTTGTTGAAGAATACAGAGCAGATAATGCATGTGAAGGCCTACCAATGAAGTAAGTCATGTCCTCTTATTATATCATTCATGACATGGTCAGTGCCATCATCAGCAGTGCATTGCGGGTAAAAAGAGTAGAAAACATTTACCTTATAATTCTTGTTACCTTTTTAAAATATTTTTTCATACTTTCAATCTGTAAAAGAGAGAACAAACATTTCCAAAAATATTAAAACATGTATTTAAAAATTAGAAAAGACAAAGGAAAAGGTTCAAGAACAAACAGTTTTTCAACAACTTTGACATTTACAGAAGCCTCTGCTTCTCTACGTCCCCTACACAATCCTAAACATATATATTTTAAACAAACTGTATCTTAATGTTGATGAACTGAGGCCTATTTTGGAACATGGTGCTTCTTTTGCACTGCTAATGTCTCACAATAGTGATGCAATAGCAGCGCAAAAAAGATGTAAAGCCATCATAAAATTGTGTCTAACATTTTAAATGATTGTTTCAGGATGCAAATAAGATGTGTGCTTTCAAGAGCTTTCTTTGAGGTGAGGCCTATTCATTTTTTTAAAAAAAAAACAGTACCCAGAAGTACAGCACTGTAAGCATTAAAATTGACACTTACAGAAGACTCAGTTTCTCCATATCTACCTCACATTTCTAAATGTATATCATAAGTACAAAAAGCAGAACATTAATTATACATGTTAAATGGTTTATTTTTGCTGTTCTCAGAATGTATCAAATTTCACTTAAATCAGTGACTTGAAGGTATTCATCATGTAACAGCGGGGAAAAAAAACACAATCAAAATGATTGTGTTTAAAAAACCCATTCAACATAAGAAATCTGAATTCAAAACTCCTTAAAATTAACTTACTTTCAATGACGTCGAAGGATGTCCTATGAACAGCGTCCACTGTGTTGTGCTATAAATATTGTCAGCCCGCCACTTTCTGAAAGAAAACCTCCAACGATTCGAAAAATATGTTACATACAAGAAAAGACTTCTCACATTCTACCACATGTTTCCACTTGGCCAAATCATGTTGCAGCTATTCACAAGTCTTGTAATTCTTCCAATCAAATCCCGTCATTTTCTATTTTCGCAAATTTCAAAAAGAAAACATTTAAGATAATTTTCACAATCCTGGACTACTAATATCTTACCCTTCTTTGTCACTCATGTTCTCCTTTTCCTATGACACTGATACTGCTTACTATGAAGCAGACTTACTTGCATCAGGTTTATATAGTCGGATTTTACAAAATGACATTATAATTAAAAGTTTTGGACCAATAATCTAGACAGCATTGCAGACTTACATTCCCTCAACTTCATGAACCTTTTGCAATTCTTCACAGGAAATCCCGAGATTCTTTCTTTAAAATTTTGGTTTTAAAAACACCAGGTAAGAATTTTTAAGATCAAACGGCAATTTTTTTTGAAAGTTACAACGGAATCATTGCAGAATGACCAGCCGTTTCGAGACTTTAAATAAGCTGTATAATGTCCTGAAGTTGTTGAAGGACCATCGTGATAGATAATTGCTACAGTTACAAAAGTCCTCCCTGATATTGACAGCTGAGAAGCCACAAATTTTTTTATTAAAGTTGACAATTTTGATCCATCAGGCCTACATCGTTGCATCATTAAAATGACATACTGTCCATATCTACGTATAAGTAATGTTGACATCATTTCAGATTTACATTGGCTACACTCCATGTTGTGATCCGCTGCATTTACTAGCTTATTAAAGGAGACTGATTTACTGTCTGGCAAAGTTAAATATATAAATCTTTCTGAGTCTACACTAGTAGTACTTGATACCCTACAATTCTCGCAGTCATGCTGCCATTGATAAGAAAGCCCAAACAGGTGATCTACATCTACACCCTCATCTTGCAATATATCAAGCATATACATTAAAAACTCCTGACAATCTTGCTGATTATTTTCAGAGAAGTCTGTTTGACCTGAACATTCATCTAACAGATAACGAACTTCAGACACACTTTCTACTTTTGTTCGATCAGTGCTACATTTCTCGAAAACAGAATTCAACAAACAGCATAAAATTTGTTCTGAATTCAACAGAATCTGTTCTTTTAAACTCTCTAGTGAAAAGAGAACATTAACCACTACATTTGCATAGCAGTTGACACCAGAACTGTTTTCAAATTGAAAACCGACAACATCTTCAACAGAATCCACTTTCTTTCTGCTAACAATTTTCAGTTCATTGACTTTTAGTCTTTTTGCAACAACCTCCCTACTATTACTGCTATTTCTACGTTTCCGGCCTACCACACGTTTCTCAAACAAAGGATATTGAGGCAAATGTGGCGCATACTCTCTTCTTAACCTATTGTATTCCTTAACACAATCTAGATCTGCACAAATGTTTGTGACATCACAGTCAATCAAGTACAATCCCGATAAAGTTCTAACTCGTGACAATGCCACATATGCCATACCGTCCTTGAACACAGAACTGCCAATATTCACCAATGCACAGTCAACACTTAAACCTTGCGATTTATGGATTGTCACCGCATATGCCAAGCAAACAGGAAACTGTTTACGGCGAACATATAAGTCTTTAACAAGCAAAAACCTAGCAGAACAACGACCAATTTGCTGTACTTCCTCAATGCCATCAAATTTAATTCTTAAAAATTCTACTCCATCTCTATTTCTGTATTTCTCAAAATCAACAACATTACCCATTGATCCATTTACCAGACCTCTTTCTACATGTAAATTCCTTCTCAAAATGATTCGGCAATTTAAACACACATTCAAAGTCTTTTCAAAACCCGCTGTTTTAGATATAGTCTTCTCTAATGAATCCAATTTTGATTTCAAATTGTCTGACAAAATAATTGTTGATCCCATATGCTCTAATTTGTCGATAGCTTCAAGTTTCACAATCTCTTGCTTTTCTAAATTCAACATTTTGTTGTTGAAGATGGCACATTCTGCAAGAGTTGGCATGAGACATATCCCAGATTTCTTCTCAGTAATTTTCTGAAAAATATTCTCAGGCACAATCTCTTGTTTGGGATATAAATTTGACAGTAATCGTGCATTTAAAGCTTCTTTCCCATGCTCGGTCACTTTTCCAATTCTAATATCTTGTAGAATATTCTTGTAATCTTCATCCTTTGCCTGACGCATATTTTGATGCAGTTCAGCATAATTGAAGTTTAACCATATATTGACGTTGCCAATGCTCCCTAGGCACTTCCTGGTATCTTCATGCGTGAGTATTTTGAATACAGGTTGACCTTTTACTGGTGTCAGCTGCAGAAGATCTCCGAAAACAATGATGTGTTTCCCACCAAATAACACATCATATTCAGTTTTAAGTACTTCTTGCATTCTCAAATGCACAAAGGCAAGCATGACATTGGAAACCATGCTTACTTCGTCAATGATAAGTAGTTTCATTTTCCTCAAGACTCTTGAAACTTCACAGCAAGCATCTCCAGATAACTTGTTGTATTGTAATTTGTTGTCATGCTCCACCGGCAGCATCAGTAGACGATGCAAAGTAATACCTTTAATGTTATGTGCTGCCAGTCCAGTAGGAGCGGTGACAACACAAGACAGCGATGACTCAGTCCTTTCCTGCAAATAACAAGAGATTGCTTTAATGAGGAAACTTTTTCCAGTTCCCGCTTCTCCACTCACATACAGTTGAACAGGCTTCAACGATGTACATGAGCACTTGTTCTTCTCATGACTTAATCCGTGCTCAATTTCCTTGGTAACTTCATCATATATTTTCCTCTGCTCAACGTTGAGTTGTTTTTCCAAGTCTTCTAAGTTAACTGAATCCTCCTGAGCATGTGCCATGGCTCTTTCTACTTCATTCATAGCAGTGGCAGCTTCATTTTCGATAATAGGTCCTCCAAGTGGATCTTGACTCAATGAAACAGAACTCTGACTGTCCTGAGAACTGTCTCTGGCAATCTCGGCTGCAATCGTTGCTTCCTGCTCAATTTCCAAAGTTAGCATTTCTTGATATTTAGAAAAAGCAGGACATTCTATGGACTCCTTGGCTGCATTGAAAGAGTCTTCGTAACAGAGGAAATCTCCAAGCAGTTCCTCTTCTGCACGCCAAGGCTTGAAAAGTTGCAAAAGTGCTAAATAAAAAAACTCCTTTTTTTCTGGAGATTCACCACTCAATTTTCGATGGTTTACTAATTGGCATTTTCTTTGCTTGACCAGGCATCCCTCACTTCCAATTACAGCATACACTCCTTTCTCAATATCTTCTTTGATGTTCCTCTTGAATATATAATTTTGGAGAACCTCATATAGACAAACATTCTCAAGGTGACTGCTTCGATTTGGATAATATGTATCCAACATGTTGGTCTTCAAAATGTCGGTACTGTTTGGTTCCTTTTCTGCCAAATACTCAATTTCCCGGACAGGTTTTAGAACTCGATTTCGCGTTGCAGCAAGACCAAGACTCGCCGAAACGAGACTCCTGGATTTGGCATAGAGACTTGCTGAAGACAATCGATCAGAACATTCGTAAGCTCCGATTTCTCGATGCGACAACATCTTTAGACTGAAACTGTACAACTTCTTGCTGAGGCTCTTTTCATGGGAAATGTCCTCCCACATATCCTTCAGTTCGGTCTTTTCTTTTTTGGTGATGTAAGATGTCACATACCGAGCCACAGCCATACAGTTGTCAGCCACAAACTGTATATCCATGTTAGCATTCCACATGGACAAAATCACTGGGTTGTAGTCATTGATGTACTTGGACTCTTCGTTCCTTTTCAAATTGTATGTATTCTTGGGTGATTTCCTCATCACATTATGTCGCAGCGAAGACATCAAACTGTTCACTCTTCCTTTAGAAATCACCGGTCGTGGAAAGTTGAAACGACATTTGGTGTAGAACTTGTCCTTGTTTCTGAATTTACGACGACAGTACTTTCCACAACGATGGCTTTGGAAACGTAGAACTTGTTCTCTTAGACTTTTCTTCTCCGTTGCGTTTGGAACAGCACACGTAGAATACTGTTCTATGAAATTCATCACTAAGTCATCCGGATCTGTTCCAAATTTAGGTGCATCCTTGATCCACAACAACATATGTATATGAGGGGCACCTCTTGCTTGGTACTCCTTTCTCCAGAAGAAATCCAACACCTCTCCAAGAGGTGGATTCTTTTTATTTGTGATGAAAGACATCATAGCTTCAAATCGATGTTTGAAGTACCTGCATACATTCACTGGATCCAAAGAACACAGTTCTCCAGGTGTCTTGAATTCAATGTTTTCAATATTTCCATTTGCCTCTCGTAGAAATTCAAGTAAGTCTTCCCAGCCATACTCGGCACAGCTCAGAGTGAGGAACCATGTTGGAGTTCCTAAGTTCCTCAGCATACATTTTAAATCACCATGACGACGGTACCAGTACTCATTAGTACCACACTGACACGCCATGAGATTAATTAAGTGAGAATCCAAAATACTGTCTTGGACATTGACTTTATGCATAAAGTCACTTGCCGAGATGTTTCGCATCTGTATACCACTTTTTAAAATGTGGTTCACTGCATATGACAGTCCTGACAGATCGCTTTCAAACAAGAGATGAAACAAATAGGGAATGCATTGCCGAAACCTAGGATCTTCTGCATACAATCGTAAAGTCCGGTATTCAGACGCAGGAATTTGATGAGGTCGCTCATCATATCTTCCTCCTTGACCTGTGGGAAATAGCTGTGGGAAACACCGAGCTTCCAAACTTTCCTCCCAAACACTAATGGGACTCCCTTTGGCTTGTTTCATTTGAAACAACTCAATTGCATTCCCCATGACTTCCTTGGAATGCAAAGGATGAACACTATAATGTTCATATATTTCTTCACTATTAGACACCTCTACTTTCTCAATTTGGCCAGCACACAAAACGCTATCCTCTTCATCACTTGCTTCCTCTTCTGCAACATATACATTCTTATAGTACTTATTATTTTTCTTCAAATACAAAGTTGCATTTTTCACTTTCCTAACATCCACTAAATCTTGCCATATTTTCTTATTCTTTGTCGGAACCCCATTAACCAAGATAACCAGAGGTTCCTCTTCCACTTTCTCAACTCCAATTGTGTTAATGTTTTTGTTCAAATCTAGAGGCAAATAAACAACTCTTCCCTTTAATCCTCTCTGTAAATCTGCTGGAGGCAACTTCCCTGTCTTTGGCTCCATTCTTACAATAGCCTGAAAGGGATGGATACTTTGAATCAAAATAGATTCATAAGTATTTAAATCCTTCAATTCTGAAGGAATCTCAACCAATTCCAGATTATTATGAACCGCCCTAGCAGGCATCTGGTTTTGGTTTAATTTGTTACAACAATAAGTACACACACGTTGGTCCACTCCCAAATCAAAAAAATTTTCTACCATCAAGTATGTGGCAAAATCCTTCCATTCACTATTATTTTCCCTTTCACTTTTTGCATATAAATCCACTAACTTAGTCTGATTCTTATAATAAGTGCGTCGACAACATACACAAGTGAAATTAGGCCTCTCACTTGATTTCATCTGAAACGTGGCAATTTCCTTCTGAAAATTATCTGTACTGGAAACCTGTACATTATCTTCAACATTACCCTCTACTTCTGGGTCAATTTGAACATTCTCATCTTTACTACCAAAGTAACAAAACTCAATTTCTTCACAAATATTCTTCACATCTATTTCAGAACCATGCAAAAGAGCAGCACATAATTGTTTAAGCATAATTGCAGGACTCTTAGCATAATACAACATTCTCACAAATTTTCTCACTTTATTATGATGCACTGCTAGCATCCTGAAATGATGAAAAACACTCTGGCATACTCTCCTGGAAAGACAAGCCAGTGAATGACCACGCAAACCTGTCATTTGTCTCACTCTGCAAGGATCTAAATCTTGCAACAACTTCATTTTCTGCTTCAAACTTTTCTTATTAAATGTCCGTATAAAATCACAAAGTAAATTGATGGAAACCTGTCGCACACTGCAAATAGAACTACACTTCCAAATGTACACAGGACCCTTAGGACGTCTTCCTAAAACCTCATCACTTAGCGCTTCTTCTGTCTCTGTTGTCACAAGTTGTTCTTTTTCAACTGGACAACCATCCTTCACTTCATAAGCTCGACCACTGGTGTCAACTGCAAACACCAAATCATTATCCTGAAAATAACTCTCCTCATTAAAAAATGCCTCACAACTTGAACTATGCATCCATTCTCCGGAAAAAACTTCACAAAAGTTAGTACGATTTACTACTCTCTTCCATCTACTTTTTGTTTTGAAATCAGAAATTACCTTGCTTAGTTTCCTAATTCTATTGATTACCAAAATAAACAACTTTCGCTTAATTTCAAAAGCATGATCAATAATTTTCTCTACATTTTTCTCCTTCTTATAAAATGCCGCTTTCTGTTGGCCTTTCTTTTTAATATTTTTCAATAAATTAACTAATATCCTATTACGGAACATTCGATTTCGAATGTCCCTAAACTGTTGTTTCCTTCTACTATCATGCACAGAGTTATCTCTTCCTCTACCAGTAACATTTGTGATGGGTCTCTCCTTTCCATTTAAATTACTTTTCTTTTTGTGGACTGAAACATTTTTTTGAGCAAAACTTTTTTTACTACAAATATTTCTTAAGAATGATTTCGTGCTCTTACCCGGACCTTTCTTGGTGTTTTGACAAGTATTTGGGGAAGAGGACTGCTGCAATAAAACATCATCCTGCTGTCTTTGACGTTTTCTAGCCTTTCTTATTCTACTTTTTGTAGGCATTTTCCAAACTATGAAAGAATCTGCAGTTGAATCTGTGGAAAAATATAATATAAAATGTTATTAACCACTATTACCAAACAGTAAATAAATAACAGTCATCTAAAACTTAATGCCCTACTAATTATTTAACATAGCAAATGTTTTCCACCAGCACTGCATCACAAAAATGACACTCAATGGTACAAAACAGGCATACAACAATCATAAATCACTCCCTAATATTTTAAATGATTAGTTCAGGAAGACGATAAGATGTAGCCTATCTAAAGATTTGTTTAGGCCCAGATCTTTAGACTGGGGTGAATGTGTGTCATTGATCCACATTCAGTCCATCACCTGTTTTGTTTATTTGAGGTGAGGCCAACACATGGTTGCAGATAAGATTTTCACTGAAAAAAACCAAGGTAAAAAAACATGTGAAGGCCTACCAATGAAGTAAATCATTAAATGAAAACCAATACATTTCTGGAAATATGCACTGCTAGTGCTTCATAAGATGTTTTGGGTCATATTTATAAGGCATTTGAGTGTCTATTATGCTATTTTACGTTCTTCATGGTGCAAATTTATTGTAAATACGCTCCCACCTGCGGTTGGCAAATTTAGATTTTGATTATGGGAGTTACATAGGCATGTTAATAATTTCCCAAAAATGGTGTATGACCCCAAACAACCTTTGAAGCAAATGCTCTTAGCCATGTTATCCACCTCCCATTGGATAACATGGCTAAGAAGTGCTTGCAAATGGGAAAAAAACGGCCGCAATGCATGAATATCGCAGAAAAGTCAGCGATATTCATGCATTTTCCAGCAAATGCTCTTAGCCATGTTATCCACTTCCTATTAAATAACATGGCTAAGAACTGCTCAGGGCCCCATGAGGAACGCTTTCCATTTAAAAAGGGAAAAATAACATCAAAGACACTAAAATGCCTTCTAAATATGACCCCAAAACAACCTATGAAGCTCTAACAGTACATATCCTGAAATTTAATTGATTTCAAAATTCGTTTTTAAACACAGCATATAAATCAATTGTATACCTGCATTCATGAAGAAATGACTAAAAATGTCCTTGAGACACATGAAAGTGTTTTCTGGAATGCCCTAGCACCATTTTTGGGACACTATTAACATGGCTAGGTAACTCCCATAATCAAAATCTAAATTTGCCAAGCGCAAGTGGGAGCGTATTTACAAGACACTTGCCCCATGAGGAACGCTTTCCATTTAAAAAGGTAAACATAACATCAAAGACACTGAAATGCCTTCTAAATATGACCCCAAACAACCTATGAAGCTCTAACAGTACATATCAAGAATTGTAATTGTTTATCACAAATGCGATTAAAAACGGCCGCAATGCATGAATATCGCTGAAAAGTCAACGATATTCATGCATTATCCAGCAAATGCTCTTAGCCATGTTATCCACCTCCCATTGGATAACATGGCTAAGAACTACTCGCAAATGCGAAAAAAAAACGGCCGCAATGCATGAATATCGCTGAAAAGTCAGCGATATTCATGCATTTTCCAGCAAATGCTCTTAGCCATGTTATCCACCTCCCATTGGATAACATGGCTAAGAACTGCTCGCAAATGCGAAAAAAAAAAACGCCCACAATGCATGAATATCGCAGAAAAGTCAGCAATATTCATGCATTTTCCAGCAAATGCTCTTAGCCATGATATCCACTTCCCATTAAATAACATGGCTTAGAACTGCTCAGGGCCCCATGAGGAACACTTTCCATTTAAAAAGGTAAACATAACATCAAAGACACTAAAATGCCTTCTAAATATGACCCCAAACAACCTATGAAGCTCTAACAGTACATATCAAGAAATGTAATTGATTTGAAAATTCGTTTTTAAACACAGCATATAAATCAATTGCATACCTGCATTCAAGAGGAAAGGACTGAAAATGTCCTAGAGACACAGAAAAACGTTTTCTTGAATGCCCTACCACCATTGTTTGGACATTATTAACATGGCTATGTAACTCCCATAATCAAAATCTAAATTTGCAAAGCACAAGTGGGAGCGTATTTACAAGACACTTGCCCCATGAGGAACACTTTACATTTTAAAAGGAAAACATAACATCAAAGACACTCAAATGCCTTATAAATATGGCTCAAAACAACCTATGAAGCTCTAGCAGTACATATCCAGAAATGTAATTGATTTCTTAAATCGTTTTTAAAAACAACATATCTGTTTCAGCTTACATAACAGACCATGGAATGGGCTCCATGTACCACAATAACTTGTGTTACTGCATGCCAGAATGCTACACCGAATATGCAATTACAATTTCTCAAAGAAACTAATTCTATTAGTATATCACTAGAGACAAAACCACATTTTAAAAACACAGCTTTCTTCATCATTTTCTCCTTAAATCATACTATTCTCTATCTAAATTAAATAAATCTTTTCTCACCTTAGCAAATATTTTTTGAGTTTTGAAAACAGTCTCAGAAATACACCAAATTGTCTTCAGCAGAAGAAAAAGGATGCACTCCAAAGGCTGCAGCTATTGAAAGCACAGAAATACAGATATTCATTTCACATATCTCTCATATTAGCCAATCATACCTCTTCCCTCACTTTTTTCAAATCAAAACCCTTCCCCCCTCTGCCCTCTCTGCCTTGTTTCCATAGCAACCACCTCCTGGAAGACCTCTCATGTTTGCAAATTCACACAACAATGTTTCAATTGAACTCTGAACTCTCAGTGCACCTGCGTATCCAGTGCAATCTTTCATTAAATGTTTCTTCCTTGACCATTCAAATTACATGTTTCAAAGAACACATCCATGCACCCTAACTTTCTGTTTTCAGAAATGGAAATGCACCAATCACTGCTAATGAATCATTAGCATTGGAAATCCACAGTTTTTTTTCTTTAGAAACTCCTACTGTTTCAACTGCCCTTTCATTACCACACTTCATCTGACTGCAGAACAACCTTCTCCCACCATGTTTAAGGTCTGGATTGTTGGACATAGTTACATCCACTGGGCTCAAAGGTATGCTGAGAACAGAAATTTACCTAACCTCAATTTACAAGATGTGGAAATTAAGTGGTTGGGCCAAAGAGGATTAAAATGTCACCAATTGATACCATTGGTGAAAACCTTTATGCATTTGCCAAAACCTGACCTGTTAATAGTGCACTGTGGAGGTAATGATTTGGGCACTTTGACAGGGGTAGGTCTGGAAATGCTTTTAAAGGACACCTTTGAGCAATTAATGGCACTTTTTCCTCAAACTGCCTTGGTATATTCCAATATATGCCAAAGACAGAAATGGAGGTGGTCCAACCAATTTTGTCCACAAATTGAGAAAGCGAGGAAGCATGTAAACAAATCTGTTTCAGCTTTCATGAGAGACCATGGAATGGGCTCTCTGTACAACAATAACTTGCGTTACTACATGCAAGATATCTACAGAGGAGATGGAGTTCACTTCTCAGATGAGGGCAACAGAATTTTCATTCTGAATTTAAGACTGTGCATTGGTACCTACTTATAAGTACCTAAATGTACCATAAACCCAAAAGCTCTTCTCAGAGCTACCCTTCATCTGATCACTCACAATTATTATTTTTTTCTAACTTTTTTCACTAATTTTCCACAAAATACGCTCCCCGGGGCGCTACCCGGTTCGCGAACCGAAAGCTAACCTCGCGGAATTTTTTTAAAAAATGTTTTTTTCCGCACATATAAGCCTCCTCAGCCACCCTCAGAAAACCTAGAGGGTCAAGATAAGTCAACCATGAACCCTTCTAACCATTCTAAACATTATTTGCCCTCCATCTTGTATCTTAATGCGACCGAAACACAAAATGGTGGACTCCCGTGACGCTTAAGGTTCGCGAACCGGGCCGCTTCCCGGAAAGCGGTCCTAAAAAAAAGGTGGGAAAGTAATTTACAG
Source organism: Lissotriton vulgaris (assembly GCF_964263255.1). Classification (NCBI taxonomy): domain Eukaryota; kingdom Metazoa; phylum Chordata; class Amphibia; order Caudata; family Salamandridae; genus Lissotriton; species Lissotriton vulgaris. The sequence goes on along the minus strand of NC_141687.1, from coordinate 1,244,016,276 downwards.
AAAAACGACTAGAGACACTCTCACCAAATATAGATTAGCTCATACTACATAACAATCCCTTTCATTTTCACAAATTTGATTGAAATTCCATTTAGCCATTAAGCCTGTAGACCTCTCTAAGTACTGTGAGGTAAATTACTTCACAAAACACATCTGAAGTGTTGGAATTGACAACCAATGAAAATGTTACTTTCATTTTCTACTTTTATTACCTGACATTTGATTGGTTATATACCTGTATATATATAAAGGAAGAGAAGGAAACACAGCCATTTTGACTACTACTTCTTGTTGTACCTCACATTTCAATAGCTTCCAAAAACTTCAACTTCTTTGTGAAGGTAAGTTATAATTTCTAAAAATGAAATATATTGTGCACTATAACTTAATATAGTAGACTTTTTCTGCTAGATATACACTATCCCTCTGTAGTAGTAATGTATTTAGATAGACTTCTCTGTTATAGTTATGAATGGAGTTAGGCTTGTCTTGGTTACATCACATACACTTTTTTATAGTCCTATTTCCACTCTGATACTATACACTGCCAAAAGATAAATTCACTGATAAAAACTGACTATCTAAAATTAATCCCAACATTGCCCTATCTCTACTAATATATATTTTTTTAATCCAAATTTCAGGCAAAATGGAAGGCGAGCAGCAAGTTTCTTTTGAGATGGACCTGCAAGAGAGCAGCCAGGAATGGATTGAACAAATTGACATGGAATTTATGGATGAAAGCTTGGATAATGAACTGCTGCAATGTGTCCAAGCAGTAGATGCCCTCCTTGCAAATGAGGACATTTTACAACCTCACAGATTGCAAAGAATATTTCAAGAAAATAATGACATTTCAGACACTGAAATGTTAGAAAGTTTAATAAATTATGAAAAACAATCAAAATAAAAAAAACTTTAAAAAAAAGAAAACAAAAAAAAACGAACAAAAACAACAAATAATTAACATACAGTATTAGAAAAGTCTATCATTCTTTTATCCTTAAAGTTCGCTGCCCAGAACGCTTTCCGGTTCGCGAACTTGGCGCTTACCACGCAAAAAAAAAATTTTTTTTTTTTTTTGGACCCTCCTAGGCCCTTTTAAAACCTCCACATAAAACCTAGGGGGTCAACGAGGATCTACTATGCCCCCTTATGGTAATTTCCCCCTTTGTTTTGGCCTCCTCTTGTCTCTCGATCCTACCGAGAGACAAGATGGCGGCCGCTCCGGACTGTTTAGAATGTTGACAGACACCGGAGGGCCAATCAGCTTCGCATCGCAAAGTTCCGATACGCGAAAGGTTCGCTAACCGGATCGCTGCCCGGAGCGCTGTTACAGATATATATCTTGATTTAAACGTTAATTTCTCAAAATCCACTGAAGCACATATATTGAGACCTAGCAAAGGCACATCGGGCTAACAGTCCCTACAATTTTGCCAAGTTTCGTGCAAATCCATTCAGCCGTTCGGGCTAAAAGTGAGTCCAACCGCCCTATGGAAATTAACATGGAAAAAACGCGTTTTGGGACCCTCCTTTTTTCTCGGCCCCCCCTCCACAAAACCCCCCCTAATTTTCAAGGGCTGCTCAGAAACAAAATGTGCCATTTTCCTGAAAATTTCAGCCAATTCCGTCCACAAATGCCAAAGTTATTAGGCATAGAATTTTCAGAAATCCCATAGGGAAAAAATCCTAACTATATATACCTACTGGCGACCGCCAGTAGGTAATATATATATATATTCACTGAAAAAAACATAGGTTTTAGGGGTGTTATAGTTAGCTGGACATTTCACTCGTACAAATTCATTGAAATTCCTCCGTTATAGTTAGTTCTGCTAACTATAACTCACACTTGGAAAAATTTCCAAGTGAAACCAGTCAATGTTAGCCTATGGAAGGAAATTGAAGTTACTGGTAAGTACGGTTAAAATTACTTTTCAGGATCAGTACTGGGCTCAAAGATGCAGCACTGAGGTCTCTCCTAATAACAGGTGAGTAAATCGGAATTCGTAGTTCGGCTGATTTTAGAGGAATATTTGTAAGTTCCAAAACTCCACACTTAGAAGAATTTCCAAGTGAAACCAGTCAATGTTAGCCTATGGAAGGATATTCAAGTTACTGGTAAGTACGGTTAGAATTACTTTTCAGGATCAGTACTGGGCTCAAAGATGCAGCACTAAGGTCTCTCCTGATAACAGGTGAGTAAATTGGAATTCGTAGTTCAGCTGATTTTACTTTGGTCCACTATATATAGAGCCACTGTCCTATACCATCCCCTCCCTTCAGCCACCTGCCCCCCCCTCCCGTGCCACTAATAGCCCTCTCCGTTGGGGGCTGTGGGGGGTCCCCAATCCCCCCACGGTCCCAGCCGGCTCCCCGCGTCCTGCGGGAGCCGGCATTGTTTTTCCACATGGGGAGCAGCTTACATGCTTCTCCCCATGTGGAAAACCGATCTGCTTTGCTTCATTGAAATGAGAGCATTTTCCCTTCTCTAGCTTCAATGAAGCAAAGCAGTTTGCAATGACAGGGTGGGAGACGCGAGGTTCCCGCCCTGTCATTGCAAACTACAGTGTCCTGGGGTTGGGCACCCGGGACACTGCAGGAGCCGGCCCTGGGTGGTGGCGGTCCCCAGGGCAGTGACAAGGCTCCAGGAGGGGGGCTGCGTGGCCCCCCTCCCATATTTTACAAAGCTTCGGGGTAGTGGTCCCCGGGGCTGCGGGGTCCGTCACAGACCCCCCAATTTACATATTTAGATCCCCAGGGAGGTGGAGGTCCCCAGGGCGTGTGGGGGGGCTTGAGCCCCCCTCACAGGGTTTTTTTTAAAGCCTTGGGGGTGGCGGTCCCTGGGGCTGGGGGGGCCTGAGAGCCCCCACCCAATTTCAAGTAGCCCCGGGGGGGTGACGGTGCCCGGGGGTGGAGGGGCCTGAGAGCCCCCCACACATAATTAAAAAAGCCCCATGGGGTGGCAGTCCCTGGGGCTGGGGGGCTCCTCTGGACACCTCTTTACATAAGTATTGCCCCGGGATTTGGCCCCCCGGGGCTAATTACCAAAGAAGTGCAGATTTTGCTGATTTAAAAAAAAACATTTTTTTGGGGCCTTGAATATTTTAGAGTTCCAAAACTCCACACTTAGAAAAATTTCCAAGTGAAATCAGTCAATGTTAGCCTATGGAAGGAAATTAAAGTTACTGGTAAGTACGGTTAAAATTACTTTTCAGGATCAGTACTGGGCTCAAAGATGCAGCACTGAGGTCTCTCCAGATAACAGGTGAGTAAATCGGAAATCGTATTTCAGCTGATTTTAGAGGAATATTTGTAAGTTCTAAAACTCCACACTTAGAAGAATTTCCAAGTGAAACCAGTCAATGTTAGCATATTAATAAAAAAAATTAATTGCGGGTTTCGAACGCGTGGCCCCCTCCCATATCTTACAAAGCCCCGGGAGTAGTGGTCCCCAGGATGCGGGGTCTGTCACCCCCCAATTTACATATTTAGAGCCCCAGGGAGGTGGCGGTCCCCAGGGCGTGTGGGGGGGCTTGAGACCCCCACAGGGTATTTTTTTTTAAAGCCTTGGGGGTCCCTGGGTCGGAGGGGGGGCGTGAGCCCCTGCCATTCTTTTCTGAAAGCCCCGGGGTGGTGGCGGTCCCTGGGGCTGGGGGGGCCTGGGAGCCCCCCAGCCAATTTCAAGTAGCCCCGGGGGGTGGCGGTCCCCCGGGGGTGGGGGGGCCTGAGAGCCCACCCACCTAATTTCAAGAATCCCCGGGGGGTGGGGGTCCCTGGGCTGGGGGGCTCCTCTGGACCCCTATTTACATAAGTATTGCCCCAGGATTTTGCCCCCCGGGGGTTAATTAGCAAAGAAGCACTGATTTTGATGATTTAAAAAAACTAAACATTTTTTTGGGCCTTGGGGGTCCTTGTGGGACCCCTGAACAGGCCTAGGGGGTCAAGGTGTTTCTACCCTGACCCCTGTTTGCGTTTTTCCACGTTTTTTATTTAGGTTCCTGGGTTTCTACTGAGGCACAAGTTGGCTGCCAACACTTCCTTATTTGGAGTGTTGACAACCAATTAGCATGCAGCTCGTGCTCGGCAGGGTGCGTGGATCCTGCACGGCCAAAGATATATATGTGATTTTAAATGTGATTTTCTCAGGAACTACTGAACATATTTACACCATTTAAGCAAAAGGCACAAGACTGAACCAAGGGCTATCTCTTTGCCAAATATGGTGTAATTCCGTTCAGCAGTTCATGCTGTAGCCGCGATGAACTGTTCCTATGGAAAATTGCATGGCGAAAACACGTTTTGGGACACCCCTTTTTTCTCTGCCCCCACTTGACGAAACACCCTGAGACTTTCAGGATAAGAGTGGACCGGAGCGCCCCACCAGTTTTAAAAATTTTGCAAAGATTCATCAACCGTCGCCAAAGTTATTCCAAATAGAATGTTGCGTATTTCCTCGACATAGGCCCCCTGCAAACCGAGCGGCACAGCACCGCAGACTTATGTCTGTACCAACTACTGGCTTCGATCTACACTGCGGACACCAGGGCTCAAAAATTCAGATGCAGTGGCGATTGCAGATGACGCAGTCCAGTAGGCAAGAAAAGTTGCTCCCAGTGAGGCCCGCACAGAACACGCATGATCGCAGGCTGCACACATGCTGTGTGCTTCAGGTGCCACTAACTCACTGCAAGTCATCACCACGTGGCCTTATCAAGACAGAATTCATTAGACAAAAGACATTGGTCCGCGTGTCGACCGCCGGGACCACGTATCATCGCAGGGTGCGCACAAGCTGAGTGCTCCAGGTGCCACTAACTGTGCAGCTCAACTCAACGCCACATGGCTGTGCACCCATTCTGACCTGTGCCTCCGGCCTACACTACGGTCAGCAGGGCTCACAATTCAAGATTAGTGACAATGCAAATTGTGTAAGTGACTATAATGGGTTAAGAATACCAAATGCTCCCAATCTGTGCAGCTCAAGTCAACGTCACATGGCTGTAGGCCTTTGCTGACCGCTGCCTCTGGCCTACACTGTGGAAGACCAGCAACATGTGGTGCCACTGAACCTGCACTATGCAGGCCGGTGGGACCACCAACGTATGCACATGGCTGTGGGCCCTTGCTCACCGCTACCTCTGGCCTACACTGTGGAAGACCGGCGACACATGGTGCCACTAACCCTCTTCAACACCCAATCCCACATGTGGGACTCCGTCCTGAGTCCTGAATGGCAGTGACCCCAACTCCGTGAGAGAACCACAGCAACAGACTTGCTTCGATCAGTGAGGCATATTTCCATTGGTAACGCTGGCGACACGTGGTGCCACTAACTCTTTTCAACACAAGCCGATCCCACACGTGAAACTGTTTTCTGAGTCCTGAATGGCAGTGACCTCAAATCCGTGAGAGAACCACAGCAGCAGACTCCTTTCTATCTTTGCGGCATATTTCCATATCGAATACCGGCGACAAGTGCTGCCATTAACTCTGTTCAACAATACATGCAAATAATGCTTTGGGACAAATATAATACTATATATTAGGATGAAAAAAAACTTAAATTATTCATTCGTATGAGTTTTAATCTCTTGATCAATCAAACATCCTTTTAAAACATAGTCCAGGAGCAGTTCGAACCCAAATCTTGAAAGTACTTTTTTGAAAACAAAACCTTTTTATATACATGCTTTTTGCAGTATGCATATATACAACAATTGTTTTTACATACAATAAACTGTTTTTTCTAAAACAAATAGTGATTTAAACCTAATCAAAACAAATACCTACTATTCCCTATTACCTTATTAGTAACTATGGATGCTTTCCATTCCTCAAACCAAGAGATTTCCTTTCAGAGAGAATCACCAGAAAATCTTACGAGGTGTACTATTCCGACATCACAGTTTTTTTAGGACTTTCAAACGTTTTCATGGAACTCTTTAAATTCACATAAGTGTCCTTCAATCATACAGTTGACGCGGTTAAGCCCCACAGGTAACGGGCCTCATCAAGACTAGGGCATTTAGGGACATTTTTCAACAGAAATCCCCACTTTGTTGTGGATTTCTAGAGCTCATCTGCTGTTCTACATCCGCATGTCGTATCTAGGCAGTGCATTGAACGCGGGAGATGGTAATTCGCCGAGTGGTCGAGTAAATCAAGGCAACTGTTTTTGAACTTGGAATCCGATCTCTAACATGTGGAACTCTGTCCTGAGTCCTGAATGGCAGTGACCCCAACTCCATGAGAGAACCACAGCAGCAGACTCCCTTTGATCAGTGAGGCATATTTCCATATGGAACGCTGGCGAGACGTGCTGCCACTAACTCTGTTCAACACCACCCGATCCCACATGTGGAACTATGTCCTAAGCCCTGAATGGCAGTGACCCCAAGACTGTGGCAGCGATCCCAGCACCAGACTCCCTTTGATCAGTGAGGCATATTACCATATGAAAGGCCGGCGACACGTAGTCCCACTAACTCCTTTTAACACAAGCCGATCCCACATGTGTAACTGTGCCCTGAGTCTTGAATGGCAGTGACCCCAACTTCTTGGCAGTGGTTACAGCACCAGACTCCCTTTGATGAGTGAGGGGTATTTGCATCTGGAAGGCCGACGACACATGGTGCCACTGAACGTGCACTGCACAGCCCGGTGGGGCCACCAACGTATGCACGTGGATGTGGACCCTTGCTTATCGCCACCTCTGGCCTACACTATTCAGATAGAGTCCCGATTGCACATGCTGCAGTCCAGTAGGCAAGACGCATTGCTCCCAGTGCGGCCCATCCACACCAAGCATCATCACAGGCTCATACAGTCGCAATGCTTCTGGTGCCACTAACACTATTTAGCACAAGACAATCCCTCATGTGGAACTCTGCCCTGAGTCCTGAATGGCAGTGACCCCAAGTTTGTGAGAGAACCACAGGAGCAGACTCCCTTCGATCAGTGAGGCATATTTCCATATGGAACACCGGTGACACGAGCTGCCACTAACTCTGTTCAGCACAAGCCGATCCCACATGTGGAACTGTATCCTGAGTCCTGAATGGCAGTAACCCCAAGTCCGTGGCAGCGACCACAGCACCAGACTCCCTTCAATCAGTGAGGCATTTTTCCATATGCAAGGCCTGCAACACGTAGTCCCACAAACCCTATTTAACACAAGCCGATCCCACATGTGTAACGTTGTCCTGAGTCTTGAATGGTAAGAACCCTAACTTTGTGGCAGCGACCACAGCACCAGACTCCCTTCGATCAGTGAGGCATTATGCAATATGCAAGGCCGGCGACACGTAGTCCCACTAACTCTCATTAACACAAACCAATCCCACATGTGCTGACTACCAAGGTAATCTCGTATCCCTGAGGCGGAAAGCCGGGGAATTAGCACAGGCCGCTTCAACTTTTAACTTTTTTAACTGCTCTTTTATAGCACGATTTGCACTTTACTCTTGCCACATCCAAACTTACCGTCTTCTACTCTCCGCTTTCGAACCCTAGTCCCCGCAGATGACTAGGTACTGCGGCGGGACGCTCCCGGGGATAGCGGACATCTTGGGAGGACGGTAGGGTGCGGACTAGCTGTTTTGCATTCCCCGCCCCCAGCACTACATAAAAAGCGCTGCCTCTCGGCGCAGGCTGACTACCAAGGTAATCTCGTATCCCTGAGGCAGAAAGCCGGGAATTAGCACAGGCCGCTTCAAATTTTAACTTTTCAAACTGCTATTTAAAGCACGATTTGCACTTTACTCTTGCCACATTCAAAGTTACTGTCTTCTCCTCTCCACCCTCGAACCCTGGTCCCCGCAGACGACTAGGTACTGCGGCGGGACGCTCCGGTGGATAGCGGACGTCTTGGGAGGACGGTAGGGTGCGGACTAGCTGTTTTGCATTCCCCCGCCCCTCAGGGTATAAATGTCATCAGTCACTCGACCGCGCAGCGGACGAGCGCAGCGGGGGCGCGCCGGCGGCGCGCTGAAGGCGCGTCGAAGGCAAGCCCGTCTGCGTTCGTCCGCGCCGTTCGATGCCAGGCGCCAGGCAATATGCTAGTGCCCCCATTAGTGAGGCCTCTAACCCCACGGCTAATGTGAAAATCACCTACTCGAGGCAAGAGCTTCTAAATCTTGCCAGCCATGGTGACAGCCAGGAGGGCTCTAACATCTCACCCATCCATTCCAAACTTCAGTTCCCCTCTAATCTTGAAGGACCTATTTCCTGTCGCCATTGTAAATTCTATAGTCTTCACGAAGGCACCAGTACTCCCCCCTCTGTTCCCCCAGCCACGGAGGAATCCCAAGCCGATCATAGATGGACAGCATTTTTGGCTAACGTCCGCTCCCTTCCTAAGCATGCGACTCACATCTAGGACCTTTTGACTTCCTTGAAACCAGACCTTGGGTTTCTCACAGAAACATGGATTAAAACTACCTCCGCCCCAGCCATAGCTATAGCCCTTCCGGATGGATATAGGATCCTGAAACTAGATAGACCCAAGAAAAGGGGGGTTGGGATAGCCATCATATATAAGGACCCCATCAAGTCAACCATACTAGACCAACACATGAATTCAGATCTAGAAGTTATCCTATTTAGGCTAGATTTACATCCTCAACTCAGCTGGAAAGGCGCACTTGTATATCGTCCCCCCGGTCCTACTGCCACGTCGCTTAATACTCTCTCTGAGCTTATTGCACCCCATGTCATGTTCTCTAATAAATGTATCCTATTGGAAGATTTCAACATCCACAGTGAAAATAGCCTGGATCCAGAGACCATGCACTTCGTCGGAGAAATATACCCCCTTGGTCTGATCAAGAAAAGTAATGGGCCTTCACATAATGCAGGGCATACCCTTGACCAAATACTATCAAACTCCTCCGACCTAATATATAAACAAACTCTACCATTAATTTGGTCGGACCATCATATGATTACTTTCGACCTAGTAGGGCCCAGAGCGAATGTACCAAATAAAAAACCTGAAGTACGCAGCTATAGGCAATGGCATAAACTTTCGCCAGTGTCCTTTGCAGAAGCACTCCATGCCTTCTCACACCCCGCTGATAGAACAGTTGAGGAGCACCTTAAACTCCTTCATGAGGCCACCATCGCTACCCTAGATGCCACCATACCTACAAAAAAGGCTGCCACTTTGGCACGCCGGCCCCAATGCCACCTGGTTTACACAAGAATTGAAGGCAGAAAAAAGCACTTGTAAAGCATTGGAACAGACCTGGCGCCGATCTAAAGCAATTTCAGACAGGGACAGCTTCAAAGAGAGACAGAGGATATATCACAAGAATCTTAGAAACACTCGGAAGAAATATATCGCTTCGCAATTGGAGCAAGCTGACAACACTCCTAAAACACTTTTCCAGATCCTCAATTCCTTTATTAACCCTAAAGCCTGCAATCCTGAAGACGAGCCATCGCAACTACTTTGTGAGAACATCGCCAGCTTCCTAACGCAAAAGATTGAAGATATGTATGCCAAATTTTCCCCTTGTGGTCCCCGAGAGCCAGATATAGTTACCCCTCTACCGAGTTCCCTTGCGCATGCCCAGTTCTCCCTAAAATCGTTTCCCCTCCTTACTTCAGGAGAAACCGAAACCCTGCTTAAATCTACCAAGTCAGGGTCCCCCAAAGACCTTATTCCGGCAAAAATTGCTAAAACTCTTGCGTTTGAATTGGCCGGACCCCTGGGGGTAGTTTTTACCAGCTCAATTAGTGAGGGCAAACTTCCAAAGCAATGGAAAGATGCACAAGTTATGTCTATTAGGAAGAACCCAAAATTACCACCGGACGTGATCACAAACTACCGTCCTATCTCCCTGCTCCCGCTCTACAGTAAACTGTTGGAGAAACATATTAACAAGCATCTCTCCTCCTTCGTGGAGATCTCCAACTACCTGGACCATTCCCAGTCAGGATTTCGACCTAGGTACAGTACGGAAACTGCCCTGGTCAAGGTTTTAGATGACATTAGATTGCAAGCGGACAGGGGTCGATCAGTTGTCTTGGTACTGCTCGACTTATCCGCCGCCTTTGATACCATCTCACATCAGATTCTTTTGGACAGACTGTGCAATATAGGCATCCAGGACACAGCCTTGGAATGGCTGACTGACTTTCTCAGAGATCGGACCCAAACAGTCAACTTGGGCCCCTTCAAAGCAAAGACCACCTTGGTCACAAAGGGAGTCCCTCAGGGATCTTGTCTTAGCCCCACCCTTTTTAATATTTATATTGCCCCTCTGGCTGTCCTGCTTAGGAAGATCGGGTTTATCGCGGTCTCCTACGCAGATGATACACAGTTGCTTCTTGCCTACGATACCAATGCCCCCAACATTCATGAAATATTCTCTGAAGGAATGCTCAAAATTAAGGCATGGATGAACCTAAATTTTCTCCAGCTTAATACAAGCAAAACTGAAATCATGCTGTTTACGGAGGCAGTCACCAGCTGGTCCCCGAGCTGGTGGCCGGAAGAACTAGGTGCGGCTCCAACCCCTAAACCAGTTGTAAAAAACTTAGCGGTTCTTGTTGACAATAAGGTAAACATGGCGGAACACATAGCATCCACAAAACGGTCCTGCTTCCATGCCCTCAGCCTCTTACGGAAAGTCTTTCACTTCCTCCCCCTCAATACCCGTAAGACCCTGGTACACGCACTGGTACTAAGTCGGCTGGACTTCAGTAACGCGCTTCTTATCTCACCGAAAGACTCCGCCTTACAGGCCTTGCAGTTGATCCAGAATACAGCAGCCCAATTGATCACCAATGCCCCCTACCACACTCCCTCCCTTCCCCTTCTCCACAAACTGCACTGGCTCCCGGTTCGCAAAAGAATTCACTTTAAAATCTGCTGCTTAGTCTTCAAAGGTCTCCATCAGCTTGGTAAATCATACTTATCAAATAAATTGACAGTATATACGCCCTCGTGCAAGCTTCGTTCGGAAGGCAAAGGCCTACTAGTTATCCCCCATTTCAAGAAAACCAAATGGGGAGGTAAAGCCTTCGCCCACCTTGCGCCCAAATTATGGAATCAACTCCTGGAGACGCTGCGATTAACCCACAATTACCTCAGTTTCAGGAAGAAGTCTTTAGCGCGGAGATGCCCCATGTGGGGTGATTCATGCGCTTTATAAATGAGCCAAATAAAAAATAAAATAAAATAACTGTGTCCTGAGTACTGAATGGCAGTGACCCCAACTTCTGACAGCGACCACAGCACCAGACTCCCTTTGATCAGTGGGGCATATTTCCATATGCAAGGCCAGCGACACGCAGTCCCACGAACCCTCTTTAACACAAGTCGATCCCACATGTGTAACTGTGTCCTGAGTCCAGAAAATACATTTCGTCAGCGTATTCTATGCTTATTTCATCTTTTCTTGATACGCCTACACTGCGCTCAATAGGGCTCACAATTAAAATAATTTCTTGATTCATTAACTACAGAGTCCACTAGGCAAGTAACTATCACAGGCCTCAAATCTACATAATATCCTTTTAGTATCCTTTCTTCTAGAACATTTTTTATATCAGTTATAGCTTTACTGCAATCACTTAATTCATTTTCAAGTGCAAACAAGCACTCATTAAAAATCTACACTGCGGGCAGCAGAGCTCGCAGTTCGAATTTTGGACACATGGTGCCACTAACCCTTTTTAACACAAGCTGATCCCACATGTGTAACTGTGTCCTGAGTCCTGAATGGCAGTGACCCCAACTTCGTGGCAGCGACCACAGCACCAAACTCTCTTCGATCAGTGAGGCATATTTCCATATGCAAGGCCGGCGACATGTAGTCCCACTAACCCTCTTTAACACAAGCCGATCCCACATGTGTAACTGTGTCCTGAGGCCTGAATAGCAGTACCCCCAACTTTGTGGCAGCGACCACAGCACCATACTCCCTTCAGTTTTATTTGTTGTTTTATACATGACTAACAGCCTGATTCATGTTCATGCCGTTTTGCGTGTCCCTAATAGCGAATCATAGCGAATCGCTATTGAGGACACGCAAAACGGCATTCATGTAGGAATTGCTACTTAAATAGCGATTCCTACATGTTCTTTATTTGCGAATAGCAATTTGCTACTCGCAAATACTCCCCAATCATTCCTATGGGCCAAGAGGCCCATTGGAATGAATGGGGATTTGCGAGTAGCAATTTGCTACTCGCAACTGAGATAGCGATTTTAAGGGTGCCAGGGGTGTCCAAAGGACGCCCTGTAGCAACCCTAAAATGCACTTTTGGACAGGTGTTGCGCACACACATGTCCAAAGGACATGTGTGTGTGCTACATGCAACTTTGAATGATGCTTTTAAAAGCATTTTTCTGAGTTTTTGCTATTTACCGACAGGTCTGACCTGTCGGTAAAGAGCGGCCCCAAAAGTCCAAAATCGCAATTTTGTTGTGTGTCATGAATAGCATTTGAGGAATCTCTATTAGAGATTCCTTAAATGCCATTCCACGCAAATATGCGAATTCTTACATAGCGATTTTTGCATTTGGTATCATGAATACCAAATGCAAAAATCGCACTCGCTAAGGGCCAGATTCTGAGAATCTGGCCCTTTGCGAGTGCAATTTACCTACATGAATCAGGCTGTAAGATTCTTCTTTGTCCAACCGCAAAGGGACACTTTCGGGCCCAAGAAGGTTGTTGGGGGTATGTTGGTAATGTGGGAGGAGGGTGTGATACCTGCTGATGTGGGGAGAGGCAGCATGAAAGGGGTATCTCTCACTGAAAGAACTCCGGTATCTTTTCAGAAATGCCTCGGACAGATGCCAGCTGATGCACTGAATCACAAAATGATTTTTCAGTACTTACGTGGTGTGAGTTATGATTAGTTCGCACCCAGGCTTGCAGAGGGACAGCAGGAGCCCCTGGGCTCGACTCACAGAGGGAGAACTACGAGCTGTCTGCTCCCAAAGGAACAGCAGCGTGCTAGCTCGCAGAAATACAGGCACACTAGCGTACTAGCTCGCAAATGTAGAGGCTGCGAGCCGACGGACTGGCTTCTAATGGCATAGCTGCGAAGTGGTGATGTTGGGCAGAGGGAGCATCAAAAAGTTATCTCGCACAGACAGAGCTCCGCTATATTAAATTGCCCCCGAGACCTTTCTTTTATATTTTCACTCGATGCAAGAAAGCGCCGTTTCTGGACCAAGACCATTCTCCCTGCCAAATTTGGCGTTTCGACCTGTAGCCTTGTCTAAAGTTTCCTATGGAAAATCCATTGAGAAAACACGGTTTCACAACCTCCACATAGCTACATGTCGCAGGCGTATTCCCTATTGGTGTGCAGGTCAGTGGTCTAGTTGTCAACATGTTACGGCTACTCCATGAGGGCAGGTTTGCACACACACCACACCCATCCGGCACATATGTCACAGGCCATGTGACCACGCAAATATAATGGATCGACAACGTCACATCCTTTATTGCCAGTGTTGACTGGATGTCGGACGCGCCACGGGTCTTAATCATAAAGAGTCCATGAACACTAAGCTGTATGGCCCTCAGGGGCCTACCACCACGTGGCATGGACTAAAGATGCACAGGGTTAGTGCTACCCGAAGCTGATGTGCCCGTCACGGGCCTACCACCACGAGGCATAGACTTGAGTTGCATAGGGTTAGTCGCACCCTAAGTTCTATGGCCGTCAGGGGCCTACCACCACGTGGCGCACACTTGAGTTGCACAGGGTTAGCGGCACCAAAAGCTGATGTGGTCTCCGCCATTGATGACTCGGGACTCAGCGAAATGTGTGAGATCTGCAGGGCTGCGGAGAAGCTGATGTGGTTTCCGCCATTGATGATCATGACTCAGGACTCAGCGACACCTGTGAGATCCGCAGAGTTTTGATGGGCTCGTGGAGTGCCCACTGGTAGACACTCCGGTAACAGCAGGTAATTATTTGGTCATGGATGCGCAGGGGCGGCAGAGTCTCTCTCTCTATCTCTCTCTCTCTCTCTCTCGCTCTCTCTCTCTCTCTCTCTCGCTCTCTCACTTCCCTCTCTTCACTCTCTCTCTCACTCTCTTCCTTCCTTTCCTTCTATCTCTCTCTCCCTTCTCCCTTTCTCACTCCCTTTCTTTCCTTCCCTCTCTTTTTCTCTGGCTTTTTTTCCTTCTCTGTTCCTCTGTGTCTCACTCCTTTGATATGCACATTACACACCTCCTTATTTTGTGCTTTATTTTCCAGGTTCTGTCATCGACATCCATGGTCCCCACAGGAGTGTTCCACCTTGTTGTTTTATATTCTTTTTGTTAAATTTAGTTTATTAGTTTATTGTTTATATATATATGTTTATGAAAAAATAAGTTTGAAAAAAAAGTTTTGGGTTGTTTTCTTAAGTGTTGTGTGACTCTTTCAACGTTTTTATTACTGTTATTTGGTGATGTCCACCATGGTGTTAAATTTTGGGGCAGTTATTGCGGCAATACTGGTGCACCAACTTCTGAATAGTGTGTTAGATTTATCTCAACTTTAGTTGCATTAAAGTGCTGAGCAGCCATTCCCGTGCAAAAAGACATGAGGTGCACCTTTGCGATTTATTCTAATTACTAAAATCCTGTATTGAATTGCACTGTGGTGGTGGGTGCACTTACAGTGTACACACAAAATCAATAGAGAAATCTCATTGTCTTTATATAGATTGGGAATAGTGGGTCAGGTGCTGGATCTTGATGGGATACACTGACCACTTCGTTTATTGTTCTGTACCCAAAAAAAATCACATCACAACTTTCACAATAACTGCGATGCGAAACAAATTCCGGCGATAAGCTGCGTTAGCACCAGGGATTTTAAACCTGCTTTCTGCTGGTGTTGAGCAGGACGACTACCTGCAGCATGAAAGGGAACACAGCCAAGAACCACACCGGAACACCCACAGGTTCTACAGAGTCAATGAGCTGGGATACCCATCGCAACAACCCCAGGACCGCCAACGCCCCCCGAACCTGCATTTGAGCAAGTGTGTCCATGTGGTTATTGTGTTAGCATGATAGGCACGGGCCCTGCAACATCACAGTGTGCTGTGTTCAGCGGACATTACCATGTCACCTCAGCGTTGGCAGTGACCCTGGTCATGTAGCTACGCACGCTTCCTCCTGCATGCACAAGCGGCATGTGCTGTTAATGCGTCGTAAACAGGTCAGCGCAGGGGTGTGCCTGTCCGGCAAGGGGAACAGGGTGTCTTGGACTTTTCCATGTGCCGGAAGTGCGGTAAGTGTGTCTCTGTGCTCAGGTGTGGCCTGCCACAAGGGTCGCAGCAGTCAATATTGTTAAGTGGCATGCACCACCTCCAAAAGGCAGTGTCACAGTGTTGCATGTCTGCTGCATGTCCTGGGTGCACTGCCTTTGGCAGTGCTGTGGATCACTTACTGGCTGAGCTTCCTCATTGCGGACATCACATGCATTCAACCTGTATTCCAATGTTGCACGAGCCTATCCGAGGGGTGCATGGACGTGTGACTCTCCAACGAGTAGGTAGCTGACATGGATTACGATGGGTGTGAGCGCCCCTTGTTGGCCCATGACCAGGAGTGTCATGGTGATGCCCATTTATGTCATGCATGGATGTTTGGTATGCATGTTGGGAACTGGGCCTGGGAGATTACACGTGTCGCAGTATGCAGTGAGCAAATTGACCCACTTCCCGATTCTGCTTTGGTGCACATTGGGTAAAGTGGTTGGAGTCAGCACATCTGTCCCGGTCACCTGATGGATTAGGTCGATGACATGTCAAATATTGTGGCCAACCATCCCTCTTTAGAGAAAGTGGCTTAAGCAGCTGCACTCGCGTTCATGGACGAGTGACAAGGTGCCTGCAACCACAACTCGATGTGCCATATTGCATGTGTCCCGTCGCATCATTGCACGTTGTACATCTGGTCACATGTCCCAAAACAACAGTGGACATGGCTGCATTGGCGTCAAATTATGTATGAGGCGCAGACAGCCAACACTGCTTGACACTGACGTGTATTGGTGATGGACTACCCCGAGGTGAATATGGAAGTTTTCCTACGTTCCTTATTCAGGCATGCTGTTGTACTTGTTTGCATATCGTGGCACTAATCTTGGCTGTACTGACACACACTTTTTTTTATAAAGTTTCTAAATTTTCACTTGTCTCCAAATGTATTGTGTCTTGATTTGTATGCCAATATGTGTGTCACGCACTCTCTGGCTGCCTGTCATACGTGAAATTCTACCCCATCCGGGCTGTGGGTTTGGACCTATGCATTCTCATTTGCCTCTTTCGTACTGGCGCTTTGGATGCTTATCTGCCACAGGCGAGTGCATTTGTGTCCTGTGTTCGATTGTGCGAATGTTTGTGTTTGGACAACATTATGTTGGATGTTGGTGTACTCTGCTTCCTATGTGTGTGTGCTGCATTGTGTGTGAGATGTCCCTTCATGTGAGCTTTTCTTCACCCTTCTCCCTTTCAGGCAGTGTGGTTTTCACTACTATGCCTGTTCAGTGGTGTAATGTTGGCGGGTTGTGTGACTTGTGCTCCTTGTTGGTGTGTTTCATTGTGACCATGGTTTGTCTATAGTTGTGCTGTACTTAATTGTGCATGTGTGCCACTGTGTGCATCGCCCCCCGTCCCCCCAGTCCCTGCTTCTTCCTCTTCCTGGTACTGTTGTGTCTGTAATTTTGTTGCTCCACACATAAATACATGTAATGAACAAATTAGAATAGTTCCTTGATTCTTTTAGGTTTCAAAACTTCTCTCTATTGTTTTTTTTCCCCATATAAACAGTTTTTTATATATTCAAGGACACATAGAAGTCAGAAGTGCAACGTATTCTATCAACACACTTTCTAGAACATTCTACAACACGTGCAGGTTAAAAGTTCATATTTTTTTTAAACCTAACGATATATTTTTTTTGCTACATTTTCTCGAACATTTAACGAACGTGCAGGTTAAAAGTTCAAAAATGCTTTAAGTTTGAACAGTGCCTTCCAAATGCAAGTATCCGGTGTGGTTGAGTTGAGCAAATTTTATCCTATGATATCTACTCCACGTTTAAACTGCTTTTTCTTAACCAATCACAAAGATGCTTTTCCACAAAACGAATGTACACCCTACTTTTAAAAAACAATGCTTTTCATCTCCCAATCAGGTATAATTTTGTATGGCAAAAAAAAGTAGTTCCCCATCTTTAAACATATCTCTTATTCTACAAATGGACTGCATGAGCTACAGACATCTATCCATTCCTTCCAGCTATACCTTCAAAATGCTAGTGTGGATCGTAGGACATAGCTATGTTTTCTGGTGCAAGAGGTATGCAGAATAGAGACGTATTGGCTTAGACCTAGGTTTACAAAATGTGGACATTAAATTGTTTGGACAGAGAGGATTGAAGTGGCACCAATTGTTGCCTTTGGTTAAAACCTGTTTGCATCTCCAACACTCTGACCTCATGATTGTGCACTGTGGTGGAAACGACCTAGGCAAATTGACTGGGGTAGGTTTGCAAATGAAGGACACCTTTCTACAATTGATGTTGCTTTTGCCTCAAACTGTCTTGGTATATTCCAATATATGCCAAAGACAGAAGTGGAAATGGTCAAACCAAATTTGTTCTCAGATTGAAAAATCTAGGAAGAATGTCAACAAAGCTGTGCCTGCATACCTCAGAGACCATAGAATGGGGTTGATCTGCAACAACAACATGCGTTTTGATGTGGCTGATATCTACAGAAGTTATGGAGTACACTTCACAGATCAGGAAAATCGAGTTTTTCTGAAGAACTTGAAGCTGTGCATCCGCACTTATATGTGGCTTCAACTAATATATACAAGGACTCTTTTTAGAGCCACCTTACATTCCCAATATCGGTTTGCAGAGTGACAACTGCAATCTGGCTATCACAGGGAGACCTGCGAGCCGTCAAGCAAACTTGCAGAGGGACACCTGCAGCCAGTGGGCTCAGCTCGCACAAGGAGAGCTATGGGTTGTCGGCTCGGCTCGCACAGTGTGAGCTACTGGCCGTTGGCTCGCAAATGCACACCAGCGTGCTGGCTCGCAGAAGGAGAGCTTGATTCTAACTCGCAAAGGGACAGCCCCTCCTACACCATTCACCCCCAAACTTTCAATATAGGAGCTGATCAAAAAAATAGAAACTTTTGGGATAATTTAATAAAGATTGGTCAAACGACGCCAAAGTTACAAGCACAAATAAGACTCCACGAGGGCACCCCCCTCCCAACATAAGTGAAGCCCCAGGGCTGCGTGGATCCCAGCGGACCCCCGCAATCCCTGCCAGCCCTTGCTGTTATATTTTAAGAAATACCCCCGGAACCAAGCCCACCCAAGGGCATCATTGAAATTAAACACGAGAACCTGCGACCCCAGCGTGAATTTTTGCCGATTTAAAAAAAAAATGATTTTCTGGGTCCTGAGCAGACCTAGGGGGTCAGAGTTTTTCTACCCTAACCTCTTCTCTTGTTTTATACCTTTGTTTCTCCATTTTCGGGTAACTCACTTCTTCCGCGCCACAAGATGGTTGCCAACAATTCCTGTTTGGAGTGCTAGCAGCCAATCACAGTGAAGCTCGCACACGCGACTTAGGCTCCGCCCAGATATCGAAACTTTTATTTTTCTAATTTCTCAGCAACTACTGAACGGATTCACACCATTTTCATCAGGTCGCTTTCTAGCCCACGCACTACCTTTCTGCCAAATTTGGAGTAATTCCGTTCAGTAGTTTTGGCTGTAGCCTTGCACAAAGTTTCCTATGGAAAATTGATTTTGTGACTCTTATTTTATGAATTTCTCAAAAACTACTGAACGGATTTACACAATTTTAAAAAAAGGTCGCTTTCTGAACCAAGCTTTACCTTTCAGCAAAATTTGGGGTAATTCCGTTCAGCAGTTCGGGCTGCAGCTCATCGCAAAGTTTCCTATGGAAGTCAGCATGGAGAAAACGACCTTTGTGACCCCCCTTTTTTCTCAGCCCCCGCTTCACGAATCACCCCCAAACTTTCAGGATAGGAGCTGACTATGGAAACTAGGTTCTAACTATAACTAGTTACTGGCGACCGCCAGTAGGTAATATATATATATATATATATATATATTTTTTTTTTCTACAAATCGCTGCAAAAGCGGTTTCCCTTCCTGCGACTTAGGTGCCAGCCAGCACAGATATCTATGAATTTCTCAGTTCACAACCAGATGGTAGGAATTTTAGAGGCGGCCCACCAGGAAACTGCAAAACAGATTTATTGTGCACCAAACTTAAGGACAACACGTTTCAGCGTTAGCCATTGTCTTACCATCTGGTTGTGAACTGAGAAATTCGTATATATATATATATATATATATATATATATATATATATATATATATATATATATATATATATATATATATATATATATATATATATATATATATATATATATATATGACGTCCACTATGCTGCTTGAACGAGCCTCGACCAACCAACGTTGATGCCGTCGGTAGTAGCAGCCGCTACCTCGATATATGTCAAGTACTGGATCCCACCAATTCGAAGGACACAGAGACGGCACACCAGGAAATCTTGCACAAATCCTTTATTGTGCACTCTTTAACCAAGGACGACGCGTTTCGGCGTAAGCCTTTTTCAAGTAACCACCATCTTGTATTTCGCCAAACTTATAGTCCCACATTTGTGTCAATGCTCAATGAACATAGAAAAAACACTTAGCTACGTACATTATGCCAGATAAGCACATTAAACATTCAAGGCTGATATATACACACTTTAGATAAATTCATGAAAGTGAGTGTCAATCGATTATTGAATGGGAGCAAGTGGTGTGAAGAGTTTGACAGTTGTCACGTTGGTTATCATAAGATATTAGTCAGATGTGGGTGACTAAGAACTGCCCCAGGCGGTATATCTATGGGGATTTGTAGTTCGTAATATGCCTGACCCCAATTGCTGTAGCCCGTCAAGTTTAAGGACTGTGGTCCGTGATATCGTAATAACGATAATCCCGACCAATGAAGGCCGAGGATAGACGGACGAGCGCTAAGCCTACCGGGAATTGTAGTTTAGCGTGTGATTATGTGG
This sequence comes from Lissotriton vulgaris, assembly GCF_964263255.1. Classification (NCBI taxonomy): domain Eukaryota; kingdom Metazoa; phylum Chordata; class Amphibia; order Caudata; family Salamandridae; genus Lissotriton; species Lissotriton vulgaris. The sequence goes on along the minus strand of NC_141687.1, from coordinate 1,243,996,157 downwards.
GGGTTCGAGACCGTAGTCACGAAATTTAATTATATCACGGGAGCTCCCGGATTTAAAGGCAAAAGGTAGGCATGGAGACCCGGTCTGATCCTATGTTAATTGGATCATTGTCGGGTATGTCAATAGAGGAGAGCTCCCCTCGTAATCTGACCATCTTATGTGGCTTGTGACATGGTAACTGGTGGTGGTAGGGTCAGGGCTCGAGTGCTTTTACATTGGGGATGAGTGTAAGGTGACATACATATAATAAAGTGAATGTGTGTGTAATTGTGAAAGTAAGTGATACAATTAAAATAAGACAACAACAATACTCAACATACAATCTATCTTAGTGAGTATAGTGCTATTCCCCTATATTATAATATTGTGATTTCGACAGTAGGAACCACAGGATACAACCTATTACATGAATATTGGTTATGCCTTTCCTACCTCTTATTCATTACATTACCTACTGGCTATCGCCAGTAGGTATATATAGTTAGGATTTATTCCCTATGGGATTTTTGAAAATTCTATGTCTAATAACTTTGGCGTTTGTAGACGGAATCGGCTGAAATTTTCAGGAAAATGGCACATTTTGTTTCTGAGCAGCCCTTGAAAATTTGGGGGGGTTTTGTCGAGGGGGGGCCGAGAAAAAAGGGGGGTCCCAAAACGCGTTTTTCCCATGTTAATTTCCATAGGGCGGTTGGACTCACTTTTAGCTCGAACGGCTGAATGGATTTGCACGAAACTTGGCAAAATTGTAGGGACTGTTAGCCCGATGTGCCTTTGCTAGGTCTCAATATATGTGCTCCAGTAGTTTTTGAGAAATTAACGTTTAAAACAAGATATATATCTGTAACAGCGCTCCAGGCTGCGCTCCGGTTCGCTTACTTTTCGCGAAACGGAACTTTGAGCGCAGAAAGCTGATTGGCTCTCCGGTGTCTGTCAACATTCTAAACAGTCCGGAGCGGCCGCCATCTTATCTCTCAGTAGGATCGAGAGAGAAGAAGAGGTGAAAAACAAAGGGGGAATTTAATGAAAGGGGGCAAGGTATACCCCTCTTGACCCCCTAGGAATGTTGTTGGGGTTATTAAAGGGTCCCGTGAGGAAAATAAAAAAAAATGATTTTTCACGGTAGAAGCGCTTCACGGGCCGCGAACTGGGCCGCAAACTGGTAGCGAAACGGGACTTCGCCATTTTGTGCTTCGTTTTAATTAAATTACTAGGTATAAGGGGGTGCGGGAGACGTATCCTAATCCCCTATGTTTCATGAGGATGGCTGAGGAGGCTCATATATGTTGATACATCTCTTCCAGCGGCTGTGCGTGAGCTTTTTATTTTTTTTGCTGCGTGACGTCTGTTAACGTTCGATTCGATGGAAATCAGGAAGTGTTGACCGCCAATTTGTCACTGCGATAAAATATTTTGTTATAAATGAATCCTTATTGATAAACATTGTCTGCACCATCTTGCCTTTTTTCAAATGCCACAATTTTGTCGTGCACGGCAGCCATTTTAGATGCCAGGCTGGTCCCAGGCTATCACCTACCCCTGTGGATGTAGTTTATGGCCCCAGCTGTAGAGAATCCAGACATGCCAACCCTCCCGATTCAGGCGTGAGACTACTGATTTCAGTGCTAGTCTCCCGCCTCCCAATTTCTGCAAGCAAAAACCCGGGGGCATATTACCAACAACTAGCGATAATTTTTGTCTCTAACTTGTTTAGAGACAAAAATTATCGCCGCATATCGGCGATTTTTATCGCAGATAAACCTTGCTATTAGCAAGGTTTATCGCAAATGCGATAAAAAACGGCAGCAATGCATGAATATCGCTGAAAAGTCAGCGATATTCATGTATTATCGAGCAAATGCTCTTAGCCATGTTATCCACCTCCCATTGGATAACATGGCTAAGAACTGCTCAGGGCACTATCACTGACATGCAAAGCGGGGCCCACGATGGTCGCTATCTCCTTTTAGCTGTCACTAACTGGTGTTAGCGACAGCTTGGTAATAGGGAGATAATTTTATCTCCGCTTTCTTGGCTTTTAAAGCCAAAAAAGCGGAGATAAACCCCCTTGATAATATGCCCCATGATTCCTCGGGGTTTCAGCTGACAGGGCTTGGTATTGTGTTACGTGGTAATTCTTCCAGGAAATGTCAGAGGGTCGATGCAGGGGTTCTAGAAGGGGTGATAAACCATTTAAGCCTCATAAACAAGCGCATGGTCTTTTAAAGATCTGTGAAGTACTCGGGGCGGCGGTGTGTGTGTGTCCTCTTTCAGGAGCGGGCGGGGGGGGGGAATGCCAGCAACTTTCAGGCTAGGCAGTGTTCAACACTTGCATCACCCTTTCTCTGCCTGCTATTGCGCTCCATGCTTCGGAAAGGTAAGAAAAAGAACGTGCATTTGAGTTTGAAATGTCCGATCCTGTAGCAGTCACTTGCAAAGCCCACACATGACAATAACCCGATTCAAGGCCCCATTCACCCGTTTTTAAAAAAATATATAACACTCCAACAAAGTAACATTATAAAACTTTATTAACTTTTAAATATAATGAACGGAACAAAAACTGTAAAAACATTTAAACATTTTTCACCAAAAAAAGCAACAATTGTCAGAAGCTGTCTTTTGTGCGAATAGTCCCAAGGCAGCACAACGTGCTGAGTTCTGGACGGCACCCAGGTGATGTCGCCTGGGTGCCGCACTGGTTTTGGTATCCTACAATGCTGCTCTGAAAATTGGCGTGGGGCGTCCCGGGTGGTGGCCTCGTCAGTAGCGGTCTGTTGTGCGAATAGTCCCAAGGCAGCAGAACGCGCTGAGATGTTGATGGCACCCAGGTGATGTCCAGAAAAAACTGCCGCACTGGTTTTGGTATCCTACAATGCTGCTCCGAAAATTGGCGTGGGGCGGCCCGGGGGGGGGGGGGCGTGGGGGAGGCGGCGTGAACGGGCCTCCCCAGGTGGCGGCCATCCAGCTGAGTTGCGCACGCTCTTGCGGCTACAGCGTCTCGCTCACCATGTTGTTGAGTTTCTCCCACTCTTGCAGTGCAGCGATAGGCGGCTGCCACATGACTCTTAAAATGGCGGACGGCTCTTCGGTTTTGGGCCTGGTCCACTAAAATGGCCCTGGGACACCTTGGAACTCGGACGCTTGCCTGCTAGGGCTTGGGCTCCATTCTCGAAAAGCGTCCCCTCAGCCGTGAAGATTCTACAAAAGTCTTGGGGGCCCTCGACTCCCGCAGGCTTCCGGTGGGGAGCGGCTGCCATGATTGCTCGCGGAATGACCACGACGGAGCCACGAGATGGTGGTGCTCTCATGCTGACGCCAGCTTCAGTCTGAAACATCCAGAAACAAGGTGGGGCTTTCATCGTTTGGGAAAAAAAAATTTCTAAACCAATGAAAAGTGTTATTTTTAGGTCATATGACCAAGCCTTCCATCTTTAGGAAACCAAAAGTAAAATGAACCAATGAAAAGTTTTATAAACAAGTCACATGACCTGTTATGCGGCATAGGGCTACAAAAAGCGTAGAAAATCCGTTGGCACGTGAGGCGGCGTCAGTAGCGGACCGATGTGCGAATAGGCCGAAGGCAGCACAACGCGCTGAGATCCGGATGGCAACGAGGTGGTGTCCAGCAAATTGCCGCACTGGTGTGGCCATCCTACAATGCTGCGCCGAAAGTCGGCGTGGGGCGCCCCGTTGGCCTGTGAGGTCGCGTCAGTCAGTGGGGGCTGTGCGTCTCCCCCAAGATGGAGGCTCCTCGGCTGCAGTGCGGCGCCCCTTAGCGTTTCACTCGCCGTCCAACTGAGTTGCGTCCGCACTTGCGGCTACAGTAGGCCGAAGGCAGCACAACGCACCGAGATCCGGATGGCACCGAGGTGGTGTCCAGCAGATTGCCGCACTGGTGTGGCCATCCTACAATGCTGCGCCGAAAGACGGCGTGTCCAGCTGAGTTGCGGTCACTCTTGCGGTACAGTGACTCGAACGCGCCGAGATCCGGATGGCACCGAGGTGGTGTCCAGCAAGTTGCCGCACTGGTGTGGCCATCCTACAATGCTGCGCCGAAAGTCGGCGTGGGGTGCCCCGTTGGCTTATGAGGTGATGTCAGTAGTGGACCGATGTGTGAATAGGTCGGAACCAGCACAAGGCGCCAAGATCCGAATGGCAAGTCCTGGATGTTGAGTGCCATAGTTGAGAGTTCTGAGCAGTGCTTGTAAGACTGTCTGAAGCTTATTTGCACCTGCTGCAGCTTCACTATTGCCCTGGTGTGGCCAAAGGTCGCACATGACATAGGCGGCCGGCTCCCGAGGTCCGGCGGAACTTTTTTCCTTTTCTTTTCTGCTTCTTGTCCTACAATCCGTTTCATCTGAAAACACGACCAGGTCCCTGAATGTGTGCAGGGGGACGCTATTGAGTGAATGAAAATGGCGGCTTGACACAAAGCTGACTCACGCGTTGCTGTTGATGCTATACAGACAAAAATTGGTTTTCAGTTTGTACATTCTTCAGGATTTTTTTTCCATCCAAGGCTGATTGAGAGTTTGTAGAAAAATGGCTTCAGATTTTCCACATACTACTCTTCAACATTCTTCCTAAATGTAACAATGTGAAACTCACTAGGAGAACGGCTGTTTATGTTTCCTTTCAAAATGCTGCCAATAATATTTTCTGAATGGAAGACACCATCTTGTAGCATAAAGGGCCGAAAGGGGTTCTGGTCTGGCCGATGGTTGGTGGAGACATTTTGACTATATCTTGGACCTGCCCGGCCTCGCCCAAAATGGCGCCGGTATAAATGGGACTCGTAACTCCTTGTTGTGTACTGGTTGAACAACCTTGATATCACGAGATATGAATGCAGTTTTGATGCTCATGGCGGGCGGGGACGAGAATTGATTGAATATTTCGACATCCCTATTGATATTAAGTTCTGATGTGTTATTGATTACTGTACTATTGAAAGTTCGAATTAACGTCACCCATGGTACTTGCACGCAAATGTATATAAGTGGCCCTGTCGTATTTTAATTACAAAATGTACGTCCACCGATTCCGCAACTGTTAGACACCTTAGTTCTTGCAACCTAATGGCTCGTTCGTTACGTTCCTCCATAATGTAAATGTCTCCTCATCATATACGATTCCAGTTTGCTCCGTGGCCGGCCCACGTGGTTATAGGCCCGTATTTGTATACTGACATTTTCACAATAAAGGTTTTTAAAACAAAACATGGTAGTAGTATTTACATTGGTAAAGTTTTTACTTTTAGTCACTGTTTTCGAATCAGTAAAAGGCAAGTGAAATAAAGTAGTCCAATTACATGACGGATAAAAGGTATAATATGTAGGAACGCAGTAAAGATAAATGGTCAAGGGCAGTTGTGTTTTTCATTTCTGCAACATAAAGTGATCGATAAGAATCTGATAATCAGGCGTATCGGCGACTAAAACAGCAGACCGAGTCTCTTTTACTCAACGGCTCCGTCATGGAACGAAGAAACGCCCTTTTTCTCGAAAAAGGAATATATTTTACTTGCAGGACAGTTGTAAATTTTCCGGGAAAGTACATTAGCCTGGAATATTATAACATATGTTTAAAAAAAAATAATGTTCGAAAACAATAAAAAGCGTAATTTTTAGGTCATATGACCAAGCTTTTCATCATTAAAATAACAAAAGTAAAATGAACCAATGAAAAGTTTTATTAACAAGTCACATGACCTGTTATGCTTACGTTACGCGCTGCGCGCCGCGCCTCGGATCACTTCCGGGTGCGCTAACGCGGCGTGTCATATAACGCATTACGCGACAACGTAGGTCAAGAATATAGTCAAAATGTCTCCACCAACCAGCGTTCGGAACACAACCCCTTTCAGCAGTCCAAAAAGTTCTGTTAAATGACAACAGAGGGGACAGGCAACAAGAACCATCAGTCAAAGAGGGGAGGGCAAGTTCTTCTCTTCCGGGTCATGTTGGGGCGCTATCGGAACTGATCGAATTGGTAGTCTACAGTGTTTCTGGATGTTTCAGACTAAAGCTGGCGTCAGCATGAGAGCACTACCATCTCGTAGCTCCGTCGTGGCCATTCCACGAGCAGACATGGCAGCCGCTCCCCACAAGAAGCTTGCGGGAGTCGGGGGCCCCCAAGACTTTTGTAGAATCTTCACAGCTGAGGGGACGCTTTCGAGAATGGGACCCAAGCCCTATCAGGGAAGCGTCCGAGTTCAAAGGTGTCCCAGGGCCATTTTAGTGGACCAGGCCCAAAACCGAAGAGCCGGCCGCCATTTTGAGAGTCCTGTGGCAGCCGCCTATCGCTGCACCGCAAGAGCGGGAGCAACTCAACTACATGGTGAGCGAGACGCTGTAGTCGCAAGAGCGGGCGGTAAACAGCTGAATGGCGGAAGAGGCACAGTGTAGCAAAAGCGGGCGGAATGGCAACTGAAACGGTAAAGGGGCGCCCCACTACAGCGTGTCTTCAGGTCAAACGGATTGTGGGACAAGGTCCAGAATAGAAGAGTCATCAAAAGGCAAAAAGTTCCGCAGGACCCCGAGAGCCGGCCGCCTATGTCGGGGGTGATCTCAGGCTACACCGGTGCTATAAGACTTGGGGAGGGGGTCGGAGCCAAGTGTCTTCTCCGAGTCCATGGCCATCACACCGCCCCTCGGGGGCCTCCGTCAAGCTGTTTAGGTTGGTTTCATATCACATTGTTTTCAAATGCAGTCAGGTCCACAAACGACACTCACTTACTTTGAGAATAGTGAAGCTGCAGTAGGTGGAAATAAGCTTCAGACAGTGTTACAAGCGCTGCTCAGAACTCTGAACTATGGCACCCAACATCCAGAACTTATGCCATTTGAGAATGGCAGTGACATTGAAGCAACTCAGGGACCAAAACCATTAACGTACTTTCACTTATGAAAATCTTACTTGGGGAGGGGGCAGGAGCGAAGCGCCCCCTCCCAGTCCGAGCCACCACACCGTATGTTGAAAATCTGAAGCCATCGTTCTACAAAGTCAACCAACCTTGGATTGAAAAATCTAGAAAAATGTACAAACTGAAAACCAGTTTTGGTCTGCATAGCATCAGTAGCAACGCTTGCTATCAGAGTGCATGAGTTTCATGCTCGATCGATTGAGCTAGCCGGATCGGACAATAAAAAGTATAAAATAGTTATGTAAATAGTTATTTAATAAAATGTTTTACCCTGTTTCTTTGCTGGTGTGTTGTCTATATTTTTAATATTTGCATAGGGTTTGTCGTTATTTTGGGCGGGGTGGGTGACGGAGTCGAGCTGTCTTGCAGCCCTCATGGTGTGGAGCTCAGTTCATCTCACTATTTTCGTATTTCTCATGAAGGGTTGTTCCTAATATTTCTATTTTAGCGAGGTCAAAAAGAGATCCAATTAGTGGCCTACTGATTTTGCTCGATTACTTTTATTTTTTTACACGATTTTTCACTATCTGCAAAGACTAAACAGAGTATTGCGACTTTGTGCTTGTTTGTAAATAGAGAATGAACCAAAGAGAATCAATTGTAAAACAGTAAATGCTTGGATAACAATCAATCAAATGGAGAGACAAGCAGGTACGACGGATTACAACGGGGGTAAAGGTCTGCGTTAACTACCGTTCACTATCTGCAAAGAGAGAGTACTACTAAGAGAAAAGAGGGGAGGGGGGGTGCAGCGTTCAAAGCACATCAGCGTGCATAAATACGAAAATGTTTTTATCTATCACGTACTTGACATTTTAAAGCTTTTCATATTTGCTATTAAAAAACCATTGAAATTCACTGAAAAAACCATAGGTTATAGTCGATATATAGTTAGGAATTTGCATTTACAAAACCTTGAAAATTCAATGAAAAAACCATTGGTTTTAGGCCATATATAGTTAGGGATTTGCATTACAAAACCTTATTTTACTCACATAAAACCATTGAAATTCCATATATAGTTAGATGCGCTAACTATATATCGCGCACCCGCAATCCACTGCTGATGATGTCACATATTACATCATTCATGACATGGTCAGTGACATCACTGATGACATCACTGATGACAACTCAAATGACATCACTGATGACATCTCAAATGACATCACTGATGACATCACTGATGACAACTCAAATGACATCACTGACAACATCACAGATGACATCATTCATGTGTTAATACGATGAACCTCTACAGACTCTGATATATCCTTAGATACACTCAGTGAAAACAGACACTCACAGACTGTCACTCATCCATGGAGTTACTCATACACCTAGACAGTCATGCAAAGAATCAAACACACCTCCAATTCCTCAACTATACAGTTATACACACCTTACTTATTGAAACATATTCTAACACATATTTACTCTCTTATACAATCCTTGATACATGTTCACAATGATCCATACAGCCACTCACACATTCACTGGCTCTTATGCACAGTTATTTATATATGTTAACTCTCATATGTACTGTGTTTTACATATGTACTTACTTTGACATGTAGCACTTTTGAAACCATACATCTAGTGAATCAACTGCTTACACATCTATGCACAGAGTCACACACCTCCCAGCCACCCACACACATACTCAGTCTCCCATACAAATACTTGAGCAACCAATCAATAACCCATATAGTTATTCATATAGCTACTGATCAACACATGCAGCAGTTTACAGAACAACAGATATAATGATGCACAAATTAATACAGTTTAATCACTAACCCATGCACTCAGTGAGACACATTTAATCACTCCCTCATACAATCAGTCATGCACCTACTAAATCCTTCATCCAGACATTTATACATCCACTCATTCTTCAATATGTAAGACATATTTTAACTTTACAGAAACATACAGTCACTGGATGTTGTCATCAGTGATGTCATTTGAGTTGTCATCAGTGATGTCATCAGTGATGTCACTGACCATGTCATGAATGATGTAATATGTGACATCATCAGCAGTGGATTGCGGGTGCGCGATATATAGTTAGCGCATCTAACTATATATGGAATTTCAATGGTTTTATGCGAGTAAAATAAGGTTTTGTAAATGCAAATCCCTAACTATATATGGCCTAAAACCAATGGTTTTTTCATTGAATATATATATATATATAGGGGATTTCTTTCAATAAAAAAGTGACAGTGTAACACAAAACAACATTCATCATACTGCGGGTTTGCCTCTACCCTGTACTGATTAGTCTTAGGAGCCTATGTGGGATGCTAGTTCTTCCCCATAATTCAGTCCTTTAGGGGCCTTGCTCTCCATGTCTATAATGTTTCTGGACTCTCTAATTCTCAGCTGTGTTTTGCGGTCCCCACCTCTAATGGTTTTCGGTATTTTGTCTATGCCATAAAATCACAGGCTGCCATTGTTTCCACTATAAACTTCTTCATAGTGGCGGGCCATAGGGTAATTGTGATCTTTGTTAGAAATCGCACGGAGGTGCTGCAGAATCCTGATTTTTAGGGGATGTTTGGAACTGCCCACGTACTGGAGCCCACATGGGCATTCCAGCACGTAAACAGTGAACTCGGTATTGCAGTTGATTTGTTGGTTGATGGTTCTAATCTGACCTGATCCTGTTCTGTAATTTTTGCATGATTTACCGTTGCAATCACATTTGCAGCTGCCACAGGTGGTGAAGCCATTCGGAATCGGAGGCCACTTCATTTTGGCCGATTCCTTAGGATAGCTATGCACTAGTCTGTCTTTCAGAGATCGTGCCTGGCGATAGGTTATTTGAGGTCTATTGCCCACTAGCCCTCCCACGATTGGGTCAGACGTCACTAACTTCCAATTGGCTCTCATTATCTTTTCCAGGGCCCAAGCTCCCCTACTATAGTTGGTGATCATCCGGGGTGCAGTAGGTTGGCTCCTATTTTCCATTACCTTCCTTTTAGAGTCACTCTTGGACGTTCTAAATAGGACTTCTTCATGTTTTAGGTCCTGGACTTTAATCTGGGCAGTTTTTAATGTTTCTTCGCTGTACCCTCTCTGGCTAAAGCGTTCTATCATGGCTTTCTGTTCTTTATGGAAATCCACATCGGTGCTGCAATTGCGGCGAGCCCTCAGCAACTCCCCGTAGGGGATGCTCCTCTTGAGGGGAGCTGGGTGGTGGCTCGCCGCATGCAGCACCGCATTTCCGGCTGTGGTCTTCCGGAACAGGCGCGTGGTCAGATTGCAATCTCTAATCTCCACTGCCACATCCAAAAATTCACAATATGTGTTACTGATCACATATGTGAACCTTAGATTGAGGTCATTATTTCCTAGATGACTGATGTATTGTCTTGCTAGTGCTTCAGGGCCATTCCAGATTAAAAACAGATCGTCGATGTATCTGACCCACATCAAGATGTGGTCAGTATACATCTCGGACCCTTCAGCCTTTTCAAACAAAAAAATATTTTCCTGAAGACAGAATAACATCATTGTCTGAAGCATGGTATTGTGCCCCCAACAATCCACATGTCGACTCCTCAAAAAATGCATACATGTCTCTACACCTTTCAATTGATTGATACAAGTGTACAAAGAACATACATCCATACTGATCATATAGTATCCCTCCTCCCATTTTAAATCATGCAGTCTTCTCAAAAAGTCTGTGCTGTCCTTGCAGTATGAATTGAGATTCTGGACATATTCATTCAGATACAAATCCAGGAATATGGATGTATTTTCCAGTAATCCTCCATTTGAGGATACGATCGGACGCCCTGGTGGTCTAGTGGGGTCTTTATGGATCTTGGGGAGGAAATATATACAGGGGATACGTGGATTTTCTGTCTTTAGAAATGTGTATTCATCGGTGTCTAATAGACCGGTATGATACCAGCCCCCAAGTAGTGCATGATACTCCTTTATGGTACGTCTGTACCGTTCCCAATTGATGAGTTCATAGCATGAGGGGTCGTTCAGCTGTCTCATAGCTTCCTGTTTGTAGTCTTTGTAGTTCATGATTACTACGTTGCCCCCCTTGTCGGAGGGCTTGATTACAATTGTCGCATCCTCCTCTAATGCCTTCAACGCGGTCCTTTGATCTTTCGTCAGGTTATCCCATTTAGAGTTTTTGAAATTCATTCTAGTTTGTTTTAGCTCATTTATCACTGCTTGGTTGTACGCTTCTATATTATCAAATGGGACATTCGGATTAAATTTAGTCTTTAGTTTTAGGCCACTGTGTTTGACATGTCCGCCTGTTACGCCACAGGCTTGTAAAACAATGTGATCATTTCTCTCATTTTCAACTGCTATTTCCAATTGGTACATGTCCCTTAACAGTTCCAAGTCATGTACCTGCAGATTAATGTCAGTGGGTCCCATAGTGTCTGAAGTTTTTTGTTTACTGCTAGAACGGGTTGCGTACATTTTCAGCAATTTCAATTTTCTAATAAACAAGAAAAGGTGCACCCTAGTATCAACATAGTCTAGGGGAATGCTGGGGCAAAAGGATAGCCCTAATTGTAGTACCGAGATCTCCGTGGGATTTAATGTTCTTTCAGAGAGATTCACAACGGTTTCATTAGCTTCACTGGGATTGATTGCGAGTTTGCACATTTTGGTTTTTCTGTGTTTTCTTTTTAACTTTCTTCTTCGACTCGTGTCCCGCGTCCTCTTCCTCTTACTTTTTTTACGCTCTTGCCTCTGGATGTTTGGCCCCTTGTTTGCACCCTGTTTTGTTGACCCGGTTCGTTCTTCTAGTTCAAGATTTCGAACTCCTGATGGAAGGTCAGGGGAAGCGACTCTAAAGGGATCCCTCGAGTGCGGTCTTCTGTGTCGGCGCTAATGTCTGAACTTGATCCTGATGTGACCGTTGTGGATTTTTTATTTGTTAATTTCGCCCTGATATTCTTTTGTGCTTTGTCGTATTTTCTAGCATACGTTAGTATGCTTCCTTCCGCGTAGTCTCGTTTGTCTCTGATGAACTTTCGTTGTTTCTTTTGTTTTATGGTCTCCCCGTAATCTTGCAGTCTTTTAGGGAGTGGTTTAGTAAACTCCTCAAATGCTTTCTCGGTTTTGTACTTCTCCAGTTCACTTCTGAGATCCGCCAAATCTTTGCGTGTTGTATTTAGATCGATTTGAGCATATTTCACGAGCATTTCAAGCATGCCCTTACATGTCTTGGCCATATACTGTGCCCACTCTGTGAGTAAGTCTTTATTGGGGTTGTCGTAGGTTGGTACGATGCTTATCCTCAATCCTCTAGGGACTCTGCCGACCTCGATATAGTTGGTGAGGGAGGCCACTTCCCACCACTTGTTAATTTCTCGTTTGCTCAGTCGCTCGAGATGTGCCAATTTCTGTTTGAGTGTGGGTTCCCCTCTACTAGATGCTGTATTTTTTATTATGCTCACAAGCGCAATATCTTGCTCCCCGCTAAACAGGGACAGGGCTTCGGCTTGCCTCGCTGTCTCCAATTCGCTCATCTTTCAACTGTAGATCTCCTCGCGCCACTGTTGTTACGAGTGGCAGCCACGTTTGCCTCCGTATTCAGATTAGAGTTAGTGCGCGTATTATTCAGGCGCTGGGGCAGAGGCACAGTGCTGTGAGTGAGAGGAGGTGCTGGGTCGGTAATCTCCTACGAAACTCCCTCCCCGTTTATCAACCCCCCACAAACAGGACGGCTTATCCGTAGTGTTCTGTAATCTTCTTCCGGGAGGCGGTCGGAATCGTTTCAATTTAACTGACGTCCACAATGCTGCTTGAACGAGCCTCGACCAACCAGCGTTGATGCCGTCGGTAGTAGCAGCCGCTACCTCGATATATGTCAAGTACTGGATCCCACCAATTCGAAGGACACAGAGACGGCACACCAGGAAATCTTGCACAAATCCTTTATTGTGCACTCTTTAACCAAGGACGACGCATTTCGGCGTAAGCCTTTTTCAAGTAACCACCATCTTGTATTTCGCCAAACTTATAGTCCCACATTTGTGTCAATGCTCAATGAACATAGAAAAAACACTTAGCTACGTACATTATGCCAGATAAGCACATTAAACATTCAAGGCTGATATATACACACTTTAGATAAATTCATGAAAGTGAGTGTCAATCGATTATTGAATGGGAGCAAGTGGTGTGAAGAGTTTGACAGTTGTCACGTTGGTTATCATAAGATATTAGTCAGATGTGGGTGACTAAGAACTGCCCCAGGCGGTATATCTATGGGGATTTGTAGTTCGTAATATGCCTGACCCCAATTGCTGTAGCCCGTCAAGTTTAAGGACTGTGGTCCGTGATATCGTAATAACGATAATCCCGACCAATGAAGGCCGAGGATAGACGGACGAGCGCTAAGCCTACCGGGAATTGTAGTTTAGCGTGTGATTATGTGGGGGTTCGAGACCGGATTTAAAGGCAAAAGGTAGGCATAGAGACCCGACAATGATCCAATTAACATAGGATCAGACCGGGTCTCTATGCCTACCTTTTGCCTTTAAATCCGGGAGCTCCCGTGATATAATTAAATTTCGTGACTACGGTCTCGAACCCCCACATAATCACATGCTGATTCTGAGAACGCGGAAGAATTTTCGAACGCACACTGCTCAACTGGAATCCCATTAAGGATTCAGCGAGAACACTTTACTCGATATTATCTGACGCCTGTGTGGCATTACAAACGCCTAACCAGAATTGCACAGGGCCCCCGATGAAGGGCACAGCCCGAAATGCATTGGGCCAATGATTTGAATAATTATACACCATGAGAGGAATCATGAAATGAATAACCAGTAAAGAAAAGCTTTGAAATTGAATCACATGTTTTTTGAACTTTTTTGAACTTTATTGAACAAATTATTGAACATTTGATTTAGAGTGCTCTGGGGAGACACTATTCTCGACAGAACAGTGCATCGCAGTTCTTAGTCACCCACATCTGACTAATATCTTATGATAACCAACGTGACAACTGTCAAACTCTTCACACCACTTGCTCCCATTCAATAATCGATTGACACTCACTTTCATGAATTTATCTAAAGTGTGTATATATCAGCCTTGAATGTTTAATGTGCTTATCTGGCATAATGTACGTAGCTAAGTGTTTTTTCTATGTTCATTGAGCATTGACACAAATGTGGGACTATAAGTTTGGCGAAATACAAGATGGTGGTTACTTGAAAAAGGCTTACGCCGAAACGCGTCGTCCTTGGTTAAAGAGTGCACAATAAAGGATTTGTGCAAGATTTCCTGGTGTGCCGTCTCTGTTTCCTTCGAGTTGGTGGGATCCAGTACTTGACATATATATATATATATATATATATATATATATATATATATATATATATATATATATATATATATATATATATATATATATATGTAGAAACTCCACAAACGCCACTTCCAGAACTACCCAAGAACGGCGAGGTAGGCAGGCAAAGTAGGAGACGGACCACAAAATTCACAGGTTCTTGGCTTTATTGCAGTTGGTACAACAGGATGGCAATACGCGTTTCGGGCTTCAAGAGCCCTTGTTCACATGTTCATATATATATATATTTCCAAAGGTTACTGGGACGTTATAGTTAGGCTCAGGTCTCACTCGTACAATAGCACATAATTCAGTTATAGTTAGCTGAGCTAGCTATAACTCATGTCCCTGCAATGCACTCCTTATGACCTCACATATTACATCACTCATGACATGGTCAGTGACATCACTGATGACATCTCAAATGCCAACACTGATGCCATCATCCACAAAACCACTAATGCGCCTACTCACACCCCATAGAACCTTTCAACCACTCCCACCCACTCCCACTCTGACACTACCATTATTTTCTTTATTTTTAATAGTTTTATTTTGAATTACATTGGTGGTCAAAAATCAATTGTCATAGCAATAGCAGGTTGCATATAAGTAGTCAAGATTCAACAATATGACAGAGAGCTTGAGAGAGGGTAAGGTGAAAGTGACAATTATTATATTTCCATCCTCCCTTAAATGAGGAGAGGGAGAAAAAAGTAAAGACAAGATAAATCAAGCCAGAAAAAAACATATGTTAATCAATCCCACTGCAATCTGGACCAGATCTAGTCTTATTTATTGATTGAGTGAGGACCTCTTGCCTTAGCGACTGCTTGACCACTCAAACAGAGGGGGCCCATGAAGCGAATAGGGTAGAGAAAAATCAGGGGAAAAAAACAAGCTACACAAAACAAACATTCTCTACCACAATAAATAACATGCGCTATAAATCGCTGATATATAGACACCCAAGGAGCTGGCCAAAAGACAAAGGCATGTCACAATGCAGAATTTAAAACACATATCAACATTTTATTAGTAGTTCATTCACAATAATTGATAATAAATAAACATATCACATCCCACGCCACATTCACTCACTCACACATTCACACCAAGTTTCACACCAACCGATTCATACTCTTGCATACCAATAAGTCCTGTAAATCAGGAGTTCAACCATACTCATACCAAAAATGTAAAACATAAAAACAAATAGACCAATTTTAACAAGTCGAAATGGCAATGGTAATAGTCTGTGGATGTATAAATCCTCTAACGTTTACGTGGCACCAAGTATATCCAAGTCCACCCAATTGCATTTAGGTTATAGTAATAACCACAAATGCGGATTGTGAATTTGATATGGTCTATAAATGTGGAAACAACGTCGACCCACATTTCTCTGTTTAACCCAGTGTGGGTCTCACCTTCCTCAGGACGGGGGCGACCGAGGACGTGGCTGTGGGACGTGCCTGAACCTGTAGTCAAGCTAGAAAAACCTCAAATTGAAAAGAGGGAGAGGCCTGGATCAAGGTAAGATGACCGTCTGTGAATAAAACCTGAATAGAAATACGGGAATCAAGACAACAGCAAGATCCTCCGTTTCAAGTAGAAATGGTGCGGCATATAAAGAAAAAAAGAGAGACAACCCTCCATGTAATTTCATAAAAACAAGGCTCCACCTTAGAGATAGCGGGGAGTGTCCAGACTTGTATTCGGTTCAGTGGCGATGTGGCAAAATAAAGCGCAGACGAAGAGTAAAGAAGTCAGAGACTTCGTGAGAGGTTTGAGCAGGGGCCATAGCTTCTGACATAAATCCCTCAAGGTAGCATCCAGGCGTTGGATCGAGGAAAAAAATAAAGACAAGATAAATCAAGCCAGAAAAAAAAATATGTTAATCAATCCCACTGCAATCTGGACCAGATCTAGTCATATTTTTTGATTGAGTGAGGACCTCATGCCTTAGCAACTGCTTGTTCACATTCATATGTCTGCCGCAGTACTTCCCACTATTCTATTATGTTGTGCTAAAGAGGGCTAATCCAAGCCCTAGCAATACAAAAAGTCATCATCCGACTCCACTCATTCATAGCATACCCTATGGAGAGTTCCTTAGAGTACGACACAATTGCAGTAGGTACAATATTTTTGTCAAGGAACGTGAGGTTATGAGACAGAGGTTAAAAAAATGAGGATACTCCCACAAGACATTATCACATGCAAGTGCAAAGTCACAAGGAGCAAAACAGGAAGATGTTCTATTCAAAATTAATTAAACTTTTAAGAATAAACTAGAAAACACAAATCCCAGATTAATCACAATTTACAATAAAAGATCCAATCAGTTCAAGCTAATTCTAAAACGACATTGGAGTTTATTACTGACTGAACCAGTGATCGGTAATACAATAGAATGTACTCCCCTTGTAACGTATATGAAACCCCATTCATTGAAGGATATTTTGATACACTGCTTTCAGGAGCCTATTTTGGTTACCTGCTGCATGGGAGAATGGGGTGGGTTTCACACTTGCAATTCTTGCAAAGCCTGTAAAAAATAGTCAAAGCTGTAAAACCTATAGCACTTGCAATGGGAGGACAAAACTAATTTGCTAATTCATAACGTGCAGTACTGATTTTGCCATATATGTCCTTGAATGCCCTAGCAGCTTAAGATATGTTGGTAGCACCAAGTTACCATTGAAGATGAGAATACTTCAACATCTATGAGCTATAACGAACAAAGATTTTAACAATCCGGTAGCTCAAAACTTTCAAATCATGCATAACAGCAACAGCGATCAGAGGAAATTCTTTGGAATTGATCATGTTTTGAAGCACACAAGAGGTGGGGACAGGGAGAAACAGTTGCGGATTTTGGAATCCAGGTTCATAATTGATCTAAACACAACAATACTTAATGGCATGAATAGCAGTGAGGACCTGACCACACACATTGGCAGACAGAAATTAATTTCCTTTCCCACTTGCCATACCTCCTTCAGTGTATATATATTTAATTCACAATTTTCACTAATTTCACTTAAGTTTTCACTCACTATGGCACTTTTTTAGCATAGGCTGATACCACTTATCCTACGATATGGGCACTGGCCCTTGATTGTGTACGAGTAATTAATATTGGAATTGGGGCAGCAACAGGTGGTGTCTCTTCCGATCGCTGATTAATTGTGGGGAATCCCTTAAACTAATTTCAGGCAATTTATGCTATGAATTGATCTCAAAGTTAGATTTTCATATGAATTGTGCTAATGATCTGCACATTCCAACACCACTGCGGAATACTGCATACAACTTTAATAGTTTTTACAAACAGGCTAATAACCAAAAAGGGAGCCCACATTCCATAACGAGTGATTTTTATTAAAGGTTGAATATTGGCTGTCTAGTATCTCATATGAATTTTGAATATGATTAACTTGATTTTTTTAATTATTAATTTGATTTACTTCATGAAATATATAGTTCATTTTAAATTGTGCAAGAAGGAATTTTCATTGTATGAATTTGCAGACAATTCTAACGTGTATAGTATTTTGTTTATGTTCATTATGTTGTGGCGTATTTTTATGGTGAGTGGAGCACATTGTGTAAACTCGACAAAGGCTCCTTAGCTGAAATGCGTTGTTTTGCACAATAAACATTCCTGCCTTCACTTGTCATGCCGCATTCATCATTCTGGATTTCTGGAATGGTCTCTTATATCATATATGTGTGTATATATAGACCCTCCATATATCCTAATAATATTTCTTTCCTTGTAAGTTAGAGTTCCCCTCCCAGATGGGTTGTCAGCAATTGGATCAACCTTCCCCAAACGGCATTAAGGGCAGGGTAATCGACGAACATATGAAATAAGTCAGCTGCGAAAAGACAACACTATGGACAATGTGATTTAGCAGAAATTCGAGACAATTTTGAAATATGGCTAGGTGCATAATAAAGCATGTAAATAGTTTAAATTGCTGTAACTCAAGATTGACAGATATCACTGCCTGATCTAACACGGTGAGGGCCTCCTGGACCTCTGTAGCCGTAACTTCAGTTGTGAGAAGTTTACTCCACTTTGCTGCTATCCGTAAACTGTCACCTGAATATGAAATCAGTTTCTGGTAGAATGAGCTAATAGTAATTTTACCCGGAAGCAGATATAAACTGGTGGGGATTTCAGCTACTTCTTGATCAATTGTCAATTTACAGTCATACAACAGATAATCCCTCGCCTACAAATACTTATAAAAAGAATAATGTGGTAACCCGTAGGCTTCCCGCAGTGACCAGAAAATCCGAAACCCTTGATAGTCAAATAAATGTCCGAAATTATATATCCCAGCCTGTCGCCAAGTTTTCTCAATGTTGTACTGGATTACATCTGGGAGAGCAGGATTGCCCCATAAGGGAGTGCAAATATGAAATGCAGGCAAAGAATACTAAAAACAGATTTCCTGCCAAATCTGTGCCATGTCTCAAACTATTTTGAATCTGACCCTCTAAAAGTAGTTAGGAGAGATCAGTTTGTGGAGTGCACATCTAATAGCACGACCTAATGCTAAATGATTTCCAATCATTGGCAATCCAGACTCGTTCTCCTTTAACAGGCTCTGTATTTTGCCCAGCTTTAAAATAGGGCAGGGTGAATAGCCTTTGCCTTTAAGAGAGTTTGATAAACCTTATAGCTCGTCTAGTTAGCTTATATCCCCAAATAAAACTGCCTATCACTCTATCTAAATGTGAAAGAAGGAGTCAGGGACCCAAAGGAGAGTAGCACGGAATAAATAAAGAAATTTGGGGAGTATGTTCATTTGAATGATATTGTATCACCCCAGAATGTAAGGCGTAGCAGATGCCACATTTGTAACTTATTAGTCACAGTTTTTAAAAGGGGTTCATAGTTAACCTGTAAAGCATCTTCAGCAATGCCACTAAGTCTAATACCTAAGCACATAGCTGTGTTAGCATCATCAAGTGATGGAATTGGCAGTTAAAAGTTCATAATTGTCTGTGTTTTGGCAAAGTTAAGCTTATAGCGCAAAAATGAGCTGAATAGTTTAGCCTTCTTTGATATAACTGCCAGCGAAGCCAGTGGGTTAGAGGAAAATACAGCAATATGATCAGTGTATGTCATTATTTTCAGTTCCATTTCAATTATTTAAATGGCTGAATACAGGTATTCAGTGAAAGATGTCTTATGTATGGTTCTATATAAAGAGCGAATAATAGCGGGGTAAGAAGACATCCCTGACATGTGGCTCTATGTATTGTAAATTATGAAGAAGACACACCACCATTTGAGATCTTTGCAAATGGGCTTTTATATAGCTTCTGGACTAATAAATAAACCAGCTTCCATTGTCAACCGGAGTGATTAAAAGGTTACCCGATCAAATGCCTTTTCGGCATCCAGCATAATCATGCCGACTCAATCTTTCATTTTCCCAGCTACTTCCAATGCTGCTATTGCAGTATTAATGTGCGCAACAGTATCCTTGCCAGGGATGAATCTCTGCTGCTGTTCCGAGACCAGGGTGTGCAATAGGGATCCTAGTCACATTGCCAAAACATTTGAAAATAGCTTGGCATCCACATTTATCAAAGATATAGGCTGTTATGAGCCTCTTTCCTCCAGTGTTTTGCCTTTTTTCAAGAACACAACCATATTTGTCAACCCCCAAGAGGCCAGAGCATGCCCTCCACCAGACATATAAGCAAATAACTCATTATATTCTGGTATGAAAATGTCCCTGAATACCTTATAGAACTCTAATGGTATTGTATCTTCCCCTGCCGCCCTCACTGCTGACAAACCACTTATAGCAGCTTCGCTCTCCACTGGAAGAATTTAACACTCAAGTGTAGATTCCTGATGGATATCGAGTCGAGGCAAGAGGCCGCCTTGCAGGTGCTGATTAATAATAAGGTCTTTGGGGTCAGCTAGTTTACTATAAAGCTCCTGATAGAAGATCCTAAATTGTTCTGCTATAGACTGATTCTCAGTATTCCCTGCCCCGTCAGAACCCCTAATACATTTTATATTGCCTCTTGCCTTTATCACAGATCTGGTGTGCTAAAAGGCACCCAACTTTATTACCATGCTCATATTGGTATTTTTTGTTCTTCTGAGAACTGGTGGCTACCTTCTCGATCAGTCCCCGATTTACCATTAGCTGTCTTTCTAATAATCTAAGATATATATCCTGCTCTCTTGGGTTTCTGGAAAGAATTGCCTGTGCATGCCGTATCTCTAATTCCAGACAGTCCTATCAGTTTTGAATTGTGTCATCTTGAGTCGATTTGTTCTTATTTAAAATAAACTGAAGTGTTGCCCCTCTAATAAAAGTCTTCATTCAATCCCATACAATGGTTAGTATTTTGTAGGAATTCCCGTAATGATTCTCTAAGATATGACTGATACTCCATGTTGCTCAGAAGATGACGGGGAAATGTAAATGAACGAGGATTTACCCCATGATCTGATGTAACTTGAACTGTCACCATAATGGCGTTATGATCTGAGGTTCTCTTGGGGCAAAGCTCCATAAGTGTGCCTCCCAATGATTGATTTCTGGCAAGTATCATGTCAATACGTGAGCACTGTTTATGAGGATTAGAGTAGTAAGTATACCCCGGTACCATGGGATGCAATATTCTCCACACATCTGCTAGACTATGTATGCGCATAAGGTCCAAAATAGATGCCTTAATCCATTATACAATTAAAATCGCCCATTACTATTAGCTCACCAGCATAGTCCAATAGATCCAAGTGTAAATAGTCATATAGACTGGGGGCATCCATAACCGGACCATACACCACACAAATGGTTACCTTACGTCCTAAGAATAAAAGCTAAGTCATGGCCCATCTTCCCTTAGAATCTGCAGTGGCCTTCACCATTTTAACAGTCAGGTTTTAGATTTGATTATAGCCATTTCCCACATTGACTTCCCTTGTGATGTATAGACGAGAATATTGAGGTACCGGGTTTTTAGGGACCCGGCGGTGCCAGGGGGAACACCCAAAGACCTCTTGAGTTCTTCCTGTTCTGGACCACAGAAATACAGAGTCTTCTAGGTGATGTCAAGGATCGAGTTTTATTGGCTGCAACCAAGTAACAAGCGTCCTAGAAGTACAACAGCACGGTGTGTATATTCACAGGAGACTGTTCGTTTTTACAGAACCAGCCTTCTCTTTTTATACAAAAATATAAGCTTCAGGCAAGAATTCTTTGTTTTACGGTACAACCATATACATATTTTCACAACAAAGAAAGAGCAGAGTCATGATGGCAAGCCCATATTTTCGTTTGTCCAGTTTGTGATAGATTACCCAGCAAGGTCCAGAACTTCCATCAGATATCGATGAAACCCCAATAAAATCGGGCACCTCCTCCTCGTAAAACTAGTCATAAACAAGAAACAGGGACAGGTGTGTGTGTGATAAAACATGGCTTGTATGCGGTGAATGGTTTATGACATGTGGTGCCTTGATGCTAATCTCGCTCGCCCATTGGGATGGGGACTGCCTGAACAGGTTTGGCTTGAGGCAGTGGAGTCAGCTCGCCCAGGTCACAGAGGAGTCAACAAAGGTGTACGTGTCCTTTCAGACCGAATTGGGCCTGGGTCAATTGACTATGTAAGGGCAACCACAAAATGGATGCCGCTCACAAAATGGAACCCGAGGGTTCAGGACAGAAACTACGATTTTAAGGTGATTGCATCACCCAATCATGATGCAAATGCATAGGTATAACGTCCTAATCATTACCGGTCTGCCGATACCAAATTCGTCATGACACGATGATATTTTCTGACACGAGTGTTGGGCTTCGGTACCATACAATAGCAGGGGCCAGAATTTTCAGTACCACAGACCCTCCTTTTGCCCTTATATAGGCAATAACTCATGCTAATCTGAGTCCAGATCTGTATTCATGAAGTCATTGAGATGCTGCTGTAGCATCATCCTATTACTTAGTTCGTCCCTAGATACAGGCTTCCTTACACATGATGTAGCACAGAGGCCACATATTGCAGGAGCGCACTGTACACACCGGCAGAACAGGAACAGAATGGCTAAGATCATTCCAATGAATATCAGAGTTTTCCATCCCCAGGCAGATATCAGTTCCCAGAACCACCCCATTAAGGACCAGTCCCCTTTATCCACGTGAATGGATTCAGAGATCTTATGCAGTTTGGAGATGGCTTGGTATACTGTCGGAGCATTGTCAGGGATGAAAATGCAGCAACTGGATTGGATGACTTTACATACCCCACCACGGTCTGCAAGTATGACATCTAGGGCAAACCTGTTCTGAAGAGTCATAAGGCGGTCCGACTGGAGCTCCGCAGTCAAGTTACTAAGGGCACCAGCCGTTTCGATCACGGCGGATTCAACTACCCTCGTCAATTGGCGAATGTTCCTGCTGTTCACCATAGGCCCCCAAAACGGCAGAAAACCTTTTGCGAAATCTCCAAACTCCTGTTCCGCAGTGTCGTCTTTACTCACGACACCCCTAACTGTCCTTGTCTGATGGTAATCTGCCTCGACCGTGTAGGTGGGTGGCAACAGGAACGAGATAAAACATGTGCCCAAAAAGTCAGGGGGCAACCATGTATATGCTCTGTCATGGCAGACGAAGTAGGTACCCTTAGCTGCTAGGAACGAAGGGGAGGTCTGAGACGGGAAAACGTAAGTTTCAGTACAGACACTCTTCCCTAACTGAGCTCTGGGGTTTTTGCCATTTCCCTGAAGACATAGGTGACCTTGATGGGGTACTATCCAGATTGGGGAGGATTTCTTTGCTCGCTGGTTCTCACTCAAGGAAATTCCATATTTAGTTATGTTCCATCTACTGTACACCTTAAATTCATCTTTGGGGATTGTTCGATATGTGCCAATATCCCTGCTCATATTTCTGATTCCTGCCACTAGTGCCTTGTTGCTTGAATTTCTTCCTGTGGGACGCGGGGGATACGGTTCTATGGCAAACAGGAACATTGTTTGGAAAGCCCACAGAGAACCATAGTAGCTAAATGGCAGGACAAAGTATGGGATACCCTTATCCGTCGTGTGTGGCATAAGTCCACATACCCAACAATTCGTTGTGTTCATTACAGACTGGTGCTGGTGCGGGAGTTGGATGAATGAGTTATTTACAAATTCTAATCTTCTGGCAGACTCATGTTCAGGGAGAGGGTGAAAGGAGTGCGGGGAAACAGTAGGAGGAGGTGTGGGCTGCATGGTGTGTACAAATGAAACTCGAAAGGTGAATAGAGCATAGCCAATCAAAAACATCATTATACTGCACAACATAAGGATGCATATTATTAAAAATTGTTTTTTCGCCATCACAGCGCATATTCTCATCTCAAAGTTCATAGATCTGGCAGGTCTCTCCATCTTGGGAAACTCCATCCTCTAAGTTGCTTCCCGCGGTGGGAGATTGATTCTGCTAAGGAGTGCTTCTGTCAGTTTAGGGCAACTCCCTTAGACCGACCAGAACTGTCGACCTAACCGTCTCCAGCTGCACTCCAAAGACTGTGGCAACCACGACCCTAGCAGCAGAACCGGATGGCGGTTCGAAAATCAAAAATGAGCAAGTTTCGTGGATGAGAGAGCTGCACAATCAAAAAGAAAAATGTTTTTATTTTTCCTTAGTCATAGGTCTTGGCCTCAAGTTATAACGGTTTCGATCAGGTGCTGTGTGGTCTATAAACAGGAGTTCAGGTTCAGTAGTGTCCAACTGCATTGACCGTGGCACAGATCCTTGCAGAATGTTATCGCTCTCCTTTTCTGTAGTAGTTCCTTTCAAACGTGCATCACTGAAGGGTAAGAAGCGAGGCACAGTCTCAGCCTCAGAGTCAGCAATTCCCTCCTGGACCCACCGATGATAAGGGAGGGGTAACGGCACCCTTTTACAATGGGTGCCGTGCACCCAGTTCTTCTTGCCGTGAACACGTACTGCAGAGCGGGTAGCCACCAATACTTGGAAGGGTCCGGACCAGCGAGGCTGCTCGTTCTTGGTTCGCTGGAAGTTTCGCACCAGGACCCAGGTGCCAGGTTCAATTGCGTGGCCTGAATCATCAGACGCTGGCGGAGAGGAACTGTGGACCTGTTGGTGTAAAACACGCAATTTAGTCGTCAATTCGTGCAAATAGTCAAGCAGTACAGGATGCTAAATTTCACTGTACTTTGTGGGCCTTGGCACTCCCCATATGTTAGCTGGGCGGCCGAACACAATTTCATGTGGACTAAGTCCCACTCTATAGTGAATGGTCATTCTTGTCGATAGGAGTGCCAAAGGCAGGGCGTCAGGCCATTTAAGACCTGTGCTGGCTTGGATCTTGGCCAGTTTCAATTTTAGAGTGCCGTTGTAGCACTCTACTAATCCAGCTGATTGGGGGTGATTTGCAGCGTGGAACTTCTGATGTATGCCTAGCCCCTCACACACTCTCTTCATCACGTGTCCCATGAATTCACTCCCATTATCACTCCAGACCATTCTAGGCATTTCAAACCTAGGGAAGAATTCTTTGACAAGGGCTTTGGCTGTGGACAAGGCAGTATTGTCCTTAAGGGGATATGCTTCCACCCACCTGGAAAAGGCACAAACAACAACGAGTACGTATTTCAGATTGTTGCACCTCTCCATGTGGATGAAATCTAGCTGAAAAACCTCGAACGGATACGTTGGAGGCGCAAAATGACCAGCTGGAGTTGGGGTTCCCCTACCAGGATTGTACTTCAGACACACCATACAGTTCTTGACCACATTCTCAGCACATTTTGGGATTCCACTATTCTGCCATACTGGAGCCAACAACTTACAGATCCCTTTCACACTGATGTGAGCCATTCCATGAGCCATTGTCACCACTGCAAGCACGTACGCATCGGGTAACAGCCATCTCTGATGCTCTGACAATTCGACCCAACAACCATTCGCATCCAATTTACCCTTGCTTTCTCTCCATTCATTCACCTCTTTCTCTGTGGCTTCGGATTGGATGGATTTCACACTCTCAATCGTGTCTTCACACATGCCAACATCACCAATCCATCTCGCAGGGCCTGCAACATACATTCGACTCATCACATTCCTTGCAGTCTCTTTCGCAACTTTATCCGCAAACGCATTCCCACGACCAACATCATCCATCACCTTTTTGTGTGCATTGCATTTCACAATCGCAACTTGTAGTGGCAAGGTCAGTGACTCGAGAAGCTCATTCACTAGCTGACCATGTTGAATCTTTGCACCATGCGACATCAGGAACCCACGTTCACACCACAATCGTCCAAAACTGTGAGCCACGCCAAAGGCATATTGGCTGTCTGTGTACACATTCACTCGTTTTTATTTTGCCAACGCACACGCTCTTGTAAGTGCAATCAATTCTGCTGCTTGCGCAGAATTGTGTGGGATACGTGCAGCTTCAACAATCGTAAGCAACGTCGTCACAACATATGCTGCAGTCGTATCACCATTTGGCAACTTGAAACACGAACCATCAACCCATAAAGCATCATTACATTCAGGAAGGGGAGTATCCTGTAAGTCTACTCTCCCTTTTGTCTCTTCTTCTGTCCTAAAGCAGCAGTCAGGTTTTTCGACCTCATCTGTTTATTCTGGAATGGGCAATAACGTGGCTGGGTTGAGTGTATCACACCTCTTTATGTGTACATGACTCGCTAACAGTGTCAGCTCATAACTTGACAGTCGAGCACTAGTTAAGTGCTGTGTCCTTGTTTTGTTTAGCAAAATGTCTACTGCATGTGGGACCATGACGATCAGACTGTTATTTATTACTAACCCAGCAGACTGTCGAATACAGAGAGCTGCTGCCGCAGTGGCCCTCAAGCAACTTGGCAATGCCTTAGCTACCGTATCTAGAGTTGCTGAAAAGTACGCGCATGGACGCTGTTTGCCCCTAAAAGACTGTGTCACGACTGATAATGCGCAACCTTCCTTCTCATGGACGTATAATGTAAAAGGCTTACTGTAGTCGGGGGTACCCAACACAGGAGCCGAACACAACGCATTGGGCAATTCGTAAAAGCTTTTCTGACAATCTTCAGACCATGGAATGGGTATCGGTGTATCCTTACAGTTAATGCCACCAAAGGTTTGGCCACCAAGGAGAAATTCGGTATCCATTGTCTGCAATATGATGTAATACCCAAGAAAGCACGCACTTCGCTCTGTGTCCTTGGGACACTCAATTTTGCAATTGCCTGTATTCTCTCTGGGGTCAGCTTCCTTCCCTCCTTCAATAAGATGTGACCTAAGTAGGTCACTTCTTGTCGACAAAATTGCAGTTTCGAAAGAGAGACTTTGTGCTTCATGTCACACAAATGACGCAACAATGACAAAGTGGCTTGCTTGCAAATCTCCTCAGTATCTGCAGCGACCAGCAAATCATCTACGTACTGAATAAGGGTCGCGCCATCAGGTAGAACAATCGTGTCAAGTTATGATTTCAGAGCTTGACTGAATATCGATGGACTTTCACAGTAGCCCTAAGGAGCGCGTTTGAAGCGGAAGCTTCGGCCTCCTAGATTGAAGCCAAAAATATCTCGGCTCTCCTCAGCAATCGGGATGCTGAAGAAAGCATTCTTCAAGTCAATCACCGTGAACCAAGTGGCTGAAGCTGGAACTATAGTCAATAGGGCAGTAATATCAGGAACAACTGGAAACTGTGGCACAACAATCTTGTTCACCTCTCTAAGATCAATCACGAACCTATAGACAGGTGGTTGGGAAGGATCAGTACGTTTTAAAACCGGCAGAACAGGACTGCTACAAATGTTGCCTGTTGTCTCTTCAATGACATCTTTCTCAATCAGATCATAAATGATTGCTAACAACGCCTTTTCACCTTCGCTAGAGATCTTGTATTGGGGAATACGTGGCATTCTAACATTGGTTTTCAATGTTATAACATATGGCGTTATCTCCAAAAGACCCACATCATTAGAGCCAGTAGCCCAAAGTATATCTGGAAGAGACGACAATTCCGTTGGAAGTTTCTCTCTTGACAGATACACCGGAGAAACCACTTTCTTACCCAGTGTGAGTTGTACTCCCGAAGGAGAACAGTACAAAGTCGCATATAATCTCTTTAACAGATCCAATCCCAACAAGTTTTCACCACAACCTGTTGTAAGAATGAGGGGTGCTTCTAATTCACATGGCCCAACAGAAAGGGACATAGGACTAGAAATCGGGTTCCTAACCGGGGCGCCAGAAAAACCTACTGAAACGTTCATTTCGCCAGACAAAGGTACGCCAGGGAGCTTTGAGTGCATACCAGAACTCTTTGTAGCACCAGTATCCAACAGAAAAGGCGCTGACACACCTGATGTAATCACCTCAACATAAGGTCCATTCTGATCTACTGGAACTGAAACAACTCCCTCTCTTTTTCCATGGCTGTCCTAGCAATCATTACCCTCATTCTCGTTTTCTGCATAGTAGTCATCAGCATAGTACTGAGCTGTCCTAGGAGACGCATTATTCTGTTGGTCAAAACTATTCATGGATTTCTGAGGCGGAAAAGAAGGAGCTTTCTGGGGGAAATTTCCACGGCCCCTACCTCTAGGCGCCTGTTGAACACCTCTACCTCTTGCACCAATAACACCATTCATATGATGTAACAAAGCCGGACAATTATTCTTGAAATGACCTTCTTCCTTGCAATACGCACACTGATTCGGACCATATGGTAAACGCTGTTGAGAAGACTCGTTTCTTTGCGAGTTTCTCGAATACTGCTGATGTTGCTGATAATCTTGCTGATTATTATTACGAGGTGGATAAGCTTGCTGTAGAAGGACTTTAGTTTTCAGTTCTTTAGTCTTTTTATCTGCCTTCTCTAGCTCGTCTTTGCGCCTATTCTCATAGTACTGGGCTGTGGCTAAAATCTGCGCTGACGTGGAAACAGCCCAAGCACTCTCTGAATCCTTTAGTTTATTGCATAATTCAGGAATCAAATTATGTACAAACTTGTCTACAAACAATCTTTGGCCACCCTCAGTAGCCATATCCTGACCACTATGATCGACGAAAGTCTCTTCAAACCTCGTGAAAAAGTCAGACACATTCTCATCTTTCTTCTGCTTACACGCAGACAACTTGTCCCAATTCACACGCAATTCGGGCATTAAAGTCTTCATATATGTGATAATTCTACCAGGAAGTTCTGCTACCAAAGGCTCGGGCTTAGAGCCACCAACTTGTCTAGCATTAGCAGCAACAATATTAACCCATGTATCACCTAATTCTTGATCATGATCTGCATGACGAATCTTTCCCCAGAAGGGCTCTGGAACAACATTTCCAAACAACATGTCTATATCGGCTAAATTCATGATACATGAGCTGGCAGTCTGTGATAACTCCTTATAATACTCTTCAGGATTTTTGCGGGGATCAGGCAACGTCTGTTTGAGCACTAAAGCTTCAGATCTTTTCCAGGGAACATGTACCCATACGCGCTGGAAATGCGGCGGAATGGCTGGATTCGCATTTGCATCACCTTCCCTCCAAACTGGAGGATCCTCTCTCATGGGATACTGTCGCTCCTTTTTCCTACCTGGCATGTCATGCTCGGACAGTGATCTGGAATTGCTTCCCTTACTCCTATAAGACAACAACATTTCTATTGCTTGTTCAACATCGGCACCCACAATCATGCCTTCTGCGAACTTGAACCGTACACGGAATAATTCATGCATGTCGTATTCTGGATCATTGCCTCTCAAATCCTCACAAAGAAATACACATTTGTTCAAAAACGTATCTCTGTGTAGATGCTTCCCACTGATGGAAAACTTCCATAACGGACTGAACGTCATACTTTACAGTATCAGTAACCCATTTACGTGCTAACTCATTCAGTACTTCTCTCTCGTGATAGTCAGGCAGTCGACTCCGCAACTGTCTATGTTCTGTGTTAGGGGTCGTCTTAGGCGACCCAAAGAAAGGCTAGAAAAGACCAGTGACAGTGTTTGCCACTCTCTGTCGAACAGAAGCAGAAACTGGCGGAAAGGCAGATACGCCCGAAAAGACAGGCTGATGTAAAGCAGAAGTCGAGGCAGTAGCAGAAGGAGTATTAGGGTAAGCAGTTGGAGCAGTAGGCGAAGTCGTAGAAACAGCCGATGGAGTATGTAGCAAAGGCGGCGGCCCTTGAGAGGGCTGCGCCGGAGAAGTAGAAACCAACTGAAGAGGAGCTGGTGCTTGTATTAGGACCTGTTGTCCAACAATAGGAGGTTGTACAACTAAAGGTTGTTGCGGTGCTGTAGCACTTTGCGCATATGGAGGTGGAGAACTCAGTAGATGGGACATTAAAGGATCCTTCTCAGGTGTCTCTTTTGATCCTTGTCCTTTACGTGGCAACACTGGGTAGCATTTATCTACTGCTAACTTCCTACTTCTAAGCGTGTGTTCATTTTTTTGTTCTTCCTCATTACCCCTGAATGCAACGGCAGCTTGCACCATTGACATACCTCGTTTATTTTTCTTTGCTAATTTCATTTCTTTCTGTTTGGCTTCTTTGCGCCATAGGCGAAAGGAGTCAAACATCGCCGGCCGGGCTTTCTGCTTGAACAGTTTAACCTCTAGATTATCTTAAATCTCTGTGTCAAAGCTACCATATTGTGGCCATTTTAAAACACCGTCATTTCTGGTGTATCGGATCCAGACTTCATTATATGTGATAGGGCCTACGCCATGCTTCACATAGAGCTCATATGTTGGGGTTCCAATCGGAGGAACCGGACACGAATCCTCTAATCGGGAGTCCCTACTACAACCAAGACAAAACAAGTTTCCAAGTTTGCTAAGACCAGGTATCTTCGCTCACTAGTCTAGCTTCAAACTTCAAACGATTATCGAGTACGATAGCCTCGTGAATACACGAGTCCCTTGGTTTTGGCGCTTGCAAGTTCCAAACAAAGCGTATCTCATGGATACCAAAAACTAAGAATCAAACTAAGGACTGGGAGACGCTCCACTTATACTTAACTGAAGTATCGATGATCGATGACGTCACTAGAAGACTCGTCTATCATTTCGCTCTACCAAGCATCAATGGGTCCAAAACAGGGCGATAGTCAGGGCAGCAGTCCTTCGTAGCCGTCGGGACGTGGGGAACCTCGCAGCAAAGACCTTCGGAACCAGGTCGACATACAGGGGTCGCTGAAGTGGCTGGCCGTCCTCTGGAATTTTCACATGAAGCTCCTCACGAACATCTGGCTTGGACCAGTACCGCTGATACCGCCCCGAGTTGGGCGCCAACTGAGGTCCCGGGTTTTTAGGGACCCGGCGGTGCCAGGGGGAACACCCAAAGACCTCTTGAGTTCTTCCTGTTCTGGACCACAGAAACACAGAGTCTTCTAGGTGATGTCAAGGATCGAGTTTTATTGGCTGCAACCAAGTAACAAGCGTCCTAGAAGTATAACAGCACGGTGTGTATATTCTCAGGAGACTGTTCGTTTTTACAGAACCAGCCTTCTCTTTTTATACAAAAATATAAGCTTCAGGCAAGAATTCTTTGTTTTACGGTACAACCATATACATATTTTCACAAGAAAGAAAGAGCAGAGTTATGATGGCAAGCCCATATTTTCGTTTGTCCAATTTGTGATAGATTACCCAGCAAGGTCCAGAACTTCCATCAGATATCGATGAAACCCCAATAAAATCGGGCACCTCCTCCTTGTAAAACTAGTCATAAACAAGAAACAGGGACAGGTGTGTGTGTGATAAAACATGGCTTGTATGCGGTGAATGGTTTATGACATGTTGTGCCGTGATGCTAATCTCGCTCGGCCATTGGGATGGGGACTGCCCGAACAGGTTTGGCTTGAGGCAGTGGAGTCAGCTCGCCCAGGTCACAGAGGAGTCAACAAAGGTGTACGTGTCCTTTCACACCGAATTGGCCCTGGGTCAATTGACTATGTAAGGGCAACCACAAAATGGATGCTGCTCACAAAATGAAACCCGAGGGTTCAGGACAGAAACTACGATTTTAAGGTGATTGCATCACCCGATCATGACGCAAATGCATAGGTATATCGTCCTAATCATTACCGGTCTGCCGATACCAAATTCGTCATGATACGATGATATTTTCTGACACGAGTGTTGGGCTTCGGTACCATACAATAGCAGGGTCCAGAATTTTCAGTACCACAATATCATACCCCAATCGTTTAAGTAAAGCTCTGTCTCTATATGCCAAATGTGTTTCAGTCACCCCATCTGTGGTAAAAACTTTCAGTTCTTCCTTAACTAACTGACGTTTTCTAGCCTGATTCTGTACAGCAACGTTCCAACACATATATTTTAGTGAAGACATATTTGACTTACTTTTGCCTAGTTTTCCTAGTTCCTCCCCACGTCTATACATAAGTGTCTCCTGCTCTCAAACTTGAAACCATTCTTATCTGCCAATATCGAAATAAACGTACCACCCTTGACACCCGTGACTCCCAACTTTCCCTGACTCCAAAAGCATATATTTTGAAAAACCACAATTTTTGTGAAACCTGCAGCCCCAATGGGCCTATCCTGCCCCCGTCTCTGGAGAAAGAAATCCACTTGGGAGCGCATCCCCAGGACCCCCGTCGCCCCCCACCTGCCATTGAAACATTCCCCACCTGCTTCTATATCATTCAAAACCTAGAATGCTGAAGAAAATGTTTTAGAACAGTGGAGGAGAGAAAAAGAACAAAAGATAGTCAATGCCCCTTTGTTTCAAGTCCATTTCTGACGCATGCCAAATCATCATGGCCCGATTGGGAATACGGAGTCGCCAATTGCCACTGACTGAGAGCATGTGTAGCCTCGGGCTCTGAATGAAAGAACTGAATGTGACCATTCCTGATGACTTAAAGACGTGCTGGCTCCTGTAAAAAGATCTATGCTCCAGTAGCCTTCCAAGGATCTGTTAACTGGCGAAGTTTCTACCGCCTATCCATAATAGCCCTGCTTAAATCGGAACGCACAAAAATAAAAATAGAGCACATGGCTACAGGTGTGTTTTCATTAAGATAGCCTGATGGAAAATATAATTTCCTATAAACATAAGCATTGGTCGAGGTTCAAAAGATGTTGCCTGTGCAGATTGCTTTATTGAAATAGGTAGTCTGTTAGCCCGCTGAATTTGAGAATCAATATCCCAGTCTGCCAGATCTGGAAATGCCTGCTGAAATAGGCTAATAATGAAGGCCCTGGGTTCGCCTCCTTCCTTCCCTTCTGCTATGCCTAAGACTTGTAGATTGTTCTGTTGCTGCCTTTTTTCCCAATCCTCAACTTTATTTTAAACCTATGCAGCTGCACCTCTTGAAGTTTGAGGGACTTTGCTGTGGCTGAACAGGCTTCCTTGGGCCCTATTATGCGCTGCTGGAGCTCAGCCACTTCCTAAGAGAGCACTGCGACTTTGCCTAGCACGTCTGTTAGTGAATGCTGTAGTGCTATACTGTCTGCTCTGGCTTGTGCATGATATTCCTGAGCCTCCAGACAGATACAGGCATTCACACAACTAGTCACTCATCCATACATTCACTGAGACACCTAATCATTCACTCACTTATATGGTCAATCACCACCCACTGAATAATCCATACAGGCACTGATACACCCAGTGATTCATCAGTAAACTTTGGTATTTATATTTAACAATCATAAACCTAAAAGAAAAAAATCACAGTCACTGGATGATGTGCATAGGTACATGTTTCAGTGAATGTATGGGTGAGTGACTGGTTGAGTGAATGGATCTATCTGTCTGACAGTTGGAGTCTAAGTGGTTGAAGATGTGCGTGAGTGGGCATGTGAGTTTCAGTATGAGTGAGTGATTGGTTGTCTGAGTATGTGTAAGGGTGTCTCAATGTCTGTGTGGGTGGGTGAGGGGGTGTGTACCTGCATATATGGATGAGTGTGTGGGTGAGCCAGTGGCAGTGTTAGTGAGTGTATGTGTCAGTGGCTGTATGGGTGAGCGAGTATGTGTATGGCTGTGACAGTGAGTGAATGGATATGCCATTGGTATATGGATAAGTAACTGCATATGTGAAAGGCATTATAGGTGAGTGTTGGAGTATATGAGTGACTGTATGTGTAACTGAGTGATTCTGAGAGTAGCTGTATGGTTGAGTGACATTGTGTGCTTGTATCGGTGACTGTATAGGTGAGTGAGCATGTGTTAGTATCTGTATGAATACATGAGTGGGTAGGTGTGTGAGTAGCTCTATGAGTGACTGACTGTGTGTGAGTGGCTGTATTAGTGTATGAGTAGATATATCAGTGGCTTTATTAGTAAGTAAGTTGTTGGATGAGTGGATGTTTGGGTAACTGAGTGGATGTGTGTGTAGACCTATGAATTTTTGAATGGGTGTGCAAGTATTGGTATGGGTGTGACAATGGTTTTGAAGATGCTAGTGTAGAAGTTGGAGTGGGTGCATGAAAGGTTATATTGGGGAGTGAATGGGTATGTCAGAGATTCTGTAGATGATGTCATGAGTGATATAATTTGAGATGTCATCAGTAATGTCACTGACAATGTCATGAGTGATGTAATATGTGAGGTAATAAGCAGTCCATTGCAAAGGCAAGAGTTATAGTTAGCTCAGTTAACTATAACTGCTGAATTTCTCTGATGTTATCGTGTGAAGGCTAACCCTAACTATCCAATTCCTGTAACCTTATTTTTCAGTGAATTTGCCAAGGTTTTTAAAATTATATTTCCTTATTATAATAGCCCTGTAACCTTATCTGAAATCATTGAGTGTGTTGTCTTTCGTTCTCCACTTTCTTTATGAAATGATGTTAATTTCCAGTTTTTCTGGACCTTAAAATCATTTCAGAAAGGGGAGAACAAAAGACAACAACACACATAAATCCAACCGCAAAGAATTACCTCCTGGTTTACAACAGTTTCCATCTGGAACACCTAAGGGACAATCTCGCCTTCAGCCAATTCCTGAGACTGAGGAGGGACTGCTCAGACCTCAATGATTTCAGACAACAGGCTGAGGACTTACGTCACAAATTGGTGTAGAGAAATTTAGACACCCGTGTCATTGACAGGGCTATGTAGCTAGCCAGAAATATCAACAGGGAGGTCCTTATGGAGGAAAGACCATAAAAAACGGTAGAGACACGACCGATCTGCATACCTACTTCCAGTACAGCGTCAAATCAGGTCAGGAAGGTAATCAATAGACACTAGCAAATCCTAAACAGAGGAACCCTAGATTTCCTGAAACCTATGTTCTTGCACAGAAGAGGCAGGAGTCTAAGGGACATGACAATACACACAAGACCACGCAAAAACAAGGACTTAAAAACATCACAAAGTTTCCTCTCCCCTCTCATGGGCCACAAGCCATGCAGTAACTGCAGTGTCTGCCATTTGACCTCCCGGAGTATAGAAATAACATTAAATAACTACACCAACTGGGAACAGAGAAGGTTCACAAACTGCAACTCGAAATGTGTAATTTATATGATTATATGTCCTTGTCAGCTCCACTATATTGGGATGACGAAACACAGGATTGGGACACGCATTTGTGAACATCGCAGTAATCTGAAATGTGACTAAACAACAAGAAAAATGTCAGCACATCACATCGAGAAAAAACACATGGCAAAGGACCTAGGGATGACCATCATAAAACAGGTTTCGAATGATTCCCAGTTATTTGAAAAAGAACAGAGCTGGGTTTTCCACCTAAAATCACACACCTACGCGTTGAATGATGGTATACCATGGAGTCTATGTGCCAAATATACACCAATGCCAGAACAATGCAAACCAAAGAAGGGTGAAAGTATCATTTGTACAGAATATGGGACAGTTTTTCCATTCATAACAATGCTTTTGAGTGACTACCAACCACCTTTTTTAAAGCCTTTGAAAACAAGAAGGACACTGCAAAAGGAGGCCCTACAGTTTCTTCTTTCCAAAAACCATTGAGACAGGATCCTAAACAATTACCTTTTTGGACAGTGGAGTATATGTCCCCTCACTGTCTTTTATTTGGCTGATCAATATTCCTGGCTATTTCTCAAAATCATGTGTGCATTATATATATATATATATATATATATATATATATATATATATATATATATATATATATATATATATATATATATATATATATATATATATATATATATATATATATAGATATATATATATATATATATATATCATTTCTTTGGCCTAATAATCTCCATTTTTTTGCCTCGGTGCAACACACCACAAATTCCCATTGACACAGGCATGAATGACCATGTCAAAAACAACCCTTTTATTGCTCAATATATATTTATTTTAACCACATTTTGTCTGAAATACAGCAAAGCTTATGGGAAAATAAACTATGATTATACACATATAAAATGTTGCCTTTTTTCAATTCCGAATCTTACTGCCGGATAGCAGCAGCGAAATGGCTAAGATGTGTAGCGATTACCTAATAAGAGTGCCACCAATGAGTGGCCATTTTGTTTGTGAGATCGCCTGACATTTAACAGGATGAGCTCCACTCTTGTATTTTTATCGGAGCCATGGTCAGGCAAAGTAAGCTGGGCGAGGGTGAGGATTTGGTGATGTAAGTATGGTATAGCTGATCCCCTCTGACAATGAGCATGTGGAAATTCCAAGGTACACGCTGTTGTAATTAGATCAGTTTCCTGATCACTGATAAAATTATCTTTTTCAGTGTGTGACTACAAGCGCCTCTCCCCTCCCGTGTATAGCTCATGATGTCTGAATCAGGCAAAGCACATGTATGTTTTTCATCAGTTTTCTTTTTAAACGAGCACTCCACTTTTGATTCATTGCAATTATCTGCTCATTACCAGTCTCCCATCAGGAATATCAATGCATATATAGATGTAGTTCCTCCGGTAGCAGGCAGAAAGCGACCTCTTAGAGTGTGTGATTTATGTTTTATTTATAGTATTGTCTTGTCTGTTTTTAAGGGCAGCACAACACTACCAAGGTTAATACAAGGATTAGTCATGCACTAGAAAAATATATCACTCTTTTTTAACAGTTGGTGATGTGTTTGTAAATTACATAACTGTATTGACTCGTTAACAATAACTTAATGTCCTATCTTTCCAGATCATACACAGGAAATATACTGAGTAGGTATTGTATGTGCATGAAAATCGCTCAACTTAATAGTTCAAGTTTAAGTTCAAGTTCAAGTTCAGGAATTTGTATAGCGCACTACTCACCCAGAGGGTCTCAAGGCGCTTGAGGGAGGGGCCTAGTAATTAAAAATACCAACAAGGTATTGTTCTAGGAGTGGAATTTGGGATCATTTAATCTGGTCCTGAAGAAAATCCTTGGGGTAATGGCTTGAAACTTGTAGACCAGGAGACACACACCCATCACAGTGTGTTATTCCGTACCCCCCTTTTTAGGTCGAGCCAACAGCATTGCTTTAGCAATGCTAGTTTGGCGAGATTATAGTAAGGCTTTCAAAAGTCTACCCAAACTGTGGATTAGGTACAGTTCATGTGAGCCAGGCGTGTGCACATCGCCAGCCACATCATACACCATTTGTCTGAGCCTCTGCATCAGACTTCAAAGGAATCCGCTCCCCCGCCCCATCAGACTTCAAAGGAAGCCGCTCCCCCTGCCCCCACAACACAATGCCGAGAGCTTGTTAGCTTTACTTTCTCTCTCCTTCCTTGAGCCTTTTCTCCTTCTCATCTCTCTCCGTCCACACTGAGTCACACACCTTTGCAGTCCATCTGTTTCCACCGACTGCTTGTCCCTGATTTCCCGATGCCTCACTTGCTCATTTCTTCTTCCTCCTCCATCTCCCCTCCTGCTGCCTCTGTGCCACCTCGCATTTCTTGACCTGTGTTCGACACCTCTCACGTACTGCGCCTTTGTGCCGTGCCATTTTCTTTGCTTTGCATTTCTGCCTTCTCATGTCTGTCTAAAATCCCTTGCTTTACCCTATTTTGCCGCCACCTTTTCTCACCCCTTGCTCTCTTTCTATATTTTCACTTTTGTCCTGTGTCGTTCATCTCCTGCTGTCTCTGTCTCCTCCTCCGTTGTGTAATCTCTCGACCTTTCCTCTTTCCTTTCTTGGATGCATGTCACTGCTCTCTGCTTCTCTCCTATCATCCTGTCAAGAGTGTTGTGTTTGCCCTCTGTCTCTTTGTTCACTTCTTCCCCTCTGGATTGTTTCCCATTTGCAGAGCATGAATATTTATGACAATATATTAAATATGCCCTCATGTCGAAGGAATTCTCTGAGAATTGATAGAACCATTGTGGTTGGGTGCATATTTTACAAAATGTGCATTCCCACGATTAACAAAGGTAATTTTTCAGTGGGGGGAGGGGTTGTGACAGCATTGTGAATTATTCTACTGCAGCCTTCCCAAGGAACATGCAGGAGGTGTGTTGCGCTACAGCTGCTGCATTCTCATTATTACCTCCTTGTCAGTCTTCCCACACACACAACCCCTCAACACACACAACAACCCCACACACACAAACCCACAACTACACAACCCCACACACACAACCTCACACACACACAACCCCACACACATAACCACATAGCCCCACACACACAACCCCACAACACACACACACACAACCTCACAACCCCACACACACACACACAAACCCACAACTACACAACCCCACACACACAACCCCCCACACACACAACCCCACACACACAACCCCCATATACACACACACACAACCACACACAAACAACACCCCACACACACAACACCCCCACACACAACCCCACAACCACACAACCCCACACACACAACCCCACACACACAACCCTACACACACAGAACCCCACACACATAACCACACAACTCCACACACAATCCCCCACACACACATCCCTACACCACACAACCCCCCACACACACAACCCCCCACACACAACCACAACCCCACACACACACACAACCCCACACAACCACCCCCACACACACACAAGCACAACGCCCCCACACACAACCCCCTACACACACAACCCCCAGACATCCCCTCACACAGCCCCACACACACACAAACATAACCATACACATGCAAAAAAACGCACACAGAACCCCCCACACACACACAACCCCACTAACACACATACACACACCCACACACACACAACCACACACACACACACAACCCCACACACACAACCCCCCACACACACACAACCACACACACACAACCCCACACACCCCCCCCACACACACAACCACACACCAGGATAGCAACACATAGCATAGCAAAACAAAACATAGCATAGCATAACAAAACATATTATAGCAAACAAAAACACAACAAAACATAGCACAACAAAATATAGCATAGCATAACAAAACAACAAAACGTAGCATACCATCACAAAACATAGCATAACAAAGCATAGCATAACAAAACAACACATAGCATAACATAATACATAGCATAACAAAACACAACAAAACATAGCATACCAAAATATAGCATAGCATAGCAAAACACAACAAAACATAGCATAGCATAACAAAACACAAAAAACACAGCATAGCATAACAAAGCATAGCATAGCAAAACATAGCATAGCATAACAAACATAGCGTAGCATAACAAAACATAGGATAGCAAAACATGGCATATCATAACAAAACAAAGCATAGGATAGCAAAACAAAACATAGCATAGCATAACAAAACAAAACATAGCATAGCAAAACACAACAAAGCATAGCATAGTACTACAAAATGTAACAAAACATGGCATAGCATAACAAAACACAACAAAACAGAACAGCATAACAAAGCATAGCATAACAAAACACAACAAAGCATAGCATAACAAAACACAACAAAACCGAACAGCATAACAAAGCATAGCATAACAAAACACAACAAAGCTTAGCATAGCATAACAAAACATAGCATAGCATAACAAAATACAACAAAACATAGCATAGCATAACAAAACATAGCATAGCATAACAACATAAATCAAAGCATAGCACAACACAAAACATAGCATAGCATAACAAAACATAGCATAGCATAACCAAACACAATGAAACATAGCATAAGTAAACATAGCATAACAAAACAAAACAAAGCAAAACAAACCCCACACACACACATCCACACACCAGGATAGCAAAACATAGCACAGCAAAACAAAAAATAGCATAGCATCACAAAACATAGTATAGCATAACAAAACACAACAAAACATAGCATAACAAAACATAGCATAGCATAGCAAAACACAACAAAACATAGCATAGCATAACAAAACAAATCATCACACAACATAATACATAGCATAGCATAACAAAACACAACAAAACATAGCATAACAAAACCAAAAATAGCATAGCATAACAAAACATATTATAGCATAACAAAACACAACAAAACATAGCATAACATAATATAGCATAGCATAACATAGCATAGCAAAACAAAACACAAAAAAACACAGCATAGCATAGCATAATAAAACCTAGCATAGCATAACAAAACACAACAAAGCTTAGCATAGCATAACAAAACATAGCATAGCATAACAAAACATAGCATAGCATAGCAAAATACAACAAAACATAGCATAGCATAGCATAACAAAACATAGCATAGCATAGCAAAGCATAGTATAACAAAACAAAACATATCATAGCATAGCAAAACGTAGCATAGCATAGCATAGTAGAACAAAACACAACAAAACATCGCATAACATAACAAAACAAAGCATAGCATAACAAAACAATAAAACATAGCATAACAAAACATAGCAAAACACAACAAACCCTAGCATAGCATAACAAAATACAACAAAACAGCATAGCATAGCATAACAAAACATAGCATAGCAAAGCATAGTATTTGAAAACAAAACATATCATAGCATAACAAAACATAGCATAGCATAGTAGAACAAAACACAAAAAATAGCATAGCATAACTAAACATAGCATAACAAAGCATAGCATAACAAAACATAGCATAGCAAAACAAAGCATAGCATAATAAAATACAACAAAACAGCATAGCATAACAAAACATAGCATAGCATAGCAAAACACAACGAAACATAGCAAAGCATAACAAAACATAGCATTTCATAACAAAACATAGCATAACAAAGCATAGCATAGCATAACAAAACATAGCATAGGATAGCAAAACACAACAAAACATAGCATAGCATAACAAACCACAACAAAAAATAGCATAGCATAACAAAAACAAAGCAAAGGATAGCAAAAGAAAACATAGCATAGCATAGCATAACAAAACAAAGATTATGATAGCAAAACAAAACATAGCATAATAAAACACAACAAAACAGCCAAGCATAACAAAACCTAGCATAGCATAACAAAGCATATCATAGCAAAACACAGCAAAACATAGCATAGCATAACAAAACATAGCATAACAAAACATAGCATAGCATAAGAAAACAAAGCATAGGATAGCAAAACATAGCATATCATAACAAAACAAAGCATAGGATAGCAAAACAAAACATAGCATAGCATAACAAAACAAAACATAGCATAGCAAAACACAACAAAGCATAGCATAGCATTACAAAATGTAACAAAACATAGCATAGCATAACAAAACAAAGCATAGCATAACATAACAAAGCATAGCAAAACAAAACATAGCATAGTGTAACAAAACATAGCATAGCATAACAAAACACAACAAAACATAGCATAACATAACATAGCATACCATAACAAAACATAGCATAACACAACAAAACAAAGCATAGCATAACAAAACACAGCATAACAAAACATAGCAAAACACAACAAAACATAGCATAGCATAACAAAACACAACAAAACATAGCATAGTATAACAAAATATAACATAACAGAGCATAGTATAACAAAACAAAACATATCATAGCATAGCAAAACATAGCATAGCATAACAAAACCCAGCAAAAAATAGCATAGCATAAAAAAGCATAGCATAACAAAACAAAGCATAGCATAACAAAACAAAGCATAACATAACAAAACAAAGCATAGCATAACAAAACATAGCATAGCGTATCAAAACATTGCATAGCATAGCATAACATAGCATAGCATAGAATAACATAAGAAAACATAGCATTATGTTTGATAAACTCATAGTAGCGGGCCTGCTAGCTTTACCGGGCAGTGACTGTAAGCAACTCCGTCAACCCAGAGGCAGTAACTCTGTCACCTTTGCTCTTGTATTGCAGAGGCTTCATTTATTAAACAGTGCCCATATTTATACTGTTAGCACTTCATTTTTGCAAATTTCAGGGTTCACAAAACTTTGATGAATCGAAGTTCACAACCGAGGCTGTTAAGTTTGCGCTATATAAAAGCCCAAGGATAAATAAAAAACATTGCCATTTACAATGTGAATAGCTCCAACAAATACAAGACCTATTGCAAAGTACAAAACATTGCCGTTCACAATGCCAATATCTCCAGCTCCAACCAATGTGAGTCCTATTGCATTTCCAATGTTTGTTAATAATATCAGCTACAGGAGTCAATACAACTTATTTTTCACATAGCCAGGTATTTTTTTAATTCACGAGTTTGACCCTCCCACTCTTATCACTTTATAGTCCACACAGTACAAAGTGTTCCCACGTCTCTGTCGGTCATAGTACGCCCCGTCCCGCAGTGGGGCGGGAAGAACCTGATGATGAAGCATGCCACCAAGGGACATTTTGATGGGTGAGGGTTATTTTAAGAAAGCATAAAGTTTTTCTTGAATACTACTCAGTTCCCTGGAAAGATAGCTCAGTTTTCTTTGAGTAAGTGTGGACTTTTTATGGTTATTTGTACTCTGCCATATGCCAAAGACAGAAATGGAAGTGGTCCAATCAATTCTGTCCACAGATTGACAAAGCCAGGAAACATGCTAATAAAACTGTTTCTGCATTCCTCAGAGACCATTGTATGGGCAGTATCTATAAATACAATCTGCGTTTTGACATGTATGGCATTTATTAAAATGATGGAGTGCACTTTACAGATGAAGGCAACAAGGTGTTTCTAAGTAACCTGAAATTCTGCACCTGGTCTTATGTGTAGCATCCATATACACACAACCAAAGCAACGGCTTTTGTCAGAGCCTACCTAGTGCCCGAAATATTGTGACGTTTTTATATAAATCTTCATGACGATGTTGCGATCCCCGCAGATATGTCATGAAAATGGAAAACAAAAACAGGCATTCAATGACCACCAACACATCCAAAAATAATATGGAAATCGATTCTGAATATTTCACTACATATATTATTATATTATATACGTTCTTTTTTCAAAAACATGTTTACTCCTACTTTTGTAAGTTTCTTTAAAAACCATCTTTCAAACTATTTTATGTTTTTGCGGTTATTTAGGACGTCGTAGTGACGACGTTAACTGTGATGATGGTGCCTTTCCCATAAAGTCTAAAACACTCATATCCACACATACTACAGTATTTCACACACTAGGGATTTCTTACAGCATTCTCTAGAGTCATGTTTTTCTAGAGAGTTTCTATATGAACCATCTCTAAAACCAATTTTATGTTTTTGAAGTGACTCTGGAGATCGCAATGATGTCAGTAATTGGGATTCCCCCGGACACATCGTGAAAACGGAAATAGAAGCAGACATTCAATGAACACCAACACTTCCAAAATAATATGTACAAAAATTCATTCTGAACATTGTCTTACACATATTACTATATACACTTCTTTCAAAGCATATTTAAACTCAGAGTTCTGTGCTAAGCTACTTTAAAAACCATCTTTCTGACCTATTTTCCATTTTTATGGCTACTTGGAGCGTCACAACAACGTTGTTAAGTGCGACGTTAACTGTGATGATAGTGCCTTTTCCATAAAGTCTAAAACATATATAGCCACTGTTAGACCTGGCACCATTGGCGTGGATCTCTCCTGCATTTTTTGCTTTAGCCTCCTGTGTTTTTTCTTTGTGTTGGGCTCCGTTTTTCTTGTCTAGATGCTTTGGCCCCTTTGCCACTGCTGTTCAGTGCCAAAGTGTAAGTGCTCCCATTGTAAATTGGTGGTATGGATTAGCGATTCCATGATTGGCACATTTGATTTACTAGTCAGACCCTAGAACAGTGCACTATGTGTGCCCATGGCCAGTAAATAAAATGCTGCCAGTGGGCTGCAGCACTGATTGTGCCACCTACAGAAGCAGCCTGTAAAATGTAACTCTGGCCTGCCATTGCAGAACCTGTGTGCAGTCCGGGACTGCCATGTTGGCTTGCACACTTGCCATGCTCTAATCTTCCCTTTTCTACATACTAGTCGCCCCTAAGATAGGCCCAATGCACCCCTGTGGGCAGGGTGTATTATATGTGAAAGGTAGGACATGCCCTGATATGTGCGGCATGACCTGATAGTGAATTACTGCCAATTTTGTTTTTCACTATTGCAAGGCTACCTGTTCCCATGGGACAGAATGAGGAGTTTGTTTATAACATCTTATAAACATTACTGGCCCTGGGAACAAGGTAGGAAAATAAAGTTCAGTATGCCTGAACTCAGAATGTTCAAATTCATCTTTTAGTGAGGGTGATTTTTACATTCTGTGTTTGAAAATACCACTTTTAGAAGGTAGGAATTTTCTTGCCTAAAACTCCAGTGTGCCTCTGCTAGTGTTCTGTATTGCATGTCTGACTTTTGGATGGCAGGGGCTGGTGAGGGGCAGTGGAACCAGATAT
Source organism: Lissotriton vulgaris (assembly GCF_964263255.1). NCBI lineage: Eukaryota > Metazoa > Chordata > Amphibia > Caudata > Salamandridae > Lissotriton > Lissotriton vulgaris. Next base: position 1,243,952,071 of record NC_141687.1, on the reverse strand, counting down.
ATGAGTCAGGGCTGGGCTGAATAGACCTGGGCTGCATTTAGAGTAGGGTGAGGAGATTTCCTTTCACCTGAATGGGCCTGGTCTGCCTTCACCCATACTGTCTCCACCTCCTGCCAGGAAGCTGCACCAGAGGACAGAACTGGTTTTGGTTGGGTACAGACACTCTCTGTCTTCAGAGAACAAAGGATTGTGTGCTGTAAACAGTGGGGCTCAGACCTCTGAATTTTAGATCGCTTTTGGGAAATCAAGAGGAACCTTTGACAAGGAGAAGAGCCAGAGAAGCTGAGGAGGAATACAACCCCTGTGCTGGTTGCTTTCTGGGGTTGGCCTGCAGTGGCTACTTGCTGCCAAGGAAAAACTGTAAACTGTAAACTTCGTACTTGTATAGCGCACTTATACCCTGAGGCCTCTAGGCACTGTACGCCCTGTGAAGTGCCCACTCATGAGCACCCCCAAGGTGAAGCCAGGCATCCCAGCACTGTTGGGGCCGTTGTGGAGATTAAGCAAGCTATTGCCCAGAGTTGCAGAGTGGGACCTATGATTAGATTAGGCACCAGGGCGATAATTATCAGGTCCGAGGAAATTGAGCCCAAGACCCGCCAAGGCGGGAATTGAACCCTGGTCCTGGGCCAGACCTCTGCATCAGTGTCTGCTGCTCTAACCATTGAGCCACACTTCTCCAAGGAGAAAGGACTTTGCTGTTTGCTTTGTCCCCCTGCTTGAAGAAAAGATCTCCAAGGGTTTGAACTGAGCTTGCTCACTGTTCTAGCAGTATCAGGAACAGAAAAGACCTCACATGTCTGTGGGAACCGTCTCTGATCGTCTCTGCATTAGAAAAAGGTAACCAGCTCAGTCATTGAGTCCGCTACAGTATTCCGTGTCCTGAAAGAACCACGAGAGCAATGCCTTGCTTCGCAACGCAACACTGGTCTCCCCGATTCCGCCAACAAGCCACTGCTTGCACCACGTCCTAAGGACTCCATTGCTGCCCGACCCGAAAATCGACCGGCTCCGTCAGTGACCTGCCAGCACCGCAGCCAGCACCGTTCCATCCTTCAATGCAAGCCCTAGTATCACTGACTCCATCAATGAGCCACTGCTTGCACGGCATCGGGAGGACACCGCCTGCCACAACGCTCCGCTTCACAACACAACTGCGACATTTGCCTCAACTGACTCATACCGACGTGTTGATTGCAACAAAAAAGGTACTGTGTCCGAGTCTGTCAACGCTTTAGCTGGCCCGCAGTGATGCAGTCGGCTGGAATTGTTAAACTCTATCATACTCAGTATCGCGGTAGCCCCAGGAGGAGCTACCAAGTCAGAAGAGCTGTGTTTTATTTATTTTCCTGCAATTTAAAGGCTATTTTGCACAAGTTCTATTTTTCAAGAGTATTGTATGTTGGATTATTATTGTAATTGGTCTTGTTGGTTTAGATGAAGATTTACTATTTTTCTAAACCGGTGTGGTGTCCATTTGTAGTGTTTTCAGTGTATTACTGTATGGGTTCACAAATGCCTTACACACTGCCTCTGAGATAAGCCTGTCTGCTCCTGCCAAGCTACCAAGGAGGTGAGATGGGGTTATTTTAGAAAAGTATCCCCTTTACCCTGACTAGAAGCAAGGACCCCCATTTCTAACATCCACACATACTACAGTATTTCAAACAGTAAGGGTGTATTACAGTATTCTCTATAGTCATGTTTTTTCTAGAAAGTTTTTATAAAAGCCATCTCTAAAACCTATTTTATGTTTTTGCGGTGACTCCGGAGATCACGATGACATCTGTAATCACGATTCCCCTGGACACATTGCGAAAACAAACATGCAATCACGATTCCCCTGGACACATTGCGAAAACAAACATTCAACGACCACCAACACATTCAACAATTATACCTATATAATTAATTTTAACCATCACAGTAGATAACTCACTATATAAATAAGTCTATAAAAACATATATCAGAATCTCAATATATCCATACCAGTGCGTTATTAATGATTCACTGATATATTTTTTTATATTCCTACCAATATTCCATGCAACAGGATTCGTGCTGGGTGTGCCTCCATGCAGACCTGTGGACCGCCAGCTCTTTAATCATTAAATGTGGGGGGGGGCTTGTGGGCCTTCCCTTGTGGGACCACCATCTTCCAGGGCTTTTTTTACATAAAAGGCAAGGGGTGGCTCCTGCCCCGCCACACAGGCCCGGGGACTGCCACCTCCACGGGGCTTTAATGATTAAGTGCAGGGGGCACACAGTTCCCACCATGCCTTAGCAAACTTCTGCTTCGCTTCAAGGAAGCTAGAGCTGGAAAACTGCCCTTGCTTCTATGAAGTGAAGCAGAATTGCTTTTGGGCATAGGGAGCTGCATGTTTCAAGCTCCCTTTGCCCACAAGCAATGCCGGCTCCCGCAGAAGGCAGGGAGCCAACAGGGACCGCAAGGGCATTGGGGCCCCTGCGGTCACCACAAAGAGGCCAAACTCTGGGGATGGGGTCCCAGGACTATATCGGCCTGCACGGCCTGCCTTCAAAATGTCTTTGAATTACAAATAGAGGGCAGGCCCTGGGGGATCGGGTCCCAAAACGTTAAAAAAAACAGGGGCCCAGGGGATAGGGTTCCCGGGGCTGCAGTCAGCCTCAGGAGGGGGGCCCGTGCCCTCCCCCTCCCTTTTAACTTAATTTTTTTTTTAAACAATGGATCAGCTCTGGGGGATGGGGTCTCCTGGGGCCAAAGTTTCACAGGAAGGGTGGCCACACAGCCCCCTTCCTAAAACAAGAAAAAACCGAAAGAAACTGCCCCCATTCTGACTACACTGTAAACGCGCCTCCAGGCATGCTGTGGGTTTGGGGATGAAATCCCCTTCACTGCTGATGGTCCTTAGGGACCAAGCAGCCCACCAGGTAACTCCAGTAATCCCTACACAGTGGGATTGCTGAGAGGTGGTCCAAGGCCATGCCCCTTTTTGTAACACTCTGCAAACGTACCTCTTGGCGCACTGCTGGTGGGGCAATGAGGTCCCCTTGTGTCCTGAGGACCTCAAGACTAAAGTGGACTTCATCCCCTAAGCAGCAGCAAGCCAGGAGGTGTGTTTGCAGAGTGGTGTAAAAAGGGGGCGTGGTCTCTGACCAGTCTCAGCAATCCAGCTGTGTAGGGCTTCCTAGAGGTAACAACATGGATAGTTAGCCCCCAGGGAACCTCAAGAGGCAAGGGGACTTCATCCCCCAACCAAGAGCACACCAGGAGCTGCATTTATAGAGTGGTGGAGAAAGGGGGGTGTGGCCTGTGTCTACCTCTCAGCAATCCCACTGTGTGGGGCTTTCTGGAGTGGAGTTTACCGTCCACCCCTGGGTTTAATAGGTTAGTTTCATGTCAATATCACCGCAATCTTCTGTTGGTATGGTGCATGGAAAAGTTATTATTTCAATGTACGAGGCAGCATGATACAACAGAGCAGCTACCCACACTCTCCAGAGATAATGCCAGCTTCAGCCGGGCTGGTGATTCAGCTACAACACCACACCTCACAGAAGTGAACACAAAACAGCTTAACACACACAGAACAACTGTAAGCACTTAGAACCACTTTCAACTGGAGCCACTCAACAACAGCAGGATCATGCTGAAGAACACAGCTTCACTTTAAGATGGCCTCGTCTAACCATGTCAAAGGTCTCTCTATTTTCGGACTTCGGTAGTTTGCGCAGTTATATATACCTATTTATAACAATCCTATTCAGTGTCTCAGCTTTAAGGAATTAATTTGCTATTTGCTTAGCGTTTGTTAAAAAAATGAATGTGCGACTTGCACAATTCCAGCTACGTCTAATTGATAAATTATCACTCACACTTTGATGTTTGTAGAGTTTCGGTGTACTAACTAGGAGGGGATACGTTTAAGTTAAATAAGTTAAATAAAAAGAGTTATAAAAAGAGCTATGACACGTCCAGCATCCAGAAATAGTACCTGAATTCCAGTGCGAGAAGCAGATTGCCAGCAGAGGGCACTAATCAAAGTTAAGAAATGTGTGCTTGGTCTGTGCGCCACACAAGAAAAGGAAGTGACTCGTGGCAAACACTGCCCAATGAGAAGGCATCAGAGAATCAAAGAAGAGCAACAATGATGCCAATGAATAGTAAGCTATGGGAGGGTTCCTAGCCTGCTACCGAATACAAGAGTCTCACGAGCGAGAGTGCATGCTCTCACAGCCTCGACCTAAAAAACGCATCCTAAACACACAGGCAGGACTGGGGTGCCTGCCTTAGGGAGCTAGACTTGTCTGAAAATCTGCATTTGTTACCATTTGCCCAGAGAAAGGAATGCGCTAAAATAATGCATCTATTACGTCATGGTGTGCCTCCTCTCAGGCACTCAGGTTAAATAAAAAATGCTCCGCTTTCAAGGTAGATAGTACCTTATTTTTACCTTTTTATGTATTAGGCTGCCTGGAACACTCCAAAATGACATGGTTTGCTGACCTCCGGGACTGGGTCTCCAACTTCCTCCAGTTTCAGGGTGAACAGGGCTGTTGCCTCTCCTAGCAACTTGATCAGTGCAAAAGCATGGGTCCCACAAAAACAGTGGATGCAGTATTACTGGGGCCCATTTAACCCTGACTATGCTGTATTTTACTACCAAAAATCAGTCAAAGGGGCATTTGTCCTTACTTACACCAGGATCCATACTATCCTTGCTACCTTCTGGATTTATGTAATGCCATAGGGCTTCACCTTGTGATAAGGTCCCTGGCTTTAGATGAGCATGCCCACAGATTCATTAAACTGGTATATAGATTTTTACTAATACAGTACACTGTATCCAATATATTAAGAAATAAATTTAAAAAAATATTTAATGTTTCACACACTGCATACCTTCCATGTGGGACTAGAAGGAGAGAGAACAGCATTGCTTAAGAGGACATATTTATTGTCTTTTGCTCCCCAAACAACATATTATTCAATGATGTATTTGTTTTGACACCTCAATTCCACCAATTGAATTAATCAATACCTCTGTCTTATGTATCACACGACATTTGTTTTAAAACAATACAATATAGAATGACTGCTAGTATCTTATGCAGGACAATATTACTAATAGTGTAAAGTACCCCATTTTTTTGAGCACATGAATGTAACACTTTATGTACTTGTGCTGTTTGTCCTTTTCTGAGACACCGCCTAGCAGAGCAAGGAGCAGCTGGGTGGCTGGAGACATTTACCAGTGCTCTGGCTGTGCTCCTTCAATGCCCCTAGTCATTACCTAAACAGATGCAGGACAAGAGGCACCCAGGGTCGTTCCCAAGCGTACTTTGAAGCACATAAGCAAAGCACAGAGGCATCACTCCCTTAAACGTGATCAATGGGTTCCAAAATCAACAATCACACTGAAGTTCTGCCAAAAGAAATGAATTTAAGGCCAATTTAAGAATATTCATAAATATGTAAATTTTCTACTAAACATTGCGATCTTAAAATAAACTCACAGGAAAGATAGGGCCTCATTTACAAGGTTTTGTCACAGGACAGCACCACATGGACTCTCACATACAAGATGTACAAGGTTTTGGCAAAGGGCAGCACCGCATGGAATCTTGCTGTGCTGCCCTGTGTCAAAAGACAAAGGGCAGTAATGTGCAACATCTATGAGATACGGCGCATTCCTGTCTTTTTCCCCTGCTGTGGCCATTGTGCAAGGGTGCCTGCGTTGTAGAGGTGATAGCATTTTGCTCCTTGTATTTGTGCTGCAGAATTCAGCACACAAAGAAAGAGCAAAAAACGAGGACAAATGAAAGTATTTCTCCTTGTTGTGCCATCCGTACGCCTCCAATCGGGGGGGGTGTACATTTTTGGGTTGACTCAGATTTACAATTCCTTGTATATCTGAGTCAGTGTCAAAAAGCCATGGGAGTCGCTGGGAACGCCCACAGCAACACCCATTGCATGCCCCTTTAACGCTGAAAACTGCATCAAAAGGAATGATCTTTATGCCACATTAAGCTATACAAAGTGGCTTAGTGCTGCCTTGCAAATATGGAGCTGGACACAACACAACCGGAGCATCACAAAAAGTGAGGCTCCAGTGGCGCAGTGGCCTTTTAAATATGCCCAAAATTCTTACAGTTGGTTGCCTCTGGGTCTCTTGACCATTTCACACTAAGGGGCAGATGTTCAAAGATGCTGCATTGCGTGACAGGGAGGGAGCAGGAAAGCGCCATATCTACAAAGATATGGGTCTCTCCGCCCCTCTTCCTATTGCTGGTGCTAATTTCAGCTACAGTGCACCACACACACACACACCTTAGCGCCATGGCACTAGGGAGTGTTTGTATGTCTAGCATATGTTTTGTACAGGAAGATTACCCTTCCTGTACAAAGTACCATGCCTAGACAACTGAAAGCTTTTCCAAACATGTATGTCTGCTGCACAGTGCAGCACACATGGAATAGCAGAAAAGAAAGGAGACAAAAAAACATTTCTCCTGCTAGAGCCTCCTTTGAAGTTTCCTCCCCAGCCTTGGTACATATAAATGAATATGCCAGAGATAGAGCTTATTATTACACATCTTTATTCCTCAGTGTGTAACTATGAACTCAACATTCTAAAATATGAATTCTTTTAACCATGCCCGACCACTTTTGTCACAGTTCTACGAAGTCCAACAGGAACCAAAAGGGTCCTGTCTTCTCTAACTCACAAGACACTACATGTCACTCTTTGTTAATTGAAAAGTACAAATATTACATATATACATCACAACTTTTTAATAAGTCGTCGTGGAACACTAATCAGTCGCCCAGAATGTATCCCATGAGGCTGTGAGATGATAGGAGAAGTGTCCATGATTGTCGCTGGTGATACAGAGACAGGTGCAGTGAGTGGGCTCTCAGAAGTCTAAATTGAAACAGTCTCATGTCTGACATATGGAGTTGGCGAATGATGAGGCAGATGCTTGAAATGCAAAGAATCTTGGGTAATGGACTTTTGAAGATGGTGAGCAGTCACAATGTGTCCTTTACTCGTCACAATTTTAAATGGTTCTATATCAAATGGAGCATCAGACTTGGGTTTTCTCTTTTGTCTTACTAGAACTCGATCTCCTTTAAAAACAGTGTTCTTAACACATTGGTGTTTGTCTGCATAGATGTTCATTTCGTGCTTGTGACACAAATCTGATTGACGAAGTTCACAATCGTTTTTTAATCTTTCATTGGCCCATTGTGGCATCTTGGTCTTCATGGCTCTCCTGAACAGCAGGGTGGCAGGACTTTCACCTGTCATCATTGAATGGGGAATCGACTGGTAGGCACGAAGGGTAGAAGTAAGAGCTGATTTGAGATCAAGCTTCACTAATAGAGCACGCTGAACAGTGTTCTTTAATGTGCTCATCAAAAGCTCGACAATGCCATTTGCTTGTGGACAAAGAGGTGTGCTCTTCTGATGCTTAACTTTGAGATAATTAAGAAAGTCACTGACGTTCTTGACTGTTGAAAGGTGGGTCAATGTCAGAATTTAGAACTGAAGGAACACTCCATGTTGCAAAATGCCACCTTATCCCTCAGTAACTTTTTCCTCATTGATCGATGAGAGGTCTTCTGCCAAAGGAAATTAAGAATACTCATCAATGACCACCATGAGGTGTTGTCCAGTGTCAAGGAGTCCAAAGAGGTCAACAGCAATTCTCTCCCACGCTTGCTTTGGAAGATCAGACATGTTTAATGAATGCAGGGTTGTTTTGGGAGACGCGCAGTTGCACAAATGACAGGCTTTTAATTCCCTTTCAACTCTTTTTTCAAGATGAGGAAGCCAGATTTGGAGAACACATTTAGTGGCGACAATTCCACAATGTCCTTTACGTAACACTTCAATTACTTGTTGTCGCAGACTCTCCCATATGACAATCCTCAAACCTCATGAGACAATGCCTTCTTGAGTAACAGGCAGTGCATCTTTCACATTTTTTAATTTCTGCTATTCACTGTTATTTGTGAGAGGTCAAGGGTGCTGTTTCCAGGAAAAATGTGAAATAATGTCTTTAAGTATCAGCATTTCACTATCTGTGCTCGTGGCTTTAATGATTTCTTCCAATGAAATAGCTGCAGGTGTACTGGACTTTACAATGAAGTTAATGTATGCATCAGCCATGACACTTTATTTGCACTCATGAAAAAGCAGTCAGCAGGGTTTTGATTTTTCCCTGGTTGGTGCACAATAGTCTAGTCATATTCCTGTAGTCACAAAACCCACCATTCAAGAAGAGGTGGCATCTTGGCTTTAGGATTGCCAAAGATGGTAAGCAATGCTTGATGACCTGTGACAAGAGTAAATGCTTTCCATACAAAAACACATGGAAATGTTCACAAGCCCACACTATTGCAAACATTTATTTTTCAGGTTGTGAATAGGCACATTCAGTTTGTGACAAATGTCTGCTAGCATATGCCACAACATGCCTTTGAGCATTTGGGTGTCCATTGTTTTGGGCAAGGGAAACGGCCTTAACAACATGGGCTCAGCCAAGCGTGCCATTACCCCACAAGCAAAACCACACTTGCCTTAAATACGCATATGCCTTAATCACGCATATGCGTGGCTTAGGCAATGTACGGTCTAGATGCTGAGTGGATGGATGGGAGAGGAAGACAGGAAGAGGAAGGATGATCAGAAATTGAGGGAGGATGCAGTGAGGTAAGTGGGGCTGGGTCTTGGGGGGTGGAGGAGGGTAGTTTTTCAGGGTGGGGTAGGTTCTAGGGCTCAGGAGGGGTCAGGTTATTTGTAGTGCATGGGCAGTTTTGGGCTCAGGGCAGGGGGGCTGAATCTGGGTACTTAACAGGTGTAGGGGACAGTTTTAAGGGCTCAGGGTGGGAGGGCTGAGCCTGGGTTAGTTTTTAGGGCAGAGGACAGTTTTAAGGGCTGGTCAGGGAAATGGGACAGTTTATAGGAAAGGGGACTGTTTTAGGCCTCTGGGCAGGGGAGCTCGCTAGGGGTACTTCAGGGATGTAGGGGATGGTTTCTAGGGCTTAGGGTGGGGAGGCTGAGGTCATGTAGTGTTTGGGGCATGGGTTTAATTTTTATGGCTCAGCAAGGGGAAATGGACAGTCAACAGGGCAGAGGCAGTTTTAGACCTCAGGATGGCGGAGGCTGGATAGGGGTATATTAGGGATGTTGGGAACAGCTTTTAGGGCTTAGGGTGAAGGGCTGGGTTTGGAGTCATTTTTGGGGCTTGGCCTTGATTTTTAGGGTTCAGGGCAGGGAAAAAGGGGACAGTTTACAGAGCAGGGGCCAGTGTATGATCTTTAGCATGCATGTCCCATTACTGATCATGTCTTTGTCATAAAAGTACATGGTAAAGGCATGCGTGGTAAAGGTATGCATGGTAAATATGTGGTTGTGGTAGAGACTGTGTGGTACAGGCATGCGTTGCTCGGGCATACATTATACTATCATACAACCCTTGGGCAATGATCTCTCGCAACTTGACCGGGGTTGCGTCAACAACAACCCTGTATGAAGCTTCAGATCAAGGTAGGATATTTCAGTGGCATTCTCAATTGCATGTTTGATTTTCTTGAAGATTTGATCACATCCATGGGAACAGTGAAATTAAGCATTTTGTTTTGTTAAGTCTTTCAAGGGAGCCCTTACTTGGGCAAAGTCACATATGTACCTAGAACAGTATCTGGCCATGCCGATAAAGGAACGTAACATGGTAACATCTTGTGGAGGGCAGGTGGCTGCCAAAGCCTGAACTTTAGCCTGATCTGGAGTCATTCCCCCATCAGAGACAATATGGATAAGGAACTTGAGTTTTCTTGAACTCACACTTCTCTGCATTCAAAGTTATATCTTCATCGGTAAGTTATGGACACACTTGTGCAAGACCTTTATCATGTTCTTTTTCGTGTGACCCAAAAGAACAATATGTCATCACTGAAATCGAAAGTATTCATGACAGGCTGTATTACGGGGGCTGCATATACAGGGGCTCAGGGTTTGATCTCCGGCGCTGACTGCAGTTTAGCCCAGTACCATGTGACTCTGGGCAATAGCCCGCTTAATCTTCCCAATAACCCTCAGCGCCTTGACAAACTAAGGGTTAATTGTTCACGCTTTACAAATACCGTATTATTATTGTTATATGTCAAATGAAGTTTAGAAAAAGTTCTGCAGCTGATGAATCACCTGAAATGTAATCTTTTATATCTGAACAAACCACAATGGGTAGAAAAACGAGTAATATAGCTACAATTTTCTTTTAGTTCCAATAGATGATACCCTTTGTTCAGATCAAGGCGAAAGAAGATTTTGCCACCATTTAGCTGTGTGATCATGTCGGCAATCTTTGGACCTGGATGTCATTCTCTTTCAATTGCCTTGTTAGCTTGATACATACCAATGCAGCTCTTTCACAGTCCTTTTTTTGCACTACCACAATTGATAAAAAGCATTGTCTCGGACCAGTTAATCACTCAATTATATCATACTTTAATAATGTCTCAAATTCCTTTTCAACAGCTTTTTGTAATTGAAATACAATTTGTCAAAATCTATGAGCAACAGAATGAATGTCCTCATAGATACGCAGTTAAATTTTCATGATCTCAAGTTTCCCTAATACCTGAAACAAAGATGGTAACTGACTTTCTATTTCATGATGAGCATTCATGTAGTAGTTTACACATATCAATCCCATATCAGCAGCAGTACTGAAACTGATTAAACAGGCCCTCTATGCAGTCTCTCGAAGAACTTGAATGGGTGCTTGTACTTTTGCCATTTTGTTTTTCTTGGTTGCTATTGATCCCGCGTCACTATAGAAATTCTGTCTCACATGCGTCACCATTCACTACCTAATACTCACCAAACTAATCAATACCAAGGCCCATGCAACCGAGACAGAAAATCATGAAGCTGAATCATGTGGCCTAATTATTCACCATCAAACCCATATATACATATTTACAACTGCAGTATAACATATATATTCATAAATTTATCAAAGAAACATTAATTAGACCACCGAGGCCAATGGAATTAAGCTAATGGTAACGACTAAATAATCAAGTCCAGCTTGACGTTTTAAGTCTTTTATTTTAAAAATGTCAAAGTTTCAAATTTTTATTAGCTCATTTATTAATTCCAAGCATCTTTATTAAATCAGTTTTAATCATTAGATCATTGGCTCAAAAGGTCTGGCACTTCAAAATTGCATAGAAATAATGAATTAAAGAAAACATCAACCCTAATCCCTATGTTAGCTTTCTGACCTGAAAAGGAAAACAATATTTATTAAACAAACAAGCCTTACGTGTCCAAAGGAAAACGGACAGCACTTCGCCCTCAGGAAACAGTCAGCCCCGCTCCCCTCAAAAGGCCAGATTTTTATACCTTTCTTACTCACTAATCTAACTAAAAACGATATTTTTTAAAGAAAGCAGCAACCTAATTGGTTGTCATCCATCAGACCACCGAGAGGCCAACGCATCAGTCTCTGTGACATCATTATGTCATTGTCCATTGACACGAAGCAACATTGGCTTCTCGAAGTCGCAACTTTTAACTAAAAGTTCAGATTTTATTTCCTCCAGGATTTTAGCCAAGCTGCCTCTACACGCTTCCTTGGCCTTGACGCTTTTGCTTTCGGAGCTAGATGTACTGAACGTCCATTGTTTGAGCTTTTGCACGTTTCCGTGGAAGTTTTTCAATGACAACATCGTCACTGTCGAGCTCAGCTCCTTTTTACCAGGACAACCAACTTTCATTAGGACTAGGCCTCAAACCCTTCACTCGAGCTAGTAATTAAACAAACACAAAAAAAGGTGATTAATTCAAATAAAACAAACCCTTTTGTTACCCACCCTTCATTGCTAATAATTAACCCATCAATATATGTAAACTTAACAAAAGCAAACAAATAAAGCAGCACATTTAGGGGCTCATTAGGATGGCGGACGGAAGTGCCTCCGCAGCCCCGGAGTATGCGGAACATGCCTATTCTGCGTCCGCCCGTCGCGAACACTCCGTCCGCCAGATCAGGATAGGAAAGATGGGCCAAAATCCGTCCGCGACGGAAGATCACGCTCCGCCGCCCAACTACACCCGACCACGCGGTGGACGTAACCAATCCAGAGACTCCGCCGTACGGACTGACGTCTAGGACCGTCCTCCAAATCAAGATGGCGGAAAATACGGGGAAAGTCGTTTACGACGCAACTTTTAGCACGCAGTGCTATTACAACGCGGTTTTTAAATCGCATTCTATTACAACGCATGACTCTGGGGGGCGCTCAAGGATAGGGAATACTTTTAATTTACTTTCCAACACCTTCCCTAGTGTCAACGGGGACTGGTGTTGGAATAGTAAATTAAAATATTCACTATCCAACACCCCTTTCTGTTATGCGTTGTAAAAGAATGCGGTATAAAAACCGCGTTGTTACAGCATGCGTGCTAAAAGCATGCGTTGTAACAACATACATCCGAAAATACACATAAAAGCGCTGTAGAAAATCAACCTGCCTGAACACTGCGGATGCCCCACAGCGAACATATCCACCACGAGCCGCTCGCCGACATGGACCCAGCACTACACGCTTAGCCGATACTCTTCGCGATCCACCACGTCCTAGTCTTTGCCCACTATCGAGGACGACGCAGGTAGGCTACAAACCATTCGCTGTCTGGAGAGGAGTACCTGCAAGGGCCGTGACGTAGGGAGGGGGGAGTGACATGTATCTGAACCCACTGATTCGTGTGGAGGGGAGCACCTGCAAGGGTCGTGACGTAGGGAGGGGGGGGTGTCATGTATCTGAACCCACTGACTGGAAGCAAATACAAATACACACCTGCATCACATACGCAGGAATGACTCCGACAAACCACGACACATGATTGACTAGTTTATTTACACATAATCAGGGTAACATCACAGTGTAGGCTTGAGCATGGGCATAGTGGACACCAGAGCAGGTACATCAGAGAGAGCACATGAGAGGGCAGACAGCATTATCAGAACAGCAACAAGGCATTGTGGACACCAGAGCAGGTCCATCAGAGGCAGCACATGAGAGGGGCTACGTGCATCAACAGACCATGGCAAGGCACAGGTACATCAGAGGCAGCACATGAGAGGGGCTAAGTGCACCAACAGTCCATTGCACTGAAAAGGTCCATCAGAGGCAGCACATGAGAGGGGCTACGTGCATCAACAGTCCATGGCAAGGCATAGGTACATCAGAGGCAGCACATGAGAGGGGCTAAGTGCACCAACAGTCCATTGCACTGAAAATGTCCATCAGAGGCAGCACATGAGACAGCAGACAGCATTATCAGAACAGCAACAGGGCATTGTGGACACCAGAGCAGGTACATCAGAGGCAGTACATGAGAGGGGCTAAGTGCATCAACAGTCCATTGCACTGAAAAGGTCCATCAGAGGCAGCACATGGGAGGGCAGACGGCATTATCAGAACAGCAACAGGGCATTGTGGACACCAGAGCAGGTACATCAGAGGCAGCACATGAGAGGGCAGACAGCATTATCAGAACAGCAACAGGGCATTGTGGACACCAGAGCAGGTACATTAGAGGTAGCACATGAGAGGGCAGACAGCATTATCAGAACAGCAACAGGGCTTTGTGGACACCAGAGCAGGTACATCAGAGGCAGCACATGAGAGGGCAGACAGCATTATCAGAACAGCAACAGGGCATTGTGGACACCAGAGCAGGTCCATCAAAGGCAGCACATGAGAGGCAACAATGCAGTATCAGAACAGCAACAGGGCATTGTGGACACCAGAGCAGGTCCATCAGAGGCAGCACATGAGAGGGCAGACAGCATTATCAGTACAGCAACAGGGCATTGTGGACACCAGAGCAGGTACATCAGAGGCAGCACATGAGAGGGCAGACAGCATTACAGAACAGCAACAGGGCATTGTGGACACCAGAGCAGGTCCATCAAAGGCAGCACATGAGAGGGCACAATGCAGTATCAAAACAGCAACAGGGCATTCTGGACACCAGAGCAGGTCCATCAGAGGCAGCACATGAGAGGGCAGACAGCATTATCAGAACAGCAACAGGGCATTGTGGACACCAGAGCAGGTACATCAGAGGCAGCACATGAGAGGGCAGACAGCATTATCAGAACAGCAACAGGGCATTGTGGACACCAGAGCAGGTACATCAGAGGCAGCACATGAGAGGGCAGACAGCATTATCAGAACAGCAACAGGGCATTGTGGACACCAGAGCAGGTACATCAGAGGCAGTACATGAGAGGGGCTAAGTGCATCAACAGTCCATTGCACTGAAAAGGTCCATCAGAGGCAGCACATGAGAGGGCAGACAGCATTATCAGAACAGCAACAGGGCATTGTGGACACCAGAGCAGGTACATCAGAGGCAGCACATGAGAGGGCACACAGCATTATCAGAACAGCAACAGGGCACTGTGGACACCAGAGCAGGTCCATCAGAGGCAGCACATGAGAGGGGCTACGTGCATCAACAGACCATGGCAAGGCACAGGTACATCAGAGGCAGCACATGAGAGGGGCTAAGTGCACCAACAGTCCATTGCACTGAAAAGGTCCATCAGAGGCAGCACATGAGAGGGGCTACGTGCATCAACAGTCCATGGCAAGGCACAGGTACATCAGAGGCAGCACATGAGAGGGGCTAAGTGCACCAACAGTCCATTGCACTGAAAATGTCCATCAGAGGCAGCACATGAGACAGCAGACAGCATTATCAGAACAGCAACAGGGCATTGTGGACACCAGAGCAGGTACATCAGAGGCAGTACATGAGAGGGGCTAAGTGCATCAACAGTCCATTGCACTGAAAAGGTCCATCAGAGGCAGCACATGAGAGGGCAGACAGCATTATCAGAACAGCAACAGGGCATTGTGGACACCAGAGCAGGTACATCAGAGGCAGCACATGAGAGGGCAGACAGCATTATCAGAACAGCAACAGGGCATTGTGAACACCAGAGCAGGTACATTAGAGGTAGCACATGAGAGGGCAGACAGCATTATCAGAACAGCAACAGGGCTTTGTGGACACCAGAGCAGGTACATCAGAGGCAGCACATGAGAGGGCAGACAGCATTATCAGAACAGCAACAGGGCATTGTGGACACCAGAGCAGGTACATCAGAGGCAGTACATGAGAGGGGCTAAGTGCACCAACAGTCCATTGCACTGAAAAGATCCATCAGAGGCAGCACATGAGAGGGCAGACAGCATTATCAGAACAGCAACAGGGCATTGTGGACACCAGAGCAGGTACATCAGAGGCAGCACATGAGAGGGCAGACAGCATTATCAGAACAGCAACAGGGCACTGTGGACACCAGAGCAGGTCCATCAGAGGCAGCACATGAGAGGGGCTACGTGCATCAACAGACCATGGCAAGGCACAGGTACATCAGAGGCAGCACATGAGAGGGGCTAAGTGCACCAACAGTCCATTGCACTGAAAAGGTCCATCAGAGGCAGCACATGAGAGGGGCTACGTGCATCAACAGTCCATGGCAAGGCACAGGTACATCAGAGGCAGCACATGAGAGGGGCTAAGTGCACCAACAGTCCATTGCACTGAAAATGTCCATCAGAGGCAGCACATGAGACAGCAGACAGCATTATCAGAACAGCAACAGGGCATTGTGGACACCAGAGCAGGTACATCAGAGGCAGTACATGAGAGGGGCTAAGTGCATCAACAGTCCATTGCACTGAAAAGGTCCATCAGAGGCAGCACATGAGAGGGCAGACAGCATTATCAGAACAGCAACAGGGCATTGTGGACACCAGAGCAGGTACATCAGAGGCAGCACATGAGAGGGCAGACAGCATTATCAGAACAGCAACAGGGCATTGTGGACACCAGAGCAGGTACATTAGAGGTAGCACATGAGAGGGCAGACAGCATTATCAGAACAGCAACAGGGCTTTGTGGACACCAGATCAGGTACATCAGAGGCAGCACATGAGAGGGCAGACAGCATTATCAGAACAGCAACAGGGCATTGTGGACACCAGAGCAGGTCCATCAAAGGCAGCACATGAGAGGGCACAATGCAGTATCAGAACAGCAACAGGGCATTGTGGACACCAGAGCAGGTCCATCAGAGGCAGCACATGAGAGGGCAGACAGCATTATCAGAACAGCAACAGGGCATTGTGGACACCAGAGCAGGTACATCAGAGGCAGCACATGAGAGGGCAGACAGCATTACAGAACAGCAACAGGGCATTGTGGACACCAGAGCAGGTCCATCAAAGGTAGCACATGAGAGGGCACAATGCAGTATCAAACAGCAACAGGGCATTCTGGACACCAGAGCAGGTCCATCAGAGGCAGCACATGAGAGGGCAGACAGCATTATCAGAACAGCAACAGGGCATTGTGGACACCAGAGCAGGTACATCAGAGGCAGCACATGAGAGGGCAGACAGCATTATCAGAACAGCAACAGGGCACTGTGGACACCAGAGCAGGTCCATCAGAGGCAGCACATGAGAGGGGCTACGTGCATCAACAGACCATGGCAAGGCACAGGTACATCAGAGGCAGCACATGAGAGGGGCTAAGTGCACCAACAGTCCATTGCACTGAAAAGGTCCATCAGAGGCAGCACATGAGAGGGGCTACGTGCATCAACAGTCCATGGCAAGGCACAGGTACATCAGAGGCAGCACATGAGAGGGGCTAAGTGCACCAACAGTCCATTGCACTGAAAATGTCCATCAGAGGCAGCACATGAGACAGCAGACAGCATTATCAGAACAGCAACAGGGCATTGTGGACACCAGAGCAGGTACATCAGAGGCAGTACATGAGAGGGGCTAAGTGCATCAACAGTCCATTGCACTGAAAAGGTCCATCAGAGGCAGCACATGAGAGGGCAGACAGCATTATCAGAACAGCAACAGGGCATTGTGGACACCAGAGCAGGTACATCAGAGGCAGCACATGAGAGGGCAGACAGCATTATCAGAACAGCAACAGGGCATTGTGGACACCAGAGCAGGTACATTAGAGGTAGCACATGAGAGGGCAGACAGCATTATCAGAACAGCAACAGGGCTTTGTGGACACCAGATCAGGTACATCAGAGGCAGCACATGAGAGGGCAGACAGCATTATCAGAACAGCAACAGGGCATTGTGGACACCAGAGCAGGTCCATCAAAGGCAGCACATGAGAGGGCACAATGCAGTATCAGAACAGCAACAGGGCATTGTGGACACCAGAGCAGGTCCATCAGAGGCAGCACATGAGAGGGCAGACAGCATTATCAGAACAGCAACAGGGCATTGTGGACACCAGAGCAGGTACATCAGAGGCAGCACATGAGAGGGCAGACAGCATTACAGAACAGCAACAGGGCATTGTGGACACCAGAGCAGGTCCATCAAAGGTAGCACATGAGAGGGCACAATGCAGTATCAAACAGCAACAGGGCATTCTGGACACCAGAGCAGGTCCATCAGAGGCAGCACATGAGAGGGCAGACAGCATTATCAGAACAGCAACAGGGCATTGTGGACACCAGAGCAGGTACATCAGAGGCAGCACATGAGAGGGCAGACAGCATTATCAGAACAGCAACAGGGCATTGTGGACACCAGAGCAGGTACATCAGAGGCAGCACATGAGAGGGCAGACAGCATTACCAGAACAGCAACAGGGCATTGTGGACACCAGAGCAGGTACATCAGAGGCAGTACATGAGAGGGGCTAAGTGCATCAACAGTCCATTGCACTGAAAAGGTCCATCAGAGGCAGCACATGAGAGGGCAGACAGCATTATCAGAACAGCAACAGGGCATTGTGGACACCAGAGCAGGTACATCAGAGGCAGCACATGAGAGGGCAGACAGCATTATCAGAACAGCAACAGGGCACTGTGGACACCAGAGCAGGTCCATCAGAGGCAGCACATGAGAGGGGCTACGTGCATCAACAGACAATGGCAAGGCACAGGTACATCAGAGGCAGCACATGAGAGGGGCTAAGTGCACCAACAGTCCATTGCACTGAAAAGGTTAATCAGAGGCAGCACATGAGAGGGCAGACAGCATTATCAGAACAGCAACAGGGCATTGTGGACACCAGAGCAGGTACATCAGAGGCAGCACATGAGAGGGCAGACAGCATTATCAGAACAGCAACAGGGCATTGTGGACACCAGAGCAGGTACATCAGAGGCAGCACATGAGAGGGCAGACAGCATTATCAGAACAGCAACAGGGCACTGTGGACACCAGAGCAGGTCCATCAGAGGCAGCACATGAGAGGGGCTAAGTGCATCAACAGACCATGGCAAGGCACAGGTACATCAGAGGCAGCACATGAGAGGGGCTAAGTGCACCAACAGTCCATTGCACTGAAAAGGTCCATCAGAGGCAGCACGTGAGAGGGCAGACAGCATTATCAGAACAGCAACAGGGCATTGTGGACACCAGAGCAGGTACATCAGAGGCAGCACATGAGAGGGCAGACAGCATTATCAGAACAGCAACAGGGCATTGTGGACACCAGAGCAGGTACATTAGAGGCAGCACATGAGAGGGCAGACAGCATTATCAGAACAGCAACAGGGCATTGTGGACACCAGAGCAGGTACATCAGAGGCAGCACATGAGAGGGCAGGCAGCATTATCAGAACAGCAACAGGGCATTGTGGACACCAGAGCAGGTCCATCAAAGGCAGCACATGAGAGGGCACAATGCAGTATCAGAACAGCAACAGGGCATTGTGGACACCAGAGCAGGTCCATCAGAGGCAGCACATGAGAGGGCAGACAGCATTATCAGAACAGCAACAGGGCATTGTGGACACCAGAGCAGGTACATCTGAGGCAGCACATGAGAGGGCAGACAGCATTATCAGAACAGCAACAGGGCATTGTGGACACCAGAGCAGGTCCATCTGAGGCAGCACATGAGAGGGCAGACAGCATTATCAGAACAGAAACAGGGCATTGTGGACACCAGAGCAGGTACATCAGAGGCAGTACATGAGAGGGGCTAAGTGCATCAACAGTCCATTGCACTGAAAAGGTCCATCAGAGGCAGCACATGAGAGGGCAGACAGCATCATCAGAACAGCAACAGGGCATTGTGGACACCAGAGCAGGTACATCAGAGGCAGCACATGAGAGGGCAGACAGCATTATCAGAACAGCAACAGGGCACTGTGGACACCAGAGCAGGTCCATCAGAGGCAGCACATGAGAGGGGCTACGGGCATCAACAGACCATGGCAAGGCACAGGTACATCAGAGGCAGCACACGAGAGGGGCTAAGTGCACCAACTCCATTGCACTGAAAAGGTCCATCAGAGGCAGCACATGAGAGGGCAGACAGCATTATCAGAACAGCAACAGGGCATTGTGGACACCAGAGCAGGTACATCAGAGGCAGCACATGAGAGGGCAGACAGCATTATCAGAACAGCAACAGGGCATTGTGGACACCAGAGCAGGTACATTAGAGGCAGCACATGAGAGGGCAGACAGCATTATCAGAACAGCAACAGGGCATTGTGGACACCAGAGCAGGTACATCAGAGGCAGCACATGAGAGGGCAGACAGCATTATCAGAACAGCAACAGGGCATTGTGGACACCAGAGCAGGTCCATCAAAGGCAGCACATGAGAGGGCACAATGCAGTATCAGAACAGCAACAGGGCATTGTGGACACCAGAGCAGGTCCATCAGAGGCAGCACATGAGAGGGCAGACAGCATTATCAGAACAGCAACAGGGCATTGTGGACACCAGAGCAGGTCCATCAAAGGCAGCACATGAGAGGGCACAATGCAGTATCAGAACAGCAACAGGGCATTGTGGACACCAGAGCAGGTCCATCAGAGGCAGCACATGAGAGGGCAGACAGCATTATCAGAACAGCAACAGGGCATTGTGGACACCAGAGCAGGTACATCAGAGGCAGCACATGAGAGGGCAGACAGCATTATCAGAACAGCAACAGGGCATTGTGGACACCAGAGCAGGTACATCAGAGGCAGCACATGAGAGGGCAGACAGCATTTTCAGAACAGCAACAGGGCATTGTGGACACCAGAGCAGGTACATCAGAGGCAGCACATCTGAGGGCAGACAGCATTATCAGAACAGCAACAGGGCATTGTGGACACCAGAGCAGGTACATCAGAGGCAGTACATGAGAGGGGCTAAGTGCATCAACAGTCCATTGCACTGAAAAGGTCCATCAGAGGCAGCACATGAGAGGGCAGACAGCATTATCAGACCAGCAACAGTGCATTGTGGACACAAGAGCAGGTACATCAGAGGCAGCACATGAGAGGGCAGACAGCATTATCAGAACAGCAACAGGGCATTGTGGACACCAGAGCAGGTCCATCAGAGGCAGCACATGAGAGGGGCTACGTGCATCAACAGACCATGGCAAGGCACAGGTACATCAGAGGCAGCACATGAGAGGGGCTAAGTGCACCAACAGTCCATTGCACTGAAAAGGTTAATCAGAGGCAGCACATGAGAGGGCAGACAGCATTATCAGAACAGCAACAGGGCATTGTGGACACCAGAGCAGGTACATCAGAGGCAGCACATGAGAGGGCAGACAGCATTATCAGAACAGCAACAGGGCATTGTGGACACCAGAGCAGGTACATCAGAGGCAGTACATGAGAGGGGCTAAGTGCATCAACAGTCCATTGCACTGAAAAGATCCATCAGAGGCAGCACATGAGAGGGCAGACAGCATTATCAGAACAGCAACAGGGCATTGTGGACACCAGAGCAGGTACATCAGAGGCAGCACATGAGAGGGCAGACAGCATTATCAGAACAGCAACAGGGCACTGTGGACACCAGAGCAGGTCCATCAGAGGCAGCACATGAGAGGGGCTACGTGCATCAACAGACCATGGCAAGGCACAGGTACATCAGAGGCAGCACATGAGAGGGGCTAAGTGCACCAACAGTCCATTGCACTGAAAAGGTCCATCAGAGGCAGCACATGAGAGGGCAGACAGCATTATCAGAACAGCAACAGGGCATTGTGGACACCAGAGCAGGTACATCAGAGGCAGCACATGAGAGGGCAGACAGCATTATCAGAACAGCAACAGGGCCTTGTGGACACCAGAGCAGGTACATTAGAGGCAGCACATGAGAGGGCAGACAGCATTATCAGAACAGCAACAGGGCATTGTGGACACCAGAGCAGGTACATCAGAGGCACCACATGAGAGGGCAGACAGCATTATCAGAACAGCAACAGGGCATTGTGGACACCAGAGCAGGTCCATCAAAGGCAGCACATGAGAGGGCACAATGCAGTATCAGAACAGCAACAGGGCATTGTGGACACCAGAGCAGGTCCATCAGAGGCAGCACATGAGAGGGCAGACAGCATTATCAGAACAGCAACAGGGCATTGTGGACACCAGAGCAGGTACATCTGAGGCAGCACATGAGAGGGCAGACAGCATTATCAGAACAGCAACAGGGCATTGTGGACACCAGAGCAGGTCCATCAAAGGCAGCACATGAGAGGGCACAATGCAGTATCAGAACAGCAACAGGGCATTGTGGACACCAGAGCAGGTCCATCAGAGGCAGCACATGAGAGGGCAGACAGCATTATCAGAACAGCAACAGGGCATTGTGGACACCAGAGCAGGTACATCAGAGGCAGCACATGAGAGGGCAGACAGCATTATCAGAACAGCAACAGGGCATTGTGGACACCAGAGCAGGTACATCAGAGGCAGCACATGAGAGGGCAGACAGCATTTTCAGAACAGCAACAGGGCATTGTGGACACCAGAGCAGGTACATCAGAGGCAGCACATCTGAGGGCAGACAGCATTATCAGAACAGCAACAGGGCATTGTGGACACCAGAGCAGGTACATCAGAGGCAGTACATGAGAGGGGCTAAGTGCATCAACAGTCCATTGCACTGAAAAGGCCCATCAGAGGCAGCACATGAGAGGGCAGACAGCATTATCAGAACAGCAACAGTGCATTGTGGACACAAGAGCAGGTACATCAGAGGCAGCACATGAGAGGGCAGACAGCATTATCAGAACAGCAACAGGGCATTGTGGACACCAGAGCAGGTACATCAGAGGCAGCACATGAGAGGGCAGACAGCATTATCAGAACAGCAACAGGGCATTGTGGACACCAGAGCAGGTACATCAGAGGCAGTACATGAGAGGGGCTAAGTGCATCAACAGTCCATTGCACTGAAAAGGTCCATCAGAGGCAGCACATGAGAGGGCAGACAGCATTATCAGAACAGCAACAGGGCATTGTGGACACCAGAGCAGGTACATCAGAGGCAGCACAAGTACGAATCACAATGAACCTGTCCCAAGGACCACAGCAGTAGAAGACTGTTTACAATGGACAATGTACACACCATGTCCAATGACATGTGAGTGAAGTCAACAGCACCTCACATCACACTATCAGGTGGATTGCGTGAAGTACCTGCATCGGACAGACTGCCAGCACCAGAAACTGAAGTGTGAGACACAGCGACGGCTCGAGTGACTGACACATGCACCACAGACCCAGACACACTACCAGCACCACAAACAGGAGGGCGACACACAGCCACAGATGTAGTGACTGACACGTGAGCCACAGACCCAGACACACTGCCAGCACCTGATACAGGAGTGTGACACACTGCCACAGCCCGAGTGACTGACACATGGGCCACAGACTCAGATACACTGCCAGCACCACAAACAGGAGTGTGAGACACAGCCACAGCCCGAGTGACTGACACATGGGCCACAGACCCAGATACACTGCCAGCACCCCAAACAGGAGTGTGAGACAAAGCCACAGCCCGAGTGACTGACACATGGGCCACAGACCCAGATACACTGCCAGCACCTGATACAGGAGTGTGACACACTGCCAGAGCTCGAGTGACTGACACATGGGCCATAGACCCAGACACATTGCCAGCACCACAAACAGGAGAGGGCACAACTGATACAGTGCCACTACATGATGCATGACAGCAAACAACAGACACAGTGCCACTATCTGACACATGCGAGTCAACTGCAGCTGCGCCACTGGGACCACTGAAATGATGAGCCACAGGGCTGTATGGGCCAGGAGGCAGGGTGGCTCTGGGAGCGGGGGATAGTTGCACTTGACCGACATCGGGGTGGGCATGTGTCAATGCTGTGTGTCTACGTTTCTTGGGGATATGTGACTGCAACCTGGACAGGACAGGACTGGCAAGTGTGTCGGACTGAAAAGAAATATCACCCACCATGGGTGGTGCATCTGCTGCCGGGGGAATGCTCTCTGGGGACGTGCTGGAGCCTGCTTGTCGTTTGCTGTGTGGCTGCCTTCTGGCCTCTGCAACATGTGTCATGGGGGATGCTACTACAGGGTCCACCTTCCTCTGCTCCTGACGGGCCCTGATGGGAGTGGAGGTAAGGGGTGACTCCACCGCGGAGACATCTGTATTCCATTCCCTCAACAACAGCAGCCTCAGTGCATCAAGGGGTGATGTATGCCTGTCCATGATAGTACCACTGTCCATGGGAGATGCCTTGTCCCTTGGATGTTCCATTTCCGTAGGAGGAATGTTGTCTGTGGACCTTCCCTGTTCCCTGGATGGTGCCCTGTTCCTGGCAGCAGACTTGTCGTCTGTGGTGTACCTATCCCCAGAACACACCTTCTCCCTGTGTGTGTCCCTGCCCTTGGGAGTGTCCGTGCTCTTCTTAGGTGCCTTTGTCTTTTGACTGTCCTTGTCCCTGCCCTTGGGAGTGGCTCCTTCCTTCCTAGTGTCCCTGCCCTTGGGAGTGGCTCCTTCTTTCCTAGTGTCCCTGCCTTTGGGACTGGCTCCTTCCTTCCTAGTGTCCCTGCCCTTGGGAGTGGCTCCTTCCTTCCTAGTGTCCCTGCCTTGGGAGTGGCTCCTTCCTTCCTAGTGTCCCTGTCCTTGGGAGTGCCTCCTTCCTTCCTAGTCTCCCTGTCCTTGGGAGTGCCTCCTTCCTTCCTAGTCTCCCTGTCCTTGGGAGTGCCTCCTTCCTTCCTAGTCTCCCTGCCCTTGGGAATGGCTCCTTCCTTCCTAGTGTCCCTGTCCTTGGGAGTGCCTCCTTCCTTCCTAGTCTCCCTGTCCTTGGGAGTGCCTCCTTCCTTCCTAGTCTCCCTGCCCTTGGGAATGGCTCCTTCCTTCCTAGTGTCCCTGCCCTTGGGACTGGCTCCTTCCTTCCTAGTGTCCCTGTCCCTGGGAGTGTCCCTGCTCTCATGAGGTACCCTCGTCTTCTGACTGTCCTTGTCCAAGGTAGTGTCCATGGAACTGGGAGTAACCCTTGCCTTGGGAGTACCTTTTGTGTGGGATGCCTGTGTAGCATGTGAAGGCATTTCTGCCAACCCCTCTTGTGGATCCCGTGTGTGTACTCCAGTGTATCTGACGTTGTCTTTCTGAACAGATTTTGCTGACCTAGGGGATGGTGTCTGAGCCCTCCGTGCCTTGATGTGCTGGCTGATGCTGCTTCTAGAGCAATAACCTGTATTTGAGTCCTGGTCAGAATATTCACTCCCCCCCTGAGACATCCAGTGTTGTAGATGGGGGAACAGAAGTAGCACCCAGTCCATGCGACTGTACAATGGCAGACGACACACTGGTAGCCAATGACTGAACTGTCCTGTGTAGACCAGCAAGATCGCCATGCATCCCTTCCATGAATGCCACCACCTGCCCCAACTTCCTATTGTGGTCTTGGAAAGCATTTATCATATTGGTCTGCCCCACACACAGCTGTCGCAGCAGATCAACAGCCTCAGCACAAAGAGCATTTTGGCTCACCGAGGCTGGGGCAGCGGTGCCGACACCGAACGCCACTCTGCTCCCCCTACTCCTGCGTGCACGAACAGTACATGGTGCAGTTGGTGGCAGGGTGGGCCCTGTGTGCTGTGTCCCGACCAAAGGTGTTGATTGCCCACTCCCAGTCTGTGACAACAGTGCTGACTCACCAACACTGTCGGAAGATGAGGACGATGTTGTCTCCACATGCGAGTCCTCAGGGACGGTCCTGTCCCCCTCTCCGGCGCTTGCCTCTTCTGTGTCAGTCTGCGTGTGCGCGACGTCTGATCCGAATGCATTGCCTCCAATCATCTCCTCCGTCTGTGGCTGAGTGCCCTCTGCCAATGCTGAAATGCACATAAAATTGGTGTAAGTCATGGGCACACTCACGTACAGTACTGCAACGGAATCCCTAATGCCATTGATGACAAAGTACATCGATCCCCCAACCTGCACACGGGCCACCCCTACCAGTCATGCTCACATGAAATAAGTGGTGTTGGCCGTGCAACATGTACAGCATGCGGACAGGGCATGAGTACGTACATCTGCACACCAGCCTTGCCATGGGGTGACGGACCACTACAGCATGTGCATCATCACTCTACTGCTTAGCGAGTGGCGTGTCAACATGCCGTACCTGGACGTGGCATTTGACTCCGCCAATGTTACCAACATGCCATTGCAATGAGAAATACGCTACACGGAAGTCACTAATGTGTGTTGGCAACAATACATGCATTGCACTCACAAGCAACATACACTGACAGTATGCTTACCGCTACTTTGCTGCTGATCCACACACAGCCGCTCGGACAGGTCAGGATGCGTCACAGCAATGATACGGTGCATGAGAGGGGTCATTGAGCGTCGGGCCAGACGTGGCGTTCTTGGAATCATCCCTAGTGTCACTTCCGCTACATTCTTGCTCAGCCTGGAAATGTCTTCCCAGCGTTTGTGGCAGTATGTATGTCATCTATTGGACACCCCCACTGCCCGTACATCACGTGCAATGCTCCTCCACACGTCCTTGCGAAGGTGCAGCTTGACCTACCATGATGGGAGACAAAAGGGTGCAAGTCAGTGGACAGTTGGCCAGTCACACAGATAGGGGCAACACGTATCTCTCAGCAGCCATGCACATTTCGACTAATGTGTTGGGCCCACATCACACCGCCAAGATTTCAGAGGCCAGGTGTAATGGACCACCTCATGCACACCAACATGTCCCCCACTGCACTTACCACCTGTCCGGGTGCGCCGTACAGCCGTCCGAAGTTGCGGAGCACACCGTCCACGAGGACATCCAGCTCCGCGGCGGTGAAGGGACGAGACTGGATCTCTTTGACTCTCGACATGGCAAGTTCACAGAGTATGGCACTAGAGCGGCAGTCGGTGGACAGCTCCGCAGCAGCAGGTGGAGAGGTGATGGTCACAGGCAGCAGTCGGTGGTCAGCTCCGCAGCAGCAGGTGGAGAGGTGATGGTCACAGGCAGCAGTCAGTGGTCAGCTCCGCAGCAGCAGGTGGAGAGGTGATGGTCACAGGCAGCAGTCGGTGGTCATCGTAGAATGTGTGCTTTTGCACATCACACATTTATAGGGCCCTGAGGCCATGTCAGTGGCATACGGCGCCAGCCATTGGTCAGCCCTGGATGCGTGTTTGGAAATGGGCCAATGACTAGCCCTGGTGTTGCGGTGCACAGCATACGCTACATTCGATTGGGCATACGCGGGCCTTGTTCACACTTCCCATTGGCTGCACGTGCACAGACCGTCACGGTCACACACCGGCACCCGCATCTCTTGCTACAATGTTCAATCACTGGCGCCAACATGGCGGGGCACGTATTTGGCGGGGGAGGTGCAGGCCAACACATCCTTTAGCTGATGTCAATGGACATAGCATGTCATGACCCCATTTACAGTCACATTGCATCATCCACCGTACACCGGCCGGCCCAGCCCGGCCCAGGACTGGCGTGCCAGGCCCCGTCCACTGCCGCCGTGCAGGCCATGTCAACCACCGCCGTGCCAGGCCCCGTCCACCACCATCGTGCCATGCCCCGTCCACTACCACCGTGCCATGCCCCGTCCACTACCGCCGTGCCGGCCATGTCAGCCACCGCTGTGCCAGGCCCCGTCCACCACTGCCGTGCCATGCCCTGTCCAGTACCGCTGTGCCAGGCCCCGTCCACTACCGCCGCGCCGGCCATGTCAACCACCGCCGTGCCAGGCCCTGTCCACTACCGCCGTGCCATACCCCGTCCACTACCGCTGTGCCAGGCCCTGTCCACTACCGCCGTGCCGGCCATGTCAACCACCGCCGTGCCAGGCCACGTCCACTACCGTCGTGCCAGCCATGGCTCGGCGGTGGTGGACAGGGCCTGGCATTGCGTCACAGCAATGATACGGTGCATGAGAGGGGTCATTGAGCGTCGGGCCAGACGTGGCGTTCTTGGAATCATCCCTAGTGTCACTTCCGCTACATTCTTGCTCAGCCTGGAAATGTCTTCCCAGCATTTGTGGCAGTATGTATGTCGTCTATTGGACACCCCCACTGCCCGTACATCACGTGCAATGCTCCTCCACACGTCCTTGCGAAGGTGCAGCTTGACCTACCATGATGGGAGACAAAAGGGTGCAAGTCAGTGGACAGTTGGCCAGTGACACAGATAGGGGCAACACGTATCTCTCAGCAGCCATGCACATTTCGACTAATGTGTTGGGCCCACATCACACCGCCAAGATTTCAGAGGCCAGGTGTAATGGACCACCTCATGCACACCAACATGTCCCCCACTGCACTTACCACCTGTCCGGGTGCGCCGTACAGCCGTCCGAAGTTGCGGAGCACACCGTCCACGAGGACATCCAGCTCCGCGGCGGTGAAGGGACGAGACCGGATCTCTTTGACTCTCGACATGGCAAGTTCACAGAGTATGGCACTAGAGCGGCAGTCGGTGGTCAGCTCCGCAGCAGCAGGTGGAGAGGTGATGGTCACAGGCAGCAGTCGGTGGTCAGCTCCGCAGCAGCAGGTGGAGAGGTGATGGTCACAGGCAGCAGTCGGTGGTCAGCTCCGCAGCAGCAGGTGGAGAGGTGATGGTCACAGGCAGCAGTCGGTGGTCATCGTAGAATGTGTGCTTTTGCACATCACACATATATAGGGCCCTGAGGCCATGTCAGTGGCATACGGCGCCAGCCATTGGTCAGCCCTGGATGCGTGTTTGGAAATGGGCCAATGACTGGCCCTGGTGTTGCGGTGCACAGCATACGCTACATTCGATTGGGCATACGCGGGCCTTGTTCACACTTCCCATTGGCTGCACGTGCACAGACCGTCATGGTCACACACCGGCACCCGCATATGGAAGCTTCCGGGACGGATGCTTCTCTTGCTACAATGTTCAATCACTGGCGCCAACATGGCGGGGCACGTATTTGGCGGGGGAGGTGCAGGCCAACACATCCTTTAGCTGATGTCAATGGACATAGCATGTCATGACCCCCCTTACAGTCACATTGCATCATCCACCGTACACCGGCCGGCCCAGCCCGGCCCATGACCGCCGTGCCAGGCCCCGTCCACTGCCGCCGTGCAGGCCATGTCAACCACCGCCGTGCCAGGCCCCGACCACCACCGTCGTGCCATGCCCCGTCCACTACCACCGTGCCATGCCCCGTCCACTATCGCCGTGCCGGCCATGTCAACCACCGCTGTGCCAGGCCCCGTCCACCACTGCCGTGCCATGCCCCGTCCAGTACCGCTGTGCCAGGCCCCATCCACTACCGCCGCGCCGGCCATGTCAACCACCGCTGTGCCAGGCCCCGTCCACTACCGCCGTGCCATACCCCGTCCACTACCGCCGTGCCAGGCCCTGTCCACTACCGCCGTGCCGGCCATGTCAACCACCGCCGTGCCAGGCCACGTCCACTACCGTCGTGCCAGCCCTGGCTCGGCGGTGGTGGACAGGGCCTGGCATGGCGGTGGTGGACGGGGCATGGCACGGCGGTAGTGGACGGGGCATGGCATGGCGGTAGTGGACGGGGCATGGCACGGCGGTAGTGGACGGGGCGTGGCACGGCGGTGGTTGACATGGCCGGCATAGCGGTGGTGGACAGGGCCTGGCACGGTGGTAGTGGATGGGGCATGGCACGGCGGTGGTGGACGGGGCCTGGCACGGCTGTGGTTGACATGGCCGGCACGGCGGTCCTGTGTCGGGCTGGGCCGGCCGGTGTACGGTGGATGATGCAATGTGACTGTAAGGGGGTCATGACCTGCCATGTCCATTGACATCAGCTAAAGGATGTGTTGGCCTGCACCTTCCCCGCCGAATACGTGCCCCGCCATGTTGGCGCCAGTGATTGAACATTGTTGCAAGTGAAGCATCCGTCCCATAGCCTAGCACATGCGGTTACCGGTGTGTGACCGTGACGGACCGTGCACATGCAGCCAATGGGAAGAGGGAACGCGGGCCGCGTATGCCCAGTCGTAAACAGCGGAAGCAGTGCACCGCCATGGTGGCGCCAATGATTGTATCTTTTCTGACGATACACCTTGTTCTATTGTCTGCAGCTGCGTGATGACGGTTGTGTGCGTGATTGCGTGACTTCACATGTCATGCTCTATCCCATGTGTGTCTATACCATGCCCATCGGTGTGCCAAAAATGAGCATCACATGTGCATGTCGACATTGGGTATTTCCCTACACAAGTTTCTAGTCCCTCACATCTACACAGTACATCCCGGATGTATCGGCATATTCTGATTCAGTTGTCAGTGTGTGGTATATGTGAGACAATGACTATGGTGGGGGTACACATGTGTTCAGTGCATGTGTGTTGCCTATTGTGTCACCATGCATGTGATGTACATATGCCCACCATTATTGGTGTTGCCATTGGTGCATGATGAAATGGGGTGTGTGTATCTTTTCGTTTGTGTGCATGCACTTGCATGTGTGTATGTGATGTGGCACCTACACATTAGGGTCATGTTACATGTCTTGTTGTCAGTAATGTTGACCTGAGACTAAGTAGCATTGCACTTGTTGAGACACATCATGTTGCTAGTGGCTGCACATTGTTGCTACGTCAATCCATGTTATAGTGACAATCAGAGATGTCACACATATGACAATTATACACTACATTTTACTTGTTGGTAGAGTTCGTTGACATGTGAGTGAGTTGCACAGACATGCGTTGTCTGTGAATTGACTTCCATTCCATCTACTCCCACACAGGAGGGCTCCAAATGTCCATCGCCCATACACTGTGCTGGAGGATATGGTTGAGGAGGAGGTGATCAGGAAATTCCGGCTGGATCGACGTCGATTGATGGAGCTTGTAGGCCAATTATCTCCTCACCTGCAGCCGCGAAGAACCTATCCAGGTTCCATTACACCCACAGCAAAGGTGATGGCGGCACTCCACTTTTTTGCTACAGGCACCTTTCAGTACACTGTTGGACATGCCGGGGGGATGTCACAGTCCATGTTCAGCATGGTACTTCGGGATGTACTGAGAGCCATGATTCTGTACAAGCATGACTACATTCATTTCCCACAGGCGGCAGAGTTGGCAGCGGTCAAAGCAGACTTCTATGCACTGGGTCGGATACCACACGTTGTGGGTTCCATTGATGGCACGCATATCGCTATCATTCCACCACGGGCACGTGAGCAGGTGTATAGGAATCGGAAGCACTTCCATTCCCTCAACGTGCAGGTGGTGTGACAGGCCGACAACATAATATCACATGTGTGTGCAAGATTTCCAGGCTCTGCACATGACGCCCACATCATGCGGAGCAGCATTGTCCCCCAAATGATGGCAAATCTGCGTCCGGCACAAGCGTGGCTTGTTGGTGAGTATGCTGTGGTGACAGGAGTGATATCTGTGTGGCATGGTGTGCCCACCTATTCTGGTTGTGATGTTTCTGTCTCTCTCTTCCCCCAACATAGGCGACTCGGCTTACCCAAACAGGCCTTGGCTGCTGAGTCCCATACGCAATCCAACTACAGCGGTAGAAATGCGATACAATGATGCCCATGGAAGGACACGTCGAGTGGTAGAACGTACTTTTGGCCTGCTGAAGTCTAGGTTTTGTTGCCTGGATAAGACCGGAGGGGCCCTGCCTTACTCACCAGGCAAAGTATGCAGGATAGTGATTGCCTGCTGCATGCTCCACACCCTGGCTGTGCGCAATAACATTGAACTGCTCTTGGACCCTGATGAACAGCAAGTTCCTCGCCCTCCCAACCCACCCATGTCGACTGATGAGGATAGTGGTGAGGAGGAAGGTGTGGACCAGAGGCGCCAGCTCATTGATCGCTACTTCCCTTGAATGTGAGTGTGCACCTCTTGTGCTGGTTGTGTATGCCCTGTGTATGTTTGCTGGTGTTGTGTCATTGTGGTGTGCATCATCTGTGTGTTGTGCTATGTGATGTATGCATGTGTGTGTGCGTGTTTATTTATTTGGACATGCAAGTCTCCATGATGTGTGTACTCTCATCCAATCATTTTGTGATGAGTGTGGTTTGTGGAATGTTGCACTGCAGTGTGTTCTGATGAGTGTGAATCTGTTTCCTGACGTGTCTTTGCGGTTTCTGTTTTTCCCTAGGTCACTCCCGCTGCGGCATGATTATGTACGACTTGGATCCCTGAACCTGGTAATGTCTGTTTCTGATGCAATCCTGTGAATAAACATGGAGGCAACACATCATTGAGTGAGTAAGTGGTATTTATTTACAGATTGTGCATTGGTGTTGGTGCATATTTACAAATGAGTGAAGGGGTGGGGGAGTGTGAGTTAAAGGTAATGGCAGATGAAATGTCCGTGCTGACACCACATTGTGTGGTGTCTGCCTAGTGCAGCAGACCTGTGCCAATGATTGGCTAGGTGGGACAGGATAGTTGGCAGGGTGAATGGCTGGATCATGTAGTGTCAAGAGTCATTGCCGGCCCCTCTTGGAGCGTGTGGAAGGAGCATCCACACTGCTCTCGCCCACTTCCAGCCTCGGACGGCCCCTTCGTCTTTGAGGCGGGACGGAGTCAGCTGGGGGCGCAGGCTGCTCTGGTTCCACATCCGTCGCCAGGGGTGCAGGTGGCGGTGGCGGTGGTGTTGCTGCCCGTGGCGTTGTTTGAGGGTGGTGGGGGGGTGGTGTTGCAGGCTATCCATCCCATCCACATGGTTGTGTTCTAGGACATGATGTCTACAATTTGGCCCGCAACATTTCGGTGTTCTCCACCGAGTCCTGGTGGGCACGATCTGCCTGTGCCTGCCCACGTTCGTAGTTTTCCTGGACCCTGGCTAGGGCTTCCAATGACTGTGCCACGGCATTGGGTGGGTGTCCTTCCTCAGAAGGTCGTTGCATTGTGCTCCTGCCTGCCTGATGTGGCCTCGCCTCTCGGGTTTGTCGCACACTCTCCCTGCGTGGCTGGGATGGCGCAGGCCCGGCGTCTTGCGGTGGGTTAGGCAGGGTGGCAGGGGCAGGAGTGGTGGTACTGGTGGTGGTGGAGGTGGTGCTGGTGGTGGCTGTGCAGGTCACAGTGGCCGGTGTGGTGGGAATAGCAGAGGCCGTAGTAGTCGGTGCTGGAATCACCTGGGAGCCAGATGGCCCTGGCTGCCTGCTTGTGGCCGCACCACCCTCCGCACCGGAGCTGGCTGGGCAATCGTCCCCAGAGAGTCCTGAGTGAGGCGAGTCTGGAGGCCGGGTGGTGAATCCACCTGTGAGATTACGATCACCTGTAAAACAAAATTGTGAAGATAAGTACTGTGGGCATTACGTGCAATTTTTATATTGATGACTTTTCAGTGTCCACTCGCACTCACCCCACCCACCACCACCGCCATCCCTATGGACATGGGGGCCTGTTGGGAGTTGTAGTGCCGTCCTCTCACACACCCCACCCACCACCACCGCCATCCCTATGGACATGGGGGCCTGTTGGGAGTTGGACCAGTGACCTCTCACACACCCCACCCACCACCACCGCCATCCCTATGGACATGGGGGCCTGTTGGGAGTTGGACTAGTGACCTCTCACACACCCCACCCACCACCACCGCCATCCCTATGGACATGGGGGCCTGTTGAGAGGTGTAGTGCTGTGCTCTCACACACCCCACCCACCACCACCGCCATCCCTATGGACATGGGGGCCTGTTGGGAGTTGGACTAGTGACCTCTCACCCACCCCACCCACCACCACCGCCATCCCTATGGACATGGGGGCCTGTTGGGAGTTGGACTAGTGACCTCTCACATACCCCACCCACCACCACCGCCATCCCTATGGACATGGGGGCCTGGTGGGAGTTGTAGTGCCATCCTCTCACACACCCCACCCACCACCACCGCCATCCCTATGGACATGGGGGCCTGTTGGGAGTTGTAGTGCCGTCCTCTCACACACCCCACCCACCACCACCGCCATCCCTATGGACATGGGGGCCTGTTGGGAGTTGGACTAGTGACCTCTCACACAACCCACCCACCACCACCGCCATCCCTATGGACATGGGGGCCTGTTGGGAGTTGTAGTGCCATCCTCTCACACACCCCACCCACCACCACCGCCATCCCTTTGGACATGGGGGCCTGTTGGGAGTTGTAGTGCCGTCCTCTCACACACCCCACCCACCACCACCGCCATCCCTATGGACATGGGGGCCTGTTGGGAGTTGGACTAGTGACCTCTCACACAACCCACCCACCACCACCGCCATCCCTATGGACATGGGGGCCTGTTGGGAGTTGTAGTGCCGTCTTCTCACACACCCCACCCACCACCACCGCCATCCCTATGGACATGGGGGCCTGTTGGGAGTTGGACTAGTGACCTCTCACACACCCCACCCACCACCACCGCCATCCCTATGGACATGGGGGCCTGTTTGGAGTTGTAGTGCCGTCCTCTCACACACCACACCCACCACCACCGCCATCCCTATGGACATTGGGGCCTGTTGGGAGTTGGACTAGTGACTTCTCACACACCCCACCCACCACCACCGCCATCCCTATGGACATGGGGGCCTGTTGGGAGTTGGACTAGTGACCTCTCACACACCCCACCCACCACCACCACCATCCCTATGGACATGGGGGCCTGTTGGGAGTTGGACTAGTGACCTCTCACACACCCCACCCTACCACCACCGCCATCCCTATGGACATGGGGGCCTGTTGGAGTGGTTTAGACGTTGGTGAGTATGTGGACTGCATGCATGGGTTGGGGTCTGGGAGATGTGTCTTCTGAGTTGTGTGAGGCACACCATGTCGTTGTGCTCGTGGTGCTTGGTTTGTACTTACCAGCCTCTTCTGCTTCCTCAATTCCTTCGAGAGTCTCTGGGTGCAGGATGCTCAGCACCTTGTCCTCCCAGTCGGTGTAGGGTAAGGGCTCCGGGGGGGTTCCACCGCCAGTATGATGTGCCCGGAGATGGTTTTTGGCACGGATTGATTTGACACGGGTTTTGAGGTCATGCCACCGCCTCTGAATCTCCTGCTTGGTCCTCAGCACGGTCCCAGACGCATTCACCCTGGTGACTATCCTGTCCCACATGTGGTTTTTCCTGGCTACGCTGGTCTGCTGCACTAGGGCCCCGAATAAGTGGGGTACCACAAGTATGATTTCATCCACCATTACCTTTAACTCGGTGTCTGTGAATTTGGGGTTCTTTTTTGGTGCCATTGTGTGTGGTGCTTGGGGTGTGGGTTTGAGTGAGTTGGGAGGTGCAGGTGTGTGGTGTGTAGGAATGGTGTAGTGGGTCTTTGTGTTGTGGGTGTGTCTGAGTGGTGGTTATGTGTATTCTATCGGTGTGTGCTGTATGTTCTCTTGTGTCTCTTGCTAGCAGCTATGCTGTGATGCAGAGGATTTCGGGAGTGGGTGGGAGTTATCTTATAGTCTGTGTCTTGGTCCTGTCTGAATGGTTATTGGCAGTCAGGTGCTAGGTGGGTGTGTTGACTGGTGTGCATTAAGTGGTACTTGGGGGTGGGTCATTGTGTCTTGTGATTGGTTTTGATGTTTCAGGTGGGTGGTAGTTCATTTTCCTGTGTTTGGTATTAACTTCCGTCGCACTGTTTGGCATTGGTTTGACGGTAGGGATGTTGTTCGTGTTGGCCTTCCGCTGTGAAGCACGGTTTCTCGTTGCATTGTTACCGCAGCGGACGTGGATCGCGGTGCCTACCGGGGTACTTGCGGAGTTATCCTAATCGCGGGCACGGACACTACGCAGGTATAGCGGGAGATGTGGATGTTCTCGCGGTCATGTGCGTACGCGGCGGTCTGTCTTTTTTCGGTTCCGTCTGCTTGCGGCGGTCTCAGGTGTACTCCGACCGCCACGGACGGGGTTTGGTGTGCTCCGTTCGCCGCGAACGGTGTTTCGTTCATATATTATCCTAATCGCTATAGCGGTTTATACGCGGACCGGTCCGGAGTATCTTCCCACCTTCCTCGGCGGACGGAACACATTTACGTCCGCGATCCTAATCGACCCCTTAATATCTACCATTCTTCAGAATGTCCAGCTGAATTCTTTATATATCTGAAAGAGTAAAAAGATTGACAAAGAAAACATAGATAAACAGTCACAACATAAGACAAACACATAAGCACACATAATGAAAGCACATGCCATAAAATGATCAGCCGCATTAATAGTGACAAGGACAATAGGACGAACAAGACAATATTAATCATGTGTTACATGACAAACTCGCAAATGCAACAAGAGCACATAATGTTAAACCCATGTGTTTGTGTGAATGCAATTTTTCCTCTAGGTTGAATTAATAATACAAATCATGCAACAATTCATTAATAAATTCGTTCATATTACAGGGAATTAACTTTGCGAGTCAGAATAAAATGAATTCTGAAACTCGCTCCATCAACTCCCTCATCTGGTGATTTAAAAATCACCAAACAACACCCAAAAATTTCAGGAAAATTTTAAACCCAATTTAGAGACATCACACTTTGAATTCTCTCAGTATTAGTCTCCCTAAACCCCTGTTTCTGCTGTCTGATCAACACTTCACATCTCTTCTAACTCATACTCCTTCTCCTGTTCCTTTCTGAGTTTGTAAATCCTCCTCTTTTCTTTCTGATGCTTCTTCCTCTTGTGAATCATGCAACTAATTTTTAGCAACATTATCACTATAATGATGACAATTACTGGATAGAGCACTTTGCCGATGATTGAGCTACCAACTTCCGAAAACCATTCTTTTATTGCCTCCATCCTTTTGCCTATTCGTTCTGTGAAACTTTCTTCTTCCTGGGGTTCTATTTCTTCGTGAAACTCAGTAATATTTTTAATGAGCGACTCTACATTCCGACTCTTGTCAGGAATATAAGTACAGCAATGCTGGACATGTAAGACCCCACAGACTCCTCCCTCTTTTGCAAGCAGAATGTCTAATACAAGACGATTCTGCATAACCATGCTTCTCGTAGCAACAAGTTCTGTATTGACTAATTGGAAACCACTTGCAGTATCTGTTGACAATCTATCTACGATTGTAGAAACCTTTCTGATTTTGATTGAATTCATGGTAATTCCTACCATAGGAATGACAGCACCAAAGATGTCTCCCAGGACTTCTGTAAAACTCTCTCTTTTGTACCTATTCAGGTGTTCACCAAATTCAAAAGTACCCTTTTCATTTCTGTCAACATGAAACATTTTTGGAAAAACTAAACCAAGATAACATGTCCCATACCAATGGTCTGGGAGGCTAAAATATGCTTTATTGTCACAAATAAAATAAATTCCAGGGAAAATTGGATCCTTACCACCTTTAAATCCCCATCCCCCTATGATACGATAAGTATCCTCACATTGACTAGCACCCACAGAATAGTTATCATAAAGAGTGTTGTCTCTCCTAATGCAAAATTTACCACTAACTGGTTCATCTATATGTATAGCTGCATTTGTGTTAACACCGTTAAGCTTAGCGTCCTCCTTTTGCCAGTACTTTGACTTGGCATGTTTAAGCATCTCATTTCTCTTGTAAACAGCCCTTCTCTCCTCAACCATGTTCAAGAAAGTCTTTTCTTCTGCTCTCATTTTGCATGTTAAATTATTTCTATATGCATACTCATAGTTAAGTTCATTAGTAACTAAAAAGAATTCCCTCATCTGTTTCGCAGGTTTTACTTTGTTCAAGCTATTTACAACTTTGAGATTTCCAAAAACCTCATCAAAGTCTGAATAATAACACTCCAGGCGACCAGTTTGATAAAACAGGCTAGCAATTACACTGCAAGTAATGCCAGTCTTTAACATTCATTACTTTAACATATTCAGACAAAAGCCTTGAAAATGAATTGCTTGAGAAATCTCCAACAGATCTATCTTGATGTATCTCCGGATCATGCTCAATAACTCTGCTAGACTTGCCAGCATGTTTCTCATGTTTAGTCTCTACCTTACTTGTTATGTTAGTCTTGAGTTTTTGCTTGTCAATACCAAAAGGGTAAACTACAGCTAATATTAACCAAACTAAAATTAATAAAACCACACAAATAGAAGACATTTTGCAACATCTTCTCAAGATTGAACATCTTGAAGTATCTGAACTAGGCATTTTTGAAAAACGATCAAAATTGAAAAACAAAAATTTTAAAATATGTGAATTAACTAAAATATAAGAGTAACAGTAAAACTAAACTATATATATATCCCCCCTTTTTAATTTTTTTTTTTTTTAAAAGAAACCCTAAACAGCTTTTCTTCGACCTTGCGTCACATGAATATGTGCTTTCCAACTAAACAGAATTTCTTCGACCTAAAGCCACCTAACACATTTTCTTCAGCCTTATGCCAGGAAACAAAACCCTTATCTAAAATTTAAACAACATCAATCTTTGTCACTAGCTTCTTCCAAATCTTCTTGGCTACTGCTTTCCACCTCAACAATTGGTGGGATTATTATAGAAGTCCACTCTGGAGACTTATACTTCTGATTTGGCTTTATTACTCTTTTTGTCTTTCGAGTGATCACTTCAATCTTTTTATTTTCGTTTTTCTTATCAGAGTCACCTCCCTGACTAGATACTTCGTTGATCTGCTCTTTTGATTTCTTCACCAGTTTGAATTTCAAATTATCTTCAGGCCAAATATCTCCTTTCCTCAAGATTTTCTTCTTTGGCACACTTTCGATACATTCAGCTTTCCAAGCTCTTTTTCTGAATTTTCTTATTTCAGATTCTTCATCACTCTCATCAGTGTCTGTATCTGAGACTTCAAATCTGTACCTAGGAACTTCTTTACTCAGCAGCTTCACTCCATTAGAAACAATATCCTTACAGCTGGTACTTGGTAATTCTTGCTCTTCTTCAGGAATCACCTTCAGCTTCCCAGTTTCAGGCTTTTTGCTCCTGCACACAGAGTTACTTCTTTGCTTTTCAATACTCTCCTGGATTAGATTTTCGTCTTGCTCAGAATCTTCTGCTCCTAAATCTCCTTTTTCTTTTTGAGATTCTTTTTCTAGCAGGTCTTCATCAACACCTCGATCTCCAGTTTTGATATTCAGATCTTCTTCATTCAAGTTCTGATTCTCATCTAGATTTTCTTGATGTTGATTTTCTTGCTGATCATCAGACTCGGGATCTTCAGGATCTCCTTCTGAATCTGAATCAGTTGTTGCTTCACTGTCTTCATCAGGATTTTCAGGAGGTGGTACACTAATTGTGTGGCTCGCATGCACCCACCTTTTCAGCCCTTTGCACTTGACAGCATTTGTTGTGACCAAAATGACTTGCCTTGCTTTCTGCCACCTTGGTACTAAACAGTTTCTTCTTCGATGGACTTTAGTCCTCACCCAGTCTCCAGGCAACAAATCATGCGCTTGCACTTTCTCCTTTGAAATTACCTCTGTTCCCACCTGAAGAAATACAGAATTAACTACATCAGAAAGATTCTGACAGTATTCAATGATTGCACTATCATTAATACTCAATATTTTGCCAACTGGAATAAATGCTTGCCTCATTACTCTACCCACTAAAATGTCATGGGGACTAAGGCCTGTCTTTTTCTCTGGAGTGCTTCTTAATGACATCAGAACAAGTGGAAGAGCATCTGTTCATTTCACTCCTGTGGCTAGACACATTTTTGAAATTCTGTTTTTGATAGTTCCATTTATCTGTTCAACAACACCTGATGCTTCTGGTCTGTATGCACAATGCAGCTTTTGTTCAATGTTCAAAGCTTCACATATCAGTTTCATCAGTCTGTTTTCAAAATGGGTTCCGCAATCACTTTCAATGGTTACCGGAAATCCATACCTAGGTATGATCTCCCTCAAAAGCAATTTTGCCACAGTGACTGAGTCATTGTGACGAGTTGGGAAAGCTTTCACCCATCTTGAAAACAGACAAACAAACACAAGTACATATTTTAGCCTGTTGTGCAACGGCATCTCAATGAAATCCATCTGCAATCTGGTAAATGGACCACCCTCCCGTCCTATGGTTCCCAGGCTTACAACAGTTTTCCTGTTTGGATTCATCTGTTGACAGGTCAAACATCTTTGGCAAAGTGACTCTGCAATGATCCTAAATTTTGGATTGAACCATGTTTCTCTGAATAGTCTAATCATTGAATCTCTCCCTAAATGCCCTGGACCATGGTACATCTGTGCCATGTCAGCAATCATGCTGTTTGGCATTACAGGCCTTCCATCTTTGTAAACCCAAACTCCATCTTCTTCTCGCTGTCTGCATTCTGGTTTTAACCATGAATTTTTCTCTTCATCATCTGCCTCATCCTGTAATTCTTTAACCTCCTGCCATGTTTCAACTTTAGAAATTAGCATGAGAGAATTCAACATGTGACTTTTGTCTTTTTCCCGATTGATTGAATAATTGTTCTTTGCGCAGTATCTTGCGATTTCGTCTGCGTATGCATTTCCTTTAGTGATGTAATCATCACCTTTCTTGTGAGCTGCACACTTGACAACAGAAATTTGCTCTGGTAACTGAATGCCATCGATCAATCTCTTGATCAATTTAGCATTTCTGATTGGCGTACCTGCAGAGGTTAAATAACCTCTTTGAGACCATAGCTGTCCATAGTCATGAACTACGCCATATCCATACTGACTATCAGTCACTATGGTTACCTTTTTGCCAGCTGCCTTTTCACAAGCTCGAATTAGACCAATCAGCTCAGCAATTTGAGCAGAACGAATTCCATCAAGAGGTGAACCTTCAACAACATCTGAAACTGTACACACAGAATATGCTGCTCTCAGAATCCCTTCATCAGTTCTCAAGCAAGACCCATCCACAAAGTACACTAAATCTGATTCAGGCAAAGGAACATTGTTTATGGCCTGATGTGGTTTTGTACAGTAATCTACAACACCCAGGCATTCATGATCAATGTCATTTTCATTATTTACCTCAGTAACGACTCCATCTGGCAATAGCGTGGAAGGATTCAGGTTCACGAATCTTGCAATAGAAACATTGTCTGATCCCAGAATTGTTTTTTCATATTTTGTTAGTCTGCTACTTGTCAAATGTTGAGTCTTACTTTTGGTGAGAAGAATTTCAACTGAATGAGGTACATATACTTTTACAGGAAATCCCATATAGATACCTTCACTTTGTTCAAGACTTACACTTGTTGCAGCCACTGCTTTTAAGCAACCTGGCAAAGCTTTTGCAACAGGATCCAAAACAGCTGAGAAATATGCAATTGGCTTTCTCAACTTTCCATGTCTCTGAATCAACACAGACAATGCACATCCTTCCCTTTCGCTGCAGTACAGTTCAAATTCTTTCTCATAATCTGGCATACCCAGAGCTGGAGCTTCACATAGACTTCTTTTTAATTGTTCAAAAGCTTCCAGTTCGATTTTTGACAATCTGATTGGATCTTTTACGTCAGCTTTTGTTAGTCTTTGAAGTGGTTTTGCGATTACTGAAAATCCACTAATCCATTGTCAACATTAACCAACCATTCCCAGAAACATTCTGACCTGCCTTTGTGTTGTCGGTGGCTGAATTGCTCGAATCATTTTAATTCTTTCAATTGTCACTTTTCTTGTTCCCTTTGCAATTCTGTGACCAAGATACTTTTCTTCTTGTTTACAAAACTGCAATTTTGCAGGTGACACTTTATGTCCTTCATCTGCCAATCGATTTAAAAGAGTAATGGTATCAGTAACACAATTTTCTCGTGTTTTTGCTGCCACGAGCAAATCATCAATATACTGAACCAGTGTAGAATTACCAGGCAATATCAGATCTTCCAGAGACTTCTTTAATAACTGATTAAAGATAGACGGACTCTCAGTATACCCTTGTGGGATACGACACCATGCTAATATGCGATTCTGGAACCTTAATGCAAAGATTTGTTGGCTTTCTGGATGCAATGGAACTGTAAAGAAGGCATTACACAGATCAATGACTGTGTACCATTCTGCATCATGCGGAATCTGATAAAGAATTACCGCAGGGTTTGGAACAATTGGGCAACATGGAACAACAATTTGATAAATTTTTCTCAGGTCCTGAGCAATTCTATATGTTCCGTTTGGCTTTTTAATACCCATAATCGGTGAATTACATGGGCTGCTCTCAATTTCTTTTAGCACACCTTGACTTATGAATTTTTCAATCACTGGAATAACACCTTCAATTGTCTCAGCTTTCATTTTATATTGAGGAACATTCGGAAAATCTATTCCCTGCTTAACAGTAATTTTTACTGGATCTACATTTTTCATAAGACCCATGTCATTTCCAGTTAAGTCCCAAATTTCCGGATTAACTGGCTTTTTGAGCTCTTCTGGCAAATCTTTTTTGTCAAAAACAGGAAACAGTAATGTTTTTTCTTCATCAACCATTAACATTGTCAATTTATAAAACCCATCTTCTTCTGATGTTTGCATTTCAATGCCATCTGGTGGGCAATATATCTTGCAATTCATTTTGCATAATATATCACGACCCAACAGATTCACAGGACTGCTGTCACAAATTAGAAACCTGTGATTATCTTTGTAATTTCCAATTTCTACCTTAACTGGTCCTGTCTGGCTTGTTTTAATTTGCTGATTAGCTACA
Source organism: Lissotriton vulgaris (assembly GCF_964263255.1). Classification (NCBI taxonomy): domain Eukaryota; kingdom Metazoa; phylum Chordata; class Amphibia; order Caudata; family Salamandridae; genus Lissotriton; species Lissotriton vulgaris. Next base: position 1,243,910,107 of record NC_141687.1, on the reverse strand, counting down.
CCTACAACTTGGAAGGACTCACCAGAGAGAGGAAGATTTTCTATTTCTGCTGATCTAACAGTAGAACGGGTAGCACCTGTATCCACAAGGAAAGTGATATCAACGTCATTCACTTTACCATTTACAAATGGACCAGACTGATCTACCTCAAGAGTGGGTCAAAGCACACACTCTTCTTCCTCTCTCAGGCACCGTCATGAATAATCTTCTGAAGAATCACTCTCTTCTTTATCTTTCAGCCAAAATTGAGAAGCATTTGTCATGTTAACTCTTGACACATTATTTACCTGGCTACTTCCACAGAAACCTGTTTCAGGTGTAAATCTCTGAGCATTAGCACTATTAGGGAAAGGTGCTTGCGGTACCTGACTTTGCTGAATTTGGCTCTGCTGTTTCTGGTTCTGCTGAATCTGGCTCTGCTGATTTGCTACCTGTCGCTGTAGCTGTCACTGCTGACTTAACTCGTTTAACTGTTGCTGTAGCTGTTGCTGTTGCTGCTGATTTAACTCACACTGCACCTGTGGTTTCAATGAATTATTTTTTTAATTTCTGGGCGGGTTTTTACACTCGCGTTTCCAGTGTCCAATCTCACCGCAATTAAAACATGGGAGCTTTTGTTTTAACTCTTCAACATTTACATTAAATTTAGGCTTGTTATTATTATTGAAATTGTTCTTAAATTTCCCTTGATTCTGCTGCTGCATAGAAGCTAACTGCTGTTGTTGCTGCTCTGCTACTTTCACTTGTGCCCACATAGCTTTTTCCTTGAGATTTTTCTGCTTTGCATCTATCTCGTCACTGCAATATTTTGCCTTTCTCAGGATGTCATCAACTGAAAGTGATTGCCAGCACACAATCCCGTTTTTAATCATTTCACCAATTTCAGGTCTCAGGCCATAAACAAATCTGTAAATAAAGTGGCTCGTGTCCTTTTCACCTAATTTTTCATAGCCACTGTACTGTTTGAAGACTAACAGTAATCTTTCATAAAATGAATGAACTGATTCTTTTGGTTCCTGGTTTGTTCTGTCAATTTTAACCCAGTCCACTTCCTTCGGGGGAATTTTCCCTTTCAGCCAGTAGATTACTTTATTATAAATGTCCATGACATCCTTTGATAGGGCACCTGTAATTGCGTCTCGTGCAGGTTCTTCTTTTGGCCAATCCACAGAAATTTTGCATTCTGTCCAAAGATCTGATGGGACGACAATGTCAAAGAATCCATCCAGATCAATCCACAGAACTTTTGACACTTTTATAAATCTGTCTATCTGTCGATACCACTCAACTGGCTTCTCTCTCAAACGAGGGAAATCGTTGGTAAACAGAAGAATATCCTGTCTGGACCAAGGAACATGTAGATACCCTCCTCCTGCTATTTCCCTCATTGGAAATTCTGAAACCACATCGTTTCTCAACCTTTTATCCTGTTCTTTATTCTTTGACCATTTTATTCTCCATTTACCTAATTCACCTAGTTTTCTGAGGAAACGTATTAATTCTTTTATATGGGCCATTCTTCCAGCAGCATTGAGATTATCAATATCCCTTTCAGAAAAATCCACTCTGTAGTGTTTCTGCAAATGTTTCTGTTTACTCAAATCAATTTCTAATTCAGCAGCCATTTCTTCCAGTTGTTCATACCTGTTTTTCGTTTTCCACTGAATACTTTTGCAAATAAACAGAAGTTCATCAGCCTGATACAACTTCAAATTGTCAGTACCAATTGTGCCAATAATCAATTCTTCTAAATCAGCTTTTAATTTTGCAACATCAAGCTTTTTATAATCAAAAGCTTCTGGAGACAATGCATTTTGGGTTAAATCTATTCTGTTTAGACTTCTCTCTAACGGACCTGAATCTGATTCTGCCATAGATGGTGTTTGCGAACCTGACAGACTCCCATTTAAAGTTAAATTTGGCGTCATGGATTTTTCTCTATGTATCTCTGAAAGTTCCGAATAAAATTTCTCAGCCACTTTCTGAATTTCTGCATTTAATGGAACTGTCAAGGCAGAATGTCTATTTTCTCCTTGATCGAAAACTGGTACAACAGGACCAATAGTTACTGGTACTGTTACTGCTACCATGCTTTTTGTCAATTGTTGAATTAAATCTTCCTTCGCTTTATTGTAACTGGAAATTTCCGGCATGTCAGCAGGTATTCTTTCTTGATTTCTCACAAAATTATTTTCCTGTTGAGAAAATCTATTTTCTCTAGGTGTACTACAATTATTCATTGACCCTACTCTTTCAGGTAATTTTAAAAATCTGGGAGAACCTTCCTCCGCTTCTCTAGGAGGTGCACTTGGAGAAGTTCCTATAGAAACTCTCGGGTAGTTTGAGAACTTACTTGATAAGGTGGCGGTTTGCGTATAGTAGCATAAATGTCTTCTAAAACTGCATCATCTAATTCCTCATCAAGTCTTTTTTCAGCTTTCTTTTGTTCTAGATCTTCAGTAATCCTTATTCTCACTGGATACAGACTATCATACATGTCTGCCTTTCTCCAGCGTCTCACTTTGTCTTCATGTGTTTCTCTATTTAAAATATACCTTGAATTTCTAGGTGCCAAGCATTTGCTTTCACGCTCTAGTTCCATCATCTCAACCTCCCATTCAACCAACGCTTCAAATTGTGTAGGTCTAGGCTTCGGCACAAGATCCATCATTTTTCCTCTCAAGTTTCTCAAAACTTTCATATTAAATGACCCATCTTCCGGCCAGGCCAATACGCCATAATTTCTAATGTAATGCATCCAATTATCAAACCAAATTACAGTATGATAGCCATATTCGCCTTCCATATAAGCTGCGGGTGTTTTGTACTTATGAAGTAATTTACCACCACGCGTTTCAATTTTCTTGTCAGGTTTAAAATAATTTTTCACTTTCTGAAACCATGAAGGCTTCTTTATCTCACTATCGTTCCAATAACTCATGTTTTAAATCAAAATCGTTTATTCCGAAAGCTTCTAAATGTTCTCTTGGTGTTCCGCTATTCCAGCCAATCCGTGCGCGAAAGACACCAACAAGCCAATCAGGTTAAGTCACGTCACCACCTTGCTCCACCAATAGAAATACAGTATTCAGAACTGACCTATCTGGTACCAGCTCGTCACTGTCACGTGAGCCAATCAGTGCGCTTTCTGTGACGTATGTTAGTCAATCACAGCGCAAACCGAAATGACGTACACTGCCGCTGCAGCTTCTCTGCGTGTTACTCCATAAACTCACCCCTCCTTCACAAAACTTTTTCACAGCGCCATTTTAAACAATACTTTCCAATGAATCTTAATTAGTAACCACAAATAAACAAACCACTTGTCTGTTTCGCTAACAAAGTGATAGTTTTACAACCATTCAGAACTCTTACTCCGCATAAAATAGACAACGCTATTTCTATACGATCATTCACACAATCATACGGAAACCCTAATCATACATACACGAAATCTTGGCAGGACTTGAACCAACCACAGAAAACGTCAAACGTTAATAAGAATAGACAACGCTATCTTACCCTTCACTCAAGCTTGGATAAATCCTATTACTCTCTTCACAAAAAGTTTTAAAACAGGCTCACCAGGTCCCTATGCTTAATGCTACAATTTCATAGGCAATCCTCACTATTACATCCAACCAGTCACACATCTAAGGTCCCTAAACTTGTGTTGTACATCCACAACACGTGATATATTCTATACCACAATTTTGAAACAGAACAAATGCACTGTGTAACTCTTCTAGTCACACTACTCATTGACGGCAAATAACCAGGAATTTTTCACACTGCTGGAAAAATCCTTTCGACTACATACAACAAGTGAACAAACCTAACAACAATTTTTAGACATGTATCCTATGTAATTTACATGTAACATGTATGTTACCATAGCAACCGGAATCTGCTACCAAAAGAATTGATCCAGCGTTACTATAGAAATTCTGTCTCACATGCGTCACCATTCACTACCTAATACTCACCAAACTAATCAATACCAAGGCCCATGTAACCGAGACAGAAAATCATGAAGCTGAATCATGTGGCCTAATTATTCACCATCAAACCCATATATAACTATTTACAACTGCAGTATAACATATATATTCATAAATGTATCAAAGAAACATTAATTAGACCACCGAGGTCAATGGAATTAAGCTAATGGTAACGACTAAATAATAAAGTCCAGCTTGACGTTTTAAGTCTTTTATTTTAAAAATTTCAAAGTTTCAAATCTTTATTAGCTCATTTATTAATTCCAAGCATCTTTAATAAATCAGTTTTAATCATTAGATCATTGGCTCAAAAGGTCTGGTACTTCAAAATTGCATAGAAATAATGAATTAAAGAAAACATCAACCCTAATCCCTATGTTAGCTTTCTGACCTGAAAAGGAAAACAATATTTATTAAACAAACAAGCCTTACGTGTCCAAAGGAAAACGGACAGCACTTCGCCCTCAGGAAACAGTCAGCCCCGCTCCCCTCAAAAGGCCAGATTTTTATATCTTTCTTACTCACTAATCTAACTAAAAACGATATTTTTTAAAGAAAGCAGCAACCTAATTGGTTGTCATCCATCAGACCACCGAGAGGCCAACGCATCAGTCTCTGTGACATCATTATGTCATTGTCCATTGACACGAAGCAACATTGGCTTCCCGAAGTCGCAACTTTTAACTAAAAGTTCAGATTTTATTTCCTCCAGGATTTTAGCCAAGGTGCCTCTACACGCTTCCTTGGCCTTGACGCTTTTGCTTTCGGAGCTAGATGTACTGAACGTCCATTGTTTGAGCTTTTGCACGTTTCCGTGGAAGTTTTTCAATGACAACATCGTCACTGTCGAGCTCAACTCCTTTTTGCCAGGACAACCAACTTTCATTAGGACTAGGCCTCAAACCCTTCACTCGAGCTAGTAATGAAACAAACACAAAAAAGGTGATTAATTCAAATAAAACAAACCCTTCTGTTACCCACCCTTCATTGCTAATAATTAACCCATCAATATATGTAAACTTAACAAAAGCAAACAAATAAAGCAGGACATTTAATATCTACCATTCTTCATAATGCCCAGCTGGATTCTTTATATATGTGAAAGAGTAAAAAGATTGACAAACAAAACATAGATAAGCAGTCACAACATAAGACAAACACATAAACACACAAAATGAAAGCACATGTCATAAAATGATCAGCCGCATTAATAGTGACAAGGACAATAGGACGAACAAGACAATATTAATCATGTGTTACATGACAAACTCGCAAATGCAACAAGAGCACATAATGTTAAACCCACGTGTTTGTGTGAATGCAATTTTTACTCTAGGTTGAATTAATAATACAAATCATGCAACAATTCATTAATAAATTAGTTCATATTACAGGGAATTAACTTTGCGAGTCAGAATAAAATTAATTCTGAAACTCGCTCCATCACTATGAATTAACCTTGACTTTTTAAGGTGCCGATGCAACCCATGTATGCACTTTAATCTTCGACGGTGTAAGACGGGGCACTAGAGACAGCTTGTGGTACATCTCCTGAGGCATAATGTTTATCGACATGCCACTGTCTATAATAAAAAGGTATGGAGTAACCGTTCACAGTTAGTGTAATTTTAGGACAAAGTTTGAATGACTTTTGTGATTTAACGTGTTATCTTCAAATCAAATCAAATCAAAAATAGCTTTATTCTATTTTGTTTTTTAAAAACCATAAAAGCACAATAAATAGAATAAATATACCAAACATATTCACATGTACAATATTCTACCAAATCCTTCTTAAACCAAGATCATTGTTAAAAAATAAGAAGCTGGGTATGTTATTTACACAGGAATGTTGAACTCATTTACTGAAGACTAGAGAATTAGTGCATTGTATTCCTATATCCAATAACAGTTTTTAAAAAGGACGATACAGCAAATATAATCAATTAATTCTCTAACATTTGAAGCCTCAAAAATGCCGTTCTACATTGTCGAAATTCCCACTTTTTTAAAATAGGTATTAAAAATCTCTTCCTGGGGAGATCATAGAATTTACAGAAGAAGATGCAGTGTAACATAGATTGAATGGAAACGTTGTCACACGGGCATGGTAACAAGTTTTTGGACCATGAGTTTACCTCCGGGAAAGTAATCATTCTAAAAAAGGACCCACCACGGAAACGAGTTAACATGCGTGGGTAGCATCCCTGAACCTGTACCAAATAGGGTTGAATACCATTACACTGTAACATCAAATGATTCTCCATAACTGAAGGCTTTTCTTTTTCAGAAAGCCAACGCTTGTTTTCTAGATAGTTTAAACATATTAATTTCAGGTTCTTCCTCGATATACTTTCTAAACAAGTTGGAGAATCAAAGTATTCGGGGTGGCCAATGTCGTATGACAGTTCTTTTATGTATTTAATCCATAAAATCCGGGATACCCCTTCCAATTTGAGACAGTCCTTAATCACATCTCTATTAAAACTGGGCTCATCATATCTTTTCTTTGGCTCGTCTTCCTCCTTTCATGCGGCCAGTCCAACATCCACATTTAAAATTTACCTCGCACATCCATCTTTTTTATTGTCACTTTACGATGAAACCGAAGAACTCTTCTTTTAGTGTCTATTTGCCTCAGCTGAACCATCACTTTACATCCTTCAGCCTTGTGTTTCTGCGTACTTTTCATGTTTGTGACTAACTCATTGTGGGAACCTCAAGCCTCCATGCCAGCAGTTATTCGATCAGGTCATTCCTCAGCTCTGGCAGCCATGAGTACTCGCTCCAAACTAAGGGGCCCATTAGGATGACGGGCGGATCGCCCCCGCCAGACCGGCGGTAGCCACCGCCGGCCTGGCGGGTGCGATCCGCCCACCATCAGTGCCAGAATGACACCCCGCCATATTAGTATGGCTGGGGGGTCCACGGCGGACGGAAAGACCGTCTGCTGCTTTTCCACCCTGGTCACCTTGCAATCGGGTGGAAAAGGGTTCTGTATGGTGGTGGTGTCTATCAGACACCGCCAGCCATATTAGGATGGGCATTTCGCAATGCCTTTCTGTGGTGGCAATGCCGTCACTGAAAGAAATGCAGAGTCTGCTTTGGGGGCCTGTGCGGGCCCCCAAGGACTCCAGGGGGGTGGGGGTACACATGGGGGTACCTATGGTACCCCCCAGCAGTTCAATGGACAACATGGCAGCCACCGCATGGTGCCTGCCATCTTGTGCATGGAAGTGCACAACATGCCTTCCTGCCATTGTGGCGGGCGGTGCTGAGTGCACCGCCCACCACAATGGTTGGAATGCTGGATGCGCTTTTTGCGATGGGATGGCGGGCGGACAAAGTCCGCCCGTCATCCTAATGGGGGCCTAAATGTTTCTCTCAGCATTCGTTGTCTGAATGAATCTGGGCAACATTCATCTATAACTCTGAGGTGTATAACTTATTGATCATTGAATTCATTGAACTTGCAGTGTTTGATGAGCGTATCAAGTTGTTCAACAAATACGTTGATTGTTTCACTAGCTTTCTGCCAGTCATGACTGAAAATATATCTTTCGTAATTGGCCTTAGGCATTAGATCGAATTTAATATTTAGCGCCTCTTTTATCTGACTGTAGGAGACTTCATCAGCATGTGGTATTTTCTTTAAAACCTTCTTTACCAGCCGGAGTTTCGAGATATTTGATAATCTTTTTATCTGTTTCTTCAAGTGCATCGTTGAATTCATCAAACGTTTCTGTCCAGGCAGTCCACCTGTCACCAATATTCTGCTTTTTGACAATATCGAATGTAGGAGGTGGTTTCAGAAAGGGGGCGGCTCTGTAGTTTGTGCCTCTTGCTATGGTTGTGGAAAGTATGTGCTGTTCAGACAGCACCTGATGCACACTTGTCGCTGCAACTCCCAATAGTACCAGTTTAGCAGTTGAACTAGGGCCATCAGGCCCACTCACCGGACGAGCTGCGCCTTCTTCCTCTTTTATGGTAAGTACTGGTTTTGCTTATTGTATCTGTTATTCACCGTTCACCTTTCTGCTTTATACTTGTTTTTCACTGCCTTTTAGCATTTCTCTGTATCAGGCTAGATTTCTTCTAATGCTCCGTTGCATCTGGCTATCACTGCCTTTAGCAGTTCTTAACACTCAGCTATCACTACATTTAGCACTTTCTGTACCTGATGGTCGCTGCCATTGGTGTAATCATTATAGCTCAGTGTTGTGTTTTGGCGCAGTACCTCTTTCACGGCTTTACCAGAAGGCTTCTAGTCAATGATGAGTAGACTTCTCTTGGAAGCTTTGGTTTTCTTCAAAAGCTTCACACTGGCTGGAGTGGTGCTTTGACTCCACATACACCGACCGTCGATCTTCACTTCAACTGATGCATGAGCCGCATGCATAAACTGTTTGCTGGACCACAGCAAACTCTTTAGGAGAGCACTGTCGATTCTCCAGGTTACGTGTTCCCTATTTAGTCGCCAGTTGTAGTGTCCTCCTCCGTCTCAGTAAATGTAAATGATTACAATACACACGGACCTTGGTGTTACATGTCTTTATTCTTCAGCGTGCAACCGGGAACTCAACATTCTAAAACATGAATTATATTAACCACACCAAACACTTACGTTACATTTGTACTAAGTCCATCAGGAACCAAAAGGGCTCCAGCATCTATAACTCACAAGCCACTACAATCATCAACAAAGTAATACATTTTGTAGATTGTCGTAATCATATTAGAGAGATTTAGGGAGTTCTGAAGAGTTACTCTAGACAAAGAGCTCTTGGACTGTAACTTGAAGGTGGAGAGCATCGTACAAACGAGGTTTGATTTCATTTGAGAAAAGTAGCTTAAGAATAAGGCTAAGAAGTTGTTGTATGTCTCCTAAGAGCGTGTTGTAGACTCAAGCTTGGGCCACAATGTATTCAATTTTATATAGCTGAAAAGAGATCTTGTGGGATTGTGCAAGATTTGTATTCGTTCCTCGATAATGGGTGATTTAGCCAGTTGAATTTCAAGTCTATACATCTTTCTAGCCTTTTCCAGGCTTGTTTTGGACTTGGGGGTTTCTCTCTGTCATTCCTTTTTCACGGCTCTGATATCTCTTTTGGATTTAGCAGTGTTTCATTGAACCAGCGTTTGCCGGGGTTAGTCTGCGAGTTTTCCATTTTTTTGGACTATGTCATTAACAAAGGTTTTATTTGTCTTACTGTAGAGCTTGTGCATTAAATCAAAATGAACTGTATGGTCCAGCATACTGAGTTTAGGAAATCAGAGATCTCTGATGGATTCTTCAGGTTTGGCTCTGGAGCCTGACCAGGGTGTTTTCTATTACTAGTCTGGGTGCCATATGAAATACTGGTATTAGAAGCATTGAAGTCACATTTCCTCAGGTCGATTGCCTTGCTGATCATTCAAGACACTTTGTAATTGATTCTGCCAGGGAGCAATAGAGATGATGGAGATCTTTCAAAGTAGGGAAGAGGTACTTGACGTTTTGTTGGATATGATTATTTGAGATTTTGCATGAAAAAAACTGTTGTCAGTCTCTGGAAAACTGGTTAATTGATATTTTTCTTCATTGATGTGTGATAAGACAAGGGCCTGGGTTGTTAACTGAAAGCTCTGTAAGTGAAGAAGGGCTTGATTTTCTGCTGTAACGTTTATAGTTATTTTTCATGCGATAGTTACAGAGTGAAAAATCCAAAGGAATTGGCAGAGATGATCTACATGGGAAAAGCCATCAAAAGTTTCTCATTTTAATAAATTTTTTTAGTTTCTTTTATTGGAATATCACATAAGCACTGACCATGTACATATAGTAGTAAGAAAGGACACAGATTACCTAGAAGCAAAAAAAAGCACTTCACACATTTGTTGATTTGATTAAAGGAGACTTACAAAGCATCAGTGATAGTTTTCTAATGACCACATTTATATAATTAAGTTGGATAAGTAATTTGCAGGATTGTGTGTGGATTGTAGTTCCACACTGAGGGCGCAATTAGGTGGTGTGGTAACAGGCCACCATGCCACCGCCCCACTCCCACATCCATAAACAGGGCTTCTGCCCACCCACCAGATTACGAGGGAAATCGTGGTCTGGTGGGCGAGAGGAGTGGCGGTCTTGCAGCAGTGCAGCAAAAAGGCTCAAATGTCAAGTCTTTGCTGTGCGGGAACTGGGAGTGCATGCACCAACATGCATGAGGCTGGAGGGGCACCGTTTCCTGACTCCCAGCAGTTTCATGAAGTAAGAACCTCCATGAAACTGCTGGCGATCAGGAATTGCGTAATATGGATTGTGGTGCAACAGAGGCTCTGCCAGCATATTGTGAGCCCCTGACTGCAGTGCCACCACCAGGAAACGCAAGTACCTAGCGGTTGTGGCGGTCCAAAGGTGGTAGGGCCGCCAGTGCGACATGTGTTTGACTGTCCGTGGACCACCAAACTCATAATCAGGCCTGTGTATTAATTTGGCATTGGCAGAACAAAAAGTGGTGTCTAAGCTCTTTGTTTTATCCAACTATACAGAGAATATGAATGCCAATTAGATAGAGACATTTTGAGTGAGAAAGAGGTAATAGACTTCCCCAAACCTAGTACACAGCTTTTTGGAAAGCAAATAAGTGGTTAGCTACCTGTTTTTGAAGTCAAATCACTATATGGTAACATGTGCTAAGCTTTCTGGCTCAATGGTTGATGTTTTTACCTTACCCCTTTTTAGTAAATTATGACCATTTCAGGGCTTTAAGCAGGCTGGGTCCCTTTAGGTATTAGATCCAGTAGTAATTAAACATGAACATTGAAACATGTCCCTTTCTCAGACTTGTATTGCTGTCAATAACATTACAGTCAAGCCACTGCTTGATTTCTGAATAATTCGTGTTAAAAAACGTTGCTGTAATCCATGTTGGTGCTGCGTATATTTCATATTCTTTACTTAACTTTGCATTCCCTTATAGTGTTAGCTTTTTACAAGATTGTTTTAATTTGTGTAACATACTGCTCTTAGTGCATACTTTGAACTAAATGTGTGGTTAGAGTAGCACTTTATGGGGATTTTAGTTTTCATGTTTAAGCCATATCCTTAATTATATAGGCCACACCCCTTTTACAGGCTCCCTCACTTTTGTCATCCCACTTATAGGCCTGGGCCCAATGTCTCCTAGCTTTGCTACGATGTGTCATCACCCACAATCCAATCCAATTCAATTCAGTTCAATTAAAATACCCTTTATTCGTCTGATATGCCATAAAAGATACATAAAAGAAAAAAATCAAAAGCGTGTTAATACCACACTAATAATAATTATCATTAAAACATTTCTACAGTCATTATAAAAATATGATATAATACACAGCATTATTACCAATATTCAGTTGACCATCCCAAACTTAAAAACGTATGGCTTACATAAAAAAAATCAAAATTTAGATACAGCACATTTTAGCAGCATATTAGATCTGTATACCCGACATTCAAGAGAGTGTGACTGTACTGAAACCCAACCAAGAAACTTCACGAGCAGCCAAACTGTGCGTGCATAATATTCCTTGGCACAATGCCTCTTCTACTCAGATGTTTGTGTCATAGGATTGCGGAGGCTTTTTCAGAAGAGGGCCAGCAGATACCCCTGTGCGTTGAAACCAATTAAAACACATTGCAGGCTTTTGCCTCAGCATAAATCAGCATACAAATAGAGATTACATAAAATAGATTTTTTTTTAATTAGGAAGCTCTCAGATTTAGCACACACTTTTGACAGTCCCAACAGGTGGGAAATAATCCAAATCCTGCAATTCTTGCAATGGTAATTTCACCCTCCTTCCCAGGAATCATTTACTCACACTTCATTTTTTCAATCCAGAAAACCTTTTCTACATGCAGCTGCATTGTACTTGCAGAAACAGTGGTAACTGTGCGCTTAAAATCCTTATCCTCATTCAAAAAGTCATGATGTACAGGTTTTACTGCAAACGGACGTCACAACATTGGGACAAAAAGCAAGGTTGGGGAACTGTTCCACAGTGGGTGGGCGGGTGAGTTGGTACTTCAGCCAGAGAATCAAGGGTCTGGACAAGGTGAATTTTGTGAACACCTGAAAACACATACATCATGGGGTAAATACACATTTGCCATGGTTTTTCTACATTTGTGTGGTGCTGAAAGTGTGACAAGTTAGTTGTAACAACTAATTTAAGAGAGAGAAGAAGTCTTAATATGGAAAAAATGTTACATGTGAAGGAAAACATGAATGTGTATGTTCATATTCCACTTAACCCAAAATCAATGGGTTGTCCATAATAGGGAAGATGTTATCATATGAAACAGCGCAGAATGTTTTTTGCGCCATGCAAACCTTTGGTGCAAATTAAAGTACAAACTGCACACTGGGTGGATAGACCTTTAACTCAAATTAAGGCTTGACATCAATAGTGGAGCATCATTGCGATGACAGTGAAGCACATTTTGCCCATAAGGGCGAAAGAGAAGACTAGGGGCCAGATGTAGGTAATCCAGAAATACTGAGTCCTTAATAGCGAATTTTACCGATTCGTTATTAATAACTCGGTATTTCCAATGTATGTAAAGAATCTGTAGAAATAACTGAATCTGTATAAATCACAAAAAAATAGCGATTCGGAATGGATCGGTAAAAAAAAATTACCGAAACCGCACTACTGAATCATTAATACCGAATCCCCAATACGGAATCGGTAAATACCGATTCGGTAATTTAACAATTAGGTAATTGTGGAATCAGCCAATCCTGTGCATCCCCATTACCTACCAAACAGGAAGTGGCCACACCCAAGCAGCTGCACTGAACCTGGCGCTGACTGTGAGGCAGGGAGCAGAGCAGAGAAGCCAGGAGCAGCACAGCTTTATTTTGTAACCAAAACCAAGCAAAATGGAAAACCAGGAGAGGGAGAAGGAGGGAGCTGAAAGGAAAAGAAAACAGAAATTTAGCGAGAGGGAGCTGGAGGTCCTTATTGAAAATGTCACCAAAGACCATGATAAGTTGTTTGGAAAGAGGTCCCTGCATGTGCCAGAGTCCAAAAAAAAGGCAGATAGGGCTTGCAATTCAGAACAAAATCAAAGCCATCTGAGTCACCCAGCGCTCCATTGAGGATCTTAAAAAAAGATGGTATGATCTGAGGAAGACTGCTAAGGCAAGGATGGCAGAGAGGCAGAAGCAGACCAGCAAAACTGGTGGAGGGAGGAACACAGCACCTCCACCAACTGCTCTGGAGCTCCAGGTTGAGTCCACCCTCCAGCCGGAGAGTGTGAGTGGGGTTGGCGATGCAGACAGCTCAGCCAGAGCTGCCAACAAACAAGGTAAGATGCATGCACATCATGCTGTGCACCCCCTCCCTACCCCCAGTCCCCAGAGAGGCATAGGGACTTCCACTCCACTACATGTTTTACTCATAACCTGCAATGCATTATGGGAGATGTAGTCAGAAGTAACACGTCAGAACAGTCAGTCCAGCAAACCCAAAGGCATGTGACACCAATTAGCAATTAGCAAGCAGAGGACAGTCAGTGTGTTTGGCAGGCATTACATTTATTACGATGCAAATGCTGCCAGATAAGTGAGCATATCTACATTCTGTCTTCACAGGCGAGCCATCTCGCAATGCAGCAGAGGGGAGCAGAGGAAAGGCACTCAGGCCAGAGAGGAGACAAAAGGAGGAGGACCAGTCGCCTGCAGGGCACACCACCCCACCACTACCACCACCACCATCAACGCCACCACCACAACCATCACCACAGCTACCATCAACGCCACTACTACCACCGCCACCATCACCGTCAGGCAGGAGGCATGCAGTGGCCACCCTCCAGCAGATGGAGGTGTCCGAGGATGACAGCACAGGGGTCCAACAGTCTACAGTGGCTGAGGATGGCAACAGGGCAGGATCACAGTCCCCAATAAAGCGTGCCCACACATATTCCAGATGCCGCAGGGCAAGGGCAGCCAGTCCTCACTTCCAGGGCGAAGAGCACAGTGTGTTTGCTGGGCTTGAAGGTAACATGCTGAAGGTCCAGCACCTGCAAGGGAGAGCAATCAGGTCAGTGCAGCGGGAGATGGCACACATGAATGCCCACATGCATCGCATAGAGAAGGGCATCAGTGCCATGAACACCTCCATGGCTGAGGGCATGAGTGACGTGGCGGAGCCTGTGAGGCTGCTCTGTAGCAAGTTAGAGGAGGACCGTCTGTCTAGGTGCAGGGAGAGGCAGAAACTGGATAATTACACCAAGGCGGTGTCCACTGCAACCTCTTTCATGTGCAGACACTCAATAGCCATGCAGTAGGAGATGGCACACTGCAGTCGGGATGTGCCTAGGGGGCTGGTCACAGTGATTACTGCACTTGAAGTGCTCCAAGCAGACAAGATGGCCACTACAGCTTATGGGGGGAAAGTGAGGAGGCTACTAGACGTAGTCGCCTCACGCCTCCTCCCACAGAGACCAGGAGGTGCAGAGAATGCCACAGCACTGACCCTGGACAGACTGGCAGTGTGGATAGTGGGGCAAAGGAACTTGGCAGTTCAGCGCGTGGGTGCAAGAAGTAGAGCCAGCCATGATATGGTTGTATTGAAATAGGTGATGTAACCCATGTTTGTATGGACACTGCTTTTGATGTTGGTGGTGTGCTCTGATCATTAAACACCATCACTCAAATACAGTAACTGGCTATGTCTCCTTACTCACTCAGAAATAGTTGTGTGTTATCTCAGCCCGTCTGTGTCTCCCATCTGGTGCTGCTGCCACACCTGCTGCGCTGTGCTCTGGCTGTGGACAGTCCTCACCCTCGTCCTCAGAGTCAGTTAGTTCCACTGCTGTTCATTTCTTTGTGGCAAGGTTATGCAGCATTGCACATTTTGCTATTATTTTGCAGCAGATAATGGGGCGGTACTGACGTGCACCTCCACTTTTGTGGAGGCAACTGAACCTGCTTTTTAGTACTCCAAAGGTGCGATCCACAACGTTGCGCGTGCTTTAATGTGCCACATTGTATCTCCTCTCACTTGGGGTGGATGGGTTGAGGTATGGAGTTAGGATAAATGACAACACGGCATATGCGCTGTCACCTAAATGGGAAAAAAAGTGTCATTAATTTGAGTCACCAATACATTCATCCAAGGTATACATCAGGGTGTGTTACAATGATTTACCTAGCAGGTATCCTTCTCCGAATTCACCAGCAACCAGACGTGTATTGATCCCACTGTTCCTGAATATGTAGGAGTCATGGGTACTCCCTGGAAATGTGGCCACAATGTCAGTAATGATGTAGTCTACGTCACATATCACCTGCACGTTGATGGAATGAGTGGATTTGCGGTTGCGGTATATGTATTCTGTAGCTGCAGGTGGGCATATTGGTATGTGGGTGCCATCAATGCACCTTATTACATGTGGGAACTGTGCCTTTTGGTAGAAATCCAGCTTTGTCTTCTGCAGTTCCGCCTGTGTGCAGGGGAAGCGTATGTAGTGATGCATTCTCTGCATCATGGCATCCAAAAAGGAGTTGAAGAAACAGGACAGGCAACTCTGTGACACACCACCTGCTGCCGCTATCTCAGCCTGGTAACTTCCTAATGCGAGTAGGTGCAGGCTACAGAGCCCCTGCACATGTGTTGGTATGGCATGCACCCTTGGCGTCTGATGCTCCAGGTATGGGTGCAGGTCCCGTATCAGCTCTAGGATGGTTTGTGGGTGTAGCCTGTACCTATCATGTATTTCTGCCTCAGTCAATTGGAACAGTGTAACACGCAGTCTGACCACACGCTCTTCCCGTCTCCAAACCCTCTGTCCTGCTGCTTGCAAACATAGCCGCCTTGCTATGACGTAGAGGGCCGTCATTATGTTCACACTGTTGAATTTTGGGGCTGTTTTTATGTACTGCACCTGATTACCACCTGCTCTGGGTCAGTGGAAATTACCGATTCTTAAATACCGATTTTTGACAAATTTGGTATTACCGATTTTTTGGACATCGCAGTAGCGCTTTGTTACTGATTCCTTATTTACCGATTCAGTATTTTGGTGTTTCCGTGTCGGCCGATCGGTAAATAAGGAATCAGTAACTGCTTGCCCTTAAATTTACCGATTCGTTATAACCAATAGCATTCGGTAACACCTACATCGCACATGCCGAAATACTGGTCGGTAATGCTGAAATGTACCGAATTTCGGCGTTACCGACCGTAATTAAGCCACCTACATCTAGCCCTAGATTTGCAAACTATGAAAGTGTATTAGCAGATTAGCAAAGTTATAAACTCAAATCATTCACATGAGTTGTCAATCGTTAATTACAAATAAATACAGAAAATACAAAGACAAGTGATTTAAAGATAGCTATTTGCAAATTGAATAGTATTCGGTTCCCTTGATGGGAATTTCCGTAAAGCTAAGCTGGAGATTTAGATGAGATTGGTGAAAATTAACCAACAGGTGTCAGTAAGTAAAGCCTCTAAAAGCAGAACCAAATAAGGGCCTCACTACGATGTTGGTCGGTCGGAGAGGCCTTCTGCCTGAATCAATGTCGAATGGTTTCTGATCGAATCGGATTCGGGGAGTCCGACCGACCGATTGCGATGTTTCAGAACACTGTTCAGTTGGACTCCCATTGACTTCGATGGGAGCCTGTGTTCCGACAACACAGGTTCAAATTGAAAAATGGGGTGTTAGTGGAAAAGCTTGCACCCAGTGGCCGGCACCTCTTGGTGCCTGTCGCACCATGCATGGTTGGAAAGAGGGGGCCCATGGGTACCCTCACAGACCCCAAGCAGAGGTTTCCAGGTGAAGGGGACCTGCTACATGCCCTCGAAGTCATATTCTGACAGCCGATCCGAGTAGGACAAACCTATTCAAAAAGGCAGTCCACATCGGAAATCTTAATGCATCGGTCGAAAACGCAGTACATAGATCTGTAGGATTCAACTCCGATCGACTCTGTTTCTCTGAATGCTGATCGGAACTGCCAAATGGTTTTCGACTATTGTCGCTCAGATGTGTTTTCGAGCCATTCGGAAACACTGGTTCTGAATTGGATTCGGACCAACCTAAAGCAACTTGGAGCCATTCCAACCGACTTTATAATCAGCACCTTAACGTCCAGTCAGAAAAAGAAAAGTAGATCTGCTCAAGAGTGTAACTCTATGAGTGGGTCAAATTAAGCATGCGGTCTCAAGAGAGTGGAAAGGCACATCTGCTTTTGAAAGAGTAGATAAGAGCATGTCTTTTCTGGGGAGGGTATTTTAACTCTCCGATATGTAAGCATAAGAATAATGGAGTCTCTGGGATATTGTATGAAAAGGGTTCTAGTTTTGTACATTTCCCACACACTCCTTATGGGGACCTCTTGAATGAAATTATGTTTACTTTTGATTTCGGGTTTGTTAATGACTTATGTATTCCTATGGTGCCTTTCCTGCCCACCTTTAATGATAGAGGGACCTTTTCCACCATTGACTATGTGTTAGCCTCGAGTCGATCCTCTGCGCGTTTAAAAGATTTTACTGTACACGATGTGACGCTGAGTGGCCACTTTCCCATTAGTACTGGTGTGAAGGGGAATTCAAAGAGTACAATAATTAGAAAAGATTCCAGCCAGCTCATAGACAAAATGGTTACGCTCTGAAGTGGGAAAAGGTGGACCCAGAGGCTTTTACCAGCAAGGTTGTATCTAATTGTAAAGAAATGTTTTCAATTTGTCTGGATGAGGACTCACCTAGCCAGGTTATTGTAGATAATTTTGAAGTCATCTCAAGTTGTATTAAAGAAGCACTTCATATGATCCCAAGTAAGAAAATTAAACATTCTAGAGGTTGGTTTGATACTAGTTGCACAAAGGCCTACTCCAAACTAAAAAAAGCTTTACACGAAGGGAACCGGGACAATATTAGAGAGGCAAGACGCGAATATAAGACGGCCCTGAGAGCCAGAAAACTGGCTCTTAAAGAGGAAGCTTGGCATGCCCTGCATGATGCCTCAGTCAATCGGGATCCTGCATCCTTTTGGAAGTCGGTTTACGCACATTTTTGGGCTGGAAACGATATAGCAACCATAGAGATCGCCATTAGTGCACCCGAGTGGATACAACATTGCGCCTGTTTGTATAACAAACCATCTTCTGATGAGCAGGTAACTCCTGCAAGTATGGATGCCATAAAGAAGCCATTGACCCCCCCAGACTTACATATAGATTTTACTTTTAAAGAGGTTAATTCGGCCATTAATTTAAGTTCTGGAGGGAAGGCGGCTGGACCCGATGGTATCCCAGTGGATATTTTTAAGTCTAATTTATCCCTCTGGGGTCCACTTCTTACACAGGTTTTTAATGCTTGCTGCTCCTAAGGCTTTTTATAAACCTGGTATGATTGAATCATAGTGCCCATTTTCAAAAAAGGGGATAGGGCAAACCCAGTGTATTACCGCCCAATTTCACTACTGGGTTCTACAATCAAGATTGTGGGATGAATCCTGTTAGACAGGTTGCAATTGTGGGCAGAGGAACACTCAGTTCTAAGTGATTTACAATATGGATTCGCAAGGGAATTGGCACAACAGAACAGGGCTTAAATCTACATATCATACTAGAAAAGTACACAAAAGCAAAAAGGGAAAGGATGTGTGTAACGTTCGTCGACTTAACAGCGGTGTTCGATTGTGTCATTCATGAGAAGCTCTGGTCAGTTTTAAAGGAGATGGTGGTAAATGCTTCAATAGTTATTTTCTTGAGGCAGCTGTACTCAGGGACAAGGGTCCGATTTGGGAGGGATGGCGAATGCACAGAGCTTTTTAGGATTAGAAGAGGAGTAAGACAGGGGTGTATCCTCGCCCCATTTCTTTTTTCGCTTTACATAAATAAATTGGAATCCTTAGTGATACTAAGTGCAAGGATTTACCGGTACTGGCAAACCGTCCTAATCCGGCACTCCTGTATGCGGACGATGCGGTCCTTATAGCCCGCACACCACTGAGTCTCCAAAAAGTGGTTAATGTCTTCGTCAATTTTATGGCTAGTCTGGGCCTTTTGGTAAATTGTTCCAAAATATTTACCATGAACTACGGGACGGGACTAAAAAAGAAATCTAAGACCATTTTTATAAACTCAAAGGCCATAGAGAGCACTAAGAATTTTTCATGCTTGGGGTTTTATTCGACCATTTGGGGATGTGGTCATTGACGATTAAAGCAAGAAGGCTATTATTGGTTAAATCAATTGCGGCCCTATTAAACTGCTGTAAAAAATTAGGAAGACGTGCCCCTGCAGAAATTCTACCAATATATAGGGCAAAATGGGTTGCCCTATATATGTATGGAGCTGGAATTTGGGGTTTTGTAGGGGTTAATGCATTACAGCTTGCTGAAAATATGTTTTTGAGTTCCCTCCTGGCAGTACCTGATAGTACTTCCACTTACATATGTCATCAAGAACTTGGGGTACCATATTTAGAGGACATCATTAAGATACAGCCTGTCCTCTTGTGGCATAGAGTATGGACGGCAGGCAAGACAGATTTGAATAGGAAAATATTGAAGGATGCCATGATAGCGGATGGGGTCAGAAATATAAGATGGCTAGCATATGTGAAAAAGTTTATGATTAAATTAGGTCATCCTGAATATTACAAGGATCCAGTCACTATGCTAAATGTGTCAAGGAAAGAGCTTAAAGTAAGCTGCATGCATGTTTTGGGTGCAGCAAGGACCGCAATTGAATTAAAGAAACCTACAGTGCAAGCGTATCTTCCAGTTCATTTAACCCCGACGATACAACCATATATTGCTATGACCTCGGATGACTATGAAAGGTTTCTTTTGACTCGCTTCAGGTTGAACATCTTACATCGATTGTTAAGTTTCCCTGTACAAAATGACTGGTCTAGAATTTTATGTAATTGGCCATGTGACGAGATCTCGTTTCAATCAATGATACATATATATTTTTTTGTAAACTTTATTCCATACAGAGAAAGAGATGGATTATCCCTGTGCTTTAAAAACTTGGTATTAGATCATGTTATTTTGCATTTACGACTCTTCGTCAGCTAAAGGATAATTTTACCATTGCATCTGTTACTGCGTTTTTAAAAAGTGTTTTAGGTCTCGAAAATCAATAGTGATGTGACCCAATTAATTTTAGTACTTTTAACTATGATTGACGTTTTTAAAGCTGTGATATATCGATTGTGTTTTTAAGGTTGACTGTAATGTTTACCGAATAAAGAGTTTTTTTAATTTGAATTTGAATTTGAGATAAGAGCATTTCAAACTAACTTGATCAGCAAGAGGGGGAGACCAATCTAATCCAGAATGTCTTGCTACCTTGCCTTCACCCCCTTCCCAGCCATTGCACAAAGAAGGCTCACAGATGCACGGCCTTCAGGAGTAATCTCTCACAGGATGATACTTTGCAGTCAGGCCATCTCAGGCACAGATGTAGAAAGCTCATTATACTACTTTCAGTGAAATTTACAAAGATAAACCTTTCACATACAACCTAAAATAATTACAGCCATTTATTACATTCAAGCTAAAGCGGTTCAGCTCTTGGAAGAGAGAAATGGTAAAAGAATCATGATAGCCAGAATTGCATATTTCAACTTACCATGAGCTAGTAAAACACTTGAGCACACTTTACCTCTGATTAATTATAACGTGCGATCCACTGTGATCAACCTCTAACATAAAATCACACTTTATATATGAATATATTTAATATGCTTTAGTACATGTGTGAGTAAAATGAAAATTATTGACAAGGCGTCATCACACACGTTGAAAGTCGAAACTCTCCAGTGACGCCATAGGCTACAGAGCTCCATATCATTATAAGCATTTATTATCTACCTTCTCACAAGCCAAATGTGCTTAAACCTACCAAAATGAATGGAAAACGCATTATAAATAACAGTACAATAAAATGAACTTCACTAGAAATAGTCATTAACTTTCTATGTCATACGCCTGAGGCTTTTTAAAGCATGGAAAGGCGGTACTTCTACATACATAAGTCTGCAATGGAAATGTAAAACTCGTAGTTGAATTTGGGTGTAGAATTTCAGTTCCATTTTAATTTTTAATGGTATTTACTAGTGCAGTAAAATGAATTCTATTCACTTTGTCACAAGTAATACATTTTGTTCGTGCTGTGGCTGCGCGTTGAGAGAAGTTGTCCATCCGACAACACGTGTCTGTATACTTTTATCACCCATTTCTTAAGACTGTCACAATTAGGATTCATAATTTAAACACTGATTTTTTTTCTGATTGAACCAGTCCAATGTAGTTTAATACAGTGGTGTGGCCTGACCCTAATCCAAGGAAGGAAAATGGGCCCCCAGTTGGTATAAAAATAAAGATATAACTGAGGTGCAGTTCGTCAATTACACCCCTGGACCTTTGTATGACTCGGCTTGCTGCACTAATCGCAATTGCAGCTCTGCTTACAATCCCTTCTTTCATCCCCTTCCTCCCTTTCAAGCCATCCTCCCTCAGCCCCTCATCTATCTCTCACTCTTCCATACCTTCTTCCTCCATTCTCTCCTCTTCCCTTTCTCCTTTTACTTGTCCTTTCCCCTTTCTTACCTGATCCTGAACTCCTTCTTCCATTCTGTCATTTCCTCTCATCCTCTCCATCTTTCACACTCTCATTTCCTTCATTTCTTTCCTCTCCTCCATTTCTCCCCTATCTTTTACTTCGATTGTACCCTTCCCCCCTCACACCCTTCTTAAAGAGTAAACACAAAGGCTCCTGGCAGGCTCTGTGTTTGCAACATTCTCAAAGGGCAGCCTCAAGAATAAGTACAGTTGGGAGTAGGGCAGGCTGACCCTCTCTCACCTATCGGGTCCAGTGCCATGTTTAACATTTACCATTGTTTCACTAAAAAAAATCATATTTTTTCCAATGCATTTTCACTTCGATGCGTCTCTTGGCACAATGGAGAGACAGAGACAACGAATGTGTTTTTTTTATCACCTCAGAACAATGAAAGGTAATTGGACCTATTGCTTGTAGCTTTTATTAAAGATATCGAATTTAAAACTGAAAATGTTGCAGTTTATTGTGCTGAACTACCTCTGAAGCGACGACAGCATCGATAAAAGAAAATGAAACAAAATCTGATCAAAAGCATCTGCCTGGTTCAGAAGATGAGGTTAACTAGACGAGAGCACTTAATGTAAGTGAAAAAAATAATTCAGTACGTAATAAAATGTATGCAAAATTATCAACACGCAAAAGCTTGTATTGATCCTTCTGAATAAATTAAAGTGCAGGCTTAACACAATAGAAATTATATGAAGCCATACTCTAAATGACAGGCAGACGGAGTGAAGGAAGGGGATGCAAGTTGAGTGAAGGAATGAGGTTGCAAGGTGAGTGAAGGAAGGAGTATGTGAGCTGAGAGAAGGAAAGGGGTGCAAGGTGAGTGAAGGAAGGGTATATAAGCAGAGGAGGGGGTGCAAGGTGAGCGAAAGAATGAGATGCAAGGTGGATGAAGGAAGGGGAAGTAAGCTGAGTTAAAGACGGGGTGTAAAGTGAGTGAAAGAATGAGGATGCACAGTGAGTGAAGGAAGGGGTATGTAATCTATTTGATGTAAGGGCTATGCAAGGTGAGTAAAGGAATGAGTATCCAAGGTGAGTGAAGGAAGGGGTGTGTAAGTTGAGTGAAGAAAGGCTGATGCAAGGTGAGTGAGGGAATGGGGATACAAGGTGAGGAAGGGAATGCAAGGTGAGGGAAGGAAGATGGATGCATGCTGCGCATGGAAGAGGAGTGAATGTAAGGTGGGTGGAAGGAGGGGTGTTCAAGGTGATTGAAGGAAGGTGAATGCAAGCTGAGGGAAGGAAGTGGGTTGCAGGGTGTGTGAAAAAAAAGGATGCAAGGTGAGTGAAGGAAGGCAGATGCAAAGTGGGTGAAGGAAAGGGGTGCAAGGTGGGTGAAGGAAGGGGGATACAAGGTGAGGGATGGAATTTGGATGAATGATGAGCAAAGGAAGAGGACTGAATATAAGGTGGGTTAAGGAGTAGGATTGTAGAGTACATGTAAGTGTTTTAATTCAAATGTGACATGGCACGCTACGGCGCGCTCATGTCTTCATATCTGTTATGGTGTTCTGTTATGTTGCACGCACTTTTGAAGAGAATGTTTCTCTTCAAAAGTGCATCCCTCGTGTCATGTTAACTACAGTTACGCTTTGACTACACTGAAGTCAGTTTACCGCTGGACTTCACCCTGACAAGTTGCGCTCCTGTATTTTGCTGCCTTTTGCTTAAATAAACTATTACTTAATAGTTTAATGGACTTTTGCCTCCTACTTCACTATTTTACATATTGGCGGCAAGGATTACGGCGATTTTGGCAGCATTTTACTATTTTTTGCGCATTGCCTCTAAAATACCTTCGTTTAAATTTGCGCTTCGCTTGATTACCTTGAAATCTCTTCTGCTGAGAGACTGGAAACCTCGTCATCGTACGGCGCTGCACTGAGCTTTTATTGGGATTTCTTTACTTTTCCCATTTCTTGCATCGGAGCGGTTGATTCGTCGAGTGGGTCATGACGCGCATGACATCATCATAACAACGTCACCATGCTCACGCTTAGGCGGCCATTTTGATTTACTTGTGTAACTCGTTTCCATGGCAACACTTTAACGAGTGATTTTCGAGCTTGTTTTCTTCGTTTCTTAACAGTGAGCGCACCCACAATTCAAAAGGTATTTATTTAAAATTTATAAGACAAAGGACAATTGACTATTTAATACAATTGCATTATATACTGTTTATCAGAATTTTACAAAGCTTCCTATTTTTCATTAATTTATCCATTATGGCCACTAATCAGCAAATTGTCTATTTGAATCATTTTTTACCTAATCCTGGTAAACCTAAAGAGTCATGGAAGTTATGGTTCATAAATTTTGAAAATTATTTAGTGGCAATTGGAGCAGATGAGTACTCTGCAAAAAGGAAGCTGGCTATTTTATATAGTCATTTGGGAACTGCTGGAAAGGAGATTTTCAACAATCTTCCAGTATCTGAACCTCCACCAGGAAATGGAGATGGATGGAATATTTTTACAGATGCAATCTTAAGATTAAATAAAAAATTCATTGAACAGCCCAGTGTCATGATGGAACGTTTCAACTTCATGAAAAGGAAACAACATCAAGATGAGTCTGTTGAGGACTTCATCTCCGTTTTAAGAAATTTGACTGCAGAGTGTAATTTTGGGGCATATCTATACACTGTTCTCAGAGACCAATTTGTCTACAACTGTTTTCACAAAAAGATACAGGAAAGAATTTTGAGTTGTCGTGACCCCACCTTGAATGAAGTTTTAGAAATGGCTAAGAGCGTTGAGAGGTCAATTGTCTCATCGAGATGCATCACTGATGGAAACTTGCTTCAACATGAAAAGGATGTCCAAATTAACGCTGTTCTTCAAAAGAATTCCTTGTTTAAACCTTTTCAAAAGAAATTTAACTCTTATTGTTTTAGATGTGGCTCAAAAACTCACCTTAGTAACAGTCCCACCTGTCCTGCATTGGGTAAAAAGTGTACTTTTTGTAGCAAAATTGGTCACTTCAATATTGTTTGTAGAAACAGGAAAACAGTTAGGATTAATAATCTGTCTTCTCTTGAAGATCCTCATGTAAATATTTCTAATGTTGACATGTCCTCCTTACAATCTCCATTCGATGATCTTCACATTAATTCGATTCAAAATGTAAATCCTGACCAATTTATTTCTGAAAGAAAAAATTTATCTATTGATTTAGTTGAGCTTGATCACCACACTACACGTGTTAAAGATCCCACTTGCTGTGTAATTGTTGATAATGTAAAATTAGACATGATGGCAGATTCGGGGGCACCCGTTACCATCATCTCTGATACTTTATTTAATGAATATTGGAGTAAGAGTGAAACTTTATGTCCTCTTGACATCATTCCCAAAGCTTACAATGGGAAGAGTATTGATATGTTAGGATATTTTGTTACAAAAATTGAATGTTTGGGTAGGTTTACTACAACGAAAGTCTATGTTGCAATTGATGGAAAGCTCATTGTTGGGTGGCAAGACTTAGCTAGAATGGGATTGAAATTGGTTCCTGGTTCTGATTCACCTGTTCAGATTAATGAGACGTCAATTTTTAATGTGGCTTACGAGGAAAACCTGGAAATTCAAAGTTTGATATCTAAATTTCCGGAAGTTTTCAAAGATTCTGTTGGCTACATTAAGGATTTTGAGCATCTGATCAGACTGAAACCTAATGCCATTCCTGTCTCCCATAAACTAAGGGATGTTCCCTTGAATGTGAGAGATGAGCTCAACAAGTGCTAGACAATTTGGTTTCAGAAGGTATTATTGTTCCTACCAATTCTTCTTTATGGGTCAGTCCTATAGTTGTCGTTAAAAAAAAGGATTCCTCGATTCTTTGTGTGCAGACCTGCGCTCTCTTAACCAAAACATTATTGTGGATTGCCATCCATTACCGAAAATTCAGGAGTTATTGGCAGGTATTTCGGAATCTAACATTTTTTCACTTTTGGACCTTAAGAGTGCATATCATCAGATCCCTCTCTCGAGGTCCTCCTCCGAATTAACCACCTTCATAACTCCTTTTGGAGCATTCAAATACCTTCGACTTCCTTTTGGCTTGGCGTCTGCCGCCAGTGTTTTCCAAAAATGTATGGACCCAATTTTGCATGACATCCCAAATGTACAAGCTTATCAGGATGATGTTCTAATACATTCAAAAGATAGATCAGAACATATTAAAGTTTTAAGGAAAGTTTTATCCCGCTTTCAGGAAGTTGGAATAACCTTGGGTGTTAAGAAATGCATATTTATGGTAAAAGAACTAGACTATCTTGGTCACAGTATTTCTGCACATGGTATCAGACCGAAAATTTGTTTAACTAAAGCTATTTCTAATGTTGCTATCCCTAAGGACAAGGATGCTCTGAGGTCATTCCTTGGTCTTGCTGAGTACTATTCACGCTTTATCCAAAATTATTCTCAGTTTGTTCAACCTCTTCACTCCTTACTTAAAAAAGATGTTAAATTCACCTGGTCTGAGGAAGCTAACAAGGCTTTTGACACTGTGAAAAAGGTTATTGTAGAAGCACCTGCTTTATCCTCTTTCAATCCAGGTTTAGAATGCACCATTGCTGTTGACGCTAGTCAAAGAGGTTTAGGTGCAGTGCTTACTCAAAGAAACTCTTGTAAGGAGAATATTGTAGGTTTTGCCTCAAGGGCTCTAAATGTAGCTGAGTCTCATTATAGCACTATTGAAAGAGAAGCCCTTGCCTGTTCCTGGGCAATTGAGAAATTTTAAATGTTTATCTGGGGATCACACTTCACCCTTCTCAGTGATCACAAGCCCTTACTTCATCTTCTCAATGGTAATGGAACAGGCAAGGCTTCTTCTAGACTGGTTCGCATTTTATCTAAGTTACATGAGTACAATTTTACAATCAAACACATTTCGGGTGGCAATAATTTACGAGCTGATGCTCTTTCAAGATCGAGTTTGGATAAAAATGATGCAGAAGATGATTCCTTGGATGACGTTGAATGCGTTGTAGCATCTATAGAGGAGTTGGTTCTTTCACCTTTTTGTATATCAGAGGCTGAATGGTTGCAAAGTTGCTCTGAAGATTCGGTTCTTGTCAATGTTAAAAATCTAATTGTTTCTGGATGGCCAAAAATGTGTTCACTTCCTGCTTCATTGAAGGTCTTTGCACAGGTTTCTGGAGAACTTACTATTGTAAATGATGTCATTTTAGGGGTGATTTATTTGTTCCACCTTTAAGCATTCAAAAAAAACTTTTTGACTCTGCCCATCAAGGACACCTTGGTATTGGTGGCACCTCGAGGAAGTTGAAGGAACACTTTTGGTGGCCTGGATTAGATGGGGATGTTTCTAACTGGATTGAGTCTTGTTCTACTTGCTTGGTTTCGGATAAGCATTGGAAGACACCCCTTTTACCTTTGCACACAGTTCCCTTTCCTGAAGAAGCTTGGCAAAAGCTGGCTATTGACTTTTCTGGTCCTTGGGAAGTGTTACCTAGTGATAAACGTTACATTGTTTCATTGGTTGACTACCATTCTAAGTGGTGTGCTTTTGAGTTCTCAGAGTCTCCCACTTCTGTTGTTGCTATTAATTTTTTGAGAAAATTTTTCTCTATGAGGGTCCCCCTAGAGAATTGGTCAGTGACAATGGCTCTCATTTTTGTTCTTCCTCTTTTGAGTCATTTCTAAAGTCATACGATATTAAACACCTTAGAGTGGCACTGTATTCACCTTCATCCAATGGTCTGATAGAGAGAATGAATAAGTTTTTCAAGGAAGGAATACAGACTGCCGTGTCCTCTAATTTGGATGTAGAAAAATTTCTAAGGGGCAAATTGTGGTCTTATTTAGTTACCCCTCATAGTACAACTGGTATTTCCCCTTTCAGACTCCTGAGGAAGAGAAATCCAAATGGGAATGTTTGCCCATCTTGGATAAAAGACTTGAAAGTTAAAGACAACTCTTGCTTAGCTTGCCATGACAAGGAAATTGTTAAAGTAAATGTTGCTTCTAAGCAATTGACCCAAGAAAAAAATTTTAATTCAAGATTTCTTTCTTCTAATCAACCTTTCAATGTTGGAGACTGGGTCATGGTTATGTTTAATAGCAAGGTTAAGAAAGGTCTATCGACATTCTCTTTACCTGCTCAGGTCCTCAAAGTCTCTAAGGGATCTCTGTTTCTTGATCGAAAGGGGTGGTGGAGTAAGCGTGTCATTGTCAGACTTACTCCGGAACAGGCAAGAAAAATCTCCACTAGTAAATATGTAAATGAATCTTCCTCTTGTTCTTTTTTCCCTTTAGGTACTACTTCTGATGAACATTCACTTGTTAGCTCTCCTTGTACTCGCATTTCAGGTCCTAACTCAAATTCTATTGTAGATTCTAATGTTGAAGAACCACTGTGTGATACTGCTGTTAACCCTCATGTTGATGCAAGTTCTTCTTATGTTTCCACTGACAGGTGTCACAGGAATTGTTCCCTTCCAGCTCGTTTTAAAGATTATTTTCTTTCTTAAGTTTTGACTTTTTACTTTCCTTTTATTTTCTTTTTATTTATGTAAATAGGGAAAAGATGTAGAGTACATGTAAGTGTTTTAATTCAAATGTGACATGGCACGCTACGGCGCGCTCATGTCTTCATATCTGTTATGGTGTTCTGTTATGTTGCACGCACTTTTGAAGAGAATGTTTCTCTTCAAAAGTGCATCCCTCGTGTCACGTTAACTACAGTTACGCTTTGACTACACTGAAGTCAGTTTACCGCTGGACTTCACCCTGACAAGTTGCGCTCCTGTATTTTGCTGCCTTTTGCTTAAATAAACTATTACTTAATAGTTTACTGGACTTTTGCCTCCTACTTCACTATTTTACAAGGATGCAAGGTAAATGAAGGAAGGAGGATGCAAGGTGAGTGAAGAAGGGGGATGGGATACAAGGTGGGTAAAGGAGAGGGATGGGAGGTGAGTTGAGGAAAGGGAAGGAAGGTAGATGGAGAGAAGTTGAGCGAAGGAAGTGGGATGTAGAGTTTGTGAAGGAGGGGGATGCAAGGTGAGTGAAGGAAGGAGGGAGCAAGGTGAGTGAAGCAAGGGGTATGCTAGGTGAAAAAAGAAAGTAGGATGCAAGGTGAGGGAAGGAAGGTGGATGCAGGGTATGTGAAGGAGGGGCATGCTAGGTGGATAAAGGGTGATGAAAGGTGAGGAAAGGAAGGAGAATGTAAGGTGAGGGCAGGAGGGGGGAACGACAGCAAGAGTATATTGATAATAAAAACAAGTTTAATTGTAGACTGTGAGACATATATGTGTACATAGTGTCATCGATGTGGCTGACCTGCCCCGCCCCTGTGAACAGGAAGTGGCTGTGTTTTTGGGCAGGTCCAGCTGGCTGCACTGTTA
Organism: Lissotriton vulgaris; assembly: GCF_964263255.1. NCBI lineage: Eukaryota > Metazoa > Chordata > Amphibia > Caudata > Salamandridae > Lissotriton > Lissotriton vulgaris. The sequence continues at coordinate 1,243,881,107 of NC_141687.1, read as the reverse complement.
TGAAGAGTGGCTTAACATAATCGGAAACGAAACTCAACCAGAAATACAGGTTTTTCCCTCATCAAGCGGCCAGGCTGGCATCAGAAAAAGGGAGTCGTCTCCTAGGATCGGTCCCGGGCAGAGGCTGGTCTTACAGGTCAGGGTGTTTCCGTTTTTTGGGTTGTTTGTAGGCTTCTTTTATGGTCTGCTGGGCGGTTTTTATTCTTGATTTTTGTGAAATTAAAAAGTAAACATTGTCTTCAGCAATCTCAAATCCACGCAGTACCTTGCAAATCACTTAAACAGTAAATGGACGTCGATTCACTAAAATCCAGGGATAGCGACCATAATGCTATTACAGGAAAAGACATTATACGCCCCATTATCCTTTGAATTTTCCCATAAAGTGCTATCACATTACTAAAATTCTCTGGATGTCACAATAAATGCCATTGATGAAGTTATGTAATAACTATATGATTAATATGACAAAAATACAAAGACAAATGTCAGTTTAAATACCACCCATATTTTAGTCTTCTGAAATGATCTTTGAAAGTGATGAGGTCTAATGTCTGCCCTGAATTGTAGCAAACGAGCAAAGCAAATGAGGCAGATCTCTTCAAGGAGGGCACAGGGGTCCAGGAGTTTCCCCCCAGAGACATTTTAAAACAAATTGGGTTAAAGCACAACTTTCGCATAAAGTTTCTTAAAATGAACAGGCCCTGAAAGGGAATTCATTAAATATTCAAGTCTTTTCTCAACATGTGTAAAATGTTAATTATGCCAGAGTAATTGGAGTAATTTCAGTAATTATGCATTACTCCGGTGGTGTGAAATTGCTGCAAGTATGCCACCTTGAGTAATGAAGAATAAGTTGGAGGAAAATTCTCACCTGCAGGACCACAGAGAGTGAGCGAGTGGCTGCTGGCTACTGCTGTTTATGTCCTGCAGCCTTTTGCACTTTTCTCTTCGCTCAAAATGCATCTTTGGGTGCATTTTGTATGAGGGTGCATTTTACACTAAGGAAATAGCACTCAATGCTGGATTTTGCTTCGCAAGTAATTACGCATAAGAGTGAGGAATTTTGCAGTAATTTCACTAGAGAGAATTACGCCAATTACTCCCACCTGTGGTCTTTCATGGGGTGCAACGTCAATGACAACTGAAATTTCCCAGGAGTTGATGACATGTTTTTCTAAATGTGCTATCAGTGCCCCCATATATCAAAACATACCTCCATTGTGCCTTGTCCAACATATTGCATTGGGGGCCACTCAAACTCCATGGACGCCCCTTATCTTAAAAATTGCACACAAAATCCCCATGCCAGAATTTTGCTAATAATACTGTGCATATACTGTGAGTGACCCTTATGTCAAAAATTATCTCTAGTTTTTCAAATCCACCATTTTGTCTTGGTTGCTCCATCTTGTATGGTACAGTTCTCCTCCCTTATGACAAGAATTACCACCAATGTGCTACCACCAGTTTGCCAAGGGTACCCTATGCCAAGAATTTCCTTAAGTATACACTAGTACACTGTATGTCAAGATTTATCTCTAGTATGGCAGTACCAGTATTTTGCTACTGGTGTTTGTCCCTCATTCAATTACATTCACTTGCGCATATTCATTCTCACTCACCCACTTGCAAGCACAATCTCTCTCACTCAATCACACTCTGACTCACTCTTACTTTCTCACTCATTTACACTTACTTGCACTCCTTCATATTCTCACTTCTTCAGCCTCACTCAATCTCACTTATTCTAACTAATTCTTTCACACTCACTCACTCTCACTTGCATTCACTCACATTAATTTTTACTCTCTCAGTCAAACTCACTAGCTCTTGCTATTACTCGAACTCATGCTAATTTATTCACACTCACTCTGACACTCATTCACCCTTACAGTCAGGGCCGGCTTAAGGGCGGTATGGCCAGTGCAGTCGCATCTGGTGCTGATCTTGGGGGGTGCTGCGTTAAGTATTCATTTACAAGCACCTGCTGTGGAGTTTGCTGCATGTCCAGAAGATTTAAGGCAAAAACCAAGATGTCAAGATAAATCTGGTGATTAATGTTCCTGCTGGAAGGAGATCAGAGTTTTGTCTAGTGGCAGTATGACTCTTCATAAGCAGAGGAGAATGAGCATATACTATGCAAATCACAGAACTGTAGATTCTTTTGTTGCTTCTAGTTCATAAGTTACAACCCTAATATAGCACAATGAGCTATGAACTGTCCTCAAAGCGTTACATGCAAACTGCAAGGTACAGGTTAGGACGTTATGTTTTTCCCCCCAGCCATTCATTATCTATTTCTAATATTGCTGAGGAGGTTTTGTTTGAGTAGAAACACATTCTTATTAGTAAAGCCAACCCTAGCCAGCACTTTAAAGCAAATGAAAGGATGTGTGAGAGGAGCTATGGAGAGATGAGAGTCAGTGATAGGGAGGGAAGGCATGGAAAAGGAGGTCATGGGGAGCAGCAAAAAATTGTCATATGGGCACCACCAGTGCTAAAGGCAATCCTGCTTACAGTTACACTCGCCGTTCCTCACTCATTATCATTCAGTCTTTCTCACTTACATTCTGTAACACTCCCTCACATTCATTCTTTTTTATTTTTTTTAAAATATTTTTTATTAGGATTAAGAAGAATAAACATTCCATTTATCAAACAAGAAACATAACAGAAAACAATGAAATATATTACAAAGCTTATAAACTAATGAACAAGCAATACTTGAGATAAATATAAGATGCAATCTAAAAGTGGAATATAAGGTAAGAAACAGGGCATATGTTTATCTTTTAATCTGGTTTTTGATTTTATAGAAAAAAAGAGAAAGATGGAAAAAGAAGAAAAAAGAGTAAAAGAAAAGAGAAAGAGAGAAATAAAGAAGAGGTAGAAAATGAAAGAGAAGAAAGATAAGAGAAAGAAACCACACCCTGCCAAGTGCAGAATTCTTTTGGTCAAACCTTGTCTTATACTTTTCTTGGTAAAGTCTCTATTTAGACATAAACTATTCATCCCTTCTTACATCATCCACACACAGCCTTAACCACACAGGACTCAACTTATCATGAGGCTTCCTACCTCTCAAGATAGAAACTGGGGAAACCGAGGTCAAACAGTTAGGTGTATTGCGGTGAGCCCACCACATCTTTCTGAGCATCCTCTTAGAAGAGGATCTAGTTTGCGCAGCCCTCTGGACACAACTTTTTACCAACGTATTCATACTCTCAGCCAAATCATTGGCTTGTGGTGAATAAAAAGCCATCTTGAAATCAGAAATGGACAACTCTTTAAGCAACACACTCATCTCACGTGAAACAAACTGCACTCCATTATCAGTGATGAGATGCTTAGGAATGCCTTTTCTTGAAAACTCCTCAGAAAGAAACTCAATAACAGCTCTGTTGTTGACAGCAAGGCACACATTTGGTGACCACCCACTTAGAAGTGTAGTGGACCAACAGCAAAACATAACGCTCATCATGAGCAAAAAGTTCAAAGAGACCAGCAATGTCCAATCCCAACTTGGACCAAGGCTCAGCGGGAATCTCCACGGTCGACAGAGGTGCAGTGTGTGTCTTCTTGCTTTTGTCACTATTGGCACATCCCCAACAGTCCTTAACAACATCTTCAATCTGACGATCAACGGTTAGCCACCAATACCATTCACAAACCCTAGCTTTAGTCAGGTTCCTCCCTAGGTGCCCTTCATGGGCCAAATTAATTAGCTTGCACCTAAGATCACTGGGAGATATCACCTGATTACCTCTCAATAGCTTCTCATCAATTACACACAAATCATCCTTAACATTGAGAAAACATTTCAAACACTCAGGCACATCCTTGTCTGCTGACCAACCCTTCACAGTATACTCCTTAACCATCTCCAAATCATCGTCACTCCGAGAAGCCAAAGACCACTCCTCCAAATTAACAGCAGATTCATGTACCCACGCCACAAGGGAATTCTCATCCTCCACAACAGACTGATCCAAAGGCATCCTAGAAGGGCAATCAGCAACATCATTCTTCGGGCCAGGCACATACTCATCCGTAAAGTTAAACTCAGTCAACCCTTCCATCCAACATTTGATTGTTGGAGAACCTTGCAAGTAAACCTTTGACACAAAGGACGATGATCAGTTCTGACTACCACAGGTTAACCCCAAAAATAAAACTTGAAATGACGAACGGCCCAGAAAAATACTCAATCACAGAGTATCGCTCCCCCGCAACCCTGAGTGAATGAGAAGCAAAAGCAACAATCCTTGATTCACCATCCACAACCTGTGAGAGGACCGTACCCAAACCAAGCATGCTGGCATCAGTGGACAGCACAATTTTCTTGTAAGCATCAAAATGTCCCAAAGTGGGCATGCAACCAATGACATCCTTGTTAGTGATGAAGGCAAGATTGCAATGATCAGACCATGTAAATCTGGCACCCTTCTTGACCAATAACCTCAATGGGGAAGACACACAAGCTAAAATTAGGAACAAACTTGGAGCAAAATTCAGCTTACCCCAGGAAGGATTGAACTTGGTCTCTGTTTACAGGTACAGGTGCCTTTACAATGGCCTCAGCAAAATCTAATTTGGGACTGCTCCCTTCCCCAGAAATCATGTGGCCCAAGTAATTCACAGATGACACCCGAAATTTGCATGTTTTTTTCTTGATAACAAGGCCAGCATCCTGGAGTCACTGCAAAACCTCCCACAACTGTTTGTCATGTTCATGTTGATCCTTCCCATAAACAAGAATGTCATCTTAAAAAATGAAAACTTTAGACAACCCATCCAGTACTTTGTTCATGACTCCCTGCAAGCAGGCAGCAGCAGATGCCAGACCAAAAGGCATGTGGATGAATCTGAAAGCACCCAAAGGAGTCACAAACAATGTCAAATGCTTTGAATCCGGATGGAACATAACCTGGTGGTAAGCAAAAGACAAGTTCATAACACTAAAACATTTAGCATCCTTGATGAGAGCAAGAGTCTCTGCGATGTTCGGCACTGGCTGCCTGTCGACCCAAATATGCTTGTTCAGGCTGTACAAGTCCACACACATTCAAATCCCATTGCCCCCATCCTCAGATGCTAAAACAATTGGGGCCATCCATTCCGAACACTCAATCTTCTCGATAATGCCAGCTGCTAATAACATTTTCTGCTCCTGACCTACAGGATCCATCATCATATGAGGTACCTTTTGCTTCAGAATGATCATGTGCTCAAAATTCTTGAGAGAACCCATTCCAACACTGAAAGCTTTAGGGAACTGAGAACTCACATGCTCAGACAATTGACCACAAGACAGAAGTAAAACCTTTTCCAGTGAGTTGGGGGTTAAAGTGATCCCCATGTCCTTTTGGTGTCTCCATCCAAGAAGAATATCAACCCTTTTAGCCACATACACTTTCCCAACCATTTCCCTGTCTCTGAACTGAATTCTTCTGACCACATACCCCAAAACATCAATTTTGACACCACCATAGCCTACTGGACTGATATCCGGAGGATACAGTTCAACCTTGTATTGACCAAACACAACATCCCAATTGGCATCACCAACAATGGTATAAGGTGAACCAGAGTCAGCCAGAACAGAGAACTGTTTCTCATCAATCAACACCTCACACTCAGGCATCTCTAACTTGTCTCCATCTACAACACCATCTTCTTGACGCTCAACATATATTTTTTCTCATCCTCAACACAATGCACTTCCTGGTTCTTAGCACCACAACATACACGAGCGTAATTCCTCTTTTTGCCACACCTATTACAGGTGACAGACCACGCAAAATAATTGGGGCTGTTGGACACATGGCTTTCACTCCCACACCTAAAACACTTAAAGCCAGGCTTGCTGTACCTGGAACCTAACTGCTCAGAATCAAGCAGATTTGTATCCCCCTCACCATGAATACCTTTTCAAACTCAAATCCCTTGGCACCATCTTTCTCAACCTCATGAACTACCTTGTCCTCCAGGGAAATATTGCTGCTTTTATTAACTCTCATTTTAGGCACACACATGTTGATGTTCTCTATATTCTCCACAATAGCTAAAGTCTCTTTAAGATCCGGGTTTTTGGCAAGAAGTTTCTGTTGAACCTTCACATCATTAGTGCTCTTGAAAATTTGGTCTCTAACAAGAGAATCAGTAAGCTGTTCAAACTCACAAGTGCGTGCCAATGTTTTCAAGGTTGCCACATAACTACCAATTATCTCCTGCTTGCCCTGAACTCTAGTGAAAAACTTGTGGCAATCCAAAACTACGTTAATTTTAGATCCAAAATGTTTCTCAAGCATCATAACAGACATGTCAAAAATATTGTCAGGTTCTTTATCTCCACGCTCCAAGACAATTTCATCTAAACTATCATACACGGGGGGCGTGGCCAAGATGGCGGCGGAGTAGGACGCACTTTTCGGTTCCTCCGGCGTGGCTTTTCTAAAGCTTTGTATATCGCCCAGCAGGGTGTCTAGCAGCTGCCCGGGAGGCGTGGTGGGAGTGCCGGGATACGCCAGGGAGCAGTGCAGCGATTTTTCTGGCCATCGGAGACTCTCCAGGGGCCGCCGGGAGATGCGGCCTGAATCGCCCCCGAGTCCCCGGAGTTGCGTGAGACCAGGGCGGAGTCTGAAGAGCGGCGGAGAGAGTGGATTCGGTGCTGCCGCGCCCTGCAGATACCAGCGGGAGTGAGCGCTGACAGCTGCGACCCTGCCGCAGCATATTCCGCGGCGGCGGAAGAAGTGGTGGACAGTGGAGAAACCTTTCCCCCTCTATTTATCGGCCTGTGAATCGGCGGCCGGGACTGCGGCCTCACGAGCCTTGACGGGGGTCCGGTGCCATACAGGACACCTGGGGAGCGGCTTGCGGACAGTGGGACTGGTGCTGGGCCTACGGCGCCACAACGGAAGTCGGCGCCTGAGCTAGGTGAGCCACATCTGGGTCTTGAGGCATGAGGGGAGCGCCACAGAAGGGAACTGCAGCTGGTTGCATGGGGCCTTGTGTGATAGCCTGAGCCAGCGCTGGCAGTGGGGAGGCCGCCATTCAAGGCAGTCCTTCGGGGGGAATTGATAGCGGTATCGGCTGCTGAGAACTCGGAGCGAGCGCGCAACCGAGAAGAGCTGTCACAGAAAACGCACAAGCTTGAACGCATGCATCAACGTACGGAGACAGTTGCGACAGGTTCAACAGCAATTGGCAGCGTTAGACCAGGACCGGGCAGAATACGCCGCGCTGAGGGTGCGACACCTATACTACACAGGGGGGGGACCGGTGTGGGAGGCTGCTGGGGCAGGCACTGAGGGAGGTACAGCAGCGCCAAGCGGTTCAGGAGATTAATACACAAGATCGGGGGTGGTTACCGAAGACGCGGACATTGCCGCAGCCTTTAGCGATTTTTACACTTCCCTATATGCAGGGTCTCCCTTGGACCCAGCGGAAGGCGCGAGCTTCCTGGAGGCCATTCCCCTTCCGTCTCTGACCTTCGAGCAGGCAGAATCCCTAGATCGGCCGATACGGCCGGAGGAGGTCATTGCAGCCATCTCGCGCCTCAAATTAGCCAAAGCTCCCGGACCGGACGGATTTTCCACAATTTTTTATAAGACGTTCTGCGTGCAGGTGGTGCCGTTGCGGACCTCTCTTTTCAATTATTTTGCAGAGTCTTGGGCAGTACCGAGGGACCTGCTGGACGCTACCATTTCCGTCATTCCCAAACTGGGGAAGGATCCTATGCGATGCGAGGCCTACAAGCCTATTTCTTTACTAAATGTGGACCCCAAACTCTACACTAGTATCCTGGCGACCCGGCTGGCGCCGCTCATGCCTTGCCTGATTGATCCGGACCAAGCGGGCTTCATCCTGGAACGCCAGACAGTAGACAACACAAAAAGGGCGTTGCACCTTACAGAGAAGGCCACGATGATGGCGGGAGAATATATGTTTCTGGCGATAGACGCCGAGAAAGTATTTGACCGTGTTCATTGGCCTTACCTGGAGCAAGTGCTGGTGAAAGCGGGGCTGGGCGTTAAATTTCGCACATGGGCTCTTAACTGTTACTCGTTTCGGACAGCGACCGTCAAAGTCAACGGACATTCCTCGCCTCGTTTCCCTATCGAGTGGGGCACGAGGCAAGGGTGCACCCTACTCTTTGCCTTATACATGGAGCCGCTGGCCCAGAGGCAGCGGCTCGACCCAGAGGTGCGTGGCATTAAAATCGAGGCCTACACACATACCATCAGCCTTTATGCCGACGACATTCTCCTGTCACTCTCCTCCCCCAAAACTTCTCTACCTGCTTGCATGGAAGGCCTCGATGCCTTCGCTAGAGTTTCGGGCTTTAAAGTCAATATGACCAAGTCAGAAGCAGTGGATCTCTCCTTAGAAGCACACACTCGCGCTTGCCTCCAGACTAGCTTTACATTCCGGTGGTCACAATTGGCAGTAGTCCCCTATCTGGGAACCCACCTCGCCCCTACATTGCAGGACACCGTCCGGGTCAACAATACGCGACTGAGCGCCCTTATTCGCAAAGAGCTGAACCGCTGGAAACATCTGCCGATGTCGTGGTTGGGTAAGGTAGCAGCCGTCAAGATGACGGTTCTTCCACAAATTCTTTATTTATTCCGGGCCATCCCTCTGCGGCCACCGGATGGTTGGCTCCGCCAGACGCAATCCGAACTGGCGCACTTCCCTCCCCCCCACCTGGGGTGGGGGGGAGGGGAGAGGGGGAGTTGGGGATGGGTCTCTGGGGGGTGGGGCTGGGGGTTCTTCTTCTTTCCTCGTTCTTCCTTCTTTTACCTCTTATTAGCCTTCCGTCTCTCTGGGCGTGGTCATATGGCCACGTTCCTTATTCCGTGTTAGTAACGCTAATGGTACACAGCGCATGCCTGAGAGAGGAGAGCACCTGCTGGAGCCATGCAAAGCACTTTCAGAACAACGGGACACTTGAATTATGCATGCTCTACCCCACATCACGTAGTCTGGTTGGTTGGTAAGGGAGGGCGATGGGTGCGGGGACTGAGATTGCAGTTGAGGTGCATTTACTTCCTGTTACCTCGCATGCTGATAGAATATCGCTCCGAATGTTCCGTCCTCCCTTTCCCTCTCCCCTTCCCCCTCTCCAATTTAAGACGCGGCTGGCCCCTTGGGGTTGTAGGCGGCATTTTGTGTTTAATATGTTTTGTGCCACCAGAGTCTTGAAATGGCATACACGGACGTACGTTGTTGAGCCGGCCTGTTGGGTTGTAGGGGTGCCTTGTTCTGGTTTTTCTGACTGTCCGTTTCTAATAAACAGATTTAATAATAAACTATCATACACATGTCTACCCTCAACCCTCAGATTGTGTAACAATACAGCTTGTTTCCTTCAGGCAGAGAATTTCTCACCCCCAATAACCAGTAGATAAGAATCAAACAGTGGCTTCCACCTGTTCCAAGGTAAAATTGGGTCACCTTTGTTGGAAAGAAATTGTGTCGGCTGAGACATGCTGGATGAGTTCATTGTGAAGAAAAGAAAAGAATAACTGTATCAATTAGTAAAGAAACCAATTAGGACTGAAGAAACAAAAAGAGAATAAAGCATTTACATTATGTGTGTCACAACACTACAAAAGGAATTAAAACAGTACCTGGCATTGCGATTGCGAAACCAAAAGGTAAGGCACAACATAATCTAAAATAATTGCAGAAGCCAACATGGTGTGTGCATCACTGAAAACATAGCAAACCCAGAAAAGTGTGCACAATACAGAAATGTCCCAACAGGTGAGAAAAGTGTGCACATCACCGCACATGTAATGAAATTCAAATTAAACCAGAAGAAGTTAGCGCATCACTGACACATTGCAAAGACACAGTACCTCAAAGAAATGGTGTGCGCATCACTGTGCACATCCCAGATTTAATAATAGTGAAACTCAGCTTAAAAAAAAATACTCTGCACATGCTTCAAACTTCTGAGAAGGTGTACGCAGCACTTCTCATGCTTACAGCTCAGAGAAAGGTGAGCGCATCACATTGCATGCTCCCTGCAGAACGAGAAATGAGTGAGTGCACACTGCGCATGCACCTCACACTTCAGGCAGGAGCGGAGAAATATCTTCTAGGATCGTGCCTCGGTGGCACAACAGACGGAATGGTCCTCTGTGTGGTGCAAAGAGACCTTCTACCGGGGACAGCACCTAAGAGGCACATGCATGAGCATATGCCGTCATCATCAAGAAATCCGGCACCAGGGACAGTGAAGAGGCGCGTGTGTCCACAGCTTGCGTACCCTCCATTACCAGGGAAACAGCAGGAAGAGGCCTCAGGTAAGTGACGTCAAAAGGCCTACTTTGACAGTATAGTTTGAGTAGGAAAATTACTGTTACTTCAGGCCTGCAATTTCCAAAGTACAACCACTAGGTTGCAAAAAGGTTGAATAATTTCCCCAAAAATTAGCCAAACCAAAAAGTAGAAATGGTTCAAGCCAGACATACAGAGTACCTAAATCTCCACAGTCCAAGGAGATATCAAACCATGGCCAAGTAAGGCCTGCAGTTCACAAATGCGTCTGATGGGGAGGCTGAGGGTCTAGGTATGCCTGTCCCCACACAGGCACAAATCGTGGCCTGTGTTAAAAAGTTCAGGATACGCACAGCAATTCTTCAGCAGATTTATTCAGGAGCACATACATAGACCACCAGCCCAAGGAGCGGCTCAAATCCAACTGCCAAAGTTGCAGCTGGGGAAGATAGAACATTGTGTTGTCATGGAGGACACATGGAATGCATAGGTGCTGCCGACCAACAAGGATAGGAGGCAATGGAAATAAAATATAACCAGGTACATAACTAACCAAGAGAAGAGTAATAAAAACGCAGCTGAATATAGTAAACTAAAACCCACAGCAATCTTCTAACCTAGAGGCAATCATAATTAATTAACAAAATTGGGCGATAGTTTTTACAGAGGGCATGATCCTTATTTGGTTTAGGAATAATGACAATAAGGGCATCTAAAAATGAGCCATCAGATTTAGATTTCAATAAAAAAGAGGTAAAGAGTTCAAGTAGTTTAGGAGCAAACAAGAGGAAAAGAGGAGATTAGCTTGACAGAAAAAACATCTGAACCAGGAGCCTTGGTTCTCTTTAAATATTTATTAGCATCAAGAACCATCCTTTTCAAGAGTAGCCAAAGGTTCCAGAATAGAAGGAGGATTAGGAAAGCCATTAAAAAACATCTGAATATTACACTCAGAAGTATAGGTATCTTCTGTATATAATAATTCTTAGTAGGATCGAAAGGCATTAATAATATCAAAGTCGGAGCATAGTAAAGTATTTGTATGTTCATTATGAATAGGTCCAATATTTTTTCGCTTCAATTTAATTTTTTAATAATTTACCAACATTTTACCAGCTTTATTTTGACCCCATGATACTTGGACTTAATTTTAAGGATGATGTTGCATGCATCAACAGTAGCAAGTTTATTCACGGTATACTTGGCTTTGATCAGCTCCCGCAAATGAGAAGGTGATTTAGAAATAAATATTTATGCTCAAGAATCTTAATATGTTGTAGAGTGTAGAGGTATTGGGAGTTTAATGGCATTTTCTTTTTGAGCAGAATAAAGGCCCCAAGGAGGCTTTAAAAGCATCCCAATTATTATGAACAGAAGTATCAATAGATTGATTAAACTGAAAAAACTATTTAATAAAAGAAGTAGCATCCAAAATAATAGTTGAATCTGATAGTAAGGAATTCTTCACTCTCAAACGACCATGTGAGAGCATTCTGCACATATTCCCTGCATTGTACTGCACTGCGCCCCGCTGATTGCGAGCGGTCGGCGCTCTCACGCAACGCTAGTGTTTTAAACCTGTATTTTAACCTATGTCTTTTGTTATGCAGGCAACTAATTTTTACTCTTACTTTTCGAGGTAAGCTGCTGGCTGGGGGCTGTTTGTGATCGCGGGTTCCCACCGGTAGCGGCCGCCATCTTTGATTGGGCTTGTTTCACTGGAGTGTAGCCCTGAACTCCACCCTCGCTCCGCCCCTATTTAAACGGCCTCCATGTGTCAGCGCAGCGGACGAGCGCAGCGGGCGCGATGTAGGCGCGCCGGAGTTGCGCCTGAGTTAAGCCCGTCTGCGCCCGTCCGCGCCAGGCCGGGGCAAGGGTATGCCACTCTGTTTCCCCCCTTACCTACACTCGCTCTTTCCTTGTATCTGCTCACGACCCCGCCCTCCCCCCCCTTCCGTCCCCAAACTGACACTACACAACCTGTTTACGACCAGAACTTCCTTCCCTGAGATCTCTCCTATTTTTCCCAATAACTGTTCTCCTGCCCCGGGTCCCAAGGTCCGGACCTTGTCACCCCCACGCTCCCTCTCCCCCCCACTGTCCGTGACGTACCTTAATACCCGGTCTCTGGTCCGCCATCAATCAGAAATATTCTACCTTCTGGAATCGGAACAGCCTGACGTCTTGTTCCTGACCGAGACCTGGCTCACAGACGACTCGTCTCCAGACATCCTGGCAGCCATTCCCCCAGGCTATTACATTCTGCAGACCAACCGCCCCACTGGTAAAGCGGGCGGTGGGGTTGCAGCTATCATCAGACACCCCATCAGGTTTTCCCCAGTGCCCTTTCCCAGTATCACCTCGACAGACTGTCTCGTACTAAGACTGGAGCAGCCTGGGTCTTCGCTCATCTGTGTGCTGATTTACCGTCCCCCTCAACCCATGCCTAACTTTTCTATTCAGTTCGGCGACCTGATCACCCAGCTTACCATTAGCAATTCCAACGTGTTGGTCCTGGGCGACTTTAATTACTGGCCGTCAGACATTCACGAAACTTCTGACTCGCGCGCCTTCTCTGATCTAATGCTGAGTCTCAACTGTACCCAACACATACATGCACCATCGCATGTTAAAGGCCATATTTTAGATCAAGTCTGGACCACCTCTCTTGTCATTTCTGCTCCCCTCATCCTCCCCTGTCTCTGGTCAGATCATCACCTCATTCACCTTAGCTATGTCCTCCCCTATCACTGCTGCCCACCAATCCAATTTCCTGGCACGTAATTGGAATAAAGCCGATCTTAATAAATTTACTGCCCTTCTGAGCTCATCGTCCCCACTCATCACTGGACCCAACACCTCCACTGACCTTCAGTCCAAAACCCTTACACACTGGCTCACCACTGCGGCCGACTCTGTGGCACCTTTAAAATCTGTCAAGACGAGGCGCAGACATGATGCCCAAAAGTGGTTTACCGCTGAGCTCAGCGCACAAAAACTCAGTCTCCGCCAGGCAGAGAGATGCTGGCGCCGTTATTACTCCCCCAAATCAAAAGAGATTTTCTCATCTCGGTTGAAGGAGTACAAGGAAGCAATTACTGTGGCCAAATCATGTTACTTCTCAAGCAAAATCCTGAATTCCTCCAATAAATCCAAAGATATTTTTTCTATTGTGGATGAACTATCTAACCCGGAAAGAGTCGCCCTAGCCCCCCTTCCCTCCCAGCCCCTGTGCGACTCCCTTAACCAATTTTTTGTGGATAAAATCATCAAAATTAAAACCAGCATCTCCATTTCTTCACCTGCTCCCACGTCTTTCTGTGTTCCCAGTTATTCTTACACTCACACTCTTACTCACATCCCCCTTATCTCAAAGGATAACTTTTTATCACTCCTACACAAAGTTTCCTCTGGCTCTCCCAGCGATTGTTGCCCCCCCTCGGTCCTTCGAGAAGCTTTTACTTCCTGTCCAGACCCCCCCTTGCTCTTTTGAACAACTCTTTGACTACGGGGGAGGTTCCTGGATCCTTCAAACAGGCCGAGGTGGTTGCCATTCTAAAAAAACCCTCGGCAGACCCTTCCATCATGAGCAGCTATCGCCCAATTTCCCTTCTTCCTTTTCTTAGCAAAGTTTTAGAGTCGCACGTCACTCACACTCTCAGTTCTTTTGTGGAAGACTCTAGTGTACTGGACCCCCAGCATGCTGGATTTAGACCCGCGCACTCCACAGAAGCTGTCATTCTTTCTGTCATGGAGGAACTGCACAGGGGAGCGGACGCTAACATCTGCCAGGCCCTGGTCCTCCTGGATCTGTCGGCCGCCTTTGACACGGTCGACCATGATATTTTGGTCGACCGTGTCGGGGAGGCCGGCATCCAGGGTACCGCCCTGGCCTGGGTCCGCTCCTTCCTGACCCAACGCCATCAAGCTGTCAGGCTATCCCAGTTCTCTGCCTCCCAGGTCAAACTTACCTGTGGCGTCCCACAAGGTTCTTCCCTATCCCCCCTCCTTTTTAATTTGTATCTTTCCCCACTTATCCGTGCCCTCCGACAGTTCAATGTCACAGCGTTCAACTACGCTGATGACATACAACTAATTTTCAACATTGATTCCTCTGCTGATTCCATTGCCACCTTCCAAAACACCCTATGCTTTATTAGCAATTGGATGAGCTCAAACCACCTGAAGCTCAACCCCGACAAGACCGAGCTGGTTCTTGTCGGGGGTTCTTCCAACCCTTGGGACTCTTCCTTTTGGCCTGTCAGCCTCGGCAGTCCACCCCGTCCTGCTAACTGTACCAAAAGTCTGGGAGTCGTCATTGGCAGCGACCTCTCTATGACGCCCCAGATTAGCGCGGTAGTCTCCTCTAGCCATTTTCAATTAAGGAAAATCCGGAAAATCTCCCGGCTACTTACTTCCGAGGCCCTCACCTTGGCCCTGCTTGCGCTAGTTATATCGAGGCTCGACTACGCCAACGCGCTCTATGTAGGCATCCCAGCCTACCAACTTAGGCGGCTTCAGCTGATCCAGAATCAGGCTGCCCGCCTGATCCATTTTCTCCCAAGAGATCAACACGTCCGCCCCCTCCTAAAAAGCCTCCACTGGCTCCCGGTAGCTGCCCGCTGCAAGTTCAAGCTGGGCTGTATCATTTCCAAATCCCTTGCCGGTCAGGGCCCCCTCTTTATTTCTTCCCTCCTCCAACCCTATGTCCCCTCTCGTACTCTCCGGTCTTCCCAACTGGCCTTGTTATCCATTCCCTGATACAAGAGGAAGAAACACGGCGGGCTTAAGTTTTCCTTCCTGGCCCCCACTTTTTGGAATTCCCTCCCCCTGCCTCTCAGGCTGTCCACTTCGTACCCCAAATTCAGATCTTCCCTTAAAACTTTTCTTTTTACTGAATCCTACAAATAACCGGCCTCTTTGCTCCCTCATCTGCTCTCTTCATTATGGCGCCAAGAAACCTAATGGTGTTAGTTGCGCCTTATAAATTTGTTTAACATAACATAACATAACATGTTTGGGAGTATTAAGGGATAAATCAAAACAGAATTTGAAATAGAACCGATTTCTGAAGATTGAATAGATGGGAGTATGGATTTGGAGACTAGGATATCATCAATTCCAGACATAGTATGATGAACATTAGAGAAAAATGTAAGTTCATATACATCTGGATTACATGTTTTCCATACATCGAAGTATGGACGAAAGTCAATGGCAGATTGGAATGCTTCATGGGATTTATCAGATTTAAATTTACATTTAGATTTTCTATCAGTAAATGAGTCTAACCAATCACTGAAGTCACCAGCAAGAATATTTTTGGGATTGTCAATAGTAGGCAGTTTTAATTTAACATTGAGCCAAAAGTCAGGATCAGATTTGAAAGGACCATAAATATTTTAAAAAGTGACTTGTCTTTTAAAGATAGTGGTATTAAGCAATAGCCTTCATCCATTCCTATCACATTCAGTTTATAACATTGAAATATTTAACAATTTATGACTTAAAATAGCAACACCATCCTTGCGATTGACAGCAGGAGAAAAGACAACCTGACCAACCCATTGACATTTAAGCTTGAGCAATACAACATCATTACAGTGAGTTTCTTGCAAAAAAGCAATATGACAATTAATTTTCGATAGATGCGAGAGTACCTTTTGACGTTTGACAGGATGACCCAAACCACGGAGGTTCCACAAGACAACGATAAACATGTTGTGGAATAAAGGCAAGCAAACAGGAACATCAGTGACAAACTGCAAAATCAATGGGGGAAACAAAAGGACACCTTGTATCAACAATAAAATGACACGAAGAAACTACCAATAAAATAGGAGAAACAAGTTACCATTTATACAATTATAGAGCAAATAGAAAGAAAGAGAAGGAAAAAGAATAGAAGACAAAAAGGAAATTAAAGAAATAGAGTAATGAAAAAATTAAAAGACAGATCAAGGACAAAGAGCCAGATCTGAAGAAAAAAGAATGAAAATGAGCACAAGGCATGTCAGCATCAAGAGCAAGAATGACGATGGAGAGAGAGAGAGACGAGAGAATACATGGAATATAGCCATATAATTTAGAAACAAAGAAAGATAAAAAAAAGAAAGAGGCCATGCACAAAACTAAAAGGATTAATAGCCATAGTTTGCTTTGAAATATTTTGTACGAAATTTTTTAGT
Organism: Lissotriton vulgaris; assembly: GCF_964263255.1. Lineage (NCBI taxonomy): Eukaryota > Metazoa > Chordata > Amphibia > Caudata > Salamandridae > Lissotriton > Lissotriton vulgaris. The sequence continues at coordinate 1,243,864,626 of NC_141687.1, read as the reverse complement.
TTAACCGGATCATCAAAAGAACATGAGGTTACTTCATAGGTGATTCTACAGAGGCAGGGATGCAGAATGTCATAGCAAATGTTCAGATGTCTTAGTTGAGTTTGAAGAGCTAAGAATTTTTTACATCTATCATTTGTTGCATTGGATATGTCCTGAGAGATGAAGATGTTGTAGCCAGATCATACTGGACGACGTTTTTCCTTAGCAGCTTTCAAGACAAGCATCAAGTCAGTGAATTCCAAAAAAAGCATTACGATACATTGAGGTCTAGTAAAGTGCAGTTGAGGACGGCCCAAACAATGTGCTCATTGAATATTAAGAGGTGATGAAGATTGAAGGCCAAAGAAGCTCAGGTAAAAATGTCTTTAAGAAGGTCAGAAGATCAGGGCACTCAATGTTCTCAGGCAGACCATAAAGGCGGAGATTATTCTTTCTATTTAATTTTTTCAGGTCCTTATATGTAGTTTAAGTTTTTGAATTTCTTGTTCCAGCATAGGAGTTTTAATAGCCATATCCTGAACATTACCAACAAGTTCCATATCAATAAACTTGCCCTCCATAATAATGTAACAGTCTTCAATTTGTTGCAAATTTTCATTGTTTGCAGAAATGAAAGGTTTAGGGCCATACACTTCATCCAAAATGGTATCTAAAACAAAATTGTGAGATGACTCAATCGGACATTGAGGGTCATTTTTAGCTCTCCTAGGCTTACTGCCAGAAGATGATAGTTGAATGGCAGTATGCGAGTCATTGGCCATCTTGATGTAATGCACTGAACACTAAGTAAGCTTTTGAAAGGATCGAAGCCTGCCCATACAATATAATACCGGCAAATATAAAAATAGAAGGGTGACAGTCAAGGCATTGCATTACTATGAGATAAGATGAGGAACATGTATTGATATATTAAAAAGCAAATAATATTGAGGAATATATATCAGTATCACAGCCATACCAGTATTTCACCTAGAAGACTTGAAAAATAAAGGCACAGCCCCTACAAAACATTTGAAATTCAAGAAAAATGTCTTATATTGCCCGGTCGTCTCATTGATGGGCGGAGAACCGGCGGACAGTCTTTACGTCCATCGGGGTCCCCCCCGACATCAGAATATGGTGGGGGGAAATGGTGGGCAGGTGGTGAGAAATGGCGGGCAAATCGCCACCGCCATACGGGCGTTGGCGATCCACCTGCTATTCTAATAGACCCTAAGTATTCTTAAAAAAATTCTATCCACCCTGATCTAATGAATTCTCATTTAATTTGTAAAACGTTATGTTTTTTCAATCCGGTAAGGTAAATGACCCTGTTGTACTTGTAACAGGAAACAGCATTGATTAAATTCCAATAATAACCTGATGCCTCCTTCCTCTCTTCAGTATGATTTATCCTCAATGTGATAACATTGTACAGTCTGATTACCAATTAGGATGTTTTTAATTCTTAATTTACAGACATTGTACCATCTGATTGAAAGAATGTTTTATTATTACCTCGCTATGTAAGACCATGATGTATATCTAATATGTAAAAGCTGTGATATCCCAGAGAGACAACATATCATTTGATTCAGATTCATATTTTATATGGTGCCATCATGCCTTTGCTCACACCGAATATTACATATACAATATACCAAGCATATAGCAATCATACTTGAGCACATACCACCGTTGTCCCAATATAACGTTTTTACAAGCTGCAGCTCCAAAATTCAGGGACAACAGGTTGCATTTTAAACATTGTTTATTTAGCATTGCCCTATTACATAGTTGCACCATATAGTGGAACATTGCCTTGAGTACAGGCTTGACCACTGACCGCCCAGTAGTAATCTTGGAGGTATTACTTCACTCCAAGGCAGCAGGGCCGGACTGGGAACCCAAACCAGCCTCAGCAAATTTCTCAGACCAGCTCCTAGTGAAGCCCTGCGTGGCCAAGGGAGTATGGAAATGCTTGCCGCTTTGACTATTGGTGGCCTATACTGCAGCACTACTGCAAACCCGGCTCCCAGTAACAAAATCGCCCCCTACCACTGCAAATCGGTCCCCACCGTTCCAGCATCCCAGGAAAACGCCTGATGCCTGCTACCGCTAGTCCGGTCTTGCGTGGAGGAAGCGCATGCACATGTCAACTTGCCTCTTCTTCATTATTTATCGGCTTTAAGATGCATTTGAAGCAGGAGCGTAAATGAGGGACGTTGTATTGAGATTGCTATCTCCCTGTGTACATGCCATTTTTCAATTCTTTTACACCTCATTATTCCCTTTCTGACTTTCTTTTAGCAATGCATAATGTGATGTGACAAATTTAAATGATTACCGTGCATCCTCGTTTCTTATCGGTAAGTGGCCATGATGATTACTCTGTCATCCACACAAGCCGGGGATCCCGCATTTACGGTTAATACGTTTTGATCATTTATCTGTAGAATTCCCTTTATATGACATTCGAGCAATCATTTTTGATAGATTGAAAGAAGCACACCTTCTGAGATAAAAGGATCACTCAAGGGTGAGACATAGAGTGCCATCCTTGCCTGTTCCTTGACTCCAGGTGAGTCGCAGAGGTTACTTAGACTTTACCCAGATTAAATACAAATCGCAACACATCAGGCCTGATAGTATGTATTTTATCATACAGGTTGCTCCCTATTTACTCCTGATGAAGACCCTGTTAGATACATATAAAGCACACGCTTCCTAAGAGGGTGGAAACGTCGACAATTCATACACTGCCTGTTTCCACCACCAACTTTTGGCCATTTAAGGATTATTGAATATTGGCCCATCTGAGAGAGACTGAGAATTTTGGTATAGTGGCTGGTCCTACCGAAGAATCTGGATTGTGTTGTTTTTATATGAGCTTTTGGTGCACTGCACTAGCACTTCTTCAGTTATCACATTTGGAGCATCAAATTGTTCGATCATATAATGTATTGTTACTCAATGTCTGTGAAATATATGTCATTCATCCAATAACTGTGTTGTTTGGACCGACCTACATGTTTTGTCATTTGTTTTTCACATAGATTAACTTTGAATTTTGATAATTGATGATGATCCAACAGAACCACCTTTGTCTATGTACTACTTGAAGAACAGAAGCCAGGTATGCGAGCACAACATGAATGAGCAGTGATTCTGCAAGAGGTGCATAATCTGCATGTTACTGTAATTGCCCCTCAGCCAGGTCATTCAAACTGTGGTGCTACATATAGCTCATAGTATATGTAATAGCACTTGTAGGGCACTCACAGAAGTTGTTATTTTGTAAAGGGGTTTACAGTTGGCAAGACAAAAACAGTTAAATCAAGAAACTAATCTAAAAAGAAGAGGGCAGGAGGTTGTAGGAAGTAGCACTGCACACAAAAACAAAGTGCACTATGGACAATCCATGGTGGAGCACTGCAAGGGAGCACAGACTTGACACAATGGAACCATTCATGAAGGAACACTGGATGGTAGTAAGTGCACAATAAACAATGTAAACACCTGACAAAGGCGCATGGCAAAGGAGTACAACTGCACACAGGAATAACCCATAAAGGAGTGCACACTGCAGAATGATGTAACGCATGAGGAGGACTGCAAGAGAGTCTTTACTAAATAATGAAGCAATCCACAGAGGTATAAGGGACTGGATGCTGGGAAGGTTTGTTGAATCTATTTCTTGATTGCATAAGGAAAGGGCGGCTCCTCCGAGTAGTCGTGGTAGCACTCCGCACAGAATAGTCGTGTGAAAGGTTTCCTTAAATGGGTCCCTGAAAGGAGGGAAAATATGGTTTAAAAAAAAACACCATTGGTAAATTTGTGGCTCTTGATTTAACATAAAGATTGATACTAACGTGATTAGCAAGGCACCAGACTCCTCCCGTCATCAGAAATGAGTAAGAGGCAAGCAACGAAATCCAGAAGTAGAATCCAGTAGAACCAAAAGATGGGGACAAAAACGGAGACCCGGTGCAAGGAATTGGACTAAAAGTAATGGAACAAATGTGCTGCACATATCCTTCACCTAGACAAATTCCCCTTTAAATACGAGCTGAAATCACATCAAAAGGCCCTATATCATCTTGGATTGGGAATAACATCTTTATCGACTGACCACCACTTTGGAAGTGGCATCATGTAATACCTCCACAAGTTCCTTTCCTGAAAATCACGGTGTTCATTTGGTACACGCACGCAGAAGCAGCCCATGTCTGGCATCCTTAACCCGGTGTTGAATTCTGCTGTCATTCACTTGGTGTTTCAGGCAGCTTCGAGTGACCACAAACGCTGGCTGACAAGCAGGAGTGTCAGTCAGTCAGTCAATTTTCTTTATTCGATTATTGAAAATCATAAAAGAGCAAGCATTGTTACATAACATGGTTACAATACAATTTCATTGAAGCACAAAGCAATTTAACAGATCTAAAACATTCAATCAATATTATAAAAACAGATAAGCTGCAATGCAACATACATAAATATCTAAAAAAGCTAAAAGAAGGGTTTATTGAGCACAATTCATTTAGGAAAATAGAGAAGAGAGGAAATTCATTTGTCAAGGATAAAGTGCCTGTGCCTTGTGCGGTGCTTATTTAGACGTGCACCTGCAACCAAAAAACTAGCCACTGAGAAAGCTACTTTTACATTGGGGAGGAGCTGCAAAAACAACAGGGCTGGTTTAACCTGGATGAAGCCCTGGTGACGTAAAATAGGGAGCAGATAACTTTTCCTAATCTCGGTGTAGTGTCCGCAGAACATAATAAAGTGCATCGTGTCCTGTATCGAGAAGTGGTCACAGTCGCATGGATCGGCATCCTCAGGTCGCGACCAAGATTTGAAGTTACCCAGTACAAAATGAATTAAGTCAAAGCGGAATCTCGTTAAGAGAAAGCGATGATAGGAATTTGTAGTAAAAAGGAGATAAGGTTCCATTCCTGGAGCTAAGGAGAGCATACAATGTTTCCTCACCATAATCTTTTTTAGCTCTACTTCTTCCCTTTCCATGGCATATAAATTTATCAAGGTGTTTTTGATTGATTTTATATCGCCATAAGTTATCCCCTCTGGGGAAGAGAAGAGCTCCGGACGGCCTGCCAAGGTAAGCTGCATTTTAACGTATCTTAACCAAGGAATGTAGAGGGCTCTATCCAGGGCTAAACAATCTTTTAGGATGATATGATTTAAAGTAAGCTCCTGGTTGAGCCATGTTTTTATCCAACCAATCACTGGGGCTAGTTTTAATAAATCTGAGATATAGCCCACACCTAGCTCTGTATGTAATGCAAAGGTCGAAGTTGATTGGGGGACAGAGAGCAAAGATCTCAAAAATTTATTTTCTACAATCTGTATTTTAGCTGGGCTGGTATATCCCCAGATTACCGAGCCATACTGGGCAACTGACAAACACTTGGAATTATAAACTTTAATGATGCTTTCCATGGGGCGGGCACCTAGCTTTTTGGCAAAACCCAGCAGCCCTGCGGCCGCTCTAGCGACAGCGCTGCTTTTGACCAGAAGCTGAGGGCCCCAGGTTCCCCTATCGTCGAAGGTGACTCCTAAGTATGGAAAGGAGGAAACTCTCTTAACCTCCTTTCCTGCACAGGAAAAAGTTAGTAACTTTCTTTTCCTTCCTGCGGGTCCAGCGATCATTACATGTGATTTGTCTGTATTAATTTTCATGTCCAAGGATGACATAAAAGCCCCGAAGGATGCAAGAAGTTTGTTTAGCGCAACTCCGGAGCGTGCCAAAAGGACAGCGTCATCCGCGTACAGAAGTACAGGAATCTTTGTCTCCCCTGCACGTGGAATATCGCTGTGGGCTGTTATCATTACTGCCTCTAGGTCATTAATGTATAAAGTGAAGAGGAGGGGAGCAAGTATGCACCCTTGCCTGACCCCCCTCTCTGACTTAAAGTGACAAGTGCATCTTCCTTCCCGAGTAACTCTGACTGAGGTCATAAGGTCCTTGTGTAGCTCAGCCAGGTATTCGACCAAAGGGGGGTCGAGACCCATGGCCAAAAGGATCCTCCACAGCTTTGCCCTGTTGACCAGGTCAAAAGCTGATGACAGGTCCATGAAGGCCATGTATAAAGACCCCTCCCTGCCGATTACATACTTGTTTAAAATTAATTCTAAATTTAGGCACTGATCTAACGTTCCTCTTTTGGATCTAAAACCATATTGTGCATTAGATAAAATACCCTTACTTTCTAAAAATAGGGTCAGTCTTGATAATAGGACTCTGCCCATAATTTTTACACTTGAGTCAATAAGAGAAATTGGCCTATAACAAGCCGGATCTGTCCTCTGACCCTTCTTAAAAATTGGCACTATGGTTGAGTTTGCCCAGCTAGAGGGGAAAATAAATTCCCGTGTAGCATTAAAAACATTAGCTAAAATTTTTGAGCTAAAATCAGGGGCACTCTTGAAAAAGTCTGCCGGGACCCCATCTGGACCTGGTGCCTTTTTACAGAGTGTATCGTTGATAGCTTTTTTCACCTCTTCCTGAGTAAAAGGAGAGATGGGATTTGGCGTTTGAGAAAGAGGAAGTACCCGTTCTATGATCGTGTCATTTTGACGATAAATATTACTAAAATGTGTCACCCATTGCTCATCTGGGATGGTACAATCCGCTCTTTGATGGTCTAACCCTACAAAGTACGGGTGATTTATCACTGCCCAAAATTTAGCACTATCTTTCTGTATCTCAGGCAGTAACAGGTTATTCCAAGCTTCATCTTTTATCTCGGATTTCCTCTTTCTAATAGCCAAATTATATTTTTTTCTTAGGGATGCTACCAATACTCTGTTTCTAGGTTTGTTTTTTAAGGCTTTAAGTAGAGTTGAATGAGCCTTTGAACAGTTTGTATCGAACCATTTGGGGCCCATTGTCTTATTGGATTTAGCCTTCACAGTCAGATCTAAATTGACTTGTTGACAGATAGTGCTAAAGGCCTCAACCAGAGTAGTGCTAGAATTTTTGTTGTCTAAACATATGGCAACTTCACCTTCGACCTTGGCCAGTGTATCTTGTAAGAAGGTTATAGGGGTAACTTTGTCCCATTTAAGCCTTCGATTTTGATCTCTCAGCACAAGGTCTGTTGCACAAAAATTATCAGACGTTCTATTACCCAAAACTCCCTGTGCTAAAACCTCTAAAATCACGGGATTGTGATCGCTAAAAACAGAAATTAAGACTTTACAAACAAATACATCAGATAAAAGTCTAAGAGATACAAAAATGTAATCAATAATTGTGCCTCGGTCCTTGCCCTCATAAGTCGGTAACCGTGAATCATTTGAACAAGTATAAAATTCATGGAGGTTAAAGGTAGCCAAAAACAGTTCCAGGGCCTCGCCACTAGGTGTGTGTTCGAAATGCGGCGTGGAAGAATATAGAAAAGATTCCTCTGTTTCTCTTTGGCAACCCGCCTGGCAAGGGTGAATATTAAAATCTCCCATGAGGATCACCTCGTACCCATGAGAACTATTTGTATCGTAAGTCGATAAGAGGTCCTCTAGGGATGCTAAATGCTCAGTAGGAAATTGACTGGCTGGAGAATTATAAAAATTTATAAGTAAAATAGGTTGGGAGTTTGATGAGCTCAATTCCACCATTAGACAATTTTTAGTATTAGACTTAATATGCCTCGCTTTTCCTTTAACATCAAGTGAAATATATAAAGCCAACCCACCCCTTGCTCTTCCTGCTTTACTGGGGTCTGCAGGTACATAAAAATGGGAGTAGCCATCTATAGGCGGACACATTGATGTTTCCCAAGTTTCCTGGAATGCAAGAATATCATAATTTCTGATTAGGTCCAGCCAGTTCTTATCTTTAAATTTAGCTCTAAGCCCGGCGATGTTCCAGCTCATAATTCTTCGAACCTCAACACTTGCTGAAGAATGAGCTAAAGGGCCAGGAGCTGGCTGTGAACCTTCTGAGTTATTTTCTCCGGCTGGCAAAAGTCAATCATTTTGGTCCATAAATGAAAGTGGCGCAAAACGATTAAAAAGTTCGAGTGGCTGTGTGACAGGGTTAAACGTTGGGGGTTGATGACGATGAACTGAGGCGTTGTTCCTTAGGTCTTGTCCCCATCTAAAGTGAGAATCCCAGTTGGTATCCCACCCTGGGGCGGGAGTCCTTGGGAAAGAGACATTCTGCTGTTCTCCATAAAAAAAATTCAAAGTAAGGGGAACCACAGTGCCTCTTCTTCGTTGGGGGGGAAAAATATTTGTAAGAATATTGGGAAGAACGTCTGGGTTTGAAAAGCTCACTGCCACACAGTCCCCTTTAAATTTTTTTGGCCGGTTTCCCAGCCAAGGAAACCTGGTTGCAGATTTAATCACGCTTGCAAGATGGTGTTTCCCGCCTGGTGCTAGTCGCATATTGCTAGTTAACCAGTGTAGGGCTTTACTGCAGAGTGAAGTTGAAGTTTCAGCTGTGCCCCCTTCTAGTGGGGGTACGTTTGCGAGGACCAAGACCACGGGTGTGGCCTCAACAATAAATTGCAAGGGATCCGTGGAATGAGTTTGAGCTTGCACTTGTATTTGTGCGGGAGGAATGTTAAGCGAAGGGGTTGGGTCTGATGTGGAGCGTGCTGGTAAGGAGCCCTCAAGTGCTACTGATGGTGTTTGTTGCATTGGATTTGCCCCAAGCAGTTCCATTTCATCTCCAACATCCGTATCGCTTCCTGCTTCAGCTCCTCTAGGATTATTATCCAGGTGAGTAATTAACGTAGTAAATTTCTCAATACCACTTGCAACTGTATTTTGGAGTACACCCAACTTCTTGACCTCTGCTTGCAGTTTATCGATCTTGGATATGAGAGGTTTGACAATGATATTGATTTTCATCTCAATGAGATCAGCGATTTTGTCAAGTAGGGCTTCCTCGGAGGAACAGATAGGGTGTTTCTCAACAAGAGTCATTTGTTTATGCTTTGGAGTGGTTGCCCTCTTCCGCTTAGTCCCTGAGCGTAAACCCCCCCGCTTGGAAGGATTCTTTGTGCATTGACGTTTAGGTCTACCAGCGTGTCCAATGAGGGATTGATCTAGGATGGAGACCTGTGACTGTGTGTCTTGCTCTGGGTCGTGATCAATGTCAGTTTCTATGTTAACATCAATAGGCAAGCCTTCAAGAGCCGGAATTGCATTCTCCGGGGATCCCGGTATAACTTGGGGTGTGAAATCAACTGTAGAGTCTACAATATGAATGTCCTGTGTTAATGTACCATCAAGCAGGATGGAAGCGGATGTAGGTGGTGATGGGCATAGCAAGTCAGGTGATAGGCTCAGCCCCAAAGACTCCCTCCTTTGCATGTTAATTTTCTGAACAGTCTGGACCATGTAGTTATTTATCTTATTTTGTTGCACTGCTACAGGTTTTTTAGACATTGCTCAGACTGTATAATATATGTGGTTGGCGTGCACTTGACTTACTTGAGGGACGAACGATGTCTTAACACTTGTAGAGTTTCTGGCCCTGCACCTGCCTCCTCTTGCCGATGAGGGCCGTAGAGGGCCCGCCCTTTGCCCGGGCTTCGCCCCGGGCGTCCCGCTCGTGTCCCGCGACGCGGGTCTTCCTCGACCTTTATTTCCCCTGTTCGCGCTCTCTGGCGCGTGTGCGTCACCCAGGACGCGCCGCCGCGTGGCCTGCCGGGAGCTGTAGTCCCCCGGAGCGGCGGCGCGGAGTCAATAGCCTTCCTGACTCTTGGCGGTGGCGGCGATTCAACAGGGTGGCTTTGCTGCAGGTAAGTGACTCTCGGCGGTGGCGGCGTGTGCAGAATGTGTCCCCCGCTCTGCCGGTCTTCCTCGACCTTTATTTCCCCTGTTCGCGCTCTCTGGCGCGTGTGCGTCACCCAGGACGCGCCACCGCGTGGCCTGCCGGGAGCTGTAGTCCCCCGGAGCGGCGGCGCGGAGTCAATAGCCTTCCTGACTCTTGGCGGTGGCGGCGATTCAACAGGGTGGCTTTGCTGCAGGTAAGTGACTCTCGGCGTGGCGGCGTGTGCAGAATGTGTCCCCCGCTCTGCCGGTCTTCCTCGACCTTTATTTCCCCTGTTCGCGCTCTCTGGCGCGTGTGCGTCACCCAGGACGCGCCGCCGCGTGGCCTGCCGGGAGCTGTAGTCCCCCGGAGCGGCGGCGCGGAGTCAATAGCCTTCCTGACTCTTGGCGGTGGCGGCGATTCAACAGGGTGGCTTTGCTGCAGGTAAGTGACTCTCGGCGGTGGCGGCGTGTGCAGAATGTGTCCCCCGCTCTGCCGGTCTTCCTCGACCTTTATTTCCCCTGTTCGCGCTCTCTGGCGCGTGTGCGTCACCCAGGACGCGCCGCCGCGTGGCCTGCCGGGAGCTGTAGTCCCCCGGAGCGGCGGCGCGGAGTCAATAGCCTTCCTGACTCTTGGCGGTGGCGGCGATTCAACAGGGTGGCTTTGCTGCAGGTAAGTGACTCTCGGCGGTGGCGGCGTGTGCAGAATGTGTCCCCCGCTCTGTCGGTCTTCCTCGACCTTTATTTCCCCTGTTCGCGCTCTCTGGCGCGTGTGCGTCACCCAGGATGCGCCGCCGCGTGGCCTGCCTAGAGCTGTAGTCCCCCGGAGCGGCGGCGCGGAGTCAATAGCCTTCCTGACTCTTGGTGGTGGCGGCGATTCAACAGGGTGGCTTTGCTGCAGGTAAGTGACTCTCGGCGGTGGCGGCGTGTGCAGAATGTGTCCCCCGCTCTGCCGGTCTTCCTCGACCTTTATTTCCCCTGTTCGCGCTCTCTGGCGCGTGTGCGTCACCCAGGACGCGCCGCCGCGTGGCCTGCCGGGAGCTGTAGTCCCCCGGAGCGGCGGCGCGGAGTCAATAGCCTTCCTGACTCTTGGCGGTGGCGGCGATTCAACAGGGTGGCTTTGCTGCAGGTAAGTGACTCTCGGCGGTGGCGGCGTGTGCAGAATGTGTCCCCCGCTCTGCCGGTCTTCCTCGACCTTTATTTCCCCTGTTCGCGCTCTCTGGCGCGTGTGCGTCACCCAGGACGCGCCGCCGCGTGGCCTGCCGGGAGCTGTAGTCCCCCGGAGCGGCGGCGCGGAGTCAATAGCCTTCCTGACTCTTGGCGGTGGCGGCGATTCAACAGGGTGGCTTTGCTGCAGGTAAGTGACTCTCAGCGGTGGCGGCGTGTGCAGAATGTGTCAAGCAGGAGTGATCCGGATGTGTAGACGCGCTGCGTGCTGCGTGCTGCGTGCTGCGTCCATCAGTGTGCGAGTTGTTCTGTCCTCTACTAAGCATGTGCATCACTCAAACGTTCTCACAGTGCTCTTGGCACAGAAATAACAGGAGTAGCACGGCAAGGGGGTGGACAGTGGAATAGCTCATGAAGGCGCACTGAAAGGGAGCACACACTAAACAATGGTTAACCAGGACCACTGGAATTATATGACACAGGAGGTCCAAATCATGCAACAGGGTTGACTATATTATGCGGCAAGAAAAGCTGAAATATGCTGCATGCCCGCCACATTTTTTGATAGCATTGCTTCATTATTTTGTCATTTTTACACATGGTAATACCGTCTGTAAAAGATTTCACCTTTTTAGAACAAATGTAATACCCAAATACATCAATAAGCAACTGAAAGAAGACCAGTGAACTTTTGAGGTCGACCTTCAAGTGTGCCAGAATACATGCTGCCATGTTTTTAATAACTTTTGATCTGTTTGGGCTGAAACGTATTTGTTTTTAAATCTGCTGATTATGCTGCAGATGCTGGTTTATGTGAGAAATGTAGCAAATCCATAATTATGCAAAAGATACAGTGGCTGCAGAGTTGAATAGTTCCAGTGGCCCGGGTTATAATCCATGAGGCACACTGGGGAGCTGCACAGGAGCACACACTAAATAATGACACAGTCCATGAAGGACCACTGGTAAGGAGCGTACACTGCACAGTTGAAGAAACCATGAAGGAGAACTGCAAGTGTGTGTATACTGCAGAGTAGAACAATCCATAAATGAGCATTACAACAAATCAAACACTGGACACTGATATAGCTCATGAGGAGCTCTGCAACTGCCAGGTAGTGAATACACAGTAATAAGACAGTAACTGATGAAGGAGCACTGCAATGAAGGACAAGATTTAATATGATTTTGAGTCGTTTGCTTCACTTTTGTTGGACAGCCCCAACACAAAATACTTTTTGTCATTTACTCAGCCAAGCAGAGCCACTTTCTATGGCTTTGTTTGGTTTAGTAAACACAAAGTAACACAACGCAGTGCATGGCACTGACTTGCATTACTTTATGCTGAGTAGGGATAGCATGGGTGCAGCATTGGCGTTCCCATGCATCCAGCCATGTATTTTAATACAAACCCAGATTTCCAAATACTTGAAAACCTAGGTTTGCTCCAAAATGGTGCACCTATCTGACAGAAGTGATACGAAAAAATATCTTTATTTCGGTTGTTACATTCTCTTTACCTGTATTGCAATTGGCGTTACACAAAAAGGGGGGGTTTTACCCAATAATGTCACTGGGACCTGGGTGCTATATGGTATATAGAAAAAGTGGTCCCACTAAGTGGTATCAAAAGTACACAGGAAAAATTACTATATACATTCAAAATAAAGAGTAAGAGGAAAACAAATGAACACACTGTTATTTTATCACAACATGTTTTTAAGCTGCATATATCATTCTGACAATACAATTGCTTAAGTGCCCCGGGAAGAGGAGGATGGGATGGGGTGTTCGTGAGAGAATGGAGGGATGTGCAGAATCGGTCATAGTGCAGGAAATGACATCATAGCATGAAAAACGCAAGAAGACAAAATCAATCTGGCTTAAGAGCACTGAGCCAGTATACAAAAATAGAGCAGCTAATGCTCTGCAAATTTACAGTACACCATGCTACCGACGCTAATGTTAATAATCTAAATGTTGGTTGCGCCGTCTGGTGTGGGTTTGTATCAGTCGACGTTTCGACCCCAAAGCGAAAAGGCAAGTATAGGTAAAACCTAAGATGGGGTCTCCATCAGGACAAAGGGGATCAGGAGGGGCGAGTGATTCTGTGAAAATGAAGTGAAAAAAGTCTGAAGGTTAATGAAATATAAAATGAATTAAAACCGCACTGAGGGCGCAAACTGACACCTTTAAAAACACTGATTATTTACCATGGATAGTTGGGCCGTCCAGCTCAACGAGGGACTGGAGAACGTGAAACAACCTGTAAAAACAGGGTGAGATTGTATTTCAGGCCAAGTCAGAGAAATTAATGTCGAGCTTAGCTGGAGCGTACACAATCAATCACTTATTATTGGATTATCAAGCTCCTTAGAGTCAAATTCAGTCAGATGCCGTCATGATCATCTCAATACTACAGAGGGTATATAAACAAAAGTGTATGAAATGCAACTAATACGATAACATGCCAGGTCGAAACAATTTAATTTAAAGGCAAACTCAGCTCTGGAGAGCATGCACAATCACTCACTTGTTAAAGGGCTCAAAAGGGCATAACGGCCCTTGCTAATAAAGTAAGTCCAATGCCATCATGATCATCTCAGTACTACACAGGAATATATAAAAAAAGGCGGTTGGAAAGTAATTACAGCAATTAAAACAGGAGATAAAATCAGTGTACAGGCAACGTCCAAAGACGTGCGTATCTGTCAACTCACATGCACAGGCGGGTCAATTTCAAGCCGTGCTTCGGAACAAAACGAGCCGCAGCCGCGGTCTTCGTAAACTAAAAAGGAAAGGATGGGGCGTTTTTGGAAACTGTCTCGTGTGCTGGAACTCCGGTGTCAGAGTTTACCCCGCACACATCCGTGTACACAGCCCAGAGTTCTTACCTCAAAAGAGGAAATCTCCAGGTCCTCATGCAGCGCCTTCCAGAATAGCAATGAGCCGGGCACCCGCGTTCCAGCGTTATTAAGCTGACGCGTATTCCCGTGCCATGACGTCAAGCGTCAGGGGCCATAGAGAAAAGACTGGCAGTTGCTCCAAAAGGATTCTCACATATTCCCCTGATGATGGCACGGTTGTTAGGCCGCAGAGAGTTGTCAATATGCTCAATCATGTGTTTTCGAAATGAGGGAGTGAACCACTATACGTGACAATTCTATCTAAGTTCGTATCAAGGTGTCTGGAATGGCGTTATAGGCATAATCAGTAAACTGGTGTACATTTTAAATTGTGGAAGATAACCATACATACATCAATGAAAACATTGCGCACCTCACGAACAGCAGGGTGTCGGCGAGACAACAGTTCTGGATATCTGTTAAGACCATAATGGCCCACAAGTTTAAAGACATTATATACACATTTTTACGTACATAGGGCTGGTGTAGTGAACAAAGCCTAGTACTACTATTTGTAGGAGAGAATAGAGACTTAAGTATCAAAAATTTTTACCAACTTATCAATCCTGATTCTATCACTGCAGTCATATGTCTAATTCTTGCCGTGCACCTCTCACACAGGAGGGTGAAGGTGACAGTTATTCTAATTAAAGCAAGAATGGAGAAGAGCAGTGAAACCCATCGAATTCAATTGAAAACCAATGTGGCTACGGAAGAGAGAGTCAGTGTCATAGGGACCTAAAGAGATCAGTTTGTTCTGCGTTACACTGAACTGAAAAACCTAGGGCCAGATGTAGGTAAGTTAATTTTACCGATTCAGTATTTATGAATCGGTAAAATAGAAGGGGGGAGATGTAGAAAGAATCGGTAATTGAATTCGGTAATGCCCATTGATTCCTATGGGCATTGAAGCCCATAGGAATCAATGGGCATTACCAAATCAGTATTTACCGATTCGGTAAAAACCGAATTTGGGGGGCGCTAGAGGGCGCACTGCAGAATGGCTGGCTAACTAGCCAGCTCCGCCGGACGGCTCATTTTCCTGCTAAAATAACGAATATACAGTCACAAAATCTGATGCCACAACAAAATTACGGTAGCGGAAGATGTCCGGATCACATTGAGGTACTTTTGGGAGTTGTACGAGACACAGAACGGAAGAATTCTATCCCGTGAAGATTTCCGATGATCGAGATCGGAGTGGACAAGATGGCGGCTCCGCGAGACCTATCGGAGTCATAGAGGAATATTGCCCCCCCGGACAACTCCCAGCAGAAGAGCGCCGATACCACAACGTAACCCTGTGAGTAAATGCACCGAAATACTGTACGGGGAGCTACCGCGTTGGACAGAGCAAGCTGTGATGCGAAGTGTGCGATGCTCGCACATTTGCGATAACTTAGAAACGACTTGCAGGCGATTGTTGGCGTGTGTGTCGCGGGGGAGCGAGCATCCGGACACCCGCCGCACTTGTGCTGTGCGGTAATGCATGGAGCCACAACACTTGCTGCACACTGCTGTGCTGGCGATAGCGAAGGCGCAGGACAATCTTGACTCAGTGCGTCAGTGTGTGGCTACAAGCGCAGAGAAGGAGCACTAAAATGGCGGCGCCTGAACTGTAAAGTGCTTTGCTGACACCGAACCATCTATTGCGGGAGCTAAATACGGGCAGGATTAACGTACACACCGCAGGCATCTATGCTGCACACGCATTAAATGCTCTAAGTTCTGTAGGCGCTGAATCGAACAGAGGGTCTGTGGGTTGCCGTGTATGTACAGGTGAATTGATCATCGGACTGCACGCCAATCGTCTCACTGCCCATACCAGCTGTACCCGGCCCAGAGGCACTGTGAGCTCCACGGTCCCTTTTCACCAGGGTGA
The DNA here is from genome assembly GCF_964263255.1 of Lissotriton vulgaris. Taxonomy (NCBI): domain Eukaryota; kingdom Metazoa; phylum Chordata; class Amphibia; order Caudata; family Salamandridae; genus Lissotriton; species Lissotriton vulgaris. Next base: position 1,243,848,912 of record NC_141687.1, on the reverse strand, counting down.
TGATGACAGATTAAAGGCGCGAAGCACACTACACCTATTACCACGGCGAGGAAACACAAAAACATGCACTGCCCTCAACTGCAATCGCAAGACACGCTTTGCAACACACGACGCACGTATCATGCCTAGACTAATGCTGTGCTGTATAATAATGTACTGATTGATGTTCTTGTATACGACAACAGAAACACACGGCATTGTTTGGGACTCGCAATCTGCAGGACTAACCAGTGGTGGCGGCCATTTTGATGTGTGTGGACCATAGATCTGGCGGGAGGAAGGTCACTGCGCCAACAACTGATGATCAATATCGACAATACGTCTGGTTCAATATAGCAACGTGCATGACAGTATCAACCAACGCACCAAACACTGACTCAACGTCGCAACGCATAACGTCTTCATGCAGTGCGCACTTTTAAACGCGCTTGCACAACACCTTCCAGAAACTAACTGCAGTGAGCAAGCGCAACTACAGACACCACAAATTATGTAAAAGGCGCGACACCGATCACGGCTCCACACTCCAGCGCCAAACTGTAGGGCTAATTATATACTCCAGCTTTACGATCAGGAAACAATATCGACCATTGCCGCCACACCACTACAAGAGGTGAAAGCTCCACAACATGGGGAAACGTGACAAGCAACAACCAAAACTCAACTTTGAGCAACGACGGCCAACTAGAGGATTGCGCCCACATTCGGATACCGAAGCAGAATCAGAGCGCACCTCACCCAAAGGCATGGAGGCTATGCTGAAAGCAATACAAGACAGCCTGCAAGATATGCATGGTAAAATGGACCATTTAACAACACGCATGGACACCATGGCAGCCAAAGTAAATCGACATGGCGAACGATTGGACGAGGCAGAGACCAGAATATCTGCAGTAGAGGATGAATCACGCACCAGCACCTCTAAATGCACGGGTAACGAGAAGATTCTAGAAGTTATCAAATCTAAGTCCGAAGATTTGGAAGCAAGATCACGCGGGGACAACATACGCATAGCGGGCGTACCGGAATCGACGAACATTGGCAATATGGAAGCGTATGTGGAAGAAATGTGCCTTTACATGTTTGGCAAAGACAAACTATCCCATGTTTTCATTGTTGAACGAGCACATAGAACGCTGGCGCCACGACCACCTCCAGGTACACCACCAAGACCGATTGTAGCCCGCATACTAAATTACTGTGACAGAGATGCGATCTTGCGCATGGCACGAGAACAGAAAGATCTTCAATACCAATCCAACAAACTTGAATTTTACCCCGACTACACACAAGCAGTCCAACAAGCTCAAAGAGAATTCAATGGAGCAAAGACGAAATTGCGAGAACTTCAAGTGGAATATGCCATGCTCTACCCAGCTAGACTAAAAGTGACCTGGGAAGGTAAAGCAACACTTCTCACTTCTCCCAAGGCGGCGAACGACTTCATAAAGAAAATCACAAACCACCGCAAAGACTGTCAACGTCAGCAACAGGCTCAGGAGGACAACTGACAGTAGGTGGTGGGTTACATTCTATATCCCACATCTGTTGGGATGTGAGAGTCCTGGCTTGTTAACGACAACGCCTCTTCCCGGTGTCAGCGAGTAAACACGGACACACCGCCGGTGGGTAAGACCTAGCTGTATCTCATTATTGACTATTGATGAGAGGACCGACCCCCCCAATGTGTGGAATGGGGTGTTTGGACTGGCTTATACATACAGCTCGATATGGTGAGAGCACATGGTAAGGTACAGCAGGAATGTCAGGACTCTGACTAGATAAGGTTATAATGATGACATGCTCTCACATTGTCTGTTATGATGTGTGATGCGAACAGTAACTATTTAAAACAAAGATGCTCCCCTACATCATAAAATGTGACTAAGAACTAATGTTCACTACCTATCAATGTGGTAGAAAAGAAAGATGCTGACCAACTAAGATGCACACCTATCAGAACTACTGACTGTTTCTTTTCTAAAAATGCACCCAGATAATTGCTTAAAATGCAGGGTTGTGTATTACTTTCCTCCGAAAACACCCACTCCTCCCATTTCTTTAAATAGATCGACTTTGCATATTACATGTTCTTCGCGCGATGTGGGAGTGTGCGAACCACACATAGCCATTGACTCATGTTATCTGTCTACACAGGTACTGACATGCTGTATTTAAGTTGTAGTTGAGTACTTACCCACGTACAAAAGCGAACATGGACAACTGTCCCTACGACTTCACAACGTTCCCAGTGTAGGGCGACTACTGCACGGTGTTGGGATACACAGGACAGACAACTGGTGAATGTATGAGACACTATAGCCGTCCATATCCGATAGATCGGATAGTGATGTGCAGTCCAGGCGGACCCCCAAATGGGTGTTCCCCGACACAGTTTGAATACAAATGGGATGTTCATCGAGGGTATGGCATCAGCAGAATTGGGCTGCTGTTGTGGGGTGGGGGGAGTTTGGGGGGGTTGTTACTGTTATTTATAGATCAGTCTGCTTGAGATGCATTGCCTATGTTCAGCCGAGCCATTTCCATCAATGTATACATGAAACCTTACTGTACTGTTTCTACAATGCACCATGGCTCCTCCTCTGTCAAGTTGGGGAGACTGTTATACCTGTTCATAGAAATTCTTATGGCTGATCTTATATCTCCGATCAAAGCATTGAATGTCTTGTCATGGAATATTAGAGGATATACTAACCCCAAGAAAATTCATCAAATATTTGCTTGTCTAGACAGATGGTATATTGACATTGTCATGTTTCAGGAAACGCATGAATCACCATACTCGCGTGCACAGGTGGGGAGACGCTGGGCTGAATCAATACACTGCTCTAAACATTCATCCTATGCTAGGGGAGTTTCTATATTGGTAAAAAAAGGCACGAACTTTAGAGTGGACACCACAACATTGGACACCAATGGAAGAAATGTGATAGTGTAGGGCAAAATGCGTGGCAGGCAGGTAACACTGGTAAACACATACGGTCCAAACACAGATACACCAGAGTTCTTCCGGGAAGTTTGGCAACCCCTAAATACTGCTGCTGATCAAATACTGTTATGGGGAGGCAATTTTAATATTGCGCTAGATGATACAATTGACAGGTCAGGGAGCACGACAGAACACCATACACGTGCCAGGACCGAGTTACTAGATAGTATGTCCGACCTGTCCCTGAAAGATATTTAGCGGTTACGACACCCCAGGATCAAAGAAGCAACACATACATCTGCACCCCATGCCAGTTGGTCGAGAATAGACTACTGGCTAGGGTCGGACGACATCTTACTATGGACACACGCCATAACACACTTACCCAGGACACTATCAGATCACAACCCCGTCAAATTGTCATTACACATTCTGAATTATATACCTCCACCTTACAGTTGGCGTTTCAATAATGGTGCACTCACAGACCCCATATATGTAGACACCATTAGAAAAGCGATCAAAGAATACTTCCGACTTAATGCAGACACGACAGAAGATACTGGACTCTTATGGGAAGCGTTCAAGGCAACTATAAGGGGGGTTTGTATAAGCACGACCGCTGGTATTCTAAGAGACATCAGAACACAAATTTCACGTTGGGAATCCACACTCCGTGCCTTGGAACGCAAATATGAATTGACCCCAACCCCGACAATACTGAGGGACATTAGAAATACACTCACAGAACATCAAAAATTTGCCGCGGATGAAATCAAATATTTAAGCAAAAAACACGTGGCTAGATCATACGGAGAAGGCGGTCGACCAGGGAGAGCTCTGGCTACTAAAATATGCACCGGTCACAAACAACATGTGATCACTAAGGCCGTGGGGGCCTACCAAGACTTATATACATCACGCCCAGTAGCCACGCAATGTGAAACACTACAATACCTAGATGATATTGCAATTGCTTGGCTGTCTGATAACCAACGACAATATCTAGCCCAACCATTAACGAGAGAGGAAATAACTGAAGTCATAGCATCACTACCAAATGGAAAAGCACCGGGGCCAGATGGCTTCACGTGTGAATTCTACAAAACATTCAGCGACTTATTATCACCATATCTAGTTGATATGTTTGGTGAGGCGCTAGAAGCTCAGATTCTTCCAGCAACGCTGCGAGAGGCAATGATAATAGCATTACTATAAACCAGGTAAAGAGCCTGACGCTTGCAACTCATACCGTCCTTTATCGCTGATAAATGTAGATGAAAAAATATTAGCTAAGGTAAGGTTCTTGCCACACACTTACAACCACTTATGTCCTCACTAGTTCTTCCAGATCAATCAGGATTTATCCCCTCTAGGAACACCACACACAATACCAGAACGCTCTTTGCCACAGCACATTATCTCACACCGTCCACTAAAGCAGCAGCGATTATGATGGACGCTGCAAAAGCGTTTGACTGCATTGAATGATCATACCTGATAACGATCCTGCATAGGATGGGCTTTCCTCGGCTATTCATTCAATGGATACAATTACTGTATACCAAACTGTTAGCGAGGACTAAAATAACTGGTTACGTATCAGAGCCCATTAGCATTGAAAGGGGGATGAGGCAGGGATGCCCGTTATCCCCTTTACTGTTCGCACTGGCGCTAGAACCGCTAGCCTTCATAGTGAGACAGAAACATCACCACTTGGCAATCCGATTCCCAAATAGGCCACTACACATCTCACTATATGCAGACGACATGTTATTGTACGTCAAAGACCCAGCTGTCAACCTAGACCCACTTCTAAGAGTGTACATCAAATTTGGGGGGTTTTCAGGCCTACAAATCAATTGGGACAAACCTTCCATATTCCCACTGACTGACTCCACACAACCACACACGACTGAATACCTGCTAGAGTGGCAGACAGACCCCATACAATATCTGGGCATTTGGTTTCACCGAGACCCCGAGGTGGTTATCAGAACTAATTATGGCAGAGCAATTGACACACTCGAGGACAACGTCACTAGATGGATCCAACTCCCACTATCGCTGGCCGATAGGATGGCGATCGTGAAGATGGTGATACTCCCTAAACTACTCTACCTTTTCCATAACATTCCGATCCAACCTACAAAAGAGGTGTTCGAACGCATTATGTCAATGGTACTGAAGCTGATATGGGCGGTCAAAAAAGTACGTATTAAACTAGACACTTTAACGCTACCCATCCACAAGGGAGGTTGGGGGGTACCTGACTTTTGGTTATATTACCTCTGCGCTCAGGCCCAATTTGCCACACACTGGTACCACACGACTCCATATCTAACCCATGTAGCGGTAGAAGAAGGCGATGCAGCTCCTATCCCGCTAGATGCCATAATCACACATGCCAGAACTCCACTTCATGACAAAGACATAAACACAATAGACACCACAAACTCAGCTTGGAGAACTTTAGGCCAAATGATGCGTAAGCTGCCGCTCTATGCTCCAGCATTACCTCTACATCACCATCCGAATCTATCAGTCACTAGGGAAGAAGTGGGCATGAATCTGCTGAAACAGGTGGGTATATGTACAATGGGTGACGTTTACAAAGACGGTGCTTTTATTACAGAGCGTGACTTAGCTTGTATTCAGAACCCGTCAATGCTATTTCGTTTCACATTCCACAGACTTAAAGGGGCGTTAAAACAACAGTTCCCGACCTTCCCGAGCGAACCACCAACAATGGACACTCTGCAACTGTTGATTACCTCCACAAACACATCACATTTGGTCTCACGACTTTATGTACAAGCGCAAACGGAATTAGACCACAGGGCGACCAAAGCACAAGAAAAGTGGAATGACATACTAGACACACCTCTCACAGAGAAAGAATGGGAAACAACATGCACACTCACGAAAATGCTCACGCCAAATGGAAATCTACGAATAATCCACTTCAAATACCTACATCAGGTATATTACACACCAGCTCAGCTATATAGATACGGATTGCGTGAGGAAGCAAGGTGCAAGAGATGTGGTCAGGACCAAGCTGATTTTATACACTTAGCCTGGTACTGTGCGAAAATACAGGCACATTTGGTAGAAGTGGTGGACAGGTTAACTGAAATGGTAGGAGTGCAGATTGCGTGCACAGCTGCATGCTGTCTCTTGGGATTACTATATAATGTGAAATCGGCGAAACGTAAATTTTGCAGTATAGCATTGTTTTTAGCCAAACGCAGAATACCTATGTGCTGGGACAGCCCAAACACGCCCCTGATAAAGCAGTGGATGACGGACACGTTCTATTGTCAAGATACTCTTTGGACATACGAGGAGTCCCTTCCCCCGAGATCCAGACCTAGAGATTTCTGGTCATATCTCACGACATACTTAAACGCACAAGTAGAGGATTAAGGGACACAAGGTGCTATTAAACACTCTTGATAATTAGCATAAGAAATACTAAATGTAGGTTTCACCTACATCGAAACACTGATTGGTGGGGCTGGGTGTGGAATGCGGTAGTGGGCTGATCTGGTTATGTTATGAGTCTGTTATTTAATTAAAACTGCAAAACTAAGACCAACTGATATTGAAAACGCGGCCGGCCCAGAGTGGTTGTAGGCGACTTGCTGTGTACTGCACCAACTGTTGTTTATAACACTTGCTCACTTTCCCTTTGTTTAGATGCAACAGCACGCTGCCGGCCTATTCAGGGTTGTGGGCACTAAGCTGTGTACAATATGCACATACCAACAATAAAGGTCTGGAAAAAAATAAAAATAAAATGAATACCGAATTTGGCAAGGGTGCAGGGGGTGTTACTTTGACACCCTCTAGCACCCCGATTTAAGGCATATGTGACATGTGGCACACAGACATGCCCTAAGGGCATGTCCGTCTGTCACATGCCATAGGTGTGCATGCACACATGTGCATGCACACCTGGAATCGGTATTTCACCACCCAATTGGATTGGGTGGTAAAATACCGAATCGGTAAGGCCTGTGGGACTCAGAAGAGTCCCACCTACATTTCAAAATTACCGAATCGGTAAAAATACCGATTCGGTATTTTTACCGATTCAGTAAATTTACTGATTCGGTAAATTTGCCGAATCGGTAAAATAGGCCACCTACATCTAGAATAGCCATTTACCGGTCGGTAACGGCAGAATCGGCAGTTACCGGTCAGTAAATGTCTACCTACATCTGGCCCAAGGTGTATTGATGTCTATGTGTAAGAATTAACGTCCCAATATTGCCAATTTGTGCGTGACTACTGTCTGCCTCATTAAGGCCATTGTTGATTGAGTCCAGAATAGCCATCCACTTAGACTCGTGGGTAAGCAAGATCGAGGATATGTCCCCTCCCCTTGGGCCTAGTGTGACCTTTTCCAGGACTAGCCATTTCAGAACATCAGGAGTATGTCCCTGTCTTTTGCAGTGCTCTACCAGTGGCTATCACATATGGCTTCGATGACAGAATCAGGATTGATAAGTTGGTAAAAAATGTTGATACTTCAGTCACTATTCTCTACTACAAATAGTAGTACTAGGCTTTGTCCACTACACCAGCCCTATGTACGTAAAAATGTGTATATAATATCTTTAAACTTGGGGGGTGTGGCTTGGACGCCGATCGGGATGGCGGCGTGAGCTCGCAGCTCCGCGCGGAATCCCGCTAATTCTCCTGTTTTCGGGACCCTAGGCGACCCGAAGACGACGTTCCTGCCCTCTGAAGTGCAAGGGGACAGCTGGGCGCAGTCGGGGAGTCGCTGGGGGACTGCTGGCCCCGAGAAGATCGAGCGAAGAGGCGGCCGAGGTGTTGCCGAGGGTGAGAAGAAAATGGCGGCGAGGAGGTCGGACGGTTCCGAACTTCGGCCCTGAACCAAGTTGTCGCCGAGTGGCACGAGATCCTGCACTTGGCTGCCCGAGGCACTAGGATTGGCGGTGCTGTGTCCTGAGACCAGGGGACGCTGACCCGATTCACTCAGGAGCCAGGGGACCCTCGTTGGCCACCGCTCTGAGACTTATCCTTCCCCCCTCAGGCCGGAGGGGGGTGGCGGAACGGAGCCCGTCCACCTGGCCATTGTTCCTGAGAGCGTCGGCGGGAACATTGCGCTGCCTGGTGCCCGGTGACCGGCACGGACCCACGGGCGTAATCGCAAAACGGGCGACAGGACTTGTGACGCAGCACCCTGGCAAGGCGGCGATCGGAGGGCCGATGCCCGGGAGTCGCGAGGGGGACTCGGCGACATCAACTCAGCTGAGTGAGAGTCCCTCCCCGGAGCTTGACCAGGAACAGCGGCTGAACCGGCGTTTGGATGCCATTCTTGATGCGATCACCTCCACTAAGGAAGCATTGCACAATGACATTGCCCAAGTGGCCACGGGCCTGGGGCTGCTACGCGCGGATCACGCGAAGCTGGCAGACAGGGTCAAGGACCATGACCAGCTGTTGCTGGACCTGAAGCCATCGGTGGTGACCGCGGAGCACAGGATCACGGACATTTTGGCCCGTCTGGAATCACTGGAACGGAGGGCGGAGGATGCCGAAGGCCGCAATAGACGGAACAACGTGCGGGTCGTAGGCCTGCCGGAACGGATTGAGGGGGAGGATGCGGTGGACTACATGGAGAACTGGTTCCGCACTGTGGTGGCACCGGAGGGGCTTACTCCTTTTTTCACTCTGGAGCGAGCTCACCGGGTGCCTGCTCGCCCGCCGGGGCTTGGCCGCCCCCCCGACCGATGGTGGTGCGGCTCCTCCACTACAAGGACCGGGATCTTCTCATCCAGCGGGCCAGGATGTCGCGCCCGTATGGGGTGGAGAACAGTAAGGTAACGATCTTCCCGGATTACACTCAAGCGGTCCAGAAGAACAGGGCATCGTTCCTTGCTGTGAAGAAGGAGCTCAGGGAGGAAGGCATCCAGTACTCCTTGCTCTACCCAGCCAAGTTGCGGATCATTTTGGACGGTACTACGCACTTCTTCCAGACTCCGGACGAAGTTTGGCAATGGCTCGAGTCATATAGAGCGGGGACGGACAAATCACACCAAAGTAGGCGAGACCAACCCAAGCAGCCCCGGGTGAGGCAGTCACAACGCATCAGATCCCGCAATAGGCGCCAGCGGGAGAAGCGGGAGGCTCAAATGGCGGCGGAGAAGAGGGATGCGCTCGCAGCAACGGCGGCCATTACAGGGTCGCAACAGAACAGTGAACGGGCAGAAACGGACTCAGGAGGGGAAGGCAGCAGAACAGGAGAGGAACTTTCGGAGGCGGAAAGTTCGAAGGGGCCGATAGTGACCCCACAGACATCGGATGGTATTTTCTGCGGCTGAGATGGAACTGGGACTAGATCGGGACTTCAGGGTAGGGTGATATCCTGTTGATGGAGGGCGGGTTGCCGGGAGGGAGAGCTGTGTGCGTTGGAGGGGATGAAGGTGCGGGGTGCGGGCTCCGCTAGCTGGGGTCGGCGTCGACTCACCCCCCTTGGGCCCTTAAGGTCGACTGTGGTGGAGACCACAGGGTAAGAGTGTGAGAAGTTGGTTCAAGGTTTGGATGGGGGCGGCCTCTGGGTTCGTGTGCTCTGTCCTGGGGAGTGGGGTTTGGGAAGTGTTTCAGTTTTGGGAATGTTCGGGGGGGGCAACTGCAATGGGGGGGCCATGGACCTTTGTTTTTTGATTCGGACTGTACGAAGTTGGAATGGGGACATTACCTAACTTGAAATGCCTAACGTGGAATGTCCAGGGGCTGCGGACCATGGTGAAACGTCACAAAGTACATGCATATCTGGTACGCAGGGGGGTTCAGATTGCTATGCTCCAGGAGACTCATCTCACCAAAAAAGAGTGCGCTGCCATGCAGAAAAGATGGCGGGGTCAGGTGTTTGGCACCACTTACTCAGAGTATGCCAGGGGGGTGTTGATCTGGGTGAGGGCGGGGATACCCTTTCAGGTGCTGAATCAAGTAGTAGATCCGGAGGGCAGGTATGTGGTGGTGGAGGGGAGGTTATATGGACGGGATGTGGTTTTCTGCTGTGTCTATGCACCGAACACTGACCAGGGCCGATACTTTGATAGTCTCTCGGGGTCCTTGTCCTCTTTCCTGGCGGGTCCGATAGTGTTAGAGGGGGACTTCAACTCAATTACGGATGTCGCTCTGGATAGGTCCCATCCCCCCCTAGTGGACTCTCCGGTGCGCAGGCTGGCCGCGCACAGGAAGGACTGGCAGGAACGATGGGGGTTGCTGGATGTCTGGAGGGAGCGGCACAGGGGAGCCAGGGATTATTCCTTTTATTCCGCTCTCCATGATCTACATGTCAGGATCGATTCGGTGCTTTGCGGGGTATCCCTGGCCCCATTGATTACCCATGCGGAGTACCTGGCTAGGACTATATCCGATCATAACCCCCTATTAGTGCACATTCAGTGGCAGAGAGAGCGCTCAGTGATACCAACATGGCGGCTTCGGCCGGAGACGCTAGAGGACTCTGTGTTCAGCGATGCGGTTCGGCAAGGCATAGATAGTTATTTCGGAGTGAATGAGGGCACGGCTGCGAGTAGGTCTATTGAATGGGATGCGATGAAAGTGGTGGTGAGAGGGGTGTGTTTGGGTAGGTTCTCGAATGCTCGTGCGACTGTGCTGAATGACCTAATGAATGCGGAAGAAACTTTGAGGGACTTGGAGCGCCGCAGGCCGGCTGGGCCAGGTCTACAGGCCCAGTTGTTGGAGGCGAAGGAAGTGGTTGCCACTGAGACGGAACGTTTGAGGTGCTTTGACTATAGGCAGTACATCATCAGGGCACACGCAGAAAGGGACAAGGTGGGCACCCTCTTGGCCAGATTAGCTAACCCGGAACTTAGGGGCTGCCCGATTCTCGGCATTAATAATGCGCAGGGAGAGATGGTGTACTCCCAGGCAGCGGTATTGGAACGATTTAGGGGGTATTATGAGGAACTGTACAGGAGTCAGCTGGGAGTAGGGGTTCAGGACATCGCGGAATACCTGGGGGAGAGGCAGCTCCCGGTCCTGGACGAGGAAGATGTGAGGGAGCTGGGTAGCCCAATCACGCTCACGGAAATACGGGTGGCCATCAAACATATGGCCCGCAACAAGACGCCCGGGGTGGACGGACTGCCAATTGAATTCTATCAACAATATGTGGACAGCTTGGCGCCCAGGCTGCTGGTGGTGTACACGGAAGCCTTCGAGACGGGGGCATTGCCTGGGTCCATGCGGGAGGCCTTGATTGTACCGCTCCTCAAACCTGGCCGGGATGCCGCGGATGTGAGGTCTTATCGCCCGCTGTCCATGCTGACAGTGGATTATAAGATCCTGAGCCGAATCCTGGCCACCAGGCTGGCCCCGCACATGACGGGTCTGGTACACAGGGATCAGGCCGGGGTTATACCCACGAGGAGCACGGCGCTGAATATCCGCCGCCTGGTGGGAATAATGGACGCCATCTTGGACAGGGAGGGAGCACCGGCGGTTCTGTCCGTGGACATCGAGAAGGCCTTTGATAGCTTGGAGTGGCCTTTCCTGGATGGAGTGCTAGAGAGGTTTGGCATGGGCGAGGGGTTTCGGAGGTGGACAAGGGTCTTATATACCTCGGCGACGGCGAGAGTACGATTGGGTGGCCTGGGGTCTGCGGCGTATCCAGTGGGCAGGGGAACACGACAGGGATGTTCTCTCTCCCCCCTATTGTTTGCCCTGGCGATGGAACCCTTGGCGGTCCAAGCGAGGTCAGGTGACCGATACGCGGGGATAGTTAGTGACGGGCAGTGGCATTATATATCGCTATACGCGGATGACTTGCTCCTGTACCTAGCTGACACCTCGGGGCATTGGTTGGAGCGATGGACCTGCTGTCTGAGTTCGGCCGGCTGTCGGGCCTTAAGGTCAATTGGGCGAAGACTTGTGTGTTTCCGCTGCGAGCGGGATCGCCGGCCCCTAGCAGCGATTTGGGTGTAGTATGGGAACCCTCTTGCATCACCTATTTGGGTGTCCGCATTTACCACGCGGCTGCGGACCTATTGGAGGGCAACATCGGCCGCTGTGTCCGGGCGCTGCGGGGCAGCTTGTCTTTCTGGTCGACCCTCCCGCTGTCAGTCCTGGGCAGGATAGCACTGTTGAAAATGGTGGCGCTCCCCCGCTTCCTCTATTATTTCCGAACGCTGCCTGTCTGGATTCCCCAGGGGGTGTTTAGAGAACTGCGGTCAATGATAATTGGCTTTCTCTGGGGGCATGGCCGCCGTAGAGTAGCCCTGAGCACGCTACTTCGCCCCAAGCTGGAAGGGGGCATGGCTGTGCCCGATCTTGAGCTGTATTATCTTGCAGCGCAGTTGCAGGTCCTTACACAGAACGTAGCCAGGGTGTTCCGGGGCCCGGAGGAGGACCGGGATCGGGGGATGCAACGCCACGTGCTGTCCTACATCATTATGCAGCAGCGGCTCGAGTTACGGGCCCTCACCATGGAAGAGCGGACGCTCCGGCTGTGCTGGCAACGGAGCCTTCGGAGAGCGAGGGCATCGCGGCCTTATGCCCCGGAGATCCCGATCGGGATGTTGACGGCATTACCGCACGGAGGAGATTGGTCCCCGTTGCTGGATTGGGAGGAGGCGGGACTGCAGGTGGTGGGCGACTTGTACATAGATGGGGCTTTGGCGCCGTTCGAAGTGCTCCGGGACCAGTTCGGGCTGCCCGCTGGGGGCTTTCTCCTACACGCGGCAGTAGTTGCTGCCGTACAAAAGCATTGGAAAGAGGGGCTCCTGGAACCCACGACGACTATGGCGTGCCAATATGTGGTGATGGCGGCTGGCACGTTCAAAGCTGTGACGTGCCTCCATAATAGGATGCTGAACGAGGGGTTGGAACCACTCCAAGGGCTCAAGGCTAAATGGGAGGTGAGCATCGGCCGGCCCATACCGGATACGGCATGGGGTCACATCCTGCGACGCACGTGGAAGGGCACTAGAAACGCGCGTTTTCAGCAGGTGCATTTCTATGTGCTCCACAGGGCCTATTTAACCCCTGAGAAACTACAGCGGTACTTTCAGGTGCCGGATGCCTGTTGCCCGCGGTGTTCGTCCCAGGGAGCGGACATGGACCACTTGTTTTGGGGGTGCCCACAACTGGGGACCTATTGGGCGGAGGTAGGGGAACTTCTGAATGAAGTGACTGACAGGGAGGTGGAATTCGACATGGCGGCGTGCCTATTGCTCTGGTTCCCGCACACTAAGCACACCAGGGTGACTAGCAAATTCATAGACCTGGGCCTGATATTGGCACAGAGGGAAATATCGTGGCATTGGAAGTCCAGGGGGGGACCCTCACTGCGTAGATGGAAGAATGAGCTGCTGCGGTGGTCTGACTGCAAGAGTGTGCTCCGGATGAAGCAAGCTGTAAAGTTGGGGAATGAGAAGGCACTGGATGCGGCGCGTGCATGGGAGTTAGTGGTACAGGCTATGCGTGATTCTTTGGTAGAGGATGAGGATGGCGAGACCTAAGCCGCTGGGCACCGCGGGGCGAACACAGAAGTATAGCATCACGCACTGTAGTGGACCCATCCGATTCGACAGGACGAGGCACACACCTTAGCAGTTGCCAGGGGGGGGGGGCTTTGGGGGGGTTGGTTGTTGGGTGTTTGGGGAGGGCCGGAAGCCATTAGATGGTCACCTGTTAGGGCCTTGGAGCTACTGGGACGGTGGTTACTATGTGGAGGGTAGAATGGCTGGGTAGTGTGACCAGGTGCGACGACCCATGGCGCCTAGGGCAGGTCCCGACAAGGGCGACATCACTGACTATCACTGAGATGGCTGATGGGAATGTTGTTGTGGGTGGGGGGGTAAAAGCAGATACGCAAAACGATCTTTCAACCAGGGTCCTTCTGGGACGTGCACTGTGATGTGTTCCTCTTGAGGGACATAATATGCCGCCCGGCCTCCGGGATGCGGGCTGAATGGCTGTGTACGACTGGGAATTCTTATTGGACGGGGGGATCTCACAAGTGTACTGGCTGCTTAATTGTATCCTGTGGTTTATAACTCTGCAATAAAAATATATTTAAAAAAAAAATATATATATAATATCTTTAAACTTGTGGGCCATTATGGTCTTAACATATATCCAGAACTGTTGTCTCGCCGACACCCTGCTGTTCGTGAGGTGCGCGATGTTTTCATTGATGTATGTATGGTTAGCTCCCACAATTTAAAATGTACACCAGTTTACTGATTACGCCTCTAACGCCATTCCAGACACCTTGATACGAATTAGATAGAATTGTCCCGTATAGTGGTTCACTCCCTCATTTCGAACACACATGATTGAGCATATTGACAGCTCTCTGCGGCGTAACAACCGTGCCATCATCAGGGGAATACTTGAGAATCCGTTTGGAGCAACTGCCAGTCTTTTCTCTATGGCCCCTGACACTTGACGTCATGGCACGGGAATACGCGTCAGCTTAATAACGCTGGAACGCGGGTGCCCGACTCATTGCTATTCTGGAAGGCGCTGCGTGAGGACCTGGAGATTTCCTCTTTTGAGGTAAGAACTCTGGGCTGTGTACACGGATGTGTGCGGGTTAAACTCTGACGCCGGAGTTCAGACACACGAGACAGTTTCTAAAACCGCCCCATCCTTTCATTTTAGTTTACGAAGACCGCGGCTGCGACTCGTTTTGTTCCGGAGCACGGCTTGAAATTGACCCGCCCGTGCATGTGAGTTGACAGATACGCATGTCTTTCAACGTTGCCTGTACACTGATTTTCTCTCCTGTTTTAATCGCTGTAGTTACTTTCCAACTGCCTTTTTCTATATATTCCTGTGTAGTACTGAGATGATCATGAAGGCATCGGGCTGACTTTAATAGCAAGGACTGTTATGCCCTTTTGCGCCCTTTAGCAAGTGAGTGATTGTGCATGCTCTCCGGAGCTGAGTTTCTTTTAAATTAAATTGTTTCGACCTGGCATGTTAACGTATTAGTTGCATTTCATACGCTTTTGTTTATATACCCTCTGTAGTATTGAGATGATCATGACGGCATCTGACTGAATTTGACTCTAAGGAGCTTGATAATCCAATAATAAGTGAGTTATTGTTCACGCTCCAGCTAAGCTCGACATTAATTTCTCTGACTTGGCCTGAAATACAATCTCACCCTGTTTTTACAGGTTGTTCCATGTTCTCCAGTCCCTTGTTGGAGCCGGACGGCCCAACTATCCATGGTAAATAATCAGTGTGTTTTAAGATGTCAGTTTGCGCCCTCAGCACGGTTTTAATTCATTTTATATTTCCTTACCTTCGGACTTTTTTCACTACATTTTCACAGAATCACTCGCCCCTCCTGATCCCCTTTGTCCTGATGAAGACCCTGTCTTAAGGTTTTACGTATACCTACCTTTTCACTTTGGGGTCGAAACGTCGACTGATACAACCCCACACCAGACGGCGCAACCAACATTTAGATTATTAACATTAGCGTCGGTAGCATGGTGTCCTGTAAATTTTCAGAGCATTAGCTGCTCTATTTTTGTATACTGGCTCAGTGCTCTGAAGCCAGATTGAAGTTGTTTTCATGCGTTTTTCATGCTCTGATGTCATTTCCTGCACTATGACCGATTCGGCACATCCCTCCATTCTCTCACGAACACCCAATCCCATCCTCCTCTTCCCAGGGCACTTAAGCAATTGTATTGCCAGAATGATATATGCAGCTTAAAAACACGTTGTGGTTAAATAACAGTGTGGTAATTTGTTTTCCTCTTACTCTTTATTTTGAATGTATATAGTAATGTTTCCTGTATACTTTTGATACCACTTACTGGGAACCCTTTTTCTATATACTGTATTGCAATTGGCAGCACACATAGAGAGAGGAATATGCCACAAAGGATTGTTGTTGTGAAACACAAAAGCAATCCTGCCAGTAACGCAGGTACCCTTGCATTATGGTGTAACTCAACCTTCATTGGGTCTAGGCAGCACACAGTGCACCAGTTCAAGGAGAGAGCAGACATACTCCATATATTTGTATAATGGAGCATTTCTGAAGTGTGCTTATTCCCATGCGTTTATTGCAATTCTTTTGGAGAATGAAGAATGTTGAAGAAAAAAGTGTTGCAACATAGAATAGTGTGTGTTTATATTAGCGTGGGATCCTAGAGTAGAAGCTAGATTCAGGATTCATTTCTCAACACTTTGACTATAGACTCATCTGTGAGCCTCTTAGAGTTCTCTGCATGAGAGGTTATTTAGACTATTTCTCTTATGTCTGCTGATTTATGACTATATATTTTCCAAACTGAGATGCAAAGGCTTCAAGTTTTTAGATTGATTCTCTCATCAGAGCTCTTCATTGGGTTTCTCAGCTGACACCTTTTTCTCTAACACTTGCTGTATGCATTATTACTATATTATCTGTGATTCTAACAAACAATTGGTTCCATTTTATAATCAAATACCGATTGATGGATTATATTAACTTTTAATGCTGACATCCAAAGAATAATATCAAATGAATAAAAAGTTTTAAGAGTAAGAGAATTGAAAATATAAACCTTTAACTCACACAAATTTTCTTGACGGAACTAAAAGTCTTCAATGATTTATTGCTATGTAGATGATTGCTCCTTACTTCTCCTTGTCAGTGAACAAATGTTCATACCACCAGTGTTGGTATAATTTAAGACCCGAAGATTGAGATATAGAAAAACCCACTCCCTCATGCTTTTTTAAACTTGTGCAGTGTTTCTTTTTTTATTTACAACAAGGGGTGGTGAGGGACAGAGTCTCTGAATTAAGCAGAAAGCTCTCACCCAGTCAAGAGATCAGGGCTAGATCCAACACCGTTTTTTAGCTCACTGCACCATCCCAGTTTCAGAACCCGGCTGTATGCAAATTAGTCTGTTCCTGTCCCAGTGCATGATGGGAACAGGGCAAACCAAACTACAAAAGCCAATTCTTACACTGGGAAGGAAACAAGCTCCCGGGGACCGGTTTCTGGCATTACAGCCGTCTTCGGCCCGGTTTGCTTGAATCCTGATGGTGCAATGAGCAAGGGTCTCACATCTGAGAATACCCTTCCACGCTTAGGGTGGACAAAAATATTTACAACAAGGGGTGGTGAGGGACAGAGTCTCTGAATTAAGCAGAAAGCTCTCACCCAGTCAAGAGATCAGGGCTAGATCCAACACCGTTTTTTAGCTCACTGCACCATCCCAGTTTCAGAACCCGGCTGTATGCAAATTAGTCTGTTCCTGTCCCAGTGCATGATGGGAACAGGGCAAACCAAACTACAAAAGCCAATTCTTACACTGGGAAGGAAACAAGCTCCCGGGGACTGGTTTCTGGCATTACAGCCGTCTTCGGCCCGGTTTGCTTGAATCCTGATGGTGCAATGAGCAAGGGTCTCACATCTGAGAATACCCTTCCACGCTTAGGGTGGACAAAAATATTTACAACAAGGGGTGGTGAGGGACAGAGTCTCTGAATTAAGCAGAAAGCTCTCACCCAGTCAAGAGATCAGGGCTAGATCCAACACCGTTTTTTAGCTCACTGCACCATCCCAGTTTCAGAACCCAGCTGTATGCAAATTAGTCTGTTCCTGTCCCAGTGCATGATGGGAACAGGGCAAACCAAACTACAAAAGCCAATTCTTACACTGGGAAGGAAACAAGCTCCCGGGGACCGGTTTCTGGCATTACAGCCGTCTTCGGCCCGGTTTGCTTGAATCCTGATGGTGCAATGAGCAAGGGTCTCACATCTGAGAATACCCTTCCACGCTTAGGGTGGACAAAAATATTTACAACAAGGGGTGGTGAGGGACAGAGTCTCTGAATTAAGCAGAAAGCTCTCACCCAGTCAAGAGATCAGGGCTAGATCCAACACCGTTTTTTAGCTCACTGCACCATCCCAGTTTCAGAACCCGGCTGTATGCAAATTAGTCTGTTCCTGTCCCAGTGCATGATGGGAACAGGGCAAACCAAACTACAAAAGCCAATTCTTACACTGGGAAGGAAACAAGCTCCCGGGGACCGGTTTCTGGCATTACAGCCGTCTTCGGCCCGGTTTGCTTGAATCCTGATGGTGCAGGGTATACTCAGACATGAGTCCCTTTCTCGCTGCTCCATCAGGATTCAAGCAAGCCGGGCCGAAGACGGCTGAAATGCCAGAAACCGGTCCCCGGTAGCTTGTCTCCTTTCTGGTGAAGAATTGGCTTGGTAGTTTAGTCTGCCCTGTTCCCATGATGCACTGGGCCAGGGACAGACTGATTTGCATATAGCCAGGTTCTGAGCCGGGGTGGGGCAGTGAGATAAATAACGGTGATGGATCAAGCCCTGATCTTTGGACTGGGTAAGAGTGGTCTGCTCAATTCAGACACTCTGTTCATCACCACCCCCTTTTCTAAATCGTGTTTCTTTTTTTAACACTTGATGGTGGAACATTCTGTGTGTACTATTCTGCTTCTTGAAGCAGTTGAGCTGTTTCTTGAAATTGTGGCCCTGTTAATACCGGTCAAATGCCAGCTTTGCCAATGTTTCTTTTCCTTGTGCCGAATTTAAAGAACTAAAACCAAAATCCTGCCAGTGTCATCTGAAGCAAGCAAAACCAGCAAAATGAAACCAGCTGGCGCTGATAAATAAAAGCAAGAGAAAGGAAAGTGACGGTAAAGCCTCCGAATGGTAAGTAAAAGAAAGGAGCCTGCAAGTATGCTTACCAATGATAAGTAATGGTTGGGCTGTAAGTCCCCTTTTAGATTTTTTTAAAACACACGCCCTGGCAGCCCCCACAGTGTGGTGTGGCCAACCCTTCAGTGACCCCTCAATCCTTCGAGGTGACCTTGCAGGCGGTAGTCGCCTCTCTCCAAGGAGTAGTTCTAGACGCAAATGTACTAAAACACACCAGATAGGAAAAACTCTGGAGAACAATATTTCTCGACAATTAAATAAATTGACTAGAATGCAATTTAGTTCTTTCAGCGTCTATAGACAAGGAGAAATAAGGAAACTGAAAAAACAACTCCAATGGAAAAAGACGAGAGAAAGACAAGCTCTGAGAGACTGTGTCTGGGTAGACATCCAACAAGCAGTAAAGCACAATAATAATAAAGCATTTTGGAAAATAAACTCTGCGCAGATGGGGATTCGGAAAACGGTTGGAGCAACTCCTGTATCATCATCAGATTGGGAAAAGTATATCTTAAGGCTGTATTAATCCAACTATCAAGATCTTTTATCCCCCGGACTGGACCAGGCATTAATGAAACTCCACAAACAAAAGTCAATAGAAATCTCAGCTGCTCAGATCTCTACTCTGATTTCTTCTGCAAGGTCTACATCGGCAATGGGCCCAGATAAGATTCCTATCAAAGTTTTACAAAAAAAAACTCTGATGACTGGAGAACATTTTTAGCCCCTCTTTTTCAATATTGCCTGGAAAATGGTGAAATTCCTGAATCTTGGCGAGGGAGTGTGGTCGTATCCCTTTTTAAAAAAGGCGTTAGAACAAACTCTGCAAATAACTCTCCTAGATGCTTCCGGCAAGATCTTTGCTGCTTGTATTCTGGAACATTTAAAAGACTGGGCTTTTTCCAAGAAAGTAATTCCTATGTATCGGCTGGGTTTCGCTCAAAGCACTCTACATTGGACAATATTGCAGTATTCCAAACTGTGCTAGATAAGTTTGTGAAGTCAAATGGCCTAATTTTATATTGCGCTTTTATCGACTTTTCGACTGCGTTCGATAGCGTAGATCATCCGACACTATGGAGAAAATTAGCTAAATTAGGGATACCCAAAGATCTCCTAACAATAATATTCGCCCTACATACATCTACATGGTGCAGAGTTCAAATGGGGGGCGAAAAAAGGCCTAACTAAACCTATCCCTTCGCAGAATGGGCTAAAACAAGGATGCTTACTAGCTCCGTTATTATTTTCTATTTATATCAGCGATCTCCCAAGGCGTCTCTCTCAAAGAAATAATTTTCCTCCAAAATTAGCTCAAGTAGATATACTGTGTCTAATGTACGCAGACGATATCGTAATTCTTGACCAGACTCTGATAGGTCTACAAAGATCTTTGAATGAACTAAATCTCTATGCAACCGAAAACTTCCTGATGCCAAATCTCAATAAAACCGAAGTACTCCCCTTTAGGGGCAGAAGAAAGCCTTTGCCTCATTCTTAGTTCCTAGGAGATAAGCCAATAGAGCCCGTAAGTGAGTGCGTGTATCTGGGTCGAACATTCACTTCCAATCTCCTAGATAAAGCCCACCTTAGCCGCCTGTGCCGGAAAGCAGATTCCCATGTTGGGGCTCTACAGAGATTGTATCTTTCCACAGGAAACAGACACTTTAATTCTATGCTGGAAGTCTATAATATGAAAATCCCCCCGATTTTATCATATGCCATGGAATATTCTCAAATTAAAACGTGGCAATCATTAAAAGTAAAAGAAGGGACTATTCTTTGAAAACTGATAAAAGTGGCACAGTCGGTCCCAGTTCAAGCCCTCCGTCTTGAGCTATCGATTACGGGAACTTTTGCCAGAGAACTTTGTAATATTATTAGGTGGGCATACAATCTACTACATGCAGCCCCAGACACCTTAAGACATTTGTTAAAATTGGAGTTTCTTAGAGAAGAAGTGTCTGGGTACACCTTTAATAAGAATATGGTAAAAGCCTTGGAGGTCTCTCAATGCACGGTTGCACTTTTACAGGAGTGGACTCCAGCACATCTGAAACTGTTTTTAAAACACTTGGCCCCTAGAATCAGTTTTGAATCTGATAAAGATCACTGTTGTCAATTAAAGCACTATAAACGGTTCGCTGAACAAATGGAATTTAAAACTTCTGTCCCTTACTTGCTTTTTCAATTAGAGCATGGAGTAAGGCGGTGTATTTTACTTTTACATTTGGGCATACTCCCTTTAGCCACTTTTTTAGATAGCTGGGATGGTAATAATAACCCTAAAGGTATATGTGAACTTTGTAAAGGCGGGTAACAAGATTTGCTCCATGTTCTATTAATCTGTCCTAATGAGAGCATAGTTAAGGCCCGCCGCTGTTACATAATCCCAATTCAACTAAAGTATAACGCTTTCTCTGCTCAAGATTTGATTACATTATGTAACTCTCCGGTCAATGAATATGTTTGTCATAACCTGTTTAAGTTTTTAAAAAGCTTTTTGAATCTGTTTTAAACAAGAAGTTTAATCCAAAGATTGTATTCTATCATAACAAATTTACTCTAATGTTGTCTGAGTTGGTGGTTGAACATTACCACTGTACCATCTTGTAGTGAAGCTAAGCTTTTTTATGAGTATTTGGAATTATTTTAATTTTGTATTTGTTGACCTCAGTAGAGGTCTGGATCAAATAAAGTTTTACTTTACTTACTTTACTTCAAGGGGGGCCCAAATTAGTTCAAGACCAATGTGTATCTGTGAGGCATGGGCGTCTCTTCACATTCTGCAGGGGTACCCCATCATTTTGCGTTGCGCCACTGTGCGTGACCTATCTGAGAAGAGAGCTAAAAGGTGCCCTGCAGGGGACTGCACACTGCATGAATCCACGAGAGGCACTGCAGGATGATGATAACATAAACCAAGATGAATTATATTGACGAGCACTGGAATAAGGTGAGTTTTATGTCACTGCTCACCATTGTAAAATATAAAGCACCTTCATAGAGAATGCACACTGCAGTGCACTGCGCCACATGAAAGAGGCATCAAGGCAGGGCATATGCAAAAAAGGGCACACTGAAATATTTCAACATAAAGGTACTTCTAGTGTGACTGAATAGTCCAAGAGACAGCACTGCACACCAACTAAGGAACTTTCCAAGAGCGTTCATTCTGCACATGAAGGAGCGCTGCAAGGTAGTACTCGTGGCGCTCTAGGCAGACCATTACGTTCTGCAAAAGGGTACACACTCAGGGATAGTACACGACACCAGATATCACTGCAACATAGCGACCACTTCAAAATCACAAACTACACGCAGGAGCACTGCATGAGAAGGTTCACTGCAAAATTGGGCAGCATATTGGGGAACACAGAAAGAGAGGGCACGCTGCAAAATAAGGCAACATATTGGGGAGCACTGCAGAAAAGAGCACCAGAGGGGAGCACTGCAGGACTGCACTGCAAAATATGGCATCACATGGGGGAGCACAACAAGTAGTACTTTAAGTGGAAATATGTAAATGCAGGCACTCTCGTTTTAGAGAACCTGTTTGCTCCTGAGATGTGGCTGTGCTCTTTCATTAAATGTATAGCAGCGGTGCAGAGAAGTGCAGGTACCTTCCTTTTCAAATTAAAGACGTGCAGAAACTCAGTACCGTACAGCAGCTCCCCGTTTGAAGCACTAACTGCAAGAGCGGGCGCACTGCGTAAAAGGGGAAAACAGTGAGGATCCCTGCAAGGGAGGGAACACTGTGAAACAGGACAATACATAGACTAACATTGAACGTGGGTGCATTCTGGGAAATATGAAGCTCAAGGGGGCCGCTTCAAGAGGGCACAGTTCTAATAGAATAAGACACTGAAGAGTGATGCACAATGGAGCACAGTGTTAGATACGACAACATATGGCCCTTCCCTGCAAGAAAGTTCATTCTGAAAAATAGGACAACACATGGTGCAGTGTTTCAAGAGAGAGCGGTACAGGCGAGTACAGACTGCGCACTGCACTGCACGAGCGAGTCAGCTATGGAAAAGAAGGCTTTGAAGCGTCGCACTCACAGGATGGGAGCGATGGGCTGGCTGGGTGGATATTCGTTTATTCAGTGGTGCACTAGAATAGCAGGTTCCCCCTCAAATCGTTTATATATGCATAAGCAAAAAGGCCCTTTCTGTAAAGCCTTTTTGTAAGAGTGTGAGAGAAGATGTGACCTAACGGTTAGAGCGGTCGATTTCGAACCTGTGTTCGAGTCATGGCAGGGACGCCCAACACCCTGCGATTCTGGGCAAATCACTTAATCTTCCTGTGCCGAACAAAATGAATGTGTCCGTCTGTAACGCAACTGGTGCTCGTGTAAACCACTCTTCTAACATCTTCATGTCGAGTTCGTGCTACATAAAACTAAAGATAAAATAAATCTTGAAATGGCTAGCATCAGGGTGGAATTAACCTTCTAGCACCACTACTGTACTTTTTACTGCAATAGTGCTCCCAACAATTAGAAATAAGTATATCCCTTCAGACCAGAATGTATCAGAAAAAAAATAAGCAACCGAATGGCCCCAAAGATTAAACGTTATTGCCTCAAGAAGCATGACCATCAACAAAATGTAAATGTATTGAGAACAATATATTGGCAAGAAGCCGGTCCAAATGTTTTGGACTGAATTATGCCAGCTTTCAGGATTTGTCACTGTGAAATATATATATTGACCAACTGCTACATTTGAGAATTCATGTTTTTTTTCGAGTAGCACATAAATAGCCTAGAACGATTTTTACCTCAGATACATTAATTTACCTGAAAACATCATCTCTGTTACGCGAATGCGGTCATTTTTGCTCCAAAACATAATTCTTATCCGTTTCTAAACCCGAATGTATTAACCAATGTTATCATTTGTAATCCAATTTATAATGTACTCCGTCGTCAATATCTTCCCAAATATCCTTACAACGTTGCCCTTAAATAGCACACATTATTGTCCATAAATAATTGTTCTCTAGAGACCACTGTGCTGGCCTTAATATTTCTTCAATCATATTTATTTCCAACAGCTGCAACGATAAGCTTAAACAAATCTAAAGTATGAATGATGCCAGGAGGCTTCTTTTGTCCTCAAAACGCCTTCAACATGACTTATTTGCTACGAATGCATGAATTAGCACACAAACATTGCTTGTGTACACCCTCTACTGAAAAAAAAATGCTGCTAGGTTGTGTCACATCTCCGGGATCATTTAGAAGAACGGTGCAATATATGTGAGAGATCATATGAAGAAAGGCAATATACAACAGAACGTCCTGGCAGAGCTCACCAATCAGATCCCTATGAAAGAGGTCACTAACAGGTATTGGCCAGTAGAAGACCGGAACATCAACATTCCAATGTTTGCCTTGGTACACAGCTGTTGCTGGAAAAAGAAACCTCATGGAGCCCCTGAGACCTTTGCTTTACTAATTAGAACATTCTGCCCTCTAGGGGCGGAATTTTCTAATAGCCGTACTGCACCATCATTATAGGCCTGCTAGCTTGTTATAGGCCCTCACCTTTAAGGCTGGAGCGGGCCATTAATAGCCAATATGGTCCGCTTTGGTGGGCTATAAGGCTATAGTAAAGGACTGCCTCTATGCAACTCTGAAGCTGATGATATAATAAGGTGCCAGCAACCAATCAGAATGTGATTCTCATAGCTTCTTTTGATGCTGCTCTATAGCTAGTTTCAACATGTCTGTTTTGATGTCACACAACACTGCTGCAGCCAGTACTTAAATGACTCAGTTCCAGATATATTTTTTAACCCCTTCGGTACGCTTGACGGCCCCTGGCTGTCATGCGTCACGGTGGGCATGTGCTGAGGACGGCCTGGGGCCGTCCGAATCCCGCCCACTATTTAAATCGCCCCACAGGGCAACACTGTGCACAGCGCCGAAGGGGTTAAAACGTTTTTTCAAAGCCTCTCCTTACTTCAGAGAGAGTGATCCAGAAGTAATATCAATTAGGCATCATGCAAGGTACATTTTATTAAACGGAAGAAAGGAGTCATGTCAATAGATATTATGCTTCTTTGAAGGGAATATTGAGTTGCCTGTAAGGGATCATTAAACAATATATATATTACATGTAACTGAGAATGTCAATGTGCAAAGTCTCTTTGCAATTTTCGAATACTTTATCAGGTTATGAAAAGGCTTGTTACACACGTTTACTAACCATGATGGATAGGGAGAAGGTGATCTTCATGGGGAGAGCGACCATTCGGATACAAAGAGGTCAGGCCCCTGCATAGAACGCCCTCAAACTTTTAGTAAAGTGTCGTTTTCTGGTTGCTTCCACTCTGTGACAAGACTGTTGCAGTTTAGGGCTCTATTATGGGAGATATGGCTCTCTGCCTGATCTCAAATACGATGGTACTCCACCAGCCAGATTTACAGGGTGCAAGACTATTGGACCAAGTAGGTAAATTTGAGTGAGGAGGATGAGACTGGGGCTGCAGGCACAATCAGGACGGAGCACCTCTGACAACAAGGGGGAGCAAGGAAAGCCCCCCCATTGCCTGCTGCCCCCTGCCCATGCTTCCTGGCATCCTCTCAATCAATCAGGGGCTTATAAAGTGTGCTATTCACCCTTGAGGGTCTAAAGGGGCTCCGGGTTGGGGGACAGCTCTGGATCAGTTGAAGTGCCAGGTCCTTATGTCCATCCTGAAGAGTGCAGGGTCAGGGTGATGTTCACTGGGAGCTCATTCCAGGCCTTTGCTGTGATGTAGGAGAAAGCTCTCCCACCTGTTCTGTTTTCGTGGGGTCGGCGGAGCGGAGGTTCCTCTTGGGTATGGGGAAGGATACTCTCTTGTTGAGGTATTTGGGTCTGATGTTGTTGAGAGATTTGTAGGTGTGGTGAGCAGTTTGAAGGTGACCATCTTCTCAACAGGGAGCCAGTGGAGGTCTCATAGGTGTTGGGTCATGTGTTCGTGGCATGGTGTCCAAGGACGAGTCTGGCCGCGGCGTTCTGGATCGTTTAGAGTTTGTGTAGTAGAGTTCTGTTGATACCTGCGTTTAGGGCGTTGCCGTAGTCCAGTCTGCTGGTTATGAGCGCGTGGGTAACGGTCTTTCTGTAGTCCAGGGGGATCCATTTGAAGGTCTTGCGGTGGATGCGCAGGCAGTTGATGCTGGTGGAGGGAGGAGTCGAGGATGATCCAGAGGTTCCGTGCGTGGTCTATAGGAGTGGGTGGATTTCCAAGGGCGGAGGGCCACCTGGTGTTATCCCAGGAGGAGGTCTGGGGCCCGAGGATTAGGACCTCGGTCTTCTCTGAGTTGAGCTTCAAGCAGCTGTCCTTCATCCAGGCTGCCTCATTTTTCATTCCGTCCTGGAAGCAGAGTCTGGTGTTTTCAGGATTCTTCGTGAGTGAGAGGATGAGCTGGGTGTCATCGGCGTAGGATACAATGCTGAGTCCCTGTTGTCTTACGATGGTGGTGAGGGGGGCCATGTAGATGTTGAAGAGCGTCGGGCTGAGCGTTGATCCTTGGGGTACTCCGCAGTTGATGTTGGTGGGTTCGGAGAGGAAGGGAGGGAGTCTGATCCTGTGGGTTCTGCCGGAGAGGAAGGATTGGATCCAGTTGAGGGTGGCCCTTTGTATCCCCATGTTGTGAAGTTTGGCTGCGAGGGTGCGATGAAAGGCATGTCAAAGGCTGCAGAGAGGTCTAGAAGGATGAGGGCGGCGGTGTGCACCATGTCAAGTAGAATGTGGATGTCGTCCGTGGCGGCGAGGAAGCCAGTCTCAGTGCTGTGGTTGCTGCGGAATCTGGACTGGGAGGCGTCTCTTCGATGAAGGTGGTCAACTGGGCATTCACGAGTCTCTCTGTGACTTTGGCTGCGAAGGGTTGGAGAGAGATGGGCCGGTAGTCTTTCAGGTCGGTAGGGTCAGCCATGGGCTTCTTGAGGAGGGGTTTAACTTCCGCCCGCTTCCAGGCCTCTGGGAAGATGCCGGTCAAGAAGGAGGCATTGATGGTCAGTCCTAGTTTGGGTGCAATGGCGGCGGAGGATCTGTGAAATATGTGGTTGGACAGGGGTCCATTGGGACTCCTGAGTGGGTCTTCCTCATGGTGGCGGTGATGTGTTTGACGGTGGTGGGCTTCCAGGTCGTGATGGTTGGCTTGTCGTAGAGGGTCTTGATCTTCAGATGGAAGTATGCGCTAAGCTTGTTGCAGAGTTCCTGGGAAGGTGTGTTGTCTGTGGCTTCGCTGGGGGTTTTGTGAACTGTTGTAGGATGTTGAACAGCTCCTTGGCTTTTGTCGCGTTGGTCTGGACTTTGTCTCTTATGAAGGTTCATTTGGTGTCTATTATTCGCTGGTGGTATTCCATCAGGGAGCTCCTGTGGTTGTTCCGTGCTTCCGTGGTTTTCAGGTTTTGCCACGCTTTCTGTAGGCATCTGCAAGTGTCTGACTTCTTTTAGTTCCATGTTGAACCAGGCGGCCTTCAAGGGGCGTTTGCTTGGCAGGGTGGCAGAGGGGTGCGAGCTTGTCACGCAGAGGGAGATCCAGCAATGAAATTCTGTGGCTGCAGAATTGGTGTTGGTCGTGGCGCTGTTGCGGTGTGGGTTTGGGTGCGGAGGTGGTATTGAAGGTGAAATGGACGCAGTTGTGGTCTGTCCAGAGGGGCTGAGTGGTGTTGCTGAAGCTGATGTTTTTTCCTCCCGCGAAGATAGGGTCGAGGGTGTGTCCAGCTTTTTGAGTGAGCGTGGTGACCAGCGGCTTCAGACCGAGGTTGGCTAGGTTGTCAAGGAGGGTGATCGAGTCATGGTCGTTGTAGTTGTTGGGGTGGAAGTTGTAAATGTGTGTTTGTATTTATATAGCGCACTTCTACCCTGAGGTCTCGTAGCGCTGTATTCATACCGCTGTGGAACCCTTCCTGGCTTTCCTGTGAGATGTCCACTCCTGGGCACCCCCAAGGTGAAGCCAGGCATCCAAGCACTGCTGAGGCCGCTGTGGAGATTAAGCAAGCTATTGCCCAGAGTCACAGAGTGGGACCCATGATTAGACTAGGCACTGAGGCGAGAATTAGCAGGTCCGGGGATTGAGTCCAAGAGCCGCCGAGGCGGGAATTGAACCCTGGTCCCGGGCCAGACCTCTGCATCAGGGTCTGCCGCTCCAACCATTGAGCCATGCTTCTCCAAGTTCAGGTCCCTGAGTAGAATGTAGTCTGTGGAGGTGATTGCGTGGGGTGCCGGGAGCTCCAAGATGGTGGTTGTGGGCTGGGTGCGTAGTCCCGGAAGGTCTGTAGATGAGGGACCCACGTAGCATAGTTCTGGGGCTGGTGTGGATCTAGAAGTTGAGGTGTTCTGTGTTGAAGTCGTGTTCACTCGCGCTGGAAGTGGTGAGTCGGAGGGGGTTTTGTGGGCAATGGCGAGTCCTCCTCCTGGGAGGTGGGGGGGTCCTTTCTCTGGATCTTGTAGCCGTCGGGGATGGCAGTGGCTGTGTCAGGACCGGAGGTGGTATTGGTCCAGGTTTCCATGAAGAAGGCGGCGTGGGGCGAGAGGGAGTCGATCCGCGTGTTGGTGAAGGGAGTGTACGTTGAGGAGGAGGAGGATGCATGTCAGGGTTTTGGTGGTGCATGCGTTGGGTGGTCCTTCGGCGGTGGTGTGGGTGTTGTCGATGGTGAGGGATCTTCAGCAGGGTAGGCACAAGAAGGGTCCATGTGTGGTGTTCAGCGAGGATCTTACACAGTTGGTGTGTCTTCCAGGGTTGAGTGCATGGAGGGCAGTGAAATCATAATGAAGGGGGGTCTGGGCAAGCCAGGGTTCCTGGCGCTGGTCACGGTCGGGTCGCGGACAGGCGCAGACGGGCTTGCCTTAGGCGCGCCTTCTGCGCACCAGGATCAATACCGCGCAGTGGTGGATATTAAGTAGGAGAGGGGGGCGGGAACAGCGGTAGAGAGGCAGGAGCGGGGACTATGTCGAGGTGGGAGGGGCCGCAGGGGCAGCAGCAGCAGTTGAACAGGCTCAACACAATGCAGAGGATAGAAATAAAAATAGAGACTCAGAGAGTCAGGCGGAACAGGAGATACTACAGTTGTAGTCACAGAGAAAGTAGCACAATACTAGAATTGCCAGGAGACTTGGGTGGGCTGTTGGTGTGAACCCTGACCTGCGGGGGCTGCTGGCACGAAACTTGATGGAATAGGAGATAATATACAGTTGCAGTAATGCGGAGGAAAAAACAGTCACAAGAGAAAGTAACACAATGCTAGAATCTCCAGGAGGCTGAGAGGGCTGCTGGTGTGAACCCTGACCTGCGGAGGACTCGAGGCTGCAACGGTGAGGAAGCCTCCACCCACCGCCTTCTCCAAACAACCCTTCCGCACCTATTTACTATCTGTTTAGAGCAGTGGCATAACGGAACTTGAGGGGGCCCCCTGCAAGATACGTGGAAGGCCCCCCTTCGGACTCAATCAGGAGCTCTCCCGCCAGGGTACTGTGCTGAGGGGACCCCCTGGAGCTTGGCCGCCCACACCGCAGGAGCTACGGGGGCCTATGTTATACAACTGTCTTAGAGAAAGTGGTAAATGGGAGTTGCCTTGCCCTTGGAATGGGGAACCGGCATGTGGAAAAGGAGCCTGTAATTCTGGATCTGCATGTAATTCCCCATTCTAAGGACAACACTTTTTTAACTGTGCCTTTTCACTGGTGCGCTTACAGCACCAAACCTGTGCCTCCAGTCCCAGAAATTTGGACACTCCTTAGAGAAGCAAACTGTTGTTTCTCTGGGGAATTTAGCACCTTTCCCAATCACAAAAATGTATACTACTATGCACTACTGTGTTTCTGTTCTTTTGAAAGAAAAGGGTTCTCAGGGGTTCATAGCTGCATTGCAGTGGATATTGAGGTGGACAGATCTGTTGTCCCATACCGCCTGCCTTCAATGGCTTGCAAGGAATTGCACTTCCATCACGAAGCAAATCAATATTCATTAAGCAAGCTCGCTGCGGCTCCATGCACACAGCTTCTTTTCCTTATGCTTTGCCTTTCAGACTGGGAGAAACAGCACTAAAGTCACAGCAAAAGCCTACTCCTTTCATTCTAAGTTCTGGTGGCCCGAAGACAAGAAGGTAAGTTGCTAAATATGTTACCAGTGGTCTTGAGTTCCGATCCCGCCTTCCCTTTCTTTGTTCTATCAAATTGTGCTATCTTGGCAACTCTTCATGTGTCTGTCTCTTCGTTCCCTTATCTGTTAAAATTGGGAGAGATTTGAAAAAGGCTGCATGCCTGTATGACAGCTCTCTGAGTTAACTCTCACTCTTGACATGCTTTGGGGCATATTTACGAGAAAATGTTGGCGCGCAAAGCTATGCCAAATTTGGCAGTGCAGCGCTCCAATATTTTCAAATGCAGGGATGCGCCATATTTACAAGAATACGGTGCACCCCTACGTTTCTCCCTGCTCTGCCGCTAAACTTAGCTGCCTAGTGCAAACACAGGCACCCTTGCACCATAGTGCACGGGTGCTTACTTTGCAGGGAATGATTGTTTATGCGCAGGAAGGGCCCCTTCATGCACATAAACAATCGCTAATGCCGATTTGTTACTTCTATATGTACTGCAGAATGCAGCACATATAGAAGTATTGAATCATCATTATTTAATGATTGTTTATGCACAGGATGGGACACCCACCTGCACATAAACAATCATTAATGGCGTATTGCTCTTTCCATGCATGCCGTAGAATGAAGAACACATAGAAAAAGCAAAAACGAGGAGAAATACATGTATTTCTCGCCATTGCCCTATTCTAATGCCAGCTCTTGTACGGTGTTCGTTTTTGGAGCAGCGTCAGAATTATACCTCCTTGTAAATCTGGGGCTGCAAAACTACAAGTGTTGTGGTGGAATGCCCACAGCAACACCCATTACACGCTCCTTTCACGCTAAGTGATGTGTGTAAAAGTGACTTATTCACAAGGTGGCGTTAAGCCCTAAAAAGTGGCTTATTGCTGCTTTGTAAATATGGAGAAGGGCATTGCACTGCAGGAACATCGTTAAAAGTGACCTTCTGGTGACTATATATATCCCTTTGTAAATATACCCCTTTGTGTTTTGAAGGTCCTGAAATGATATCCTCAAAAGGCAAACTTAGTTTCCCATCCTTATTAGGTCAGGGAATTGAAGACCTTAACATTTGAATACAGTAAAGTGTTATTTAAAGCAGTTAGAAAGTGTAATGGGGCAGTATGAAATACTGTATAAAATAAGGATTTGCAATGTGATTGGCCTCGCATTTGTGAGAGTTAGAGCTATTTGCGTTGTAAATGACAATGTCTTTTACCTACTTGTTTTGGTTTGGAGTGTAGTGGATGCATGAACAGAGATGCAGCTGTAGCACTGTCCAGAGGACTGAGCATGTGGAATTGCCACTGGGTACAGAGACACAGCTGCAGTACTGCCTAAAGGACTTAGAGTGAATAATTTCCACAGTGACCAGAGGGACAGCTGTAGCACTGCCTAGAAGACTTAGAATGGGGGGTTACTGACACGACGAGAGAAGCAGCTACAAACACTGTTTAGAGAACATAGAATGGGGTAATTACCGGCTAGACCAGAGAAACAGCAAGCAACACTGTCTGGAGGACTTAGAATGAGGACTTACCACTGTGACCAGAGACACAGTTTTGCCTAGAGGAGTTAGAATGGGGGAGTTACTGACAGGACCAGAGAAGCAGCTAGCAGCACTGTCTGGAGGACTTAGAACGTGGAATTACCACTGGGGACAGACAAACAGTTGCAGCACTGCCTATAGGACTTAGAATGAGGAATTACCACTGGGACCAGAGGAGCAGCTGCAGCACTGCCTGGAAGACTTAGACTGGGGAGTTATTGTCTGGACCAGAGAAGCAGGTAGCAGCACTGGCTAGACGACTAAGAATGATGAATTACCACTGGGAACAGACACAGCTGCAGCACTGCCTAGAGAACTTAGAATGGCGAATTACCACTGGGACCAGAGACATAGCTGCAGCATTGTCTAGAGGACTTAGAATGAGGAATTACCAATGAGGCCAGATAAGCAGGTAACAGCACTGTTTAGAGGACTTAAAATGTGGAATTTCTGACCGGACCAGAGACGCAGCTAGCAGCACTGTCTAGAGGCCTTAGAAAGAAGAATTACTGATGAGACCAGAGAAGCAGCAACCATAACTGTCTAGAGATGACTTAGAATGAGGATTTACCGCCGGGACCATCGAAGCAGCTAGCAGCATTGCGTAGAGGACTGAGAATGACAAATTTTGCACCAAAGGCCTTGGACAACCTTATTACAAGTCTATCGTACCTTGCTGCTCTCCCACATTTGTCAAGAAAGTAAACAACCCTATGTGAAGCTAGGCCCCAGTATTAATGATGCTTCTGCTGGAGGAGCTTCTAAATGGGCTGGGGTGCAATTCTTGCTGAAAATAGGGATCACCTGTCCAGACAGATACAGCAAGGACATACCATGCATCTACAGAAAAGGTATGCAGCATAGTGAGTGCAGCATACTGTCAAACTGTTCTGCATGCTCGGAGCCAATCCTGAGCTTTTCTAATGTAAAGATGGCCTTTGAACCTTATCAGAAGCATAAAAATGGTAATTAGATCCACAGACATAAATCATCTCCAGATATGGTGCAATCAATTACTGAGTTTCCTCATGAAATTGAGACACCTTTTCTGAATTACTAGCTAGCATTGAGGGTTGTGAAAACGTATTATTAGATAAGATTAAATCCAGCAAAGTAGCATTTTTAAGGAACAGTAGTGTCTCATTTCAGTGACAAACCGTGTATATTATACACTAATTTCTGTTTTGAAGATGAGAGGTTTCACAAAAATAAATTTAAATGACAATGTCAGTAAAAAAACATGAGAAGCATAGTCAAAACTGTAATGGATCCGGTCTAGGCACATACATGTCTAAAAACACGGTAGAACATTAACATATGTGCTGCACGTAAAATAAATTACTGGTCAAAATTGAATGCCTGCTTCAGTACTATACAACATGAACTATAAATAATATCTGGGATTTTTGAGCTCCGTTTTGGAGATATAACATCACCCACGGCTAGCATGACTGTGCATCCACTTGGCATTCTTTAACATGGGATACTAAAGTATACACAACATGGGAGCTGACGCTTTTACTTTCAAAATTAATTTCAACACAAAGCTGTTTTAAGAAGCAGCAAAAAGCACAGGGCGCCAATGATAATTTAGGTAGCAGTAGACAGGGACCTAGGTGCAAATTGAGGCCGACAGCGATGGTGCTATTTACCTTCTGACCCCAGGACCTCAGGGGAGGGATTTATGAGGCTCACAGAGTATCACACATAGGCCACCAATAGGGTTTAATTTAGGTCCAGTTGCCACTGTCAGCTAGGTATTCCCAGGAAAAGGCCTCTTGCAGTTTGATATCTCCCTATAGCGGCATAGGAAATCGGCCAGCTGACTCTTGAAGTCAAATTCTTTGTCATAGGTACAAGAGTGAGCAGATCCAGTCCTTGGGGGCTCCTCTCAGGTCACAGACAACAAGTCCTGTCCTTTTCTTGTCTTCAACAGTTCCAGAAAGTGTCCTCAGGTGGGTGCCTGACGATGTCACATTTAGGCCTGGCACGAGCTAGAGAGTAGGGGTGACTCCTGGACACTGCCTAACCAGTCAGGTAAAGGTTCCCAGGTCCTGTAGTATCTAACTTTGTAGAAGTTCCTGATTGCTTTATCACAAATAGGCTCAAAATGCAATGTGTCTGGGAACATCCAAGACTGTGAAAGTTTATGGCCAATCTAATCTTGGGCTCTGAGGGCTGGAGGTATGTGTGGTGAATGTACTATGGAAATACTAGTGTCCTTCCACATCTCAAACTAAAATCCAGGTTGAAGCAGGTACTGTATCCACAACAAACCCAGAGACTGAAGGCTGGTAGGGCACAAGCACAGTTCTTCAGCAACCAGACAAGGGATACACAATATTGTCTCTGCATCCTGTTCTCTGCCTTTCAAGTGTGCCACTAGTGCTACATGTGGCTCAACAGACCACCTGTCTAGCAGGATTTGACAATGTAGTAACAAAAAGTATGCCCCCAACTCCCACCCTGCATATTCTGTGGAAATCAGAGGAGTCATGTCTGCTCATTCAGATTAGCCTAATTGCTCCGGGGGGGGGGGGGGCATTTCACACATATTCAAGGGTGAGCACAGACTGAGAGCTGACAAAGGCTTATGTTAATTAGCCTTCTGATGGTTCAGGCAGCTAAAGGGTGATTCATAAAGTTTGTTTGGTCTTAATATTTGTTAAAAATACAAATTCACTATTGAATTTCATTTTTTTTGTGAACATCTTTTTATTAACTTTGCTTGTGATCTATTCAATATACAACAGTATTCATATGGCATGAAGGAGAATAACTTTTCATCATACAAACGGAGGCAAGAAAAGGTGATACATTGGACTGATTACACTTATACCCCATGCCCCTCCTCCCCATGTGGCTCGGTATTTCTCAGATATCGGTTCCATTTTGGAACCTCTATCCCGATTTGCGGATGCTATTCTGTGCCCCTTGGCACAGGCCACCAACACATACCTAAAAGACACTAAAGCGGTACTCCAATTGTTACAAACCTTACCTTTTGACCCCACAATCCAGCTGCTACTGAGTTTGGATGTGGAGAGCCTGTATACTAGTTTACCACATGATGAAACACTCTACATCATCGAGGAAGTTTTGTTCTCCACTCCATGGAAATATCAAACATCTAGAGGTGTGGTTCTCAAGTGCATTTCCATTGCCCTCACAAACAATGTTTTCGAATATGAAACTACACTATACTTACAGAGCCACGGTACCAGCATGGGGAGCACCTTTGCTCCTAGCCTGACCGGTCTCTACGTCCACCACTTGGAGACACAAAAAAATCCTTCACGCAAATAACCCCTTCAGGAACAACATACTAACATGGAGGTACTACATAGATGATATTTTTGTCATCTGGGAGGGCGACCTGCACTCTGTGACACAGTTTATGGAGTTGCAAAAACCACAGTTGGTGGACAGAATGTAGAACAATGTCATACATTCACCCCAGTACTGAGATCTGGGCCTAAATCCATCATTTTTTTGCACTCCACACCACCCCAGTTCAGACATGGCCATATGCAAATCAGTCTGACCCTGCGCCTCATGGGAACAGTCAAGCTCGAACTGCCAAGCCATGCCTTCCCTGGACCGGAAACAAGATTCCGAGGACCGGTTTCTGGCATTCCAGCCGTCTTCAGCCCGGCTTCCTTGAATCCAGTGGTGTGGAGAGCATGGGACTCACGTCTGAGCATACCCATCCCACTCGGGGTGACAAATGCAAAAACCACAGTTGATTGACAGAATGTAGAACAATGTCATACATTCACCCCAGTACAGAGATCCGGGCCTAAATCCATCGTTTTTTTGCACTCCACACCACCCCAGTTCAGACATTACCATATGCAAATCAGTCTGACCCTGTGCCTCATGGGAACAGTCCAGCCCGAACTGCCAAGCCGTGCCTTCCCTGGACCGGAAACAAGATTCCGAGGACCGGTTTCTGGCATTCCAGCCGTCTTCAGCCCGGCTTGCTTGAATCCAGTGGTGTGGAGAGCATGGGACTCACGTCTGAGCATACCCATCCCACTCGGGGTGACAAATGCAAAAACCACAGTTGATGGACAGAATGTAGAACAATGTCATACATTCACCCCAGTACAGAGATCTGGGCGTAAGTCCATCTTTTTTTTGCACTCCACACCACCCCAGTTCAGACATGGCCATATGCAAATCAGTCTGACCCTGTGCCTCATGGGAACAGTCCAGCCCGAACTGCCAAGCCATGCCTTCCCTGGACCGGAAACAATTTTCCGAGGACCGGTTTCTGGCATTCCAGCCGTCTTCAGCCCGGCTTGCTTGAATCCAGTGGTGTGGAGAGCATGGGACTCACGTCTGAGCATACCTAGCCCACTCGGGTTGACAAATGCAAAAACCACATGGCTTGGCAGTTTGGGCTGGACTGTTCCAATGAGGCACAGGGTCAGACTGATTTGCATATAGCCATGTCTGAACTGGGGTGGCAGAGTGGGCTAAAGAACGGTGATGGATTAAACCCAGATCTTTTGACTGGGTGTGAGTGTTTGGTTGATTCAGATGCTCCTTCCATCACCACCCCCTTTTGTACAGTTTATGGAGTGGCTCAATATACAGAATGCATATCTGAAATAAACTTGCTCTGTCACACGAAATGCTGATGTTCCTGGACCTAAACATCTATCCAGAGGGTGGATTTCTAAAGACTACCACTCACTTTAAACCTACCACGAGAAATTGTCTCTTACGATACAAGAGCTTTCACCCACAACACCTTCAAGACAACCTACCGTATGGTCAATTCCTCTGTCTCAGAAGGAATTGTTCTGATGTGGGTGAATATAAAACACAAGCGGCAGACCTCAAATGGAAACTCCAACAGAGAAATTATCCTGTCCCTGTAATCAACAAAGCCATGAAGAGAGCCTGGAACAACAACAGAGAGGCTCTCCTGGAAGAAAAATAGCAGAAGGAGCCTAATAACAAGAGACCCATATGTGTGACCACCTACAATACACATTCCAATGAAATCTCAAAAATCATAAATAAACATTGGCGTACTTTGGTGTGTGGTGATCTGGACTATGAGAAACTCCTCTTTGCACAT
Organism: Lissotriton vulgaris; assembly: GCF_964263255.1. Taxonomy (NCBI): domain Eukaryota; kingdom Metazoa; phylum Chordata; class Amphibia; order Caudata; family Salamandridae; genus Lissotriton; species Lissotriton vulgaris. The sequence continues at coordinate 1,243,812,509 of NC_141687.1, read as the reverse complement.
AGGCGAGGTAGAAACCTTTAAAGACATTCTAGTCAACACTCGTCCTCAAAAAAAAACAACCAGAACAACCCACACTACACAGGATACAGGGTCACCATCCCTGTGGTAATTGCAACAGTTGCCACTTAACAAAGAAAAGCAGACTTCTGGCTTTTAGGAACGGAACTACATGGGATCAAAGAAAGTTTACGAACTGTAATAGTAATCATGTCATATACATGATTACGTGCCCATGTGGCCTCGAATATATTGGAATGACAACAAGACCAGTCAAAACCAGAATCAATGAGCACAAGAGCAATGTAAGGTGCAAGAAAAGCACTACAAAAATGTTAACACACTTTTTGAATCCAATGCACTGTGTAAACGACCTAAACTGGACCATAATTGAACAACTACCCTCCAAGCAAGGCCATTTTGAAAAAGAGCAACGCTGGGTGTTCCGGCTGGGCACCCACTTGATTGGCCTCAACTATGACATTCAGTGGGGTCAGCTGAATTAACTATGTCCCCGACTCGTATTTCTTGGAATTAAGATAACATGACACCGGTACCACCTTCTCATGGTGTCTTGGCTGGTGATAGGTCACTTTCAAGGGCTACTGTGATTTGGGCTCCTAAGGTTTGTGTTTTATCCATACTAACTTAACCTTACATAGTACACACATGGGTGCCAAAATGACGTTTTTTATACTATTTCTTTAGTGTGCCTGACGCCCTTATACTTCTGAACTAATGGCCATTATACTATTTTTGAGTATGCCTGATGCCCTTATACTTCTGAACTAATGTTCATTAGACTGAGCACACCACAACCACCATTCGTAATTTCAAGTGTATATATCATGCGAGAATCAGTCTCTGTAATTAAGAGCCATTATGATCCCTCGGGTGACAGTACCATCCATTTTTATTCAAAAAACAAACCCATCGTTTTTTGTAAGGATATAAAGCATTTTAAATAAAATAAGCGAGTCCTTCACGGACCACGCTTTACACTAGCTCAATTTTGCCGACTGTAAGCACACCGCCAATGCATTCCGCAGTTGCCACACGCTCATATGCAATACCCGAGACACTCTGCCATTGGGGTTGCACAGGCGCGATAGCCGCACCACGCTCTGTGCATGTGGCGCTTTCAGCATACTACCCGGGAGGTAGTCACAACTTTACTGGCAGTCCGGAAATGCCTTATATGGCTCACAAATTTTCCCGTTTTTTGGGCCAATTAACAATTCACAGTGATTGGTGGGCATACTTAAGGTGATAATACCGGGTTCTTCTCACTACCAGCGGAGCCGCGGTCGGGGGAAGTAAGGCGTAGGAATTCCCGTGTAGCAGTGAGTATAATTAACCACTGAGCAACCTTGGTTGCCACCACCAAAAGTAAGTGAATACTGGGTGTTCATGTAAACTGAGCACTATACCTTATTTTTACAGGGTGCAAAATAGCACTGCAACCCCACCGTTTGGAGGCTCATGGTGCCAACCATGACTTTGGCAGCAAGTATGCTTACAATTGTTTTTTTTCCCCAAATGGCTAAAAAGATTAGATTCCTGTCCTAACATCTACACATGATAATGAACTAGAGTGTGTATTTTATGTTAAGAGTTGTGTATGTCTTGTCTCTGTTCCTTTTTTACAGGGCACACCACCACAATAGGATGACATATTATGTCTAGCAGTTGTTGCCCTCACAATTTTTTAGGTCACTGAACTTTCACCTTTGGATATTACATCAATAATACCAAAATATTCTCCTCTTGTGTTCTTTTGCCCTCTTTTTTCAGGTTCTCAATGCAGAAACTTCTGAATAGACAAGTAGGTACATACTAGCCTTTTTTTAGTTTAATTTCTGTAAATCGGTCCGATATTTTCGAAGGACGTGAATAAGGTGGGGATCTGTGCACCCAGTCCTGAAGAAGAAGCCTACCTTTGAAACATGTCGATGCACACACGTGGTGTTGTACATTAACATACAAAATACCTCACAATCACCCTTTTAATAGTACCAGTACGGGGGGCATTGAAGTTTTTGTAGACCTCACGTTCCAGGTACTTTTTAACCTCACTTTATCACTCTTCGGAACCCACCACTAACGTATACACACTAAACCTCACATGCACCACACATAGTCAATTAATAAAAGTGCTCCCGCGTAGTCGCCGGTTAGCAGCACGCCGCATCCTGTAGAGGGGTGCGAAGACCCCAATGATGAAGCATGACACCAAGGGTCCTTTTGGTGTGTGAGGGGTATTTAAAGAACACAGTGTGCTCCCCACCATTGTAGGGACCACTCAAATAAAATCTAGATGTGGATTCTTTTTGTTTAAATAATTCTGTAGAGGGAGACCGAATCCACTTTTTCTCTCCTCTCCCCTGTTGTTATATTTATTATGCAACTTACTAGTCTTCATAATGAAGGTTTTTACCTTTCAAAAAGGCTTATTTTGAAAGGTTGTTTGACAGGTTTGATACTATCAGAGTCAGACTATATAGGGTATGCCTGAAGCCATGCTTACATTGCTCCTGTAGTGAAGGGCACAATGGGTTCTACAGACCATTAGTGGCATTTAACTCTAGGCCCTGGAAACACTTTTTACACCATATGCTAAGGATGTATATGACAGTTAAATTTACCAATCAAGAATAAGCCAATTTAAACATGGTGAAAAGGGAAGCAAAGGCCATTTACTACTGGTTAGCAGGGGTAAAGTGGAAAGAGTTTTAGAGTCAGCAAATAAAAATAGGGTCCAGCAAAGCTGGAAAAGCTAGAGTGACCGTGCAGAAAAGGGAGATTTTCTACAATGATACACAAAACACTGCACTTTATACAAGGTGTAAACAATGGTGACAGGATGTATTGAATCACAGGTGAGGCACGTCAGCGGGTAAAGTCTGAATTACTTACTGGCATCTACATTACTTCTAGTCCTACCAGTACTTGTCCCAATCATTACTCATGAGATCAAATTTCACCTCGAGACAGGAAGCTGTTAATAAATCTCCAACCACCCCAGCTCAGTACCTTAAATACGATAAGCTTCCCAGCATTGTCCTGCCATTCCAAGCATAGAATAAATGTCAGGCCAGTCAGGAGTCAGTTTGTTGTGACTGGGAAGAGGATGGGTAGGACTAAGAGTAATAAAGATTATGGGCAAGTAAAAAGGACATTATCTCTATGTCAGTCATCCTTGCCTCAGTCATCACTCTTGAAGAATACTCATACATAATGAATTTTAAAGTATTATAACAAATGATAGAACATTAAAATAAAGCACAGTAAAAGCAATCATTCAATGCATCATACAGTGATTAATTAATTGAATACCATCCTACATGACAGAGCAGATTTAAGCACATCTACACCTAATGTTCTGCCCTCTTTCTCTAGATTTTGACTACATAAGGAAGAAGAGAGTCCAAGAGGCTGCTCTACAGATATCTGCAAATGGAACCTCATGAACTTCTGCCAATGAAGCAGCCAAACAGAATAGATGTACCTTGAATTCCAGATGGAAGCGAAATTTCAGCTAAAGAGTATGCTATGGCAGTGATAGAAATAATCCACCCGCCAATTGAGACATACAAGTCTTTATTACTATGAGCTGCTGTTCCATACGTTACAAATAAGAGATCTGGTGATCGAAATGAATGTGACCTATCTAAATAGACTATGAGAACTTGGTTTACAGCCAGAAAATAAAATGTATTTTCTTCTGCAGTAGAAGGGATGGATAAACACTGGAAGACTGCCTCTGGCAACCTATGAATAGAACAGTGAACTTTAAAGTAAATGTCTGGTTTGTAAATAGAACAACACCATCCACCTGAATTGACAAAAAACAAGCCACACATATCAGACCTCCCAGCTCACCAATGCTTTGAGCCAAGCTAACACTGCAAGAAAAACTTTAAATCTATTTCAGAAAGAGCTTCAAATGGATATTTCTGTAACACCCTTAAAATCAAAGGGAGATCCCAAGATGGAGAAAACGGTTGAGCTATAGGATTAGGAAGAGAGAAATTATTTATTAGGCGAGTGGCTAGTATTTCACTATCACCTAGCATAGCCAGTGCTCAGGAAATGCTTCAATCACTTCCAGTTGAGCCCTCAACTTGGCTATTGACAAATAGAGGAGCAAGCCATCCCATAATAAAGTGCAACACAGAGGAAATATCACCATCTAAAGGGGAAAGTGGATGACTATTGCATCACTTTTGTAAAGTATTCCAATGATGGTAATAAGCGTAAGGACTAAATGCATTAATAGACTTTTTGATAGCTTCTGCTATTTTCTGTGGTATATGGTACCAGAATACAATGGCCTAAAAATCATCTGACAAAAATATTGTGTTTTAGCTACAATTTGCAGAAATATCACCCTGTTGGACGTCATAGTAGAACACGAACATCTAATTGAGTGATATTTTTGAAAACAACATTTAGGCCACATTTTTTGTATGTCAAACAATAGTTTTGTTATCAATATGTTGACATACGACCTTCTATTGTAATGGCTTGCCTTTCAACCTTATCCTTTCAATCTCCAGACTGAAAACGTGATTCTCCCTGAATGAATATCAACTAGATGTGTAGTGGGCATGGTACTAATGGTAGTAGTCTCTAGGAACAGATTTGACAGAGATCTTAGCAGAGGAAATCAAACTTTCCTTGGCCAAAATGTGAATTTGGGAACCAGATGAAATTAGGGGAAGGCATGAAGCGGTTTCTGAGGCTCTGTTACACTTAATTCATGTACCGCTCTCGCTCCCATCACCAGATATCGAGAACAGAACCTCAGGAGCTGAGCATTGGATGAGGATGTGAAAATATCCAGAAAAAGAGTCTCAAACCTGCCGGCATATCTTTTAAAAAAAGTTTGGGAACAGAGAAATATCCTGGGAGGCACACAATATCCTGTTCGACTGATTGGCTTGACTATTGTTTGTTCCCTTGATGTGAGCTGCTGACAGAACCAATAAATCGAAGTCTGCCCAGGTACACAGATGATTCACCAACAGACCTCATGATTTGGAATGCATCCCTCCATGATGATTTATTGATGGCACAATTACAGTATTTCCCTATCTCTCTTGAATATGTTGCTTTCAGGTATGAGACTGAAAATATTTTGGAGCCCTCCGGATGATCTGACAATAGCACAACCACCACAATGGGAGACGGGAGTAGCAATAGATGAACAAAAAGTTCTTGGTCACACCGGGTGCCCGTCAACTGATGAGGCCTGAACCCTCAGGCTTGCAGCAGGGGCTGGCGTGGTGAATTGAGGCGGTCTCTTCTGCAGTGTGGCCCCAATGGACGAGTACCATAGAGCTGAGGCACCCCAGAGAGAGGCCTATTGTGGACAGATGCTTTGCCTAGCCAGATGGCATGCGGCCTGAGGGGGAAAAACCAGAGGAGGACCCCATGCGCAAAGAGGAGGTTAGTGTGCTCATCTGTGGGACACCGCAGGCCAGCGATCATCCCGCAGATGGTCCGTGGTGTAACTGGTCAGAGAACGGGCGCCCTCCCCCTCAGCTGAACTAAGAGAGAGATGAAGTGCCACAGAATCCTCTGGGGGCCGTGGCAGGTACTCCAGCAAGCATTGAGGGCTGGTGCTGGTGCCTAACGACTGGGAGGGGCCCCACTCTTTGTCCAGCTTACCGATGGGCCTCATCGGTAAGCTGAGCACCACCTCGAGGATCTCTCCTGGCTCAAGAACAGCACCCATGAGTACAACAGCACCTGGAAGGCCTGGCTGAATGAGCACGGCAAGAACCTCAGCAATAGCGAAAAGATCATGTTCTGTAAATATGCAATATATATTAGTCAATCCCTAATTGTCGCAACTTTTCTTAATATGTAATCTGGAGTGATTTTGCAAGTTGTGCATATGTAACTCTAACCACGAGTATCTGTAGTAGACGTATGTACTTGCTACCATTCTTTTCGACTTTAGAGTTTATGTGTTTGTATCTTTTATGTAATTGAAGTACTCTGAAGTCCTTATGTAATGTAACTGGTTCTAGTGTAAAGCGTTCTGACACCTTCGGGTGCTTATATAAAAACGCATAAATAATAATAAGCTGTTGACAATTCTCTCCAACTGGAGGATAAAACACGTTCTACCAAGGACCATTGTGTTTGAGGTGAGAAAGAACCCAGAGTTGTTCCCCTTCAAAAGAAGCTGGCATCTATTGTTATCACCTCTGGAGGATCCTGTTGCAGAGGACGTGACTTGGAGTTGGGCAGATGATCCAACCCGGAAAGAAGGGAGTATCACAACTCTTGAGTCACTGGTCTCATGGTCCCAAAATTGGGTGATGTAGGATTCCAAAACCCATGTACATGTTATCACAAAGGATACACATGCAATTGTTTCTGCCTAAGGCACAGAAAGCACTAGGATGCCTGGCCTCACCTTGGAGGTGCCCAGTAAGGGGGCATCTCACAGGGAAAGCCAGGAAGGGTTCCACAGCGGTATACAGCGCCAAGATACCTTTCAGGTGATAGTGCGCTTTACAAGTATACACACATTTACATTTACACTGAAAACACAAGCTAGCATGAGAGCTCAAGCAGCGGAGACTGGGGCAGATGAGATCTCCAGTAGGGAAAAGAAACGTAGACGTAGCCATAGTGCTCTTGCTTCTGGTAAGAACAACTTGTTAAGATCTGTAACAATACATGCCCCAGTGAACGTCAGTTCCTGTGAAGGTGACAACTGCTCTTCTGCATGTTGAGTAGAAGCCCATGTTGTTGTAGACATGAACATAGCTCTTTGGGCCACACAAGAGAGCATGAAGGAGCCAATCAACAAGGTAGGAGTAAATCAACCACCCTTATGGATGCAAAAGAGCCTCAAGTCACACCTGGAGTGACCTTTTTGGTAAACACGTGGAAGGGCTGATTTCAGGCCAAATATTAAACACTCTTATTTGCAAATGATTCTTCTTGACACCGAAGCTAACAAACTTCTGAGGAGGGACCCAGGGAGAGCCGTGCGCGAGCCGGTCTCTCCCTGGGTATGTTCGCGCGAGGACGACTGGGCGCAGGACAGGTGTGCCTTGATTGAGGGAAGTTATAAATGGGTCTAGGGCAGGCGGGAAAGGAACGCGCTAGTGGGAGGCTGGAGAGGGAGGTTCTTTTGCCCTGTTCCTGGGTTTCTGGGGCATGGACGATTCTGTTTTCCCCACCTGATATTCACCGCCCCCCCCCCCCGGCAAGTGGTGTTGTAGTAGGCTGCCCAGGTTTTGGGGATGTTTTTCCTCTGCTCGGTCTGGGTTTGCATTGGCGGGGGGGGGGAGCGTTTCTTCGAGCTGTGTTGCTCCCTCGTGACCTGTCAGCGCAGCCCATTCCCTCGGGGCTCCGGATCGGGGCTTTTTTGGGCCCTTTCTGGTTTTCAGCAGGCCAACTGTGCTGGTTTGGAGGGGGCGGGCTGGGGGGGTGCCTGCGCCATCCAGTCCGGTTGTTTTTCCCGGAATTGCGTGGGGGCCCAGTTCCTTGCAGGGTGGTCTGGCGGGCGGCTTTGGTGGTGGCCAACGGGTTGTGCCTTGTCCTGGTGGGTCTTCTGTGGGCTTTACCCTTGGCTCCAGTGGGGTTGTCACTCTCGCTGTTTTATCGCAGTCTGGCTCGAGCGGCCCGCGTTTCCCGGTTTCGGCTCCAGCTGGTCGGCTGGTGGCTGGTGTGAGAGGCTTGCGGACTGACCCTACGGCTGTTCCATGTGGGAAGGGGGTCCAGGAGAGTTATATGGAGCGGATTTCTCTTCTGCAGCGTTGAGCCCAGTGCGCCATACTGACATTTATGGGCAATATTAAGATGGAGGAGTTGGTGATGGGGCTCTGCCTAGTGGCAGTACGCAGTTTTCTTTTTTCTGGTGATGTCTTACAGTTAGATATCCCTGATGATGATTTGGGTGAGGGGGAGTTGAGGGAGAAGGATGTTGGGCTTTTGGCAGCACGGGCCCAAACAGGGTGGGGTGGGGCAATTCCCTGATCCTCGTATCTTGCAGGGGTCACGTGCGGACCACGCAACAGTACGAGAGTCAGCGAGGAGTCGTCCAACTCAAGGGGATCCTGTGGTGCTTCCTCAGAAGTTATCACAGTTGCCAAAAAGGTAAGGATGGGTGGTGGTCCGTTTGGAAACGAGGGATGATTCTCCCTGCTGAGCGTACCAGATCTATTGGTACTGGTGATGGGGTTATTGAGGAGCGAGTTGCTCTAGCACCGCTGCTTGTGCGGCATGCGGAGGTGAACGGAGGATAGTATCCTTCCCAAGAGTTTGCATTATTTCTCATTTGTCTACGTAAACTAAAATGTAGGGTCTGGGATGGCGGAGGATAGTATCCTTCAGAAGCGATTGGCAACAAGGGGAGAGTCTCCCTGATAAACGTACAAGATCTATTGGTACTGGTGATGGGGTGTTTGAGGAGCGAGTCGCTCGAGCACCGCTGCTGGTGCGGCAGACGGAGCTGCATGATACTGTTGCAGGGGATGTTTCCGCCAGTGGGCCTGTGCGGACAGGGGACTCAGCGGCACCTAAGAAGCAGGTGGCGGAGGATAGTATCCTTCCTAAGCAATTGCCTTATTCTGGTGTTGGGATGCCTTTTGGGTCTCCTTTATCGGAAAAAATTAAATCCAGGAGCTGGGATGGCGAGTTTGTTGATGTGTTCAGGCTCCTGCATCGTGCTGTGCAGGCTAAGGCAGGGTCTAAGGAAGAAGTCTTAGAGTTGGCTCGGCGGCCGCGAGTCCCGAAGTCTCTTGAAACTTGGACCAAGGGTGGGGTACAGGGGGCAGAGGACAGCCTTCGCACTTTGTTTCCAAGGGCTCCAACTCCTATTAAGGTTGAGGTTTTGACTTGTGGTTGAAGGAATGCCCCGATTTGGAGGCGGCCGAGACTTTGTCCTGGGGTTTTTTCAGGGTAGGTTTCCTGATTGGGTAGCAGGGTCCTCGGTTGGGTCGGTGGTCTGATACTATGAAGTCCGCCAAAGAGTGCCCCCAGGTTGTGCAGAAGAAGTTGGAGTCTGAGCTTGCTGCGGGGGAGATAGCTGCTCTTTTTCTTAGCTGTCCTTTACCGGATCTGATAGTTTTCCCTCTGGGTGTTGTCCCCAAAACGGCGGCTGGGGAGTTTCGGCTCAGCCACCATTTGTCCTGGCCGGAGGGTTCCTCTATCAATGATTTCATCGACCCGGCAGATTCTAGAGTGTCATATGCTTCGGTGGATGACGCCCTGAGGCTGTTTTGCACCGCAGGCCCTGGTGCTCTGCTGGCGAACAGTTACATTCAATCGGTTTTCGCCTTCTGCCCATTCATCCTTGGGATTTTGGTCTTTTGGGTATGCACTTTGGGGGACATTTCTATGTTGACAGGGTTTTGCTGAGGGGCTGTTCAGTGCCCTGTGCCCTCTTTCAGATTTTCAGTGCTTTTTTGCAATGGCGTTTTCACTTTCATCAGTGGCCATGTTTTGGTATGTCATTATTTGGATGATTTCCTTTTCGTTGGTGCGGGTCGGTTTGGGCAGTGTCATTTGGCCCTCGAAATCTTTTCAGGCTATGACCGCGGAGCTCTGGAAGGTTCAGAAGCTGCTGGGGTACTCGCATTTTGCGTGCCGCATGGTTGTGCGGGTCGGACGTTTTGTCGGCGTCTGGGCTTGTCACTGTCAGGAGCCAGTCTTCCTCAGCATCAGGTGCGCCTTACCGCATCTGTCCGTGCTGATTTGGGTATCAGGTTGCAATTTTTGCAGGATTTCAACGGCGTGTCCTTGTTTGTTGCGGACGAGGACATTATCTGGCAAGTGCCGCTCTTCATGGACGCTTCTGGAGCCAACGGCTTCGGCATCTTTTGGGTTGGGCGTTGGTGCGCGGCTGGCTGGCCTGTTCATTGGCAGGGCAAGGACGCAGCATTGCTTTTTAGAACTGTTCACTTTGCTGGCGGCTCTGTACATCTGGGGGGAAGATTTCTGGAACTGATCTGTGTTGTTCCACGTGGACAATATGGCGATGGTTGACCTTGTTCACAGGCAGAGTGCACGGGATTTGCGTGTGTTGAAACGGTTGCGTGCTTTCATGTTGCGGTGTTTTGCATCTGACTATTGTATTCGAAGCTTCTAGAACCGACAGCAATCCCACAGTCCGTATGGGCCTTGGGGGATTAAGAGTCCAACGGTTTGTTGAGCATTCCGTGGCTGACACCACCCGTCGGAGCTATTTACAGGTTTGGAGGGCCTTTTTTGCAGTTTGGTTAGAACACTTTTTTCGGTCAGGCCCCGGTGGGTTTTGTCTGATGAGCATTTTTTGTTGCATTTTGTTTGCATTTTGGTGGACAGAGACCTCTCCCACTTGACTATTTCGGGTAAGATGGCGGGGATCTCTTTTATGGGCAGCTTCGGTGGGGGGGGGATCCTGTTGCGGGGGGTGCTGGTCAGGAAGGTTTTGGAAGGTTTGGGTAGATTGCAGGCCGGTGCCCAGAGGCTGCGGCAGCCGGTGAATTTTTGATTTGCATCACCTGATGTTATCCCAGTTGGCTGCCTGCTGTTATGACGCTTTTGAGTGTCGGGAATTTTTTCACTTGTGTCTTGCGTGGTTCTTTTTGGGGCATTCCGTGCTTCTGAGTTGTTGGGTTTGAGCAACAGGGCGGGTATGACTAGAGGTGGAGTGGTGCTGGAACAAGACAGGGTTCGCCTCTGGTTGCGAATGTCTAAACAGATCAGTTGGGTAGGGGTACGTGGGTTTTCTTGGGGCGGAGCGGTTTCCTTTCTTGTTGTCCTGTGGGGGAATGGGAGGTTTTCTTGGCGTCCCCTCATTCTACACCGGGGGTAATTTTTTTCTGTCACGCTGCTGGCAGTCTGATTGTTGTTTCGCAGTTGTTGGCTGTTCTGAGAAAGGTGCGGTTGGGTCTGGGGCGGGATCCTTTTCAATTTGGTACTCATTCCTTTTGGATTGGGGCGGCGACGGAGGCTGCCAGTTTGGGGTGGGACTGGTCCCAGATTCGCAGAATTGGGTGTTGGAGGTCGAGATGTGGCGAGAAGTATGTAAGAAATGACTCGCCTTTGTTTTTTCCTAACATTTGTTTTTCTCCTAGGTCCTTGGCACATATAAATAAAGACGCCTGGGTGTGCACCATGGTGATCTGGTCGGAGTTCGTGCCACGCTTCCAATGGATTGGGGCAAGGAATTATTCAGCCAGCGAAAAAGCACGGGAAATGAGTGAATCGTTCTATGAGACTGTTTTGTACAGATTTATGTATTTATTGTTTGGCTCACCCTCATTTGCAAATTTCTGAGTAGCATTTATTTTGCGGGGAGGGAGTCCCCCTGTCTCAATTGGGTCTTTCCTTTTTCTCTTTTGGAGTTGTGTGATTTACTAGATAAAGTACTGGACGTGCAATTGTGGTGTTCCCCGACCCCCCTTTTTTCTTTGCTTTTGGGTGGGGCAGGAAAACTCTAAAGGTTTTCCTGGGTGGCGGTTTCTAGTGGGGGGTGGGCAGCCTGGAGCGGGTTGGTCCATCCTCAAAGGGCAGTTAAAGGAAATGAGGGGGTATTCTTCAAGAGTTAGTTGTTTCTGGTTTGGGTTAGGTTTAACTTGGTGGGGGGGGTTACTCCTAGGTAGGGATGCTTAGTGTAACTGGAAGATTTGGATTTTATTAATTATTAAATAAATGTGTTGGAAAGATGTTTGATTTACACACCTGTCTTAAATAAAGTGGCCTTTCTTGCTCTCAAAGAGGTGGTGGACAGTGTTTTCTTGCGCGAGGAGGGACCCAGGGAGAGCCGTGCGCGAGCCGGTCTCTCCCTGGGTATGTTCGCGCGAGGACGACTGGGCGCAGGACAGGTGTGCCTTGATTGAGGGAAGTTATAAATGGGTCTAGGGCAGGCGGGAAAGGAACGCGCTAGTGGGAGGCTGGAGAGGGAGGTTCTTTTGCCCCACCCACCCTTCCCCCTTTTTTCTCTAGGTTTTCCCCCCATTTTTGCAGTATTTTCGGCACTGTTACGGCCTTCTGGCCTTGCCACTTTAGGACAGGTGTCTTGTTCTTTTGTAGGCGGTTTCTAGTGGGGGATGGGCAGCCTGGAGCGGGTTGGTCCATCCTCAAAGGGCAGTTAAAGGAAATGAGGGGGTATTCTTCAAGAGTTAGTTGTTTCTGGTTTGGGTTAGGTTTAACTTGGTGGGGGGGGTTACTCCTAGGTAGGGATGCTTAGTGTAACTGGAAGATTTGGATTTTATTAATTATTAAATAAATGTGTTGGAAAGATGTTTGATTTACACACCTGTCTTAAATAAAGTGGCCTTTCTTGCTCTCAAAGAGGTGGGGGACAGTGTTTTCTTGCGCGATATTTTACCTGTATTCTGCAGGTGCCTCAATCTGTTGAACCAGCTTCCGGAATGCTTCTGTTTAAGCGACATTTTGAGCACGCGCAATGAGTCATCCCGTGGTGTTCTTCAGTAGATATGCATACAAACCGTCCTCACACAGTGACAAAACTCAGAGCCTGAAACTAGGCACCGCCATGAGGCTCAGAACCGGAGCGCTGCTAGTCAAAGAAATACTTAATGAAAAGCATCTTGTCGGATCTGCCGCTCACCTTTCAGAGGTAGTTCTGATGTGTCGACTCCTGTAAGACTGAATGAGTAGGATCCACATTTTCTTGCACTTTTAATCCCGCACGGCTCCTTTCTTTTACCCCAAGCCAGGCAGAGGAGGACCGAAGACGAGAGACGAAACGAGGCGGGTTTAAGACCAGCATGGACCCCTCCATGCAACTTACCAAATCAGTTTATTAAGAGAAAAAAGAAGGAGGGCGTTGGGAATAACAGCCTATTCAGGGTATCCACACGGATTGGTCAGAGCTTTCTTCTCAGCTTCCTGAAAGCTTTCCCCTCTCTCCTGTGATACTTACTCACCCACCTCATGGGAAACGACTGGGACATGAGGATGAGAGCCACAGAGGTAATACTGGCGTGCATAATGGGAATGGCTGCATGAAATATAGCATGTGAGCAACCTTCTGCAGGGAGCAGCATGTAACGGTTGAGGCCCAAATGCCGGGAACTGTCCATCTCGCGCGAGGGATCCCTTCAGGAGACAGAGCGCAGCACGTGCCCCTCTTCCTTCCGGCCTCTTTCAAAATGATGAATAATTTTCTCCCTGCTGCTGCGCAGTATCACGTGAAGGGTCTTTAATAACTGTCAGCGTGCAACACCTGCCTCAGACTTGATGATGGCTGAGAGTGAACGAGGGCGCAGTTGCACATCCCATTAGAGTCCTGGGCAGCAACTTGCTCTGTAAAGCAAGGCAAACATGGCGGTCGAGGGGGGGAAGAGGTGTGCCCGAGCCAACAATCATAGAGCCCAGCACGAGCCGATTCCTGAAAACATATGCTATGTAATTCGTATAACAAACATCATGTATAATATGATAAAGGCTCTGCAATTTTTTTTAAAAAAGTGTATTTATTTAGCTTGTGAAAGCGTTGGCATTAATAGGGCACACTTATAGCACTGCACTTAGAAGTGTTTATTAAAAGTGATAGTTTTGTGCAACTGGTAGTCTGAACTCACATTTTTGAAAGTGCTTTCATACACCATAATGAAGAAAAACAGAGTTTTGGTGCAATACATTTTTTGCCTAAAATCACATAATTCAAGCAGGGAAGACACAATTTAGCCCGGTTTTAGAGTCTTCACTTTGTACAGATCAGCCAGGAAAATGTGCATCTATTTATTTTTTCTTAAGTTAAGGGTTTGTTTTTACCTCTTAGAGCAGTTGTTAAATATAATACAAACTGAAACACCTAGAGCTTTACATGAGCACCAATTACATTACACAATGCCACATGCATTATTTGTATCCATAGGAGATTGAGGGCTTGATTACGAGACTGGCGGTCCGCGAACGGCCAGACTTGTGGGGCGGAAGTGACGGTCTCTCGACCGCCCTATTACAATAAGGGCAGTTGGGACGCCAATGCCCTGCCTCAGACACCAGGGAACCTCCATTTCCTGGCAGTGGTGCGGCAATGTAGAGGTAGTACTATGCTTGGCGAGACTGCTGTGGTTCCGCCAAGCATATTATACGTTTTCTCTCCACCACGGTTTTCATGGAGGTTCCTCCTCCATGAAACTGTGGCAGAGAGAGGAAACAAAGGGGGCCCTACAGGGCCCCCTGGGGCCTCACACCATGTGGATACACACAGGGGCACAACATATGCCCCCCTATGTGCATGCACACCAGTTCCTGCACAGTGGGGACTTTACAGAATTGGATATTGGCATGGACTTTACAGTCCATGCCATGTAGGAACTGGTTTTGGCTTTCCCATTTACCACCATGGGAACATTAAAAAAGCCCGCCAGACAGGGGCGGATTGGCACTGCGGGCACTCGGGCATGGGCCAAAGGGCCGGTGTCCCAGTGCCGTTTGTGGGCCGTTTTTTTTCTCCCCTTTCCCAGGGCTCTCTGTGGACTGGGAAAGGGGAGAAAAAAAACAGCCCACAGAGGGCACTGGGACAAAGACAGATAGGAAAGCAGCTACGCTGGTCGGCCGTACCGACGCCTCCTTCACCCCCTGCCATGCACAACAATCACGCAGAGGGTGGGCTGGGGAGGGGTGATTGTGTGGCCAGAATCGGCCTCTCTGGGGCACTCCTTTAACCCATTTTCACATCGGCCCCCCTGGGGCCCACGCAGCCCAGAAACAATGTTTGTTTTAACACCTCGCCCACAGCCCTTCACATGCAGGGTATAGTGGGCGAGGAAGAGAGGAAGAATGGGTCTCGCATTGGGGGCCAGGTGATGTTTGGAACGAGCACATCTTCACCTCAGCCTCTCCCTGGCTACCATGGATGACCCAGCAGCTTTACTGCTTTACAAGCCTTACTGCATGATTAACCTCTTTCCTACAGGCCTTAAATGAGATTGTGCAGCACAGGCCGAGAAGTTAAGCATTTGTGACCACCATCTGTGGACTGTCTTGTCGTAGCATGAAACTTGTGATAGCAGCATTTTTTTTGTGTTACCCTGCTAGGACATTGCCCTGTGGCCCTGGAGGGCTGGGGAGGGCTGAGTAATTTACTAATAGCAGGGTCCTCGCTGCTGTTCAGGTGCTCCTGCCTGGAGGGCTGAGTAGGTTAGCAATAGCAGGGTCCTCGCTGCTTTTCAGGTGCTCCTGCGCTGGAGGGCTAGAATAATTTTGCAATAGAAAGGGGCCTGCCTGTTTTATTAGTTGCTCAGCTTTTAGGCCATTGTCACCTTGGCCCTGTGTCCTTCACAAGAACAGTATCCTCCCACTTACATTCCTTGTGTGTGTATAGGCATATATGGCCTGATGCCAGAGTTGCAGAGATGGGGAATCATGTTTGAGTCCCAGCGTCTGCTCAACACCCTGTGATTCTGGGCAGATCACTTCATCACCCAGGCCCTTAAATAAAAAATTGAATCTTGAGCACTGGAATTGGTGCTCATGAATAGAACTCAGGTCTGGTTTTCTAATGTTGTGGATTTCTGATTTATGTGATTAGAGTCAAGGACATAGCTGGTTGGGAAAGAGTATCTAACGACATTGTGTAGGGTGTTAAGACTGCAAGTAAGTAATCGGTTTTCAGAACTGCAGTGCTCCTAGTCTTTAACAATGTTAATGTCTCTTTAATCTTTAAAATGCTTAATTTACTAAATATTTCTCTACAAATTAGACCTCAAAGAGTAACCAAATGATATTTCATGGAAGGCCACGCCCCTTGAATGTAGGGCACACCCCTTGAATGTGGGCCACACCCGCGAATGTGGGCCACGCCCCACAAATGTGGGCCACTTTTATCGTCAGTGCCCGGGCCAAATTGTGATCCCAATCCGACCCTGCCGCCAGATAATATAAACACTCGTAATCTGACAGGTTTGGTGGTGCGGCAGCGGGGCGACCGAGCGCCCACTGCCAAACTCCTAATCAGGCCCTAAGCGATTCGCCCAGAATCACAAGATGTTGAACTGGTGCAGCGACTAGAACCTGGTTCCCCAGATAGCAACTTCTAACCCTAAAGCCAAATCCTGGGGACCTCTAGCTGAGCCAGAGCCAGGCTTCAGGCTTGAGCCTGGCTCGAGCTTTCAGTGTCTCATCCACTGCCTGTATTTTCATTATGTCTGTGACTGCTGTTGTCTGTCTTCCCCCGCTGCCTGTACATGGTCCGTGCCCCTTTTTCATCCCTCTGTTCACCTCGCTGTCCCCGTGCTCTCTCTGCCCGGTCTTTACTTCTGTACCCCTCGCTGCCCCTGTGTCTCTGCCTGTTTTTCCCTTCTGTTCCCCTCGCTGTCCCCGTGCCTCTCTGCCCTTCGGCCCTCTGTTCTATTCATTTGTTTGTGCCACTTGTTTTTCCTTCATTTTTGTGCCCTTCTGCCCTCTGCTCTACTCGTTTTTTGTGCCTTTCTGCCCTCTGTGCCACTCATTTTTCCCTCGTTTTTGTGCTCCTTTTGCCTTCTGTTCCAATCGTTTTCAGTGCCCTACTGCCCTCTGTGCCACTCATTTTTCCCTTGTTTTCGTGCCTTTTTTGCCTTTTGTTCCACTTGTTTTATTGTGCCCTTCTCCCCTCTGTGCCACTCTTTTTCCCTCGTTTTTGTGCCCTTTTGCCTTCTTTTTCACTCATTTTTGTGCCCTTCTGCCCTCTCTGCCACTCGTTTTTCCCTCGTTTTTGTACCCCTTCTGCCTCCTATTCCACCTTTTATTCGTGCCCTTCTGCCCTCTGTGCCACTCGTTTTCCTTCATTTTTGTGCCCCTTTTGCTTTCTTTTCCACTCATTTTTTGTGCCCTTCTGCCCTCTGTGCCACTCGTTTTTCCCTTGTTTTGTGCCCGTTTTGCCTTCTGTTCCACTTGTTTTTTGTGCCCTTCTGCCCTCTGTTCCACTCGTTTTTTGTGCCCTTCTGCCCTCTGTGCCACTCATTTTTCCCTCGTTTTTATGCCCCTTTTGCCTTCTGTTCCACTTGTTTTTTTGTGCCCTTCTGCCCTCTGTGCCACTCATTTTTCCCTCGTTTTAGTGCCCCTTATGCCTTTCATTCCACTCGTTTCTTGTGCCCTTCGGCCTTCTGTGCCACTCAATTTTTCCTCGTTTTTGTGCCCTTCTGCCCTCTGTTCCACTCATTTTTTGTGCCCTTCTGCCATCTGTGCCACTCGTTTTTCCCTTGTTTTCGTGCCCCTTTTGCCGTCTGTTCCACTCTTTTTTTGTGCCCTTCTGCCCTCTGTTCCACTCATTTTTTGTGCCCTTCTGCCCATCTGTGCCACTCATTTTTCCCTCGTTATTGTGCCCCTTTTGCCTTCTGTTCCACTGGTTTTTTGTGCCCTTCTGCCCTCTATGCCCCTAGTTAATCCCTTGTTTTTGTGCCCCTTTTGTCTTCCGTTCCACTCTTGTTCGTGCCCTTCTGCCATCTGTTCCACTTGTTTTTGTGCCCTTCTGCCCTCTGTGTCACTCGTTTTCCCCTTGTTTTTGTGCCCCTTTTGCCTTCTGTTCCACTTGTTTTTTGTGCCATTCTGCCCTCTGTTCCACTCGTTTTTTGTGCCCTTCTGCCCTCTGTTCCACTCGTTTTTTGTGCCCTTCTGCCCTCTGTGCCACTCGTTTTTCCCTTGTTTTTGTGCCCCTTTTGCCTTTTGTTCCAATCGTTTTTTTGTGCCCTGCTGCCCTCTGTTCCACTCGTTTTTTGTGCCCTTCTGCCCTCTGTGCCACTCGTTTTCCCCTCGATTTTATGCCCCTTTTTCCTTCTCAATTCAATTCAAAGAGGCTTTATTCGAGCATTTCTCATAAAAGCACAATACATACAAAATATTAAAACAGTATTAAATGGTTGCCTGAGACAGGTAAAAACAAGAATTTTTGGCAAAGAATCATATACAAATAAGCAATATTAGATGATTGCCTCTGACAAATAGAAGCAAGAATTTTGGGAAAAGATCATGTACATATATATATACAATTTAAAGTAAAAGCGACATGAAGTGTCTTATGATAATAAAACTCACCCTCTATAAACAGTTACTCGACTATCAATTTATTCTTAATAGACCATGCCCACCCCAGGAATTTCGCTACTGCTATAGCCAATGGCAAGTATGAGCTAGTACAAATAATTCTCATAGCTACAATACTACTTTTGGTGCCTAGATTTTTACATGCAGGTTTTAACCAAGTTTGTTTAGGGATAGCATAGGCTTCACAGGCGAATAAAAAATGGCCAACAGTCTCCTTTTCAGATCCACACGTGGGGCAGGTAATGTTTAGGGAACCCCTCCACCTACCAGTGAGTACCCTTAATGGAAGAGTACCTATCCTCAATTGGCATAGGAGCTTCCTATCCCATGGCTTTGTTACTATGTCCCAATAAGGTTCGTAATCGGGAGAGATTTTAGATTCCAGATAACATCCTGCAATAGATCTAGAATCAGTATTTCTCCAGTCCCGCTCAGTCACATAATTCCAGTACAACTCCTTTACAATAATTTTACTAGGAAATAGTGCTCCTGACGGGTTATCCCAAAGAGTTTGGAGACCCAACAAACACAACAGAGATCTGAGGTCTTTTAGCCATTTAATTTTATGAAATGTTTGAGGCCCACCACCACCAGCAGGCTACCACCTGCGCCTCATCCCTGGTGGCCAGTGGTAGGCAGTAGGTAGATTTGTTCATCCTCCTCTTTATTGCTTTTATTGTATTGCCTGCATTTTCATTGTTGTGTCTGTGACTGCTGTTGTCTGTCTTCCCCCGCTGCCTGTACGTGGTCCGTGCCCCTTTTTCTTCCCTCTGTTCCCCTCACTGTCCCCATGCGCTCTCTGCCTAGTCTTTCCTTCTGTACCCCTCTCTGCCCCGTGTCTCTGCCCGGTTTTCCCTTCTGTTCCCCTCACTGCCCAGTGCCTCTCTGCCCGTTCTGCCTTCTGTTCTTAGCTGCCCCTGTATTTCTGTATTCTGTGTTTTGCCTCTGTGCCACTCGTTTTTCCGGTATTTCTGTGCCCTTTTTGCCTTCTGTTCTACTCGTTTTTGTGCCCGTCTGCCTTCTGTGCCACTAATTTTTCCCTCAATTCTGTGCACCTTTTGCCTTCTGTTTCACTAGTTTTTTGTGCCCTTCTGCCCTCTGTTCCACTCGTTTTTTTGTGCCCTCCTGTCCTCTGTGCCACTTGTTTTTCCCTCGTTTTTGTGCCTCTTTTGCCTTCTGTTCCACTAATTTTTTGTGCCCTTCTGCCCTCTGTTCCACTCATTTTTTGTGCCCTTTTGCCCTCTGTCTTACTCGTTCTTCGCTCCTTTTTGTGCCCCTTTTGCCTCCTATTCCACTCGTTTTTTTTGCCTTTCTGCCCTCTGTGCCACTTGTTTTCCCTTGATTTTGTGCCCCTTTTGCTTTCTTTTCAACTCATTTTTTGTGCCCTTCTGCCCTCTGTGCCACTTGTTGTTCCCTTGTTTTCGTGCCCGTTTTGCCTTCTGTTCCACTCGTTTTTCGACCCTTCTGCCCTTTGTTCCACTTGTTTTTTGTGCCCTTCTGCCCTCTGTACCACTCGTTTTTCCCTCGTTTTTGTGCCCCTTTTGCCTTTCGTTCCACTCGTTTTTTGTGCCCTTCTGCCCTCTGTGCCACTCGTTTTTCCCTCGTTTTTGTGCCCTTCTGCCCTCTGTTCCACTAATTTTTTGTGCCCTTCTGCAGTCTGTGCCACTCGTTTTTCCCTTGTTTTCGTGCCCCTTTTGCCTTCTGTTCCACTCATTTTTTGTGCCAATCTGTGCCACTCGTTTTTCCCTCGTTTTTGTGCCCCTTTTGCCTTCTGTTCCACTGTTTTTTTGCGCCCTTCTGCCCTCTGTGCCACTATTTTTTCCCTTGTTTTTGTGCCTGTTTTGCCTTCTATTCCACTTGTTTTTTGTGCCCTTCTGTCCTCTGTTCCACTCGTTTTTTGTGCCCTTCTGCCCTCTGTGCCACTCATTTTTCCCTCGTTTTTGTGCCCCTTTTGCCTTTTGTTCCACTCGTTTTTTGAGCCTTCTGCCCTCTGTTCCACTAGTTTTTTGTGCCCTTCTGCCCTCTGTGCCACTCGTTTTCCCCTCGGTTTTATGCCACTTTTTCCTTCTGTTACCTTTGTTGTCCCTCACTGCCCTTGCCGCTGCGTACCCTGCGTCCCTGCCCCCCTGACTGCCCACTGCCCATTTGCTGCTCCTCCCTCCCACCTCCCCATATAGGCCAGCCGCTGCGCGTTGAGGAGAGCAAACCTTGACCCCTCCAGGTTGGTCGCTCTCCCTCCACACAGAACCGTCTGTACCTCCCTGCCCAAGCTGCCGCCACTGAGGAAGTTCGAGGCCCTCCACCACCAGCAGGCTACCACCTGCACCTCATCCCTGGTGGCCAGTGGTAGGCAGTAGGTAGGTTTGTTCATCCTCCGCTTTATTGCTTTTATTGTATTGCCTGCATTTTCATTGCTGTGTCTGTGACTGCTGTTGTCTGTCTTCCCCCGCTGCCTGTACAAGGTTCGTGCCCCTTTTTCTTCCCTCTGTTCCCCTCACTGTCCCCATGCGCTCTCTGCCCAGTCTTTCCTTCTGTACCCCTCGCTGCCCCCATGTCTCTGCCAGGTTTTCCCTTCTGTTCCCCTCACTGCACCGTGCCGCTCTCTGCCCATTCTGACATCTGTTCTTAGCTGCCCCTGTATTTCTGTACTCTGTATTTTGCCTCCGTGCCACTCGTTTTTCTGGTATTTCTGTGCCCTTTTTGCCTTCTGTTCCACTCGTTTTTTGTGCCCGTCTGCCTTCTGTGCCACTCATTTTTCCCTCAATTCTGTGCCCCTCTTGCCTTCTGTTTCACTCATTTTTTGTGCCCTTCTGCCCTCTATGCCACTCGTTTTTCCCTCGTTTTTGTGCCTCTTTTGCCTTCTGTTCCACTCATTTTTTGTGCCTCTTTTGCCTTCTGTTCCACTCATTTTTTGTGCCCATCTGCCCTCTGTTCCACTCGTTTTTTTGTGCCCTCCTGTCCTCTGTGCCATTTGTTTTTCCCTAGTTTTTGTGCCTCCTTTGCCTTCTGTTCCACTAATTTTTTGTGCCCTTCTGCCATCTGTTCCACTCGTTTTTTTGTGCCCTACTGCCCTCTGTTCCACTCCTAATTGTGACCTTTCCCCTTCTGTGCCACTCGTTTTCCCCTTGATTTTGTACCCCTTTTTCCTTCTGTTACCTTTGTTGTCCCTCACCGCCTTTGCCGCTGCGTCTGCTGCGGCCTGCCCCCCTGAATGCCCACTGCCCATTCGCTGCCAAAGTTGCGCCTAAGGCAAGCCCGTCTGCACCCATCTGCGCCTGGACCACGCCCAGCGTCAGAACCACTGGCTTCAGCACCTGCCACAACCACCGCCGCCACTACGACGCCAGCACTCTGCACGCTCTCAATGCCAGACAGAGCCACACCTGCTTCAAGGCTGCCCCGAAACGCACACACGGCCTCTTCACCTGCCGGAACTGCAGCTACACCAGCCGCAGAGCCGACGAACCACCCGCCAAGAAAGACGCCAACCACCTCTGATGCACACTACTGAACACCCGCTCCTCACGCAAGCATGCCGTCGAGCTCTGGGACCTGCTCGACACAACAACCCCGGACGTCGCCTTCCTGTCAGAGACCTGGTTTAACAACTCCTCCGCACCCGACATCGGCATAGCCATCCCAGATGGCTACAAGATCACCCCCCAGAGACTGCACCAACGGAGTCGGAGGAGCAATCGCCATTGTCCACAAGAACTGCATCATGGTATCGGCTAGCACTGACGATGCGCTCAGCACTGCCAAACACATGCATTTCCAGATCCACACAGACCCTAACTACACCCTCAGAGGCACCCTCATCTACCAACCACCCAGACCCCGCCCCCAGTTCAGCGACTTCATCGCCGACTTGATCAGCACGCACGCCCTGACCTCCACCGACAACATCATCCTCGGAGACATGAACTTTCACCTTGAGAACAACAACGACAACAACTCCACAACCCTGATCGATAACCTCGCCAACCTAGGACTGAATCAACTCGTCACAACGCCCACTCACTCCACCAGCCACACGCTCGACCCCGTCTTTTCCTCAAGCCCGCACATCACCGCAGCCACACCACTTAACTCCTCTGGACCGACCAGCGCTGCATCCACTTGGCCTTCCAGAATCCCACCACACACCACTGCACCCAACAGATCCCCCGCCGCTGCTGGAGCAAAATCACTGAAGACCAACTACATGCAAACCTAGCTCTAAGCCCACCCACCGAACCCTCCAAAACTGACGACACTGCCCACAGCCTCCGGGGCTGGATCGAGGACTGCGACAACACCCTCACCCCGCTGAAGAAACCCCCCACATTGACACCAGCAAGAGGGCAAGCTGGTTCACCCCAGAACTCCTAGCCTCCAAGCAAGCCTGCCAGAAACTAGAGAAGAAATGGCACAGTGAACAAACTAGGGACAGCCACGCAGCACACAAGGACGCTATCCGCAACCACCACCACCTCATCAGGGCGACCAAGAGGACCTCCTTCAAAGACCACCTCAACAACAACGCACACAATAGCAAGGAGCTCTTCAACATCGTGAAGGAACTCTCCATCCCCAGTTCCAACACCAATGACGACCAATCGCCGTCGCAAACCCTGTGCGACTCCCTCGCCACCTTCTTCCACCGCAAGATAGCAGACATCCACGACAGCTTCAACACCCAGAAAGCCCCAATAGACAGCAACACAACAGACCCTCTGTACACCGACCATGACCCCCTGCTAGCCTGGGCCAGCATGAGCATCGATGACACCATCAAGACCATGCGCACAATACACTCCGGCTCAGTTAGACCCATTCCCGAACCACGTCTTTAGCAGAGCAAGCAGCTCTATCGCACCCCACCTGTGCATCATTATCAATCCCTCCCTCAAGACCGCGACCTTCCCAGAGATCTGGAAACACGCCTAGATTAACCCCTTACTCAAAAAACCTAAGGCAGACCCAAGAGACCTCAAGAACTTCCGGCCCATCTCTCTGATGCCCTTCCCGGCCTAGGTCATCGAGAAAACCGTCAACAGACAGCTAACCCAATACATCGAAGAAAACAGAATCCTGGACCCTTCCCAGTCAGGGTTGCGCAGCAGCCACAGCACCGAGACTGCCCTCATCGCTGCCATCGAGGACATCAGGACCCTGCAGGACAACAGCGAGACCGCAGCACTCATCCTCCTAGACCTCTCTGGCGCCTTCGACAATGTTTGCCACAGCACACTACGCATAAGTATGGGCGAATTTTGCGAATCTCGCGTTCGCGAATTTTGCGGATTTGCGAACTCGCAATCCGCAAAATCCGCGAATTCTTGCGAATTTGCGGATTTTTTTTTTCTTGTGTTCGCAAGGATTTCTGCCAGTTTGCGAGGGTTTCGTACCAGTTTGCAATTGCGAACTTACATTTCGGCGCGCAACGGTCGCGAATTATGTTGTTTCTACATCTGGTTCATCATCACAGGTTCCCAGCACCCTCTGTTTCACCACTGCAACCCTCTGTTACATCAATGCCACCCTCTGGTTCATCATTACTGTAGATTATGGGGGGGGGGAAAAGCAAGCACACCAGCCCTGCTTCAACTGAGATGAATTAATTTGGGGTTAGTTTATTAATGTGTCACTGTTTTAAAATTCCAGTCTGGCACCTGCTTCCTTATCTGTAATTTTGCTTTCTGTTGCAGTGCATTTTTTTCCCCAGGACCTTTGTGGCCTACTTGTAGCTATTCTATGAGCCTGCTGTGAGGGTCAGAGCAGGGTCATACAATTGTTGCAACTAGCAACTGAATTCTGGAGGGGCCCCAGTCAGGAAACACTACCGGGAATTGTTACTAATGATGAGTTTGAACTCTTGCCCCTGCCGAGTGCTTTCAGTTTTGAAAAACTCGTTTTTCTGCAATTTCGCGGGGCGCGAACACGCGCGAGATCGGATTCGGAAGCCGCAAATTCGTGCGAATATGCAATTTGTTTTTTTTGCGGCGTGTTAGTTGGCAAGGTTTTGTGCGTTTTTGTGAGCCGCTCGTAGCGCAAGGCGCGAAGTTACCCTCGCGGTCGTTCAAGGGCGCAGCCATCTTGTTTGCCTGACGTATTTCCGTTTCCGGGCGCGAAGTGTAATCTCGCAAAGTCTGCGGCTTGCCAGTACAGTTTCGCGCGTGTTCGCAAGGAAAATCTCACGCGAACTTACCCGCGCGGTCGTGAACGGGCGCGGCCATCTTGTTTCGCATTCATTGCTATGGTTCTGGGCATGGTCTTTGTATCCTCTGTCAATCTCTGCCATCCTTTGCTTGTTTGAAGTTTTTTTTATCTATTTTACTTATTATCTATCCCTCTATTTTTCTAGCCCTATATTTTTGTGTTTACTGCTACTTTTGGTTAATTTTAAACTACTTTTGTAAACTCTTTTCTTCTCTTCCCTATTCTATTTTCTTTATTCCTTTCCGCCCAGACCATGGTGAAGGGAGCCGGGAAGCATCCCGAGAAGGGGAAGGGTCCCGCACCCCGTGTCCGGCTCCCGTGCGGGCGTTTGAGGGGGGAGCTAGTGATGCCACGGGAGATCTTTACCCCGGAGGAGGTGGGCCAACTCGTTTTTTATGTTCAGCGCCGCCTCCCCAGGACCATCATGGGAGGCGGCAAGATCAGTGCCGGGTACGGGGCCCGGTAGCGCCGGGAGCGGTGGGAGAAGGTGTGCCAGGCCATTTACCACCACTCTCGGGTCTGGCGCACCTACAACCAGGCCACCCACCGCTGGACGGATGTCCTGACCCGTGAGCGAGATCTGCTCGACCTCCTTGGCCTTGAGATCCCCGGGCTTGGTGAGTAGTAGTAGCTATGTCTTTACTACTATGTTTTCTCCTGCTGTGTTATTATATTGCAAATTTTTGTTTTTTACCAAGAGCAATAATGCTGCTCATTACATTGTCGGTAAATTATATTTCAAAATCTTCTGTGCATTTCAGGTACACTGCTCTCCTTCTTCTCAGTAGTGTTGCTACTATGCTTATTTGTTTTAGATTTTGTGTTCATTTCATTGGCCTGTGAAATTATGTATGAGTGTAGTTGAAAGAACTGCGTAATGCTACACACTAAGGTTCAGATTTTTAATTACCGGCGCATCCCTGCAAAGTAGCAGGGATGCGCCAGTAATTGTGCATCACGCCACCATCACCCATGGTGCGCCGTATTTACAATGCGGCGCACCATGGGCCCAAAACGTCACCAAAGCGTTACGCATCTGTGCCGTAAAGGCGGCGCATTGCTGGAGTTGCGTCGCAACGATGGTGCAGCTCCATCAATGCTCTGGGGTGCCCTATCTCCCCAATGCTGCGTCAAGCCATACGTGTGCTTCAAGCAGGCGCAGGGTTTGAGTCACGCATCATTGTCCTCAAAGTGACTGATTGAAATCTTGTAGATTTCCCTCAGCCACTTTTAGGATGCGTTCCTGCGCAGGAACGCCCTCCCTTGCGCCGGAACGCCCCCTATTGGCGCAGGGCTTTACAACGTGATGCATCTCCCATATGCGTCACGTTGTTAATATACGCCGCACCATTGCGCCTCTTTTGTGCTGTCGCTGCGTCACAAAAGTCACGCAACAATGGAGCAAAAGAGCCGCAAGGGCCTTCTAAATCAGCCCCTGCAGACTCAAGTCCAGTCCTTCCTTTGTACACATGGCGATAAGAAGAAATAGTGGTGGTGGATTAATAGTTTGAGTATTTTAATGACTGGTTAATGTAGTAGGAAACTTTAGTGTTGTCGCTGATCTTCAATCATGATAGACTTTGGCTGTCACTTTGCGTGCTGAGGACTGCTGCCTGCCAATCCTAGGCAAACCTTTTTAGTACTTTGTTTAGTGAGTTACATAGGGTAGTTTCCAATTCGACGGTCCGCAAATCAAGCAATACTAAAGTAATGACGTAGTCGACCACATGAGATTGGTCAATAATATATCCCGTGGAGTCGTTCCCTATTTGCTATTTCGCAAAAATATTTTGTTACTTTGTTAGTTCTTTTGAAATGTTTGATTTGGTTGAGAAATATCATCCATGTTTTCTGTTTTTCTTTCTTTCATGTTGTACATCAGCTTCCCCCAGGGGCAAGAGGAGGACACAGGAGGAGGAGGAGGAGGGTGCTGTTGACGATGCAGGCCAGGACCGGGCAGGCGAGGGCTCCTTTGCTGGCCGCAGTAAGTTTTAATTTTAATATAGAGTACTTATTTTTTCCTAGCGTTCCTCATTCGATTTTTTCTAAATCGTCTTTGATCTTCTTGTAGACAGGATCTAAATTCTTATCCTGCCTCGACTATGACTCTGTGTGGTATTACTAGATTCTTCTCATTAGTCTGTCTGTGTAGCTAACTAAGATTGCACATTTGGCATTTCCATTGGACTCCCATTCTAGTCAGCAATAGCTCTATGCACTGAGTGCAGTCCTCTGGGATTGTCCATAATGTCTTTTCAAGTATTCTAAATGTTTATGCTTTGACCATTGCCAACAATAAAAAGGTGAATGACCACCAAGAAAGAATAAGATACTACTTTACTTTTGGTTTGGATAGGAGGACAATCCATTCTACTACTGTTGCAGGGACAAATCTGCACAAACAGAACTATGGACACTAAATAATGCATCGCTTAGCTTATCAATTATAATAGGTGCTGTAACTGTTAGACTTTCCACATACCTCAGTGATAACAGACTTTGTAGTTGAACCCCCAATCTCCTTACTGACTAGATAGTGTGGCAGAGTCATTTAGCTCCCAAAGTCACCGATGGCAGAGGCACGGACTCATGCTTGCAAAAATTCGAAAACCTTTAGCTCATCCATTCTAGTCTGGAGGACCAAAAACCAGAGTCTATTTAAGTTTAAAAGCTTTATTAAAAGTAAACACATTTATTAAATTCAAGTTTGCCATAAAAGTGAACGTGTAACTGAAAATGGAAAAGTGCTTAGTGCTGACGTTTAATTGGACACATTTCTTGTGGTCGAGCCGAGCTCTCACCTGGTTTGAACTTGATCCTGCTCGTGTTCTTAGAAGTCAAGGTTCTGTCTGTTAGGAGAAAAAGTGGTGCGTGTTAAAAAGTAAAAAGCAAACATTAATCAGTTGTGCCAAAAAGTGCAGCAAGACAACAGCCTTCCCTGGAAAAAGGGAAATTTTTACTCTAGAGTACACAGTCATAAATTATTAAATTGTATACTGTTTTTTCACATTTCTTTCTTCCTCCTAGACCAAATATTATATAGTAGTGAGTGGTGTATTCTAACATTATTAAATGTACTTTGTAGGTGGAACATCTGGAGACGGGGCCAGCGCGGAGGTGGTGGTGGCATTGGACGAGGAGGACAACTCTGGGGAGGAGGCAGTGCAAGTGCCGGACAAGGACATGCCTGTGAGGGTTCACACGGTGGTGGCGGGCAGAGGTAAGCTATACATTCTTTAGTCATTGAGATTGAAGACTGCAGAGTATGCTTTCTGCACGGGTGTATTATAAAAAAAGCAGGTAGTAGCCTCCTCTAAATGTACTTCGACTTAGCTGTGAAGTTTTTGGCGAGAAGAATCCCAATCAGATCTGAGGTGAACTTGATGGATGGGATGAACGAAAAGCGAATGAAGGGTGTAAGTAAGTGTGGAAGCACGAGAAATGTAATGATGACTGGCAAAGAAGAATGATATGTGTTTGCTCGGTCCCCGAGCTGGCTGGGAAGGTAAGAAAATGGTATGGTGCATGGCTGGGTGAATGATGAAGCAAGGATGGGTGGAAGGAGAACAGCCTGGGTGGGTGAGACAGAAACTGTATGTGTGCAATATACTTTGAATGGATGGATGCCTGGATCATTCATGGTACTATCTGACTCTTAGATAGCATATGTATATCTAGAGAGAGTAGACGGTCACTGGATGAACTAAGTGTTACTTTGAAGAGAATGTAACACCGCACCCGCACGTCCGTTCCAGTGTAGGAAAGGCAAGGAAAAGAAGTTGTACCGTTGTCCAAATACTACCATGAATAGTAGCAGTAGTTTGTATTGCAACTGCAAGCACAGCATATATCCGGTTATTACGGTGGACACTCCCTACCTCTCTTAATAACTTTAGTTTAGTAGTAGTACGTCATTCATGTGTGGGGGTATCACTGTTCACTCAATAATAAGCAAAGCACCTAAAGTCATCCCATATGTCATCAAATACATCCCATGTGAAGTGATAGATAATCAGATAATTTAGCTTCTTCATTTTCCTTTTCTAATACTCATTTGCACTGTAGGGTGAAAGCTAAATTAATTAAGCAGTAGCCCTTTTAACAGAGTATTCTCAGTGCCACCCGTAATAGAAAAGTAAGAGCTTCACCACCTGCATGTACTGGACCGGTACAGTAACGCAAGTCTGTCTCACTCACCATGGTGTGCGTCTGTTTTTCTCGAGTGCAAGTTCACTGCGCTGGCATTATGCCGGCTTGCATAAGATAACGTACCAATTTTCCTAAACAAGAGAGAAGAAGAAGAATAAGAGTGGTGTACTGTCATAGTCGACTGTAATGGAAGTCCAGAGTGCTCGTAGAATTTGTTCCTGAAACTCCCACTAATGTTAGAGCAAGGATGAAGAAGTCGGAGGTTACATAGATACTGTCCTCAATAGTTATGTACTGTGCTTTCAATTTGCTACTTGTACTGTGACAACTTTCTGCTCAATCATTTTGTGGTAATCTTAAGGAGCATTGGTTACAGACTATGTCTTTCTTTTTTCATGTAGTTGCTCCTTCCAAATCCAAGACACCATCAAGGAGGAAGGAGCTGGCTCGAATGGCCCGGCAACGGAGGCTGGATGCCACTGTCGCTGAATATCGGTGGCTGGTGGCCCTGGAGGAGGAGGAGACGCAGTCTGGTACAACAACAACGTCCACTGGGACAGCTGCATCCTCCTCGGTGCGGGCTGCCAGCCAGCGCAGTGCTCCAGCGGTACGGAGCCGGGCTGCCAAAGCCAAACGCCACCGCCCAGCAGCAAAGAAAGCAGCTGCCCCTCACAGGATTTGCAAGGCACACCGGCGCCGCTTATCCCTCAGACTGTCCTACCTGAAGCAGGAGGTCCAAAACTATAAGAACGTGGTGGAGGGCCTCCGCTTCGAACTTGCCACCCTCCGCATGGAGCATGATGCCCTGGCTGCTAATTCCAACAGCACCCTGCCATAGTGTCCCTTGCCCCTTTTTTAGAGACTTTTGGGGGGTGGGAATTGGGAGTTGGGATTTTTGGGGACTTTTGAAGGACAATTTTTGGGGTTAGGGAGGGTCTTGCGGGAGATTCTTTTGTTAGGGCTATAAAAATATACTTTTTGAAACTTTATCTGACCATACCTGTTTTTTACTGCATTTGAGTCTGGTGGGTGGGGGTTTAACAGTAAGTTTGTTTTCCTGAATAGTCCTAGGACTTTAGTAGTACTACCGTCAATCCAATCTCTCGTCTCTCCTAATACTCCATTATACTACCTCCAACCAAACGCCTATCTTACCTGTAATTTCAGTTTGCAAGTAGGGCTGGCTCCACGGGAAACAGCGAATAAGGTTGGCAATCCTGGGCGGATAAAATTTCCTCACAGCGGTGGTACTAGTGGTGTGACACAGTGGCAGTTGCATGCCTATGAAAAAAAAGAAAATGAAATCTGGTTTGTCCTCCTGAGCAATACAACGGTACAATAGAGAATATAGCAGGTGACAGAAGTACACTAGAACAGTGCCACATTGTAGCCTAACAAATGTTAAAGTATAACTAATTCGGTTGAAGTTCTTTGACATTAGCCATGGGTCTTTGTCAATCAGAGTAAGAATATATCCTCGGATTTCTTCACCAGCCTGTTGCTATCACCTTATCCTCCCCAGCAAGTGTGTGGATTTATTGCTGTAATTTAGTCACACATCAATGAAAACCACACAGCCCGGGGGAAGAGGGTTAGGGTTTGAAAAATGGATGGGTACGGGGGTTTTTGGGAAAGGTTTTGGGAGACAAGAAAAAATAGCACAGCATGGACAAACAATTGTGAACATAAACAAATCTTTGGGTACAAACCTATCCATCAATCTCTGAAAGTGCATGCACTACTGGATGCATGTCAGTGAAAAGTAAGTAGTACTTTCGACAACTGTGGAAGAAAGAATGCGACAGTACAGGGCGTGTGTGGAATTATTGATAACTATATTCAACATAAGGTCTCTGTTGCCAGATACCTGAGAGCCTTGCTGGTCACTATAAATCCATTCACAACACTCAATGGGGTTGGTCTGGAAGGTATAGTAGATAGAAAAGGAGAAATTGCTCTTTTTCTAGGTGTCCCCTCACTCACCAGGGTTGCCCCTTGGTGACATGCTTCATCATTGGGGCCATCCCAGTCCTCTACGGGCTGGGGCGTGCTGCGACTTGCAAATTACGTAGGAGCACTTACAAATGACTATGTGTGGTGCAGATGTGATAGTGGAGTGGACTAAGTGATGTGTTAAGGGATCAATTTAGAAGCAGAGAGAGATCCAAGAAATGCAGTCACAGTCAGAGAAAAAGACAAAGGATACTGTATCTGTATGTTGTTGTGGTTGTCCTGTTGAATTTGGTAAGTAAGTTGCCTGCAGAAAAAAAATCCTCTTATTAGCGGCA
Source organism: Lissotriton vulgaris (assembly GCF_964263255.1). NCBI lineage: Eukaryota > Metazoa > Chordata > Amphibia > Caudata > Salamandridae > Lissotriton > Lissotriton vulgaris. The sequence continues at coordinate 1,243,781,865 of NC_141687.1, read as the reverse complement.
CTCCTCCATTGCAGCTGACGCTTCGTCCATCGATGTTGGTGACCACCAGAAGACACCCTGTAAAAAAAGCACAGCATGGACAAACAATTGAACATAAACAAATCTTTGGGTACAAACCTATCCATCAATCTTTGAAAGTGCATGCACTACTGGATGCATGTCAGTGAAAAGTAAGTAGTACTTTCGACAACTGTGGAAGAAAGAATGCGACAGTACAGGGCGTGTGTGGAATTATTGATAACTATATTCAACATAAGGTCTCTGTTGCCAGATACCTGAGAGCCTTGCTGGTCACTATAAATCCATTCACAACACTCAATGGGGTTGGTCTGGATGGTATAGTAGATAGAAAAGGAGAAATTGCTCTTTTTCTAGGTGTCCCCTCACTCACCAGGGTTGCCCCTTGGTGACATGCTTCATCATTGGGGCCATCCCAGTCCTCTACGGGCTGGGGCATGCTGTGACTTGCGAATTACGTAGGAGCACTTACAAATGACTATGTGTGGTGCAGATGTGATAGTGGAGTGGACTAAGTGATGTGTTAAGGGATCAATATAGAAGCAGAGAGAGATCCAAGTAATGCAGTCACAGTCAGAGAAAAAGACAAAGGATACTGTATCTGTATTTTGTTGTAGTTGTCCTGTTGAATTTGGTAAGTAAGTTGCCTGCAGAAAAAAAATCCTCTTATTAGCGGCACTCCTCCATTGCAGCTGACGCTTCGTCCATCGATGTTGGTGACCAGAAGACACCCTGTCCACTGCCTGCCTGATGCTGAATTGTGGCTCGCTAATGTGAAGCCTGACTCCATCCTTTTTTCCCCATTGCACAGACTGAAACCCGGCCTGTAATTATTCAACGAAAAACAGGAAGTGATATAATATTACAACACCACTGATAAATAAATATAAGATATGTAGGCTGTGGAGTGCAAAAAGTCACACTTTGATTTTCCTAGTAGACAGTACTATATTTTTGAAAGTGCGTACTCTGTCAGAGTCACCTTTTGAAGGATAAATAAGTATGGGCAAATTAATGTAGCGGATCTTTCCCCTCAAGCTAGGTGTCCTGTAAACTGCATTTTAGAACAAAATTAGATCTTCCCAGCAGTGCTCCCACCCAGACCCTTACTAAAGCCAGTTGCAAAAATGTAGAAGACCCCCAATCCAATCTCAAAAAACTAGGCCTATCAGAAAACTGGTGACAAAACGTACTTTGAAAGTAAAAGTAGGCCCAAGTACCCCCTTACCCACCGTGGATTGCATTCAAACCACTTGCAAGCAACCAAGCAAAAGTATCCATAGCCAGCATCGCTCCAAGACTCGAAAACCCCCCCACCCAAACACATGCAATAGAAATACTGCTAACCCTAACGAACCCTAAGTTAAGAATAGTGGCAAAGGCTTTCTTTAACTATGCCAAATCCCCCCTTTCCCACCATGGATTTTCTTCAAATGACTTGCAACCAAAATTACACATTCTCACGAGTGCTCTAAGACCCCAGAACTCAGTTGCAAAAATCTAGAACACCCCGAAACACATGCAATCCTGCTGCTAGGGCTAACCCTAACGAACCCTAAGTTACAAAAAGTGCCAAAAGGCTTTTCCGCGAGGATTTTGTCCCAACCACTTCTACCCGGTATTAGACCTTCCCAGGAATGCCCCAAGACCCGCCAACCCACCCGCCAAGAAGCATAACACCCCCAAACAGGCCAAAAGCTAAATCTCATACTTGCAATATTTCTCGGCCTTCGGTCCAAACGCGCTGCGTAGCTAGGCCATAAGTCGGGGTTGCCACCACGGATTCCCTGAAAAGCAAATGCAATCAAGATTAGAGTGTCCCAGCAGTGCTCCCAGACCCCGAAACTCACCCACAAACACCAGGAAGCCCCCCAAACAGGCCCCCGAAAACGCTACATTGAGCAAAATGTCAGAAATAGCAAAAAAAATTGGCCCTGGATTTTGTCCCAACCACTTCTACCCGGTATTAGACCTTCCCAGGAATGCCCCAAGACCCGCCAACCCACCCGCCAAGAAGCATAACACCCCCAAACAGGCCAAAAGCAAAATCTCATACTTGCAATATTTCTCGGCCTTCGGTCCAAACGCGCTGCGTAGCTAGGCCATAAGTCGGGGTTGCCACCACGGATTCCCTGAAAAGCAAATGCAATCAAGATTAGAGTGTCCCAGCAGTGCTCCCAGACCCCGAAACTCACCCACAAACACCAGGAAGCCCCCCAAACAGGCCCCCGAAAACGCTACATTGAGCAAAATGTCAGAAATAGCAAAAAAAAATTTGCCCTGGATTTTGTCCCAACCACTTCTACCCGGTATTAGACCTTCCCAGGAATGCCCCAAGACCCCCCAACCCACCCGCCAAGAAGCATAACACCCCCAAACAGGCCAAAAGCAAAATCTCATACTTGCAATATTTCTCGGCCTTCGGTCCAAACGCGCTGCGTAGCTAGGCCATAAGTCGGGGTTGCCACCACGGATTTCCTGAAAAGCAAATGCAATCAAGATTAGAGTGTCCCAGCAGTGCTCCCAGACCCCGAAACTCACCCACAAAACACCAGAAAGCCCCCCCAAACAGGCCCCCGAAAACGCTACATTGAGCAAAATGTCAGAAATAGCAACAAAAAAAATCGGCCTGGATTTTGTCCCAACCACTTCTACCCGGTATTAGACCTTCCCAGGAATGCCCCAAGACCCGCCAACCCACCCGCCAAGAAGCATAACACCCCCAAACAGGCCAAAAGCAAAATCTCATACTTGCAATATTTCTCGGCCTTCGGTCCAAACGCGCTGCGTAGCTAGGCCATAAGTCGGGGTTGCCACCACGGATTTCCTGAAAAGCAAATGCAATCAAGATTAGAGTGTCCCAGCAGTGCTCCCAGACCCCGAAACTCACCCACAAACACCAGGAAGCCCCACAAACAGGCCCCTGAAAACACTACATTGAGCAAAATGTCAGAAATAGGAAAAAAAAAATCGGCCTGGATTTTGTCCCAACCACTTCTACCCGGTATTAGACCTTCCCAGGAATGCCCCAAGACCGCCAACCCACCCGCCAAGAAGCATAACACCCCCAAACAGGCCAAAAGCAAAATCTCATACTTGCAATATTTCTCGGCCTTCGGTCCAAACGCGCTGCGTAGCTAGGCCATAAGTCGGGGTTGCCACCACGGATTTCCTGAAAAGCAAATGCAATCAATATTAGAGTGTCCCAGCAGTGCTCCCAGACCCCGAAACTCACCCACAACACCAGGAAGCCCCACAAACAGGCCCCCGAAAACGCTACATTGAGCAAAATGTCAGAAATAGCAAAAAATAAATCGGCCTGGATTTTGTCCCAACCACTTCTACCCGGTATTAGACCTTCCCAGGAATGCCCCAAGACCCGCCAACCCACCCGCCAAGAAGCATAACACCCCCAAACAGGCCAAAAGCAAAATCTCATACTTGCAATATTTCTCGGCCTTCGGTCCAAACGCGCTGCGTAGCTAGGCCATAAGTCGGGGTTGCCACCACGGATTTCCTGGAAAGCAAATGCAATCAAGATTAGAGTGTCCCAGCAGTGCTCCCAGACCCCGAAACTCACCCACAAACAGACGGAACCCCCCCTAAGAGCACCTCAAAGGCAAGCAAGTCATCAAAAACACTTAAAAATTAGCGCCTCGGATTTGGTCCAAACCACTTTTATCCGGTATTAGAGCTTCCCAACAATGGTCCCAGAGCCGTCAACTCACCTGCAAAGAGGTAGAACAACACCCCCACAAGTGCTGAGTCTTTCTTCATTGGGCGTAAACCAGCCCTCTGGTTTGATGGAAATAGGAGTCTGAAGGAGGAGGATAGAGGAGCATGTTCTTCTGAACTTGTGAACCTGAGGAATGCAGACTGCGGCAACTTCAAATCAATTAGCAAACCAGTGAAGACAGTTCTGCTGATGGGCTTGTTTTTGTGATTATCTGATTAAAGTTTGAAATATATTAACTGTGCACAACAAAGAAAGACAGACACACAGGAATAAAAGTGAATAAGGACGAAAAAGAAAGTTATTGATTCGTTGTCTCATTTTCAGGGCTCAGTATCACGGTCCAGGAATGAGAATAAGACTTCGTCATCATACTCTGCGAATTCAGGCAGGGTGAGCTCAGTGTCACCTGACAGAGTAGAAATTCCCTCATCTATGTTGCTGGCCACCTCGTCTTCACCCGGCGCGATTTCTCATACTCTGAAATCTGGTGGTATGAGGTGCTGATTCATCTTGATCATTGTTAACCTCTCCACATTTTTGGGCAAGAGGCGGCTCCGTTTGGGAGTTACAATGCCACCAGCAGCACTGAAAACACGTTCAGAAGACACGCTTGCGAGTGGGCAAGACAAGTAGTTTAAAGCCAGGTTGGTGAGCTGTGGCCACAATTCTTTTTTCCCATGCCAATACGCCAATGGGTCAGAATTAACATAGACCTCTGTTGAGTCATTCAGATAGTCCTTCACCATCGACTCAAGGTCCTCATCCAAGGTTCCTCCACTTTGCTTAGCTCTTGCTGTGCCTCTGACCTTTTGAGAACCAAACCCACGCAGAGCTAGCCAATCCTCTTCAGCCTCCAATGTTTCTGTTGTGTCTGGTGCAGATGATCCGGTTGCCGGTGTCTTTAACGGCTGAGAGGTCACTTGTGCCACAGCCACAGGTGCAGAAGTGGATTGTTTTGACTGGGGATGGCCTGCTGATGTACTGCCATTTCCTTCAATTTTCAGCCGTTCTCTTTCAAACCTCTTGGCTGACAAGGCTAGCCAATGTTTGTACTTTGGAACATGTTCATCATCAAAAGGAAAGAATGCTTGGCCTGCCAGCGCCTTTTTGTAGCGTGGATCCAGAATAGTAGCACAAATGTAATGCTCTTCTGAGTGGATCGTTTTAAGACGTTCATCACCTTGTAGGAGCTCTAATAATTTCTCAGCCAGAACAAAAGAGTCTTGGTTTTTTACATCTTTTTCAAACACAGAACACACCTCCTTCAGTTGGTCCTCCAGCATGTACAACAATGGGATAGCTTTTCCCAAATTACAGTCCTCCTTGCTGACTGCACGCGTGAAGAACTCAAAAGGACGAAGCATGCGTGTCAGGCTTTGAACTTTGTTCCATTGCGCCGCACCCATCCTCAGGTCCTCTGTACCCTCTGTCAAGAAATATTGATCGAGTACCGTATACTGCTCATACAGACGCTCAAGCATGTAGAAGGTTGAGTTCCAACGTGTTACCACCTCCTGGATGAGTGCTTTCACTGGCATTTGACGTTGATATAGCAGGCTCCTCAGCTGCTTCCGGGCCTTAAAAGAATGGCTGAAATGGTTGCACATTTTTCGGCAGGTGTCCAATACTCTGTACGCTGCACTGCCTTTATTACCCAAGAATTTTTGGACAACCAGGTTTATACAGTGCGCCAAACACGGCACTCTGAAATAGTTACCCTTCCTCATGGCCTTAACTATATTGGCGCCATTGTCCGTGGAAACATAACCAACCTGGCGTTTTAGTGGGGACAGCCAGTTAAGGACCTTTGTGTTAAAGACATCCAAAATGTTTTCTGCTGTGTGACGTTTCTCCAAACCAAACATGGCTAGTGTTGCATGTTTCCGAGCAGCTTTAAAAACAATGTCCGTGTCAACACCTGTGTTTAGCTTTGCTTTAGCTCCTGAAAAAGAGACCCAGTGTGAAGTGATGCACATGTAATCAGCGCCTGCGCCACTGGTCCACATGTCTGTTGTCAGATGTATAGTGTGAACAGCACTCTTCTGCAAAGCTGCCCCAATCACCTTCAGAACATCTTCCTGTAGTGCTGGAACCGCAACTCGGGCAAAATAGAACCGGCTAGGAACCTTCCATTTAGGGCAGAGCTCTGCCACTAATTCTAGAAAACCAACCCCTTCTACAAAAGAAAAAGGGAGAAGGTCCAGAGCTAGCATTTTAGCCAGCTTAGTGTTATACAGACGCGTCAGTGGGTGGTTGCGTTCATATTGCGCTTCTGTAAACAACATCTTTTTAATGTTGCCCTGGACCAAGGATTTACGGGATGATGATGATATCTTCAACCCAGTTACGCTCGCTGATGAACTTTTCCGCATTGATGTCTCACTCTCTCCCACACTCTTAGTGTGCCTCACATGGGGTGTGCTGCTGACAGGGGTACTGGGTGTAAGTGAAGTGTTTGAATCGTCTTCTTCCTCCTCGTCATCATCAGATGAAAAATCAACGTTTTCATTACGTGCAATTCCGGCTTCCTTGACCGCCTCTAGGTACGGAAACCATTGGACAGGGTGCGCTCTCCTAAGATGACCTCTCTGGCCTCCGGTACCATAGTTGGTACCAAACTTACCACGACTAACTCGAAGCTTACAAATGCTACAAATGGCTACGTTTTCCATTTTTGGGCAAACACTAAAGAAGTCCCAAACTGGAGACTTGAAATGTCTTTGGGGGTCGGAGGAGGCGGCGATACTGGTGGTGGTGGTCCTGCTGCTAATGCCAGATGAAGTGGAGGATGTGGATTGCCGAACTTCAGTACGTTTTGCACTTTCACCACCACGAATTGAGGTCGAGGTGGATGGAGGTCCCTTCTTGCGAGGAAGAAATATGGAAGCGGTAGGTGTTGGTGTACTAGTTAACTCCAAATGTAATGATTGTTGTGTTTCCATTTCCATTGCCTCCTCGTCGACATCATTATCACTCTCAGCAGCTTCTCGGGATAGGGTCAAAATGTCTCTTTGCTGCATGCCCGCTGGGGCTGCAGTGACCTTTATGATGACTGGATCGTCGTCGTGAAGGGCTTCATCAGCAGCAGTATGCGTCACTTCTTGTTGAGCCTCATCACACTCCATAGGTATGAGTTTTTCGACGACCTTCCTTTTACGCTTAGGTATCTTTGTCAGATCATGGTGTGCCTCACTCTCAGGCTGCCGTGGTGGTACCCATTCGTCATCCAGATCATCACAAGGCGGTGGGCTTGAAGAAGATGTAGACACCAACCTTGATCTTTTCCTTGCTAGGGATGTGGAAGACAATGAATAATCATCAAGAGAAGTGGCTTCCAATGATACCTCGGCTTGATTGTCGATTTCCTGATGTGCCCCTACTTCGGGAGGGACAACTATTGTGGGAACTTGCTCTGACCCTCCATGCACCTCTACTTGCGCATCTCCTTGTGCTGCCTCTCCTTCCACATGTACTTGGGCTTGTACTACTTCCACATGTTGTTGTTGCGGCTGTGGTTGTGCAACACTTGTCAGATGAGTTACAACAACCTGTGTTGATTCAGGGACATTGCTGCTACTTTCTTGCGATGAGCCAACATCACTGGTCGATGGTGATTGGAGAAGTACACTGACTGCCTCTGAAGCACTCAAGGGCTTTGACTTAAGTTGGCGTGGTGGTGGAGGCACTGAACCCAATGGAGCGGGGGTGCTGCTCCCAGCTTGGTCCCCAGCAGATCCTGCTGCTGCAGGTGTACCTTTTTTTTTGCTCCCAAAAAACGTGGCGGTTGGCACACCAGCCTCCTTGGTAACTTGCTTCTTCTGCTCCTTACTAGCAACTTTCTTGCTAGAGGAGCTACGGACACCTTTTTTTGGGGCCATCTTCTTCAGAGCAGGTCAGACAGCAGGCCGCAGTTGCACGAATTGTAGAGTTGTCTGAGGCCAGACGTGACGTCGCGTGACGTTATGCTGCACACACACACCGCTGCAGGACTTCTTCCTGGCACTGGTGGTTCTCTTGAGTCTTGTGCACCTAAAAACAATGGAAGACAGAGGAACATCAGTTCAGGTATACACCCCAAAAAAATCGAAAAGAAACCCAGAAAAATCAGCACAATCCCATTCCATCCATGCCCTCCATGATGTTTAAGTTCAAGACACCCCACAGAAAGACTAGGCCCATGCTAGACTCAAATACCCCTGGTGAAAAGGCCACAAGTACAGCCCCAAAAAGAGAAAATCACTGAAAAATCAGCACAATCCCATTCCATCCATGCCCTCCATGATGTTTAAGTTCAAGACACCCCACAGAAAGACTAGGCCCATGCTAGACTCAAATAACCCTGGTGAAAAGGCCACAAGTACAGCCCCAAAAAACGAAAATCACTGAAAAATCAGCACAATCCCATTCCATCCATGCCCTCCATGATGTTTAAGTTCAAGACAGCCCACAGAAACACTAGGCCCATGCTAGACTCAAATACCCCTGGTGAAAAGGCCACAAGTACAGCCCCCAAAAACGGAAATCACTGAAAAATCAGCACAATCCCATTTCATCCATGCCCTCCATGATGTTTAACTTCAAGACACCCCACAGAAAGACTAGGCCCATGCTAGACTCAAATACCCCTGGTGAAAAGGCCACAAGTACAGCCCCAAAAAACGAAAATTACTGCAAAATCAGCACAATCCCATTCCATCCATGCCCTCCATTATGTTTAAGTTCAAGACAGCCCACAGAAAGACTAGGCCCATGCTAGACTCAAATACCCCTGGTGAAAAGGCCACAAGTACAGCCCCAAAAAACAAAAATCACTGAAAAATCAGCACAATCCCATTCCATCCATGCCCTCCATGATGTTTAAGTTCAAGACACCCCACAGAAAGACTAGGCCCATGCTAGACTCAAATACCCCTGGTGAAAAGGCCACAAGTACAGCCCCAAAAAACGAAAATCACTGAAAAATCAGCACAATCCCATTCCATCCATGCCCTCCATGATGTTTAAATTCAAGACAACCCACAGAAAGACTAGGCCCATGCAAGACTCACTACCCCTGGGCATAAAGGTTGAAAAGTAGGCAAAATGGTTGCAGGCCTAACAACAATGCCTGCATTCAAAATGGCCACTTGCCTCCCAGCACATGGCCAAGGCCTGTAGCAGCACTCAAAATGGCCCCCATCCACATGGCCTGTCCCTCCCCATGAACACCCCCAAAAATCGAAAAACACTGCAAAATCAGCACAATCCCATTCCATCCATGCCCTCCATGATGTTTAAGTTCAAGACAACCCACAGAAAGACTAGGCCCATGCTAGACTCAAATATCCCTGGTGAAAAGGCCACAAGTACAGCCCCAAAAAACGAAAATCACTGAAAAATCAGCACAATCCCATTCCATCCAGGCCCTCCATGATGTTTAAGTTCAAGACAGCCCACAGAAAGACTAGGCCCATGCTAGACTCAAATACCCCTGGTGAAAAGGCCACAAGTACAGCCCCAAAAAACGAAAATCACTGAAAAATCAGCACAATCCCATTCCATCCATGCCCCACAGAAAGACTAGGCCCATGCTAGACTCAAATACCCCTGGTGAAAAGGCCACAAGTACAGCCCCAAAAAACGAAAATCACTGAAAAATCAGCACAATCCCATTCCATCCATGCCCTCCATGATGTTTAAATTCAAGACAACCCACAGAAAGACTAGGCCCATGCAAGACTCACTACCCCTGGGCATAAAGGTTGAAAAGTAGGCAAAATGGTTGCAGGCCTAACAACAATGCCTGCATTCAAAATGGCCACTTGCCTCCCAGCACATGGCCAAGGCCTGTAGCAGCACTCAAAATGGCCCCCATCCACATGGCCTGTCCCTCCCCATGAACACCCCCAAAAATCGAAAAACACTGCAAAATCAGCACAATCCCATTCCATCCATGCCCTCCATGATGTTTAATTTCAAGATAGCCCACAGAAAGACTAGGCCCATGCTAGACTCAAATACCCCTGGTGAAAAGGCCACAAGTACAGCCCCAAAAAACGAAAATCACTGAAAAATCAGCACAATCCCATTCCATCCATGCCCTCCATGATGTTTAAGTTCAAGACACCCCACAGAAAGACTAGGCCCATGCTAGACTCAAATACCCCTGGTGAAAAGGCCACAAGTACAGCCCCAAAAAACGAAAATCACTGAAAAATCAGCACAATCCCAATCCATCCATGCCCTCCATGATGTTTAAATTCAAGACAACCCACAGAAAGACTAGGCCCATGCAAGACTCACTACCCCTGGGCATAAAGGTTGAAAAGTAGGCAAAATGGTTGCAGGCCTAACAACAATGCCTGCATTCAAAATGGCCACTTGCCTCCCAGCACATGGCCAGGGCCTGTAGCAGCACTCAAAATGGCTCCAGCCACATGGCCTGTCCCTCCCCATGAACACCCCCAAAAATCGAAAAACGCTGCAAAATCAGCACAATCCCATTCCATCCATGCCCTCCATGATGTTTAAGTTCAAGACAGCCCACAGAAAGACTAGGCCCATGCTAGACTCAAATACCCCTGGTGAAAAGGCCACAAGTACAGCCCCAAAAAACGAAAATCACTTAAAAATCAGCACAATCCCAATCCATCCATGCCCTCCATGATGTTTAAATTCAAGACAACCCACAGAAAGACTAGGCCCATGCAAGACTCACTACCCCTGGGCATAAAGGTTGAAAAGTAGGCAAAATGGTTGCAGGCCTAACAACAAAGCCTGCATTCAAAATGGCCACTTGCCTCCCAGCACATGGCCAGGGCCTGTAGCAGCACTCAAAATGGCCCCCAGCCACATGGCCTGTCCCTCCCCATGAACACCCCCAAAAATCGAAAAAACACTGCAAAATCAGCACAATCCCATTCCATCCATGCCCTCCATGATGTTTAAGTTCAAGACACCCCACAGAAAGACTAGGCCCATGCTAGACTCAAATACCCCTGGTGAAAAGGCCACAAGTACAGCCCCAAAAAACGAAAATCACTGAAAAATCAGCACAATCCCATTCCATCCATGCCTTCCATGATGTTTAAGTTCAAGACAACCCACAGAAAGACTCAGTCCACCCACCACTGAGTACCCCTTGGCAAAAGGCCCCAAAACAGCCCAAAAATCGAAAATTCCAAAATTTTAGTTGCAGCAACTGTAATGCCCCAAACAAACTTACTTGTAAAATTTCTAATCCAACAGTGACCCAAAGAAAGTCAAAAAGGCCTCAAATCCAAATATCCAGCAGCATCCACAAAAAGTAATCCTTCCAGCTCCAGATCCAAATGAAAAGTGACCAGGAGATGGACAAAGCACTGGGAGGAGCCTGCTGGACAGCAACAGGAAGTTGAAGACTGTGGGGCACTTCCTTCCTCCCACCCCCCTCCCCCCTCCCCAAAATGGACTCCTCGCTAAAAAAGTGCAGGCAAATGTCAACCTAAGGAGTTATTCAGATAAAAATCATCATTTCAAGAAGGTTTATGCTGCTTGCTGGTGGATTTCTTGTGCAGAATTGCAAATTTTATATTATCGCTTGTGCGAGATTGTTGCTGCTCGCCGCATCTCAAATCTCGTAATTGCGAAGTACCGCGAGACGTGATCTCGCCGTACTCGTGTTGACAAACTCTCGCTGTGCAAGTTGGCAAGCCGCGATGACGTAATCGCGCTCGCCAAATTCCCGCGGGATCATACAGCAAGATCCAAAATGGCGCAGCACTCGCAAAATATCGAGAAAAACAACTCGGCAAACGATGATAAACGCCACGCGCCGCAAAAATTGTATCACCAACGCCGCGCGCCGCAAAAAAAATCCGCTGCGTGCGAATTTGCGGATTTTGCGGGAAATTCGCAAATCTCGCGGATTGCGAATTTCCCGAAAATCCGCAAAATCTGCGTGCGTAACGGATTTTCCGCCCATGCTTAACTACGCACACGCCTCCACGCCGCAGGGATCCCAGACAAGGCTTGGGACAGGACCACCTCCTTCCTCTCTGGCAGAACCCAGAGCATCCTCCTCCCCATTCCGTTCCAAAGCCTTCAAGATCATCTGCGGCGTACCCCAGGGATCCTCCCTCAGCCCAACGCTATTCAACATTTACATGGCCCCCCTCGCACACGCAGCCCGACAGCACATCCTCAACATAATATCCTACGCCGACGACACTCAGCTGATCCTCTCCCTCACCAAGGACCCCATCACCGCCAAAGCCAACCTCCACGAAGGAATGAAGGCCGTCGCCGACTGGATGAAGACCAGCCGTCAGAAGCTGAACTCGGACAAGACGGAGGTCCTCATCCTCGGCTCCAAACCCTTCAGCCTGGGATGACTCCTGGTGGCCAACGGCACTGGGGGCAGCCCGAACACCCACTGACCATGCACGCAACCTGGGAATAATCCTCAACTCAACGCTCTCAATGACCAAGCAATTCAAAGCCGTCTCCTCCTCCTGCTTCAACACCCTCCGCAAGATCTACAGATGGATCCCGACAGATACAAGAAAGACATTCACCATGGCCCTCGTTAGCAGCAGACTCGACTACGGAGACGCCCTCTACGCAGGAGCCCCGACCAAGCTCATCAAATGACTACAACGCACCCAAAACGCCTCGGCGCGACTGATCCTCCACGTTACGCGCCACGGTCACATACCCCCCACCTGAGAAACCTGCACTGGCTCCCCATCTACAAGAGGATATCCTTCAAGCTCCTCACTCACGCACACAAGGCACTCCACAAGACCGGCCCAACCTACCTCAACAGACAGCTCTCCTTCTACATCCCCAACTGCCAGCTATGCTCCGCCGACCTCTCACTCCTCACCGTCCCGCGCATCAGAAGAACAACCACTGGTGGGATATCCTTCTCCCACCTCGCCGCCAAGACATAAAACACCCTCCCACTGAGCCTACGACAGATCCAAGACCTGGCTGTTCGATCAGTAGCGCCCCCCCCAGTGCCTTGAGACTCTCGCGGGTATGTAGTGCGCTTTACAAATGATTGATTGATTGACTTCTAGGGATGAACTTAAATCTTATCCCCCACGACCCCACTGACACTGCTAGGGGATCTCACACAGATTAGAGAAAATCCAAAGCAAGGGTTTCTGACAGAAGTGAACTATTAATTATCTTGTAAAAAGTAATGCCAGTGCAGCATATCTAAGGGCATTATTTAGAGTTTGGAGGATGGGATACTCCATCACAAACATTGCCAACATCCCCACTGCCATATTACAACTCATTTATAGCCTGGTCGTAATGTGTTTAATCATTTTATCATCTTCAATACAGCTTCTACAATTAAAGCATTACACCAGAAACCAAATAGATCAAATCATCACCCACAAACTGCTTTATTGCAGTCCACAAGTAGCTCATTTTTACAATTAAAAATTTTTTATGTATGGAAATCAGAACTTGACGAACACCATTTATAAATATTGGGTTTCAGACAAGTAAATATAAACGTATTCAAACAAAGCAGCATAAAGGTATTTTTTAGCTAATTTCTAGCCATAAACACAGTACAGGCTGAATGTTAATGAAGGGCTGTAAACCCTTTTTGGATCACAGCCTACTAGACAGCACAGGTAAAGACTTCTTGGGGACAGCCTGAAAGCTTCCCTAAGAATACATTCCACCCATTGCTTCCCATTGGCTTTGTGTTTGTAACTAACATTCGCTTGCTTTCTATTTGCTGGCTTTATTTGTTTTACGCTGGCCAACTTGAGTTCATCCCTCCAAGGGAGCAAAGTGTTTTTACTGTATTCTTTCAAGAGTGCTTGCTTTCTGTTCACAGGCCTTTAAATCTTGTTCTTATCTTATCACATTTGCTGTACATTCAAATGCAGAGGCTCTGTCTTCTGGGGGAGCTTGGTTTTTGCTTTTCTTTCCATGACTTTAATTATGAGGATTTATGTGACGATTTTGCTCTGAAAGAAAAGGCTATTTTTCAAGCACACAACAAAACTTACATGTCTGTAAATGAATTGTGCAGATATTTCAGAATATATCAGAATTAGAAAAGCACAAATGAAGTACATTTTTTTGTAATTCTGATGTGTGGTGGAAATAAATATTGGAACATTTTCACACATTATCGTTTGGCCACAGTTAGGCTTGACATGGTCTTAGTTTTAGTAACTTCCACTGTTGGTGACCTTTTAACGTCTGGTAGCATAAAAGTGCTTATGGCAATATTTTTAGGACAATTAAATCATTCTGATAGCCCAGTTTTGTGACTCTTTAGCCAAGGTGTTCCTAAAATAACTGTATAATTAGCAGAGGCTATTAAGTCTAACAAAAGCATCCCCCTATGATTGCCAAACAAGACTAATAAAGGTAATGAAATATTTTTCACAAGTCCTAAGAGCAGAGGGCTACCGCCTTTCATCTGGGCTGCTCCACAAATTTCTTTAGAAAACTTGAGAATATTGTGTTTGACAATCCAATCACGTTTATTTGGTCGAAACCTACCAGACAGCGTAGCTGTCCAGTTGCAAAAAGACTTCTTGTGGGCATTCTGAAAGCTCATTGCTTACCATTTGCATTGCGTATTGTAACTCTCATTTTCTGGCTTTCTATTTGCTAGCTTTATTTGTTCAAGGCTGTCAAGAATGTTTTCATCCTTCCAGTGGAGTAAAGCTTGTTGGCCATTACCCTTGTACTCTTCCCTGAGTCCTCATTTTCTGAAACAGTTCTTTACAGTTTGTTCCTATCTTGTCATATTTGTTGTGTGTTTAAAGGCAGAGGTCGAATATCAGGCTCTGTCTTTTGCAGGACCTTGCTGTTTACCTTTCTTTCTCTGACTTCAAAGTGAGAGGACTTATGTGACAATCTTGCTGGGTACTGGGAAATAAATGTTTTTTTTCTAGCACAAAGGTTATATGTCTGTGAAAGAAGTGTGCAAATACTTCAGAATATATCGGAATTAGGAAAGCACAAATGAAGTGCATTTTTTTGGTTATTCTGAAGGTGGGTGAAAACAAATAGGATGACATTTCCACACCCAGTTGTATGTGCGCTGCATACTTTTTATTTGTAAAACTATGTCTGTGCAAATTTAATGGTTATTTCAATTGAAGATGTGTTGTCTGCAATGCCAGTGTGCTACCACATCATGCATACTCTACACTACACTACACCACTCCACTCTACACCAATGTTAGCCATTACTGTCAGTGTTACATTAACCTTAAAGGCAAGATTGGTCCCTTGTAGGAAAGGCTATTTTGGTTAGGACTTCACTGGTTGACAACTGTACACAAAGGTAAATGTGCATGTCTAAATTTACTCGCAAGTAAACCGACTCTACCTGGTCTATATTTCTTTGCTAGTTATGAATTCCAAGTGTAGATTTACACCTAAGTGTAAACTTATTTGTCTCTTACAACAGGACATACGAGTGTGATGATACTACTATTAGTAACCGTGGAGGTGATTTCTCTATGGGAAAGTCCCGGGAAAAATGTGAAAGTTTATTATTTAACATCAGTTCATATGAGCATTCTTTTGAAACCATCCCTCCATTATTTCCTATTAAAATGTGGCGCAGTACTTCAAGTGGTTGTGTAAAATGCTTATATTTAAATCCATGGCTAGGCTGCAGTACATTTCCTACTGTTTTATCAGATTCAAAGCTGCAGTAGCTTTAGAAGGTTAGTTTGCCAACAGCAGTGGGCTTACTTATTTGTGGGTGGGTGTTTGTAGAGTTCTTCTAGTTTTGCCCGTCTCTAAGAAGACAATGTGCTTCTAACACTAATATCGGGATAGGTGAAAAAAGATCATCATTATATATACACATGGTCGAGATAGGTTAAATGATGTTATAACGTTTGAGTGGCTGCATCTTTGCATCATTCTGCATGAATGCGGAATGAATCACTATCATACAACTCTGATAAAAAAAAAACAATTACAGAAGGACACAGTGTGCAGATGATCACCTGTGCTACCTGGATGGGAAAAGAAACCAATTCTGTTAACTAACAAACAAAAATCTCTTTGTTTCTTGATTATGCTTTCAGAACTACCAAACGTGGGAAATACCCCCAAACAAAGGAAATACATAGTACTGTATTGGTGAGTGCAGTGAATTATTATCATGAAGTTCACCTGAGAATGTAAATACGGTATTGGAGACCTGGAATGTCCTGATGAAAGCTGACAGACCTTTTTAGGCATTAATTATCAGCTAAAACATGTTGACTCCTGGAAGATGAAAACATTAACTGTCCTGACACACCCACCCCTGTGTTTTACTCTGTCCCTAGGTGCCCATTAATTTAAATTGCCTGAGATAAGGACACCCAGGGGCATTTTAACTTTTCCCATGTTCCTGCGTTTCTTCCACATCATATCCTCTAGGAATACCAAAGTGTGCTCCCCCACATATTACATCTGATGTCCATAGGCTGCACACCCAGTTGTTTGTATTGAGGGCAACAGTTCAGTGTCATGACTCCTGTCATACACCTGCCCCTTATACGCCTTCTGTTTGCTGCCATGAAGGTCTTATGATAATAGCATGGACTGTGGGAAGCAGAGAAAGGAAACGTGGCTCTTACATCCCTGCCTAATATATACCCTTAAATACCAAAGGAGGGAGTGGAGAGAGGGTGTTCTACACGAACACCTGGGGTGGATTTGACCTCCCTTACAATTATTTATAAACAAAAGGATCCAACCAAGGGAGATTGCGATGGATGATGATTGATCATGGGTCAAGTGTGTTTCCTACATTGGTGGGAAGCACATTGTGTTTCTTGAATACCCCTCACACACTAAAAGCGTCCTAGGGTCAGGAGTGAATGATAAGTGAATGTTAAAACATACCTAGCACCTGTGGAGTAGATACATTTAATATGCCTTGGTGCCGGTATTATTCAAAAAGTGTGAGGTGGAGGTGTGTTGTATTAATGTACAAGACCTCCTGTTTGTGTCAACATGTTTTGAAGCATGCTGCTTCTTCTTCAGGACGGGTACACGAATCCCTACCCTACTTACATGAATAGTGTGACAATGTCAACAAAAATTAGATACTATGTGTAGACAGATGATAAAAGCTACAAAGTGTGACACAATGGTCTGATTTGCGAAAAAGGTAACTCCTTAATTTAATTTTGCAGTGCTGAAGCCCGTGGCGTCATGAGCCTTTAAAACGATAGGGCCCAGTGCTAATTGCACTATATACCAAGTTACTACCTCGCATAATCGTCCCCCTCGCGGCTCCGTGGTATTTTTTAACATTCTCTTATCATTCACTCCTGACCATACCACTCACCCTCTCTCACTCTACACATAGTGGAAACATCAGTGTTGCCACCTATCCGCTGGTAGTAGCACGTCGCGTTCCGTAGAGGGACGCAAAGACCCCTATTATGAAGCATGACACCAAAGGCCCCTTTGGTGTGTGAGGGGTATTTAGGAAACACGATGTGCTTCCCACCAATGTAGGAAACACACTTGACCCATGATCAATTATCATCCATCGCAAACTCCCTTGGGTGGATCCTTTTGTTTATAAATAATATATACCCTTGCCACAGCTGTCTTGCCCTCTGAAATCAACGGTGGAAAAGGCTAGAGGTTAAAGTGTGCAAACCAGGGGCCCTAATTAATGTAATTGGCTTCATAAATACAAATTGGATGAACATTGATCTCTTTGATTTCTGTTCCTGAAGGTTCAGTGAGGTTTCAGCCAGCAATAGTTGGATGGCGCTATACGAATCCCAACAACGAAACACAACGTTTAAGCATTGTAGCAAAGACACAGTACATTCACTCCACCCTGGTGCCACAAATGTAAAATCTTTTCACTGTTTACAAGGATCAATGGGATGGAAGAACATAGTTGCAAAGGTAAGAGGTAGATTTCACTTTGGCAATATGTGGTAAAGGCGTATTCGTATTCTAGGAAATCAGGGAAAAAGGAGGGAATAATTACTGCATGAGGAAAAGATTAATCTTTAAAATGCATTCAGAAGAGATGAGTCTTTAGATCGTTCCGGAAGGATGGTAGGTTGGTATTGATTCAGATGTTTTCAGACAAGCAGTTCCATAGTCTAGGGGCTGGCTAAAGAACAATTGATTAAAGTTTGTATTCCTTTTTGTATTTGAAATTTCGAGAACCAGATAATATCTGCTCATTAGATGCTCTGCTAAGGTTAGGTGATTCGCTTCTGCTGAGATTTAGAGCAGACACAACTGAAATGTGTTCAGTAATCAGAGTTTGGAAAGGTGCTATCTAGTTCATTCCTTTGTTGTGTTTTTAAGATGGTATGAGCAAGTGTTCTTGACCATATTTGAGGACTCAATATAAAAGTTCTTTGACTTTAATATGAATTAAATGGAATCTTGGCCGGATATATTAAATTCTAGAATGCAAGTAGTGTCATTAAAGCTCTTAACTTCAGGAAAGTTCTTGAATGTGCATGTGGGGCATGAATGTTATGCAGTGGCTAACGCAAAATGGTGGAGCCCCCATGCAGAATGTGATGAGCGCCCCGTGAGCCTCCCATAACTCACAGATATTCATTGGCCTTGGGCTGAAAAGGCTCCTATGAAAGGTTGTGCAACCACCTACACCCCAGTAGCTGCAGGGTTCGATGTTAATCCCTTGTGATATGCCAATTTACAAGCATGCCTGTGTTAGGACGTGAATGCCACCTGTTGGGATGGAAAAGTCCTCTGCATGGTAATGGTTGTGCACCCCTGCCATGAGTGCTCAACTGTAGTGATGACTTGATTGCTAATGCTGATTTTTGTTGTCATAGGCCAACACAGCTCATGATTGTATGCCATAATACATAGGCATGTCTCACAGATTGTGGTCTTGATGGAACGAGACAGGTGCCCAAAGCTCTATCCTCAAAGTGGTGGAAGGCTACTGCCTACACCAGGAGTTAAGCATCATCAGTGCGGTGGTGGCAGCATACTGTGTAGTGATAAGTAGGAGTGAACAGGTCATTTTTAAACTGTGTCACTGGAGTGAGGTCTACAGAGTCACCACATCTAAAAGTTCCACTGCTGTGTCTTCACTCACCCATCGCTACATCAGAATGGTGTGAAGTGCTGCGCAGAATGTATGTGTGCCTGGGAAAAGGTACAATACAGGGAGAGTGCAGTACTGAGATGTTTTTGCATGGTGTATGCATGTGCTGGAGGTGCATATTTCTGTGAGTGGCAAAGTACTGAAAGAATGCAAGCCTGCACAGTACCTGCAGGATAAATGCATGTGCTGGGTGTATGTGCACCTGTGAGTGGTACACTACATGAAGGGTTCAGTGCATGCATGATAGGTGCATGTGCTGAGTGTATGTGTGCCTGTGAATGGTACAGTATTTACAGGATAGAGCACTGGGCAGTGAGTCCATGTTAAATGCAAGCGCTGTGTGTATGTGTTTCTCTGAATAGTACAGTACATGGAGGATACAGTAACATGCAGTGAGTGTCTGCTGTATACATGCACTGGGTGTATGGGTGCCTGTGGATGGTTCAATACATGGAGAGCTCTGGGTTCAATTTTGGGAGACCCAGGCCTTCATGGTGAAACATGGAGTGGAGGTAGAGTGATTAGTGGATTGCTGGATTCCTGTAAGCTGTGTAAGATCCACACTGGGGGGAGGACCAGGACTCCACTATACACTTAAAGGAAGCTCTTTGATTCAGTCAGAGGTCTAAAATAAGGGGCCTGGGCACATCTCAGGAACGAGATGGGGCTGACAAGAGAATCATAAACAATAGGGCTGGGAGCCCTGGGTTCACCTTTTGATGTACTTATCACTGTGGCTGACATCCAAGTGTGAACTCTAGTCATTCCCATGACTTGTTGTGGGACTATCAGCTTCAGAGGCATCCCTGCTGTGACAAACTGCTTTTCAAGAGAAAAAGGGAGCAGAGCAGCATGCACTTCAAAAGAAGTAGAACCCCGAAATGAAACTTCAATGGCTCGGACCATAAATCACATTTGATGTCTGGAAATGGACAATGAGATTTAGACCCCCAAAATTGTCATCTGCCAAGCAGCCAGACGGGTCGTGTGAGAAGGAGAAGCTCTGCAACACTTCTGCCGGAGACCAGGACTTCAGTCCAAGGCCTGTTAGTCTCCTTACTGGGGGAGGGGATGTCATCCAGGGAATCTAAGACTACCTGCCATGGAGCCTGAAGTGCCAGCGCCTGCTGGTTTGCCAGGACCAGTGTGCCCAATTAGGAAAAGAGGAGAGCTTGGGAGGGGGGAAGATCCAGTGGGGAGTCCTATCAAGTAGGCTCCCGGTGCGACATGTAAAGAAATGGCTGCTGCACCGATTGGGTCATTGCCCTTATGCAGGACTGAGTATGTGACCCCTTATGCAAAGAGAGGTTATGCCTAGAAGATAGCAGTATTGAAGACTGCAGTGCGGTAAGGGTCGAACCCTTGCGTGGTAGCAATGTGGCGGGCCCTTATGCTAGGAGGGACCACCATGGTAAAGACTGCCATGCAGTAAGGGCCGAAGCCTTGTGTGGCAGCGGGATGGCAATTTTCATATGCCAGAAGGGACAGCCATGAATAACTTTGCCTTGTTGACCGGTCCGGGGCCCACGGACAACGAGCAGTGGTTACTCTGTGTATTGGAGGAGATCACCGGAAGCATGAAGGACTGTGACTGATTTGACCGTGTTGGAGAAGTAAGGACGCCATGGGAGCACAATCACCCACGCAGGGGACAAAAACAGGACCATCGTCGCCCCCCCCCCCCCCCCCCCCCATTGGGAGTGTGTGAACACTTACCCTGCAGAAGAAGTCATAGGAGTCCTCAAATTGATGCAGGAGCACAACCACGAAGGAGAGAGTCTCTTTCTACTGAGTGCAGCCATTAAGTCCACATGCAGCAGACTGAACTGGTTTGGACTAGAGCAGCCGCAAGCACACACGGACAGGGGACACACGAGAGGACTCTGAAAGCTCCCCTCCTGCTGGTGTGGGTAGGACTTGTTCTGGGCCTGATGTTTCTGGGAGAACATACTGCTAAATCAAGCATGTGTGCGCTGGAACACTATTGACTTTAAATCAGAGTCATAGCAGTCTCTTGAGAATTGCACTAGTAGTGAGACATACCTTGGATATACCAGTAGTGGATGGGTGATAACCACGATTGCTAACACGAGGAGTGAGTAGGACAGGGAATCACCAAATAGACATTCGAGCCCTGGCCTCAGAGGAGGGCCCTGTAATTGTTTGTGAATGTTGTATTCTTCCTTTGAGTGGTTAGCAGTAGAAATTAAATCTTCTCTTTTCTCATAAAAGGGAATATTTGCTGGATAATGATTTATTGAGTTACATATGGTTCCGAACTTTTAAACTTAAAGGATGCAACATCCCTGAATATCGCCCAAACCAGCCTCTTCAAAAAATTGTTTAATATTCCACACCACATCTCTCAAGATCGGATTAGACTGGAATTTGGGCTAAAAAATCAAATCATCTCAAGACAAGGAGCGCTGGTAAAATACTACTGGAGAATGCGGGCAGCAAAGGACGACTCTCTGGCACATTATTGTTGGCTGGAGGTCGAAAAACAATCCAAATTGACTAATTCCGTTTATCCAATCCTGAAGAAATCGATCGAGGCTTTAAAGCTGGAGGAAGCATGGCACACCATACCGACCTATCCGGAGTTTAAACAATTGGTCAACAAAATAATTAATCAAAGGTCCCAAGAACAGGATAAAGCCACGTTGTCCAAGAAAACACATGCATGGATGGTGCTGCCAACATATAAAAAGCTAAAGCCCCAATCATATCTTTTGGAACACTTTGCAAACCGAATGAAACAGCAACTAATTTTAATGAGACTGGGAGTGTACCCGACTAAAGATTTAACACCAATTTGGAAACGCACCTGGCCTTCAATGGACTGCCGCCTCTGTGGACAAGGAAAAGAATCAGTGCTCCACTTACTTTGTATTTGTTCGGTACTATCCTCCAACCGGAAAGAACTGCTGCGGCCGTTAATGAAAAAAGAGCAGATAAGGACCTGCAGATCCGCAGTAATAAAATGTTTAGGAGGATCAACAGTGCAATTGGCATGCAAATCGTTAAAGTTCCTAAGCCTGGCGGCAAAAGCACTAGAAAAGAAAGAGACGGAACTTGATCTTGAAAAACGATTAGCTAATCATCTTGAGCCAATTTAAGTATAAGAAACAGTCATCACAAACTAGAACAATTATCATAAGACTAAAATGACTAATTGCACTGCTGTTTTTCTTTGCTTCCTTTGTTTCACTGATCAAAAAGGTTTTAAAGTCATTAATTAATGTCTATTTTACTCACGAATTTTAAGTCACAAGCGATAACGTGTTTTTAGCGGTTAATCCGCTCTTTTTATGATTTAAACCAAATCAAATAAAAGTAATCAATCATCATCAGATTTATTGAGTTGTGAGCCATTGTTCACTAATCTGCATCCACACATCTCCCCGAAGGAGCCTCGGACTCTCCCACTGCACTTATGATAGAGATTCAAGGGCAGAAGTGATACTTAGTCTGGTTGCACAGAATCCATAGTGGACTGGTCCCCGTGACATAGGGAGTTAAAGGCCTCAACCACCATGGTTGGGCTCAATAGCCCCTGAAAAGGGTTCTGACACCATAGATGGGTGTTACCTGCTTGAACCATGAGTGGTAGTGCTGCAGAACACGGTTTAAGGGATGAGATTGCAGTTAAGCATCATTTAGAAGCCAAAGGTCACAGCAAGAGATTTTCCCAGGTATCTATGCATGTCTAGATGCATAAAGAGTGATTGGGCTAGAACAAATGGATGATGATGCATGGCTGGTGGTTGTCTGAACTTTGAAGACGGCTGAAAGAGTGAGTTCCTTGTAGTACACCCTAGGATTTAATTCGCAAATCCCCACTGCCCCCAGGGTTTGACATAGATATTGTGGCCTAACTGCAATTTACAAATACATTGTTGCATTGGATGTAGACTTTACATTACCTCCAAACGAGTGATATTTTTGTAAACTGTACAGAGAACACAGTATTTGTTTCAGGCGAAATTCTGCCAATAAGATTGCTCCCCTTCGCGGGGCAGGGTCAAGTTTAAGGAGCTATATGAGTTTCAAGAGCTGAATAGAAAAGACCTGGTCATTAACGTTCAAATGGAGGTTCGCTCATGCTGAGTACCTGGCCACCACCATCTCAGGTAGCTTTATGGGGCCTGTATCCTAGTGGTTACAAAGAGTAGAGGAATCTAGGAAGAACAGTGAGTAAGCAGCATACTTGGATCATTATTTCGGAGAAACAATTGACTGGCCTTGTAGAATATTTAAATTGGGTTGCCTATAGTTATCCTTGGCAAGAACAAGTCATAGAGGGGTCAAAATCTAATCTAAACACCATCATTACCTCAAGCTAAGGGTCTTGGGCACTCATTCTAAGTGTGCCCTAGATGTGAGGAGGAAAGCCTACTATGATCCCACAAGACATCCCAAGTCTCTCAAGCCACCTCTACCTCCCATTGGGAGCATATCCAATGGCGGGGATTGATCTATAGGATTAGTGGATGTTAAAATGCAAGACTTGTTTTCTGTACAAGTATGTTCCTTGCCCACCTTTGTGACATGAACTGAAGAGCCCATTCGGAATTATTTCTAGTGATAGGCCAGATGGACCAGAATGGGTGAGGTTATGAGAGATTCTCTTATATGTCTGAGCGGAGCAGCCTATATCTTACCATGGGCAATTGAGGTCTGCATGCAGCTAGGGTGAGACATGCAGCCTGATTCATCAAGCCCAAATCGGCTCGCAAAGGGCCAGATTCACAGAATCTGGCCCTTTGCGAGTGCGATTTTTGCATTTGGGATTCATCATCCCAAATGCAAAAATCGGTAATAGCGATTTCGCTATTTTGTGAGGAATTACATTTAAGGAATCTCTAATTGAGATTCCTTAAATGCAATTCATCATCCATTTAAAAATTGTGAATTCGCAATTTTGGCCCGCTATTTACTGCGAGGTCAAACCTCGTGGTAAATAGCGAAAACTTAGTAAAATGCTTTTAAAAGCATTTTTCTAAGTTGCATGTTGCACACACACATGTCCTTTGGACATGTGTGTGCGCAACACTTGTTTCAATTGTCATTTCAGGGGTGCTACAGGGTGTCCTTTGGACACCCCTGGCACCCTTAAAATCGCTATCTTATTTGCGATTAGCTAATTGCTAATCGCAAATAAGGAATACTCCCCATTCATTCCTATGGGCCTTTTGGCCCATAGGAATAAATGGGGAGTTATTCCTTATTTGCGATTAGCAATTTGCTAATCGCAAATAAGGAATGTGTAGGAATCGCAAATCTTTTTGCGATTCCTACATGAATCCCGTTTTGCGATTCTGTAATAGCGATTCCTTATGAATCGCTATTATAGACTCGCAAAATAGGTCAATGATGAATCAGGCTGCTAGTGACTAATCTAGAGTGTGGTGCATAGGTTACTCCAGCAGAAACGTGATGGTCAAATTCAATTCACCTTAGTGCAGATGCCACATGATATAATGTACTTTTAATAAGGTGGATGCATATCGATCAAGTTAGTGATGGAGTAACCAGTCCATCAATCTCTACATCATTCCATTGGTATTTGCAGCTTTGGTAAATCTAGGATGCAGTAAATAGATTTTGTAATCAGTGACAATTAGAGACCAGTAATAAAAAGCATTTATAGGATGGGTACTCCTCCTTATATCAAGGAAGTAGATAATACTTCAAGGTGAAGCGTAGAGAAGGAATCCCCAGGGTAGTTGAAACCTTCCTTGTAGAGGTGTGCATGCCCGCTAACATAATTTTATCACCTATAGGTGCTCTGCTAGCCATGATGCTGCCCCATCTTCAATGAACTCTTCTTTTTCTAGTGCTGGTGTTTAATCCCCTCTCTCTGGTCTGGAGAGAGGCACCACCATCTCACAGCCTTCCAATATTATATGTATTCCTGAGAAGTTTGCTAGGTCTTTAGCTTTCAATCAATACAATGCACAAGGTATTTTATACACTTCCCTCACTGATGGGGTCACTTCCTTGCCTCCTAATGACTGTATTTTGGTAAATTGCTTACCAACGGTCAACCTTATCCTGAAATACTGCAGTACAATATTCTAACAGTTTCCAGTCTACAATACTGATACTTAAATTCGATTTCTCTTATTTCTATCACTTCCACTAAGAGGACTACTTCAGATCGCAGCACTAAATCGCAACATACATAGATAATGGAAGTGGCTTCTCATTCGTGTGGGACTCTGATGTGCCTCTCCATCACAAAGTCTTGCTTCCTTGAGGCTCTTAATTGTGAGAAAGGGACTATCAAAAATGTTCAAAAGTCACCTTTGGAGTCTGAGGAGGGTTCACCAGATTTGATAATCTCAATCTCCTAGCATGGAAAGGATGTCATTAAATCTAGACTGGGGTTATGTAAAGTTTTTTCTTCCACCTTTTCCTTTTTTTGTGCAAAAACTTTGGAATGTATTCAATAGTTAAACATTGTGTACACAAGTGTAATTTAATGTATCTTAGCTTCCAATTGTTGGGTCACTCATAAGGATTAGATGCCATGCATGTAAACTACCAGAAGACCAATAATCAGTAAGCACAAAAACTTAACTTGCACCAAAAAACGAATTGCACACCTTTAGATTAGACACTTTGAACAGAACAATCCGCCTGATACGTCTATCCCCATGTGCAGGAAAGTAAAGAAAATTGTTGCAAAATAAACCTCGGAGATCATTGGCCCATCTTGTGGAAGGTCTTGGAGTCCTTAGTGATATAACAAATCATGATGCTTCTTTTCATGTCTCAAACAGTGGTCTTTATCTGCACAACCTACCATTATCCCAAATCAGACTGGTCCTCAAGGGAGTTTGGTAACAAAACCAGATTGACTTCCATGCATTTTATACCCCAGCAACTGAGATTCCAAAGAGTACCAATCTGCCTCCTTCATGGCATAAAAGAATGTCTTTGACAATGCCCTAATCTCAATATTTCCACCTCTTTCTAGAATGTCTAAGGTGGAGCCAACCTCCCTTAAAAGCAACTTTCAGGACTCCTCAGAAGAGGAAATGCGTATTCCCAATACTTTCCCCTATCCACACTTTTCTGATGTGTGGTCTCAAACTTGAGCTAGAAAACCATAGGCAAGGAAGCTAGCAGGTTGAACGGTTCAGAACCATTTTGGGGGCAAAAACCTGACATAGTGCCATTTCTGATTGCCCTCCTCTTTCATATTGGAAAGGACATACATGAGAACAAGAAAAATCTTTAAGATGTGTGAAGATCATCTATGGAACTCTCACAAACCTTTGATATGGACGGAAAAGCTCACTCCTTTTGCAATTGATCCCTTCCTGTCTGAATTCGAATTTGACTGCCTCAGCAACACAACACTCACTATATTGGTAGAGTGTTGTCATCCATTCTCATGAAAATCGCCTGTTAGAGTAATAAGACCTACACATCAATTTACTGGAGCTCCTTCCCCTATATTCACTCTTATGACTAATGCATAGGCAGTGTTACCATACTGGGAGGAGTAACATAAATGCAGCTAGCCTACCTTTAATCTGTGCTGATTGCCTTCCAGTATTGTATATTCTTACCTCTGACTGAAACTCTCATTTCCTCTGGAAGTGCAGCAACAGGAAGTTACAACATCGGAACTTCCGGTGACATCATCAGCTTTTCAACAGGAACCCATTAACATCTCACCTAATTATTATTCCTCTTTTTTCAGTTGGCAGCTGTACCCAGAAGGTATACTATAGACACCTTTTTTCAGTCATTTTCAGACCTGAAAGAGTACATTTTTTCTCAGTTCGCAGTTATCCTGAGGGTCATCCTCAAGTTCGGAAATGTCTCCCTTGCTCAATCTTCTAGCTCACTTCAGGCAAACCCAAACTTTGTACCGATCTCTGTCAGAACTTGCATCACCCATTAGCTCTCCTTCTTGACTGCAGGATCTTCCAAGTTGTGTCCAACCCAGCCTCTAGTCATCCCAGGCTGCAGAACCTCTTTAACATACTAAATCCTTTTGAATGATATGATCTGATTAATAACTAGAGCTATATTTTGATGCAAAGGCACTCCCTGTGGTAGAAATAGGCATCTTCCTTTGCAAGCTTTTTTACTGTGGTCTTGCCTAATTTATGCTTAAATCCGAGCGTTCTGTTATAGCTGCCAGACACATTTGTTTATTTTTCATTTTGACTGAGGAGGGTTCTTTGATACATCGACTGCTTAAACCAAGATATGGGAAATGTTGGGACTCGTACAAGGTCCTTAATGTTTTCTGTACTTGGCCAGAATATTCAGCACTCTTCTTGAGACAGAATTCACGAAGGTTGTTGTCGCATCCTGTTCTGGCTTGTGTTCACTGCAGTAGAATGTACATATGTTGTATAATGTAAAAATTACTGATAAGGTAGAGTTCTAACTTTGCCGGTTGTCCAGTGAATCTCTACGTGTGCAATAGTACAGGAATAAAGACTTCTTCTCCCATCTTTGTCTTCTTTCAGTGGAATTGACTACACACATGGGTGTGATCCGCAAGATCCAGAGTTCATGTGTGGCCAACAACTGTAATTAGAGGGGCCATTTACTGAAAGTGGGATTAAACAGAGTGCTCACTTTCATTGGAGGTCATAATCCTCCTTACAACGTGGTTTAGAGACTGGAGTTGCCCTGCAGCCTTAACTTTTTTGGGGCTTGAATCATTACCATGCTCTCTCATGTGTGCCTGGCGTGTGAGTCCCAAGTATCAGTCTTAGAACATTACCAGGGTGATCTGCCTGTCCTGAGATACCCGCTCATTCCCTGAAATAGCATTCCCGAGTCAGGCATTTGAGCTATCATCGAGATCTGACCTTGTGCTTGTCTGAGTGCATTATCATTTTCAGCTTATAGTGCATGTCCTTGACAGTTTGTGAAGGTGCTTTATTGACACTGCAGTTTTCATTTCAGTTTCTGGGTCTCACTGTGCATTGGTACTGGCTTTGAGAGTGTGCCTATGTATGTTTGTGTAAGGGCCTTGGTTGATTTTTTACTATGTGTACTTGTATTGCTGTGCCTCTTGGGCACTGTGAGCTGGAGTTTAGCATGCTAGCCCTAGTTTGAAGAAAGTTCCTCACGGCATCCTTAGTGACCATTCAACTTCTGCTCAAGGGTCTTTATTAATAATCATTGGCTTTCCATTGACTGTTTCAATGAAAAAGTGGCTAAATGATGCCCAAGAAAACACATAGAAAGGTTTGTCTTGAGTAAGCCTTCATGTGAATATTTGTTAAGACCTCAACCATATCTTTCCAGGTTACATGACAACTTCATTGCAAATTTTACATTCTGTTTCTGATTTTACTTTCAATTTTCCAATCATCAAAGGAATAGCATCGCACCAATGTTTTTGAATAGTCTAGAGGGGCCATCTTCAGTATTGGAAGAGTGAAGTGAAGAGAGTGAAATCACCAGAAACAGAACCTGGAGAAGGATTCTCTATGATGTGAAATGCCAGACAAAATGAGCTGGAATACCCTGCACTTAGCTGAGGGCCGCCTTGTCGCTCCAGGGGCAGGAGAGGGGCACACCAGTGGTCGTGTTCCAATGAAGTGGTGACGTCATCCGGAGGCATCAAGAAGTAGGGCTTACAGGCACATCGGGCTAGGTGTGTGGCCACTTCCTTTGACCACCTGGCTGAGAGCACTTCTAGAGGTTTTGGATGAATGACAGGGGCCGCTTCAGAAAAGAGCACCCGCCCACCGAGACCTAGAACAAAAATTAGCAGAAATGTGAGCAGAAAATAACGGGACTACCTACAAAGTTGAACAGCTGTCTGGTTTTGTCCAATTGATGAGGTAATGATCTTCGTGAGTACTGGGCTGGAGGGTGGACTGACCTGCTGGTGGTCTTGGACATTTCATCCCTTCTCTTGGTTGCCTGGAGTTGATTATGGAGGGGGGCTTTGCCTGGAAGCTGGTCAGGCCACAGGTACCCAGGCAGAGATGGTGCATTATGCAGTTTCCTGATGTTTTGTGTTCTGTATTAAACTGTGTGCATTTTCCATCCCTCACCTAGTCAGAGGTTTCTCTGATGTTTGGATAAATAGATATTGACTACATTGTTGGCCCTGGAACCCTGGTGGGGATGTGAATTGTTGGCACCAGGTGCATGCCCCTGAGGGGGATGTAAATAGAACTATTTGATGGCTACAAGACATTTGTAAGTATATATCACTGGACTGAGGAATCATGGCTGAAAGGTATTTGTTCATATATTTCTAGACACTTGCTGTACAATTTGTGTGCTACCTTCCTTGCTTGCTCGCTTACGTTGTGTGTTCAACTTCTAGGTAACTGCTCTTTCTTCCCTTGCAGGATTCTTATGTGATTAAATGGCTATGTCCTGGTTGAACCACACACTTGAGTACGATTCTCATTCGTCACAGGAATGGGTCGTTGTGTATGAATGAAGGTCAGCAATTTGCACATTGTGAGCGCACTAAGAAACAACTGCTTGCTTACTTGAAAGACTATTTGAAATTGAACGAGAGCTCAGTCCCCTCACAGGAAACACTGTGAGTGGCAGGGAAATCATATGTTCGAGGACTTATTATACAGGACCAG
Organism: Lissotriton vulgaris; assembly: GCF_964263255.1. Taxonomy (NCBI): domain Eukaryota; kingdom Metazoa; phylum Chordata; class Amphibia; order Caudata; family Salamandridae; genus Lissotriton; species Lissotriton vulgaris. The sequence goes on along the minus strand of NC_141687.1, from coordinate 1,243,752,437 downwards.
CCCCAAAACGTTAACCTTATTTAGAATCAAACATTGACGACTTAACCAGTACTTATCAAACAACACCCACGGCTTCTGATCTTCGATCACTCACAACAAAGAAATGTGAACTAAACCCACTACTTACTGTACGAGCAGAGAAAGCGCACCAGTGGATCTAAAGCCAAAACTATAAACATGGAACATGGTGAGACAACTGACAGACTCTTGGTCTACCAACACAGGGACGGAGCTGCAAGCCCGACAATACCCGCTATCTACAATGGTTGCAATGTATTGCTTAACTGATCTAGATACATTACAGCAGAATGTGCCGCTTTCTATACTAGGTTCTACCCTCAGAAGCACCAGCAGATGATGTCGTGGAACAGCGTTTCTTTGATGCATCTCCAATCCTCCACTTCACTGAAGAAAGTAGGGAAGAGCTAGATGCTGTGGTAATCAATGAGGACATAACGGAAGGCATTTAATAACTACCTACCGGTAGAGAGCCAAACATGACATCCCAGTAGAATTCTACAAACTGACATGTTATTCGGCCCATCTTCGAGGAAAAAATGTTCTGGGAAGCTTTGGACACTGACAACATCTCAGGGAGTTTTAACAAAACTTACATATTGTTTCTACCGAACCCAAGTACAGACCCACTGTGCTGCGTAAAATATAGACCACTCTCCTAAAGCAGTTCGGCTATCAAGATACAGGTCAAATCCTGGCAAAATGATTGCCAAAGTTTATCGCCTCATTGGTTCAAAGTAGTCAAGTGGGATTTGTCCCAGGACGATCCTCATGTAATCACCTGTGTACCCTATCCCATCCATTAATTCAGGCAAGACACACTCTGGATAAACAACTAGCCTTCTCACTTGATGCTGAAACAGGCTATAGGAAGAACGGGAGTTAGCCGACCATCTTCAGGATGACTCAATGACTGTACCATGCCCCATTAGCAGTGATAAACTGTAACAGGTTTTTGTTGGAGACTTTCTCCATCAAAATCGGAGCTAGACAAAGTTGCCCCTACTTTCCAATGCTTTTTCTATTGGCCCTGAAACTGCTGGCTATCGCCACATGCTGCTCACCAAAAATAGCATGCATAAACACCCTAGTGGGAAATACAAAAATTAGACTTTATGCGGATGACACACTGATGAGAGACATTTCCATCCCAGCACTAATTAAAGTTATAACACAGTTCTCTACCTTTTCAGGGCACTGACAGCCTTCTCGACAGTGCACTCATTAAATAGTATGCCGTTATGATGGCTACATGCCAGAATTAAATACTTGGGTATACTGGAAAGTATCAACCTGCAAATTAAGACAATATTGCCCACCTAACAGAGCATATGCAGCAAGATTTTGTGAAATAGAGCCAACTTTTTCTCTTTTTATGGGAACAAGTGGACCTCCGTGGATGATGTCTCTGCTTTGGACCCCCAAATTCCCTTTCCGGCTGCCTTTTAATGGCGCTTGGACCACCATGATCAGGCAGTTGGAAAGGGACATTGTAATCCTGGTGGCGGTGCCTGAGAAGGCACCACCTCCATTCAGGAACACGATCCTGACCGCTGCCCCGTCAGGTTCAGTAGATTCTATCGGAAGCAGCAGTCTGTCCCCCATCCATCAATGGTCTGACCACCTTTATCATAATGTGGCAGTCAGACCAATGTCCTGTATGTCAGGTGGACCATCACCGGCAGCCTGTTGGTGGTGGTCCACCCTACATCATAATTAGGGCTTAGAGACAAAAACTGAAATATTGGGATCTTCTTAAGAGATATGTGTTCTTGTATACTAATATAATTGGTAGCTAAAGATATTTGTATAGAATTTATAGCATCTACGTCTTTTCCAGATCATGTTAATAATACAATTTGCACTGTTTTGTAAACAAATGAAAATATTCAAATATGAAATAAGAAACTTGTATGCAATATATAAACATTCATGATATCCTAAATAAATTCATAACATTTTACACTAAGCTTTAAACAGCACAAGAAGGTATCGGAGACAAACAATTGCAAAACTACTTTTCTGAAGCCACTCTTGTGAATATGGAAGTTCATGAAAGGGAACCCTTAAATGAACCATTCATCATACTGTAGACAAAATTAGATATCAAGTCAATCCTAGAGAAGTGCAAGGTTCCGATAGGTTAACAATAAAATTTCACAAAGAATTCTTAAAATATTGGTCACTCACCTTCTTGTGGTGTATGGAGAGCCACAATAGTGGGGATCATTGCTTCCTTCCCTTTGTGAAGTTGTTATTTCAGTACTCTTAAAACCAGATACGGATCCTGTAGAATGTGCCCCACATGGGCCCCTCCCCTTACTCAATTTGGATACCAAAATCCTTGCTAAGATTATAGTGAATCAATTACATCTATGCATGAGGGTTCTGGTTTCCACTGAGTACTCAGGCTTCATCCCTAGTAGATGAATTTAAGATAATTAGTGCACCTTTTTCCTCTCTAATGTAAGAAATGAATCCATACCTCTATGCTTAGCCGTACTACTAGAACCACATAATACATGTTATTCCCTTGATTGGTCCTATTTACTGACACTATTTATCCTTCCAATTATGGCACTGCCTAATACCATACTGTATGGTATTAGGCAGTGCCATAAATGGATGGATAATCTTAGAGCCCACAGCAGGATTAATGGTCACTTCACACCCTCGATAAAGATTTGTAGACAGACCAAACATGGATGGCAGCTATCTCCAGTAGTTTTTGTGACAGCGACTGAATACATAGGGTCCCATCACGATGTCGGGTTAAAGGCCATCTGACAACTCGTCGGTGGGGGTCCACCTGACATCTGAGGCATCAGTCTGACCAACGTATTAGGATACAGGGGATCCAACCGATGCGTGCGTGGGAACCGCTCTGCCTCTGACAGGCTCAAGGAGCCTGCCAAAGTGAAGGGCGGATCGTAATCCCCAAAATGGAGGCAGTGCCTGCTCAGGCATCACCAAGGGGATTACAATGCATGTTTTCGATAGCCTTTCTTTGGCGGCCCGACCGCCAGATAGAGGTTGTTGGAAGAAGACTTTGGGGGCCGAAGCAGGGCCCCCATTCATCCAAGGCCTCAGCAATGAGGCCTGGGGGCAGTGGTCGAAGTGGGAAATAAAAAGTAGGGGAACTGTGGGTGGAGAATCAGGGGGCAGGAATAACCAAAGATTGAAACAGTGGGCGGAGTCAGGGGTGTGGCTAGAAATAGCAAAACATACCAATTTTTAGTACGTTTAGCATTTCACTGACCAGTTACAGCTTATAACGTTATTTAATTAAAACAATGGATAAACATGTTTATTTCAGGTTTAATTCAGGAAAAAGCAAACACTTATAGGGAATACAGGTTTATGTAAAGCGTGTGAAATATAAGCAGGAACAACATGTTACTTTAACCCTTTTGTTGCTGCAGTCGGCACACAAGGTGCCCCATGCATAGCCCGGTTCAAACCAGTTACTGGGGCACTCCAGCCCCAGCTGTGGTGCGAAACTGGACAAAGGGAAAGGGGTGTAACCAGGGCCGGTTCTAGGATTTACGAGACCCTGGGCTAAAATGGAATGTGCGAGGCCCCTCTAATGTAGATAAGTGGCCCCTTTAAGGAGACCAATCACAGACACTGTGAGAGGCCCATTGTCCAGCATTTTGCCCCCCCCCACAGTCATTTCTAACACCTTCAGTCTGACAGGTGTGAGAATTGCTTGTGGGCTAAAAGTTAAAACTATGGGGGTGCCAAAATGCTGGACAATGGGCCTCCCACGGTGTCTTTGAATGGGTCTCTTTGCAATTGAAGGGGGCGTCTCCCTCCCCTATGCCTCAAGACACCATCCCTGGGGGGCCCCTCTGAAGGACCTTAAATGCAAGGCGACACCTTTCTCTGAAATGGATCGGCAGGGAAACAACAGGACACACCACCAGTGCATGGCCCCATGCTGGTGGGCTGAGTGCGAGGCCCTGGGCAGCTGCCCACACTGCCCTTGCCTAGCGCCGGCCCTGAGTGTAACCACCCCCTTCCCAGGTTCCACTCATAGGAGGGACCTAGCAGGTAATCCAGCCCCTTAGTTTAGTATAAAGTTAGGAGCTGTGTATAGAGACTTTAGATTTATCCTGGAAAGAAACTCTGAAACTAAACTCTTGGACCTTCGACGTTCCATATCGACTGGAAGACTGAAGACATCTCCCTTGTGGTCAAGGAGTGACCACCCTGTGCAAACAGGCACCAACAGTAACTTGCCAGATTGCTTTGTCGACGCTCCCGCTGGAACCCGAAGACTTAGCAATGCAGGAACTGGACTTCCAGACTTCTGACTCCGACTCACATCCACAGCAAAGCTGAGACCCGTGGCGGACACGAGAGACGTGGGACCGGACATCCTGGACTACCTGATTTTTGCTACCTGTGCAGCTTCTGAGGTACCCTTGAAGTTGTGCATTGGGGTTTGAGAGGCCCCAGACCTGAGCAGCATTTGCACCGAAGCTCAGCCCTCCACACTCTACGAGTGCTGCGTGGGGCCTGCGCCTGCATTTCCGCTCAATACGTCTTTGCGGTTGCTAGCCCGTTGGCTTATAGGCCCTCTGAAGACATCTTTGTAAAACTACACCGCTTTCCTGGTTGCTCCGGGCTTGCTCCAGCTTCTCTGTGAAGGAGAAGCTCCCCAGACTTGCTGGTCTGAACTAAAGCCAATCTTCCCATCCTGCGTGGATTGCATTTGCCAAGGTTTGTTGGGTCCAATCCGGATACCGACACCGCCAACAACTAGATCCGTCATGGGACAGCTCGACTCCTGCACCTGGTCACTGGCTAGTGACCCAGACTCCGTCCCCACTGCTTTCAGGTTTTTCTCGACTGTGATCCGGCCTTGGATCCACCCGGACACTTTTCTCCTGGTCGCCTGCAGCACTTTCTTGCAGCTCTCCATAGGAGACAGCGACGAAACCCGACACGAAAGAACACCTATGCACCCGGCTTCCCTGGGTGAGGTAACTTGAGTAATCCGGTTCTCCAGTGGGTATTAACTATCCAAGTGTCCTAGTTTAACATGGTTTTCCCGTAGTCCTTCCGGAAGGTCCCACATCTACTACTTCGTAACTTTTACGTTCCCATTGAAACTCTATGGTAACCTGCATATGTGTTTAGACACTGCACGCGCGTCCTGTGGGTCTCCTACTTCCAATCCCTTGGTTGCTCAGTGTAGCCCCAGCAAATTCCTAGGCCCTAGGCCTACTCACCTTTCCTGAAGTGGTTCTTATACCACTTATTCAGTATATGGTTGGTGAGGCCCCTAGAGCAGAATTGTATTTGTGCAACTTATAGTATGGTTATTGAGCAACTTGTGCTGTATCTCGAACTGTGACCTCATAAAGAGTGCAGAGGGGTTGTGTTAGTGATAAATACATATATATTTGATATATACCTTGTGTGGTGTCCTTTCATTTGGTATTATATATGGTAAAACAGCTGGCTTCATATGCTCTCTGAAGTTTAAGCCTAAGACTGCCTTGTCCATGCTACCACTAGGATAGCTGGTCTATAAGGTTGACTTTACAACCGTCACCATAAGGGTTGTTTGGACTGGTGCAAGGTGCCCATTAGAATAGTGGACATCATGTACCAGGCCAACTTCTCACACTCCCCTGTTCACTACTCCTGCCCCGTCCACTACACCTGCCCCGTCCACTGCTCTTGCCCAGTCCACTGCTCTTGCCCCGTCCACTGCTCCTTCCCCGTCCACTGCTCCTTCCCCATCCACTGCTCCTTCCCCGTCCACTGCTCCTGGCCCGTCCACTGCTCCTGGCCCGTCCACTGCTCCTGCCCCGTCCACTGCTCCTGCCCCGTCCACTGCTCCTGCCCCGTCCACTGCTCCTGCCCCGTCCACTGCTCCTGCCCCGTCCACTGCTCCTGCCCCGTTCACCGCTCCTGCCCCGTTCACCGCTCCTGCCCAGTTACCACTCTTGCTCATGCCTAATCACCTCTCCTGCCCCATCACTTCTCCTGCCCATCACCTCTCCTCTCCTGTCATGTCACATCACCTGCCCGTCATGTCACCTGCCCGTCACCTCACCTGCCCGTCGCCTCACCTGCCAGTCACTTCTTCTGCCTGTCACTTCTTCTGCCCGGTCACTTCTCCAGCCCATCACTTCTCCAGCCCATCACTTCTCCAGCCCATCACTTCTCCAGCCCATCACTTCTCCAGCCCATCACCTGCCCATCATGTCACCTGCCCGTCATGTCACCTGCCCATCACATCACCTGCCCGTCACCTCACCTGCCGGTCACTTCTCCAGCCCATTTCTTCTCCAGCCGTCCCCTGCCCGTCACCTGCTGGTCACGTCACCTGCCCGTCACATCACCTGCCCGGTCACTTCTCCTGCCCTGTTGCCTCTCTTTCCCTGTCACTTCTCATTCCCCGTCACTTCTTCTTCCCAGACACTTCTCCTGTCCCGTCACTTCTCCTGGCCCGTCACTTCTCCTGGCCCGTCACTCCTCCTGGCCCCCGTCACTTCTCCTGTCCTGTCACTTTTCCTCCACTGTTGCTTCTGCCCCATTCACTGCTCCTGCCCCGTTCACTGCTTCTGCCCCGTTCACTGCTCCTGCCCCGTTCACTGCTCCTGCCCCGTTCACTGCTCCTGCCCCGTTCACTGCTCCTGCCCGGTTCACCGCTCCTGCCCGGTTCACCGCTCCTGCCCGGTTACCACTCCTGCTCATGCCTAATCACCGCTCCTGCCCCATTACTTCTAATGCTTCATCACTTCTCGTGCCCCGTCACCTCTCCTGCCCATCACATCACCTGCCTGTCATGCCACATGCCTGTCACTTCTTGTGCCCAGTCACCTCTCCTGCTCTGTTGCCTCTCCTTCCCAGTCACCTCTCCTGCCCTGTCACATCTCCTGCCCCATCACTGCTCCTGCCCCATCACTGCTCCTGCCCCATCACTTCTCCTGTCCCATCATTTCTCCTGCCCCGTTCACTGCTCTTGTCCGTTCACTGCCCCTATCCGTTCACTGCTCCTGCCCATTCCTAATCACCGCTCCTGCCCATTCACTTCTCCTGCCCCATCATTTCTCCTGCCCCGTCACCTCTCCTTTCCTGTCACCTCTCCTGTCCCATCACTGCTCCTGACACGTCACCTCTCCTGCCCCGCTACTTCTCCTATCCGTCACTTCTCCTGCCCGTCACTTCTCCTGCCTGTCACTTCTCCTGCCCTGTCACTTCTCCTGCCCTGTCACTTCTCCTGCCCGTTACTTCTCCTGTCCGTTCTTCTCCTGCCCAGTCACCTCTCCTGTCCTATTACCTCTCCTTTCCTGTCGCCTCTTCTGTCCCGTCACTGCTCCTACCCAGTTTACTCTGTGTACAACATTGACAAGATACACAAGGTGGCAAATTCCCCACAGTACTCTGTTTGGGGAAAGCTCCTCTGAAATCACTAACTCCAATCTCACTGGCACATGACATGCTAAAGGCAGACGGCGGGTGCATTGTCATTCGAAAGGGGGTAATCAGCCTCAATCGGAGACTAAAACGTTTTCAATCAGAAACTAAAGCATTTTCAATATTATATAGAACAAAGTCATAGTTGTATGAATGTAGTATATTTGGGCCATATGTAACAAGCAAATTCGCATTCGCAAAGGCCGAAATTCGCGGAATTTCCGCCTTTGCGAATGCGAATTTGCTAAATGGTATATTAAGCAAAATCTGGTGTAAAATAAGGATTCGCAAAATTTGTGATTCCTTATTTTGCGATTGCATTTAAGGAATCACAAATTTAGCGATTCCTTAAATGCAATGTATGAAGCCAAAAAATTTGCAAAATGTCCTTAAGGAATCGCAAATTACCACCAACTTCTAGTTGTTGGTAAGTTGCGAATTCCTTGAAAAATGCACATTTATGCATTTTTCAAAGTGCCATGTGACGCACATACATGCCCTGTATGTGCGCCACATGTGTACCCATGCATATTTCTGGGGTGAAACAGGGTGTCCTTTGGACACCCCTGTACCCTTGAAATTATTCTCAAATTGCGATTAGCAAATTGCGAATCGCAAATTGAGAATAACTTCCAATTCATTCCGATGGGCCTCCTGGCCCATAGAAATGAATGGGAAATATTCCTTAATTGCGATCGCAATTTGCGAATCGCAATGAAGGAATTTTAAGAAATCGCAAAAAAATGCAATTTTGTACATAAATGCCTATTTGCGATTCTCAAATAGCGATTTCTTAAAAATCGCTATTTGAGAATCGCAAAAGGGTATCTTGATACATATGGCCCCCTATCTTTTCCAGCCAACAACCTTTGACAAAGCCAATAGTCCTGGCTTCTTGTAGGTGTAATGTTACTTGTATTATATATGTGGAGTCAATAACAGAAGCAGCAAAATACAAGTCGGGCAGCACATTACGCTGGGCACATATTTTTTAGCATAAATGTTTTCAGCCACATCCTTAAGCCACGTCCCTTTGAGAGCCCCCCAGTTTTTTCATCCCACTTAAAGCCCTGCCCCAATTGTGCTGTGCGTGATGGAAGGTCATGAAAAGTTGGTTGTATGGGTGTCAAGGGGGATCATATTATCAGAGCCACTGTCGCGTCACAACGAGAGATTCCCCAGCACACAGGCCCTTTACGAGGAGATACAAAGCTATACTGATCTGCGCTGCTTAACGATTTCAATCAGATCTGCAGCCATTGCAGTCTCAGACAAACAAAGTCAGCATAGAGGGAATTGAGACAAATAGTTTTTCTCAGTCTCTTTTGATTGTACTGGGTTGCCTTCCTGAGGAACAGTGCAAAAAAATTCAGTGTATCAGTGAAAAAAAATGGATTAACCCTATACACAGAAAAGGCATTTCTTTCAGGCCTTCTGACATAACATGACACAATCATTGTATTGTATTGTAATTGCATTTATATGGTGCTTACTACCCCCAACGAGGCGTCGAAGCGCTCTTGCAGGGAAAGCGCCTCTGCAATCACTAACTCCCATCTCTGTGGCACATGACATGCTAATGGCAGACGGCGGGCGCATTGTCATTCGAAAGGGGGCCATCAGCCTTAATCGTAAGGACAATGGGCCTGCCCTCAGCCTGTGCGAGCTCAGGGAGGGGCTGCTGCAGCCTCTGGAGTTCAACAGAGAAGTGCGAGCAGCCCCTGAAAGCGGAAAAAAAAGCTATACTTTTTTATTAAGTAGAACTATTCTTGCCGTCCCGGGATGCGTTTTTGAAAGTAAGAAGTAGGGGAACGGACTGGAATAATTTCTAGAAGTAGGGGCACGCCGTGCCCACCGATCCCCCTCCACTTCTACCACTGCCTGGGGGCACCTATGGCACCCCCACTAAACATCCATGCATCATATGGCAGGCACCTCAAGATGCCTGCCACACGGTTCATGGATATTTAAAAAGTTTCATTTTCTTATTGCGGCTACTGCTGCAGCCCACAGCACGAGCAACAATACGAAATATACACTTTCCGACCACAGTGAAGCTGGTCGCATCCTAATTAGGGAAGCCAGATCGCTGACACCTTGTCGGATGGTCCCGTTTCCGACATGACGCCAGTCTGTTTCTCATCCAAACGGCATTGTAATGAAGCCCGTAATTGACATAATTAAAGGTATGTATGCTCACAGTGGACTACAGATTTCGAGAAGATTTATTATGTCCCTCTATGCTGATAATATAGTGCTTTTTGTTAAGCACCCCTCTCAAAACAGCTCATTGCTAATTAGAAAATGTATAAAATTCCACGAATTCTGAGGCTTACAAATCAATTGGAATAAATCAATAGAGATTCCATTAACAAAACAAAATACCTCTAAGACAAATCTTTGAATTTTGACTATTGTGGAGGGAAGAATCTATCTTTTATCTACGCATTAAAATTCATATAAAGTCGACAACAGCAATTAAAGAGAATTGGAACCCTCATTTAATGAACATATCAACCCTTTTAATTAAACTACAGAGCAAGGTAGATAGATGGCAACCTCTCTTTCTCTCTATGGCAAGGAATGCAGTGTTAACTAAAATGGTATTCCTTTATCTGTTCTGTTTTTGAACATACCTCTCCTGTTGCCAAAAAAGTTTTGTAACTCTATTTTTAACAATACTGACAACACTCAAATAGGCAGGCAAACAACCTAGTATTAACTGCAACACATCCAGGCCCAGACGCACAAAGGTGTCACACAATGCAGTGCCACAACCAAAGTTTCTGCGCTGCGTTGGGTGAGAGGGAGAGAGCAGAAAAACTCCTAATTAACTAACATCCTGCACTATACTGCTCTCTTCCTAGTGCTGGTGTGTAATCAGGTTGCCTAGTGCCACACAGAGACTTTTGCATTATGGTGTAAAAGTGTCTGCATCATATCTGGCACAGGTTTTGTACTAGAAGGTTACCTAGGAAAGTATTACGCTTAGACTAACTTTGAATCTTTTTCCACTTCGAATGAGTCATGTGCAGTGCAGCATTCATACAAAGAGTGACAAGTTAGGAGATAAAAAGCATTTCTCCTTTTAACACTTGCTTCAAAGTTGCATTATTGTTTGGTACAAACCTGTCTACTGTTGTTAGTGGATGGAGTTTTATGTCAAAAAGTATTGGTGGTAGCATGGGAACACCTATGTATCACACTTTGAACACCACCTTGAGGCATACAAATTTAATGCAGCACTGTGTGTTGTTTTGCATTACTTTGAGGCAACTTTCCAGAAGGCTGAAAAGTACATTTTGCAAAAACATTTTCCGCGCGTTTTGGTCACATTTGTGATTCAAAAAATTTGCAGAAGTGTTTGTAAATCTGGGCCCAAAACTCCAGAATTTCATGGGGTGGACTGTGGGTCCGAACTTGATAAAGCTGAACAAACTGTATTCACTGTATGCCTCTCTACTTGACGCTACACTAGAAACGAAGGCTAAACAGCAGCTGCTGCATATAGGATTGATGACGATCGTTAGCTGTACACTAATGATACAATCATAACACTAGCTAGGCCAGCTTAAAGGTAAGGCAGGTAACTCTACACTGGATATATTACTGTATTTTAGACTGAGGTATGCGATACAGGCTTTAATTCAGATTTTCCCTGGGTGCCTCCCCCACTGCCTGTGCCAGCGCATACCTTAACCACTTTAAACCCATGTGGCCCAGTGACAAGACTCTATAAACTAATCTGTGAGGCGCTACGGATACCAGAAATGAGAGATATGGCCAAATTGAAAGCAGATATAGGGATACGCATATGGAATATGTGGTAAATGATTTCTATATCTTTCCCTCTCTACCTCTTCATCAGAATGTCCTGTGACATCATGGAATGTTTGAGTGCCTTACTGTGGTGAGATTGTCAGTTGGTCATCTAAGGCTGAGGAGCTGGTAGCTCGCTCCTGGTGGGGGTTCTCCTTTGTATCTTCTTACCTTCTAACTTGCCACCTATCTACCTACTAATGAAGAGGGATCTTCTACTACACCTGGACTACGCATCATCATTTATGTACCACAGTTTGGCGACGTTTCTTGGACTAACCTATGCTGCTAAGAAGGAATACCGATACTCAGCTATAAGGAAACCGAGGATGGTTCTGGGATCCAGTTAAAGTAACTACAGGAGTAAGCTAATGTTTTGATAAAATCGGAGAAACGCCCAGTAAACCCCACCAGCGTCCTTTTCATCTTGGACAGCCTGCACCCTGGCCGTTTGTTCTGTGAAGAAGTCAACTGCCAACATTCCGTCATCTGGAAATTGTCTGTCTCCAGCCATAAAAGCGATTGATACTCATCTGGCCTGATCTCTCTACAGTTTTTGCTTAGTGACAGTTCGCCCTCACTACAACCACTGTGTTACAGATGTCTACTCTCACAGCGTAAGCACGTTTTTTCCTGTCAGCCCTTCATGTATCTGCTGTCATGGAGTTGCCTCGGCGCTAGCAGTATGCTCTTCTTCACTACAGCCACCCACCATCTGTGTTCTCCGTTTTTCGACAACTGTGTATTTAGTGTGTACTCCGTGGGGTTTGGTTTCCCCTGCTTTCAAGTCGTTTGCTTTGAACTTGTGAAGCTTGGTCCTGTGAGCGAGCTGACTCTCGTCTTTGTGGAAGCTGGATCATATTTTTGCAGTGAGTGAGGGACACTTTCAATTTGTTTTGTGAGCATTCACTATGCCTCTCACTTCATGGCAGTTGAACCACTATGTTTTAAAGAAGCTATCTGCCATAGCGCGCACAGAAACTTACCCGTCTCGTGGCACTGGCATCTTTTTCTTTGTGACGTCTATCTCTCTTCTGCTGTCCTCTACTTTGCGACTTCGGGCTGCATGTCCTTGCCGCGAACCATCCGGTGCAGACATGACGGCGTGCCGCCATTTTGTTTGGTCTCAGTGCGCAGGTCTTCCCAATGCGTATCAGGGCGTCTGGTGCTGTCACTTGACTAAAAACATGTTTGTTGCCTCTTGTTCCGCAACAACTTGTCCTGCAGTGCCTGCATGTGAAGAATGTGTAAAGGGGCAAGCGGAAGGTCATGATTGCGTCTCAACGGAGGATGGTTCATATGTCGTGACTTTTTTGTTTATACGGCCAGATTCTGCATTTGTTTCACACGGACTGCTGACTTTTCACCCTTTTGAAAATATTCAATGTACTGCAAGTTTCGGCTCGCTTCAAGCCTCCACTACGTTGCTCTGTGCATTCAATGCTTGCCCTACCAGGAGGAGCTGTTTACGGCAACCCTGGGTGAGAAAAAGCTCACCGGAGCTCATGATTTTTATTTATGTGTTGGAGTTCAACTTGTTCTGCATATTTGTGTGTGATTTTATTTTACTTTCAACAGTGGTGGGTGTCAGTGTTGGTTTCCTAAGGCAACATGCTAACCCTAAGGTGTACTCTTATTTAGGGGAGGTTGTGGTGCCAATCAATGCCAAATTTTGGTTCCTAGGGTCATGTTGTGTCTTATGGTGTATCCTATATTTATTTAGGGGATGTTGTAGTCTTGGTCTCACAGGGTGTGTATCCTGTGTTTCACCCTGCCTGGGCAGCGAGGGTGTTTGTGTCTAATCAATGCCCCATTCATGTACTAAGGGTTAGTACCCTACGGTCTACCCTTATTTAGGGGAGGTTGTGGGGAAGTTGTGGTGTCGGTCAATCCAAAAAATTGGTTTGCTAGGGTCATGTTCTTACCCTTTGAAGATGTTACATCACACTTTTTATGTGGTGTACCCTTTTATTAGGGGAGGTTGTCCGTATGTAACTATTATGTTCTGAAGTTCCATGGGTCTATGTTCTGAAGCTCCATGGGGTGGTGGTGGTGTGCGTTGTCAGCGCCATCATTAGGTGAACTTGTGTTGAACAATTATTACATTGTTCCATGGTGTACCCTTTTGTTAGGGGAGGTTGTCAGTGATGGTCAGGAAGTTGCATCACTCTATTTTTGTGTTGTTCCACCATTAGTTGAAATTGCGTTGAACAATTTTTTCATTGTTCCGTGGTGTACCCTTTTGTTGGGGGAGGTTGTCAGTGATTGTCAAGGTTGCATCACTCTATTTGGGTAGGCGGGGTGTGTGGTCAGCGCGACCTCTTGGAGAAGTTGCGTCACAGTTGTCAGTGTGTGGCTACCGTGTTCTTTGTTCCAGGGGCGTTATTATCCTCTTGTGTACCCTTTCTTGGGGAGTTGTTTTTTTTTCTCCACAGTTTAAAGGTTGCCTTTCTAGGTGTACCCTTGGAGGGGAGGTTATTAGTGCACGTCATGCACTAGTCTTTATTTCAAGGCATACCCTTTTTCTGTGTAGGTTGCTAGTTCATTCATTGCACCATTGTCAAAATACGTATTTACTGTACTTTTAGGTGCACCCTCATTCTTGAAGGGTGTTTGTTCATCTTGTTATTTTTACTTCAAGGTGTACTTTTCCTTTAGGGACGTGGTTGTAGCCTTGTTGCTCTTAGTTACTTTTCCCTTGGACATCTGGACCTGGAGTACATCTTATTGTGCTTACTTCCATCTGCACACATTTTGTCTCTTGGTTGTTACACCCTATTTGGCTTACCAGGTTCGCTACCTTGTTTCGTTAAGGAGGGTGGATGGGCATGTAATGTAATTTGCATTCTTGTGTTTTGACCAATCATGACCATTTGTGCATCTTATGAATATCTTTCTACATGGCTCTTTTAATTTTCTTTGTTTCTGCTTCCACGCTTTAGTTTCCTCTGAATCCTTCTGCTCCGTCTTAACTTCTTACTTGCTGTTGTTCGCTAACGGAAGAGGATGTGTGGTTAATGATTTCTATATCTTTTCCCTCTCTACCGCTTCATCAGAATGTCCTGTGACATCATGGAATGTTTGAGTGCCTTACTGTGGTGAGATTGTCAGTTGGTCATCTCAGGCTGAGGAGCTGGTAGCTCGCTCCTGGTGGGGGTTCTCCATTGTATCTTCTTACCTTCTAACTTGCCACCTATCTACCTGCTAATAAAGAGGGATCTTCTACTACACCTGGACTACGCATCATCATTTATGTACCACAGAATACAACATGACAATGCTTCTGCTCGCAGATGGGTTAAATCTTCAAAGCTGACACCGTTTACTACATTACAAATTTCTGCATCAAATATATTACAACAGGACTAGATGTTGAACCTATCTGCTCTAAGTGTGCAAATTCCCTTCTGTGAATGTTTTACCCCCAGAACAGCCATTCCCCATAAAACGTTGCTTTTATTGTCAAGTTTTTAATATGCTCAAAATAAATTCGGGTCAACAAAATCGCTCTAACCCATTTCTATCACCTATGGGTATATCCTTAAGGGGGTGAGAAGATTTGTGGTTATGACCTGTCTGTTGGGCATATGTAGAGTGACTATTAGTTGGCCAAATTCCCACTTTCCTGTAACTTGGAACTGACTGAGGGACTTAGGGCCTGATTATAACTTTGGCGGTGCTGCGCCGGCTTTGCGTCAGCACAACACTGCCAAAGCTGGACATGGTCCCCCTGCCAGATTATGAGTACAACTCATGCCTGACAGGCTTTCATTTTGCCATTCCCACAGCAGTACCCTGAAAATGGGCATCACAATGCAAACACAGCAGATATTCCAGAACAGGATGGACTGTGAAGTCCATGCCATGGTGGAACTTGGGGTGCATGCAAACATGGCGGCAGGGGGATAGGGGGCCTGTAGGCCTGTAGGACCTCCTTTGTTTACCCAACGGGCGCACCACCATGAAAAGGCTGAGGATGGGAAAACTCGAAATATGCTCGGCAGACCACTAAAGTCCTGCAGTCAATGTGTAGTTGAAAAACTAAGGAAGTGCCCCCATGTGCATGGCAAAATAAATTTAAGAAATTGTAAATGATCCTTTCCTGTTGTCTTATCAAACTGCCTTGGAAGAAAATTGCAGGGTGCCATTATGGTGGAGAATTAGTTTTGTATATGACCAAAGATGAAAGGTGTTGGTCAAACTAGTACTCATGAAGTGAAGAATTGTTTAAGAGAGAAGGGTTTCCCAGAATATCGGCAATAGATTACAGTGTGCAATTGGTTTAGAGAGAAATGCTGGAGTATTTGTAGGATAAACCATCTTTAGGCTTCAGTTTATTACACTCAGGGAAATGGATTGGTAGAGAGGTGGAATCAGGCTCTTAAACCAGAATTACAACTAGCTATTGGTGAAGGAACAGATTCAAGGGATAGTATGGGGTAATTACTGTGAGTTTATGAAGTAATAATCCACAGTTAAACTATTGCAGGGCAGAAACCCCTCCCACCTGTGTCCATTCCCCCTTGTACACACTAACAAATCTGGCTATCTTGACCTGATATTTTTCTACACAAACAATTTCCATAGTGATAGCTAGATGAAGCACAACCTCAACTAGTTTTATTTGCTCTCTACTTTCAGTTGCCACCTTTCCTTGTTAATCATCAGTTAACATAACATGTATGTTGTTAGTTGGCCCAAGGGTATCCTGGTGCTGAACAACAGATGTTTATTGTTACTCAACTCAATGGTACTCATTTTATTGATTTAAGAAGGCTGAAAGGCTGAGTGGACCAACTGGGATTTGAACCTCTAACCATTAGGTTGAACACAGGCCCCTACAGTGGATACATTAGTCCACTAAGCCACCAGGCCCATCAGTTGCCTCTGCCAGTTTCAGAACCTCTCTCGGAGGGCCATGGGACAAGCAAGGGCATCTGAGCCCAACCAGAGAGGATTGAGAAATGTTGCTCCTGATGTTCCAGGGCACGACTTACAATGGATCTTGAGCTACTGGGCCAAGTAACAATTCAGCACTTGACTCTCAGTCGTAGCCTGGGTTGAGTAGTCCAAGGCTTCTCAGATGGAGTTGGACTTTTGAGGTTCACAAATCAAAATACATTCAATAACAGCAATAAATGATTGTCCAGTCAAATACTTGCTTTTATGAACACAGGAGTATTAATATAGGAACACAAAGAAAAATGTGGCATATACAAATAATACACACAGTCCCCTAAAGGTCAGAACTCTAGTGTTCGATAGGCAGATACCTGAGTCACACTTCCTTCTCACTAATTGTAGTGGTTATTCCCCACTCACTATAGGCGAATTCAGGTTAGGGCCCCACTAGTAGTCTAAGTCTCAAGAGTTCCACTCCAACTCTTCAAAATTCAAAAGTGTTCCAGGGCCCGAAGCACAATGCAGCACAACAAGTTCCCCCTGGGTCCTCCAGTCCTGTGATCAGTCTTACACGATCCTGCAGGGGTTGCTCTATTGGAGTCCCCGGGAGAGTTTCAGTCTCTGATGTCACAAAGCGCTGCTGATGAATAAGTTCTCGTGGCTCTGCGGGGCCAGGTGCAGCAGCTGGGCATCCTCTGATGAGACGGTAAGTTTCACTAAACCTTCTCATGGGTGGAGGGGATGAATGCTCAGGTTCTGATTCTCGGTCAGGCTCAGGCACGCACAAGTAAACACGGTGTCCCCTCCTCTCAACGATGGGAGAACCAGGCATTGTTCCTTGTTCTTCAAGGTGGCCCCTCTGGCATATGGAGTCATTCAGCTTACTCCGCACACGAGCAATGATCCGATCATCCCAGCAGTAATAACCTTTTTATGGTGGCCACCTCTGGCATATGGGTGTATTGCTTACTTCAATCTGCACATGGGCTATGACTCAACTGGCACAACATTCTTCACAGTGTTCCACTCTGTCATACAGGGGCACCTATTTTACTCTGCATACAGGCCTCATCCTGATCAGTCATGCTATCTTCAGGATGGCCCGTCTGGGATCCAGACGCAGACTTTACACTGCACATGGGTTACTGCCCAATCGCTGCAACCATGGCTAACTTGACAGCGGCCCCAATGACATATGCGGTTACCACCTTGAATCTACACATCGGCTACGGCCCAAGTGGTGCAATCCCCCTGGACCTTGCTCCCTCACAGTGCTTTACTCTTCATCACAGGGCACACTGTTCTAGGCAAGCATTCAGGCACTGGTGCTCCTGCGGAGGTGGTCTTGGATTTCCCTGTGTGATGTCCCCTCAACTGGCTGATAGACCTTATGTCCCAGTACTGGTCACGGGCAGAAGCTTCTCCTCCTCAACATACAACCCGGTTGGCTCTTTGACAGTTGACAGTTTTGAGAGGCTTGAGCTCTCCTTTTTATAGTCCATTCCCAGGCACACAATGTGATTTAGGCTGAGAGTCTTTGAATCTTATGTATGGGGGTCTGCTTCTTTTTGATGTGCCCGTTCTTCTGTTCTGCCCTTCCTCCAGAGAGCAGTTAGTCACAGCAGGAGCCACTCCAAATCTGATTGCTCTACAACACAGGCCGTAGGGGTGACTATAGGTTCACACCTGGATGTCAGCCACAGTGATATGGGCATCTAAAGGTTACCCCAGAGCAACAGTCCTGCTCTCAATGATTCTCTTTTCAGCCTCATCTCCTTCCTGAGATGTGCCCAGTCTCCTTTCCAGAGACCTCTCCCTGAATCACAGAGCACCTTTGAAGTGTATTGAAGAGCCTAACTCTCCATCCTCCGGTGTGTGCCCCACTAGCTCACAGGAATGCAGCAATCCACACATCTGTCTGGGGGATTTCTCTACCTCCACCAGTCAGCCCGGGATCTCCCATACTAGAACCTGGACTCTTCCTGTGTTGTACCATTGACAGGCACACATACACACAGCACACACATGCAACAAAACATGCGCTGCATATCGCCAAAAACAAACTTGACATAGGCCAAGGATGAGTTAAGCACACAGCAGCAGAACTTTACATGAGTGAGCCTGTAGGCCTCACTCCAGTGGCACAGGTAAAAAGACCTGATCAACCAATCAATCAGTAGATTTTTAGAGCCCTACTTGTCACCCATGAGGGTATCCTGGCTCTGGCAGGGTCCATTTGATTAGCCGAATTACCGGTCTGCAGGGGCTTTTGGAACTTTGGAAGAGGTAGGGATATCGGTAGATGAAAGGGTAGCTCATTCCATGTCTTTGCTGCTAGGTAGGAGAAGAAGGGTCTTCTGTACCTGCTGTGTGGAGAGTGAAGGTTAGAGAAAGGGATGCGGAGCGAAGGTGTCTGGTGGGCTGATGGAAGGTCAAATAGCCAGGTCCACAGTAGTGACATCCTTTCTGGACAGGGAACCAGTGGAGTTCCCTGAGGTAGGGGGTAAATTCATCTAGGTAGATCCAGGATGAGTCTAACTGCATGGTTCTATATTGTCTGTAGTTGTCATTGGAGGTGAGGTGGGATTCCTGCTTAGGGAGCATTGCTATATGTATGTATGTAAATGTATATTGTAAATGTATATTCCAGTCAGCTGGACATGAGGACTTGGATAAGGGTGTGTTTTGAGCTTTGGGGTAGCAATTATAATATTTCATGAAGAATATGGAGGATAAAGAACGAGGAGGAGGAGAAGAGTGAGTTGACCTGAGTCGTCATGTTTATCTTGTTGTCCAGAATGATGCCTAGGCTCCTAGCGCAGTAAGTGGAGGTAGAAGTAGGCCAGAGTCCTGTCAGTCTCCAGGATGAAACTCATGAGAAACTTTTGTTTCCGAAAACTGATCACTACATGGTATGCTGCAACCACTGCGCATCTGCTACTTAACTCTTGGGAAATGCAGTAGCCTTTCATCACTATGAGGGTAGCGCATTGTTTTGTTTGAGTTTTATATAGCAAAACCTCACCCAAAGGTGTCAGATCGCTTTACATGAGCAACGGTTGAGTTCTAGACTGACACATTAATTTTGTTAGGCACAGGGAGATTACTTGATTTGCCCAGAATCACAGGATGGTGAGTGTCAATGCCAAGACTCGAACCTCGTTCTCCAGCTTGGAGGTCGACCGCTCTAGCCATTAGTTCACATTGTCTTGTCACATCCTTTCAGTGCCCCTCCCTGTCCAACAAGACTGCAGTTGGTCAGAAAGGCCTATGCCATGGCGAGAATGCATGGTCCTTATTTGCCCATGACAACATAAACCAGCACACGAGATCCAAACATTGTTGCAACTGGCTCACTTCGAGCAGGGGTTCAGTCCGTCATCATGAGTGCGACTTTCCCATCCCAACAGCCAGCATATGATTTCAGTGACTCTTTGGGTGCCAACTAACTCCATTCAGTTTCTCATCTCCTGCCATAGTTCCAATAAACCTACCAGTGCCCTTTGCACGCCACATGGGTAAGGTGGATATTGTGTGGTGCAGAGATTCCTTTTTGTGCTTATGACTCATTTATTCCGCCAATGCATTGGCTTTGGATTTTTAGTAGATGGAGTAGGGGGAAGAAATTTTTGAGTGGCAGATTGGAAAAAGTGTTTACTTTCTCCTCCTTTGGCTACAGACTCTGTACATGTGGTGGAAATGCTTGAAAAGACAATAAAGCTAGCCTCTTTACATGATATAAAAAACTCATTTTCAAAGCTTTGTAATAAGGAAAATGAGAATGTATTATGGTAATTGAAAATAGGTACTATTTTTACCCCACCCCAAAATATTTTAGGATAATTGCTGTTACTATTAGAGATGACAACATTTAAAAAGAAAAGTGTTCTAATACATGCTGTTGCATTGAACTCTATCATATTTTATAGCATTAAACTCAGTTGTGGCATTTGATTTAGATGTATGCATTTGCCTATTCATGCTCCTTCTTGTTGTTTGTAGCTCAGAAATGTTTTGCCAAAACCTTTCTCTCCCTTGCTGCTGGGTTGCTTCTCTTTCTTCGGCCTGTTCTTCATTGCATATCTGCCCATGAAATAGAGGAATGTTTTTCAGTCGAGGTACCAAGGGAACTGTTGGACTTGGCCCGCAGGGCAGGTTCACCCCTAGACTTTTTGCCTTATTTGTGACCCTGTGTCAGTGATTTTTGGGTCTCTGCGCACTTTTCCCTGGGTCCCAGAGTGAAAGTGCGTGCGTGTAGTATGGCTGGCCTGCCCTCCCATAGGAATGCATGAGGAATGTGTGTGTCCCTGGTAGTTCCTGATGCGTGGGGAGTGCAGGCTTGAGTTTGGTATGTGTAAACTCGTGAGAGTGAATGCTGCGAGATGGTGTCTGCGGCATGTGTGTGTCTAGTTGGGAAGTACTACTTCTGGACATTGAGATATGTGTGCAGTGAGGGTGCTGGAGCGTGATTGGCTGGAGCTGGCTGGCATGCCAGGCTCCAGGAAGTCTGGATGGGTCTGCCCGGTGGTGAGTGGGAGATTAGCATGAGTGATGTGTGGGAGGAGTGTACCTGTGTCCTGGATGGGCTGGGTTTTCCCCACACAATGCTGGCTCCGCCCCCCTGTGGTGTGTCTAACGACCCTAGCCTCCCCAGTGAAAGAAATGGGTGGTTGGGCCATCAAGAGTGCTCCAGAACCAGCTGCGACTGGTTTTTCCCCCACCCTGCACCCTGAAACAAAGGATTTGTTAGTATAAGAAGGGGCTGTGTCCCCTTAGAAAATGTTCTACTTTTGGATCCTGCCAGAGGGGGCTTTTGCTGCTGCTGGGGCCAGGAGGACCGCCACTTGGGGAGTCTCCCTGCCTGGAGACCCAGTGTGCTGGCTCTGGCCCAGCCTTGCCCCCCCTGCCTGCCTCCAGCCCCTGCTGGAGCCTTGTCTTGTCCTCCAGTGCTGGGGAGCACTGAGGATTCTTTGCCTGCAGCCTGAGAGCGCTGCTCTCTGCCCTTCAGCGCTGGAAGCGCTGAAATCGCCTGCCTAGCGCTTGGAAAGTGCTGGATTTTGGCCATAGCGCTGTGAGCGCTGTATTCTGTCCTGTAGGCGCTTGGGAGCGCCTGCCCTTCGTTACTAGCGCTGCTAGCGCTGGGTGTGCACAGCCGGTGCCCACCCGGCATCTGATCGCCCCGTGTGGTGATTTGGCGGCGCGGGTGCCACCCCGCTCATTGCCGCTTTGTTTGCCCGTTTTTGTGTTGATCCACGAGGGAGCCCACTCCTCGGATCACCTGGGAAGCCGCCTGCCTGCCTAAAAGCGAGCCGCCGCGCTGCCCGCGGCGACCCGGAAGTGATTGGGAGTCCGTCCAATCACAGCGCGGCCCAGGAAAGGCCGACCGGAAGTCCCGCCTTCTCCGCCGAGCCAGGAAGGGAGAAGCTGCCGGCCGGGTCCCCGAGGCTCCCCGAGTGGAGAGGAGAGCCCCGGGACGAGAGGAAAGGAGCCCCGCCGCGAGAGGAGCCGCCCTGCAGCCTAGACAGCCGGTGAGTGTGGCCGTTCTGGAGGGAGGAGCGCCGGGACACATTGTCGGTGTCCGCCCCCCCCCTGCCCCCTCAGCAGCGCGACCTCGCGCCCTCGTGTTTAGAGCCTGAGAGAGGCTCTGAGGGGCCATTTCGTCCTTGAGCCTGCGAGGCTCTTGCAGGGCAGTTGTCTTTGCTCCGGGTCCCCGGAGAGAGGGACCCCACAGCCCAGCGAGGCTGCACCTTTGTTGCTGGAGCCCTGAGAGGCTCAGCAGTACCCTGATTTGTTTAAGAGCCTGAGAGAGGTTCGCCAGTGCCACAGTGGTGGTTCTTTGAGCCCAGAGAGGCTCCAACGTTGCCCTAACTTTCCCTGCTCCAGTTGCCCAGCACTTTGTGGGCAACTGCCACGTTTAGGCCCTGACATTGGGACACCGGGACAGTCACAGGTGGTGACTTGTGAGTTTGGCGCAACTGTTAATATTTGTACACCTCTGAATGTTAATACATCATGTGTTTTATCCTTGCACCCCTACAGGTATGGTGATTTGTAGGTGGTTGTTTTCTCCCTAGTACAGGTGGTGCTAGTGAGGTCTTGTTACCAGTGATTACTGGTTGTATGCTATTACTGAAAGTATTGCTATGACTGAAAGTATTGCTTTATTACTGAAGGTATTGCTAAAGTGCTATTACTGAAAGTATTGCTTTATTACTGAAGGTATTGCTGAAGTGCTATTACTGAAAGTATTGCTTTATTACTGAAGGTATTGCTTTATTACTGAAAGTATTGCTGCTAAAAGTGTTGATACCCTTGACAGTGGTTCAAGTGGCCCTGTCCTGTACAAATATCCCTTGTAAATTCCGCCCGTGCCTGCTGGCACAGTGTAACAAGATGTGTGTTTTATCTGATGTATATTTATTATAATACAAAGGCTATTTTCATATAACCTTGTGTGGAGTGTTTTCTTTGTGGTGGGCCTTGGGTGTTGTTGCTGGGGGGCATGCGCAAATACTTAACTTACATCGCCTCCAAGTTTAGCCTTGACTGCTCGCGCCACGTTACCTAGAGGGCGAGTGAGGGGTTATCTTGGCGTGTAACTCCCTTGCCCTGACCCTTGGAGATGGCGATCCCTGACTGACTACGACGCGAGTCTTGGCCGGCCAGGGTCCCGTCTCCAACATTGGCGGCAAGCGGTGGGATAAGGATTTGTGTTTGCGTTGTACCACAGTGGCAACTGGCCACTACAAAGCTCTGCATTTTAGATAACCACATTTTTGGGGATTATTGTGTTTTTGGTGAAGTTCCATTATTGCTTCTCCTGAAGAGTGTCATTTGATAATTGTGTTCAGTACATTTGTCCCCCGCCCTGCTTCCAGAGTTTGGTACCTGTGTCACATGTGGTCAGGTTGAGAAGTCAGGGGTGGTAGAAACTGCCTTACCGATCCGAGGGGAGGGTGTGTGTGGATGAATGGTGTGTTTCCCTGGACGCATGAGTGAGTTCTTTTTTTAAGGAGAGTGTGGAAGTTTTGGAATTGTGTACTTTTACTTCAGATTGCTAGGTCCCTTGTGTTGCATGTGTCTGTGGGCATCCTGTCAAGATGGAATCTCCTTTTAACCTTTGTGGCCTGTTTAAGTACAGTGTGCATGAGTTGGTACGGTTATGTAAGGAGAGAGACATCCCAGTGAGTGAGTCAGACACCCAGTCCAAGCTTAGGGATAACATGATCCTGTGGCAGAAGAGTGACTGGGAGCGTGAGCACAGTGAGAGGGAGAGGGCCCGGACCGCACACCATGAGGGTGGTGGGTCTGAGGAGAGCCCGGAAGAGTCTGATGTGGAGAGTGAGTTTGACAGTGAATGGGCGCCAGCAGAGAGCGAGTACCCCCTAGATAGGGAGTCCCTTGCTGGGTCCAGTGTCAGATGTAGCGCCCCATCCCTTTCCCTGTCCCCAGAGGAGTGGATGGATAGGAGAGAAGAGAGGGAGCACCAGCTGGCCATGGAGAAGCTCAGGTTAGAGTATGCCTGGAAGATGGCGCAGCTGGGTGTGAATGAGCGGATTGCAGAGGCTGAGAGGGCCTGGGCCAGGGAGAAGATCGCCCTAGAGAGTAGGTTATCCCCTGCCCGCAGTCCGAATTTTCTGGATCCCCCAGGAAGGGTGGAGTCCAGTGGTGGCAGCTATGTAGAGCCCAGTGCGAGCAGTCCCACTCCCAGTTCCCCCAGTCTGGTACCTGTTTCCCCAGAGGAGGAGTTAAGGTTGAAATTCAGTGGCAGTAGGAAGCTGCCTCACCAGTCGTGGGAGGAGTTTGAGGATGAATGTTGTGGGACACTGTTTGATTGGGTAAAGGTTAACACGAGAGATGATTTTGATGTCTTGTTTGATCTGATTGTCAAGGAGCACCTGCTCAGTTGTTGTTCTCCAGGGTTGCGCACACACCTATTGGGGTGTGGATTGTCTGAGGCATGTGAGCTTGCTGACGAAGCGGACCGCTGGGAGAGTGCGAGAGGTTCTGTACAGTCATTAGAGAGTGAATCCAACAGCAGTGGTACAGGGAGCTTCCAGCCCAGCGTGGTGGAAGAGGCTCAGTGTAGCCCAGCTAGGTCCCAGTATAGTGGGAAGGGTGAAGGGGCTGACTGCCTGGCTCAGTGGAGCAGGAGTCAGGGGGTGGCTGAGAGCACCCCGAGGCCCGAAGCCCTGTCTCAGAACTTGGGTGGTTTCTTGAGGGAACACCAGGTTGGGGACCTAGGCTGTCCTGTGAGTACACTTGAGGAGGATCTCCTAGTGTCTAGGGAACCTGGAGTGTCTGTAACCAGAACTCCAGGGGTTCCAGTGTCCGGCAGTGTCGCTCCAGTTGGGAGGGCACAGAAGTCCGAAGCGAGGAGTGATTGGGGGACGAGTTTCCCAGTGGATGCACCAGTGGACCAGAGACTAGCCAGTTGGGCTAGGTCTTGGGTGGACCCGGGTGGCGCCACTTCTGGTCTGGGGGATCTTTGCGCCCTGTCAGGTGGACAGGAAGCGGGAGATCTGCGCCAGACAGACCGTCACACGACACATGGGTCATGTGTCAGCCTCAGGGGGATTGCGTGTGAGTCCCCAGAAGTCCTGGAGTGCCAGGCAATTATTCCACCAAAGGTTTTAGACCGGAGGTTGGGAGGCCAGGTGCAGGTTCGGCCTGACCTGAAGGGTAGGACGACTGTAAGCAGTGTCCTGACCGGTCCTTCCAGGGGAACCTCTCCAGTTGGGAGAGGGCAGACCTCTGGAAGGGGGTGCAGAGGGTGGGAAAGCCCACCTCTGACCCCGGCGCAACCTGAGGGGTTAAACCCTAGGTTGGAATGGCGTTCTGGGTGTCCCCCTCGCAGGAGGAGGAGGAACCCTGGAAGAAGAGGTAAGGGGAGGAAAGCCTTCTCTGAGACTCCTGGTCCACCTGAGGTTGTAGACCAAAGGCTGGTGAACCAGTGGCAGTCTAGTCCTGTCTTGCAGACAGGGAGAGTGGAGAATGGACACTATGTGCCAGGGGTTACGACCCCCCGCTCTGCGAATTGGCAAGGACCGGTGGCACATGGGTGGCCCAGGGCCTGGTCCGGGCCGCGGACAGCTGAGGAGTACCAGTGGGGTAGCCCAGTTGGTCCTTACAGGAGCTTTAGAAGGAACTCTAGGGGTTCACCATGGCATAGAACAGGAGAGTGTCCCGGCAGTGGCGGGCCTGCGTCCGTGTTCTATCGCCCCAAGCAGGGAAGTCCATCACGGTGGTGATTGTTCTCCCCTGCGTTTTGGCTGGATGGGGGTTGTGTTGGACTTGGCCCGCAGGGCAGGTTCACCCCTAGACTTTTTGCCTTATTTGTGACCCTGTGTCAGTGATTTTTGGGTCTCTGCGCACTTTTCCCTGGGTCCCAGAGTGAAAGTGCGTGCGTGTAGTATGGCTGGCCTGCCCTCCCATAGGAATGCATGAGGAATGTGTGTGTCCCTGGTAGTTCCTGATGCGTGGGGAGTGCAGGCTCGAGTTTGGTATGTGTAAACTCGTGAGAGTGAATGCTGCGAGATGGTGTCTGCGGCATGTGTGTGTCTAGTTGGGAAGTACTACTTCTGGACATTGAGATATGTGTGCAGTGAGGGTGCTGGAGCGTGATTGGCTGGAGCTGGCTGGCATGCCAGGCTCCAGGAAGTCTGGATGGGTCTGCCCGGTGGTGAGTGGGAGATTAGCATGAGTGATGTGTGGGAGGAGTGTACCTGTGTCCTGGATGGGCTGGGTTTTCCCCACACAATGCTGGCTCCGCCCCCCTGTGGTGTGTCTAACGACCCTAGCCTCCCCAGTGAAAGAAATGGGTGGTTGGGCCATCAAGAGTGCTCCAGAACCAGCTGCGACTGGTTTTTCCCCCACCCTGCACCCTGAAACAAAGGATTTGTTAGTATAAGAAGGGGCTGTGTCCCCTTAGAAAATGTTCTACTTTTGGATCCTGCCAGAGGGGGCTTTTGCTGCTGCTGGGGCCAGGAGGACCGCCACTTGGGGAGTCTCCCTGCCTGGAGACCCAGTGTGCTGGCTCTGGCCCAGCCTTGCCCCCCCTGCCTGCCTCCAGCCCCTGCTGGAGCCTTGTCTTGTCCTCCAGTGCTGGGGAGCACTGAGGATTCTTTGCCTGCAGCCTGAGAGCGCTGCTCTCTGCCCTTCAGCGCTGGGAGCGCTGAAATCGCCTGCCTAGCGCTTGGAAAGTGCTGGATTTTGGCCATAGCGCTGTGAGCGCTGTATTCTGTCCTGTAGGCGCTTGGGAGCGCCTGCCCTTCGTTACTAGCGCTGCTAGCGCTGGGTGTGCACAGCCGGTGCCCACCCGGCATCTGATCGCCCCGTGTGGTGATTTGGCGGCGCGGGTGCCACCCCGCTCATTGCCGCTTTGTTTGCCCGTTTTTGTGTTGATCCACGAGGGAGCCCACTCCTCGGATCACCTGGGAAGCCGCCTGCCTGCCTAAAAGCGAGCCGCCGCGCTGCCCGCGGCGACCCGGAAGTGATTGGGAGTCCGTCCAATCACAGCGCGGCCCAGGAAAGGCCGACCGGAAGTCCCGCCTTCTCCGCCGAGCCAGGAAGGGAGAAGCTGCCGGCCGGGTCCCCGAGGCTCCCCGAGTGGAGAGGAGAGCCCCGGGACGAGAGGAAAGGAGCCCCGCCGCGAGAGGAGCCGCCCTGCAGCCTAGACAGCCGGTGAGTGTGGCCGTTCTGGAGGGAGGAGCGCCGGGACACATTGTCGGTGTCCGCCCCCCCCCTGCCCCCTCAGCAGCGCGACCTCGCGCCCTCGTGTTTAGAGCCTGAGAGAGGCTCTGAGGGGCCATTTCGTCCTTGAGCCTGCGAGGCTCTTGCGAGGTCTTTGCTCCGGGTCCCCGGAGAGAGGGACCCCACAGCCCAGCGAGGCTGCACCTTTGTTGCTGGAGCCCTG
This sequence comes from Lissotriton vulgaris, assembly GCF_964263255.1. Classification (NCBI taxonomy): domain Eukaryota; kingdom Metazoa; phylum Chordata; class Amphibia; order Caudata; family Salamandridae; genus Lissotriton; species Lissotriton vulgaris. Next base: position 1,243,725,346 of record NC_141687.1, on the reverse strand, counting down.
AGAGGCTCAGCAGTACCCTGATTTGTTTAAGAGCCTGAGAGAGGTTCGCCAGTGCCACAGTGGTGGTTCTTTGAGCCCAGAGAGGCTCCAACGTTGCCCTAACTTTCCCTGCTCCAGTTGCCCAGCACTTTGTGGGCAACTGCCACGTTTAGGCCCTGACATTGGGACACCGGGACAGTCACAGGTGGTGACTTGTGAGTTTGGCGCAACTGTTAATATTTGTACACCTCTGAATGTTAATACATCATGTGTTTTATCCTTGCACCCCTACAGGTATGGTGATTTGTAGGTGGTTGTTTTCTCCCTAGTACAGGTGGTGCTAGTGAGGTCTTGTTACCAGTGATTACTGGTTGTATGCTATTACTGAAAGTATTGCTATGACTGAAAGTATTGCTTTATTACTGAAGGTATTGCTAAAGTGCTATTACTGAAAGTATTGCTTTATTACTGAAGGTATTGCTGAAGTGCTATTACTGAAAGTATTGCTTTATTACTGAAGGTATTGCTTTATTACTGAAAGTATTGCTGCTAAAAGTGTTGATACCCTTGACAGTGGTTCAAGTGGCCCTGTCCTGTACAAATATCCCTTGTAAATTCCGCCCGTGCCTGTTGGCACAGTGTAACAAGATGTGTGTTTTATCTGATGTATATTTATTATAATACAAAGGCTATTTTCATATAACCTTGTGTGGAGTGTTTTCTTTGTGGTGGGCCTTGGGTGTTGTTGCTGGTGGGCATGCGCAAATACTTAACTTACATCGCCTCCAAGTTTAGCCTTGACTGCTCGCGCCACGTTACCTAGAGGGCGAGTGAGGGGTTATCTTGGGGTGTAACTCCCTTGCCCTGACCCTTGGAGATGGCGATCCCTGACTGACTACGACGCGAGTCTTGGCCGGCCAGGGTCCCGTCTCCAACAGGAACATTCTCTCTGTTCTCTGCAGCTCAAGTTGCTGTTGTCATGTAATCATTGCATATTATGTAATTGAATGTCCCTTACTTCGTGAAGTCATTGGACCTAACATAAAGTTTGGCAGATGGGTACTCCATTACAGTGGCGGCTCCGCCGTTTGAGCGGAAGAGCATTGCCCCACTGGTTAAAATGCCCCTCCATGCCCCAGAATTGAAACATAAAATGGTAAAAAAAAGTTGGTTTATTACTATTTTATTTTTCAATATAACTCCATCCTGACACTGGTGTCAGTATGGGTGAGGGCCGCTGCTGAGTGAAAGCAGCAGGGAGGAGGTGGGCTGCCTCTGCACTTTCCAAAGGGTGCATGTCTTTTTGGCCGGCCATCTTTCTAAGGCCAGCTAGACATGCGCACTTTGAAATCTTTAACCCAGCTGTCCTAAGACTTTAGAGAAAGTGCAGGGCTCCAGTGTCCTTGGGTGCTCTGGAATCAGGGCACTGCTCTCACACTATGAGAGCAGAGCCAGGAATAGTTAAGGCCCTTCTTAAGGGCTTGCACCGCAGGAGGAAGATGTGCAGCGAGAAAGGGGTCATAGACGCACGTATCACAGGTGCTTTTTACTTTTTATAATTTCCCACCACCCACTTGCCCGCCCACCGCTCCCCATAGATGCCAGCTGCCACGGCTCCATTGCCTATGTAATGTGTATCCTGCCCCCTTTACTGCAAGTGCGTTATATTCTACTGCACTTGTAGTAAGGTAGACTGCATATCCATTAGGCTTATGAAAGGGTACCCAACTATCCTTTCAACAGTATCTAAATCAGACCCATTATGCCTTTGGCACTTTGATTGTTTTCTGCTGTGAGTGGACATGGAAGAAAACGATTTTCAGTTATTACACAGGGAATGTGGAAACGTGTGTAATTCCCAATTTATAGACATTTTTGAAGTGCTAGATTCCTTAAAGGGCCACCCTGCCAACTTAGGGCGAACAAATCAATACCAAAATGGACGATGGACGGATTGTTGAACAATGCAAGCACTCTCCCTCAGTCAACTGATCTGGGTTTCATCCATCATCATTCTTTAGCTCACTCCGCCACCCCAGTTCAGACATGGCCATATGCAAATCAGTCTGACCCTGTGCCTCGTTGGAACAGTCCTGCCTGAACTGCCAAGCCATGCCTTCCCTGGACCGGAAAAAAGCATCCTGGGATCGGTTTCTGGCTAATCAGCCATCATCAGCCAGGCTAGCTTGAATCCAATGGCAAAGTGAGTAAGGTACCCACGTAAGGGCATACCCTGCCAACTTAGGGTGAACAAATCAAAACCAATCCTGGGACCGGTTTCTGTCTAATCAGCCATCATCAGCCAGGCTAGCTTGAATCCAATGGAAAAGTGAGTAAGGTACCCAAGTAAGGGCATACCCTGCCAACTTAGGGCGAACAAATCAATACCAAAGGGGATGATGGATGGAGTGTTGAACAATGCAAGCACTCAGCCCCAGTCAACTGATCTGGATTTAATCCATCATCATTCTTTAGCTCACTCCGCCACCCCAGTTCAGACATCGCCATATGCAAATCAGTCTGACCCTGTGCCTTGTGGGAACAGTCCAACCCGAACTGCCAAGCCATGTCTTCCCTGGCCGGAAACAAGCATCCTGGGACAAGTTTCTGGCTAATCATCCGTCATCAGCCATGCTAGCTTAAATCCAGTGGCAAGGACCCACGTCTGGGCATACCCTGCCAACATAGGGCGAACAAAGCAATGCCAAAGGGGATGATGGACAGTGTGTTTAAAAAGGCAAGCACTCACTTCCAGTCAACTGATCTGGGTTTAATCCATCATCATTCCTTAGCTCACTCTGCCACCCCAGTTCAGACATGGCCATATACAAATCAGTCTCACCCTGTGCTTCATGGGAACAGTCCAGCTCGAAATGCCAAGCCATGTCTTCCCTGGACCGGAAACAAGCATCCTGGGATCGATTTCTGGCTAATCAGCCGTCATCAGCCAGGCTAGCCTTAATCCAGTGGCAAAGTGAGCAAGGGACCCACGTCTGGGCATACCCTGCCAACTTAGGGCGAACAAAGCAATACTGAAGGGGATGATGGATGGAGTGTTAAAAAATGCAAACACTAACCCCAGTCAACTGCTCTGAGTTTAATCCATCATCATTCTTTAGCTCACTCCGCCACCCCAGTTCAGACATGGCCATATGCAAATCAGTCTGACCCTGTGCCTTATGGAAACAGTCAAGCCCAAACTGCCATGCTAGGTCTTCCCTGGACCGGAAACACACATCCTGTGATCGGTTTCTGGTTAATCAGCTGTCATCAATCAGGCTAGCTTGAATACAATGGCAAAGTGAGCAAGGGACCCACGTCTGGGCATACCCTGCCAACTTAGGGCGAACAAAGCAATATCAAAGGGGATGATGTACGGAGTGTTGAACACTGCAAGCCCTCACCCCCAGTCAACTGACTTGGGTTTAATCCATCTTCATTCTTTAGCTCACTTTAACACCCCAGTTCAGGCATGGCCATAAGTAAATCGGTCTGACCTTGTGCCTCATAGGAACAGTCCAGCCTGAACTGCAAACCACGTCTTTCCTGGACCTTACACAAGCATCCTGGGAACGGTTTCTGGCTAATCAGCTGTCATCAGACAGGATAGCTTGAATCCAGTGGCAGAGTGAGCAAGGGACCCACGTCTGGGCATACCCTGCCATCTTAGGGCGTACAAAGCAATAAAAAAGGGGCAAAGGTGATGATGGACGGAGTGTTGAACAATGCAAGCACTCACCCCCAGTCAACTGATCTGGGTTTAATCCATCATCATTCTTTAGCTTACTCCTCCACCCCAGTTCAGAAATGGCCATATGCAAATCAGTCTGACCCTGTGCCTCATGGGAACAGTCCAGCCCGAACTGCCAAGCCATGTCTTCCCTGGAACAGAAACAAGCATACTGGGACCGGTTTCTGGCTAATCAGCCATCATCAGCCAGGCTAGCTTGAATCCAGTGGCAAAGTGAGCAAGGGCCCCATGTCTGGGCATACCCTGCCAACTTAGGGCGAACAAATCAATACCAAAGGGGATGATGGACGGAGTGTTGAACAATGCAAGCACTCACCCCAGTCGACTGATCTGGGTTTAATACATCATCATTCTTTAGCTCACTCTGCCACGCCAGTTCAGACCTGGCCATATGCAAATCAGTCTGACCCTGTTCCTCATGGGAACAGTCCAGTCCGAACTGCCAAGCCATGTCTTCCCTGGACCGGAAACAGGCATCCTGGGACCGGTTTTTGGCTGATCAGCCGTCATCAGCCAGGCTAGCTTTCATCCAGTGGCAAAGTGAGCAAGGGACCCACGTCTGGGCATACCCTGCCAACTTAGGGCGAACAAAGCAATACTGAAGGGGATGATGGATGGAGTGTTAAACAATGCAAGCACTAACCCCAGTCAACTGCTCTGAGTTTAATCCATCATCATTCTTTAGCTCACTCTGCCACCCCAGTTCAGACATGGCCATATGCAAATCAGTCTGATCCTGTGCCTCATGAGAACAGTCCAGCCTGAACTGCCTAGCCATGTCTTCCCTGGACCGGAAACACGCATCCTGTGATTGGTTTCTGGGTAATCAGCTCTCATCAACCAGGCTAGCTTGAATCCAGTGGCAAAGTGAGCAAGGGGCCCACGTCTGGGCATACCCTGTCAACTTAGGGCGAACAGAGCAATCCTAAAGGGGACGATGGACGGAGTGTTGAACAATGCAAGCACTCACCCCAGTCGACTGATCTGGGTTTAATACATCATCATTCTTTAGCTCCCTCCGCCACGCCAGTTCAGACCTGGCCATATGCAAATCAGTCTGACCCTGTTCCTCATGGGAAGAGTCCAGCCCGAACTGCCAAGCCATGTCTTCCCTGGACCGGAAACAGGCATCCTGGGACCGGTTTCTGGCTGATCAGCCGCCATCAGCCAGGCTAGCTTTCATCCAGTGGCAAAGTGAGCAAGGGACCCACGTCTGGGCATACCCTGCCAACTTAGGGCGAACAAAGCAATACTGAAGGGGATGATGGATGGAGTGTTAAACAATGCAAGCACTAACCCCAGTCAACTGCTCTGAGTTTAATCCATCATCATTCTTTAGCTCACTCTGCCACCCCAGTTCAGACATGGCCATATGCAAATCAGTCTGACCCTGTGCCTCATGAGAACAGTCCAGCCTGAACTGCCTAGCCATGTCTTCCCTGGACCGGAAACACGCATCCTGTGATTGGTTTCTGGGTAATCAGCTCTCATCAACCAGGCTAGCTTGAATCCAGTGGCAAAGTGAGCAAGGGGCCCACGTCTGGGCATACCCTGTCAACTTAGGGCAAACAGAGCAATCCTAAAGGGGACGATGGACGGAGTGTTGCACTGCCAAGCCACGTCTTCCCTGGCCCGTACACAAGTATCCTGGGAACAGTTCCTCGCTAATCAGCTGTCACCAGACAAGCTAGCTTGAATCCAGTGGCAAAGTGAATAAAGGACCCACGTCTGAGCATACCCCTGCCAACTTAGGGCGAACAAAGCAATAAAAAAGGGGCAAAGGGGATGATGGACGGAGTGTTGAACAATGCAAGCACTCACCCCCAGTCAACTGATCTGGGTTTAATCCATCATCATTCTTTAGCTCACTCCGCCACCCCAGTTCAGAAATGGCCATATGCAAATCAGTCTGACCCTGTTCCTCGTGGGAACAGTCCAGCCCGAACTGCCAAGCCATGTCTTCCATGGAAAGGAAACAAGCATCCTGGAACCGGTTTCTGGCTGATCAGCCATCATCAGCCAGGCTAGCTTTAATCCAGTGGCAAAGTGAGCAAGGGAGCCATGTCTGGGCATGCCCTGCCAACTTAGGGAGAAAAAATCAATACCAAAGGGGATGATGGACGGAGTGTTAAACAATGCAAGCACTCACCCCAGTCAACTGATCTGGGTTTAATACATCATCCATCTGTAGCGCACTCCGCCACGCCAGTTCAGACCTGGCCATATGCAAATCAGTCTGACCCTGTTCCTCATGGGAACAGTCCAGCCCGAACTGCCAAGCCATGTCTTCCCTGGACCGGAAACAGGCATCCTGGGACCGGTTTCTGGCTGATCAGCCGTCATCAGCCAGGCTAGCTTTAATCCAGTGGCAAAGTGAGCAAGGGACCCACGTCTGGGCATACCCTGCCAACTTAGGGCAAACAAAGCAATACTGAAGGGGATGATGGATGGAGTGTTAAACAATGCAAGCCCTAACCCCAGTCAACTGCTCTGAGTTTTATCCAGCATCCTTCTTTAGCTCACTCTGCCACCCCCGTTCAGACATGGCCATATGCAAATCAGTCTGACCCTGTGCCTCATGAGAACAGTCCAGCCTGAACTGCCAAGCCATGTCTTCCCTGGACCAGAAAAACGCATCCTGTGATTGGTTTCTGGGCAATCAGATCTCATCAACCAGGCTAGCTTGAATCCAGTGGCAAGGTGAGCAAGGGGCCCACGTCTGGGCATACCCTGTCAACTTAGGGCGAACAAAGCAATACTAAACGGGACGATGGACGGAGTGTTGAACAATGCAAGCACTCACCCCCAGTCAACTGATCTGGGTTTAATCCATCATCATTTTTTAGCTCACTAAGCCACCTCAGTTCAGACATGGCCATAGGTAAATCAGTCTGACCTTGTGCCTCAGGGGAACCGGCCAGCCTGAACTGCCAAGCCACGTCTTCCCTGGCCCGTACACAAGCATCCTGGGAACGGTTTCTGGCTAATCAGCTGTCATCAGACAGGCTAGCTTGAATCCAGTGGCAAAGTGAATAAAGGACCCACGTCTGAGCATACCCTGCCAACTTAGGGCGAACAAAGCAATAAAAAAGGGGCAAAGGGGATGATGGACGGAGTGTTGAACAATGCAAGCACTCACCCCCAGTCAACTGATCTGGGTTTAATCCATCATCATTCTTTAGCTCACTCCGCCACCCCAGTTCAGAAATGGCCATATGCATGCAAATCAGTCTGACCCTGTGCCTCATGGGAACAGTCCAGCCTGAACTGCCAAGCCATGTCTTTCATGGACCAAAAACAAGCATCCTGGGACTGGTTTCTGGCTGATCAGCCATTATCAGCCAGGCTAGCTTTAATCCAGTGGCAAAGTGAGCAAGGGACCCATGTCTGGGCATACCCTGCCAACTTAGGGCGAAAAAATCAATACAAAGGGGATGATGGACGGAGTGTTGAACAATGCAAGCACTCACCCCAATCAACTGATCTGGGTTTAATACATCATCATTCTGTAGCGCACTCCGCCACGCCAGTTCAGACCTGGCCATATGCAAATCAGTCAGACCCTGTTCCTCATTGGAACAGTCCAGCCCGAACTGCCAAGCCATGTCTTCCCTGGACCGGAAACAGGCATCCTGGGACCGGTTTCTGGATGATCAGCCATCATCAGCCATGCTAGCTTTAATCCAGTGGCAAAGTGAGCAAGGGACCCACGTCTGGGCATACCCTGCCAACTTAGGGCGAACAAAGCAATACTGAAGGGGATGATGGATGGAGTGTTAAATATTGCAAGCACTAACCCCAGTCAACTGCTCTGAGTTTAATCCATCATCATTATTTAGCTGACTCTGCCACCCCAGTTCAGACATGGCCATATGCAAATCAGTCTGACCCTGTGCCTCATGAGAACAGTCCAGCCTGAACTGCCAAGCCATGTCTTCCCTGGACCGGAAACAGGCATCCTGGGACCGGCTTCTGGCTGATCAGCCGTCATCAGCCAGGCTTGCTTTAAACCAGTGGCAAAGTGAGCAAGGGACCCACGTCTGGGCATACCCTGCCAACTTAGGGCGAACAAAGCAATACTGAAGGGGATGATGGATGGAGTGTTAAACAATGCAAGCACTAACCCCAGTCAACTGCTCTGAGTTTAATCCATCATCATTCTTTAGCTCACTCTGCCACCCCAGTTCAGACATGGCCATATGCAAATCTGTCTGACCCTGTGCCTCATGAGAACAGTCCAGCCTGAACTGCCAAGCCATGCCTTCCCTGGACCCGAAACACGCATCCTGTGATTGGTTTCTGGGTAATAAGCTCTCATCAACCAGGCTAGCTTGAATCCAGTGGCAAAGTGAGCAAGGGGCCCACGTCTGGGCATACCCTGTCAACTTAGGGCGAACAAAGCAATACTAAAGGGTGCGATGGACTGATTGTTGAACAATGCAAGCACTCACCCCCAGTCAACTGATCTGGGTTTAATCCATCATCATTTTTTAGCTCACTAAGCCACCTCAGTTCAGACATGGCCATAGGTAAATTAGTCTGACCTTGTGCCTCATGGGAACCGGCCAGCCTGAACTGCCAAGCCATGTCTTCCCTGGCCCGTACACAAGCATCCTGGGAACGGTTTCTGGCTAATCAGCTGTCATCAGACAGGCTAGCTTGAATCCAGTGGCAAAGTGAATAAAGGACCCACGTCTGAGCATACCCTGCCAACTTAGGGCGAGCAAAGCAATAAAAAAGGGGCAAAGGGGATGATGGACGGAGTGTTGAACGATGCAAGCACTCACCCCTAGTCAACTGATAAGGGTTTAATCCATCATCATTCTTTAGCTCACTCCGCCACCCCAGTTCAGAAATGGCCATATGCAAACCAGTCTGACCCTGTGCCTCATGGGAACAGTCCAGCCCGAACTGCCAAGCCATGTCTTCCCTGGACCAGAAACAAGCATCCTGGGACCGGTTTCTGGCTAATCAGCCATCATCAGCCAGGCTAGCTTGAATCCAGTGGCAAAGCGAGCAAGGGACCCATGTCTGGGCATACCCTGCCAACTTTGGTCGAAGAAATCAATACCAAAGGGGATGATGGACGGAGTGTTGAACAATGCAAGCACTCACCCCAGTCAACTGAACTGGGTTTAATACATCATCCTTCTTTAGCTCACTCCGCCACCCCAGTTCAGACCTGGCCATATGCAAATCAGTCTGACCCTGTTCCTCATGGAAACAGTCCAGCCCGAACTGCCAAGCCATGTCTTCCATGGACCGGAAACAAGCATCCTGAGACCGGTTTCTGGCTGATCAGCCATCATCAGCCAGGCTAGCTTTAATCCAGTGGCAAAGTGAGCAAGGAACCCACGTCTGAGCATACCCTGCCAACTTAGGGCGAACAAAGCAATACTGAAGGGCATGATGGGTGGAGTGTTAAACAATGCAAGCACTAACCCCAGTCAACTGCTCTGAGTTTAATCCATCATCATTCTTTAGCTCACTCTGCCACCCCAGTTCAGACATGGCCACATGCAAATCAGTCTGACCCTGTGCCTGATGAGAACAGTCCAGCTTGAACTGCCAAGCCATGTCTTCCCTAGAAAAGAAACACGCATCCTGTGATTGGTTTCTGGGTAATCAGTTCTCATCAACCAGGCTAGCTTGAATCCAGTGGCAAAGTGAGCAAGGGAACTACGTCTGGGCATACACTGCCAACTTAGGGAGAACAAAGCAATATCATAGGGGATGATGGACGGAGTGTTGAACACTGTAAGCACTCACCCCCCGTCAACTGACCTGGTTTTAATCCATCATCATTCTTTAGCTCACTCCGCCACCCTAGTTCAGACATGGCCATATGCAAATCAGTCTGACCCTGTGCCTCATGGGAACAGTCCAGCCCGAACTGCCAAGCCATGTCTTCCCTGGACCAGAAACAAGCATCCTGGGACCGGTTTCTGGCTAATCATCGGTCATCAGCCAGGCTAGCTTGAATCCAGTGGCAAAGTGAGCAAGGGACCCAGGCCTGAGCATACCCTGCCAACTTAGGGCGAACAAAGCAATACCAAAAGGGATGAGGGACGGTGTGTTTAACAATGCAAGCACTCACCCCCAGTCAACTGATCTGGGTTTAATCCATCATCCTTCTTTAGCTCACTCTGCCACCCCAGTTCAGACATGGCCATATGCAAATCAGTCTGACCCTGTGCCTCATGGGAACAGTCCAGCCCAAACTGCCAAGCCATGTCTTCCCTGGACTGGAAACACGCATCCTGTGATCGGTTTCTGGGTAATCAGCTGTCATCAACCAGGCTAGCTTGAATCCAGTGGCAAAGTGAGCAAGGGACCCACGTCTGGGCATACCCTGCCAACTTAGGGCGAACAAAGCAATATCATAGGGGATGATGGACGGAGTGTTGAACATTGCAAGCACTCACCCCCCGTCAACTGACCTGGGTTTAATCCATCATCATTCTTTAGCTCACTCCGCCACCCCAGTTCAGACATGGCCATATGCAAATCAGTCTGACCCTGTGCCTCATGAGAACAGTCCAGCCCGAACTGCCAAGCCATGTCGTCCCTGGACCGGAAACAAGCATCCTAGGGCCAGTTTCTAGCGAATAAGCCGTCATAAGCCAGGCTAGCTTGAATCCAGTGGCAAAGTGAGCAAGGGGCCCACGTCTGGGCATACCCTGTCAACCTAGGGCGAACAAAGCAATACTAAAGGGGATGATCGACATAGTGATGAACAATGCAAGCACTCACCCACAGTCAACTGATCTGGGTTTAATCCATCATCATTCTTTAGCTCACTCCGCCACCCCAGTTCAGACATGGCCATATGTAAATCAGTCGGACCTTGTGCCTCATTAGAACAGTTCAGCCTGAACTGCCAAGCCACGTCTTCCCTGGACCGTACACAAGCATCCTGGGAACGGTTTCTGGCTAATCAGCTGTCATCAGACAGGCTAGCTTGAATCCAGTGGCAAAGTGAGTAAGGGACCCACGTCTGGGCATACCCTGCCAACTTAGGGCGAACAAAGCAATACCAAAGGGGATGATGACTGGAGTGTTGAACAATGCAAGCACTCACCCCCAGTCAACTGATCTGGGTTTAATCGATCATCATTCTTTAGCTCACTCCGCCGCCCCACTTCAGACACTGCCATATGCAAATCAGCCTGACCATGTACCTCATGGGAACAGTCAAGCCCAAACTACCAAGTCATGTCGTCCATGGACCGGAAACCAGCATCCTTGGTCCAGTTTCGGAGTTTCTGGCTAATCAGCCATCATCAGCCAGGCTGCCTTGAATCCAGTGGCAAAGTGAGCAAGGGACCCACGTCTGGGCATACCCTGCAAACGTACGGCGAACAAATCAATACCAAAGGGGATGATGGACGGAGTGTTGAACAATGCAAGCACTCTCCCCCAGTCAACTGATCTGGGTTTCATCCATCATCATTCTTTAGCTCACTCTGCCAACCCAGTTCAGACATGGCCATATGCAAATCAGTCTGACCCTGTGCCTCGTTGGAACAGTCCTGCCCGAACTGCCAAGCCATGTCTTCCCTGGACCGGAAACACGCATCCTGTGATCGGTTTCTGGGTAATCAGCTGTCATCAACCAGGCTAGCTTGAATCCAGAGGCAAAGTGAGCAAGGGACCCACGTCTGGGCATACCCTGCCAACTTAGGGCGAACAAAGAAATATCAAATGGGATGATGGACGGAGTGTTGAACACTGCAAGCACTCACCCCCAGTCAACTTACCTGGGTTTAATCCATCATCATTCTTTAGCTCACTCTGCCACCCCAGTTCAGACATTGCCATATGCAAATCAGTCTGACCCTGTGCCTCATGGGAACAGTCCAGCCCGAACTGCCAAGCCATGTCTTCCCTGGCCCGGAAACAAGCATCCTGGGACCGGGTTCTGGCTAACCAGCCATCATCAGCCAGGCTACCTTGAATCCAAAGGCAAAGTGAGCAAGGGACCCACGTCTGGGCATACCCTGTCAACTTAGGCCGAACAAAGCAATACTTAAGGGGATGATGGACGGAGTGTCGAACAATGCAAGCACTCACCCCAAGTCAACTGATCTGGGTTTAATCTATCATCATTCTTTAGCTCACTCCGCCACCCCTGTTCAGACATGGTAGTCTAAACTGGGATGGCATGGTGAGCAAAAGAATGATGGATTTAACCCAGCTCTCTTGACTAGGGGTGAATCTGTTGATTTGTTCTGTGTTCCGTCCATCAATTATGTGTCTTTTGCTTTCTCGCCCTAAGTGCACCAGGTATGCCCAGACGTGGGTCCTGGGCTCACTGTGCCACTGGAATCAAGCTACCCTGGCTGAAGAGGGGTGAAACCCCGAAACCGGTCCTAGGATGCTTGTTCCAGGTCCAGGGAGGCCCTGGCTTGGCATTTTGGGCTGGACTGTTACCATGAGCCACAGGGTCAAGACTGATTTGCATATAGTCAGGTCTAAACTGGGGTGGCATGGTGAGCAAAAGAATGATGGATTTAACCCAGATCTCTTGCCGGGGAGTGAATGTTTTGATTTGTTCTACATTCCGTCCATCAATTGTGTGTCTTTCTCTTTCTCGCCGTAAGTGCGCCAGGTATGCCCAGATGGGGGTGAATGTTTTGATTTGTTCTGCATTCCGTCCATCAATTTTGTGTCTTTGCTTTCTCGCCCTCAATTCAAACTACCTCATTAATACATAATTAATAAGGCTCCCTGGCTTCCGTTTTTACTGATTTATACAGATAAATACAGACAGAAAACTTTCATTTTCTTGGCTGTATTTATTTTTAAATGTGGATAAAAACGGAAATTGGGTTGCTTTTTGAGTAATTATAAATACTGTCTGCCAATCAATGTCAGGCCTATAGATGTGTGGATTGATAGATAAGGGGATTAAAAAAAGAAAAGAATTTTAGTAAAGAGGCATTAACAGCAGTAGATATGCACAACGTTGAAACAGAAATTTGCATAGTTTCATATAGGTGCACTGATTTATCTTCTGTGGGTGTTCACAGCACTGAAACCTGGCAGACATTCAAGCATGAGCGCATATATATTGGATAAAATAATTGTGGAAATATACTAATTTCAGATTAATTCTTCCACAAAACCCAAAATAAATATGGATAAATACAGATGAAATTATTAAAAAATAAATATAGATAAATACAGACGGAAATGGTAAAAAAATAAATACCATAAAACCGGGAGCCCTAATCATTAATAAGCATGAGGTATGTTTCTTATTGTGATCATGTTAGGAGACCATCATAATGATGATGGTCTATTAGGATTAATAAACCACTATGACACTGACTGCCTTTAGATAAAGTAAACAGTTTTTAGGTCGAGCAGACCTAAAAAGCAGGCGAAGGAGGCGAAGCCTGCTTGTCTGCGAAGACATCTTTTGCTGGCATGTCTGGATGAATGTGAGACAGCGATCGCCCACGCGCTTCGCTGTCTCAGATTCCTCCTCGAGGGCGAGCACGTCGCCGTGCACATCCCCTTCTTCGCATTCTATCTCAATCACACACAGTCATGCATGCGCACACACATTCCCTCGCACACACACGCACACGCGCACACACTCCCCCCCTATACCCACCAGGCATACACACAGGCAGGCACGGAGTCCCCTACGGGGGACTCTAAATTCACATCAGCCCTGGGCCCCACTCACCAGCTGCTCTCTTCCGGCGGGGCTCCTCTCGCGCTCTGCTCCTCACGGCGCGTCTCCTCTTCTGGATCGGGGCTCCCTCAGGTCAGAGGAGCCCCGCAACAGGCGCCATACTCCTCCTTCTCCCCGGGCCCCCTCCTGGGGACCCGGGCTACCCAGGACCGGCAGGGCGCTCCATGCGCCGGCAGGCCTTATTCTCCCGGACATCAGGAGGCGGGACTTCCGGTCGGCCGCGAGCGGATTGGCTGGCCGGGCAAGAGATTCCAGGTCGCCGCGGGCAGCGCGGCGGCCCGTTTTTTATGGGTTTGTATATTTTTTTCAGGAGGCTTGCGTCGCAATCGGGGGTTAGCGGGTTCTTGACTTTGCTTGACTGGGCATTAGCAGAGTGCATGCTGTAGGCGTTTTATGTGAAACGCGCTTCCTGAACGCTCTATCTGGGGTTGCTGTTAAAGGCATTTCACCTTTTTTTCAGACATGTACTGCTCACATTTGGGGTACGCATGTGTCTGTATTCAGTATGAGAAATGGCTAGTGTGTGCGCGCCACGGATAAAAGGGGGTGGGGTGAACGGGGGCTGCCTCGGATTAAGCATGCTCTATCTTTGTATGCTCCTCTCTCCGCTGTGGGCTCTCGTCTCCCTGTCACTCCTTTCATCATATGCTCTGTCCCCTCATCCTCTTCCACCACTGTCCGTGGCGGGCTCGTCTCTTCTCTCCCTATTTCCTCCCTTCATCACATGCTCTATCTACTCATACTCTTCCTCTCTCCATAGCGCACTCTGTCTCTCGGCTCCCTGTCCCTCCTTTCATCACATGCTCTGTCTCCTCGTACTCTTCCTCTCTCCGTCGTGGGATCTGTCTCCTCTCTCCCTGTCATCTCCTTTCATCACATGCTCAATCTTCTCATACTCTTCCTCTGTCCATAGTGCCCTCTGTCTCTCGTCCCTCGTGTTCAGGAGCTGTCTGTCGTGTCGCTCTCTGTCCATCCACTCCTCGCAGGATCTGTAATGCCTGGCTGTATAGCGCCTAGATAGCTCGAGCTATATTAGTGGCTCTCCACACCTACACACATTGTAAAAGGGTGAGGTGAGGGGGGGGGGTTCTGCGGCTCAGTGAGGAGCCTAATGCGTGTAGCAAACTGCGAGAGGGGGGTCACGTGACAGGCAGATAGGGGTTCCAGTGTGTAATTCTGGAAGGTGCTACAGAGCCAGTACCCATCAGATGTCCAGACTGACTGCTGCGAACCGTCAGTAGGCTGGTGGGGCTTATGGTATTGTAAATAACAATGCCTTTTCATTTTTGTAAAGTAAACCTTGATCAGCGTGAACTATCATAGCAATTTTATTTTATTTTATTTTTTGCATTCTATGGGGATTACAGGAAGTATAGAATCTTTTTGCATTTTTCTACCCGTTTACAATTTTTTTTTCTTTTGGTTTCCGATTTTCGCTAGGCTGTTTGTGATATTTTTGCAGCAGACAACACAAGACAACATGGATGTATTCGGTTTATGAGAAGTGTGATAGTATGACTTGGTATTATAAGCTATAAAATACCTTCTGCCATACAGTAAAGGGTATTAAGTCACCTCTGAGTTTCATGCTCTTATAAAGGAACTTGGCCTTCCGTATCGCTCATATGCACAGAATATGCCTCAAACAAATGTCTGTATAAAAATTATAAATTATGGACAGTATTAATTAGATTTTAGGTAGCTTTTTCGACACACTTCTGCTGTTTCTATGCCTTGTAATTGAAAGTTACTACCAAAACCAGTTCAATGTTACTGAACTGACTGACCTCAGAAGGATGAAAAGCTAAATTGGCCTTAGCAGGATTCAAAAGTGTAAACTGCTTGCTATCTTCACGTCGTGAGTGGACATCTAGGGACTCACAAGCATACGTTTCATTTTTGCACACCATAATTTCACAAGTTTTTTTGGTCCCTATGGTTCAAAGTTGTTTTTCTCATTAAAAAAAGGCAAGATATGCATTTACCACAGCAATGACATCTGCAAAGGCAGTCCATTTACTACCTTGAAAAGAGGATCTCCTAGGGTGAACATTCCAATTAACCAGTTACATATGGTCCCTTCTGGGTCCAAATGCAGACCCATCGAGATTGGACAGCTAATAAACAGAAAGGGAGAAATTTCCAAGTGATCTGACGCAACCGATAGTTCGTGTCTAATTGTTCAGTTCTAATTCCAGCCGAGTGTTTGATTTAACCAGTAGAATGTAATGTTGTTGGTTCTGTGCATGAGAATTTCAGATCACCTTGTTGGTAACGAGTTTTGGAGTGTTCAAAACATTTTTGTGCGTTGTGATAATTTTGGCTGATTCTTGTTCACACAAGCTGGCGGTGTTTAAAAATCTCAGTCTCGCCCCACACTCCGTCCCTCGCCCCACACTCCGTCCCTCGCCCCACACTCCGTCCCTCGCCCCACACTCCATCCCTCGCCCCACACTCTGTCCCTCGCCCCACACTCTGTCCCTCGCCCCACACTCCGTCCCTCGCCCCACACTCCGTCCCTCGCCCCACACTCCGTCCCTCGCACCACACTCCGTCCCTCGCCCCACACTCCATCCCTCGCCCCACACTCCCTCCCTCGCCCCACACTCCCTCCCTCGCCCCACACTCCCTCCCTTGCCCCACACTCCCTCCCTCGCTCTCTCCCCCTCCCTACATCTATCCTATCGCCACAGCATCACTCGTCGCCGCCACAGCATCACTCGTCACTATGCGCTACCAAAATGCTTATAAGTAAAACAGTAACTTACAATATTATTATAATATAATATTATTGCCAACATTGCTTAATATTTTGCAACAGCTATCATCTTGCAAATCATCTTTATACACCAATACAGACTTTGCTAAAAATTTTATGCAACACATTGTCATATACAATGCCAATAACTCAAACTTTAATGCTGCGAGACCTATTGCATTGCAAATGCTTGTTTTAAATGGCACCCATTTTCAGTAAAAGAAAAGAGGCTGCATTAAAAAAGCACTTACTTTAAAAAAAAAATGTTTTAGAGTTGGAAGTGCTGCCCCGGATCAACATAATTCAGATTCACAAAGGATAAGATGCTCCAAGGAGACCCCTTACCCCTTTGTAAATAGATTACCGCTTCCTTTGACGAGTTGGAGACTTTTCAAATGTTTGCAGCCAGCATTGTGGTCACAAACAATTGCTGTGTTGCAAACCAAATTGGGATGGCACGCCCTATGCATGCTCCTTCCAAACTACAATTCAGCATCCATTTTAAGCTCATTTTGCGAGTCAGTGCGCTATTCCCAAATGGCAAAATGGACTTAGGAAGTACTAAAACGCTGTTTTGCAATTGCAAATCTTCTAATTTTGCAAATCATGGGGGTTGCGATCCCATTTGACCCTCAGATTTGTACAGCAACAATATACATTTGAGATACTTTCACAAACTCTGTATAGTATGTACGATAATAGATTTGAAGGAGGCAGCCTTGTACAAAGGAAGAACTATTTATTGAAGGAAATGCATTTCTTGTTTTATTTGTAGTGTGTAATTTTGTGGAACTTTGGTGGGAGTTCCATATCATAATAAACTTGAATAGTCGAGATACTTTCGCGTAGAATCATGCACCACTCTGTGAGTATCAGGTGCTAGAAAAAAACTGCCAACGTCTAACTGGAAGCAACTGCATTCAATAGAGAATTTTGATCAAGTTGAAGCGTATTCTGGTCTTCTCTGTTTCCCTGACCCAGTACTTACATTTCCAGTACTGACCATCATTTTCTTCCTTCTGGTTCTCTGTCATGAATACTTCGATGTCGCATTAGTTTTGTTCTTGACATTTTACTGCACCACTACAAAGGTTACATTTAACGCTTTATTGAAAGGTGCTCCAGAATCAATGAGATGAGGACATAAAGCAGTGCTGTAGCTACCTTTTTAATAGAAAATAGTATATTGATTGAAGTTTGTCATATTGCAGAGGGTTCAGAGAAATCTCTTTTCTAAGTGGCACGACCCAAATGAAAGTCAAAGAATTTGCAAAAGTAGTTTTTCCAAAAGACACCTCGATCCAGGAGTTAACGAGAGAGCCAATTCTTTAAATAAAGAGCTGTGACAGAGATCGGCTGAGATTTCTGTGATTTAATTAGATTTAAACCATTATCTTCACTTTTCATGATAAAATCACATTTTTGAATCCTAAGCTCACCTCATTAATTTCAGCAGTCCCAGGTGCAGCTGTAGGAGCTGCTGCCGTCGTGACACCAATGAAAACCTGTTCTTCCTTGAGTTTGTGATGGATTGTTTAATGCTCCCTGGTTCATAGTGAAAGTGGGTCATCAGCTCGTTCCCGTGTTTTTGTGAGACTTCTGCAACGGTAGGGGTTAATCACAGGATGCTGAATCCTCTTGAGAATTTTAAAAAGTCATTTTGGTAGACTTGGGCCATCAATGACTTTTGCGTAATGAGATACATCGCCTTTCATCACAGCCTTTCTGTAGGTTTTACATTAATTTTTCAGAACTGCAATGATCTCTCGGGAGTTCTTGCTTAACTCAATCACTTTCATATTTCCTCGAATCCCTTTTCATTAACCCAAGCTCTGGGGTAATCCATTTATAAGAATGTTTCAATGATTTAACATCGTGCCCCTCTTTAAACACACCCTGAAATGTATGACTGTGGCTTTGATGAGAACTAAATAAATACGATATAGAATCGTTTAGGTGTTGTTTGTGGAAAGACAGGGGTTGACTCTCTCCCATAAAATTAGATAATATGCTGCAGATCAATTTACTTGTATTTCTTGACAACCACATTCTAGGTGTTATAAATGCAAGGCTTTCAGCTTAGTTGGTAGAGTATGATACATGGCTGAAAGCAGGGCGGCCTACACGGGCGAGCTGGGCCTAGGCCCAGGGCTCCTAGGTTTAGAGGGGCGTGCCCATAGCTAATCTCCTGAGCTGCCTTGAAAAATGCCTTTATTCTAAGCCACTGGTTCAGTTTATTACCTTCAGCCTGTCTATAAAATCTTGTTTTTTTTCCTACTTTCCATCTTGTTTGCGTTATCCTCCCTTTGATTACCTTTTGCCCACATGCCCTCCTTCTCTCTCGCCCTATCATTGGCTTTCACCTCCAGTTTAACAACTGACTAGGTGACTAAGGCAAGGACAGCAGCGGCTGCTCCATTATGGCGGAGGAGCATCACCTTCCCCAAAAACGGCAGGAAAGGAAAAATAAAACAATAGTAAACGCTTGATTTATTTGTATTTTCCTGCCGAGTCTTGAGGGTGGGGCCAGGAGGTGTGATAGTGCAATGCCTTCCATGCGCATGACGGTTTGGCCAGCTGTCTCAGGCCGGTCACACCATCATGTGTATTGAAGCGTTGCTGGGTTGGTGAGAGCAGACACAGACTCCCAGTCTGTCTGTGAGCACAAATCGAGGGCACTCAGGCCAATCCTGAAGCTGCTCTCATGCATGAGTGCAGCTTCAGGATTGGCTGCAGGGCAGTCTGGGAGCCTGTGCCTTGCGAGGAGAAGAGCAGGAAAGAGCACGATGCGGCCAGCTGCAGGTAAGGTTTTTTTTATTTTTTATTTTGCCCCCTGACCCCTAAGATCCCTACCTGCGGGCCACCAGCCCCACTCGCCCACCCCTCCACTCGTCCACAACATCCACCGGCCACAACTGGACAAGGGGCAAAGGTGTGCTAACAGGCTTGTCACTGCTGTGAACTATTTAGCCAAGACTTGCCCTGTGAGCACAAAAGCCCCCAGTTGGATCCCAAATGTGTACGGCTGGGGTAAGACTGGAGTTTTTCCCCGGGCACTATTGAAGGAAAGGCCAGCCCTGACTGAAAGGTTGGTACAGGGAAAGAACTGATAAATGGATGACACTAATGTTGTACGTATAGCAACTAAAACTAAGCACCAGCTCTGAAATAAATCATGTGACCTAGTTGGCCACATTCTACTGCTGCTAATTTGTGCTATGTTATGTTATTCATGATATGACACAAGAATCCATGGCTCGTAAGACAGCTCTCGGGCATGTGGTTAAAGGTCCCTGTCAGATTGAGACGAGCAGCTAATAAGTTGATGCTCTAAACTGTGACCAGCATAATGGACAATTCAGACAGAACTGCTGAGTCTGATTCGCTATAGAAGGGATCACAATCATCCTCAGACAAGTGTGAACATAATTAGGCCCTGCCATGTTTCGTAAACTAAGACTCTGACTTACCTCAGCAAGGTTTGCCCTCACACCCAAGTGTGTCACAAGTGAACTCAGTACAATATACTGAATGTGAAGAAGTAGGTTGTTGTAGCCCCACACAACCCCAGTCAGCACATAGCTAATGTGGTGTCCGTGCTTTCTAGGTTACTAACAGTCCCTAAACCCGCAATGGTGCTCATCAGCGGGGTGGGCACCCGCAATAATTCATAAAGTAAAACAAAGACGCAGGCAAGGCACCTGCGTACTGGAAATAATTAAATAAGCGGGATGGGCACCCACAAGTTCGGTACAACGGGGTAATCCCTACAATGGGGATTCTCTCTTAGAAGGCCAACAAGGAAAAGAAGCACAGCGCTCCCAGGGTGCAAAAGGCAGCATCAAGCCTTGGTAAAGTAAAAGGACAAGCAAAAAGGTCCACAAGGTCCTGGAGGCATCAGCGGGGCAATGTAGGACCCAGGGGCCAGCACACAGGGCACTCCAGCAAGGAGGCAGCCCCCATGACGGTCCCTCCTGGGACCCACCAGCAGCCAGCCCCCCTCTGTCAGGATCCAAAAGAGAGAACATTTTACATGGGGTCCCAGCCCCTATATTTATACCACCAAATCCTTTGTCTACAACTGTAGGGCAAGGCGAGAACCAGATACAACTGGTTCAGGAGCACTTTGTTTTGTTCAGCTCCCCTCTCTATTCACAGGGTAGGCCAGGGACATCAGACGCACCACAGGAGGTGGAGCCAGCATTGTGGAGGGAAGACACAGCCATATTCAGGTCCCAATTGCAACTCCTCCCTCCCATCTACATGCAGATCTCCATATTCACCACCGGGCAGACCCATCCTGTCTCCTGGTGCCAACCACACCAGCCAGCCCCTGTCACTCACAAGCCAGACATTCAATTCACATCAGGCAGGCAGACACTGCACACAGAAATGCCAACTTCTAAAAGTGGCACTTCTCCACTAGTCACAATAAATCTGTGCACACCATTGTGCAGCATTTATTCTCACCAGTTCGCGCATACTAAACTCGCCCCTGCACTCCTCTCACATCAGGAATTACCATGGACACAGATATCCCCCATGCATTCCTATGGGAGGGCAGGCCAATCTCACCACACGCACTCAGAAAGCGCACACACTTTACACTGGGCCACAGTGCCAAAGTGGGCAGAGGCCACAAATCACTACCATCATGTCAGAGTTCAAGGCAAAAAGTTAAGGGGTGAACCTGCCAAAAGAGCCAAGTGCAGCAACCACCATAACCTGCTCCAATCTAGTAACAAGCATTTGCAATGCAATAGGTCTCGCATTATTTAAGTTTGAGCTATTAGCATTGTAAATGGCAATTGTTTTTTGCTTTGTGCTATAGTTTTTTTTTTACATAAAAAGCTACATATAAAATATGTTTTATTAAACTTATTTATGCAGTATCTAAATTTTGTTTGCATAAAAGAGTACAATAATATCTTAGTAAAAAAGTCAAATATGTTAATGGTAATTCACCAAATGTTCATTTATGTGTTGGTTTTGAAAATAGCTAAATTAATAGCTTTGTCATTTACAATGCCAATAGTTATAACTTTCGCAAATGTGACACCTATAGCATTTGTAATGCAACATTTGTATTTACGTGACTTAGATGTATTGATATTACAAATAACGATGGCTTTTAATTTTTTTTAATACTTAATAAAAGTGATTGTAATTTATAATGGCAATAGCTTAAACTTTTGTAAATAACTTTTGTGAAGATTATGTTCAGTGTATTTTATTGTAACGAAATCCAAGAACAGAAGTGAAATATTAACATCTTTTTGTGACATTTGTAATAAAGCTCGAAACATTGAGAGAACATATTTGTGCTGTGGTGGTGCTGAGTGATGCTGTGGTGGTGCTGAATGGGGCTGTGGTGATGCTGAGTGATGCTGTGGTGGTGCTGAGTGGTGCTATGGTGGTGCTGTGGTGGTGCTGTGGTGGTGCTGTGGTGGTGCTGAGTGATGCTGAGTGATGCTGTGGTGGTGCTGAGTGGTGCTGTGGTGGTTCTGAGTGGTGCTGTGGTGGTTCTGAGTGATAATGTGGTGGTGCTGAGTGACTGTACTCACTGTCACTCTGCACTCACTGTCACTCTGCACTCACTGTCACTCTGCACTCACTCTGCACTCACTGTCACTCTGCACTCACTGTCACTCTGCACACACTCTGCACTCACTGTCACTCTGCACTCACTGTCACTCTGCACTCACTGTCACTCTGCACTCACTCTGCACTCACTGTCACTCTGCACTCACTGTCACTCTGCACTCACTCTGCACTCACTGTCACTCTGCACTCACTGTCACTCTGCACTCACTGTCACTCTGCACGCACTCTGCACTCACTGTCACTCTGCACTCACTGTCACTCTGCACTCACTGTCACTCTGCACTCACTGTCACTCTGCACTCACTGTCACTCTGCACGCACTGTCACTCTGCACGCACTGTCACTCTGCACTCACTGTCACTCTGCACGCACTCTGCACTCACTGTCACTCTGCACTCACTGTCACTCTGCACGCACTCTGCACTCACTGTCACTCTGCACTCACTGTCACTCTGCACGCACTCTGCACGCACTGTCACTCTGCACTCACTGTCACTCTGCACTCACTGTCACTCTGCACTCACTCTGCACTCACTGTCACTCTGCACGCACTGTCACTCTGCACGCACTCTGCACTCACTGTCACTCTGCACACACTCTGCACTCACTGTCACTCTGCACACACTCTGCACTCACTGTCACTCTGCACGCACTGTCACTCTGCACGCACTCTGCACTCACTGTCACTCTGCACACACTCTGCACTCACTGTCACTCTGCACTCACTGTCACTCTGTACTCACTGTCACTCTGCACTCACTGTCACTCCGCACTCACTGTCACTCTGCACTCACTGTCACTCCGCACTCACTGTCACTCCGCACTCACTGTCACTCTGCACTCACTGTCACTCTGCACTCACCCTGCACTCTGCACTCACCCTGCACGCACTGTCACTCTGCACGCACTCTGCACTCACTGTCACTCTGCACGCACTCTGCACTCACTGTTTCTGCACGCACTCTGCACTCACTGTCACTCTGCACTCACTGTCACTCTGCACTCACTGTCACTCCGCACTCACTGTCACTCCGCACTCACTGTCACTCCGCACTCACTGTCACTCCGCACTCACTGTCACTCCGCACTCACTGTCACTCTGCACTCACTGTCACTCCGCACTCACTGTCACTCTGCACTCACTGTCACTCTGCACTCACTGTCACTCTGCACTCACCCTGCACTCTGCACTCACTCTGCACTCACTGTCACTCTGCACTCACTGTCACTCCGCACTCACTGTCACTCTGCACTCACTGTCACTCTGCACTCACTGTCACTCTGCACTCACTGTCACTCCGCACTCACTGTCACTCCGCACTCACTGTCACTCTGCACTCACTGTCACTCTGCACTCACTGTCACTCCGCACTCACTGTCACTCTGCACTCACTCTGCACTCACTCTGCACTCACTGTCACTCCGCACTCACTGTCACTCTGCACTCACTCTGCACTCACTGTCACTCCGCACTCACTGTCACTCCGCACTCACTGTCACTCCGCACTCACTGTCACTCCGCACTCACTCTGCACTCACTCTGCACTCACTGTCACTCTGCACTCACTGTCACTCTGCACTCACTGTCACTCTGCACTTACCCTGCACTCTGCACTCACTCTGCACTCACTGTCACTCTGCACTCACTGTCACTCTGCACGCACTCTGCACTCACTGTCACTTTGCACGCACTCTGCACTCACTGTTTCTGCACGCACTCTGCACTCACTGTCACTCTGCACTCACTGTCACTCTGCACTCACTGTCACTCTGCACTCACTGTCACTCCGCACTCACTGTCACTCCGCACTCACTGTCACTCCGCACTCACTGTCACTCCGCACTCACTGTCACTCTGCACTCACTCTGCACTCACTCTGCACTCACTGTCACTCCGCACTCACTGTCACTCTGCACTCACTCTGCACTCACTCTGCACTCACTGTCACTCTGCACGCACTCTGCACTCACTCTGCACGCACTCTGCACTTACTGTCACTCTGCACTCTGCATTTGTCTGCTGCAAGGAGTCACCATACTTCTTTTCAAAGATTAGCGTGCGATACAATCAGCAACAAAAAAAAACCTCGAGCAGGCGGACATCTGCTGTCTGGCTGGCGCTAGAAAAGAGAAGGCGAGTGAGACGGGCACTGATAAAAGAGGGACGAAAGATGAGCCAAATACACCAACGGGAATTTCTAGTTTTGTTCTATATAAAGGGCGCTGGAGGTTCCCCTAAAGACCATCCTGCCTGCTGAATGGATGGATGCGTTCTGTAACTAATACCTTCAACAAGGTGAAAGGAAAAGTAAAACGTGCCCCTGGCGTTTTCAGGAACTAAGGCGGAGAACGTTCAAGTTCATCATCCAATGAATCGTAACAGCGCTGGAAGTCCGCACTGGAAAGTCTTAAAAAGGCTGACAAATACACAGAACACTAATTAAATATAATGAAATGAGAACAAACTCCAAGTTGTCGTCCTCCTGCTGGGCTCTCACCTCCCTATACCACGCAAACACCAAACTGCCCATCCCCCTGCTCAAGCCGCCGGCCTCTCCTTGGAACAAGCATGGCGCGTGCTGCAGTCCGCCGCCGGCCTGCGACAAGGAAGTCAGGCAGGCCGGGCGGGACAACCGGAAACAGGAAGTAGGAGGGCGGGAGCCTACCACGCCTCCCACGGAAGAGCCGCGATTGTTTTGAGCACCGGAGCAGGCAGGAGCCTACCCTGCGCCCCGGTGCCGAAGAAGGAAGGAAGAGTCCTGCTGCCGGTGAGAGCCGAGGAAGCCCGCGATTGTTTTGAGCACCGGAGCAGGCAGGAGCCTACCCTGCGCCCCGGTGCCGAAGAAGGAAGGAAGAGTCCTGCTGCCGGTGAGAGCCGAGGAAGCCGGTGAGTTGGGCTTCGCCTTGTTGGGGGGGGGCGTGTGTGTGTGCGCGCGCGCGCGCGTGCGGCGACGGGCTGTGCATGTGTGTGAGCGTGCGTGTGTGTGTGTGTGTCTGTGTCTTGGAGTCTGTGTGTATGCGTGTGTGTGTGTGTGTGACTGTGGGGGGTTGCCTGTCTGGGTGCCTGCGTGTAAGTGTAAATGCGTGTGCATGCATGCGGCAGCGGTGAGAGGCGAGAGGCGGCCGCGAGCTGCTACCAAGGAACCTGAGGTACGGAGCTCACCCACTAACCGCGTACTGCAAGAGGCATCGCAGAAAATCCCTGGGGCTCTGAGGATCACGGTATCAGCAGTGGCAGCAGAGATAGTAGCGGGAGGCAGAGGGCAAGCACGAGATCATCACTGGTGCCGGAAGCCGAGACCGGAAGTCGCCGGTCAGACCTGGGTGTCCCTACAATCCTGCCTGCGCTGGTGAGCGGACTCGCGGCGTGAGGGCTGCGCACCCGGGGGCGCCCTGCCCCGCCGAGAGATTGCGGAGACAGGATCCCGGCTGATGGCGAAATAGCGGTGAGGATGGCCCTGGCTGGGGTAGCGGAGTGATCGCCTGGTGTGTGGGTTAGGGTGGTCGAACATTGCGGAGGATCACCCCCCCTGTTTTGAGTGTCGATGGCCGGATGTGCGAGCAGGCGCTGGGGCGCGTGTGCTGCGACTCCCGTCGACACAGCACCTTCCCGGACCGGACCTTCCCCTGAGGCAGGAACCCTGAGACGGGCGGCTCGAGCTGAGGCAGGCTTGGTCTAGGAGCTGCCCCGACGCCCTGAAGACTGCCACCGCCATTCATGCACACACCGGGACAGCCTCTGTTGCTTTGCTGCCTGGGCTGCGCCGGGAGTTGGAGGTGTGGCGCCGCCGCCCGGGGAGTTGCTGGCGTGATCCCTGAGGCAGGCAGGCATGCGTTAAAGACACATGATATTCTATTTATTTCGTGTTGAAAAGTGACCCTGTATTTAAAATGTGCTCTGTGCTGTTTGATTGCACGCAGTCGGACGGCTGTATTTAAAATGTGCTCTTTGCTGTTTGATTGCTTCGTGTCAAGTGAATGTGTGCCTTGTGCCCCATATTTCGTGTTCAGAACAAACACACTCTAGTCTGAGACGAGAAACAAAACGTTCTAACACGGGAAACGAAAGTGAAAGAACGATCACACCAAGAAAGAAACATTGTCGGTTAAGGCAAGCTCACACAAAGAAAAAGAAACATTGTAAAAGAAACTGAAGGCTGAAGGCAGAAAGCTCGTGCACGCAGCTCAATCCAGCCAAGGATAAGCTCGTGACAGTTTCTTGTCCCTCATTCCCCCGTGTCAGCTAGCTATAAGTCTCCAGCCTGGACGCATCCTTCGGATGCTATTTCCAGGCGAGACCTAAAAAGGTAAAAACAAATCTTTAAAGAATGCACCATCACGATACACTAACGGCCCCCTTTCATTTTCAGAATACACACTTCTTCCAATTTCTTATTGAAAGTATATTTGCCTTTCACCCAATACAGAGCATGATGCCCTTGCCTATGTTAGGTTTACTCAAACACCATATACATGCACAAATATACATATGTACAACCATTTCTGTTTTTGGCTCACACATCTAGATGTCACTGACTTTAAATCATTATAACATTATGACAATCCTTCTACTAGACCCTTGAAAACATAAATTGCATAGTTATTAACTGAGCGTTTCAATTTATGTAGCTGCTGCTTTAAATTTGTATGGGAGGTGCAATCTGTATCGTAGACTTCAATGGAATTGTGAATTTCATTGCAAGAACGGAGGCTACCATTATGCACTAACCTTTTATTGCTGCCTGACATGCAGCCCTTTAAAGAACAATAATACATCCTAAAGCATTAGAACGTCCAGTCAATATTTTTATACAGTGCGAAGAGGGACACCCTTTTGAAGGAAACTAATGTGTCCTTGTCTGAGGGGGACACCCCTTCTACCTCTGATGCCTGAAGAGGGGTAAGCCTTCCCTAACTGAGGAAACATATTGAAAAGGTGCAAAACTACTCCTACGGTTCTGGTAACCTGTGCACTATAATAGAGAATGGTGCTCATAGCAGCACAAACAAAGAGGCCATTTTGACGGGGAGCAGAGAAGGGTTACCCATGGCTGCATGCTTAGAAAGAGTGATCTTGATAGCACAAAGGAGCTGCAGGCCATTATGAATTCCTCAGGAGAGGAGGAAACACTGTAACATGACTTTATAGAATGGGACGTATATGTCTTTGACCCACAGGAGAGCTCCTATCTTTAGGAGAGCTTAGACGGTGATTTGTAACAGACATCTACCTTCACTGAGGGGAAGGACCCCTTAGGAGGGAGATGTTAAATCCGACCATGATAAGACATCAGCAGAGTGGGTAATGGTGGTGCATGGAGCACGTAACCAAATTCTTAAAGCTGCGGGTCAGAAAGTATTTCGACAAAGAAACACGTAATTTGTTGTGGGCTGAGTGCCATAGGCCATCTACTGGTGACAAGACCTGTACTACTCCCAGCCTAGACCCTGAGCTTATACCTTTTCTTTTTAAGTTTGGCAAGGACCCCAGGAAGGGGATTGAAAAGCACTTTTTTTACACACATTTTCAATATGTCCAAGGAGGGCAGGAGCAAAAATATCAGGGTCAATGTGGACCTGATGAGAGGTTGAGCACAACGTGCCATTTGTATGTTGGGAAACACTAATATAAGCCTGGTTACAGAGGGAAGACAAGCAGTCCTAATGAGGAGGATGAGCTGGTTGATTTGTCCACCATAGAAGACATGGGGGATCCAAAGGGGCTACTGTTTGGGGAGCTCTTTGTCAAGTACGTATGAAAATATGTTTCAACCTTTATTGCCTTCAGCAAGGCTCAAATCAATATAAGACAAGTCCACAGCTGAAGGGATGTTTTTGGGCAGACTGACAGAAGGGGACTTCAGGTCCCAATATTATTCCCAGGATCGCTGAACTACGGGAATTACGGTAGGTATTACCACCCCAACACAAGCTTCTACCCTCAGAGAGAGTAGAAGTCAAGGTCCCATGGTGGAAGATCAAGGCCTCATGGCACCAGATCTAAAGGTGAGTGCTATTGGTTCTTCCCCTGGAGAAGCTGGGAGAAGGTTGAGATTGTTCATCCACCATTGGGAGAGAGTAACCGGAGACGGTTGGTTTCAGAGACAGCGGCTGGCTATGGAATAGAGTTCTGGAACACATCACTACAAGTCGAACAGCCAAAGGAATTGGCCTTAGATACTGAAGAAAACCATACTCTTATAGAAACAGAGGTGGCCCAGATGTTAGAAAAAGGGGCTTTGAATTGAGTTACGGCTGCAGAGGAGACAAAGGGTTTCGAAAGTACAATTTTTCTAGAGAAAAAGATGGACAAGAGTTGCTGTCCTGTCTTAAATTAAAGGGTTTTAAACATATTCCTGGTCTACAGGCACTTCAAGGTGGTAGGGATCCATCTATTGAGAGACATTTTACAGGTAAAATCTTGGCTTGTGAAATTAGACCTAAAGGACAAACACTTCACAATATCTATGGCAAAGGACAGTCAGATACTTGAACTTCAGCTGTAGGGGTGTGCTCTACCAGTTCCTCTGTCTCCCTTTCGGATTATCCTCAGCTCGGTGGTGTTTCACCAAAGTGATGCACCTAGTGTTGTCCCAGGCCAGTTTAGAGCTTCTGAAACACTTGGCTTGAACATTTGAACTACTGGAGAGGAGTTTAGAGTGTATAGTAAATGCAGAGAAGTCTGTTATGGACCCAACTCAGAAACTAGAATTCCTGGGATTTCAGGTTGATACTCTATTATCCCAGTTGATTCTTCCACAGAAGTAGGTTACAAAGATTAAGACTGAGATAAGAGCAGTCTTGTCAAGGGATGCAGTCACCTTCAGGGACCTTGCAAGAGATTTGGGACTACTCATCATCCATTCAGGGCATCTCCGTGGGTCCTTTTCATACCAGGGCCCTTCAGAAACTGAAAGATGTGGGTCTGGGAAAAGGTTTATGGTATGGGGACTCTCTTCCAGTGTCAATGGATGCTCAAGACAATCTGGAATGGAATAGAGCATGTGGAACGGGTCCTACGGGTTCTACAGGGCCATTGGTACAGGGAAAAATGTTTCTTGGTTCCATCCCAGTGCTTAGTGTTCATCGGAGCACATTTCCCGACTCACAGGGGAATGGCGGGACTGTCAGACAGAAGTCTGGACAGTCTGCAGACAGATGTTCAGGATTTGCTATGTCAGGTAGACCCAGAGGCAGTAGAATGGTTAAGGGTCAAGGGCCACTTGGTATCAACAGTGTTTCTGGTCCCTTAGGCCAGGTATCACCTACACAAGCGTCTCAGATTGATTCTTTCCAATTGGTCTACAGTGTCTCATAGTCTATTGGAGCGCATCAGGATGACGGAACAGGTTTGAATGGCTCTGTCATGGTGGTTGGATCAGGATCATCTTATGAAGAGGGTTCCCCTATTTCCACCTGTTTCCAATGGTGCTGAGGATGGACGCCAGCCTTTCAGGTTGAGTGCCTGGATGGACACGAAACAGGCTCAAGGTATGTGGCCTCTTGAGTACTCTCAAAGGTCTTTGAACTGGAGAGAGATGAAGGCCTTCCATCTTGTCCTTCTTCACTTCTGTCCTCTATTGTTGGGAGAAGCAGTAGTGGTTCGCTCCAAAGATATGGTTGCAAAAGTCTACATCAAAAATCAGGGCGGGATCAGATGCAGTTCTTTGACCCTGATCACCCAGGGCATTTTTGAATGGGCTCAAAGGTCTGTGTTGTACATGACTGTGATTTACATTCGGAGGGTAGGAGATTAAGAGGGTGGATCTCATGAGCAGGGAAATTCCTTCTGCACTGAATTTCTCTCTTTGCCCTGCTGTATTCAGCCTCATTGTTCAACGCTGGGGTCAGCTGGGGCTGGATCTTTTTGCTTTTCTGGAGAATGTCAAGGTTCAGACCTTCTGCAACAGGGGGGGTCCCCAGGCTTGGCTTGGGTAATAGATGGGTTAACATGTTCTTGGCCACTCTTTCTGATTTACACATTTCCTCCCTTCCCTCTGATTATGTTGCATCTGGTGAGGGTCAGAAGGGACAGGACACAGGTGATATTGGCTGCTCCCCATTGACCATGGGCAAAATGGTTTCCGCTAGTGGTGTTAACCTCTTGGATGCTCATGACGAGCTGAGCTCGTCATGAGCCACGGCGCTCTGGTGCTCATGACGAGCTCAGCTCGTCATGGCCTGTGGAATGCTCAGGTGCGGGGAGAATTCCCCCGCTGTGCTGAGCGTTCCACGGCAGGCAATACACCTGTGACGAGCTGAGCTCATCATGAGCACAGGAGCGCCGTAGCTCATGACGAGCTCAGCTCGTCATGAGCATCGGGGCGCTGTGCGCACCCCCTCCCCCCCAGCACAGCAGGGGATTAACCCCCGCAGCGAAGGGGTTAATGAAGAAAGGTTAGGGATGGAGATTGACAGTCATCCAATCTC
Source organism: Lissotriton vulgaris (assembly GCF_964263255.1). Taxonomy (NCBI): domain Eukaryota; kingdom Metazoa; phylum Chordata; class Amphibia; order Caudata; family Salamandridae; genus Lissotriton; species Lissotriton vulgaris. Next base: position 1,243,695,118 of record NC_141687.1, on the reverse strand, counting down.
TTCTCATCATTTCGTCTCTTCCTCTTGGCTCCTTGAAGAGGTTACACTTGATGGTCTGGAGAGATATAGCTGTGTTGGGTGTGCCTGAGAAATTGGCAGTTATTTCAGCTGGTCTCTTTCCAGGTATGCAAGTCATGCAGGATGGTTCTAGTCTGGATTTGACTGTGGCAACTCTGAGGGCTCAATGGGCAGCTATTTGGGCATTAAGGGGCTCATTGGAAAATTTGAAGGATGAGGAGAGCTTCATGACTAGAATTTTCCAGGGTTTGTTGAATCTTTTTCCTAGGGCTTGACGACGACGAATCTTCAGTTGGTTTTAGATGCTTTTGCTGCCCTTCTTCAGCTGCTTGATGAGCTTGAATTGAAGACCCTAACCTTCATGACATGTTTTTTGGTAGAAACAACATCTGCTAAACAACTTGGGAAACTGGGTGTTTTGTCTTGTCAATGTCAGTTTTGTAAAATTTTCCAGGATAGGATAGTTTTGATTCCATTTCCTTCTTTTACTGCCTAGTTGAATACCTCTTTTTATTCTCAGCAGAAGGTGGTTCTTCCATGATTTTGTCCTTCACCATCCTCAGAGGAGGATTGCAGGTTGCATTGTCTAGATGTTGGGTGGAAACCTTTCTGAAGGGGGAATCTTTGTTATTTTGGGCCTGCCAGGAAAGAGGGGAAGCTGACTACATGCACATTGAGTAGATTGATATGTTTTTTAATTTTCTTGGTGTATGAGGAGAAAGGAGAAGTTCCTCCTTCTGGAATTAAAGGATGGTCCTCGCATAGCATGGCTATTACAATGGCTGAATTACAGGGTGCTTCAACTGGGGCAATTTGTAGGACAGCTACATAGGTTTCTTCTACCACCTTTGTTAGACATTATAGGATTGCTGAGTTAGAACACCTTGATAATGTTCTTGGCCACAAAGTTCTGTCCTCTATTAAGTAGTAGAGTGTTGTTGCAACTCAGTTGTCTGTCTATTTACTTGCTGTGTTTCATTTGTGTTGAAGGAAGGTGAGGGAAGGACTCACAGGTAAGGCTTCTCTAACTTACTGGTAATGGTAATACTTCTAGTTCGTCTCCCTCACTCAGTTTCAGATTCTCTTCCACCCTACTGGACGGAACAACTGAGTTTTCTCTCATTAGGCTTGTTTACATACAAGAGGAAGGGGGGGGGGGAGGTTTTATTTGTAGCCGGGGATGTCTGATTGGAGAAAGGGAAACCTTATTTGTATGGAAGGAAGGTGAGAGAGAAGGTTTAGGAGTCATGCCTTTGCCGGTAAGTAATAGAAGCATTTTTTGCTTGCACTTGGTTTTCTAAATGTTATGCAGGTCCTTCCAAGTGGGCAGGTTTAAATGGGAAAGTCAAAGAATACCTTCTAATAAATTTGGTAATGCATGTTGAGTCTGCGCAAATTTGGCAAACATTTAACTGTTTTGCATTCTGTTCATGTCACGTTTTGAGCAGATTCATCGGGGTGTGGGGAGATGAATGAGAGCTATACAGGTTAAATTCACTAATAACTGGTGCTGTTTCATTAATACGTGTGAAATTTGGCAGATGACTAATTAAGCAGAGTACAAGGCCAGACACAGGCTGTTTGACCAATCTCCACTGTGCACCCAAACATGATGGACATAGTGCCTGGCTAAAAGCTATGCATATCATAGAATGGTTATATGGTAGGTGAATTCAGTGCGTCACAAAAAAAAACACATGACATTCAGTGAAAAATCACAGTTATAAGGTAATTATGGTTCAGCATTCACAAAACATAAAAATAACCTGAATTGCAACAGTTAGGGCATGCAGTGTGTAAAATGCATACTATAACTTATGCCCCTGCCATGCTCAGTACACCCTTTATCCAATGTCAAGCCAAAAAGGCCATCTACAAAGCAAGGCACTGTGTTTTGTGCTGTTAGCAAAACTCTGTTTTTTGGTGAATAAAGGAAGCCAAATCAATACTCATTGTGAATGTGGTCCTATATTACCCACAATTGTCTAGAGTTTCATAGAGTAATTTGGAGAGCAGCGGCTTTAATGATGTCATCAGTGATGTCATTTGAGATGTTATTAGTGCAGTCATCAATGATGTGTTGGACTTGGCCCTTTTTACAAGTTTGCCTTTTGCCTCCTATTTTTTTTATCCTCTTTTTGCTGGCTTTAGGACTCCAGCCACTTTACAATTTCTAATCAGTACTAAAGTGCATATGCTCTCTCTGTAAATTGTGATTCCGAATAGTTATCCAAGATTGGCATATTTAATTTACTGGTAAGTACCTAGCAAAGGGCAATGTGGAGGAGAGTTACTAAGAGTTTATGCAATGTTTGCGACCCAAAAGTGACGCAAATCGGCGCAAAATATATTTTATCAGGATTTACTTTCCAGCACTAAACTTGTTTAGCACTGCAAATAACGTGAAAGCAATGTAAAGCAGCGCATATCGCTGCTTTGCATTACTTAGCAACAAGGGCGAGTACCATGGGTGGAGCATGGGTGTTCCCATGCACCCAGCCAAGGTTTATGATGCTAAACCCTGTTTACTAAACAAAGTAGACTGGGGTTAGTGTCAGAAAACTGGGCGCTCTTAAAGTAGGCACAAGGAAGGAGAAATGCTTTAATGTCTCTTTCCTTTTCCGACTTTGCACATGTGCTGCACTGTACAGCACGCATAGAAAGAGGGAAAAGGTTTGAAGTGAGTCTCAGCATTGTATTTTACCATACCTATGCTAGAGTCATAGAGACACCCTTGCATCTTGGCGCAAAGGTATCTCTGTGGCGTACAGCAGCCGATTTCAGCACCGGCCCTAGGGAGAGGGCAGGAGAGTGCATTATTTTAGTGAATTTGGTGCTCTCCTCCTCTCTCCATTTTATGCAGCGCAGCACATCATTTAGGGTTGCTACACTGCGCTGTGTGAAAAAGTAGTACATTTCCCCATTTCTGTGCCCAGGGCCTGTAAGTCAACTGCTACTAGTGGGCCTACAGTACTGGTTGTGCCACTCACATGAGTAGCCCTGTAAACATATCTCAAGCCTGCCATTGTAGTGTCTGTGAATGTAGTTTTAAACTGCCATGTTGACCTGGCAAGTGCACCCACTTGCCAGGCCCTAACCTTCCCTTTTGCTACATGTAAGGAAGCCCTAAGGTAGGCCCAAGGTAACCCCATAGGCAGGGTGCAGTGTATGTGAAAGGTAGGACATGTACATGTTTTCTGATAGTGAAATACTGCCAACTTCGTATTTCACTGTTGCATGGCCTAGCTCTCCCATATGTTGTCTTTGGAGCTGCCTTGTAACATTTTACAAGTGTAACTTTCAATTGGGAACAACTAGAGACTTGGAGTTTGGGCTCCTTGAGCTCAGGATTTAAAACACATCTTATAGTGCAGGATGGTTTTTAAATTGTGTGTTTAAAAATGCCACATTTACAGAGAGCAAAAGAAACAATTGATGGACCGAATGCTGGACAATGCAAACATTCACCCCCAGTAACAAGGGTCTGAGTTTAATCCATCATTCTTTTGCTCACCACACCACCCCATTTTGGACCCAGCCATATGCAAATCAGTCTTGACCCTGTTCATTATGGGAACAGTCCAGCCCGAACTGCCAAGCCAGGTCCTACCTGGACCGGAAACAAGCATCCGGGACCCTTTTCAGTGAACAATGGATTTAACCCAGATTTTTTGACTGGGGGAGAATGTTTGCATTGTCAGCATTCCGTCCATCATTTGTTTGCTGTAACTCTTTTTGACCTAAGTGGGACGGGTATTCCCAGACGTGGGTCCCTTGCTCACTGTGCCACTGGATTCAAGCTAGCCTGGCTGAAGAAGGGTGACATACCCTGAAACCGGTCCCAGGATGCTTATTTCCGGTACAGGGAGGCCCTGGCCTGCCAGTTTGGTCTGGGCTGTTCCCATGGGGCACAGGGTCAAGACTGATTTGCATATGGCTGGGTCCAAACTGGGGTGGTGTAGTGGGCTAAAGAACGATGGATTTAACCCAGATCTTTTGACTGGGGGAAAATGTTTGCATTGTCAGCATTCCGTCCATCATTTGTTTACTGTAGCACATTTAGAAAGAGGGCATTTTCTTGTTTAACCATCTTGTAAGTCTGCCTGCCTGTGGAATCAACATCTAGTTTAGACTGACAGGCATCTGATTGTTCATTCAGTCACACAAAGGGAGTTGAGGTGTGCCCTGCATATCCGATTGCCCAGCACCAGGCTGATCTGCCTCTCTGAGCTAGAGTGGTGGGAGTTGTCCCATACACTTGAATAGGGTAGTTCTTTGCCTCACACAATGCTGTCTCCACCTCCCTAGAAGGTGTCTGGAGCCAAGACCAGGCAGGACAAGAACTTGTGTACTACAAAGACAATCTTTTGAAGAATGCCTACTTCAAAGACCAAAAGGGGTATAAGCATTAGAGCTAAAACTCCAGACTGTTAGAAAACTTCTGGATCAAGAGGAGACTCTGCCAAGGAGAAGGTCTGAAGAGCTGTATGGAGGAGTAGTACTCCTTTGCTGTGTGTTGCTTTGCTGGATTGGCCTGCAGTTGCTGCTTCTGCTTTTGAGAGGAAAAGGACTGGACTTTGCTGTATCCTGATTTTGAATTTCCTCCAAAGGCTTGTGTGTGCCTGCTTCCCGTTGGAAGTCACAGGGTCATCAAAGACTTCATCTCCAGGACCTGGACTTCATTGCTCGGAGTTCTCAACTTGCCAAGTGGTGCCAATTCTAGTTCTGGGCCACTGGAGGTGTTTGCTGGGCTGTAACCTCAAGAAAAGAATTCCCCACGCCATCACCGATGCCGCTGTCTGCACCAACGCCGTGGTCACTGCACAATGGATGGGAACAGCACTGACCTCGACAACACTGCATCGATGGTCTCACTGACAACAATGCTTCACATTGTCATTGATACCACTATCTGGCCGTGGGCATGGACACGGACTTCAACATCAGCGCAGCCCTGGTGTCACTGACGATGGTGCTCCGTGGCATCAATGGCTCCACTGCCTGCATAGTAGCAGTGGTCACCACCCTCGATGACACAGCAGTCCACGGTCTGCTGACGGCAACACCATTGATTCTGACATATTCACTTTACACCTCCGCCTGCATTGCAGCCACAGTCACTGCCTTGTGAGAAGCACGAGACACCGAACGTGACGACACCACAGCCCCAGGTCGACTGACCACAGCTCCGCACAGATGCCACGCCGCTGCCTGCACTGAAGCCACAGACACTGCCTTGTGAAGTACACGAGGCACCGCCAGCGATGACAATGCAGCCCCAGCTCTGCCATCATCAGGGCTCCTGACTTCAATCTCACGGAGTTCAATCTACAACGCATGTGTTTCCTGCACCGTCGAGAAGCACTGGCACCTCCTGACTCCAATGGTGCCTCATCATAACACTTCATCGCAAGGTCCTCAAGGCCTCTTCGACTTCCAAGGTACTGTTCGCGGGTCTTCCCCAACCCCATAGCGGACCATCAAGGTCGGACTGAACTGTTGGATTTGTTGGTCATGACGCTGTGATAGCCCAGGTTGGCGTTATCGACTTCAAGAAATTGTATTTTTGCTTTATTGTTAACTTTATTGTTAACTAGTTCATATCTTCGCTTGTGTATGTTTTCATTAGATAAATGCTGCCTAATTTTTCTAAACTGCTGTGGCATCCATTTTGTAGTGCTTTCACTGTGTTACTGTGTTGTTTTGTATAAATACTTCACACATTGTCTGTGATAAACCTGACTGCTCGTGCCAAACTACAAAGGGGATGAGCAGGGGTTATCTTAGCTGGTTAATCCCTTTACCCTGACTAGGAGGATGTGTCCCTATTTGGACATGGTGCAAATCACTGCCAACTAGAAACCCCCATTTCTACCATTGGTGGTCAGTGTTGAGGCTAGGATTTGTGTTTGTACTTGACATACAGTGATTGGTGTACACAACTATTATGGCAGACCACTTCGTAACACATACAGGTTTTTCCTTTATGCTTTTTTCTATTTTTGAGTTCTGTTTTCCTGCAACTTCATTGTGTCTAGAGTCTCTTCAGTCACAACTGTGGATGTGGCCTTAGAGTAGGGAAGGTTGGACACCTACACTGTACAGCAATTGAAATCCATCTGCAAGAATGTTAAAATCAAATGTAGAGGCCTCACCTAGAAAGCGGAACTACAAACGGCTCTGGGTAGCAGCTAGGAATGTGGGTGGGAATTCAGAGGATCCTATGGAGAATGCTCAGAAGATAAATCTGCAGCAGGATAGTACATGCATTGGACCTAGAGAAGCTCAGATTGGAGAATAAAAGTCAAGACAAGGATATAATCCTAGCTATGAAGGAAAGGAGACTAGCCATGGAGGAGAAAAATATGCTTTTGGACCATGGCCATGAGCAAAGTCTGTAGGAACTGGAGATAAAGACCTAGAGGGCTGGGTCCAGCAAGTGTGGTGGCAACAAAGGTGTAACATCTAGAACTGAGGAAGAAGTGCACATGCCCATAGAATTTGTGCCCAACTTGAAGGAGCGATATGGCATACACCAAAGGCATCAGGTTTATAAGGTAGCTCCAGAGGTGTGCCGGGTCCCTGAGGTAGGTTGGGGAATTGACACGTAGAGCCATATTCCTAGTGGCAGGAAGGACACTCTACTGGCTCTAGGTGTGAGTGGCAGGAAGAGGTCCCCCCCCCATTGTAGGAGCCCTCGTAGATAAGTATGGAGACAGCCCAGAAGAGTGTGGGTTGTTTGGCAGGGACAGCCAGACTGTCTCACCAGTCTCAGGAGGTTAATGTGGGGTACTTTTTCAAGGCCCTGGATGGTGAGCTGGAGGGTAGTTTAATTAACACATGTGAGGGACTGTGTGATTGGATTGCTGGAGAGCATATGTTCACTCCCTGTTTTCCAGAGCTATGCCAACACCCAGTGGAGTGTGAGTTCTCTGACCCCAGGGAGCTTGCACTGGAGGCAGACATTTTGGTTGATTCCAGAGAGTCTGAGGAGGCATGTGCGGGTACCCCTGTGGTGCAGCGCGGCTCAAAAAATTCTTCATAACCCATCACCTTAACCCACGGAGCTATTCACTAATTTCTTACAAATGGGTCCATAACTTCTACCATTCATTCATTCACACATTTATTCTGCTCTGAGGATTCAGTGAAGACCAAAAGGAGAGCCGTGGGGCTATAGCAGAGTGCCGAAACTTAAGATTTATACATTATTTACACCTGCTGTTTTAATTTTAATACCATGGTTTTTCTAAAGGAAAGATTTAAAACACCCCACTATTTATTTTCAATGGATCAGCTAATAAAAGTTAACTAAAGGACAGCAAGACCTGCGTAATTCTCCATTTATTTAATTTTTATTTGGAGATTTAGGGCCAGATGTAGGTAATTCAGATTTACTGATTCTAAAATACCGAATTTTACCGATTCGGTATTTTAGAACCGGCAAATGGGATATAGGTATTCATTCGGTAAGTATTACCATATTGGTAAGTTTTGGTAAATACCGAATCGGTATTTACCGATTCAGTAATTTCCATTCATTCCTATGGGCCTGGAGGCCCATAGGAATGAATTTGAATTACCGAGTCGGTAAATACCGGCTTGGTGATAGGGGGAACACATTGAAGGGTGGCAGGGTGTCACTTTGACACCCTGTTGCACCCCTGAATATTGTATGGGTGCACATGTGGGCATGTATGTCTGCCACATGGCACTGTAATAATTTGCAAAAAATTGCTTCTTTTGGGGTTTTCGATATTTACCACCAACTTGTAGTTGGTGGTAAATAATGAATCCCAAAATGGGAAAATCACTCATTTGAGTGCTCCCTACATTAAGGATTCGGTAATTTACAGAATCGGTATTTAAGAATCCAGTAATTTACCGATTCCTTAAATTACCCATTCGGTAAATTACCGAATCCTTACATTAGGCCCCTACATCTGAAAAGCCTAATACCGGTCGGTAACGGCCGAAATTCGGTAATTTCGGCCGTTACCGACCGGTATAGTGCGACCTACATCTGGCCCTTAATCTCCTAGCATGATCTCTACGTTTTACTTGAAAGAATAATTCAGTTATGCATCAATAATTCAAAAATATTCATTTATTAGCATGACAGTTTAGGAAAATAAGTTAAAACATATTGCCAAGATGTAGAGACTCAGACATCAGCATAGAACAAAATAGTTCGCAAAGAAAACACCTCTCTATCTCTCTCAATGTTTCCCACTCATAGGACTTTGCACCCATTCAAAAGTTAAAGTTCAGAAAAATGTCAAAGTCCTTGCGCCATAGGAAAAATTGCGCAGACCATCAGTATCTCGGGGTGCAAAGATTAAGTCGAAAAGCAAGCTTCTTTCAAAGTCCCAAGTTTCCTCTTTTATACCCTTTTTCGCTAACTTATCCACCTAAATTTGTAACTCTTATGTCCTAGAATGTCCGTGATTGGTCAATTTAGGGGTGGATCACATCATCGCCTTACTGTTCAATTTATGCGGAGTCATCATTATGATTGAAAAAATAGTGGTGCCATTGTTCAAGTTTTACTTTCTTCAAAGTGTCCTTAAAAATTGTTATTCAATGCCCCATTCCCACAGATCATCTTGCTGACTTCCATAAAATTTGGCATCTACTCCATGTGACAAGCCACGCTGTCCTTGACCCATACTGCACAGGCACAGGCCGCTCGTGCTTCCAGTCGGCGCATGCGTACTTAGACAGCCACCTCGGAGTCACAGTCAGCTTCCATTTTCTTTTGGTCACATAGGCCTCAATTTAGGAACTATTATAGAAACAAACACAAATAAACGTAAATTTATTAAATAAAGCCCTTCTGTTTACCTCCCCTTTTTAATAATACCCCAGTTAGTATTTACCTAGCTTTAAGCAACACTTATGCTTGAATTTACTTACCAATTGTTGGACTTGGCCCTTCTGGCAGGTTCACCCCTAATCTTTTTGCTTTTAGTATGTTATCTGTGTTAGTGATTTTTGGTCTCTGCGCCCCTTTTCCCTGTGTCCCAGAGTAAAGTGCATGCGTGTAATGAGGCTGGCCTGCCCTCCCATAGGAATGCATGGGGAATGTGTGTGTCCATGTTAATTCCTGATGTGTGGGGAGTGCAGGCTCGAGTTTGGTATGCGCGAACTCGTGTGATTGAATGCTGCGCAATGATGCATGCGGCGTGTATGTGTCTAGAGTGGAAGTGCCACTTCTAGACATGGGTGTGTGTGTGCAGTGAGTGTGCTGGCGTGTGATTGGCTGGAGCTGGCTGGTGAGCCTGGCTCCAGGAGTCTGGATGGGTCTGCCCGGTGGTGAGTGGAGAGATTAGCATGAGTGATATGAGGGAGGGGTGCACCTGGGTACTGAATAGGGATGGGCTTTCCCCACACAATGCTGGCTCCGCCCCCTGTGGTGTGTCTAATGACCCTAGCCCTGCCAGTGAATAGAGAGAGGGGCTGAGCACATCAAGAGTGCTCACAAACCAGCTGCGACTGGTTTTTCCCCTCACCCTGAAGCCAGACAAAGGATTTAAATGTATAAAAAGGGGCTGTGTCCCCTTACAATCTGTTCTCTTCCAGGATCCCTTTTGCTGAGGGGGGCTGTTGCTGCTGGGTGCCAGGAGGACCACCACTTGGACTGCCTCCCTGCCTGGAGGCCCAATGAGCTGGCTCTGGGCCCAGCCTTGCCCCCCTGCCTACCTAGGAACTTTGCTGGAACTTTATTTTACCTAGCGCCTTGGAGCGCTTGATTCTTCCTCAAAGCGCTTGGTAGCGCTTTTAATTTCCTTTTGCGGCTGCCCACGCTACATTTTGCCATGTGCCTGCCCTTTGTTGACCCCTGACGGGTGCCCACCCCGCCAGGGACCTTGCCGGCATCATTATTTATTTAATTAGAGGGGGAGCCTACCCCTCGTGTGTCTCCCCGCATTCACCGCCACGGCCCGTGGGCCGGAGAGCACCGAAACCAGAAGTCAGGCGGAACAGGCGGGACAACCGGAAGTCGACGGGAGCCCACCCCGCGCTCCGGTACAAGGTGGTGAAGAGAGGCGTCCTGAGGGCCCGGGAGGATAGGAGCTCACCACGCCTCCACCCGACACAGAGAACAAGAACCCAGCACCTTCCCCCCCCCGAGGCTCCAAGGAAGTGAGGATGAGCCCTGGAGTACCGCCGGTGAGTGACACGGGCTGGAGGGAGCTCTCCCTCCGCAGCCAGACCCGGTGAGTGTTTCCAAGGAGCGGGGGCAGTTGTTGGTATGCGCAGAGCGGCCATTGCTTTGTAGAGCCCAGCGAGGCTCAGGGAACAGTCAGTTGGTTAGAGCCCGAGGCTCCCACGCTGTGTTTGGCCCCATTGTTGTTCTTGAGCCCACGAGGCTCCAACGTTGGCCCCATCAGTGTCTTCAGCTGCCCGGCACTTAGTGGGCAGTTGCCACGTTTAGGCTTGTACTTCTGGCTGCCTGCGCAGCCTGCCCTGACATTTTGGACTAAGGGCATTTCAGCCCTTGTCAGGCCAGTTGGCCTGAGGGACAGTTCTAGTGTTGTGCCTATGTGCACCTTGCGCAATCTGTGATTTACTTGCCAATGTGATTCCTGCGCAATTCCCTTTGCTATGTGTTTTATGCTTAGGTGATTGTTTTTCCTTCTATAGGTCCTGCTAGTAAGGTCCTGGTTCCCTGCGTGATTTTCCTAAGGTGGTTAGGGTTGCGTTGGATGTACTTACCCCTTTACCAGTAATTACTGGTTGTGTGCTACATGTGTTATTTTGATGCTACAGTTATTGTAGGTTCTATGTGCTAAGTGTTATTCCTACCAGTATAATTATTCCTACAAAGTGCTAGTTACAACAAGTGGTTATTCTAAAAGTGCATATCCCTGACAGTGGTCCATGTGGCCCTGTCCTGTACATAATCCCCTGTAGATTCTGCCTGTGCCTATTGGCACACTGTAAAGTGTGTGTTTTTATCTAATGTGTTTTGCTATAATACAAAGGCTATTTTTTATATAACCTTGTGTGGAGTTTCCTTTGTGGTGGGCCTTGGGTGTTGTTGCTGGGTGTGCGCGCAAACGCTTTACACATCGCCTCCGAGATTAGCCTTGCTACTCGCGTCACGTTACCTAGAGGGTGAGCAGGGGTTATCTTGGTGTGTTACTCCCTTGCCCTGACTTGGGAATGATGGTCTCTGACTGACTTTGGCACGAGCCTTGGCCAGCCAGGGATCCCGTTTCTAACACCAATCTTCATGATTTATGCCACAAATAAACAGACAAAAAGCACATTCATGCACTTTTCAATTTGATTATGACTATTGTGTACCCTTTATGACGTGATACATGACAAATTAGTGAATTATGCTTTACAATTACATGCAAATTAATATCCCACGTGTGTTTGTGTGTGTGCATTCTATTCTATGTTGGTTAATTTCAAAACCACACGTTTAGTACATATTACTGTTATGGAAAGTTACTTTCACAAGGGGTATACAAAAATGTTTGTTTCCACCTTGCTCCATCAACTGGAAGGAGTGGCTCAGGTCTCCCTCATCAGAGTGATGGGGAGGGTCGCAGTGACCCAGATAGGTCCTAGTGTAATGGGATGGGTGTCATGTCTCAGTGGAGAGGGAGTGGGGGTGAGCAGAAGCCTAGGGTGCCCGATTGACTGAACCAGGGCCTGAATGGCTCCCAGAAGGAGCACCAGGAGAGGGACCTAGTGTGCACCGGGAGGCCATCTACGGAGGGAATTTCCCCAGTGTCAGGAGAACTTAAGGGGGCAGCTGACACTAGTTTGCCACCAGTTCTGGTGTCTGGCAGCACCTCTCCAGAAGGGAGGTAAGAAGTCCAGAGAAAGAGGTGACAGGGGAAGACAGTCCCCAGTGGGAGTACCAGTGGTTGAAGGGTTGCCAGTTCTGAGGTTAGAGCATTCCAGGACCGACCCTGGTGGGCCCACTTCTGGCCTGATGGCCTTAGAGCACTGTCAGGCGGACAGGTGGCTGGAGACCTACACCAGGCAAACTCTCACACAACACCTGAGTGGGGGTTCCCATGGGGGGGGAGGATAATCCCCTGGAAGTTCTGGCTTGCCAGTCACAAATCCAGCCTCAGGGTAAAGACACTGGGTTGGAGGGCAAGGTTCAGAGTGTCCCCCTGACCTGGAGGTAGGGGGGACTGCTACCAGTGTCCCTTCCATTTTGCTTTGTTGGTATGCCACTCCAGGTAGGAGGGTGCAGAGCCCCAGGGGAGGAGCAGGGGGAGGGAAGCCTCACCCCAGGCTCTTGTCCAGCCTAAGTGTACAGACCCAAGGCTAGGAGAGCAATTGCAGGATAGCACCCCTGAAATTGTGAGAGAACTGTGCAGAACACAACCCACAGGTGTCATGACAGTTCTGGAGTCAAGGAACTGTATTTTTGCTTTATTCTTAAGAAATTCATATCTTCGCTTGTGTATGTTGGATCTTCTGTAATTTTGGTCTTGTTTTGATTAGATAAATATATACTATTTTTCCTGACTGGTGTGGTGTCCATTTTGTAGTGCTTTCACTGTGTTACTGTGTGTGTTTTGTACAAATACTTTACCCATTGCCACTGAGATAGGCCTGACTGCTTGTGCCAAGCTAACAAGAGGGAAAGCAGGGGTTATCTTAGCTGTGTAATTCCCTTAGCCTGACTTTAGGAAGTGTCTCTACTTAGACAGGGTGCAAACAACTGCCATTTAGAGGCCCCCATTTCTAACATGATGTAATTTACCATGTCATGCATGATGTAATATGTGAGGCCACTGCATGGTGGGGTTTGCAAGTTTTTGTTAGCTCAGTCAATTACAACTAGTGAGTTCCAGTGTGCTTTTGTTTTTTAAACAGTGTTTTTATTATTTTATTACCTAACTATAAAGTCACATTATCCTTTCATTTTCCAGTGAATTATTATGTTTTTTTACCTAACTTAGGATGTTTAGTTACCAAACTATAATGTCACTTTTTCATTGGATTTCAAGCTTTTTTAAAACTTAAATAATATCTAATTACCTAACTATAATGTCAAGTAAACCTTTAATTATCTCAGTGGATATCTGTTTTTCTTAAATCATATCCAACCACCTACCCTGCTGAGCACAGCTTTTGGATATGTGCAGCGGTCAGTTGGTCATGTTGCCTGATCTCTGACAAGGCCTTGTGCCCAACCTCCTGTGGGTTCTCATCCCCTCCGCCCACGGCCGTTGGCCATGCATGACAGTGCGATGGTTATAGAGCCAGCCCTGTGGTGGGACTCTGTGCCTAACCTTTGTGGGACTAAACCCCCTGCTGGGCAGCCAGCCAGCCCCTCTGCTCAACTCTGTTAGGGCAGACAACCACCCCAGTGCACACAGCTGGGCAAACCCTTGTCCCAATGCCTCACAGAGCCCAACTTCCTTCGGCATATGGCTAAAGGCCATGCACAATGAGGAGTTGGATGCCAGGCCTTGCCTGTGGCCAGGTTTTGCACCTAGCTCCCCACAGGCGCCCAACACCCTCACAATGCAGGGCCTTCAGTTATGTGCAGCATGGGGATGGCTCCTGGGCCATGGCTGCAGGCCCAACACTCAATCCCTGCCAGCAGCACAATCCCTATCTGAGGCCAGCCATAATGACCCTGTGCCTAGCACCCCGCGGGTGCCCAACCCCTACTGTGCACCCTATCCCTCTATGGCACCTAAGACTCCACCGCACGTGGCCTTCAGTTGTGCGCTATGTAGTTGGGTACAAAGCCTCGCCTATGGCCGGGCCACACACCCAAACCCCCCTCACCAGTGAACATCCACTCATGGACCTACAACCAACAAGAATATATGTATTTCTTTTTTTCATTTTATTTTTGCAATAGGCCAAGTAAGCGTCACACCATGGTACCAAAGGACAATGCAAGCTTCACCAAGTAAAGCTTGAACTGTTTCCCGATTACACCACCTATGGGATTACCGGGTATCACAAGGGAGGGCCATACTGGGTCCCATGGGAGAACCGCAGTCCCTGCTGTACAAAAATGTTTTTTTTTTTTTTGGTACCTCCGACTCACTCTCCTTCCTCCACAAGAAACCCAGGGCATCAGGGTGTTCCTATCCTATTTTTTCAACTTGTTCACAACATGGGGCCTGAGTCCCCATGTACTGTAAAGGCTGTTGCAAATAAAGTTTCTTCAAATAGCAGCAAACTCGTTCAATCCTATGGGACAGGTCCTGAAAAGGCCAAAGGGAGAAAATTCTCTCTTGGTCAATCAAAAACACATATTTTTTAGATTTATGGTACCACTGGAGTCCTACGGATTCAACTGGTCCAATCTTCCTGATAGACTTATTTTTAACCCCTTCATGACTACCCTAAGCACCTCTTTGAAGTGATTTTCTAGAAGACGGCTGAACGGATTTACATCAAATGGAGAAAAGCTCGATTTCTGAGTACCAATCTGACTTTCTGCTAAATTTGGTCTAATTCTATTCAGCCGTTGTTTTCTGTATCAGAGAGGTGTATACATGCATAATGGCGATTTTAATCGGCCCTCTTCATCCATGGTCTGGTCACCTGTCATTACCTCTACGTCCCTCGTCCTCGACCCAGTCATCACTCATGAGGTTTCCCACAAGACAGGAAACAAAACAGGAAACGCTTTTAGGCTCCACCCCCCCTCCTGCCAGGTGATATAATATTCCCAACTACTTGAAGCACATCCTGTTTTGTTTCCTGTCGGTGGTTTACTTGATGGGAGACGCTTGGGTGAGTGCCGGGCACTTACCTACTTCGCTTGTCCTGTGGCTTCCTCCTCTGCTGGGCTCTGGGGGCTCTCATGAACCTTCATGGGATTCTGTGGAGTTGAGCTGCTGGGCTTCCCTGTCTCCTCCTGGGCTCAGGAGACATGTGTTGCGTGGCTCCGCGGGTCTCCCTGTTCTTGATGCGCGGTTCTTTTTTCGTACTGCGATGGTGTCCGGATCGAGTCCTCCGTTTCTGCTGGATGCCGTCATGGGTGAGTGCCGGTCCTGCTACAAGTGGTGTGGGAGGTAGGCAATTGCCGGATTAGCGCTTGGCTGTCTTTTGGGTGCGCTTTTGTTCAGTTTCCTCCCCCAGCGGCTGCCTTTTTGGCGTGCGCCTAGGTGGGCTCCTGCTCGCCTGTCGTTGCGATGGGCACTGTTTATGCTCTGTGCTTTGGCTCCCTTGTGAGATACAGGCTTTGAGCGGCTTCAGCGAACTTCTCAGCAGCTGGATTCCCTGGCGACCTGCGCTTAATGTTTGGCGCGGGTTCTTTGGGTTACGCCCCTTCCTCTCGCATCACTTCGCTGCGGTCTCCATTGGCCGGCGGCTTGGTTTACTCTCTGCAGCTGTTCGGTTTGACGCTGGGAATTTCCACGTTGGGATTGGTCGTTTTGAACTTATTTTCGACCTATTCAGTTCCTTCCCTGTATATATATATGCTGTACTGGGCGGGAGTTTTCTTCTGATGTTGCTGGATTGGGTTTCTGATCTTCTGCTGCTGCTGTTCTTTGTTCATTATGGGCAAGCATAATCGGAAGAGGAAGCATTCTTCTCATGTGCCTTCCTCTTCCCCTGAGGCCAGTGAGGACTCGGCTACTCATGTGAAGCGTACCAGGGTGGATGATGATCAAATTAAACGCCTTATCCTGGAGACGCTGTCTGATATGAAGGCGAGCAAGAAGAATGTTGGCGGTCATTCTGGTGCTGCTGCCTTTTACTCAGACAGTTCCTCCTCTGATGATTCTGAGGGGTCTTCTCTCACTGCAGTTGAGCTTCAGGGCAAATACATTTCACGGGATCTCTTGCCTGATCTACTTTCCCATGTTCAGGTGAATATGGGGTTTCCGGAAACTTCTGCGCCCAGCACCTCTCAGCATACGCTCTTGCCACTTAGGAAGCCTGTTGCCTCTTCTCTACTGGTTCACCCTTATGTATTGGATGTCCTGCCGAAGGAATGGAAGGACCCGGATCACATCGCCATGCCCAGGTTTATGTCCAAGCTTTATCCTTTGCAGGATATGGCGGACTCCTTACCTGATTCTGTCCCGGTGGACTCCGTTGTGGCCAGTCTTGTGGGGTGTCCTTCTATGGCAGATGATAACATCCTGAGGGACGATGTGGATAAAAAGATCGATTCGGCTTTGTAAAAGTCTTATGCTGGCTCTCACCTTGCTATCTGATCTGGAATTTATGGGGCCTATGTTGCCCAGTCTTTGCTGTCTGATTTCAAGACCCTGTTTTCCACAATGCAAGAGGGTGGCAGCTGTCCGAACTTACTGGAGTCCACGGAGTGCCAAACTGAATTTCTATCGGAAATCGCCTTTGATTCAGTGAGGGCTTCTGCTATGTCCTGTGGTTCCTCTATTGCTGCCCGTCGGAACCTGTTGCTACGGGATTGGAAGACGACGCGGCTCAACGTTCCATGGCTTTGAGGTTGCCTTTCACTGGTACCCCTCTGTTTGGTGACTCTCTTGAGGATAAGCTGCATAAGGTCTTTAAGGAGCGCAAGCATTCCTTGTCTTTTTCTGAGCTTTCTTCCCGTGGGGTTCCTCCTTCTCCAGTGCCAGGTCATTCCGCCAGCCTTCCAGGTTTCAGCAGTCTTCCTTCAGCAGTCAGCGTGGCACTGGCCGGTCCTTTCCGCAGAAGTTTCAGAAGAAATCCCAGTGGGGTGCTGGGTCTGGCCCGCAGCGTTCCTAACTATGCCGTCCAGGAGGTTGGTCTCACTGGTGGTCCTCCCGTGGTTGGTGGGAGACTTCGCATGTTTCTCCCTGCTTGACGATTGACGACTTCCGACAAATGGGTGCTGAATGTTTTGTCTCGAGGTTACCGGATTGAGTTCCTGTCGATCCCCCCCCCCCCCCCCCCGGGATGGTGATGACTCCGACTCCTCGGGACGCCTCCCGCCGACTGGCCTTGCTGAAGGGTGTTCGTCTTTTGGTCAGCAAGCATGCGGTTGTCCCTGTTCCGGAGAGGGAACTAGGGATGGGTGCCTACTCCATCATCTTTGTGGTTCCAAAGATCACGGGGGGTTTCCGGGTGGTCATCAACCTTCGGGGTCTAAACTTTTTTGTGAAGAAGATCCCATTCAAGATGGAGACTCTCCAGAAGGTGATTCAGCTGATCCAGTCCGGGTGGGTGTTCTCCACTCTCGATCTCCAGGACGCTTATATTCACGTTCCCCTGGCTGTGGGGGATCAGAGTTTCCTGCGCTTCAGCCTAGAGGGTAAACACTGGCAATTTTGCTTCCTTCGTTTTGGTCTTCGGTCCGCCCCCCGGGTGTTCACCAAGGTGGTGGCTCCCTTGGTGACGCATCTCCATCTCTTGGGGGTGTCCGTGTTACCCTACCTGGACGACTGGATGGTCCAGGCCCCTTCTCTGGAGATCATGTCTCACCACCTTCTCTTGACCATGTCTACACTCGAGGATCACGGGTTCTTGATAAACTTGCTGAAGTGCCACCTTGTGCCTGCCACCCGGAGAACCTTCATCGGGGCCGTGTTCGACTCGGTGCTGGACAGGGTGTTTCTGCCGGACTCCCGGATTCACCGTCTTCAGTCATTGTTGAGGAAGTTGTTGTCCCAGGCTGCGGCTCCCCTCCTGCAGTGCTGGAGGTTCAAGGTCACATGGCTGCATCTGTTTTCACCGGTCACTGGGCCAGGGTTCATCTGCGTCCTCTGCTGTGGCATGTTCAGAGGTGGGTCCCCTTTCCTGTCTTGGACTATGCTGTTCCTGTGCCTGTGTCTCTGGACATTGTTGCTGCTCTCCAATGGCGGCTGGATTCTGCCCACCTTTCCAAGGGGATGTGTATCAATCTGCCCCCCCTCTGGTTTTGACCACGGATGCCAGCGCATCCTGCTTTGGTGCGACTTTGGATCATTGGGCGGTGCAGGCCTGTTGGCTCCCGTCGGAGTCGCGCAGGTCGTCCAACTGAGGGAGTTGAGGGAGTTGTCTGCTGTGAAGAGGGCGCTTCGCTTCTTCCATCTTCATCTGAGGGGTTGCCATGTCCTGGTGAGATCGGACAAAACAGTGACGGTGGCCTACATCAATCACCAGGGCGGGACCCGCAGTTCTTCCCTGAATCTGGTGGCCTGCTCCATTTCGGATTGGGCGGAGCAACATCTTCTGGCCCTCTCTGCTCAGCACATTTGGGGTGTGGACAACATGGTGGCAGACTCATTGAGTTGGAGGTTCCCTTCATCTCTGTCCCTCTGTCTGGCTCCCCAGACTTTTTGGTTGATTTGCCAGAGGTTCGGGACTCCAGATTTGGATCTATTTGCCTCCCAGTCCAATGCCCTGGTTCCCCTGTGCTGCTCCAGGTCTCCGGAGTGGGGCGCTTGGGGGGTGGATGCCTTGTCTCTCCAGTTGCCTCCTTGTCTTCTTTATGCCTTTCCTCCCTTTCCTCTGATTCCTGCCTTCTTGCTGAAGATTCAGCAGGAGGGGGCTCAGGTGGTGGCCGTTCGCCCTCACTGGCCGCTGAGATCTTGGTTTCCTCCGTTGCTGGGTCTGGCTGTGGGTCCTCCTTGGATTCTGCCCTGTTACCCCTCTCCTCTGAGGTCCCCGTCTCCCTCCATTCTGGTTCCTCCCACCTTGGCAGTCTGGAGGTTGAACTGTTGTCTCTTGGGGTCCGTAGTCTGCCCGACCACATTATTTCTGTGATGCAGGCCTCTCGTAGGAAGTCTACTTTGTCTTCTTATTCCAAACACTGGAATTCTTTTTCTGGGTGGTGTTCCTCCCTTGCTCTGTCTCCTACCTCATGCCCTGTGTCTTTTGTTCTTCAGTTTTTTCTGGATGGCTTTCAGAAGTGCTTTGCTTTATCTACCTTGCGGGGTCAGTGGTCTGCTATCCGTGCCTTCCGGGATCCGTATTCTTTTCAACCTTCGGATGGCTTATTGGTTTCTCGCCTCTTTCGGAGTTTCTGTCTCTCTTCTCCTTCTGTCCGGTCTCTGGTACCCCCTTGGGATCTCTCCTTGGTGTTGGGTGTTTTGCAGTCCTCTCCATTTGAGCCTTTGGAGTCTGTGGACCTTAAGTTCCTGTCTTACAAAGTGGCGTTTCTGGTTGCTATTACTTCTGCGAGACGGCTGGGAGAACTTACGTCCTTGCGTTGTTCTCCCCCGTTTTTGAGGTTTCTGGATGACACTGTGGTTCTCTCTTTGGATCCCTGGTTTCTCCCCAAGATCCGCTCTCGTTTTCATTCCTCTCAGGAACTGGTTCTTCCTTCTTTGTGTCCTTCTCCTTCTTCTCCTTCTGAGCTCTTTCTTCATTCTTTGGATCTGAAACGTGCCTTGTCAGTTTATGTTGTTCGGTCTGCGGGGTTTCGTTCCTCTGACTCCCTCTTTGTGACCTTTGGTTTGGCTGGTCAGGGTAAGGCTGCCTCCAGGCTTACTTTGGGTTGCTGGATTAAAGCGGTCATCTCTCTGGCTTATCTCGGTGCTGGTTTGCCTTGTCCTGCTGGGGTTCAGGCGCGTTCCACTCGGGGCGTGTCTGCCTCATGGGCTGCTTTTCATGGTGTTTCTCTTGATGAAATCTGTCGGGCTGGGACTTGGGCCTCCGAATCCACTTTTGTGAGACACTACCGGTTGATATGTGCCCTTTCTGACCTGACCAATTTTGGTCGTGGGGTGTTGCAAACTGTGGGGGTTGCCCCCTCGCTCTGAGTCTGTGTGTTTATTAAAAGTTTCACTTGCTGCACTCCTTTGTGTCTGGTCTGTGTTTGCTGTGTTGAGTGTGCCAAAGTCCTTGTTGGGCGTTGCTTTGGTATGCCTCATGAGTGATGACTGGGTCGAGGACGAGTGACGTAGAGGTAATGCTATGATTACTTTCGGTAATCCTCATTACTCTTAGTCCTACTCGTCCTCGATCCAGTCATACTTCCCACCCTCCCTCCCTGTCCAGGCCTTTGTTGCTTGGTGTGTCAGGATGTGCTTCTAGTGGTTGGGAGTATTATAGCACCTGGCAGGAGGGGGGTTGGAGCATACAAGCTTTTCCTATTTTGTTTCCTGTCTTGTGGGATACCTCATGAGTGATGACTGGGTCGAAAACGAGTAGGACTAAGAGTAATGGGGATTACCGAAAGTAATCATAGCATTCGTATTATGCTTCAACCCACCACCGCATACAGCATGTGCAATGTGTCAGCCCACTTCAGCCATTGACACGCTAGCACTGTGATAGAGGGCATTTTACTGATCACATGTGGACAGCAAACTAAAAAGAATTGTACATCTATGCCAGGGATGGTGGGCCTATACTTTGCCAGTGTTTTACATTTTGACTTATGTTTTTTACCCATCCTTTGGTGTTTAAACAATGTTTTCAGATTACATTCATTCAAAGTAAATTGTACCTTTTCCTTGCACTAATAAGAATTTAAATTCCTGGGATGCGCACTGAAACTAAAGCAGATTTGATACCTGTTCTAAATACATCTACCTGCTTGGACGCGCCGCTCATTTTCTATCAAACTTAAAGTGAGTGTTTATTCTTTTTACATTTACATTTTTAACTGCAAGTACATGGCCCCCACTATTGGGGCAGCATATTTTCTTTTTGTTCTTCTTTTTCATTTTTGTGGCATATTCAGCAGAACAATAAAAATCCTACCTGTTTGCCAAGACCAGACCTATTGACTTGCCAATGCTTGTTTTTTTGTGTGAGGTTGCATTGAGCGGATCATGGTACAGCTGACCGACTGCTGAGGTGCAATCCCACAGGAAATCACCTGTCTCGTAAAACAAGCACTTGGAATGTTTGCTTTCTGCACTGTGGACTGGGGATGTTTGAAGAGGCTGTCTGTGGTCTTCAGCTGATTATATCTTCAGGAAGCGAGCAGTTAATAGACCAAGGCTCGAGATAAAAGAGCAGAAAGATTCCCTCTGTAAATGGCACTGAGCAATTACGACCTCTGGGGAGGCAATTATAATGCTTGGTGATACTTCCAGCTTCCTCTGCAGAGAGGGAAGGCCCACGTGCGGGCCATGTGTCAGTGTCAGACATCCAGGGTGCATCAGCTGCAGCCAGAGTCCTAATGAGACAGGCATTGAGTTATGAGACAGACAGATCCACGGGCCAGAGAGCTCGGTGGGCCTGTCCTCTGCACGTGGGAGAAGGGAGGCGTAATGCCTCAATGAATCAGACCCCTTGGAAACATTAGACTGTTATCCTAATAAAGAGGCATCCGCCAGGAGTGATTTAATCCAGCGTAGTTTTCTGATGCACATTGCTTTTTTGGACGTGTAGATTGTAAATAGGGCTTCCGCTTTTATGGTATTTTTTTTTTTTTTTTTTTTTACCATTTCGGCTGTATTCATCCATATCTATTTTTTAGGCGTCTCATTTTTATTTATCCATTTTTATGTGTTTAGAGAATAAATTAAGCTGTAAAATCATATTTTTGCACATTTATTTAACTGAAAAACATGCATTCCTACTTTCATGCCTGTTGTGTTATAGCAAATTAAGCAGCCGAATATAATGAAAAATTACAGGCACGAGTAAATATTAGCATTATACTAATATATGTCTGTATTTAAGTAAATCTCATCCTGGTTTTTAAATTTCCCATGCTATCTATCTGCGCAGCTGTTGGCCTGCAATTCACGAACTACATCATGGAGAGTCAAACACTCACTAGAAGTCCAACTTTCTGGATTTTCCACTTTTAAAAATAAATACAGACAGGAAACAGATTGTTTTGTATCTGTTTTTATCTGTAAAAATCAATACAAATGGCAGGCCTTCAAAAGAGTACTTAAATGGGTGACACGATAAGTGCTGCAGGCCCACCAGTAGCATTTAATGTACTTGCCTTGGGTACATGCTGTATCACGTTACTAGGGAACTATAAGTACATTTTGCCAATCAGGGGCCATATTATGTATTAGGGCTCACTTTCCCTGTTTGCGCCTGGTGGACCTTAAAACAGGTGTGCTGAGTGCAAAGAGAGAAAGTGTGCCCTATTACAAAGAATGTGCTGCCCGGGGCTGCTGTGAACTACGAACTGCACCCACCTGCAAGGGGATGGCAGGGGGGTCCATTGGACCCCATTTCCACCCTCCTGAGGGCTTCTCTCAAGGGTGGCACTGACAGTGCACCACCTCTTAGGTGGCACACTATCAGTGCGCCTCCTTAGAGAGTTGTTGCATATGTGCCCACGTCTGTAATAGGGCACGGGTGCAGAGGCAAAGGGATTCCTTCATTTGCATGGGCCATGCCACCATGCAAATGAGGGAACACCATCTGAAGGTAGCTCTGGCACTTTTTTTTTAAATTGTTTTTATTAGTACCATTGCATATCACATCATAATCATTTGTCATATACATTTTACATGATGTCCTTCATTCTTTTGTGATAGTTATTTCCATGTCAACCTCCTTCTGTAGTAGGGGGGGGGGCTCAAAGGGGGCGCAAACGTCTGTTGTGCCCCCGGGGCACCAACACCTGTTGGGCCCCCAGGGTACCTTCTGTAATACGGCCCCAGGTACAGACCAATTTCACCATGTTAAGTGGAGATTGCACAAGCACGTTTGCACTGGTTAGCAGTGGTAAAGTGCATAGAGTCCTAATGCCAACAAAACCGATTTCAGAAAACAGAAGGGGTGACGGAAAAAATGTTTGGGGCTGACCCCACAGAGATTGCCAAGTCCAACAATGTTCAATTAAAACTAAAAGTTCCAGAATTGAATTTGCTGTTGCTTGAAAAACAAAGACTGACTGAAAGTGTGAGGCATTACATAGGGCCACTTGCCAGCTATGAGAATGTGGGCAATGTACTTTGGCACAGATATCTGTGCACACAATGTTCGAAATAGATACATACCACAGTCTGTCAGGCAAATAGTTAACCCACTCCAACCTGTGTATAAACAATAGATTTGTTTATTTGAACCTGACCGGCAACTATCCAGTATAACCTATCTCTGAATAATAGGAAACACTACCAAATGCAATGTCAACAGTTACCCTTGGAGCTAGCTGGCCGATGAGTATCTCTGAACCTTAAATGGTGTCCAGATTCCAAAAGGT
The DNA here is from genome assembly GCF_964263255.1 of Lissotriton vulgaris. Classification (NCBI taxonomy): domain Eukaryota; kingdom Metazoa; phylum Chordata; class Amphibia; order Caudata; family Salamandridae; genus Lissotriton; species Lissotriton vulgaris. Next base: position 1,243,672,083 of record NC_141687.1, on the reverse strand, counting down.
GCTATAGGACAATACAACTGTAGTAAGCTCTATGGATATTCGCAACAAAACATTCCATGTGTAGGTTATGTTATGTTTATGTTATTTTTATTTGTCCCGCGCACAGCTGCCCCAGTAAAGGGGCATCCTGACGCTTTGACAAGGTCAACACAACACCATTACATATCAGGGGGACCAGAGAACATAGTAACATTAGATGTCAATTATTACTATTATTATTATTATTATTATTATTATTATGTTTTTTACTGTCAATAGTAACAACAATAATCCTCATTATTATTAGTAGTATTATTATCATCATTATTTTTGTTCTCATTGGTCTTGATGTGGTGCTTTATCTGTTATGTATTGCTAATAGTATACATAATTATGGGAGACAACCGAAAATGAAATGAGTGACTATTCATTAACGTGAAGGAAGTGTAGATAGAAAATATAGAGAGTGCCGGAAGGCTCTCCCCCAGAGTGCCAGAGACGACCATATGGATGGCTGAGTGTTGCAACATAGGGGCCCTGCAGGCGAAAACCCCTACATTGGGAGTGGTTCACCACCTTCTAATGCCTGGAGTCTGACTGTGGTAGGTGAAAACTTGCTGTAGCTGAGGGTGACATGAGAGGGACCGCAGGGCGACTCCAGGTTTAAAAGGTGTGGCGAAGCAGGACACGGACCCAGAAGACACTGCAGAGGTGGATCTCTTCTTACCCCACCCAGCCATTCAGTAGTTTGGTCCTGACATAGAGAAGTTGTTATGTGAGGTCACACTTTTCTGACAAAATATGCTGTTGTTTAAAGCAGTAGTTGTCTCTACCTATTTTCAGTTGTAGGTAGCTGCTATGTGTTATATTGTTATGCCTCTTATCGTATTGTAGCGGGGCTAACTCATCGTGGAGGGGACACTTCAAGTACCTTGGCATCCCATATAAAGGTAGGCAGTGTGAACACCAGTGTTACGTGGACCTTGAAAGGGGTGCTTGAAGCAATCGATTGAGTCTGCAATTTTTTAGGAACATTGGGTCAGTCGTTTTCACAGTCCTTTCCCTATCTCTTATGCAAGACCAGTTGACACTACGGGATACTAGCCCTTAGGGGGGTTGTTGGGGGATGTGGCCTGCACCAGTGGACCAACACATGCCCTAGTTGCCAGACTAGCAGATGTGGAAAGTGCTCCAGTTAAGTTTGGTCTTGGGTGAGCTGGCCTCCTGCAAGATGGTAGAGAGCAAGGAATCGCCTAGGAGCAATTGTCCAGTTTATGCTCTTTGGAGGGCCCTTATAAGGCTCCAGGAAGGTTCAAAGGCGCCAGGGGGACTGAATTGAAGTGCAAATCATGTGTTCACAAAATGTTTTTGATTCACTGGGATTGGGTTATAGGTGACTCAGTGTCTAGCGGACTCTGTATTACATGGAAAAACTATTTGACAACTTGTACCTGTGTAGTGATGCTAAGTTGGAAGGTTATCCTCACTTATAAATACGGTCTAAGATTTATATCTCAAGCCAACACCAAATATTACCTGTCTGGGTGTCACTGGGGTGGGGTGTAGTTGGATGGGGGTTGTATTTAGCAGATGCCATAGACTTGTCCCCTCTATATACCTATTGCTGTGTCAAACTCTGGTCACAATTAATGAATACTATATAGACCCAGTGGATGAGGGTCATTTTTAGGTCTCAGCCTGCATAGGCTGCGCTTGCGCGGTCTCGCTGGGGAGATCTTATGTTTTACAGAGTGGGACTTGAACCCGCCCCTCTTCTCCATTGGCTGACTTCCTAAACGGAGGCCAGCCATTGGAGGAGAGGGGCGTCTGTCCATTTAAGCCCCGTCTTTTTGGGATTCGGGGGTGTGTTTTTTACTTTCTTTCTCTCCTCTTCCCATTGGCTGGAATTTTACATTCCAGCTAATGGGAAGAGGAGAGAATGAAAAACATTCCCCCGAGTCCGAAAATGTCGGGGCTTTTCGGAGAGCCATTTCTGCTGGACCGCCACCGGAAGAAGTAGAGAAGCTGCAGAGTCCTCCGTCCCAGCCTGTGAGAGCTCGCTTTTCTTGCCTCTGTTCCCTGATTGTGACCATTTTCTCACCTCTTCTTGCCTTTGTTCCCTCGTTGTGATTGCTTTTCTGGCGTCTGTTCCCTAGTTGTGCTTGCTTTTCTGGCGTCTGTTCCCTCGTTGTGCTTGCTTTTCTGGGGTCTGTTCCCTCGTTGTGCTTGCTTTTCTGCCCTCTGTTCCCTCGTTGTGATTGCTTTTCTGCCCTCTGTTCCCTCGTCATGCTTTCTTTTCTGCCCCCTGTTCCCTCGTTGTTCTTGCTTTTCTGCCCCCTGTTGCCTCATTGTGCTTGCTTTTCTGCCCCCCGTTCCCTCGCTAAGATTGCTTTTCTGCCCCCCCTTTTCCCTCGTTGTGCTTGCTTTTCTGGGGTCTGTTCCCTCGTTGTGCTTGCTTTTCTGCCCTCTGTTCCCTCGTTGTGATTGCTTTTCTGCCCTCTGTTCCCTCGTTGTGCTTGCTTTTCTGCCCTTGTTCCCTCGTTGTTCTTGCTTTTCTGCCCCCTGTTGCCTCATTGTGCTTGCTTTTCTGCCCCGTTCCCTCATTGTGCTTGCTTTTCTGCCCCCTGTTCCCTCGTTGTGCTTGCTTTTCTGCCCCCCTGTTCCCTCGTTGTGCTTGCTTTTATGCCCCCCCTGTTCCCTCGTTGTGCTTGCTTTTCAGCCCCCCTGTTCCCTTGTTGTGCTTGCTTTTCTGCCCCCCCTGTTCCCTCGTTGTGCTTGCTTTTCTACCCCCCTGTTCCCTCATTGTGCTTGCTTTTCTGCCCCCGTTCCCTTGTTGTGCTTGCTTTTCTGCCCCCTGTTCCCTCGTTGTGCTTTCTTTTCTGCCCCCCGATCCCTCATTGTGCTTGCTTTTCTGGCGTATGTTCCCTCATTGTGATTGCTTTTCTGCCCTCTGTTCCCTCGTTGTGCTTGCTTTTCTGCCCCTGTTCCCTCGTTGTGCTTGCTTTTCTGCCCCCTGTTCCCTCATTGTGCTTGCTTTTCTGCACCCCCTGTTCCCTTGTTGTGCTTGCTTTTCTGCTCCCTGTTCTCTCGTTGTGCTTGCTTTTCTGCCCCCCCATTCCCTCGTTGTGCTTGCTTTTCTGGCCCCCCTGTTCCCTCATTGTGCTTGTTTTTCAGCCCCCCCTGTTCCCTCGTTGTGCTTGCTTTTCTGCCCCCTGTTCCCTCGTTGTGATTGCTTTTCTGCCCCCCCTGTTCCCTCGTTGTGCTTGCTTTTCTGACACCCTGACGCTTTCTGAAGCGGTCGCTCCCTTCACCACAGCTCCTGCCTGGTATCGTTGACTGCGCTCCTGTGTTTCCAACAATTGCATTAATACTGCTGCCTCCTAATAGCATAGCGCTGTAGTGCGAGTGCCACTGCAGACTTAGAATAACATTTGTAGCGCTTTTGTGATTATCTTACACGGCGCTTTGACTCGCGCTCGCATAAACTGGTGCGATATTTGTGCTGTTTTGTTTATTCTGCATTGCCTGTTCCCTCGTTGTTCTTGCTTTTCTGCCCCCTGTTGCCTCATTGTGCTTGCTTTTCTGCCCCCCCGTTCCCTCGCTAAGATTGCTTTTCTGCCCCCCCTTTTCCCTCGTTGTGCTTGCTTTTCTGGGGTCTGTTCCCTCGTTGTGCTTGCTTTTCTGCCCTCTGTTCCCTCGTTGTGATTGCTTTTCTGCCCTCTGTTCCCTCGTTGTGCTTGCTTTTCTGCCCTTGTTCCCTCGTTGTTCTTGCTTTTCTGCCCCCTGTTGCCTCATTGTGCTTGCTTTTCTGCCCCGTTCCCTCATTCTGCTTGCTTTTCTGCCCCCTGTTCCCTCGTTGTGCTTGCTTTTCTGCCCCCCTGTTCCCTCGTTGTGCTTGCTTTTATGCCCCCCCTGTTCCCTCGTTGTGCTTGCTTTTCAGCCCCCCTGTTCCCTTGTTGTGCTTGCTTTTCTGCCCCCCCTGTTCCCTCGTTGTTCTTGCTTTTCTACCCCCCTGTTCCCTCATTGTGCTTGCTTTTCTGCCCCCGTTCCCTTGTTGTGCTTGCTTTTCTGCCCCCTGTTCCCTCGTTGTGCTTTCTTTTCTGCCCCCCGATCCCTCATTGTGCTTGCTTTTCTGGCGTCTGTTCCCTCATTGTGATTGCTTTTCTGCCCTCTGTTCCCTCGTTGTGCTTGCTTTTCTGCCCCTGTTCCCTCGTTGTGCTTGCTTTTCGACCCCCTGTTCCCTCATTGTGCTTGCTTTTCTGCCCCCTGTTCCCTCATTGTGCTTGCTTTTCTGCACCCCCTGTTCCCTTGTTGTGCTTGCTTTTCTGCTCCCTGTTCTCTCGTTGTGCTTGCTTTTCTGCCCCCCCCCGTTCCCTCGTTGTGCTTGCTTTTCTGGCCCCCCTGTTCCCTCATTGTGCTTGTTTTTCAGCCCCCCCTGTTCCCTCGTTGTGCTTGCTTTTCTGCCCCCTGTTCCATCGTTGTGATTGCTTTTCTGCCCCCCGTGTTCCCTCGTTGTGCTTGCTTTTCTGACACCCTGACGCTTTCTGAAGCGGTCGCTCCCTTCACCACAGCTCCTGCCTGGTATCGTTGACTGCGCTCCTGTGTTTCCAACAATTGCATTAATACTGCTGCCTCCTAATAGCATAGCGCTGTAGTGCGAGTGCCACTGCAGACTTAGAATAACATTTGTAGCGCTTTTGTGATTATCTTACACGGCGCTTTGACTCGCGCTCGCATAAACTGGTGCGATATTTGTGCTGTTTTGTTTATGCTGCATTGCCTGTTTTTGTGCAGATTATCGTCGCGCTAGCAAGACACACTGTCTCAGCCTTTGTTGATCATTTGTGATCCAGCCTACCTCTAGTTTCGTTTGTGGCCGCCATCTTAATTGTTATTGTGGTGCCTCAGAGCCCGTCCTCCACAGCCCGCCCCGCCTCCCAGCTGACCCTCCCTCCCACAGACTGCACAGCCTGCTCCCACACCCGTAAGCGCTGTGACCACCCTGACGCTTTCAGAAGCGGTCGCTCCCTACACCACAGCTCCTGCCTGGTATCGTTGACTGCCCTCCTGTGCTTCCAACAATCACATTAATACTGCTGCCTCCTAATAGCATAGCGCTGTAGTGCGAGTGCCACTGCAGACTTAGAATAACATTTGTAGCGCTTTTGTGATTATCTTACACGGCGCTTTGACTCGCGCTCGCATAAACTGGTGCGATATTTGTGCTGTTTTGTTTATTCTGCATTGCCTGTTTTTGTGCAGATTATCATCGCGCTAGCAAGACACACTGTCTCAGCCTTTGTTGATCATTTGTGACCCAGCCTACCTCTAGTTTCGTTTGTGGCCGCCATCTTAATTGTTGTTGTGGTGCCTCAGAACCCGTCCTCCACAGCCCGCCCCGCCTCCCAGCTGACCCTCCCTCGCCCCTCCCCCTCCACTATCCATATATGACAGATGCCTTTGCGGGCAGCGTTCACGCGCAGCGCTCGCGCCCCATGCGCGCCAAAGGTGCGCCAAAGGTAAGCCCGTCTACGCCCGTCCGCGCCTGGACCGCGCCCAGCGCCAGACCCCCTGGCCCCCGCAAACCGCACTACCCCAGCACAACGTACGACGCCGCCACCCTCCTAGCCCTTAACCCCGGACGCACACCTCAATGCTATGAAGCTGCCCCGGGACGCACCCACGGTCCCTTCGCCTGCCACTCCTGCAAATTTACCAGCATCAAGACCCATACCACATCCACTAACCCCAAACACAGCTCCAACCCTAACCACCTGAAGTGCATCCTGCTGAACACCCGCTCGGTCCACAGACACGCCACTGAACTCTAGGACCTACTTGACACTACATCACCGGACCGCGCCTTCCTTACTGAAACATGGATGAACGCATCATCAACACCCAACATCGCCATAGCCATCCCGGACAATTACAAGATCATCCGAAAAGACCGCACCGTCCAAACAGGAGGAGGCATCGCCATCGTCCATAAGAACACCATCAAAATCACGACCAGCTCCGACGACAACCTTACAACCGCCGAACACCTCCACTTCCAGATCCACACCGACCCTAGGACCACACTCAGAGACACCCTCATCTACAGGCCTCCAGGAACCCGTAAACAATTCAGCGAAGACATCACTGACTTCATCAGTCCACATGCCCTCGCCTCCGAGAACTACATTCTACTAGGAGACCTCAACTTCCACCTGGAAAAAAAAAACGGCAACAACACCACCACCCTACTTGACAACCTGGCCAATCTCGGCCTCAAACAACTTGTTTACACCCCCACCCATGTAGCCGGACATACGCTCGACCCAATCTTCACCTCCAGCAAACACATCTCCTTCGATCGCACCACAGCTCTCCATTGGACGGACCACAGTTGTGCTCACTTCAGCTACAAAACCACCTCCACCCACAACCCCCCACAACCTATTCCCCGAAGAAAATGGAACAAAATCACCACCGACCAACTCCTCACATCGCTCAACCAAAACCCACCCGCCCTCTCATCGGACCCAAACCAAGCTGCCATAAAATTCAAACAATGGATCACTCACAGCGCTGACGAATTAGCACCCTTGAAAAACCATCACACCAAACAAGACAGCAAAAAGGCCCCGTGGTTCAACGATGACCTTAAGAAATCCAAAAAGCTATGCCGTACTCTCGAGAAAACATGGAGAAAAAACCCAACCTCCGACAACATGACCACCTTCAAGGCAGCCACCCGCAAACACCACCAGCTGATTCGATCCACCAAGAAATCAGCATTCAAGAATCGACTCAACAACAATGCCCATAACAGCAAGGAACTATTCAACATCGTCAAAAAATTCACCAACCCCACCGCAGCCTCAAAAGACATCACTCCCTCCCAGGACCTCTGCGATTCGTTGCCCTCCTTCTTCTACAACAAAATTGCGGACATACATAACAGCTTCGAAAACAGTTCCAACGAACAATCCTCTCCACCCCCCTCAGAACCTAAACCGCCCTCTAACAACCTCAGCGCCTGGAACCCAGTCACCGCTGAAGACACCACCCGCCTAATGAATTCCATCCACTCTGGCTCGCCAACCGACCCATGTCCCCACCACATCTTCAACAAAGCAGACTCCATCATCGCACCCCATCTCCGTGATGTCATCAACTGCTCCTTCATCTCTGCTATCTTCCCAGAAAGCTGGAAACATGCCAAAGTCAGTGCCCTCCTGAAGAAACCCACAGCAGACCCCTCTGAACTTAAAAACTACCGCCCGATATCCCTCCTCCCATTCCTGGCCAAAGTCATTGAGAAAGCCGTCAATAGCCAACTCGCCGCCTTCCTCGAATCCAACAACTCCCTCGATCCCTCACAGTCCGGCTTTCGAGCCAAACACAGCACCAAAACCGCCCTCATCGCAGCAACAGACGACATCCGAACACTACTGGACAACGGAGAAACTGTGACCCTCATTCTACTCGACCTCTCCGCCGCCTTCGACACTGTCTGTCACAGCACCCTCATACAACGCCTCAGCAACATCGGCATAAAAGGAAAAGCCTTTGACTGGATCATCTCGTTCCTAGCTGGGAGAACTCAGAGAGTCCGACTTCCCCCATTCAAATCAGAGGCCACCGAAGTCATCTGCGGTGTACCACAAGGATCATCACTCAGTCCCACCCTCATCAACGTTTACATGAGTCCACTCGCTTCCATCGCGCGTCAACACAACCTTAACATCATCTCCTACGCTGACGACATCCAGCTGATCCTCTCCCTCCCCAAAGACCCCAACACCGCCAAAACCAATCTTCACGAAGGCATGAAAGAAGTAGCCGTATGGATGAAAAACAGCCGCCTTAAACTTAACTCAGACAAAACGGAAGTACTCTTCCTAGGATCATCCCCCTCTGCCTGGGACGCCTCATGGTGGCCTTCGGATCTGGGCTCAGCACCCATACCCACAGACCACGCACGTAACCTTGGCTTCATCCTAGACTCCTCACTCTCGATGACCAAACAAGTCAACGCCGTCTCATCTTCCTGCTTCAACGTACTTCGTATGCTCAAAAAAATCTTCCACTGGATCCCCGTCGAGACAAGAAAGACTGTCACCACGCACTGGTTACGAGTCGACTAGACTACGGAAACACCCTCTACGCCGGAATTACAGCCAAATTACAGAAAAAACTCCAACGCATCCAAAACGCATCAGCGAGACACATCTTGGACATCCCTCGCCAAGATCACATTACCGGCCACCTGTAAGACCTTCACTGGCTTCCCGTCAACAAGAGAATAACATTCCGTCTCCTCACCCACGCACACAAGGCCCTCTACAAACTAGGGCCCGAATGCCTCAACACTCGACTATCCTTCTACACACCCACCCGCCAACTAAGATCCTCCAATCAAGGCCTCGCCTCAGTTCCGCGTATCCAAAGATCCACCATGGGAGGAAGATCCTTCTCCTACTTGGCGGCCAAGACATGGAACTCACTCCCCACTCACCTCCGCCTTACACAGAACCACATTTCCTTCAGAAAAGAACTTAAAACCTGGCTATTCGATAAATAATGAACCCCCTCCCCAAGCGCCTTGAGACCCTCTGGGTGAATAGCGTGCTATATAAATTCTTGAACTTGAACTTGAACTTCCCTGTTCCCTTGTTGTGCTTGTTTTTCTGCCCCCCTGTTCCCTCGTGGTGCTTGCTTTTCTGCCCCCAGTCCCTCGTTGTGCTTGCTTTTCTGCCCTCCATGTTCCCTCGTTGTGCTTGCTTTTCTGCCCCCCCTGTTCCCTCGTTCTGCCTGCTTTTCTGCCCCCCCTGTTCCCTTGTTGTGCTTGCTTTTCTGCGCCTCCTTTTCCCTCGTTGTGCTTGCTTTTCTGCCCCCCCTGTTCCCTCTTTGTGCTTGCTTTTCTGCCCCCCCTGTTCCCTCGTTGTGCTTGTTTTTCTGGCGTCTGTTCCCTCGTTGTGATTGCTTTTCTGCCCTCTGTTCCCTTGTTGTGCTTGCTTTTCTGCCCCCTTTTCCCTCGTTGTGCTTGTGCTAGCTTTTCTGCCCCCGGTTCCCTCGTTGTGCTTGCTTTTCTGCCCCCGTTCCCTCGTTGTGCTTGCTTTTCTGCCCCCTGTTCCCTCATTGTGCTTGCTTTTCCGCCCCCTGTTCCCTCGTTGTGATTGCTTTTCTGCCCCCCCGTTCCCTCGTTGTGCTTGCTTTTCTGCCCCCCTGTTCCCTCATTGTGCTTGCTTTTCTGCCCCCCCTGTTCCCTTGTTGTGCTTGTTTTTCTGCCCCCTGTTCCCTCGTTGTGCTTGCTTTTCTGCCCCCCTGTTCCCTCCTTGTGCTTGCTTTTCTGCCACCCCGTTCCCTCCTTGTGCGTGCTTTTCTGCCCCCTATTACCTCATTGTGCTTGCTTTTCTGCCCTCTGTTCCCTCGTTGTGCTTGCTTTTCTGCCCCCTGTTCCCTCGTTGTGCTTGCTTTTCTGCCCCCTGTTCCCTTGTTTTGCTTGCTTTTCTGGCCTCTGTTCCCTCGTTGTGATCGATTTTTCTGGCCTCTGTTCCCTGTGTGTGGCTCTGTGTGTGTGTGTGTCTGTGTGTGTGTGCATGTGTGTGGGGGTGTGTGTGTGTGTGTGTGTCTGTGTATGTGTGTGTGGCTCTGTGTTTGTGTGTGTGTGGCTCTGTGTGTGTGGCTCTGTGTGGCTGTGTGTGTGTGTGGCTCTGTGTGTGTGTGTGTTGGCTTTCTGTGTGCATGTGTGTGGCTCTGTGTGTGTGTGTGGCTCTCTGTGTGTGTGTGGGGGGGGCTCTGTGTGTGTGTGGCTCTGTGTGTGTGTGTGGGGGGGGCTCTGTGTGTGTGTGGGGCTCTGTGTGTGTGGGGGGCTCTGTGTGTGTGTGGGGCTCTGTTTGTGTGTAGGGGGCTCTGTGTGTGTGTGGGGCTCTATGTGTGTCTGTGGGGGGCTTTGTGCGTGTGGGTCTCAGTGTGTGTGTGGAGCTCTGTGTGTGTGTAGGGCTCTGTGTGTGTGTATGTGTCTGTGTGTGTGTGTGTGTCTCTGTGTGTGTGGTTCTGTGTGTGTGGGGGGCTCTGTGTGTGTGGGGCTCTGTATGTGTGTGTGTGTGTGTGGGGAATTTGTGTGTGCATGTGTTTCTGGGGCTCTGTGTGTGTGTGTCTCTCTGTGTGTCTGAGGCTCTCTGTGTGTGTGGCTCTGTGTGTGTGTGGCTCTGTGTGTGTGTGTGGCTCTGTGTGTGGCTGTGTGTGTGGCTCTGTGTGTGTGTGTGTGTGTGTGTATGGCTCTGTGTGTGTGGGGGGGGGTTCTGTGTGTGTGTGCGGGGATCTGTGTGTGTGTGTGGGGGGGCTCTGTGTGTGTGGGGGGCTCTGTGTGTGTGTGGGGCTCTGTGTGTGTGTGTGGGGCTCTCTGTGTGTGTGGGGCTATGTGTGTGTGGGGCTCTGTGTGTGTGGGGGGCTCTGTGTGTGTGGGGCTCTGTGTGTGTGTGTGGCTCTGTGTGTGTGGGGTCTCTGTGTGTGTGGGGGGGCTCTGCGTGTGTGTGGGGCTCTGTTTGTGTGTGGGGGGCTCTGTGTGTGTGTTGGGGGGCTCTGTGTGTGTGTGTGGCTTTGTGTGTCTGTGTGTGTGTGTGAGGCTCTCTGTGTGTATGTGGCTCTGTGTGTGTGTGGCTCTGTGTGTGTGTGTGGCTCTCTGTGGGTGTGTGTGTGGGTGCAAATGCAATAGGTCTCCATTTGCGAGAGGTTAAGCTATTGACATTGTAAATGACAATGCCATTTATGTATCTCTTTTCAAAACCAACACATAAATAAAAATGTTGTCATTTACATTGCCAATAGCTCTAACTTTGGCAAAGGCGAGACCGTTGCATTGTAAATGCTTGTTAAATTGTGAAAGCCCTAGAAAGATAAGAAATGTTGTGACAAACCAGTCACAGTATTGGGCAGTCCTTAAGGGGCCCTTACTGCATCCACAAAACATGAAAGGTGGTGTACCTACCTACAATAATACTTTATTTAGACTGTTATTGTCAGTCTTTCTTCCTGACACTGTCTGGTCTGCAGAAGCACTCCTTTACTCTTTTCCCTTTTCTGCTTTGCTTTTTATAATTTTCTTCTATCTCATTTTATTACACTTTGTATCCATAGGATTTCTGACTTAATACTTTATTAAAAATAGAAATTGGTATATCCAGAGAGAAAATACTACACTATTTTAGCAAATGATTTTGACAAAGCTTTATTTATAGTTTGGCATTTATTTTGGAAATGTGTGAATTGACACTCTTAACCTGTTGGTTATATTAGAATCAGAGCGGCTCCTTTGCAATGGAGGAGGAGCGTCGCACTACTGGCTCTGAGCCAGCAGCAAAAAAAAAACATATTTAATATCGTTTTTATTTTTAAGACGCGGTCTCAGCCAGCATGTGCAGGGAGGGGCAGGCTGAGGCATGGGTGGGTGGAGGAGGAGAGCTGGTGCACTCCCTATGTGCTCATGTGTGTTTGGCAGGCCTTCTCAGGCCGACCAAAACTCACATGCACACTTAGGTTTCTTCCCACTTACCTTTCTTTAACTCGGCTGTATTAACCAGCTGAGTTAGAGAAACCCCACAGACTCCCTGACCTGAGGGGAGCGTCTTTCTAACCCACTCAGGCTAATCTCTGCAGCACGGGGATTGGACAGGGAGTCTGTGACTAGTCTGCAGTCTGCAGTGTCTTATGGGACAAAGAAGCCGCAGCAACGAGGTGCAACATGGGAAGCAACTGGCAGCAGATAAGTTTAACTTTTTAAAATGTTTTGTTATTGTTATTCTTATTTTGTTCCCCCCTGCACTCCCTCCCACGCTCCGTCTCTTGCTCCCCCCTCCCCGCCTCTCCACTTTGTGTATGTGGCGGCCGCTACTGATTAGAATACTATATTGCGTTTAAAATGACTATTTTGTAAAAACCTGGCATTCTGCAATGAAAAAGGTATTGAGGTTTCTATGTGATTGTTTCGAAACATCAAAAAAGTGATTTCGATTGAATTGCTTTTATACTGATCTTACTTTTATTAGCATTCCTAAAAAACATATAAAGCTTAGGAGTAAAAGATGCACCTTTTTTATGTTTTACCTTGACTATTCATTTAATCAGTCTGAGCATTGTATGATCTTCACAACTTGAGTCTCATTGTTATAATTATTATTCATCTTAATTATCTTATTTGTTGTAGTAAAAAAATTGATAATGTTCTAACAATACATAAATGTAGTAGTTCTATGGAGACACACATTTGTATTTTCACTGTACAATCTACTGTGTAGCCGATAGCTAGAACTTGGTATTAAAAAGTCACTTTATAAATCCCACTAGGAAAACTCACATTAACTCACACAAATGTTATCCTACTTTCTACATACCTCAGAATGGCATAATGGCTTGGCCTTGCCAGGATTTGAACAGGTCACCTTCTGAATACTGTGTACTTCAATAACAAGATGTTATCTTACTATTGCATCTAACTGGCTGTATAGAATCATAAACCCTTTTTGCATCAATTTCAGATGTAGGTGCATAAAACTTTTTGTGTTCAGACCCATGAACTCAATGGGTTTTTATGGAGTCACTGGGTTAACTAATCTGTTGTTAAGTATTTATGTTAAACTTTGAATGATGTTGAGAACTATGTGAGTCTACATTATGTTACAATCACTTTCCTCAAAATCATTATATAGTCCATTTATTAATCAATACCAATTTATTTTCGATATAAAAATATGGAAGAACAAAGATTTGGTTTTGAAAATAACTCAAACTTCATTAAAAAGCAGGCAATAAATAGGTCTTCCTGTTGGAAACCTAGGAAAATATTTTTGTTCTGAGAAATTTCCAACAGAAAAGGGTTGTGTAGGAAAGTGGCCTTGAAAGGGGCATAAACTTGAGCTCTGGCCTAGTTCCACCCGGTTTGGTTCTCCCACCCACATGCGCCTGCACTTAGCTCAGGAACAGGAAAGCGGATTGGGCCATATAAAGCAGTAGCAAAGGTGAGTCACAGTAAAAGCAAAGACAAAAAGAAAGGCCTTGCCCTCTATTTTTAGGTAATCAATCACATGGTACACATAGGATAATCCCCTCCACTCAGACATATGATTTGCCAGAAAATAATAATCACAACGCTTTCTTTTTGTTTTAGAAATAAATAACCACAGGACAGAGTACAGTGTACCAAAAATATAACATTAAAGTCATAAAATCATGGTACTTAATAATCATGAAGTTGAGTTCCAATGCCCAGATGATGGATCATTTGTGCCCCCCAATCCACACTGGTGATTATGAAGTAAGAGTTCACCAAAGCCACTCAAATTAATATTCTATGATTAAGAATAGAAAATTATTTACCAGGGACGCTAGTTCAAATAGTTTTAAGTACAAGTGGAAACAATTCCTGACTTTCAATTCTATGCAAATGTACAAAAGAGGCCAAGTGAGAAATAGTAGGTTCCATAAAGTCAGTACTTTAGCTCTTCCACAAACATTTCAAGTTGTACAGACCAACAATATCAGCTCCCTAACCTACCCCCACCCCACATGGGTGAGCTACCTCAGAGCCTTGACGTCGTTCACACTCTCCCGCAATGATAAAAGGGGACCACAACTTCTCTGGTGTATAAATGGCTGCTGTTTATTTAATATTTTATCATATACATTATTTCATGCTGGTTCATAAGTCATCACAAAGTTTCGGTCATTAATATGCACCAAAGCATGCAAGCTGATTGACTGGACAGTCTGAACATTCAAATCATAACTCAGTCCTTGGGGATCATAGGTACCATCAGGTTGACCAAGCAATCATTTTTGGCTGCAATTGTTCATGGGTCACCTTTCGTGATGAGTGCAGCAGCTTCTAGGCTCACCCTTTCTACCGATGTTTGGCCTTCAAGGCTCTCTGGGTGGGCCTGGGCAGAAAGTGCTGTGTCCCGCTTCTCTGGTCCGGGCAGAAAGGGCCATGTCTGCTCTGCGCTGACCCCATCATGGCCCTCTGTTTGCCTGCCAGTGCCCCTGCTGTAAGGCATTCCAAGAACCCTGCTCGGGTAGTTTCTTTCGACCCCCTAGGTATTATTATATGTATTCTGCTGTTGCTGTCCACTGCCACGCTGCCGGCAATTCCCAGAATGCAGGCAGATCCCACTTCTAACCCCTTATACTGCACTGCCTAAGGGAAGCCTAACAACTCAAGGCCCCCCTACAATGTTCAGTAGGGACATGTCCATTCCCACTCCTGATAAGTGAACCCTGTCGCCCATGTGATATCCAGGGAGCTTCAGAATAATAAGGCCATGCTGCACAAACCCTCAACCCCACGCTCTTCCACAACTTGGATGTTTCTAATTCTTTCCACATTATTGCGACTCAAGGCCCCTCTCCAGCTGGATCACACTATTACTTCAGACCACAGTATCTGTGTGGGCGGACCAATCTGGCCACTGCCATTATGTCAGTTTTTGGACATTCAAGCAGATCCTGATGCCCAAGCTCAGAGAGATTGTTGACCCCTAAATTTACCATAATAGCATCAAGTTTTTCATGTGTCTGTAATGCCTTCTGCATGCAGGGCAGTAGTTGCTTCCTTGTCATACCCGACTTGCCCATTCATATCACCTTGGTGTTCTGCAGTCAGATATCCCCATAAACCTTCTGCATGCCTGTCCAATGCAGTGTGCCTCATGATGTAGACGTGTCCCAACATTCAGACCATTCGTCCTCCAGCTATGGTGTCTGTCACCAAAGAAAGTTTGACTTAAAGGCATGCCATCCTAATGTAGAAGGCCTGTGATCTTTTGTACAGTGAAGCATACAGTTCATTACACCTAATAATGCCTTTTGTATTTACTCCTTTGTAATCTTTTAATTAACAAGGGATACCACCAAATTAAATGATACTTTAGTGGATTATCCCATGGTTTTTTAAAGTCATAACTGAATCTAAATCATTGTCCTGAGAGAAGAAATATCTAAGAACTCCCTCAAAAAAGACCCATTCTGAGGTTGATTCCACCTTGGTAGTAATTTCTAAGCAGGGTGGGAAGAGGTGGCAAATGATGAAGCATGTCACATTACCTGAGTCAAAATGTGGGTATCTTCCTAGACAGTCAAACAATAGGCTAATACAAAAATATGTGTCTCATAATTCAAGTCCAAACAAAACAGGTGATGGACCGAATGTGGATCAATGTCACACATTCACCCCAGTCCAAGGATCTGGGCCCAAATTCATCGTTTTTTTGCACTCCACACCACCCTGGGTTAGAAAATGGCGATATGCAAATCAGCTCTGACCCTATGCCCCATGGGAACAGTCCAGTCCGAACTACAAAAGCCATGTCCTTCCCAGAACGGAATCAAGCATCCGAGGACCGGACCGGTTTCGAGGTAACACCTCTCATCAGCCCGGCTAGCTTGACTCCAGTGGTGTGGAGTGCCTGGGACCCACGTCTGGGCATCCCCAGCGCACTTAGGGCGGCAATTGCAAACAAAACAGGTGATGGACCGAATGTGGATCAATGTCACACATTCACCCCAGTCCAAAGATCTGGGCCCAAATCCATCGTTTTTTTGCACTCCACACCACCCTGGGTTAGACAATGGCGATATGCGAATCAGCTCTGACCCTGTGCCCCATGGGAACAGTCCAGTCCGAACTACAAAAGCCATGTCCTTCCCAGAACGGAATCAAGCATCCGAGGACCGGTCCGGTTTCGAGGTAACACCTCTCATCAGCCCGGCTAGCTTGACTCCAGTGGTGTGGAGTGCCTGGGACCCACGTCTGGGCATCCCCTGCGCACTTAGGGCGGCAATTGCAAACAAAACAGGTGATGGACCGAATGTGGATCAATGTCACACATGATGAGAGGTGTTACCTCGAAACCGGTCCGGTCCTCGGATGCTTGATTCCGTTCTGGGAAGGATATGGCTTTTGTAGTTCAGACTGGACTGTTCCCATGAGGCTCAGGGTCAGAGCTGATTTGCATATCGCCATTGTCTAACCCAGGGTGGTGTGGAGTGCAAAATAACGATGGATTTAGGCCCAGATCCTTGGACTGGGGCGAGTGTGTGACATTGATCCACATTCGGTCCATCACTTGTTGTGTTTGCAATTTCCGCCATAAGTGCGCTGGGGATGCTCAGACGTGGGTCCCAGGCACTCCACACCACTGGAGTCAAGCTAGCCGGGCTGATGAGAGGTGTTACCTCGAAACCGGTCCAGTCCTCGGATGCTTGATTCCGTTCTGGGAAGGACATGGCTTTTGTAGTTCGGACTGGACTGTTCCCATGAGGCTCAGGGTCAGAGCTGATTTGCATATCGCCATTGTCTAACCCAGGGTGGTGTGGAGTGCAAAATAACGATGGATTTAGGCCCAGATCCTTGGACTGGGGCGAGTGTGTGACAGTGATTCACATTCGGTCCATCACTTGTTGTGTTTGCAATTTCCGCCATAAGTGCGCTGGGGATGCCCAGACGTGGGTCCCAGGCACTCCACACCACTGGAGTCAAGCTAGCCGGGCTGATGAGAGGTGTTACCTCGAAACCGGTCCGGTCCTCGGATGCTTGATTCCGTTCTGGGAAGGACATGGCTTTTGTAGTTCGGACTGGACTGTTCCCATGAGGCTCAGGGTCAGAGCTGATTTGCATATCGCCATTGTCTAACCCAGGGTGGTGTGGTGTGCAAAATAATGATGGATTTAGGCCCAGATGCTTGGACTGGGGCGAGTGTGTGACATTGATCCACATTCGGTCCATCACTTGTTGTGTTTGCAATTTCCGCCATAAGTGCGCTGGGGATGCCCAGACGTGGGTCCCAGGCACTCCACACCACTGGAGTCAAGCTAGCCGGGCTGATGAGAGGTGTTACCTCGAAACCGGTCCGGTCCTCGGATGCTTGATTCCGTTCTGGGAAGGACATGGCTTTTGTAGTTCGGACTGGACTGTTCCCATGAGGCTCAGGGTCAGAGCTGATTTGCATATCGCCATTGTCTAACCCAGGGTGGTGTGGAGTGCAAAATAACGATGGATTTAGGCCCAGATCCTTGGACTGGGGCGAGTGTGTGACATTGATCCACATTCGGTCCATCACTTGTTGTGTTTGCAATTTCCGCCATAAGTGCGCTGGGGATGCCCAGACGTGGGTCCCAGGCACTCCACACCACTGGAGTCAAGCTAGCCGGGCTGATGAGAGGTGTTACCTCGAAAACCGGTCCGGTCCTCGGATGCTTGATTCCGCTCTGGGAAGGACATGGCTTTTGTAGTTCGGACTGGACTGTTCCCATGAGGCTCAGGGTCAGAGCTGATTTGCATATCGCTATTGTCTAACCCAGGGTGGTGTGAAGTGCAAAATAACGATGGATTTAGGCCCAGATCCTTGGACTTGGGCGAGTGTGTGACATTGATCCACATTCGGTCCATCACTTGTTGTGTTTGCAATTTCCGCCATAAGTGCGCTGGGGATGCCCAGACGTGGGTCCCAGGCACTCCACACCACTGGAGTCAAGCTAGCCGGGCTGATGAGAGGTGTTACCTCAAAACCGGTCCGGTCCTCGGATGCTTGATTCCGTTCTGGGAAGGACATGGCTTTTGTAGTTCGGACTGGACTGTTCCCATGAGGCTCAGGGTCAGAGCTGATTTGCATATCGCCACTGTCTAACCCAGGGTGGTGTGGCGTGCAAAATAACGATGGATTTATGCCCAGATCCTTGGACTGGGGCGAGTGTGTGACATTGATCCACATTCGGTCCATCACTTGTTGTGTTTGCACTTTCCGCCATAAGTGCGCTGGGGATGCCCAGACGTGGGTCCCAGGCACTCCACACCACTGGAGTCAAGCTAGCCGGGCTGATGAGAGGTGTTACCTCGAAACCGGTCCGGTCCTCGGATGCTTGATTCCGTTCTGGGAAGGACATGGCTTTTGTAGTTCGGACTGGACTGTTCCCATGAGGCTCAGAGCTGATTTTGTGGAAAATGAGCCCATAATCCTATCGATGCCCAGGCTGCTGGCGCAAGACGCCTCTTAGTTCCCATTCTGAATAGTTATCAAATAAAGAGACGGGCGCTGGACGCAGGAATCAAGAACAGAGTTTAATTCTCATGAGGAGAGCCAGTCATTTCAGACACGAAGCAAGGTGTCATCGGGAGGTGCTCTAACAAGTGAGCTGAGACTCTTGCTTTTATATCTTACAAAACACTTGATAAAACAATCAGGACAGTATGACGCAAAAGAAAGACATCCCTATAATCCTCATGGTGATCCTACTCCACATACGTTCACAATGGGGACCCTTGACCTGCTGATAAGAGGGGAGGGCAATCACGCAGCTGAGTGTTTCGTAGGATGTGTACGCCTGATCATGGCCCAGGGGGTGGGGTGGCTAGGCATACAATAAGGGCAGTAAATGGTATCTCCTGGCTTAGGCGATGGCCTCGGACATGTGTGGTCAGCCGGACTCGGGGGAAGGGGTCATCAAAGGAGTGGTATTCATGCCTGTGTGGACAATCGAGCGCGGAGGGAAGGCTTGTCAACAGAGGGGCATTCATGGAAGGGAAGGAGGTGTTGGTCAGGCGCGGCCGTGACTCTCAAGGACAGGGTCTTCCAGAAGAAGAAGGTTTATGACTTGCCCATGTGAGGAGAGGGAGGGGGTCAGGGTGCGCGCAGGGTCAGAGTCGCACAGAGAGAGAGAGAGAGAGAGATCCTATGACCTGTACATGGGAGAACAGGGGCAGTCAGATACAGCTGGGGGGCTATGTCAGCTGAGGCGAAGGATGCTTCTTCGAGAGGGAAATGGGGAATGCCTGGGTCAAGCAGGAGGGTTGCCTTTCACATCAGGATCGCGCAAAGGGAAAGGGTTTCATGGTCTATACATGAGAGAGGTGGTGCAAGATACGCGCAGGAGGGAAGCCGGGGATTCCAATGGGTAAAAAGGCCATGGTGCCCAGAATGGCTGTACATATGCATAGGGGTACGGGCTCTTACTGGCAGGGTGATACGGTCAATAATTTACAGTATCCATGGTGCCCACAGGGAGAGGAGTGGGAGAAGAAGGGGAATGAATGCTGTCTATGTACATCAATTTCTTTAACTTTCACAGTCGCCCCTTTTTACATAACAGCAGTCATTTTTGCAACTGACGGGTTTACAGGTAGACAGGCATCGTTGATGAATTAGCATTTTGTTGATACTAACATGTGGCGTACAATCATAGACAGTTAAGGTGATGGGCAGAATGCAGTACATAGGGAATTACATTTTCGTTGTGTTCCTGACAATTAAACGCACTACATAGCATAAACCTTTCTAACTAAAAAAATGTGACCAATGAACAGTTTTGACCAGGTAGTTGAGAGCGGAATTCAGTTCAATACACAATATTTCTTCGTCACAGTGTCTTTTTATCAGCGAGCCATCACTGGTAGGCTCTAATCCGGGTACTTTCGTTGGCGCTGTTGAGCACCGGCGGTGGAGCTATGGGTCCAGCTCGGTTCTATCCTTACGCGTTGCAGGGTGCGGTCAGTCCTCTGCTGTTAGACCACAGTCCTGTTCCCTAAACAATCCGTTTGGCGGCGCCTTATGCTCGGCACCTATAGTTCTATGGCAACACCCTATTCCCATATGAATGCAGTTCTTTCCTTTGGCAAAAAGTCACGTGGGAAAGAGGGTGAATGTTGTTCAAATAGTCGATAGGAGAGAGAGAGAGCGCGGAGTTGGGTCAGAGTTCCTGGGACACACAAAAGGGACCAAGGGAGCAAAGGATAACAAGCAGGCAGGCCCATCAATCGGGCCCAAAGAAGGCGGACGGAGACTCCAGGCACACGTGGGTTAGCAGTCGGAGGGCTTCAAGGCGGCCCGTCATTTTTCATTTTCCACGTTGAAATTGCGGTCTCGTCCCGTGTCTTGTTGCCCTGCAGCTCCACCTTTGGTCGATGTCATACGTGTCCCAAGATCTGCAGTCAGGCTGTACGTCACATCTGACCCATCTCCTTCAGTGATCGTGAATCTTTGAATAGGTACAAGACAACGTTTTAGAGAAATGGCAGAAGAAGACATTTACGCATATGAATTCCTCCCTCAATTCTACGCATTTGAGAGTTTATGCTCATCGGTCACAGTCAGAGGTCTATTACCAAGCAGTGCATGTGTCAGCATTTCTACTGAGTTTATGGCAGGTTTATTCATCGTCCCATTTAGAATTCAAGTGAGGACAAAATAATATTTCCATCAACTGTGCATTACATCATATTCAACATTTGCGGAGCATTTCCCTTCAGGACTGGCTAACCTTTTCAAACAGGGCGGGGGTGCTATCGTCGAGAGTCGGGCAAGACAATGTTTTCTCGAGGGTCAACAGCTACTCATGGTCATCATGTTTATATCCGGGACAGCAGCTGGGGTCTATCAAATGGGGAGGGTATACTTCGGGCGCTCGCGCTTGGGTGTCAATCTGGGCATTGGGTGTCAATCTAGACGTTGGCGTTCGTCTCTGAAGAACAGACATAAGGTGCCATTGACATACAGTTTCCCTATAAATGGCCAGATTTGGGGGACTTTAGTCGTCTTACCTGTCCTTTCCTTCTCAGCCAATTCACGTTCATTTATTTTTGCAGAAAGGAGAGGTAGTAATATGGCAAGTTACAATCATTTTTATTTCGGTCAATTTCGCTGAACACCTCCGCGTTCAATAAGTATCAAATCAGACTGGTGCCGGTGGGGCACAATTTTACCAAAAAGAGGGAGAGAAAATAGGGAGACTCTCATAGAGAGTGAGAGTCGTCCGCAATCTAAACGAGCCATTCGGTACACGTATGACATGTAAAGAGAGAGAGAGAGAGAGAGGGAGAGAGAGAGAGATAAGGGGGTGGTGAGAGAGAGAGAGAGAGAGAGAGAGAGAGGTGTACGAAAATAGGTCATTTAGTGCGCTCACAACACAGAACAGCAAAGGTCAGGTAACATGCAAATACAGACAGAGGGAAGACATAAATCCGTACATTACACACACAAACTCAGACAGGGAAGACAGCACAGACATTACACATATATAAGACATTCACGACAGGACAGGAAACAATTATTAGTCTACAAGATCTGTTTTTATATATATCCTACGTATCTTTACTATCCTATTTATCTACGTGCTTAGCTCTTTCTACCCTTCCCCCCTTTCCCTTCTCGCTTGTCACGCCTGCGAGCGTTCCCAATTACCAATACTCACACCTCGGTTGGTTGATCAGAAATTAACCTGGTCGCGCTAGTTACCCATGGTTGGATCTTAAACCATTTTTCTGTTCCCTCCTTTGGTGGGAAGTTCTCCAGGCTGAGACAACGGCAAGTATTGATCGGGAAAACAGTCGGACAGCTTGGCTGTATCTATAAGAGTGTGAGAAAGGGGGCAGTGCATTTTGAACATCGGCAACATTTCTAACTTCCTAGGTGGGTGGTGCCGCGGCAACCCTTACCCGTACAATTTTTTTTTCTTCGTCCTTTCCCTACCTAGTCAAAACGTCCAGTTACATTATTTAACGCGTCGTTTCTAGTCAATTTTTCGTCATTCAGTACCTGTCCAGTTTCTATGTCAGTCCATCCTCCCAGTTGCTATGTTCTAAGGAGGAACAGTCATGTTTAAGTCTACGTCTTTTTTTTTTTTTTTAAAACCTTTATTTGTCATAAGGACCATGCTCATATTCCCTTCTTCCCCTTCTCATTGGCGGTTCGGTCATCGTCCTTCCATACATCAGCCAAGGTTCCGACGTGACCTGCAGAAGGGAGGAGAAAGAAGGGGTGGGGGGGGCAATATTCAAACCTCATCAGCATGCAGTAATCCGGAAATGTTTTTACCTACCACATACTCGACCTATCTCCACGTAGTGCATTTCTCTACTATCACGGCGTTTAAGCCCAGAGGGACCAGTAATGTCAGGCAGATAATCATTGACGATCTGCGTATCTACACGAGTTACTTGGTCGTAACCCCTTTTGATCGGATACAAGGGTGGCGGTCAGGTGGCATGTCTGTGGTGTCGTTTTAGGGCTTCTAAAGCACTTTTCCGGCTGACTGTGACACATAGTGTGGCTGCTAAATATCGGGTCCTTTTTAACCTTTAACCTTCATCATACTTTCTCGTTGCTCACAGTAGTAATACGTTCAAAACTCATTAATGCAACCGCTACAACTATGCTTTTGTTTTAAAAATACTTTTAATAAAAAGTGTTGATGTATAAATACAGGCCTACAACCCAGTGGACTGGCCACGGAGCAGATTGGAACTGTACATAGGAAGAACAAAGCTGGTGGCAGTTCATTGCATAAAGTGCGGCAGTGCAATAAAATCGTATTAAACTCCCCTACAGAGCAAACATGATGCATGTCAGTAAATCATCTTTAATAAATTCATAAATTCATTATCCAATGTTCATTCATTACCTAAATTACACCAATTCATTTTCCAACTCATAATCAGTACCCACCCTAAGTCAATTCATTGTCCAAGCACATACTCAATATCCTTCATATCTACTTTCATTATCCAAAATGTCATATATATATATATCTCGGGGCAAAAACTTGCGCAATCAGGGTGCAACAAAGTTCATTCAAAACATCTCATTTTGTGTCGGCGCCATTTTGGGTGGGGTCAGGCAAGTTCCAGCATAGTCAGAGTGTCTCTAGTCTCGCATGGTTGGCCCAGAACCTTCCGTTGGCAGTTCAAAAAGTTCTGTGCTATGTGGTTAACAGTCTAACAAATATGGACCATTAGTCAAAGAGTGGGGAGGGCGGCAACAATTTTCCTACCGGGTCATTCTGGTGTTCCTCCGGAACTGAACAAGTCTGTGCCGTGGCTGCATTTTAGCCATTTCCAATCCGAGGCTGGCGCCGGCAGGAGTTGCACCGATGTCGTGGTTCCCAGCGAAGGGGGCGGGGGCACCCATGCAGGGGGTCGGGGGCCCCCCGGCTCTTATAGAATCTTCAAGGTCGAGGAGAGACGATATGGAGCGAGTGCCCGTCCTGGGCAGAAGACCACTTTTTGATGTTGACCCTCTTTAAGCAAAGAGTGTTGGGGTGTCGCTGGAAGCCTCCACCTGGAGGGAGGTGGGGGAGGCTCGTTCGTGCCGCCTCCCCCTTCCAGCGACCCCGCGCCGTTCCTCGGCTCCGTCGCTTCGATATTGGCCGTGCCAGCCATTGAAGATGGGGGGGGGGTGGTCGGTGGCTGAGGCAAGACAGCCCCCCCCCTTTTTGACATGTGGCGGGACTACCTCCAACTCTCCAGGAGTTTGAAATGTGGCGGGACTACCTGTAACTATCCAGGCGTCGGCATGTGGCGGGACTACTTGTCACTATGCAGGCGATGGCATGTGGCGGCACTACCTGTAACTATCCAGGAATTTGACATGTGGCGGGACTACTTGACTTGCCGCCGTTCTCGCCCCCGGCTTCGGCCTTCTTCGTGAGTCGGACCAGGCGAGAGACGGAAGGGGGGGGGGTAGTCGGTGGCTGAGGCAAGACAGCCCCCCCCCGTGGCCTGCAGGGCAGCAGAAGAGGAGAGAAGGAGAGGTCTCTGCCATTCTTTGGACCGCCTGCCCAACATCATCTCCTCCTGACCGTGGCCAGGCGAGTCCCTCGTGCCTCGAGGCCTCGCCTTCCGGATGGGCGTAACCGCGGACCTGTTGCACTTCGGGAGCTTCCGGAATGGGGGTAGGTACCTATTGAATTGTTTCTATTTCATGTGACCGTTATTTGGGCGTGGTGGGCAATGAGGCAGACATGTTTTAGGGCTGGAATAGGCAACGGAACCTAGCTACCTCGTGGCTTGCCTTGGTGTCAAGCTTGTCTTCCCTCGCCATTTTTATGTTTCTTATTACGGGTTATTTCTAACGTTTCTTATTTTATTTTTAGCGAAGTTGATAACTCCTCAGTGGCCTACTGATTTCGCTCAACTCCTTTTCTTGTATTTTTATGCCATAACCTATTATAAGCTATAGCGACTAGTCCACACTTTAATGAACAGGTCCTTATTAGGTGTGTCCTCCAGTGGAGCTGGATGGTTCGACTCTAATAAGCGGTCCGGGCTAAACAGGCTACCAACCAATGGGGAGAAGATAGGCATGACGGATTACAACGGGGACAAAAGTCTGCATTACCTATCTTATCACGGCGGGCAAAGACTAGGCAGAATATTTCTATTCTCCGTTGTTTGGCGGCGGTGAATACCTCAAACGAACCAATACCGAATAATCGGCCAATCAAACAATTCAGTGGGGAGAATAAGTGGGCACGAAAAGTTATCGTTGCCCACTCTTTCTCTACCTGCAAAGCGATACCTTGTTCTTCCCTGTTTGCAGACAAAGAATCTCCAGACAATAATCCACGAACGACAGTTCGGGAAACAGTGGGGGAGGAAGATAAGCACGACGGATTACAATGGGGACAAAAGTCTGCGTTACCTATCCTTCACTGCTTGCAAAGAGAGAGCCTGTTGTTTTCTCCGTTTGCAGACAGCGAATCTCCAGAGGGTTTCAACAAAGCGTAATACTAGTATTATCCAAAACAATCATTTCACAATTTGTCGCATTTACGCGACCTTACCCGGACCGGACCGTGTGGGCAGTTCTTCGCCTTCCTCCTTCCAGCGCCCGATCGTTCTCTTACTCCATGTAGCATTCCTGTGGGATTCCAGTCAGGACAATAGGTCACTCAAGAGAGGTCCTTTCAGAATTGGTGAAGTTCTTTTGATCGGCAGCCGGGCTAGGGCCCTCTCAAGGCAGGTATACTCCGATCATTTTAGACGTTCACTTCTTCGTCTGGATCTTTCTTACCGAACCCTATGTCACTGATGGACCCCGCGTTGGGACGCCAATTGTGGAAAATGAGCCCATAATCCTATCGATGCCCAGGCTGCTGGCGCAAGACGCCTCTTAGTTCCCATTCTGAATAGTTATCAAATAAAGAGACGGGCGCTGGATGCAGGAATCAAGAACAGAGTTTAATTCTCATGAGGAGAGCCAGTCATTTCAGACACGAAGCAAGGTGTCATCGGGAGGTGCTCTAACAAGTGAGCTGAGACTCTTGCTTTTATATCTTACAAAACACTTGATAAAACAATCAGGACAGTATGACGCAAAAGAAAGACATCCCTATAATCCTCATGGTGATCCTACTCCACATACGTTCACAATGGGGACCCTTGACCTGCTGATAAGAGGGGAGGGCAATCACGCAGCTGAGTGTTTCGTAGGATGTGTACGCCTGATCATGGCCCAGGGGGTGGGGTGGCTAGGCATACAATAAGGGCAGTAAATGGTATCTCCTGGCTTAGGCGATGGCCTCGGACATGTGTGGTCAGCCGGACTCGGGGAAGGGGTCATCAAAGGAGTGGTATTCATGCCTGTGTGGACAATCGAGCGCGGAGGGAAGGCTTGTCAACAGAGGGGCATTCATGGAAGGGAAGGAGGTGTTGGTCAGGCGCGGCCGTGACTCTCAAGGACAGGGTCTTGCAGAAGAAGAAGGTTTATGACTTGCCCATGTGAGGAGAGGGAGGGGGTCAGGGTGCGCGCAGGGTCAGAGTCGCACAGAGAGAGAGAGAGAGAGATCCTATGACCTGTACATGGGAGAACAGGGGCAGTCAGATACAGCTGGGGGGCTATGTCAGCTGAGGCGAAGGATGCTTCTTCGAGAGGGAAATGGGGAATGCCTGGGTCAAGCAGGAGGGTTGCCTTTCACATCAGGATCGCGCAAAGGGAAAGGGTTTCATGGTCTATACATGAGAGAGGGGGTGCAAGATACGCGCAGGAGGGAAGCCGGGGATTCCAATGGGTAAAAAGGCCATGGTGCCCAGAATGGCTGTACATATGCATAGGGGTACGGGCTCTTACTGGCAGGGTGATACGGTCAATAATTTACAGTATCCATGGTGCCCACAGGGAGAGGAGTGGGAGAAGAAGGGGAATGAATGCTGTCTATGTACATCAATTTCTTTAACTTTCACAATTTGCATATCGCCATTGTCTAACCCAGGGTGGTGTGGAGTGCAAAATAACGATGGATTTAGGCCCAGATCCTTGGACTGGGGCGAGTGTGTGACATTGATCCACATTCGGTCCATCACTTGTTGTGTTCATAATTCAAGTCAACAATGTCAAACAAACCTAGTCAGTCCGATAAAAACAATTTCAGTCTACCATCTTTATGTTAAAAAGACGGTAGACTGAATCTGATCGAATAGAGTCTCCTGCACGCGCTGGAACCAACAATAAACGGGCATCAATCCGTTTCCATGCGCTCCATTCGAATATCAATTTAAGACTTATATATGAGACACTAGATATACGAACATATTCATTTTTAAAGATTTCCAATTGCTATAATTCCTGACATTGGGACCATATTAAGAATACCACATCATCATAATTCCTCAAGAACATTATATATCAAAATATTGACGACATTATGTTGCTCTAAGGAATATTCATCTTTTAAAATAACAAGGTATTATCTAGTACAGAAGTACCTCAGCCTTATATGTAAACATGAGTCCCCTGTTTCAGCTACACAGGATTTGTGACCTTACTTTCTGACGAAGCCGTTACACACGCCGAAACGCGTGTCGAACAGTATATAGCTTTGCCACAGTTTTGTTCATTGTATTGTATTTTATGGAATATAATTGTTATATATATGAGTTGTATTTTATTTTTTGAATATCTACATTGTTTTTACCTTTATGTATGAAGTACTAAATAAAATAATCATAAGATCTTTTTATAAAATTGTTTTTATCGGATTGACTAGGTTTGTTTGACATTGCTGACTTGAATTATGAGACACATATTTTTGTATTAGCCTCTTGTTGACTGTCTAGGAAGATACCCACATTGTGTTTTGCCCTGTCCTAGAAGTTTCTATGCATCAAGGGGTCCTTGTTAACTTCATATATATACATTACGTGAGTCAGCTATCCTCATCCAATTCTAGGAATTGCCGTGAATTTGAGTAACAAACAACTAGCAGCATACAGAGAACTCATTGGGTTTCTGTTACTAACCAGCTGACTTGCTGATTAAGCAAACAGCATTTCTCTGAAGGTATCTCACCAATTTTTGTGTTTGTTTTGAAGTATCAACAGGAGATTGCACAGTCCAAGGGGAGACAGCTGTTGTGGCAGAATAAGTCATCCAGCAGAAAGCCCAGAAGATGATAAGTATCTGGGTGTACT
The DNA here is from genome assembly GCF_964263255.1 of Lissotriton vulgaris. NCBI lineage: Eukaryota > Metazoa > Chordata > Amphibia > Caudata > Salamandridae > Lissotriton > Lissotriton vulgaris. The sequence goes on along the minus strand of NC_141687.1, from coordinate 1,243,644,884 downwards.
GGAGGGAGGCGCAAGGTTGATTCAATATCTGATTTTGGCATAAGGGCCCTTTTCCCGGTAACCCTCAACATATCCACTGCCTTGTGTAGTGTAGCATAGGACATTAAACATATCTCTTGGTCCAACCCATTGTTCACTGATTCCTCCAGGGGATGTGAGAAGTGATGAATGAGTCTAAACGGTAACGATTCTTTCTTAGGGACCACTCCAAGAGGTGAAGCAATGAAATTCATCAAGGGGGATGTTCAAAGAGGCCGCCTATGCGGCCTAGCGGGAGATCCTTGGCTAATTTATGCCTCGATACGTCCTTATATTCCTCGCCTGATATAAGATTCCGTCTGAGATAAACCCTCTGGGGGTCCTTGTATGAAGTATAGAAGCCCTCAGTGAAGCCTTTGCTAGCAGCTGTGCTTCCGCCCGCCTATGATGAGCTTTGCGCACTTGCATAAGCTGTGCCGATCATATGGGGGAGGGAGCTTAGCCTATAGCCCTCCTACCTCCTCCACCTGCAGTAGGCGTGACCCTCCTACTTTTTATAGGGTTTTTTTCCTGTCTCCCATCCTTCTTCCCCTTTTGCACATGCTGGTTGGTTGATGCGCCCCGCATCTGCAGCAGACGTGTTTAAACTTTAACGCCCCACTTACAGGCACCTTTCTCAAATTTCCAGCATGTTATTGTTTGATATTTCTCAGTCTCGCACCCAGGGTATAATCTGTTTTTGCTGCCCTGCTGGTATCATTCTTGCTTCGTTCTTGGTTCAATGGTCTTTTGCCTCTACCCCCTCACATACTGCCACTGTGTGGTGTGTGAAACCCATGCCGTCCTGTTGTTCCTACTCGAATATCGGCCACACATGCATTTTGGCCCCAAACCCTTCAATGTGTCTTACCTAGACTTTCCCCTGGTATTTGCGCTTTGCTTCATGTACTTTGTGCTCATTTTAGAACAGAGCCACTGCACTCTGAGGAAACTTCTCAACAAAAACACAAGCAAATTTTCAAAATTCAGGCAGCCTGTTGTCGATGGATCTTTCTACTCTCTGTCTGCTCCTCTCTTTCCTATCCTTGATCTTATTATCCTGCACACCCAGATCCAGTCCCTCATGCCTTGCCTCTATCACAGTAAATATCTCAATAAATTCCTTGCACCATATACTTTCCTTTACGCTATGCGGAGCAGGTTGACTAGGCCTGTTTTGCATGCACTAACCGGCGGGTTACCAGGGGATGGGCTGAAGTAGTCTTGCGCTGGCTTGCCCCCAGCTGTGCCCCGAACCTCGCCCCCTTTCCAAGCTATTGTGGAATTTTGTGCCTTTACATGGGGAACAATGTCACATTTCCTTTGGAGCTGTTACTTTGCATCACACCCAGTGATGCGGGCCCTGTCCCTGTCTGAGGGGGCTCTATGCCCCCATTTTGGGCCCTTCTGCACTCTCCTGCTCTCATTCTTTGGTCCATTGTCCTTGCCCCATTATGGCACCTGGTTAGCTCCCAAAACCTCCTGGCTGGGGACCGTAGCCCCCAACACCCTGCCATGCCTGCGATGGAGATGCCGGCATTGTTGTTAGAACTTGCACTGTTGTGTAACCAGCACCTAGGTTCTCCGATCATAGATCATTGCCCCAGTTCTGTGATACCCCTTAACCGCCAATGCGCAATTCTGGTAACTGCTTTTGGATTGGCAGGAGGGTGGTAGAATTAACTATGCCTACTTGCATTGCGTAGATAGCTATCCCTTTTGCTGCCCCTGTGTGCGACACTGTGTGCTTACACCCCCCATGCCCCACTGTGGTGCTGTATCCCCTCTGCATTTCTCACCATTCACTGTTGGTTGCTCCAGTCCAGTTGCCCTGCTAGCGTTTGATACCGTTGTGTTTTCTGCATGTGTCTCTAAGGACGAGGAGCTAGAGCCTCTGTAGTAGGCCTCTGCAGTGAACTCTGCTCAGCACACAGAGTTACGAAAAACGTATTTTTTTCCTTGCTCGCCAACATCAAGTTGGCGAGCACAAGCAGGAAAATCCATCTCCCGGCGAGATTTTTCAACGTGGGTGGACAGCTTTCTCAACGCAGGCGGTTACTCATGTTGGGAAACCTTCTGCTCACGTTGAGAAAGCTACCATTCAGGTAGAAAATCTACTCTCAAGCAGCAAGAAAAAAAGCAGTGCCCTCTTGCACTGTGCATGATGCCATTTACACTGATTTTACAGCATGGGACAAACACCCAGTGCTGAAAATCAACATAAACAGCACGACCAAATGCACTCCACCACATGCGGATCTCTGTGTAGAGCTGCAAAGATCGTGGTCTCTTCGTGGAGTTCTGTGCAGCAGAACTCCTCAGACTCTGCCCAGGCCAACTCTGTAGTCCTGGCTTCTTCCAGCTGCTCCCCCGCCCATGCCCGATGGCTCAGTGTGGATCTCCTTCCTTTTTCTCTGTGCTGTCTGGGCTGATGCAGCCCGATCGGCGGAACTGTCACTGCAGATCTACCAGCTGGCCCTTGCACTGTAATGGCTTTTGTGGCTGTTTCCACTCCCACTTTCGCTGGTACTTAGTACGTCAATTTTGCTCTCCCACTCCACTAGTTTTCACTGTGTCCCTCTGCTCTGCCCCTTCTGGTGCTTTTTGGCCCCCTGCTCACTTGTTCTACACACGCTATGCCAGCTCCTCCCTCTTCCTCCTGGTTGTGGACTACCATCTTCTCTGCTGCTGCTGCGCCCTGGCAAAACTACGTATGCACTTTGCTGCAGTCTATGCTTATCCTTATTGTTCTTGCTGGCCGTAGCTTACTTGCTTGTGTTAGTCACAGGCCCTGAGTCCATGCTTTTGTTGGGGCCCCCGGAGGGATCCTTCTTCTCTGCATCCACTCATGGTTGCTCTGCCCCACCAGAGCAACCAGACCTCTTCCCAGGACCTGGTTGATCAGCCACTGCCTGCCACTTAGCTCCAAGATTTCCTTTAGCTGTAGGAACAGTGTTAACTTGCTGCTGGGCAGCCTTCTGCTGGGTTCTTGCTCCTGTGCTGCTCCTTTTTCAATCCTGTGGCCCCTCAATGCTGGCAACGGCTGCACTGGGTGAGGGGGCATCTCTTTCCTCACAAAACAGACAGGCTTGTGTCACTGCCTTTTTCATGCTTCCTCCCTGACTGCACCAGCTGCCCTTACCGCACCGCTCCTGCTGTGGTGTGCTTCTTGCTGCCTCAACGTTGCTCCCGTTCCCAGCTATAATAAGTCTTTTAATGGCACAGGCAGAAATTCCTCTGCAGTTCCGGCACCGGCTGGTTCCTTGCAACTCTGGCAGCAGTTCTTCGACAATCACAGCAAACAAACAGGCCAGCCTCTGATTTGGCCTTCTTTTAGCCCCGTGCCCTCCAAGCTCTCTTTGCTCTATTGGAAATTTTTGAAACCTGCCGGCCAATGCCATGCATGTATTTTTGTAGGCTTTGTGTGCCAGCCCCTTTTGTATGCTGCAGTTCCCTCTAGGGTCCGGCATTGCCTTCCCAGGCCTGCGTTACTTATTGTGGACACGTTTCGACATCCGCTTTTCAGCCGACTCAGAATTTGAGCTGTGGTAATCATCCTATAGAATAATACAACAACATTCAAACTGCTTGTGGGGAGTAATTAAAGGGAATTAATGGACTGTGATACATTGGGCATGTTATTTACTCAAATGATTCCTTAATGACTAAGCTTTTAACTACATATTCAATTTGTAGTACAGTGCCCTTTTTAACACGGTCACCTCCACTTTTTGCACTAGTACTGATGCTTTTAGACTGAAAGTGCACCGGGTCCATGCTAACCAGGTCCCCAGTGCCAATGCTCTTTCCCTCAAAGTAAATGTCTAATTGTAACTCAATCGGCAAGGAGTTTAGAAGCCCTAGTACCTAGGGCTTGGGTTCTAAATAGGGTCCCAAACGGCTGGGGGTGGGGGGGGGGATCTGCATGAGAAGATAGACCCCTGTGATGTCAAGTTCCATTGCTAGACATTGCAAGTGATCAGGCAGCCATCTTAATAACACCTACAACAGCAGGATGGCAAGTGAAATAGCATGTCAAGGCCAGAGCCTTCAAAGCTTCTACTGCCTTTGATATGCAACAATGGCTTCCCCTCTAGACCTGGGGAACACCACCCCCTCCCCTTGGGGCCATTTGGCCCCAGTCAAGGTGGGAAATTAGATAGTCAGTAGGCATGTTGCACTTTCAGGCTAGGCACACCACTAAAGTGGGAAACCTGAAGTGGCCAACCAAGAAAGGGTTTCAACATTTTGATTTTGGTGAACCTAGGAACTCTGGGTCAGGATTATACCCACACTCCACAGGAAGTGGCCATATAAAAGGAGTAGTCACCCCAGGAGTAAGTAGCCCATTGGCTACAGCCTTACACTCCCCTAAACACCCCTAAATTCAGTATATAGTGGTCTTCCTGACGTCAGGAAAACAGATTAGTCTACCTGGGAACAAAAGAAGGACAAAGAAAAGCTGAAGACATGAGAACAGAGGTCCTAAACTGAATGTGGTACCAAACCCTGACTGGCTGCTTGCACCGTGACAATCACAAAAACCAACCCGTCCGGAAGTTGAACAGCCACCCCAAACCCTTGGAGAAATGTCCAGTGCTTCAACAACAAAGCAGTGGAGGATCCACTTCCCTGAATCTGCAGGCACCGACCGCACTTATCAAGTACTCCGTTTTACTGACTACTGGATCCACTGAGGAAGCATCTCACCTGGAGGAGGTAAACATGATTTTAGGAGGTCAGCCCCATCTCTCCAGCAAATTGGGAGATACTAGACCCACCATGAGCCTCACAGCATCCATACCCTGGATACGTGAGCATTTGCTGCAACCAATACTTGCTAAGTGACCTGTCCAGACACCGCTGATGCCAAAGCCGACCTGCCGATGAGGGACTTTAGTATCAATGAGGCCTACACCACAAGTGATCCTGCTGTTCTGTTTTTGTTCCCTCTCCAGGTTATGCAAGTAAAGTGAGAACCTCCAATGCAAGGGGCCTGCCTGACAAAACACCTCTCCACCCTAGCCCCACAACCCGAGTTTGCATAAACCACTGGTGTGCCCTTGCCCAAGAAACCCTCAAGATCAGAACCCCCCTTTTGGTTCTGCACGAATTGTCCCTAAGTCCCCATTTGCATCCTTTCTTTCACGGGCACCCTGCCATTGACTTTCAAGTGTAGCGCTTGAGGTTATCAATGCGACCAATACCTCTGCACTCGGACTCACCAGAGCAGGTGAAAAACCGAACTGCTTGTGGATTTCTTGGACCATGGCCGCTAAGCACCTTAAGTCCCAAAAGATACCTTCAAGAAATGCCTGCAAGTATATGTATTCAGTGTATATTTCTCCCACAGGATAACATTACTGCATTCAAGGCTCACCCCTCAAAAACCATTATTCGAGCATTTTGCTGTTTTATGTGAAAATCCTATTTCCGAAAGTGCTTACCTGATTCTGATGATCTGACCTGATTCAGGTGGGAGAAGGATGATTTTTAAAGCAAAAATTGTGGTATTTTGGCAGTCTCACACCTGAAATTGCCTCTGCTTTAATATAAGTCAATGGGAGAAATAATTCTCCTGATTATTTTTTACATCTCTCACTTTCTTCTTCCAAAATGTTGGCATGTTTGATATTGATCAATGCGCAAATGACATATATATAAAAAAAACTACAAAGTTTACTCTATAATTCTGCCATATCCTACGCATATTATCAACAGCATGTGCTAGTAGTAAATACAATCCCCATTGTATATTCAGAGCCACTGGTGATGGTTCATTTGAGATGCATTCCCTATGATGTGTAAAGCAAAATATTGAGGAGATACTGGGAAATTGTTGAGCAATATATGACAAGAGAGAGCAATACAGAAAATCTTTGACTCTGAATTTCGGACATTTCATGAAGACTGTCGCATATGTGCCAACATTTTAGAGGCGGTAAGGAGGAGATTTAAAAAAAAATGATCAGGAGAATGTATTTCTCCAATTGACTTCTATTGAAGCAAAGGCAATTTCAGGTAGGAGACAGCCAAAATAAAACCACTTTTTGCTTAAAAAATAGGGGCTCTCCCACCTGAATTGGACCTATTGGCATGAATGTTATTGTGAACAGTATCATGCTTCAGGATAAGCTTGGCTTCCATATTGGGAAGAGCTCTTACCCTTGGATCTTTTTGAATGACAAAAATTACTGTCTATTAAAGTTCTTGTTCTCTATGTTGGTTTTCAATAAACTGTTTGAATAATGGTGCAGTGACAACGTTGCCACTGATGTGAAAGTTGTGTTGGACAATTAGTTTTCAGACCTCTTGGCTGGTTTGTCCTTTGTAAAAAGTTGTCATGGGCACAGAACACCATACACAACAATTCTTGTTTTACAGTGGTATGAAAACCTTGTGTACTGTTTTAATACCTAGGTGCAAAAAATGTGTGTCTGTTCAAAGTTTGATTATTCGTAGGGGTAACTATGCACCCACCACCAGCAATATGGCCACCAATACAAACCAGGATGAGTCGTGGTTTGAGGTCGGTGGCCGCACTCTCGTCGACAAGTCAGTCCACTTATTGTGCTTTTCCAAAAAGTTGCAATAAACTTCTCTAAACTTCTGGATTTTCTTCCCCGAAGTTACTCTTGAGGGTTCGAAGTGTCCAAAACACAAATCCAAAAGTCTAGAAGCTCTGAGATGGTACTTGGAAATGTGGGACTACAATTTCCAAAATGCACTTGGCGAAATCCTTAAAAGTCCACTGGATGCACTCCAGGCTGGGACGTCTTGAGGGAAATGGTGCAGGGAAGCTTTGCTAATCTGTTGCTTTCAGGGAGTCCACACCTTAATCCTTTTTAAGCAATGCAAAGTCCTCAGGGCTGTAGTTTCAAGTGTGCAGCAGGAACATTCCTTCAGAGTGCAATCCTTTGGGGTGCAGGCCAGGTTTCCAGCTGGGCAGTCCTTCTTCTCCTTGTAGTTTCAGGCAGCAGATCTGAGTTGATACGCAGTTCTCAAATATTTATTCAATGATATGGGGTGACAAGCAGGAGGGTACCCCTGTTTAATGAGGAGCATGGTTCCACCATATTGTTGTCCCACAAAGCATTGTTCTTCAAAATTAAAGATGGAGAATTCCTGTCCTTGGCAGTAAGACCTGGAAGAACTAACCTACTGACGTGGCTCATTTCCATTAACACTCCGCCTCCAGAGCTCCTGCAAATTCCATTTCTGGGCTGCCATCTAGCTGGGGGTACAGGGAGAGGGGTTATGCCTGGCTGGCATTCCTTACTGCCCTGCTCTCTTTGAAGCCTAGTTTGATTTATCCAGCTCCCTTCCTGGACTATTCTCTGCCGTTGCAGAGCTCCTCCCATCAAATAACCTATGTCTCCAGGCAGGCCACTAATCACCTCATTGAAGCAGTTTGGCTAACACTGTTAAGGCTGACCTATCAGGATAGGCTGCTAAAAGGCTGGATTTTGGGTAACAGAAAATAGAGTCCTATATCTTATTTTCTGTATGAGTTATGATATAAATGTAAATGTAATTTGTACAGCGCACTAATACCCCAACTTGGGTGTCCTGGCGCTGTAACGCATACCGCTGTGGAACCCTTCCTGGATTTTCCCTGTGAAACGTCCACTCCTGGGCACCCCCAAGGTGAAGCCAGGCATCCCAGCGCTGTTGGGGAGATCAAGCAAGCTATTGCCCAGAGTTGCAGAGTGGGACTCATGATTAGAATAGGCACTGAGGCAAGAACTATCAGGTCCGAGGAAATTGAGCCCAAGACCCGCCGAGGCGGGAATTGAACCCTGGTCCCAGGCCGTACCTCTGCATCAGGGTCTGCGGCTCTAACCATTGAGCCACACTTCTCCATGATAAATTCAACAGTGGCAAGTTGTTCGATTTATCATTACAAATCTTTTGAGTCCTTGGAATCTTATTTTAGTTCACTCCTATCAATAGTTACACTGTATTACAGTATCTTATGTTAGCCTATGAAGCAAAAATGCGACAATTGGGAAAAACTAAATTGGCAGTTCTTCCCTCACCAGGGCATATAAAACATATTTTATAATGTCCATGCTTATAGTTACATGGAACCCATTGCTGGGCTACCTAGGGGTTACCTTAGGAGTGACCTTTATGCAAAAATAAGATATATTACCACTTTGGAAGTATTTTTATTTCCAACATCGAATTTGCATATAATTCACTTTTAAAAACTGTCTGCAAAGCAAGGTTGCCTTTACAAATGACAGCAGGCAACACATCAATGTTCACTCTAGTGCAGGAAATCTGCTGGGCCTCTAAACCTCCCTGCCCTATTATATACTAGGGACTTATAGGTAGTTTAAATTCCCATTGCCTCATTATTTACTAGTGACTTCCAGGGGTCTGCCATTGCCAATTGTAATTTCACCTAATTACCATATACCTTTTTAATCAGAGCACTGGCTCTGGGCCTGGTTAGCAGAGCCTAGGGCACAGTCAGTGTCATTTACCACCATTATCAGCCAAAAAATGTGGTTGATCAGTGCAAAATGGATGACTTTCTCACAGTGACCCTTAATGGTTTGGATGTAGCATAAACCATCCACACATCATGGTGACCCATTAAAGGTGGGAAGTTCCAAACATCTCTGATTGTATTTTTTGCTGACACAATTGGCTGGCTCTATGCTCAGGAGTCAGACAAGAGTCTTGATATTGCATGTTCTCGTTAATGCGAAGAAGGGTGGTTGTATTGGGCTTTGTAATGTCAATAATATCTGCCAATTTCACCTGATAATGTTCTAGAATTCATTCATAGTGGGACAGAAAGTAGAGACACAGACAATATTCCCCAGTGATCTATTTTACCTTCACTCCTATAGGCTTTCTTATGGTGTGAAGCAGGTTCTGTATAACGAAATTCTTTAGGAGTTTTTGGATAGCCTCACTGGGGCACTTTATTTTCAAAGTGTTCTGTATGATTGGAAATTCTTCTTTAGTAGTGTAGCTTCACCGTACCCTCAAAAATTGTGCGGATGGTTATGTGGATAATTGCTATCATACCTTAAACGATTATTTTTGTTAGTAGTCCTTGTGTAAAGAGTGGTAAACAGCTTATTCTCATCACCAAGGACTGTAATGTCCAAAAGGTTGAGAGGTTTCTCGTTAAAAGTCATGTTGAATTTAATATCCGGTGATCTCATGTTTAGCCATCCAAAAAAAGTCAAGTAGATGTTTTTGACTTAGCATGAACTTAGTTCAGCACACTAATGCATGAATGTGAAATTCTAGGTTGTTGTATCTCCACACAATCCTACTTAAAATATTTCTCGGTGTGATTTCCATGTTTTCTGGGATACTAACAGTCCCAAAAATGGTTCAGGAATGCTGTGGAAATTCAAACCCAATTTCTTTCTTTAGAATATCAAAATACGTTATATATTTTAAAGTATTTATTTCAACAGTCTCCTCCTGTTGCTTTTGTACATGAGTAACAACCACCCAGAATATAATTAACTCGGCACTAACAGCAAGAATTATATGAACATTTCTACAGGTTGAATTTTTCTTGACAACCTAACACCCTAAAGGATACTTTTTTGTGCTACCCTATGAGAGAATGGAGTAGCTAACTTGCCTCTATAGTTTTGTGGACTTTAGAGTACTACATACCTGTTCACAAAAGAGGATCTGTGGTTATCAGCTTCGGCCAGGAGACAGTGTCTTTCCAGAAGGAAAATACATATCAGTTGGGCTCAGCTCCTTTATGCTCTGTGGATGTTTCAAATAGGAACTGATGCTGTGACAGTACAGCAGTCTGGCAGGACCTTTTGCAATAGCCCAGGATGAAGAAATCTCTGGTCACTCCACAGGGTTTTTATTAGATTGATCTCTGACCTTTACCCTAAATTAGGGGCTTACCACCTAGTTCCAGACATAACCAGTATGAACCAGTATGACAAACATATGTCATTTTAGACTCCTTGCTACTGGGTGCATTCACTGTCTGCCCTTGAAACAAAGATATCAGGGAACCGGTATCAGACTTTTGTCACCAAAGGTATTTATCAAGGTCATTGTTTACGTGATGTGACACTTTCATGAGTTCCACGAAAGATAATGACATGAGGTGTATGGGTCAAAGATAGGCTAACTAAACTTGCTCTAAATGGAGTCTGGCTCTCGGATCTTTATGGCACCAGGAAAACATCAGCAGTAACTGAAGTTGGACAAAGTACACAAACTTTAAACTTTGTGAAATACAAGGTTGAGCGCTTTGCCATATTTAGACAGCAAGACTGTATTGTCCTGACTCCCTATGAAGCACAAAATATAGTGCACACAAAAATCGTATAGTCAATAATATGATTCTTACATATTCATAAAATATTTAAAACCGAAAAAATAAAATTATATTTATGGTGGTTAAAGATGTAAATTCCTAAAATATCACATTATTCTCACAATAGGCTTTATAGGGTGATTATTGCGATCTCTCTAATTATTTTGAATTAATTACAGGCTTTAGTTGAGGGCTTCAATTTGAGAGAAAAATATTTATTTTTGCTTGACCCAAGCTACCTGAACAAACTTGGAAACACAAAAAGGAAAAAATTGATTTAAACAGAAACTATTGATTTAAACAGATAAAGAGCCTATTACAGCTCCTGTCCTTTACACAATCAATAGTATTTTTAAATAGTATTCATTAAGGTGCCAAATAGAGGAGAGGAAAACAACGTATGAGCAATAGTTAAATCAGGTTTTTTAACAGCCATATATATATTTATGTTTCAACATCTCTGCAGTGTCTGTTCATAACGTATACAGATTTTAATTGTCAATTATTTAACTATTTTAAATAATTTAATTTATTTTAACATTATGTCCTATGGGGTCCCTCGCTCCATTATTTTCCTTGGGTGGGTGTTGCAAATACCAGTGGTTGGCCATGTTTGGTGCTGGACTTACTTTACAGTCAGATTTCATGAATAACCAAAAGTAGTAAACTGTCAATTGTAAGAGTAAAATCACATGTGTATTTATCTTTAATATTCTGGTACCACACTAAAGTTTGAGATTTCTGTGGGTGCGAAGTGACAAACTTCATAATGCATTTTTTTAAATTTTAACATTGCTTCTGATGGGAAAAAATCCTTGAAAGTGAGCCTTGGCATTAAAAAGTTCATGTGAAAAAGTGTTTACTCATAGAAATGTTGTTCAAAAACCTTTTTTTAGAATATTTAATCAAAAATGCTTTATTTATTTGTTTGACCTTCTAATGGTGGAGTAATTAACAATAACATCTCTGAAGACTGACACGTTTTTGAGAAACATTGTTTTTATTAGGGTTAAATATGTTTTTTATTTCTCTCTTGTCTTTTTTCCTCCCTTTCACCGTCTTTTTCTCTTCTTTCATTCTGTTACTAATTTATAAAAGCCAGCCATCTTTCAATGAGAACACTGCAAGACATTATGCTTTCAATTCAAATTGGCTCCTAAATCTCCACATTATTAATCATGTCTTACAAGTCAGAACTTGTTTCCATTTTAATTATAATTATTAGAAGAATGCCATACAGGGATGTTGTGATTAGGCAAATGTGAAAATGTTAAATGCTGCAGGATGGTCAGTGAGACCTAACACAATACTACCCCATCTACTAATATTTTACTAATTTTCTTAGGTTATTGTTGTGGGAAATACACACTTTCTATGTGGTCACTCCGTATGTTTCCTGTGTTGCTGGATTATATATTTTGACTTTAGAAATCTGTGCACTTTACCGCTGATAAACTGTAGTAAAGTGCGTGTGTCCCCTCTAAACATGTTGTTATAATTCTCTAGTATATGGTTCAAATTGTACACAGGGCCTATCAGTTAAATGTTGCTAGTGGACTGCAGCATTTTTTGGGACATCTACTACAGTGGCAGTGCAACGTGGCTTTAGGACTACAATGGTTGACTGACTGTAGCAGTTTAAACACTGGAATGTGACCTGTCAAAATAAACCCTTTTGCTGGGTCACAACTTTCCTTTTCAATATTAATAATTCACCTCTATTTAGACATTGTAGCCCACAAGGCAGGGTGCATGGCATTTACACATTGTGGGACATGCAGAAATGTAATGTTGACATGTTCTTGCAGTGACTAGTGCCCAAAGCTATTTTCACTGTGACAGGCCTATCTCTCCTATGTAGAAAAGCAGAGAACTAATTCTGTATCTTGGACATGGAACTAGCTAGGGAAATAATTAACCATCTATTTTTAATAGTTATAAAAAATATAATTCAGTGTAGAAGTTGGATTTTTAGCAAAAAATAAGGAAAAATTACTTTTAGAAAGTTGCCCTTTTCCCTGACTGAAGTTCCTGGAGGCTAAATTTTCTTTTGCTCTCCCACTTCTGCAAGCCAGTAATTAGCATTCAAATAAGTGTGAAAACGTGTGAAATGCACTAGGATGCATAAATGGGCAGAAATGACTCTTCAGAACCTCCTTAATTATGCAGTGAGGGGCTTTAGGCATACTTTTTGACATTATAATGTCAAATCCTGTTGGAATGTCAACTCCTGCCTGACAGGTCTGCTGGGTTTACATATAACACTTTGGGGTGCACTTGAAAGGCAGAATACAGGACTAGTGTTTTGTTGTTGGAAAACCGTATGTTTGTCCTATCAGACGGTCGCCTCTAGCTTTATACAATGGCTTTCAACTGTGGCTACCCTAAACTAGATTTTAGTTTTAGATGTGAGAGGAACTAGTTTTGCCATAGTACATTCCCCAACCGCACCACCAGCCCTCAGAGCCCAAATTAGTGTGGACAAAGACTTTTGCCTTGTTATAAAATGCCCAAAGTGGTTACGGTTGGCCTCTTCAGCTTTTATCCAATTGGTTATGGCATGCCTTGGAGTCATACCCACTAGCATGTGCCAGACATAAATGACAATGAAAGTATAGGAGGCCCCCTAATATAAAGGTCCGGGACCAGAGGCGTAAGATTAAAAAGTAAGGGTGTCCCTAAGATCGAATACTCCCGTAAGAGTGGTCAATAAAGGACTTTGATACCCACTGCACTATTGGCCGGAACAACCACCAAAAACCTCTAAAGTATTATATCAATAATCAACATTTCATGTATCTAAGGAACCTGGACTGAGTATCAGCATGCAATCTCAACATTCACTAAGTGATAGTGTTATTTAGAATTTTGATAGCTTATTAAAATACTACGAGACATATGTTTTACATTAAAATTGAACATACATTTATTACATTTCATAGGAAAAAAAATAAATGTTTGCAGTTATTAAGCAGTACACACAAAATGAATACATAAAAATATACAGTATGTTTTACAATGAATTAAAAAGTGTTCTTGAGAACAAAAGTTGACGCGGCGTTTCGGTTAAAAACCTTCTTCAGGACAGTTTCTCAAACGAATTTCTGTATCTCGCTCAGATTTTATTTCTGAGATCAAATGTTAAAAAAGTGTCCTGATGTGGGTACACACTTAAGACAACAGCTATCCCGCTTGATAAGACTGGGTCTAGTTGTATTTGATAATGTCTTGTTATCGGGTCTTTTCATTCCGTGCTGTGTCGGAGGGGCCACCGATTCTCATTTGTATTACTTTATTCATACTAGAGAGGGAACTTTGTCAATCACTGTAGCCGCGTGCTAGATGTGCTTCGTCAGCTATTTCTAGGTATCGGGAGATCCTCGTAATATCTAGAACATCCGAATTAAAAAGAACGGCCTCCCTGCTCCTCCGATCACAGCGTCCGGGGTTCTGTTATGTTCAATAGAAAGCCTATTTAACATAACAGAACCCCGGACGCTGTGATCGGAGGAGCAGGGAGGCCGTTCTTTATAATTTAGATGTTCTAGATATTACGAGGATCTCCCGATACCTAGAAATAGCTGATAAAGCACATCTAGCACGCGGCTACAGTGATTGATAAAGTTCCCTCTCTAGTATGAATAAAGTAATACAAATAAGAATCGGTGGCCCCTCCGACACAGCTCGGAATGAAAAGACCCGATAACAAGACATTATCAAATAGAACTCGACCCAGTCTTATCAAGCGGGATAGCTGTTGTCTTAAGTGTGTACCCACATCAGGACACCTTTTGAACATTTGATCTCAGAAATAAAATCTGAGCGAGATACAGAAATTAGTTTGAGAAACTGTCCTGAAGAAGGTTTTTAACCGAAACGCTGAGTCGACTTTTGTTCTCAAGAACACTTTTTAATTCATTGTATAACATACTGTATATTTTTATGTAATCATTTTGTGTGTACTGCTTAATAACTGCAAACATTTTTTTTTTACCTATGAAATGTAAAAATTTATGTTCAATTTTAATGTAAAACGTATGTCTCGTAGTATTTTAATAAGCTGTCAAAAATCTAAATAACACTATCACTTAGTGAATGTTGAGATTGCATGCTGATAATCAGTCCAGGTTCCTTAGATACATGAAATGTTGATTATTGATATAATACTTTAGAGGTTTTTGGTGGTTGTACCGGCCAATAGTGCAGTGGGTATCAAAGTCCTTTATTGACGACTCTTACGGGAGTATTCGATCTTAGGGACACCCTTACTTTTTAACCAGGCATAAATGAGACATCTTCAAGTGCCCACTTTAGAACACCCCTTCCCCTGAGGAAGAACAGACGAAGACTGGGCATACTGACTAGGGCTTGAAAGGAACCCTAAAGGACTGGACCTACCCCATCATGTATGCAGGACAAAGAAGTGGACTTTAGGTTTCACAATGCTGGCCTTTTGTTAATGCTACAAGCACACAACAAGCTACAAGAGGAATATGCCTGCAACAGCCAGACTAATCAGTGGCAACGGGACCTGGATTAGACTCTGCTGTTCACCTGTGCCTGACACCCTGTGAGTCTTTAAGTGCCTACTCTGAGCTCCTGTGGGGTTTAGAAGTGTACTCCTGCCTGTAGTGGATTAGGACTTACAGGACTAAGTCAGAAGGTAGAATCTATGACCAGCACAAGTCTGGTTGGTTTAGCCAACCCACTCTCCATTGCAGTCAGCCTCAAATTGTACCTATATGCTGATCTATTGTTCCCTTGGATTATCATTGGCCCTTTGTGCTCTCTGGTTCAATTTAAAATTAAAAATATATATATCTTCAGTTAACGTTACTGGATTTGTGACATTTTGGTGTCATTTTGTTTATAAACTTGTACTCTGTGTTTCTAACTTGTTTAGGGATTTTTAATTGTTTTACATGTGTACGTTATTACTGTTTAGGTACGATATAAATACTTTACACATTGTCTCTAAGTTTAGTCTGTCTGCTCTGTGCCATTGCTTCCATTGTGTTGAGCTCAGGTTTATTTTGTGACTTTACTGGTTCTCCCTGACAAGGGGTGTGATTATTCCATGGGGTGTGTAGTCACACACCTGAATTATTAATCATCTACTGTTATCTAATGCGAAAAAGTGAACATGTAATTTTTATCCACCTAGGTGTACAAATTGCTATCCAATGTTGCTTTCAATAGCTGTTAGGCTTTTTGTGGATGCCTTTTAGAGAATAATGTTTTGGATTCAATGTCAGTGAATTGTTCTGTTATGACACAAAATTACCAACAATTAAGTAAGTATGGGCGTAAAATCCGTTTCGCGGGCAAATTTGCGGATTTTTGGCAATTTACGATCCGCGAATCGCGCAAATTTGCCCAAAAATCCACAAATTCGCAAGCTACGAATTATTTTGCTTGGCCGCGCTTGAAAAATACAATATCGCACGCGCGGCTTTGACTTACCGTGATTCTGAGTCCGCCAAGTGGTTTTTCTCCCCGTTTGCGTGTGCTGCGCCATTTTCGATCTTGCTGTGTGATCGCGCGGGCGTTTTCCGAATGCGATTACGTTATCACGGCTTGCCATCTAGCACAGCAAGAGTTTGACAACGCGAGTACGTCATGAAGGCCCGCGATCACGCATTGCGGGAGTAAACAATGCCGAACACGTAGATGCAGCGCGCAGCTGACTTCCGGCGGGAGATTTGAACAGCTCGCGTTCCCGAAATTGCAAAAATTGCAATTCTGCACAAGAAATTCACCGCAGGAAGCATAAACCTTGTGAAAATAATGATTTTGATCAGAATTACTCCTCAGATTGACATTTGGCTGCACTTTCTGGTGCAGGAGTCCATTTTTTGGGGTGGGTGGGAGGAAGTAAGTGCCCCAGAGTCTCCAACTTCCTGTTCCTGTCCAGCAGGCTCCTCCCAGTGCTTTGTCCATGTCCTGGTCACTTTTGATTTGGATGTGGAGCTGGAAGGATTACTTTTTGTGGCTGCTGGATATTTGTATTTGAGGACTTTTTGGACTTTGAAGTTTGGATCACTTTTGGACTTGAGATTTTACAAGTAAGTTGGTGTTGTTTGTTTGGGTCATTGCAGTTGAGGCAACTACAGTTCTAAAACTTTTTTCACAATTTTAACAAAATATATATTGTGGGTAGCCACAGTATCCAGTAGGGCAAGGGTTAGTCATGGGTGCATGATACACATGTTTCTGGGATTTTTTTTAAACTTAATTCTCATTTTTGTCATGGAATTTTAGCTCACTGTTATATGCAGATTTTTTTTTTAATTTTGGGGTGCCCGTAAAGCCACACGAGCCAGTAGGCCCAGGGGTAGTGAGTGGTGCATGGGCCTAGTCTTTCTGTGTCTTGAATTTAAACATCATTGAGGGAATTGATGGCATTGGATTGTGGTGATTTTTGAGTGTTTTTCGACTTTTTGGGGTGTTGTTGGGGCCTGGCCATGTGGGTGGGGGTCATTTTGAGGCCTGGAACAGGCAGGGCCTGGCCATGTGGTGGGGGTCAAGGGGCCATTTTGAAGCCAGGCAGTGTGCTCATGCCTGCACCCAGTTTGCCTTGCTTTCAACCATTATGCCCAGGGGTACTCAGTGGTGCATGGGCCTAGACTTTCTGTGGGGTGTCTTGAATTTAAACATCATTGAGGGCATGGATGGCATTGGATTGTTGTGATTTTTTGTGTTTTTCGACTTTTTGGGGCGTTGTTGGGGCCTGGCCATGTGGGTGGGGGCCATTTTGAGGCCTGGGACAGGCAGGGTCTGGCCATATGGTGGGGGTCAAGGGGGCATTTTGAAGCCAGGCAGTGTGCTCAGGCCTGCACCCAGTTTGCCTTGCTTTCAGCCATTATGCCCAGGGGTACTCAGTGGTGCATGGGCCTAGTCTTTCTGTGGGGTGTCTTGAATTTAAACATCATTGAGGGCATAGATGGTATTGGATTGTGGTGATTTTTGTGTGTTTTTAACTTTTTGGGGCGTTCTTCGTGCCTGGCCATGTGGGTGGGTGCCATTTTGAGGCCTGGGACAGGCAGGGCCTGGCAATGTGGTGGGGGTCAAGGGGCCATTTTGAAGCCAGGCAGTGTGCTCAGGCCTGCACCCAGTTTGCCATGCTTTCAACCATTATGCCCAGGAGTACTCAGTGGTGCATGGGCCTAGTCATTCTGTGGGGTGTCTTGAATTTAAACATCATTGAGGGCATGGATGGCATTGGATTGTGGTGATTTTGTGTGTTTGTTGACTTTTTGGGGCGTTCTTGGGGCCTGGCCATGTGGGTGGGGGCCATTTTGAGGCCTGGGACAGGCTGGGCCTGGCCATATGGTGGGGGTCAAGGGGGCATTTTGAAGCCAGGCAGTGTGCTCAGGCCTGCACCCAGTTTGCCTTGCTTTCAGCCATTATGCCCAGGGGTACTCAGTGGTGCATGGGCCTAGTCTTTCTGTGGGGGGTCTTGAATGTAAACATCCTTGAGGGCATGGATGGCATTGGATTGTGGTGATTTTTGTGTGTTTTTCGACTTTTTGGGGCGTTCTTGGGGCCTGGCCATGTGGGTGGGGGCCATTTTGAGGTCTGGGACAGGCAGGGCCTGGCCATGTGGTGGGGGTCAAGGGGCCATTTTGAAGCCAGGCAGTGTGCTCAGGCCTGCACCCAGTTTGCCTTGCTTTCAACCATTATGCCCAGGGGTACTCAGTGGTGCATGGGCCTAGTCTTTCTGTGGGGTGTCTTGAATTTAAACATCATTGAGGGCATGGATGGCATTGGATTGTGGTGATTTTTGTGTGTTTTTATTTACTTTTTGGGGTGTTCTTGGGGCCTGGCCATGTGGGAGGGGGCCATTTTGAGGCCTGGGACAGGCAGGGCCTGGCCATGTGGTGGGGGTCAAGGGGCCATTTTGAAGCCAGGCAGTGTGCTCAGGCCTGGACTCAGTTTGCCTTGCTTTCAACCATCATGCCCAGGGGTACTCAGTGGTGCATGGGCCTAGTCTTTCTGTGGGGTGTCTTGAATTTAAACATCATTGAGGGCATCGAATGTATTGGAATGTGGTGGTTTTTGTATGTGTTATGACTTTTTGGGGCATTCTTGGGGCCTGCCCATGTGGGTGGGGGCCATTATGAGGCCTGGGACAGGCAGGGCCTGGCAATGTGGTGGGGGTCAATGGGCCATTTTGAAGCAAGGCAGTGTGCTCAGGCCTGCACCCAGTTTGCCTTGCTTTCAACCATGATGCCCAGAGGTACTCAGTGATGCATGGTCCTAGTCTTTCTGTGGGGTGTCTTGAATTTAAACATCATTGAGGGCATGGATGGCATTGGATTGTGGTGATTTTTGTGTGTTTTTTTACTTTTTGGGGCGTTCTTGGGGCCTGGCCATGTGGGTGGGGGCTATTTTGAGACCTGGTACGTTCAGGGCCTGGCCATGTGGTGGGGGTCAAGGGGCCATTTTGAAGCAAGGCAGTGTGCTCAGGCCTGCACCCAATTTGCCTTGCTTTCAACCATTATGCCCAGGGGTACTCAGTGGTGCATGGGCCTAGCCATTCTGTGGGGTGTCTTGAATTTAAGAATCATTGAGGGCATGGATGGCATTGGATTGTGGTGATTTGTTGTGTGCTTTTCGACTTTTTGGGGCGTTGTTGGGGCCTGGCCATGTAAGTGGGGGCCATTTTGAGGCCTGGGACAGGCAGGGCCTGGTCATATGGTGGGGTCAAGGGGCCATTTTGAAGCCAGGCAGTGTGCTCAGGCCTGCACCCAGTTTGCCTTGCTTTCAACCATTATGCCCAGGGGTACTCAGTGGTGCATGGGCCTAGTCTTTCTGTGGGGTGACTTGAATTTAAACATCATTGAGGGCATGGATGGCATGGGATTGTGGTGATTTTTTATGGTTTTTTTTCGACTTTTTGGGGTGTTGTTGGGGCCAGGCAAGGTGGGTGGGGGCCATTTTGAGGCCTGGGACAGGCAGGGCCTGGCCATGTGGTGGGGGTCAAGGGGCCATTTTGAAGCCAGGCAGTGTGCCCAGGCCTGCACCCAGTTTGCCTTGCTTTCAACCATTATGTCCAGGGGTACTCAGTGGTGCATGGGCCTAGTCTTTCTGTGGGGTGTCTTGAATTTAAACATCCTTGAGGGCATGGATGGCATTGGATTGCGGTGATTTTTGTGTGTTTTTCGACTTTTTGGAGCGTTCTTGGGGCCTGGCCATGTGGGTGGGGCCATTTTGAGGCCTGGGACAGGCAGGGTCTGGCCATGTGGTGGGGGCCAAGGGGCCATTTTGAAGCCAGGCAGTGTGCTCAGGCCTTCACCCAGTTTGCCTTGCTTTCAACCATTATGCCCAGGGGTACTCAGTGGTGCATGGGCCTAGTCTTTCTGTGGGGTGTCTTGAATTTAAACATCATTGAGGGCATGGATGGCATTGGATTGTGGTGATTTTTGTGTGTTTTTTTTACTTTTTGGGGCGTTCTTGGGGCCTGGCCATGTGGGTGGGGGCCATTTTGAGGCCTGGGACAGGCAGGGCCTGGCCATGTGGTGGGGGTCAAGGGGCCATTTTGAAGCAAGGCAGTGTGCTCAGGCCTACACCCAGTTTGCCTTGCTTTCAACCATTATGCCCAGGGGTACTCAGTGGTGCATGGGCCTAGTGTTTCTGTGGGGAATCTTGAATTTAAACATCATTGAGGGCATGGATGGCATTGTAGTGTGGAGATTTTCGTGTGTTTTATGACTTTCTGGGGCCTTCTTGGGGCCTGGCCATATGGGTGGGGGCCATTTTGAGGCCTGGGACAGGCAGGGCCTGGCCATGTGGTGGGGGTCAATGGGCCATTTTGAAGCAGGCAGTGTGCTCAGGCCTGCACCCAGTTTGCCTTGCTTTCAACCATGATGCCCAGGGGTACTCAGTGATGCATGGTCCAAGTCTTTCTGTGGGGTGTCTTGAATTTAAACATCATTGAGGGCATGGATTGCATTGGATTGTGGTGATTTTTGTGTGTTTTTCGATTTTTTGGGGCGTTGTTGGGGCCTGGCCATGTGGGTGGGGGCCATTTTGAGGCCTGGCCATGTGGTGGGGGTCAAGGGGCCATTTTGAAGCCAGGCAGTGTGCTCAGGCCTGCACCCAGTTTGCCTTGCTTTCAACCATGATGCCCAGGGGTACTCAGTGATGCATGGTCCTAGTCTTTCTGTGGGGTGTCTTGAATTTAAACATCATTGAGGGCATGGATGGCATTGGATTGTGGTGATTTTTGTGTGTTTTTCGACTATTTGGGGCGTTCTTGGGGCCTGGCCATGTGGGTGGGGGACATTGTGAGGCCTGGGACAGACAGGGCCTGGCCATTTGGTGGGGGTCAAGGGGCCATTTTGAAGCAAGGCAGTGTGCTCAGGCCTGCACCCTGTTTGCCTTGCTTTCAACCATTTTGCCCAGGGGTACTCAGTGGTGCCTGGGCCTAGTCTTTCTGTGGGGTGTCTTGAATTTAAACATAATTGAGGGCATAGATGGCATTGGATCGGGGTGACTTTTGTGTAGTTTTCGACTTTTGGGGCGTTCTTGGGGCCTGGCCATGTGGGTGGGGGCCATTTTGAGGCCTGGGACAGGCAGGGCCTGGCCATATGGTGAGGGTCAAGGGGTCATTTTGAAGCCAGGCAGTGTACTCAGGACTGCACCCAGTTTGCCTTGCTTTCAACCATTATGCCCAGGGGTACTCAGTGGTGCATGGGCCTAGTCTTTCTGTGGGGTATCTTGAATTTAAACATCATTGATGGCATGAATGGCATTGGATTGTGGTGATTTTTGTGTGTTATTCGACTGTCTGGGGTGTATAACTGATGTTCCTCTGGCTTCTTTTGCTTTTAGGTGCACAAGAGAACCACCAGTGCCAGGAAGAAGTCCTGCAGCGGTGTGTGCAGCACAACGTCACGTGACGTCTTGTGTGGCCACAGACAAGACAACTCTGCAACTCATGCAACTGTGGCCTGCTGTTCTGACATCTCAAGAAGATGGCCCCAAAGAAAGTTGGCCGTAGCGCCTCAGCGAAAAAAAGTTGCCAGTGCCACTGCCAGTAAGAAGGAGCAGAGGAAGCAAGTGGCACCACCTACCAAGGAGACTGGTGTGCCCACCGACACCTTTTTTGGGGAAAAAAAACTACGCCTGCAGCAGCAGCGGTGTCCGCCGGGGACCAAGCTGGAAGCAGCGCCTCCGCTTCATTGGGCTCAGTGCCACCATACCAAGTTAGGTCCAAGAACATGAGTGCTGCTGCCGCAGCCACTTTGGTTGTTCAATCACCATCGACCAGTGATCTTGGCTCATCACAAGAAAGTACCATCCAATCAACGCCGGGTGTAACTCAGCTGACGAGTGTTCAACAACCACAGGTGCAACTAGTACAATCGCAAGTTCATGGGCAAGGAGAGGTACAAGTAGAGCCGCAAGGAGAGGCGCAAGTAGAGCCGCAAGGAGAGGCGCAAGTAAAGGCACAAGGAGAGGCGCATGGACAGGTGCATGGAGAGGTGCAACTAGAGGTTCATGGAGCGGCACAACTGCCTACAACGCTTGTTCCTCCAGAAGTAGGGGCACATCAGAAAATTGATATTCAAGAGGAGGTATCATCCGAGGAAGCCACTCCTCCTGATGATGATCCATTGTCTTCCAGATTCCCAGCAAGAAAAAGGTCAAGGAGGGATACTACTACTATTACAAGTTCTTCTTCAAGCCCCCTTCATTCTGATGACCTTGATCGTGATTGGAACCCAGCAATGCAGTCTGAGAGTGAGTCACGCATTGAGCTGACAAAGGAAGCTAAGCCTAAAGGGAAGGCTCCCGCAAGGCTCCAACTTATGAGTTATGACGATGAACAAGAAGTGGTGTCTTCTGCTGCTGATGAACAGTCTGACGACGACCCAGTCATCACAGTCGTCTCTCCAGCCCCAGCGGGCATGCAGCAGACAATTTTGACCCTATCCCGAATGGCTGCTGAGCGGGATATGGGCAGCGTGGCACTGGTACCACCACTGTTAACTACAACACCAACACGACCTACAGCTTCTATCTTTTTTAGTCAGACGGGCCGGCATGGACCTCCATCCAGCTCGACCTCAAGTAGTGGTGCTGTAAGTGAACAACAGAAACTAATTCAGCCACGCCCATCCTGCACTTCATCTGGCATTGAAAGTCAAAGTAGCACCTCCACCACCAGCAGACATCACCAGTCCCCAGTTTGGGACTTCTTTACTGTTAGCGCAAAGGCGGAAAACATGGTCGTTTGTTCGATTTGTAAAGTATCCGTTAGTCGGGGTAAGCTTGGTACCAACTATGGTACCGGAGGCCAGAGAGGTCATCTCAAAAAACACCACCCTATCCAGTGGTATACGCACCTAAGTAAGATCGAGGAAGCCCAACAAAGTAGAACTGATCCAAATGTATCCATTCACATTGCATCTGATGCTGACGAGGGGCTGATTGTGCAGGGGGAAAGTCAAGAATCGAGCGACATTTTTTCTGGTACACCCAGTACCCCTGGCAGCAGCACTGCAGTGGTAGCGCCCACACCCTCTACCCTTGCAAGATGTATGAGGCACACTAAGAGTCTGGGAGAGACACCAATGCGAAAAACTGCATCACTGGGCCTAACTGGTTTGAAGACGTCATCATCATCATCACGTAAAATGATCCAGCCCACCATTCGCGGAATGTTGTGGTCGGAGGCGCCATTTGAACGCGACCACCCAACAGTAGGTCTGTATAACGCAAAGCTGGCTAAAATGCTAGCGCTGGACCTTCTCCCTTTTTTTCTTTCGTGGAAGGGGTGGGGTTTCTAGAATTAGTGGCAACAGTCTGCCCTAAATGGAAGGTTACTAGCCGGTCCTATTTTGCCAGAGTTGCGGTTCCAGCACTACATCAAGATGTGCTGGGGTGATTGGGGCAGCTTTGCAGAAGAGTGCTGTTCACACTATCCACTTGACACAGACATGTGGACTAGTTGCCAAGCCCTTGATTACATGTGCATCACTGTACACTGGGTCTCTTTTGCAGGGTCTTTTGCAGGGGTTAGAGACAAGTCAAGTGCAGTTGTTGACCTGGACACAGTTTTTCAAGCTACTCGGAAACATGCAACATTAGCCATGTTTGCCATGGAGAAAACTCATACTGCAAAAAACATTTTGGAGGAGTTTAACAGTAAGGTCTCTGAATGGCTGCAACCAAGAAATCGCATAGTTAGTTATGTTTCCATGGATAATGGCAGTAATATAGTTAAGGCCATGCAGCAAGGTGACTATTTCATAGTTCCGTGTTTGGCGCACTGTATAAACCTGGTTGTGCAAGATTTCTTGAAAACTGAAAACACAGTCAGGAAGTTACTGACCACCTGCCGAAGAATCTGCACACATTTCAGCCATTCTTTTAAGGTCCGGAAGGAGCTGAGGAGCATTCAACATGAACGTAAAGTGCCAGTCAAAGGACTCATCCAGGAGGTGGCAACACGTTGGAACTCAACCTTTTACATGCTTGAGCGTCTGTCTGAGCAGTGCATGGTAATCAATGAGTATGCCTTTCAACTAGGTTCTACTATAAAAGACATGAGGCTAGAGTTGGAGGAATGGAAGCTAGTCAAAAGCCTGACAGACATGCTTTGTCCTTTTGAGGTCTTCACGCGGAAAGTCAGCAGGGAGGACTGTTCTTTGGGCAAAGCTATCCCATTGTTGGTCATGCTAGACCACCAACTAAAGGCGGTGTCTTCAACGTTCAGAGATGATGTTGTTGAAAAGCAAGACGCATATCTGTTGGCGGAGAGGTTATTAAGCCGCCTACTTGCCAATGAAAGGCTTAAAAACATACATACAGAACAACATTACATTTGTGCCACTATTCTGGATCCACTGTACAAAAAGGCAGTGGCCAGCAAAGCATTCATTCCTTTTGATGAAGCAGATGTTTCAAAGTACAAACATTGGCGGTTTGAAAAAGATCGACAGAAAATTCAAGGAGCCAGTAGAAGTCCAATTGAATCAGCAGGCCATCCAGCGTCAAGTTCCACTTCTGAATCTGTGGGCGAAGGGAGTCACTTTCCCTCACAGCCGTTAACGACACCAGCAGCAACCGTATCATCATCCTTACCTGCACCAGGCCCAGCCATAATATTGTCGGAAGCGGATTGGCTAACTCATCAAGGGTTTGCTCGTTCCAGTGCTGCAAAGGCCACAGATGGTACGCAAAGTGGAGCAACCGTGGAGAACCTTGAGTCGATGGTGCAGGCCTATCTGGATGACCCAACAGAGGTCTTTGTTAATAAGAACCCATTGCTGTATTGGTACAGGAAAATGGCTCTATTGCAACTGATCACCAACCTGACTCTAAATTATTTGTCTTGCCCACTCGCAAATGTGTCTTCTGAACATGTTTTCAGTGCTCCTGGTGCCATTGTAACTTCAAAAAGGAACCGCCTCTTGGCCAAAAATGTGGAGAGGTTAACACTGATCAAGATGAATCAGCACTTCATACCACCAGATTACAAAGTACGTGAATGCACGCAGGAAGAAGAGGACACCAACTTAGGTGACGGAAGTTCTTCTCTGTTACCTGACCTACTCCATCTCATGGAGTTTGAGGACGAGCTCTACTTCCCTGACATGAGCCCTGAAAATGACTTCCTTTTTTTCGTCCTTATTCACTTTTATTCCTGTGTGTCTTTCTTTGTTTTGCAACTTTTACCACAACAAAACTCTAATCACCTAATCACAATAAGTCCATCAGCAGCACTGTCTTCATCTCATATTCCTTATTGATTTGAAGGTGCCGCAGTCTGCATTCCTGAGGTTCACAAGTTCACAACTCAATCATGCTCCTTTATACTCCTCCTCCAGACTCCCCCTATCGATATCCCTCAAGGCAGATGGATGGATTATGGTGAGCCCTCTCAAGTGGGACTGAAATTACTGACTGACTACATGCTTGCTGATTGCTGACAGAGTTACTTCTGATATTGACAGGAGAGGCTGCCAAAAAGTAGTACAGGTAATGAATAATTGAGAAGATGGCATGCAGTGGACAGCAATGTTCTGATGAAACCAATTGCTGTGTGTTTTTTGTGCATGAAATGATTCATATGTCTTGTTTTAGTTATTATTTAATCTTTTACACAGTAATTGTAACTCATGACAACAACTCTGTTTTTTTACCTTGTTTAATTCAAATTGTACTTCAAATTCAGGGGCCACTATATTGCATTTCAAAATATGCAAAATGTCCTTGGAGCGGACTCACTTGCCAATATACAATGATGATTGATTAAATAATATATATTTTTTCTTTACAGTCACTCACTGGGATGGATGGATCATCAGCGTTGGTTTACTGAAGAACTATGGCCAATTCCTGAGTGGCAAACAGGTAAACCAGTCTACAACAACTACTACAGCAGAACTACATGTCTGTCTATTCGTGGTATGTAGTGATCGAGGGCGAGGCAGTGTACTGTTGTTGTTATGCCAGGCAGAATCCACTCCAGACAGCAGTTCATGTAAAATTGGGGCTATATGGTTTGCTGCATACAATTAGAAATGCTTTGTCTGTCTGACAAAGAGCCTAGGTATGCTACATCAGGTTGCTTCACTCAGTGGTGCTTGCCTTGACACTCTGCATGGCACTGCCTCAAGCTTGGGCCAAACATCCGTTATGTTTGCAAAATTTGCTGTTTTTCGGTATTTCGCAAATCTCGCAAAATTACCGAAAAATTGCAAATTCTTGAGCGGAACGGATTTTTGGCCCATGCTTGTGGCAGGGCCATGCAGACGGTCAAGGCAGGCACCACTGAGTGAAGCATCCTCCTGATGTAGCATACCTAGGCTCTTTGACACAGACAGACAAAGCATATCTAGGGTTTAGGGTTCAGTGCGATTTACTAGGGTTTTTGGGTTTAAGTTGGTATGGTTCACGCTGAATCTAGGGCTCGGTGCCCGATGCAGGCTCGTTCCTAATGATGTTGGCAAGGTTTTAGGGGGGTTTGGTGTTCTTTGGTCTAGAATTAGCAGAATTTTGGACTTTTTGGGTGTTTTGTGGGTGTGTGTGTGTTTGGGTGAAAACTAAGTGAAAACTAGTCGTAGACCTTCTTCTTCTTCTTCTTCTTCTTCTTCTTCTTCAAAGAGCGCAGTGGTTCAATTTCGTTCTGCCTTGCTGAGATTCTTGTGAATCGCTGGAGCAAGTGACTGTCCAGGTAAGTTTAAAGAGGATCGACGTAATGGAATTGCTGACAACAGCAATGTTTTGTGAACAGTGCAATTTGCCATGTTTTGAAAATAGCAGTATTGCATGATTTTGGGGGGCTGTTTTAGGGTGTTCTAGATTTGTGGGGGAGGGTCTGGGGGTCTGGGAGCACTGCTGGGAGAGCATAATTTTGATTGCAAGTGATTTGAAGAAAATCCATGGTGGGCAAGAGGAGTTAGGGCCTAGCTGCAGAGCGTGTTTGGACCGATGTTGACTGGTTGGCTGAAAATTTTCTAAGTATGAGTTTTTGCATTTTTGCTTTTTGCCTGTTTAGGGGTGTTCTGCTTTTTTGTGGGTGGCTGCAGGTGTCTGGGGGCATAGCTCGGAAGGTCTATTATCGGAATCAAGTGTTTTGGACCAAATTCATGGTGAAAAAGTTTTGCCGTTTTTGCTCACTTGCCTGTTTTTGGGGTGCTGGTTGGGGGGCTTCTAGGTTATTGGGGGTGGGTTTTGGGGTCTGGGAGTACTGCTGGTACAGTCTAATTTTGATTGCATTTGTTTTTCAGAAAATCCATGGTGGGAAAGGGGAGTTAGGGCCTAGCTGCAGAGCGTATTTGGACTGAATTTAAGGTAGGCCCATATTTGCTTTTTGCCTGTTTAGGGGTGTTCTGCTTTTTGTGGGTGGATGCAGGGGTCTGGTGGCATTGGTAGGAAGGTCTAATACCGGATAAAAGTGTTTTGGCTAAAATCCATGGTGGAAAAGTTTTTCACTTTCCAGAGTTTTCGCTCACTTTGGTGTTTTCGGGGGCCTGCTTGAAGGGGTTCCTGGTATTTGGGGGGTTTGGGGGGTCTTGGAGCAGCGCTGGGTATGGATTGTTTTGATTGCAAGTGGTTTGGAGAAAATCCATGGTGGCAAAGGGGAGTTAGGGCCTAGCTGCAGAGCGTGCACGCAGTGATTTTGGAACTAGGGCTAAATATTTCTAAGTCCCTGTGTTTGTATTTGTGCTTTTTGCCTGTTTGGGGGTGTTAAACTTGTTTCCGCCTGGGTTGACGGCTCTGGGGGCATTGCTGTGAAGGTCTAATACCGGATAAAAGTGTTTTGGATAAAATCCATGGTGAAAAAGTTTTTTACTTTTCAGAGTTTTCGCTCACTTTCGTGTTTTCGAGGGCCTGCTTGGGGGGGTTCCTGTTGTTTGGAGGGGGTTGGGGGGTCTTGGAGCAACGCTGGGTATGGATAGTTTTGATTTCAAGTGGTTTGGAGAAAATCCATGGTGGCAAAGGGGAGTTAGGGCCTAGCTGCAGAGCGCCCACGGAGTGATTTTGGAACTAGGGCTAAATATTTCTAAGTCCCCGTTTTTGTATTTTTGTGTTTTGCCTGTTTGGGGCCTAGCTGCAGAGCGCGCACGGAGTGATGTGGGATTGAGGGCTAAATCATTCTAAGTCTCACTTTTTGCGGTTTAGCTTTTTGGCTGTTTGGGGGGTGTTAAACTTGTTTCCGCCTGGGTTGACGGGTCTGGGGGCATTGCTGTGACGGTCTAATACCGGATAAAAGTGTTTTGGAGAAAATCCATGGTGGAAAAGTTTTTCACTTTCCAGAGTTTGCGCTCACTTGCGTGTATTCGGGAGCCTGCTTGGGTGTGTTCCTGGTGTTTGGGGGGGGGGGGGGGGGGGTCTTGGAGCAACGCTGGGTATGGATACTTTTGATTGCAAGTGGTTTGGAGAAAATCCATGGTGGCAAAGGGGAGTTAGGGCCTAGCTGAAGAAAGCGTTTGACACTATTTTTAACTTAGGGCTCGTTAGGGTTAGCAGTATTGCATGTGTTTGGGGGTGTTCGAGATTTTGGCAACTGGGTTCTGGGGTCTGCTCGTGGAGCACTTGTCGAGAAATGTCTAATTTTGGTTGCAAGTGGTTTGAAGAAAATCCATGGTGGGAAAGGGGGGATTTGCGCCTACTTTACTTTTAAAAATACGTTTTGTCACCATTTTCCACTAGGCCTCAGACAGGTAGCAGTATCGCACGTTTTTTGGCGTCTGATTGGGGGTATTCTACATTTTAGCGTCTGGGTTTAAGGGTCTTGGAGCACTGCTGGGAAGGTCTAATTTTGTTCTAAAATCGTAGTTTACAGTACACCTAGCTTGAGGAGAAAGATCCGCAAAATTCGTCCATACTTATTTATCTTTCAAAAGGAGACTCAGAGTACGTCCTTTCGAAACTATTGAACTGTCGATTCTGAAACTGAAAGTGTGACTTTTTGCACTACACAGCGCACGTACCTTATATTTATTTCTCAGTGGTGTTTTAATATCACTTCCTGTTTTTCCATCAACATTTAGGGCGGCTTTCACCCTGTGCAATGGAAAAAGTCAGGCTTCACATTAGCGAGCCGCAATTTAGCATCGGCCAGGCAGGCAGTCGACAGGGTGTCTTCTGGTCACCAACATTGATCGACGAAGCGTCAGATGGAACGGAGGAGTACCGCAAATAAGAGGAATGGCTGGATGCATGCAACTTCCCAAATTCAACAGGACAAGTACAACAACATACAGTAACAGTATCCATTATTTTCTACTAATCTTTTAAGTAATGTTATTGCTGTGAACTTCTATGAGTGTGACTCTGCATTTCTTTGCTCTCTGCTTCTAAATTTGCTATGTTTGTGCTATGTTTAACAGTAATTTAATGTTCTAAGTGTTTATTCTATCTGAGGGCAGAGAGGCAAGTGAAATTGCGTAATGACTGCAGCCCTGTACTGTCAACTTGTTTCTTCGTAGTTACTAGTAAGTTGCAGTAAGTAGTAGTACTACTTTGCAGTAACCTAACCATCCATTTAGTAAACAACTTCTGGCATGCAGTAGTGCACTTCCTTTATGTCCCTTTAAAGATTTATCAATATCTTCAAATCCAAAGATTTGTTTCTCTTCATTTGTTCTTTGACTGTCCATGCTGTGTTTTTTTCCTCTCTACCAAACTTTCCCAAAACCCCCCATTCCCATCCAATTTTCAAACCCTAACCCTCTTCCCCTGGGCTGTGTGGTATTTCATTGCGGTGTGACTGACAGCAACAATAAATTCCACACACTTGCTGGGGAGGATAAGGTCAAAGCAACCAAAATCATTACATTAAGAAGTTCATGTGCGCCATCGTGGATTGATAAGAACATCCTCCTCCTACACGACGGTAACAATCAAATGCTTAATGATTATGTTACGTTGATGACGTGTCCTTTGCCTTAATTTCTTATAGCAGTCAAACTCCACGCAACTACTACTTATATTTACATTAATTTAGCACTGCTTAGGCTACAGTTTAGGGCACTGTTCTCTACCGTACTATCTATTGTACTGTTTCTAATGCTATGCTCAGGCCACTCAATGTTTCATTTCCTTTTTTTCATATGGTGATACTGCCAGTGTGTACCACTACTGCTGCCAGCACAACAATGTCGAGCATTCAAGTCAACAGCCAACCTTAATCACCATTTGCAATGCAGGCAGCCCTGGGGCTACCCCGATTCTCAAACACAAATCACAGGTAAGATAAGCATATTGGAGAGGTAGAAGAATAATGGGCTAGGACTAAGTTGGGAGGAGAGCAGAGACTGACAGTACCACTAGTAAAGTACAGTAGTAGGGCTACTGAATTGACTAACTCGGTTACTTGCATTTTGGTAAATTTCAGGACTAGATGTTTCATTCATGCTGGTAAGTTTGAAGAAACCAAACATCCGTTAACCACCGCCAACCCCCACACAAAATAATATGAGCGCGTATACTGTGTTTTGGTATGAAAAATATAATTATTAAGAAATAGATATTATTGATGTTATTGTCACAAAAATAAAATAAATTACCCCAACTCACCCCCCTCACTAACCAAACCAATGTCCAAAAATCCAAAAGTCCCCTTTCCCAAAAATCCGATTCCCCCCCCCAACAGTCTTTAAAAAAGGGGCAAGGGACAGTCACTTCCTCTGGTGGCGTAGTGTGGACAGCTGGTGCTGCACGTCCCGCAGCTCTTTGCGGAGGTCCCGGAGCTGGCGCTGATGTTTTTCACCCAACCGCTCCAGGTATTCCACTCTTTTACGGAGCCGGCGCTGACGTACCATCCAGGATCTGGGGGTGGGGGGGGACAGCTGATTTTGTTGCTGCTGTGCAGCAGTGGCGGGAGGTTGTCGGGCCACGGCTCCGTTTGGCTGGAGGCTTCTGGCTGGTGGACCCGGGGGCAGTGGAGGAGGATGTACTGGTTGATGTGTCCTCATGCTCCTGAGCCCACAACCGCCGATACTCGGCACAAATAGCCTCCAGGACAGCCATCTCCTTGCTGGTGAGCTTTTTTGGAGTAGCATCTATGGAGAAAGAAAGAAAAATACTGTAGCCAATAGTCTTTAACATAAAGTCAAAATAATTAAATGGAAAGTTGACACTCAGTAACACCAGCAAGTAGCAAACACGGTATAACATTTTGGCATGTATCTTTCCGCCGTCTTTGTAAGCCTGTGACATTACTGGGAGTTGCAGGAATTCCACTAGCAGCACTATGGGTGGACTCACTACTACATACATAGTCAGAGAGTACTAAAAAAGGCCTTTTTTAATCTTTTTTCTCTTGTTTTGCAAAAGAAATTACTGGTACGTGAACTTGTGGTAGCCGCCATAATGGCAGCTCACTCAGCTTTCACCCAAGAAATACAGCCACATGCCATGATCATGCAGACTCGCAGTACTTTAAGCAGTACATGCAGGTGGGGATAGGAATGTACTTTTTTTTAGGGGTGGCACTGCCACTGGCCATACTTCATCCACTCAGCGTCTGCTCTACTACATCATAGACCTCTGCTATCGATGAGGCTAAAGAAGATAACATCCAGGCTTCCAAAGTACGTCTATGAACTTTTAACTTTAAATAGCTTTATTCGATTTTGGACAAAACCATAAAAGCACAGATTGCATAACAGTACATTTGATATCATATTAAAAAGGATTAACATTTTTTTAAAAAGAAAACTTTCATTATCACAGTGGTTAAAAGTTTTGTGCAAATTGTGGTACTTCAGGACAAAAGATAGTAAGTTAAAATATATATTACAATTTACATGGTCTTTCTCAAGGCTATCAGGGTCTTCAAATATGATGCCACTGCTTTAATCTCAAAAACAGTCTCCAGGAGTTTTAACTTACAGTAGGCAGCTGTACATTCCCTGATACCCCATTTAATAAATATTGGCTTTAAAAACTGTTTCCTTTGTGCCAAGTAAAATCTGCAAAAAAGTATAGAGTGGATATTTGATTGGTCCGAAGACCCGTCACAGGGACATTTTATCAGCTGTTTGGACCAATTGTTGCAGTTAGAGAACGTTATCATACGAAAAAATATGTCAGCACGAAATCGAGTCAATAACAGTCTAGCAAAGGGACTACACTCAAAGATTAAGTATGATTTTATTTCACTATGCAAAAGAAGTGCTTTGTTTGTCCAATAAGTGAATTTCTCTTTTTCAACCATCCACCTTTTATTGTGCAAATATTCTAGTATAGTCTTCTTAAGAGTGCGCTTTGAGATGGATTCCAGACATGAGGGATTTTACAAAATATTCTTTGTGACCAATGTTGATTGGCCATCTTTCTAACGTAGGAGTTCAAAAAGGGGTGAGCCCTCAAAACTTGTGGACCTGGGTCAATATGTAAGTACAGAAAGGAAGTGATCCGAGTTCAATTAGAAGTAGGTTAGCAATTATTTTGTATTAGTGTGTATTTAAGAAACACCACATTTTATAGTTCACCTTAAATACGCTTGACGTAATAAGAGTAGGTATGCAGTATTAAGAAATCAATTGTATTTATTCCACATACAAGATTATTCGTTGTACCTCTAACTGCATGTATTTACTTCAAGGTCAACTGTAATCCATCAATATAATTATAAAATCATTGCATTGTAGGTGCTCTCAGTGCAAAGAAAAGGGAAGTGAAGGGTTTGTGAGGGACAGGGTAAAGATGGTGTGACAATGTTGCATTACATTCAAATCATAACGCCTTTACAATTAAAGTAATAACAATGTTCCCACAATACATCACACATAGGTAAGATTCAATCTTTCTTTTTTTCTATGGTGTGTAGAATTTAGGCGTAGTCTGCGTTTCGACCCCGTAAACGTAACAGGGTTAATTATCCCTCATGTTGGGGTCTTCATCAGGACAGGAGAGAGAGCCTGGAAAACATAGCATTAACTGGTATTAGTGGTCTATGTGGTGGATAGACTCTTCAATGTAGGCTGTTTTTGGAGATTACCTACATAGAAAGTAGCGGACGGTGATTCTCGCGTCACGTCAAGGGCCTGGTAGCGCTCCTAATCGTTTCTGAAATATATTATAATGAGGGAGGTTTTGAGCGGGAATGCTGAACAACTCATAGTACCAACTGGCAGGTGAGTGAGACTTAATGTTTTACACTTACTTCAAATTGTCATCTTATAATGTAGTGAAGGTCATTGTAAGTTTCTCAAATATGTTTCTTTATCGTGCGCCATACATCATTCTGAAATGGGGCATGAGACAGATGTTGGTCACAAACGTTAAATCCGACTCGTTTAAACCATTTAAAACTAAAGGTTTGTATTCTGTGCCTGAGTAATTAGTCAAAAACTGGTGGAAATCTATTGGAAATCTATTACCACCGCCGTATTATTAAAACACTTATTTGCATTCTAAGCAGTAACACAGCATTCCTCTCTGGTTACCACTATTGGGTCTGTCATTGCCGTTACTGTGCTTATTATAATTTATTAAGGCCTGCGGTAACAGTAATTATCACCGCCAGGTCGGCACAATTAATACAATCATGCTGGTTCTACGGGTCTTCATAATCCTTAAGGTTAAGAGTTAAGTAATGGACACTATGTTAGGCTTGCATACCTTGATTAGAATTGTAGCGGAGTGCTCGCGTCGCGTCCTTCGAGGTTGTGGAGAAGCGATCCTCGCGGTGCTGCCGCTAGATGCTGGATGCGGGAGGGCTCGTCACAAGCAGCCTATCGGAGGCTGCCATGTGTGTGTGCCGTGACGGGGCCCGGGGGACTGTCTGAAAAGAACTTCACTCGTATTAAGGTTAAGGGGATGTGCCCACATGGACTGATATGTTTGTGTTGTTCCCTCATGTGGATTTTTTATCGCGTGTAGGATACTATAAACCAAGGCTCCGAAGGTGGGGCAGCACTTGTTAGCACCCGATTGTGAGTGCTTGATACGGAGTTACGATAGTTGTTCTCAGTATGTACATGACGGAGAATTACCCCACATTAACACTATTGTTACATTTATATTTAGAATGATCTCGTTAACAACCATATACATATACATGATCTGAAGGCTTGTGATGCTCATAACATTATGGGTCTAACAATTCTATCAACATTGTCCACTATGTGAACATAGTGCTCCATCTCATAAGGTCTAACGATTATATCAACCATGTCCAATCTGCATTTTATAAACATGTTACTGCACATCGTCTGACGGCAGTTATTTACAGACATCACAGAAATCTGTCACATTATAACAGTTTATAACAGTTTACAACATGTTTATAGTCAAGATAATCTTGTCGCCAGCCCATGTTGTACTTATAATTTCAGTGCTTAGGAGCCTACGCCTGGCAGCGCCAGTGGGGCCTGATTAAATATTGTGCGCCATTCATCTGGGATGGAGGGTGTTACCTTACAGCTGAGATATATTACTGTAGTGTATTGTCTTTCTGGGTAAAAGATGGTACCTTACAACTAACATATATTAATAATGTGTAGTATCTGTCTGGGTAAAGTATGGGCATGTACCGTGATTACTCTGGATCCAGTCCTGCCATCTGTGCGAAGTTTGCATCAAGTTCATTTAGACCTCTATTTATGGTGTTAAACTTATGCATCCATTTGCATTCTCTGATGTTTAAGATGGAATTAAGATTGCCCCCTCGTGGTCCCAGAGTGATCTTTTCCAATACCACCCACTTCATGGATTCGGGGGTATGGGTCTTTTCTATGTAGTGTTCCACCATAGGTGCTCCTGTAGTCTGGCATCGAATTCTACTACAATGTTGGAAAATTCTATTCTTGATCTTCTGTTTGGTTTGCCTTATGTACATAAGGTCACATGGGCAGATGATTGCATATATAACTCCACTTGAGTTACAATTTGAGAAAGCTTTGAGGTCTACAGTTAAATTGTTGTTGATAACTTGTTTAGTCTCCCAACACGTCGGACAAGCTTTGCATGTAGTGCAACGGAAGTGGCCTACCACTTCCGGTAGATTCCAGAGTCTATGTATAGTTGGTGCCTGAGGTGTATCCAACAGGGAGAGAACAATGTGGTCTCTTATGCTTATTGCCTTCTTAAAGGCATGCATTGGTGGTTCTGGACTTTCAACAATCTCAGCTACTAAGCCCCAGTGTTTGTTTATTATTCTCGTTATTTCGTTGCTTTTGTTGCAGTACGTTGTGACACATATCATTCGTTCCTTTGGTAGCTGGCGTTCTTTTGGTGTCAGTAAGGTGGTTCTGTCTTGAAACCAGGCTCTTTTCCTAGATCTGTTCACCAATCTTCTGGGGTATCCCCTTTCAATCAAGCGGAGGATTAGGTCATCAGATTCTCTGAAGTAGTCTTCCTTAAGAGAGCAATTTCTCCTTATGCGGAGAAATTGCCCAAAGGGTAGATTGTCCCTTAATCCTCTAGTGTGATGGCTTGTATATCTCAGCAACGTGTTCCTTTCTGCTGGTTTTCGGTACAACGTGGTGTATAGTTTTTCTTCATTTTCTTTGATGGTGATGTCAAGGAAATCAATTGAGTCTCTGCTCTTATGTATGGTGAATTTTATGTCATCCGACTGGTTATTAAGCCATTCAAAGAAAACGTCCAGATCGGCCTTGTCGCCAGTCCAGATCATGAAGACGTCATCTATGTATCTATTCCAGACCGAGATATTTGAATGGTATGGGTTATGCTGTGACAGGATACATTGTTGTTCGTACTCAGACATGAACAAAATGGCCAAATCCGGGGCGAAAGCCGCGCCCATGGCTACTCCTTTGCTCTGAATGTAGAACTTGTTTTGGAAAAAGAAAAAGTTCCTTGTCATGGCGATTTCCAACAGGTCGATGATGAACTCTGTAGGGACACCATCCGTTTGTTCCCTGGTTTGTAAAGCTCTTCTAATGGACGCCAAGGCAGGACTTTGCGGAATGCTGGTATAAAGAGAGACGATGTCCATCGTAACCAAGAGCTGACTCTCTTTATTGAAGGTTGTTTGGTCTACCAGGTTGATCACTTGCATTGTGTCCCTCACGTATGTAGGTGTAATGATCGCTAGTGGTTTCAGGAACCCATCCACATATTTACATAGCGGTTCAAGGAGGGACCCACATCCTGATAAAATCGGACGGCCTGGTGGCTTGTCAGGGTTTTTATGTATCTTGGGTAGTGCGTACATCGTTGGAATTCTGGGTTGGTCAACGTTCAAATACTCAAATTCCTTTTTCGAGAGGAAACCGATTTCAAGTGCTTTTTTGGTGATGGTTATGATCTCCTTTCTAATCTCCTTTGTGGGGTCCAGTGGTATAGGCCTGTAGCTTATTCCATCTGTTAATTGTGATAGAATCTCGGCCTTATAGTCTTCTACATCCAGCATCACAATGGAACCCCCTTTATCGGCCGGTTTGATCACGACCGCTTTATTGTCCCTTAAAGTATCTAGCGCTTTCCTTTCTCCGGATGTGATGTTATACTTCACATATGATCTTTTTCCACATGTCTTGAGGACATCTCGCATCACCACACTCTCGTAGGTTAGAATCCTGTGAGATACAGATGCCATACTTGGCATGAAAGTCGAAGGAGGTCTGAAGTTGGTGAATGCTGTCATGGTCGTCGTCGGTCGGTTCCTGAAAAAGTTTTTTAATCGTAGCTTGCGAAAGAAACGTGACGTAGCCAATTAATGTTTTGTGCTCTATCTAGCTTCAGACAATCTAAAATCACCTCCCTATTAAGTAGTGTTTCCAGGGTTGTCCAAATCTTGTGCCATAGATGAAGGGGGCTTGATTTAATTGTGTCCTCTATATAGGGGATCCCCCATTCTCTATGGCTTAAAAAGATAGACAGGGATTTGGGTGTAGCGAGGAGATAGCGTATGAAGTTGTTTTCAGTCAATTGTAGTTGGTCAGTTTTAATAAAACCCCAAATCCCTGCACCATAGGTGCCTGTGGAGATTAATTTTGCCTTATATAATTGTATAAGTTCCTTTAGCGGGCGGCCCCCTAATTTTCTTTAAAAAAATTTCAGTGATCCACTGGCTCTACTAAATGCCAGATTTCTTGCATAGACCGCCTTTACCCAGTTTCCCTTGCTATCAAAATTTACTCCCAGATAACAGAAGTTGGTTGTCTTTTCTATCTTTTTCTGATTCAGAAAAATTGCCTTACAGGGTTTCCGGGAGGCACCACCTCTCATGGAATATGTCTTTGAGACATTGATGGTAAGTCCACGTGTATTCATGTATTCTGAGAATTCCACCAGGGCCCTCTGCATGCCGATAGAAGTGCGAGATAATATTGCAGCATCATCTGCATATAAGAGGATTGGGGTGGCAGACCCCCCCACTACTGGGTAATCATACTGAAAACTTTTCAGATGCTCCGCCACACTATTTATATATAATATAAAAAGAAAGGGTGCAAGGATGCACCCTTGTCTAACTCCCCTGTTAATACTGAACCTATCTGAACCTGCCCCATCTCTCCCGTACCTGACTCTCACCCCTGCATTTCGGTACAGCTCCTTGATAAACTGTATAATCTGATTATCTATTCCTATACTCTGCAGTGTATCCCATAGCATGATCTGGTCGACACAATCGAAAGCAGAGCTCAGGTCTACGAATGTTACATGTAGACTTTCAATCTTTGCCTGTGTGTACTTGGCAATTAAGAGTGACAAGTTAAGGCTCTGCTCTATTGTGCCCTTCCCTGGACGGAAACCATACTGAAGAGAGGTTATAACATTGTTATCCTCAGCCCAGCCCTTAATCCTATTTAATATGATCCTGCCTGCTACCTTCATCAAGGCGTCCAAAAGTGATATTGGTCGGTAGCAGGCAGGATCATTCCTATTTCCCTTTTTAAAAATTGGCACCACTATTGCCTCTGGCCATGTAGAAATAAAGCCTACAGCATTAATACTATTTAAAACATTAGTTAAAAGGGGTAACCACAGATTTATCTCGCTTTTATAAATATCGATGGAAACACCATCAGGTCTAGGTGCCTTCCCTGATGCACTATCATTGATGGCCCTTAGTACCTCTTTGTGATCAAAATAAATTCCCAACGGAAACTGGTCGGGAGGCTCCTGAAGTGTATTAGGCTCAGTACTGTCCCCCACATTATGTTTATTATAAAGATTTGAGAAATGTTCCACCCATATGTCTCCTGGTACTGCTATGTCTATTATATCAGTATCTCTGTCCTGAAAGAAAGGGGCATTGACTGCCTTCCAAAAGACGATATTATCATTTTTCAGGCAGGCTGCATGTAGACTATCCCAAAGATCTCGCTTCAATTCTCGCCTCCTAGCTACTAGGGCGTGTCGGTAGAGCTTCCGCGTCTCTCTAATCCGATCCAAAGATCTTGGGGTATCGTGCAGGGTGGATATTAAGTTGGCATGTGTTCTAGAGCATTCTTTATTAAACCAGCCCTTTCCCTTATGAGAATGTTTTTTATATGGTCTTAATAATAAATTCTTTATCTCCCTAGTAATTACGGTAAAGGAGGCTAAGATTTGTTGTGGGTCATCAGGCTCAGACAAACAGATAGACAAGTCGTCTGAAACTCTGGGATCCAAATTATTTAAGAATCTTTCGGGCTCTACACTCTCCCATTTGATGGTATATCCGTTTCTCCTCCCCATAGCTATTGGTGTTAAATACTCCTCTTTATTACTTAGGGGCTTTCCTATTACTTGCAATTCAAAGGAGATGGGGTAATGACCCCCAAAGCGAAGATTTTAGTTTTTCAAAAGACAGGGCTAACCATCGGTATCTGAGAGATAGGAGAGCGAAATCTATTATCGAGTTTATGCCCCTTCCATTGAATATTGGTTCAAAGGCCTTCCTTGCCAAACAGATTTCATTTAAAAAAACCAGGTCAAACTCGAAGATTATTGCATTTTATTGGTCTCCTATACCAGAGTGGCCAAAATGGCTTGATTCTTCTATGCAGTCTCCCTTTAAGGGACAAATCGTTGCCAGCACAGGTAGAGCAATTAAAATCCCCTATCCAGAGGAGTGCCAAATCTCCTGTTCCAATTTTTTCTAGGTCCTCCAAGTGTTTCCTGAGACTGGAAAAAATACTCTCCCATAGTGTAAAATGGGAAATGTTATAAAAAATAATTATAGCAAGCTTTTTTACTCCCGGCCAGCTAACCAATAATACTTGGAAAAATGCAGCTGCAATTGATCTAATGATTTTAATGCCAGACATATTTGAAATGTAAATACATAGGCCGCCCTTGTTTCTGCCTCTGATGCTTGGCGTCACGGGGTGTTAAAAGTTTGGTAGCCTGTTAAATGTATTTCACTAGTCAACCATGTGTCCTAGAAACATAAAATACTATATTTGTCTATAATTTTTAACCATTCAGGGACATTCGCTTTACTCTTCAATCCTGCCAGGTTCCATGACAATACAAGTTGGCCCTTTTGGGGCTTCTTTCCATATTCATTCTTCACCTCACCTCCTACCCCATGTGTTACTATCTGAGCTTCCTCATCCTTACTTAATCCCTCTTCTTGTATAGTCCTAGGGGTGTCATAAACAGTGTTCTGGTTAACCTCTCTGACATGTGGAAGTCAATCGACCCCCTCCATTCCCATAAGTGGGGTAAATCAATTCATGATTGGTAAGTTAAAAGCAGGGAACATCCCTGATCTGCCTAGTCAATTATCTCTCCTTGGCGGGTTTCCTACTAAGGCTCTTGGATAGAAATAGCTTAGTTCTCTAACAGCTATGATTCCCTCATACCCTCCTGAATACCAATCTTTTATAAAAGTCACTGCCCTATGGTCCCTAAAGTTTATGATGACTACATCTCCTGAGACCGTTTTAGGTCTTCTTCCCAGCCATCCCAACCGTCTGACATGCAAGATTTCTCCATTTAGGTTAGCGGGCAATGGTCTATTCTCTCCTAACCAATGGGTAATCCTATTCTTCAGTGTCTGATGGCTTTCAAACCTCCCTTCAGGTAGTTCTTGGACCCCTGTTAACACGATGACATAGGGTTCAGCCTCCGGTGGCAGATCTACTTGCCTATGGCGACCCGTTGTCAATTTTGTATCAGGGCGAGAAGTACTAACCTTATAAGCGGGCTCTGGTTGGCCATTCCTAACTTTTTTTCCTGTGCTACTATTAACAGAAATAGGCATTTCCATAGTTTTTCCTTGGGCTATTTACCTAGGCCGTAGGCTGTATGGCAATTGAATCTGTGCAGACAGATTAGTCATTATTGCTGGTTTTATCATTTTGACTGCTAGGTTAGGAACAATGGGAGGGTCTACCTTAGTCGGCAGCTCTTTGATTAGCTTAGAGTGAGAGTTCCCCATGACTGTGAGAGTACACAGCTGTTCCCCTATCCGCTTAAGTCTTTCAATTACTGGTAACACTAGGGACCTACTATTTTCTCTATATCACTTAGTTGGATATGTTGTGATGTTATTCTCAATTGGTGTTTGTCAACATTAGGTGTATTGGAGCTATCGGGTTTTGCCGGATTTATGATAGTCTTCTGTGTCTTGGCTCGATTCTCCTTTTGCTTGTTTGGTCCCCTTTTTCTTTTTGTAGCAATGTTCCGCCCTAACGTGTTTGTAATAGTAGTCCTGTTGTTGGGCTGATTACCTGTTGTTATTCGCGGTGGTTCTACTTGGGCTAGTTGTAGGTCTACATCCCTAGTGTTATCAAGGTTAATGTCAATATGCTGGGAGCCCTCCTGGCTAATTAACCAGACTGGTAGGTCTTGCAACTGTGATGGAATTCCAATTTCTTCAATGTGCCCTGTTGTCCTATCCACCTGTATTGGGGTCTGAGATAACTGTATAGCCCCTAATGAAGAGTGTTTAGTCAACCATTCAGCTGATATATGCCGCTCCGTCAATTCGATTTCCTTTTCTATGGCAGAAGTTGCCCTGGTAATAAAGCCATCCAGAGGCCCTATCAGTGAGGGAACAGCCAATGATTTTCTTCCTACACTGGAAGCGGAAGACATTCTTAACTTTTCTTAAGCAACAATGGTGATAGAGCAAAATAAGGTCTCTCGCTATAAGAGTCTTACTTCAAAAGTCCTGATGAAGGCAATCAAGAGGGGTGGCCCAGCCCAGCCTTGGTCGGCCCTGGATGGCCGTAGACGGCCCGCCCTTTGCCCGGGTTTTGCCCGGAGTCCCGCTCGCGTCCCGTTTCGCGAGGGTCCCGGCTGATTTTAAAACGACTCTGGGCGTGGACAGGGCGTTGGCAGCTTCCTGCCGCTAGGGCTGCTGGGACCTGTAGTCCCCCCACACAGCGGCCGCGCCAGATGTCAGGAGGCTTGCGGCGGCGGGGGGAGACCAGCCCTAGTGCAGGGAGCGAGGAGATTGGGCAAAGTGTCCCCGTGCACCTCCGATGTCAGGCAGGTAGGTTTCCCAGCAAGACCGGCCAGGGAGGGTGCAAGCAGCAGCAAAAGGCCGCAGGTTCTGGCGGCAGTGTAAAGGAGACCCCGTCTATGATTCTTCTTAATGTCTCAAATGTACCAAAATTTCTTTTTGTCAACAACCAACTAACACCCGTTTCATTATATTTTGGAAACCGCCGTCTTCTTATCTTGAATTGCATTCAACAAAACCATTTTTTACAGTCATAAATATTAAGACTAGCTCGTCCTTCGTTTCACCCTTCTTTAACTTTTCGTTCTTCACATCCCTAAATTACATCTGATGTGACTTGGCTTCACAATAAAAATTTACCAGCAGAGTTGAAGTGAAATGGAGGGGGCCATTGGTTACCCGAGAAGTACCGCCGCTAATGCTATTACAAGTCAAGGTTGACTGTCTTCTCCGTGATAGCTCAAAAAGTAGTTCTAAATTAGTAACTGTTCTTAACAGTACAGTCTACTTATACTAGTGTACTGTGTACTACTGTACAGTACATAATACACTCCTTTGCGAGCCTACTCAAAAACATTTCAATGAGTAAGGAGTATAATAACTTACCACCGTCCAACACCGCTGAGACTCCCCCCCCCAGCTCCTCCTGTTGGCGCTGCCGCATCCAGAGTGGACCCCTCCGCACTGCTGGCCCCCGGCACTGGTGGCACTGTGCCGCATCAGATGTTGTGACGTCTAGGAAAAACATGTCATATTTTCAGATGCCATACATAACCCCCTATTTTGTCTCTTAATGGAAGAAAATGTTACATAACAAATTTTTTTATTACTGGGATTGAAAAAAAGTAACGATTTTGAGGAGGAAGTGTTTACCTTTTATATGCTTATTCCATTAAAGGCTACACTTCTTCTTATGACAACTGATGAATATTTGCTTAACGTGCACCATTTTTCTCATTACAGAAAGAAGATTCCATTGCCCTTCTGCCAGACGATTCACCACCTACTAGTTAGTCATCACCAGCAGTACTTTAAGTACTTTAAAGAAGGTGGGGGCTCCCACACAGTTATTCTAATAATTTCATGTGTCTGTTAACTATTCTTAAGTTTGTGTCGTAGTAATTTCATTCATGGGAATGTTGTTTAAACTTTAATGTCATCTTCATCCATCACCATTGCTCGCTCCAAATACTACGCTATTAAAAATAAAGAAATAATGTTTTTATTTCTTAATTAAAAATGCAAATTTAAAACTAACAAACACTGTGTGGTTTTTG
This sequence comes from Lissotriton vulgaris, assembly GCF_964263255.1. Taxonomy (NCBI): domain Eukaryota; kingdom Metazoa; phylum Chordata; class Amphibia; order Caudata; family Salamandridae; genus Lissotriton; species Lissotriton vulgaris. The sequence goes on along the minus strand of NC_141687.1, from coordinate 1,243,602,424 downwards.
TTCACGAGTGAGTGAGCGGAAGGGTTTGAACTACTGCACTTGGCAGTCATGTGTCAGTGACTCAGATAGGCCAGGACTCGGCGGTAGTCTTCTTCTGTTCTTCTGGGTCGTAAAATCATTGGTCAGACACACTAAATAGTCGGTCAGTGGATTGGGGGTTCAACTTCTGTTCGGACTGAGCTATGTCGAAAGTCGAACTGCACCTATCATCAACAATGTCCTATTTCTCTTGTCCATACTTCTTTGTGTGCAGAATAGTCCCTAAAACACTAGCGGTATGGGATGTGCTCCTCTCAAATCAAAAAGGCAACTGCTACCTTTTACTTGGTGTAAACAATGACATTTTGTTGTTGGAAATTGTCAAAGCACTTACATTAAGAAGACTGGAATAGACAGCAAGGGCAACCCAGAGGACTGCACTCAGTGCCTAGAGCTATTGCTGGATCAGAGTTTTGTTTCACACCGTTTGCCAACTGGGCAAGCTTAGCTACCTGCACAGACCGACTCATAATCGTAAATAGTAGTAGCACAGAGAGTGTTGGTAGAGGCAGGATAAGAATGTAGAAAGTAGTCTACATTAGAAGAAGATCAAAGACTATTTTCTAAAACATAGAATTATTAGGAAACAGTTTGTAATGAATAGGAGCTGTAAAAGTTAGGGAAGTATAAGTATTAATATAACAATAGAACAACTTAATGGGGCCAGCAGAAGAGCCTGCAAGGGACTGATCCTGTCCACCTTCTTCCACCGGAGTCTCAGTCGCCGCCGGCTCCTTGCCCCTGGGAGTTGCTGGTGAACATGAAATAAAGAAACACAACATGGATGATTGTTTTTTTGGAAATATTTGATTTCTTTGAACACAATCTAAAATTATGTCGGGGAAACAAATTAACAACAATTGCATCTGATCTGGTCAACTAGGAGGATAGTAGTGCAGTATTGCAGGATTCGCAGACCGTCTAATAGGAAAGTTATGTAATTCACTAACTACACCAACAACAAAAAGGTTCTACTACGACTGCCATCACTCAGCAGCACGAGACGTCGCGTGACAGACATAGTCCGTCATCATGATTACAGACCACTAACAAATGTCCTATAACAAGTAATAAATATTATACTCAATGTATCAGTCCACCACTATCTCTTCAAAGTGGCAGCAGCAGGCAGGAGTACAAAGAAGGACTAGACTTGAGTCTACTGTCCCTAGCATTACGCAGTAATGCTCTCAAATGAGTAAAAAGTTGCAAACAAGTAAGCATAGTAGCAACGCCAATAACCAGATGAGCACCTGCAATGACAGAAGCTATTTAAAGATTAATTTACCTGCAATGTAATCGAATCATCAGCATTCGTACTCTTCAGGAAAAAAATAGATTAGCAATATAACAGAGCAGAAGAAAAAAAAGTAGTTAGTAGATAGCTACTTGCCAAGGCCAGGGATCAACAATCCTAGCAGGTCGAGCATGTCATGCTCCCGGTCCACCGGTGCGTCGCTTGCTGGTAGGTGCGCCGGACCCCAGACTCCTTACACATGCGCCGGCACACCTTCTCCAACAGCTGGCGAGGCACCCGGAGGCCGTAACCAGGAGCAATCCGCCCACCTGCTGCCACGGTCTTAGGGAAGTGGACTTGAACAAAAACCATCAAGGTGGCCACCTCCACCGCAGAGAAGATCTCCCTGGCCTGGACTTCCTCCCCCCTCAAACGCCCGCAAGGGAGCCGGGTACGGGGTGCTGGGCCCTTTCCCTTGCCCTTGTCGGCTCCCTTAGCTATGGTCCTGGGCACAAGAAGAAAGAAAGAAGAATAGGTGTGAAAAAAATAAGAGAGAGAACGAAAGAAATAAAGTAGGTAATAAAGTAACAAAAAGTTAAAAAAACACAAAATATAGATGTAGGAAATTGTAGAGATAGATAAATAGCAAAAAAAAAAAAACAGAAAAACATAGGATTACAAAGATGTAAGATGGATAGAAAGGTAGCATGCCCAAAAACCATAGCAATGAATGAAAAACAAGATGGCCGTGCCCATAGAGGACCGCGGTGGTAAGTTTGCGCGATACTTTCCCCGCAAGCACGCAAAAACACACGGGAACTCGCAATAGCGCGCCGCACACAACGCGAGATTGCCAATAGCGCCCGGAACCGGAAATACGCAACGCGCACAAGATGGCCGCGCCCATGTACGACCGCATGGGTAACTCCGCGGTCGTTGCGCTGCAAGCAGCCCGCGAAGACGCAAAAAACCCCGCGAACACGCAAAAAAAACCAATCTGCTAATTTGCACGAATTTGCGGATTGCGAGTTCGATTTCGCGCGAATACGTGCTCCGCGAATCTCGCGAAATTGCAGAAAAACGAATTTTGCAAAACTGAAAGCACTTAGCAGGTGCAAAAGTTCAAGATAATTTGTAACCATTCCCTGTAGTGCTTCCTGAGGGGCCCCTCCAGAGTTCAGTTGCCTACTTACATCTATTCTCTGACCCTGCTCTGACCCTCAAAGCAGGGTCAGAGAATAGTTACAAGTATGGCACAATGCTCCTGTAAAAAAAATTAAATTAAACTGCAACAGGAAGCACTTACAGCTAAGGAAGCAGGTGCCAGACTTGAAGCTCAAATTCAGTGACACATTAACCAGCCCCAAATTAATTCATCTCAGTTGAGGCTGGGCAGGTGTGCTTTCCCCCCATAATCTACAGTGGTGAACCAGAGGGTGCTGTGATGAACCAGAGGTGGTAGTGCTGAACCAGAGGGTGGCAGTGATGAACCAGAGGGTGGCAGGGATGAACCAGAGGGTGGCAGTGGTGAACCAGAGGATGCTATGATGAACCAGAGGATGGCAGTGATCAAACAGAGGGTGGCAGTCTTGAACCAGAGGGTGGCAGTGATCAACCAGAGGGTGGCAGTGATGAACCAGAGGGTGGCACTGGTGAACCAGAGGGTGCTGTGATGAACCTGAGGGTGGCAGTGGCGAACCAGAGGGTGGCGTTAATGAACCAGAGGGTGGCAGTGATGAACCAGAGGGTGGCAGTGATGAACCTGAGGGTGGCAGTGATGAACCAGAGGGTGGCAGTGGTGAACCAGAGGGTGGCAGTGATGAACCAGAGGGTGGCACTGGTGAACTAGAGGGTGCTGTGATGAACCAGAGGGTGGCAGTGATGAACCAGAGGGGGACAGTAATGATCCAGAGGGTGGCAGTGGCAAACCAGAGGGTGGCAGTGATGAACCAGAGGGTGGCAGTGGCGAACCAGAGGGTGGCAGTAATGAACCAGAGGGGGCAGTGGTGAACAAGAGGGTGCTGTGATGAACCAGAGGATGGCAGTGATCAACCAGAGGGTGGCAGTCTTGAACCAGAGGGTGGCAGTATTGAACCAGAGGGTGGCAGTGATGAACCAGAGGGTGGCACTGGTGAACCAGAGGGTGCTGTGATGAACCAGGGGGTGGCAGTGATGAACCACAGGGGGTCAGTGATGATCCAGAGGGTGGCATTGGCAAACCAGAGGGTGGCAGTGATGAACCAGAGGGTGGCAGTGATGATCCTAAGGGTGGCAGTGGTGAACCAGAGGGTGGCAGCAACTAACCCAAGGGTGGCAGTGATGAACCAGAGGGTGGCAGTGATGAACCAGAGGGTGGCAGTGGTGAACCAGAGTGTGGCAGTGATAAACCAGAGGGTGGCACTGGTGAACCAGAGGGTGCTGTGATGAACCAGAGGGTGGCTGTGATGAACCAGAGGGGGACAGTGAGGATCCAGAGGGTGGCAGTGACAAACCAGAGGGTGGCAGTGATGAACCAGATGGTGGCAGTGGCGAAAAATACGCAACGCGCACAAGATGGCCGCGCCCATGTACGACCGCATGGGTAACTCCGCGGTCGTTGCGCTGCAAGCAGCCCGCGAAGACGCAAAAAACCCCGCGAACATGCAAAAAAAAACAATCCGCTAATTTGCACGAAGTCGCGGATTGCGAATTCGATTTCGCGTGAATACGTGCCCTGCGAATCTCGCGAAATTGCAGAAAAACGAATTTTGCAAAACTGAAAGCACTTAGCAGGTGCAAAAGTTCAACCTAATTTGTAACCATTCCCTGTAGTGCTTCCTGAGGGGCCCCTCCAGAGTTCAGTTGCCTACTTGCATCTATTCTCTGACCCTGCTCTGACCCTCAAAGCAGGGTCAGAGAATAGTTACAAGTATGGCACAATGCTCCTGTAAAAAAAATTAAACTGCAACAGGAAGCACTTACAGCTAAGGAAGCAGGTGCCAGACTTGAAGCTCAAATTCAGTGACACATTAACTAGCCCCAAATTAATTCATCTCAGTTGAGGCTGGGCAGGTGTGTTTTCCCCCAATAATCTACAGTGGTGAACCAGAGGGTGCTGTGATGAGCCAGAGGGTGGTAGTGCTGAACCAGAGGGTGGCAGTGATGAACCAGAGGGTGGCAGGGATGAACCAGAGGGTGGCAGTGGTGAACCAGAGGATGCTATGATGAACCAGAGGATGGCAGTGATCAACCAGAGGATGGCAGTCTTGAACCAGAGGGTGGCAGTGATCAATCAGAGGGTGGCAGTGATGAACCAGAGGGTGGCACTGGTGAACCAGAGGGTGCTGTGAGTACCCAGAGGGTGGCAGTGATGAACCAGAGGGGGACAGTGATGATCCTGAGGGTGGCAGTGGTGAACCAGAGGGTGGCAGTAATGAGCCAGAGGGTGGCAGTGATGAACCAGAGGGTGGCAGTGATGAACCTGAGGGTGGCAGTGATGAACCAGAGGGTGGCAGTGGTGAACCAGAGGGTGGCAGTGATGAACCAGAGGGTGGCACTGGTGAACCAGAAGGTGCGGTGATGAACCAGAGGGTGGCAGTGATGAACCAGAGGGGGAGAGTAATGATCCAGAGGGTGGCAGTGGCAAACCAGAGGGTGGCAGTGATGAACCAGAGGGTGGCAGTGGTGAACCAGAGGGTGGCAGTAATGAACCAGAGGGTGGCAGTGGTGAACAAGAGGGTGCTGTGATGGACCAGAGGATTGCAGTGATGAACCAGAGGGTGGCAGTCTTGAACCAGAGGGTGGCAGTGATGAACCAGAGGGTGGCAGTGATGAACCAGAGGGTGGCACTGGTGAACCAGAGGGTGCTGTGATGAACCAGGGGGTGGCAGTGATGAACCAGAGGGGGGCAGTGATGATCCAGAGGGTGGCATTGGCAAACCAGAGGGTGGCAGTGATGAACCAGAGGGTGGCAGTGATGATCCTAAGGGTGGCAGTGGTAAACCAGAGGGTGGCAGCAATTAACCCGAGGGTGGCAGTGATGAACCAGAGGGTGGCAGTGATGAACCAGAGGGTGGCAGTGGTGAACCAGAGGGTGGCAGTGATAAACCAGAGGGTGGCACTAGTGAACCAGCGGGTGCTGTGATGAACCAGAGGGTGGCTGTGATGAACCAGAGGGGGACAGTGATGATCCAGAGGGTGGCAGTGGCAAACCAGAGGGTGGCAGTGATGAACCAGATGGTGGCAGTGGTGAACCAGAGGGTGGCAGTAATGAACCAGAGGGTGGCAGTGAATGTACCAGAGGGTGGCAGTGGTGAACCAGAGGGTGTTGTGATGAACCAGAGGATAGCAGTGATGAACCAGAGGGTGGCAGTCTTGAACCAGAGGGTGGCAGTGGTGAACCAGAGGGTGGCAGTGATTAACCAGAGGGTGACAGTGATGAACCAGAGGTTGGCAGTAGTGAACCAGAGGGTGGCAGTGATGAACCAGAGGGTGGTAGTGTTGAACCAGAGGGTGACAGTGGTGAACCAGAGAGTGACAGTAGTGAACCACAGGGTGGCAGTGGTGAACCAGAGGGTGACAGTGCTGAACCAGAGGGTGGCAGGGGTGAACCAGAGGGTGGCAGTAGTGAACCAGAGAGTGCTGTGATGAACCAGAGGGTGGCAGTTGTGAACCAGAGAGTGCTGTGATGAACCAGAGGGTGGCAGGGCTGAACCAGAGAGTGACAGGGGTGAACCAGAGGATGGACGCGATGAACCACAGGTTCGCAAACAGGCTGGACATGTAGAAACAACATGGTCGCGATCGTTGCGACCACGCGAGTAAGTTTGCGTTCCCGAACTTGTAAAAAACCCTCGCGAACTGGCAAAAACCCTCGCGAACACGCATAAAAAAAATCGCTAATTCGCACGAATTCGCGGATTTTGCTGATTGCGAGTTCAATTTCGCGCGAATTTGCAAATTTCACCCATACTTACAATTAAGTGATTACACCCATTAGTAGAATAATAAGTCAATTGGCACAAAACTCCTACCACAGTAGCACAGGAACAATAAACTTACCAAAGAGGAGGGGCTGCTGGCTGCTACTGTTCAGGTTCTGTTGCATTTAGCACTATTTTCAAACCACAAAATGCATCCTCTTGTACTATTAGAATGCAAGGGTGCAATTTGCGCTAATAAAATAGCACTAAATGCTGGGGTTTGCTCTTTGTATCATTCTGTGTAATCTTAGATAATTTTGCTGTCATTTTGTGCAATTAAGATAGAACAAATTATGCAAGTTATGCCCACCCCTAATAATTATATGGTAATGATGACCATCTTACTTTGGAAAGAAATAAGGAGGTTGGCCATGTATGGCTTCCTGTAGCCAGGAGAACACAATATGGAGTAGTATTAAGTGCTCCCCTGTCAGGCCCTGTATCATGCAGGTGCACTGAAGCTGAGGATAGTGGTAAGCAGAGCACAACCAACGCCATCTTCGTGCACCTGTGTTGGGTGCATGGCACAGACCTACACACAACTACTACTCACCAAGCAGGCCTCAGGACCCTTAGAATGTTTGGGTGCTGTCTGTATGGCGGGAACCAGAGAAACCCACACTGTCATCCATGAATCAGGACGAAACTGGTCTTGGTTCACTTGTGTTCCGATTGGTTCAGGGAAGACCTGGCTTGGCATTTCAAGCTGGACTGTTCCACTTGGAGCAGGGTCAAGACTGATTTACAAATGGCTGGATCTAATCTGAGGTTTCATGGTGGGGAAAAGGATGATAGTTTGGAAAGCAAACTCAAGTGATTAGCAGTGGTTAGACTCGTTGCAAGCATCCTCCCATCACATTCAGAAAATTTGATAAACTTGTTATACTCACAGTAAACTCAAACTACCTCTTATATGAATGGTTGAAAAATCGGCGCCCCTTTCCATTTGCGGCACTAACAGTTCCTCATTTCTTCCATACGCCGTAAATTCAGTAAGTCAAAAGGTAAACTTCAAAACCTCTACTTATAAGAGTTGTCAAAAATATTGAAAAAAACATAACAAATGCTTTTTCACTACTTAAATACAAATAATTCCATGGCTTCAAAAAGCGAATACAAATTGAAACAGATGTTGGCGAAAACCTCATGCAGTGCTAACAGCTACCTCATTGGTTGTGTATGCAGTAAATTAAAAAATAATTTAACACTTCGGGGGATATGTACAATAGAAGTGGCGGAGTGAGGATTAGCCACCATGGCTTTAACGCTTCACTGTGCCACTTCTGAAACACAAGGCTGCACCCTGTTTACAACAATATGGTGCAGCCTTGCGTTTCCCCCTGCGATTGTGCTACACTAAGCCTAAGCAGTGAAGACCAACGCAGGCGCCCTTGCAACATGGTGCAAGGGTGTCTGGGTGCAGCGGTGGATTGTTTATGTGTAGGAAGGTGTCTCTTCCTGCACATAAACAATCCTGAAATGTCATTTTGTCACTTTCATGTGTGCTGCTTAATGCAGCACCCATAAAAGTCACAAAATTGAATTTTTTAAAAAGATTGTTTATATACAGGAAGGGGGACCTTCCTCTACATAAACAATCCATGGCATTTTGCTTTTTCATTCTGTGCTGCACAAGGCAACACACATGGAATAAGCAAAACGAAGAGAAATCATGCATTTCTCCTCGTTTTACCTGGTCTTAAATTTGTCGCTGTCTCCTATTTACACTACCCTTGTACATAGGGGCAGCACCAAAATCACTGGGTGTTGCGTTGGAATGCCCACCGCAACCTCCACTGCCCACTCCTTTCACACTAACCATAGTTAAGTGGCTTAACGCTGCCTTGTAAATAAATCTAACCCCTATCGCCACCACAACGTCAATAAAAGTGATGTTGTGGTGACGGTAGGGGCTAGTACATATGCCCCTCAATTTACATATGTTGTCGAAATTCAAATGCCACGTGACAATGCTGGCTAATTACTAAACATAACTGCTCACGTAGCTCAAAAAAGAGGGGAAGAATAGTGGCTAAAGACACAAATCCTGGCATGCTACAAGCGTGTCAGGGAGCTTTGCACCACTAGGAAGCATGGGCACACAACAGAAAAAGCACCATTCAACCATGTTTAATCCTTTCTAATCATATTCTAATCCAATGGTACACTGCTTTCACACGGTGTCCCTTACTCTCTTATGGTCATGGTTAGGAAGACTCTGTTTATGGCAGCGCTCAGTCATGTCTTTAGACATCCTCACAAACTTGATGTCATTTCAGTTGTGTGTGCACGTTTCCTAGTGGTGGGAAGCGTATTACCAATCCTCTAGTGACATTCAAGACCAGGCTTTGAGTCTGCAGTCGCAAACCTTCTGCTTGTTGTTTTTTAACAACGTACGCCTTATTGTGGTATTTTATATTAGTGAATACTCATAAATAAAGTTGTTAAAGATTACCTTTTGCCTTATTCTATTTGGAACTAATGAGGAAATGTTAGTGCTGCAATAGGGAAGGGGTGCTTTTTTAGCTGGATTATGTCAGACACCGTTTGAGTAGGCTGCAAGAGCCTTCACTGGCTCTCAGTGAGAAAACACATTCTTTTTAGGATCCTCTGTCTGACACATAAGCATTTGTATGGAAAAGGCCCAATATACTGATCCCAAAAATTATGTTGGTACCAGCCATGTAGGAAGCTCAGATCCAGTAATGAATCATTGCTTACCCCTCTCAGAATCCGCATCGCCAGAAAAGGAGGCAGATCTGTCTCCTTTCTCGTGCCGGCATTATGGAACAAAACTCCTACACACCTACGGACCATCCGTGATCATAACTGCTTTCGTAAAAAGCTGAAGTCATGGCTAGTTGATAATTAAGCAAGCATCTCCATCAGAGCCGTCTGCAAGCGCCATGAGACTTCCGAGTGATATGTGCGCTATACAAATGTCCCTGATTTGAAAAGTATTAAGTGTTGGGAATGCCAATCTTTCTCACTTCTGTGTCAAGGTAAAGAGTACACACAATTTCTAATAAAAAATGAAAAGGATCAAAAGTGGGTATCAGAAATTCTAGATAGTGACAGAGTGCTCCAGACGACTAGTGCTGCCGTAGCAGAGACCTTTGCCACATACTATAAAGTGGTGGGCACCACAAAACGATCATGTCCGGGGAGGACTGTGCAAACCTCTTGAAGGATATAGACCTCCCGAAGTTCTTGGAGGACGATTGGGGTTCTTTGGCGGGGGATATGACTGTAAAGGATATAACTTCAGCAATACAGGACCTTCAATCAGGACAAGTGGTGGGGCCTTACAGATTGCAGATAGTACTATATAAAAGTGTGGCGGATAAGATCGCAGGGCACATGTTGGACATGTTCCATGCAGCACAAGTGGTGGGGAGCTTACCGGAAGATCAGAGGACAGCTACCATAGTGGTTATTCTGAAGAAAGACAAACCACAGACTGAGCTTGGGTTCTATAGACCAGTATCTTTGCTTAATGTAGAGGGCATGGTACTGGCAAAGGTCCTTATGACCATTCTTCGAAAAGTGTGTACCACAAAGATACATCCAAATGTGTAAATGTAAATGTATTTGAGCTTATATAACGCACAGCTACCCACAAAGGGTTTCCCGGCGCTTGCTTAGGGAACCCGTCCTGGTATTCCCCTGTGAGATAACCCCGGCAGGGTATCCACAAGGTGAAAGCCAGGCATCCCGCCGCGAGGGGCCGTTGTGGAGATTAAGCAAGCTATTGCCCAGAGTCGCAGAGTGTGAACCCGTGAGTCGAGAAGGCACCGGAGCGAGAATTATCGAGTCCATGGAATTTTTGAGCCCAAGACCCGCCGAGGCGGGGAATTGAACCCTGGTCCAGGGCCGATCTCAGCTTCCGGGTCTGCCGCCTCTAACCCCTGAGCCACACTTCTCCACAAAAATCCAGACAAATCAGGATTTATTCCGCACAGGGGAACCTGCTTAAACCGCAACACAAGTATTTGAGCAGGCTGTGCTCCTGTCATTAGATGCCAAAATTATGTTTTTCAGTGTTGAATGGAACTACATATTCTCATCCTTTAGTAGGCTTGGCTTTGGCCCCAAATTCTGTGGCTGGGTGAAGCTCTTATATCAGGGCTTATATCAGGGCCCGTAAGCGAGAGTACTGTTTAATAATAAGTGTATTGAGTCTTTGTCCTGCAGAAAGGCAGAGGTCAGGTGTTTCTCCTTTCCTCTAAGATATTGGCATTAGTGCTCAAACCATTGGTGGTCTGGTTGCACCAGCATCCCCTCATATGGGGAGTGAACAGTGATGAGGAGTGAGCAGTGATGGGGAGTGGAAACAAAGAATTTTCCAATACGCTGAAGACATACTGCTATACGTCATTCAGCTAGTCCTGTCCATAGACAGAATATTTCAAATGTTTCTAATCTTTGAGGACCACTCTGGATACTGCATCAACTGGAGCAATTCATTGATATTCCCTTTGGTGGGAGAGGGCCTGAGGCTTACCCCACAATGTACGGTGGAAGGCTTTTGTTACCTTGGTGTATATGTCACACGAGATCCTGGTAAATTCCTGCGCAGAAACACGTTCCCACAACTGGATATACTCTGCAGAAATGATGAGCACTGGAGGACTCTTGTAACATGTATAGGCATTTATATAGCACACTACTTACCCGTAGGGTCCCAAGGCGCTTCGACCGCTGCGAAACCCTTCCTGGTTTCCCTGAGAGATGGTCCCTTAATGGGTATCTCCAGGGTGAGACCAGGCATCCCCGGCGGTCTGGTGGTGCCGTTAGTGAAGATGAGGCAAGCTAATGCCCAGAGTTGCCGAGTGTGATCGCTGATCAGAGTGGGCACCGAGGCGAGAGAATTATCGAGTCTGCTGACCCTGGTCCAGAAACCTGCCGCGCCGGGAATCGAACCCTGGTCCCGGGCCGCCCTCTGCTCTCGGGTCTGCCGCCTCTAACCAGTGAGCCACACTACTTCACGCTCTCCTTGATGGGTAGAGCTGCCCCATTTAAAATGATGACCCTCCCACACCTCTATATGTTCTCCAAAACACACCATAAGCGATTCCCCTTGGACTTTCTTAAGAAGTTTGACCATGAAATAAGGCTACTCGCGTCACACTTCGTAAATTACAGAAGGGTGTTTACGACTGGGAATTGGCGGTCCCCAATATACTGAAATACAATTGAGTCACACAGTTGGTGGCAGTTAATGATTGGGTGTTTGTAGACCACACTGAAGTGGCCTATCTGGTCGACAGAGAGGCTATAGGGTGCAAGGGTCACACAGCTATTTTTTACTGACAGAAGCATGAGCGTGACCTGCCGACTTATACTCAGAAAGTGGTGAGGGTGTGAGCCTACTAGATACTTGGATTGGGAGGTAAGATGACCAAACCCTGATCTGGGAAAGTGACCGACTGAGGGAGGTTGGAAACCTGGGAAGTTTCTTGTGCTGGACGCTGATTGGCTTAGATGACCTGGTCGACATATGGAGTGGACAGTCACTGGTGACATTCAAGGATCTCCAGCGAGAATATAAGGTGGCGGATACTGAGCACTTTTTGTACCTGCAGCTGGGACATGCCCTCAGGTGACACATTGTGGCTGGGGGACAGCTGCCTGAGGCGACTCCACTAGAGGACCTCCTCCTCCTGGACCCCCTAGCAAACAAGGCTATTTCCACAATATATAGGAAACTAATGAATAACTCACCAGACCCACTGATGGCTCCGAGCGAGGCCTGCTGAAGAGACACTGGGACATTTGAAGATGGTAACTGGGTAGAGGCAGAGCAGAGCACAAGGCCGGTGGTGATACATACCCGCTTTAGGCTATTGCAACTGCGGATCTTACAAAGATGATAGTACTCTTGAGTGCTTCTTCATAAGATGGGGAGGGGTAACTCTGCACTCTGTCCGAGGGGGTGTGGGCAGGTTGGCACCTTTTTCCATATACTATGGGGCTACCCGGAAGTACAACTTTACTGGACAGGAGTATTACCGATCATGGTCTGGGTGTACAATCTGGTGGTTCCCCTCGATGCAAAATGGCTCCTCCTAAATCTCACAGGGGAAGCGAACAGACCTAGGTACCAAAAGATTTGGCTGGTTGTTGTGCGTGGGTGGCTAAGTGCAACATAACGTGCGCTTGGGGAGCAGCAATGTCCCTGCGAATTGAAGCATGGGATTCTAACATGAATCGGTGCCAGTGGGCGGAGCATGTGGTATATCAGACATGGGGTTGCCCGGGGAAATGGGAAAAGGTGTGAGGCAAATGACACGCTTACCAAGCCTACTAAATGAGTAGACATGGGTGTTGGGTGCGAGGGGAGGAAGCTGGGCATTTTTGTGTACTCCATGTGGAGGAATGAGCTCTCACAGAGAACGAGTATAGAGCGGCGCCCTAAAAAAAACAATCTCAAGAGTTAATTGGCAGGGCTTTATGTCCATGATTTCGAAAAAAGATACATCCTGAACATTGACAATCCCTTCAAACAAAAGATTAGGTCCTGGAAGTGCTATATTGATGATAATCAGCTAATATGGGAAGGTTCAAAGACTACTTTCCTGGAGTTCCATGGTTGGGTAAACAACTGCGACAACAATTTGAAATTCCCCTACACAATTGAAACCAACAGCATAACCTTCCAGGATATTACCATCTTCCATGAGGACACCAATCTACAGACCGAAACCCACAATGAACAATACCTCGCCCTAGAAAAACCCAATCTTAAGGGTTAATTGGCAGGGCTTTATGTCCATGATTTCGGAAAAAAAGATGCATCCTGAATATTGACAATCCCTTCAAACAAAAGATTAGGTTCTGGAAGTGCTATATTGATGATAATCAGCTAATATGGGAAGGTTCAAAGACTACTTTCCTGGGGTTTCATGGTTGAGTAAACAACTGCAACAACAATTTGAAATTCACCTACACAATTGAAACCAACAACACAACCTTCATGGATATTACCATCTTCCATGAGGACACCAATCTACAGACCGAAACCCACAACAAACAATACCTCTCTGAAGTTCAACAGTTTTCACCCCAGGATTCTGAGGGAAAACCTACCCTATGGCAAATTTCTGAGAATAAAAAAGAATCGTAGCAAATTAGTGGACTTCAAAATGCAAGCAAAGGATCTCTCAAAAAAACAGAGGACCCAACACTATCCAGAAAGAATTGTTGCCAAAACTTTGAAAAGAGACAGAAATCAAAATAGGGACGCACTACTAGAGGATGCTGAAAAAAGCATCACAGATCCACCTCTGACATGCGTTACCACTTACAATACAATCTCCAATCAGATGAAAAAGATCATTAGTAGACATTGGAGGATAATCCAAACAGGGAACCTCAATTGGGAAAGACCACTCTTCTCTTTTAAAAGAGGAAGAACCCTGAAAGACCATCTGGTCTCTACATGCCTCAAAAAACCACCACGAGAGAACACAATATGTAATGTGTGGGGTCTACCAGTTGTGACAGACCACTAACCTTGTAGCAATTACAGGGCATGCAATTCCACGCACAGGAAAAAACACTGGACCTGGAACCCAATAGAACATGGCTCCTGAAAAAGAATACTAATTGCAATTCCACCAATGTTGTCTAAATGATAACATGCCCTTGCGGACTACGTTACATTGGAAAAACGAGCAGAAATATAAAAACAAGAATTATTGAACATCAAGCAATATCACATGCAAACGAAATACAACAAAAATGACAGACCAATTTATAAGAACTAATCATGTGGCTGTTGACCTAAAATGGCTGATTATGGAACAACTGGACACACACCTTGACGACCCCCCAGAGAGCACACCTAGAAAAGGAACAGAAGTAGATTTATCACCTTTCCACACATCGACAGGGCCTGAACGACAATATATCCAGATGATAATAAGAATTGGTTTCAGGGTCTTCTAACTGAAAGAGATTCATTTAGATAACATGCTTAAAAGTTACAGAAAAACACTTAGGGCCTGATTCCGATCCTGGATTTTTTTTTCCATACAAATAGGATTTGTAGTTTTTTCCATACAAATTGTACAAGTCCCTTCCAAACCGTGTAGTACGATTCGTACGGGAAAAATACATACAGATCTGCCCAATCCTTACAAATCGGATCGGGAAAAGCTGTACGACATGGACTTGTAAAAAAGACCATACAAATTGTAAAAAGGCTGTCCAACCCGTCAAGTACGATTCGTACCAGTTTGTCAGCATACGATTTGTATGGAAAATGGCCTATATAGGGGGAATGACTCGTACCGGGCAACAAAGCGAACCCCTATACGCCTCATACCCTGGTATGACTCGTTCTGGGGTTACGACTCATACCGGGGTAGGGGTCGTATAGAGGTATGAGGCGTACAGGGGTCCCCCCACATGCGAGGCATGTGTATGGTGCGTACACCAAAATCGCATATGTGCGCACTGTACCCCAAAACCGCCCGTGTACGCACTGTACCCCAAAATCACGTATGTACGCACTGTACCCCAAAACCGCGTATGTACGCACCATACCCCAAAAATCGCGTATGTACACACCGTACCCCAAAATTGCCTGTGTACGCACTGTACCCCAACATCGCGCATTTACACACCGTACATACGCGATTTTGTGGTACGGTGCGTACACGGGCGATTTTCGGGTACGGTGTGTACACGGATGATTTTGGGGTACGGTGCGTACATATGCGATTTTGGGGTACGGTTCGTACGCGGCCGATTTTGGGGTACGGTGCGTACACGGGCGATTTTGGGGTACGGTGCATACACGGGCGATTTTGGGGTACTGTGTGTACACGGACGATTTTGGGGTACGGTGCGTACATACGCGATTTTGGGGTATGGTGCGTATATACACGATTTTGGGGTACAGTTCGTACACAGGTGATTTTGGGGTACGGTGCTTGTTCGGTGTGTACACGACCAGTACCCCTTCATCGCATATGTACGCATCGTACCCCACTTTCCGTGTCATCTGTACGCACTGTGCATACGCACCGTACCCCTGTATTCATGGGGTGTGCGACGCGTACATGGGGGGGTCTGTCTCGTACTGTTTTACAGGCGTACAAGGCTTTTCCCGCACTTTTTGGCTCTTGTAAAAAAAGAGCTGTACCGCATGCCGTTTGCACGAATCGTACTTGCCGGGTTGTAAACTGCTGCCGGGAATACATGGGAACGTCGTGTACAGAGCAACCCGAATCGGAATCGCTTGTATATACGAGTTGTATGGTCTTTTTTACAATTTGTATGGAGTGCGTCTATTTGCACGGATCGTTTTTCCTAGGTTGTAGGGGCCTCCTTACAAGTACGAGTTGTATGGAGAAACCGCTCAATACCACGGTTTGTACAGCGTTTTTCCAGGATCGGAATCTGTCCCTTAGTAGAGAAAAATACCCTATTCCCAATACCTTAAGCAAAACTTTACTAGATTAGTCAGCTATGTACCTCCCATTAGTTAATATAACCCATTTTTCTATTAAAAATAAAACAACCAAGACCACCTAATAGCCAAAAACCATCCCTGGACTATATTCACTACATTTGCTTTATACTTCTATACTTGTTAAATGCCGTGGATATTTTGATGCGTCATATCTCCCTGAAACTTAACTCAAGACCTTATCAGCCAATACATACGAGCTAGTACCCTTCTTTCAAGGGCGCGCTCTTTTGAACAATTCCCAAGTATGCTTGCTCAGACACTTTGCTACGTAAGGCTGGATTAACTTTTATAGTCAGGCAATAGTTGACTCCTGCAAAAGGGCTTTCCTGCCCAAACCAATCAGAAGCTCCGTTACCCATGCAACGTACATGCACGTTGACAGAGCCACTTTTCTGATTTACTTTTTAAGACACTGACAAGCCTGCATTCAGCCTGCCCGAGATCTCAAGAGAGGAACAAGTAGGTTCTAACTCAGACAACAGAAAAAGAGTTCAAGCTCACCACGCAGTCGAGCCGACGAACACCAAAAGTCTTCTTCTGTGTAATTTTATATTGATTAATTCTTCATTTTGTCCACTCACTCAAATACAGAGTGTGACAATAGGCACCGCCTCCCTCCAGGATCTATGTCACGAGAAGTACTTGTGATTAAAGTAGGTGCCTTGCAATTTTGCTATTTTTGTCAATGCGCATCTAGCTGCTGAAATATGCTTACAACAGTTACACCTGTGTCCTTGTCTTGATCTAAATTATGCTCATAGAACTAAAATACAGATCTATAATTTTACAGTGCAAATCTTATGATTACAGTTTTAATGTATTGCAAAAAAAAGCCACTGCATGGGCGTCGAATTTACGAGTGTCTCTACGCTCTCAAGTGTTGCATGTCTGAAAAAAACGCCCATTTCACACACAAATGGTTTTTGTCAGTAGTCAATCTTGTACCACCTGCAATTATATGCATGAACGCGGAGTCCCCATCATAATGGACCTACTGCTGAATTATAATTACGCTGTGTCTCCTCTTTTTTTCTTTACACGTACAGAAACCCTGATGGTAAAAACTGTAAGTCATGTCCGTTACAACCCTATGCACACCTTAGCGTGTGTGCATGGTTTACATGAGTTCAGGGTTCACTCTGAGCCACAGGGCCTGAAGAAAGCCATTCGATTTGACACTTGTGGCTGAAACCTGTAGACCACCTCACAAAAATTAACTTTTCACATAATTTGAGGAGAAGTGCGAGTTCAGTGTCTCATTCATGTCCTTGTGAATTTTAATTTTAAATCCTACCCTAGGGACCATAGAATAAAGCATCAGGCACCCTGTAGATAGTTGTAACCTTTCACTGTCACAGTATCCATCTTTCACATAAAACTAACAAAAAAAACAGCTCAGCTGTAATCAAGCGTCAAAGCACACCTAGGAGGCATTCGGCCTTCTGGGAGGGAACCCGATGATGAAGCATGCCACCAACTAGGTTGGTGGGTGAGGGTTCTTTTAAAAAACCAACTGGTTTCCCTATCAAGAAGATTATAATTCAATTTACCCTTGAGATTGAGTTTTTCTAGAGTGCAGCTCTATGTTTGTTCTCTTTGTTTATATGTATCTATGACCAGCAGAGACGAACAAGCACTCTAGCTTCCTCCTCTTTCTCTCCAATTTTTTATTTGGAATTAGATCTGAGTCATACGCACTGACTCAATCCATACTGGCTATTAGTTTCAGGTGTATGCTGTTGTGCACTCTGCTTAAAGTGTACACTGTACAATTTACACAACCATTGAATTTCCATTCATTTCCTTTACAATTAAGCAAAGAGTGATTGGCAGTGCTTGTTCTTGTAAGGGCTTAATTCATCTAAAATGAACACTTCCTCCTGGAACTAGAGGGAAGAGAGCAATTGTACTCACCATGAGAAAGAACACAGTGAGTTAGAGGTTCGATAAAGACTGTCGAAAATATGTGATAATGAGAGGGTAACACTGAAAGACTGGCCACAGTTAGGCTTGACATAGTCTTAGTTTCAGTAACTTCCTCTGTTGGTGACCATCAACTTCTGATAGCATAAAAGTGCATGTGGCAATATTCTAAGGACAATGAAACCCTTCTGGTAGCCCAGTTAACATACAGCTTGTGCCTCTTTAGCCAAGGTGTTAATAAAATAACTGTATAATTAGCAGGAGCTATTAAGTCTAACAAACGCATACTCCTATGATCACCAAACAAGACTAATAAAGGTAATGAAATCTTTTTCACAAGTCCTTTGAGCAGAGGGCTACCACCCTTCGTCTGAACTATACCGGGAATTTCTTCAGAAAACTTGAGAATATTATGTTTGACAATCCAATCATGGTTATTTAGGTCGAGGCCTACCAGACCTGCCTGGCTGCATAAAGACGTCTTGTGGGCATTCTGAAAGCTTCCCTGGTGATGCAGTCGGTATTCACCTGTTACAACGCATTTTTTACAACGCACTACCACTACAACGCAGGCATTACAACGCATACCATTACAACGCATAGCGCTGGGGGGCGCTCTAGGATAATAGGTAAGTTTAATTTACTATCCAACACCTTCCCTAGGGTCCACGGGGACTGGAGTTAGAATAGTAAATTATACTTACCACTATCCAGCACCCCAAAGCGCTATGCGTTGTAGTGGTATGCGTTGTGAATACCGCGTTGTAATGGTATGCGGAGTAAAAGTATGCGTTGTAACGTCATACATCCGATGCAGTCCACCCACTGTTTACCACTAACTTTGTGGTTTACTAACTCACATTTCCCCGCTTTCTATTTGCTGGCTTTATATGTGTTAGGCCATCCAGCATGTCTTTATCCCTCCGTGGAGCAAAGCTTGTTCATCGTCGCTCCTTGTATTCCTCCACGACTCCTCACTTTATTTAAACAGACCTTTAAATGTTGTTCCCTTATTGTCATATTGCTGTGTGTTCACAGACAGAGGTCAAATGACAGACTCTTTCTTCTGAGGAAGCTTGGTGTTTACTTTTCTTTCTCTGACTTCAAAGTGAGAGGATTTATGAGACAATCTTGCCAGGTGCTGGGGAAGAAAAGTGTATTTACTAGTTCAGAATAAAATGTATATGTCTGTTAAAGAAGTGTGCAAATATTTCAGAATATATCAGAATCAGTGAAGCACAAATGAAGATAATTTTTTGTAATTCAGAAGTGTGGTGGAAACAAAATTTTGTATGTGATTGAAATAAATCACTACACTACGTGATGCCATTTACGCATATTATTGATGTACGCTGTATAGGTTCATCAGTAAAACTGTATGTAATTGTAATTTCAATTGAAAATGTGTTCTTTATAATGGCTTTATGCTTCCACACCTTGCATACTCCAAACTACGCCTACAACTCTACACTACACCACTCTACAACCCTCTACTCCACTCTATGACACCTCACTCCACCACACTCTACTCCACTCTATGCCACCCTACTCCACTCTACGACACTCCACAGTATGTCACTCCACTCTACACCACTCTACTCTATGCCACTCCACATTACTCTAACCCGGATCTATGATGTTACAATGCGTTATTTTACAACGCATGCTGTAACATCGCAACTTTTACAACGCAGGTTCCATTACAACGGATGTCATTACAACGCAGGATATTACATAGCAGATGGTATTACAACGCATACCATTACATCGTAAGTATAGGTAAGTATAATTTATTTTAAAAAATGAAATTAAGTAAATTTTATTAATTTTATTTTACTAATATAATTAAAATAATTTACAAAATGTAATTAATATAATTTATTTAAATAAGTTTAATTTAATTTTAAATAGGAATTAATGTAATTTAATTAAATTAATATAATTGTATTAATTTAATTTAATAAATATAATAAAATTAATTAATTAAATATAATTAATTTAATTAAATTAATATAATTGTATTAATCTTATCTTTATTTAAATAAGTTTAATTTAATTTTAAATAGGAATTAATGTAATTTAATTAAAATAATATAATTTTATTAATTTAATTTAATAAATTTAATAATAGTAATTATTTAAATTTAATTAATTTAATTTAATAAATATAATTGTATTAATCTTAAAATTGTAATTAATTTCATTTAATAAATTTAATTAATTTTAATTTAATTAATTATTTTAATTTAATTAAAGTCGTACTTTAAAAAAAATAAACCCTAAAAATACCCCTGAACCCCAAAACCCAAACCCAGCCCTAAAACCTAAAAACACCCCTGTACCCCAAAACCCAAACCCTGCCCTAAAACCTAAAAACACCCCTGTACCCCAAAACCCAAACCCTGCCCTAAAACCTAAAAACACCCCTGTACCCCAAAACCCAAACCCTGCCCTGAAACCTAAAAACAACCCTGTACCCCAAAACCCAAACCCTGCCCTAAAACCTAAAAACACCCCTGTACCCCAAAACCCAAACCCTGCCCTGAAACCTAAAAACACCCCTGTACCCCAAAACCCAAACCCTGCCCTGAAACCTAAAAACACCCCTGTACCCCAAAACCCAAACCCTGCCCTAAAACCTAAAAACACCCCTGTACCCCAAAACCCAAACCCTGCCCTGAAACCTAAAAACACCCCTGTACCCCAAAACCCAAACCCTGCCCTAAAACCTAAAAATACCCCTGTACCCCAAAACCCAAACCCTGCCCTGAAACCTAAAAACACCCCTGTACCCCAAAACCCAACCCCTGCACTGAAACCTAAAAACACTCCTGTACCCCAAAACCCAAACCCTGCCCTAAAACCTAAAAATACCCAAACACCCCAAAACATATACCTCAGTACCCCAAAACATATACTCCTATACTCATACTTATTTTAAAAATTACTTAAATAAATATATTTAATTTATAATATTAAAAAACATAAATAAATATATTTATTAATAATTCATATTAATTAAATTAATTAAATAAAATTAAATAAAATTAAAAAAAATTAAATACTTACCAATACTTACGATGTAATGGTATGCGTTGTAATACCATCTGCTATGTAATATCCTGCGTTGTAATGACATCCGTTGTAATGGAACCTGCGTTGTAAAAGCTGCGTTGTAACAGCATTACGACGTAAAAGTTGCGTTGTAACAGTAACGCACCCTCTAACCCCTATACTCCACTCTTGGACACTTCCTGCCACCTTACTCCACTTTCCGTTTTCTAGACTACACCACCTCACTATACTTATTTGGCACTCCACTCTATGCCACAGCACTTTGTGATACTTTACTCCACTCTATGCCACTCCACTCTATTACACTCTATGCCACTCCACTCTATGCACTCAACTCCACTCTGCAACACCCTGTTACACTATATGCCACACTACTGTAGGACAGGGCATTCTAGGTCATTCTAGGACATTCTACTCCACTCTACATGAGTTCCCTCAAGAACTTGTCTCCACTTTGCCATTTCATGACACTCTACACCGCTCTACGCCACTCTACTCTACGACACTGTATTTCACTCTAGGTCGGTCCCCCCATTTTAGATCCCTCCACTCTGGGCCACTCCACTGAACGCCGCTCCACTCCGTGGCACTCCACTCCATGACACTCCACTCAACGACACCCCACTCTATTCCACTCTACTCCACTCTACGCCACTCTACTCCACCAGGGGTGTACTTTCAGGGGGGTATTTGGGGTGTTACAACCCTCTTAAAAATGTATTCTGTAATAAATTGTTGGGTACAGGTCCTTTCAGTATGGTGAGGTGTCTGTCAGATTTCACTCTGGATTTTAACACTGACAAAAACACACACACACTCTCTCTCTCTTTCTCTCTCTCTCTCTCGCTCTCTCTCTCTCTCTCTCTCTCTCTCTCTCTCTCTTGTCTCTGCCTTAAAACTTGGTTAGTCTGAAAACTATTGTGTTCTAAGTACCCGTAACTATCTGCACTCCTCTCTCTTTCCTCTGCCTCCTGTCTTAAGCCAACAGTGCATCCTGCTTCTCATAATGTATTTTAACAAAAAGTGATTGTTGTGAAATCTGAAGCTTGCACCCCCTCAAACTTACTGACCAAGCTACGCCCCTGTACTCCACTCTTCACTGCTCTACTCTACTGTTTGCCACTCCCCTGTATGCCACTCTGCTCTATGCTACCAAACTATAGCCATGCTACACAGCAGCTACGCTGGTGTACAACTCGAATAAAAACATTGGCAAAGCCAACCGCCCTTGCATAAGCAAGAACTATTGGCCTTGTCAATGCTTGTTTTACCACATATCACCAAAGAAACATTTCTACATATTGTTCAGCCTATAGGAAGACACAGTTTGTGATCCAAGCAACTTCATCAGGAAGAAATACAAGTAACAAACAAAACAACATAAGGAAAGCAATGCGTTTTCTGAACACAGAATGCAACATTTAATTGGAGTTAACCTCTTCACGCACTCACACATGCAGTTACTCAGTCACACAGTCAGCTAGCTACTGACTCTCTCACACTCACTCAGTACCTAGGAATAGTAGGAAAGCACCTGGTAGGCATACCATCTTATATATCTTATATTAATGCGTCCACTGTTCTGCACCCCTTACTGCAATACCAAAAGCTGATTTTGAGACTAACGAGTATCTAAGGAGCATTTTTGACCTGGTGCTGAAATTAAGTATGTCTAGCCAAATCTGAAATGTTTTCATCCCAAACGCACTAACCATTTGAGTTTTTCCAAAGTTAGCTGTTTAATGTCTCCCTTTTTGTTCGCACTTCTTTTGTTTTTATTTTGGGGCACTCACTCCTTTCTCTCTAAACTTTGGACCTAGGTCAGTTCGGGCGAATTTTTTAAAGGGATATGGTGCCTCTGTTTAGGCCTGAGGTGCTTCACTAATCAAATAGAAAATAATAAATATGCCAGGAGTGTAATTGGATAAAGTGGCTTTTTGATTATCTGGATGAAAACACGAAGAGCTTTCTTCTTTACCTATCAAGGTTTGTTTTCGATATTTTGTTCTCCATATCATAGTTCATCAATATTCTGAGGTCGATATTCAAAGTGCACAAAATTAACGTTAAGAGAAGTGACCGACTACCAACTCATCAAAATCCAAGGTAAGGATTGCTGAATATAATTCCTCACATCATGGTCATTCCAGCTAGTTGGTGAAAGCGTGGAGCTTGTAAACTCCAATCCCTATTTACGTTTCAGGTTTTATGCCTCAGCATCTTGTCGTCCGTAAATGATAAATGCATTATCGCTGAGAAGAACTACAGGTGGAATCATAAAACTCCACCTTTGGTTTGGATTAATCTGGTTTAAATGAATGACCGTGTACCAGGTAAAATCTGATCAATCTGTCTCTCATGAAACAGAAATATGGAGGTTTATACCGAGGTAAAAAACGGTACACAGTCAAAATATCGAGTATTAAATATCTACCTACCAAAATATTGTGTTTGAAATTTCGAAGGTGCAGAATATCGATGTCAAGAATATCGTTGGACAGAATATCGACCCTAAGGTAAGTAATATCGAAAAATTTTATATTGATGTAAGTAATATCGAAGTTAGTAATATCGATAGCATATATATCGATGTCACTAATTTGGATGACACTAATATCGATATTTGTATATTTTTTTTTTTTATTATGTATGTGTTATATGTTTTACTCAAGTATTTAAAATAATTAATATTATATGTGTATTAATTGTATATATTAATACATTTATTTATAAGCAAATTATATGTTTTAGTACCGGAGCGGGTTGTGGGTTTATAGGGGAATAGGGTGGGAAGTAAATTAATTATGTTAAATTAATTATTAATTAGTAGGATATATTAATAAATTGTAATTAATTGGTAATTATTTTTAATTAATTGGAAATTAATTTTAATTAATTAATTAATTGATAAATATGTTCTGTAGCCGGTTGTGGGTTTATAGGGGAATAGAGTGGGAAGTAATGTAATTATGTTAAATTAATTATTAATTAGTAGTTATTATTAAATAATTTTAAATAATTGGTAAATAAATTTAATTAATTGGTATTTCATTTTAATTAATTGATTAATTGATATATATTTTCTGTAGCTGGTTGTGGGTTTATTGGGGAATAGGGTGGGAAGTAATTTAATTATGTTTAATTAATTATTAATTAGTAGGAATTATAAATTAATTTTAATAATTGGTAATTAATTTTAATTAATTGGTAATTATTTTAATTAATGGGTAAATAATTTTAATTAATTCATAAATAGATAAATGTGTTCTGTTGTGGGTCTTGGGTTTATAGGGGAATATGGGGGGAAGTAATTTAAATGTAATTAAGTAATAATGTTTTTAAATGAATTGTTTTGTTAATAATATAATTGTTAATTAATTATTAATTGGTAATTAAATATTATAAAATGGTATTTTTAAATATTTATTTTTGGTTAAATATATTTAGCTAATCATGTTTTTTATAATTATGTATAGGTATTGTATATATTTATTTAATAGTTAATATTTTTATTATTAAAAAAAGCTTTTATTTAGAAGTATGTTATTTTAACCCCTACGCTATCCAACACTTTCCCTACTGTTGCACTCTCTGGAGTTGGAATAGTAATTGTTACCCCTATGCTATCCAACGCTTTCCCTACTGTTGCACTCTCTGGAGTGGGAATAGTAATTTTTACCCCTACGCTATCCAACGCTTTCCCTACTGTAGCACTCTTTGGAGTGGGAATAGTAATTTTTACACCTACGCTATCCAACGCTTTCCCTACTGTTGCACTCTCTGGAGTGGGAATAATCATTTTTACTCCTACGCTATCCAACGCTTTCCCTACTGTTGCACTCTCTGGAGTGGGAATAGTAATTTTTACTCCTACGCTATCCAACGCTTTCCCTACTGTTGCACTCTCTGGAGTGGGAATAGTAATTTTTACTCCTACGCTATCCAACGCTTTCCCTACTGTTGCACTCTCTGGAGTGGGAATAGTAATTTTTAACCCTACGCTCTCCAACGCTTTCCCTACTGTTGCACTCTGTGGAGTGGGAATAGTAATTTTTACTCCTACGCTATCCAACGCTTTCCCTACTGTTGCAGTCTGTGGAGTCGGAATAGTAATTTTTACTCTTACGCTATCCAACGCATTCCCTACTGTTGCACTCTCTGGAGTGGGAATAGTAATTTTTACTCCTACGCTATCCAACGCTTTCCCTACTGTTGCACTCTCTGGAGTGGGAATAGTAATTTTTACCCCTACGCTATCCAACGCTTTCCCTACTGTTGCACTCTGTGGAGTGGGAATAGTAATTTTTACTCCTACGCTATCCAACGCTTTCCCTACTATTGCACTCTGTGGAGTCGGAATAGTAATTTTTACTCTTACGCTATCCAACGCATTCCCTACTGTTGCACTCTCTGGAGTGGGAGTAGTAATTTTTACTCCTACGCTATCCAATGCTTTCCCTACTGTTGTACTCTCTGGAGTGGGAATAGTAATTTTTACCCCAACGCTATCCAAAGCTTTCCCTACTGTTGCACTCTCTGGAGTGGGAATAGTAATGTTTACCCCTACGCTATCCAACTCTTTCCCTACTGTTGCACTCTCTGGAGTGGGAATAGTAATGTTTACCCCTACGCCATCCAACACTTTCCCTACTGTTGCACTCTCTGGAGTGGGAATCGTAATTTTTACTCCTACGCTATCTGACGCTTTCCCTACTGTTGCACTCTGTGGAGTGGGAATAGTAATTTTTACTCTTACGCTATCCAACGCTTTCCCTACTGTTGCACTCTCTGGAGTGGGAATAGTAATTTATACTCCTACGCTATCCAACGCTTTCCCTACTGTAGCGCTCCCTGGAGTGGGAATAGTAATTTTTACCCTTAAGCTATCCAACGTTCTATATAATTAATTTTAAAAATATTAAAAGTATATATAATTTTTTATATTTTTTACATTTTATTTAAGTTATTGTTTTATGTTTGTAAATGTATTAGTAATTTAGAATATATTTTATTAATTTATAAATGAGTAAAATAATTATTACAACTTATTGTTCAGTACATATATATTATATATTTACTGTATATATTAAATTAATGTATTATTATTATATATGTATTATTTATTAATTTTAAACATTATTAGATACTTTTAACTATGTAGATTTTATTTATTAGAGTTATTTACTTTATTTTACATGTATATTTTAAAAGAAAAAACCGATGTATTTAACAACGATATTTTTAACATCTATAATATTTTTTCGATATTTTTGTACTTACCATGTTGTAGATAGGATGTCGATATTCTTGCCCTCGATATTTTTGACTCGATATTCCTGTAGGTCGATATTTTGTAGGTCGATATTTTGTCAGTTATCCGTAAAAAACAACAGCAGACTTACTCCAGCTTGGTCCCAGTGTCATAGTTGTAAATGGAATTCACTTAAATTACATTGAGGCAGTGTTAGGCCTGGAACCTTGACTTTTCTCGGGTGGACTATGATCCCATGCCTACGCTCCTGGTTTGCTTGAGACTCTGTCACTCTCCACAATGTTCCTTATTTGTCATTATACGGTATAATAATATATACAATTGCCATCTGATTGATGTGGATTTGCCGTTGATGTGGGTCATGCCAGAAGGTATATGCAAAAGTGACGTTGAGATCTTGAACCCCAAGCTACTGAGATAGAGAAAGATGATTCAATCTGGTTTGAAAATGCATTTTCCATCAATCTGTGGTAATATTACCTCAGGGAGAAGGGAGGCTTGGTAACAGGCGTTCTTGTACAGAGCTTCCTCTGAGTTGAGGCTATTTTTAATTTTCAGGCAGGAGATGCTTACTCTTACTGCAATGGCAGCCTCTGGTTCAAATGTGAAGTGAACCTATTCTGTGCAAAATCAACTCGAGAGCATGATTCTTCACCAAAAGAAGCAGTATCACACGTCTTTCTGTTTTTTGTCAGCAGTATGTGGCACAAAGACAATATGGCTAAGACCAAATTTATTACACAAGATATTAAAATATCATATGTAGCATTTTTGTGGAACACAGTGGAAGAGCACATCTGTATTGTAGCTGTTTGCAGGTCACATTCAAATGTAGGTCTAACTGCAATTCAATAGGAATAGTATGTTTGCTCAAATTCTATTGAAACATCAGCCAAATTTACTGTAACTCAATTTTGTAGCTGAATCTTGTGCATTGAATGTATTTATCTTAGGTGCTGATAGATTAACACCAGTGACTTTTACATTTTATATAGCTGTTATAAAATATTGTTTAATATTTATGTATTTTATCTCAACAGCTAATAAACTGTGTTTTTTTATTATACTACTTTATAAGAGATAGTGAGCTGAACAGTAAAATGCGAGAAACTATGTAAAATAATGTTATGTCCTTCAATGTATTCTACTTTTGCTGTTTGTAAATTGCAGTGCTTGATAAGGCTTGCAAGTGGCTCCAGGTGATACTTTTAATCAGTCCCCGCACAGAAGTTAAAAACCATTTACTTTTTTAGGTCTCGGCTCAAGACAACAGGCATGCCCTGTCTTAAAAAGAGACATGCTGTATGTATGTACTTTGTGGGCTTCTCCCTAAGCTTACTATTTGCTTTCATCCTTGTCGCTCTAGTATTCTTTCTTCCCATTTGCCCATGGAATGCCCTCCCCGAGAGCAGCGACCGGTTACTGCTAAATATATGCAGGGGCCATTTTAGGCATTGCTTTGGGAGTACTTTTTTATTTTTACTTTAAGAGCACTTTTCACACGCGCTACCATTTTGACGTGCACCGTTCTTTGTTTCCTGCTCGTGCCACCTCATTATTTCTTTTTTCCTCTCACAATCCCTCTTTGTTGCTCTCTCACTCCCCGTTCTTTCACTGTCTGGTGTTGCATCCACTCTCTGTCTCCCTCCTGTGTTTTTTTTGCAAGTTTTTTTATAGCGCTAACCCCACCCCAAAGGGATTGGAGAGCTTCACATGAACTCCAGTTAAATTACACAAGGATGCAATAATTTTTTTGTCGCCCGGCGAGATTAAGTGATTTGCCCAGAATCACAGGATGTTGAGCTGAAACTGAGATTCAAACCTGGTCGCCCAGCCCCAAAGTAGGCAGCTCTGGGCGTTCCTCCACGTCCTCTCCCCAGCAGTTGGACAATGATCAGTGCAGACCTAGTTTTCACTGGGGTAATCATGATGGAACAAGGATTCAAGGAAAATAAACTTGCTTGAAGTTGACAGTGCATAGGAAAAAATTAGTAAAGGTCTTTTAAAAATAGGTAACTGGTTTTCTGTTTTTGGAAGTAGTTTATTAGGAAATATATCACTACCTATGATTTCAATAGCACTAGTAATATTAATGATAATTATGACATATAAATGTTGTAAGGGAAAAATGAATGGAAATGAAGAACAATCGAATGGGAAGAAAGAGAAAATTCGAAGAGATAGAGTTAGAGCAAATGAAAGATAACTTGTATGGAAAAATGAAAGAAAGAAATTAACTTAAAAGAAAAAACTAAAGAGTGTGTAAAGACTAAGATAGACTCTAAGATTTAATATTATACTTGGCAGTTGGTAAAGATGGGTATTTTATGATGGCTCTAAAATGCTATCAGAGGGGGGAATGATGTAGCAAGGATTAGAGGAAAAGAAACTTCCTCGAATCAACCCTTTCATTAACAGATACTAACAAATAGAAATAGAAGAGAAAAGAAAATTAACATACACACGATATTCATACTTGGGGGGAAAAAGGCTTTATGTTTGCATAAACAACAAAGAATAATTCGCTGTGTAAGTGAAATCCTGCTTGATACTGAAAATTGTCTTGCGCATGTGCATATTAGTGTCATGCAAGTAACCGTGTGATTAACACATGTGAGAGGGAAAACTCTCACGCATGCGCAAGGAATCACTAACCATAGGTCTTGAGGCACCGTGTGCCTTGCATATGCTTGCCTGAATTTAGAAGGAGCTGTCACTCGCTGCTAATGCTCTTGCTTAACAAAGAAGAAAATAACATGGGATAGAGTATAAGCGGGTGGTGAACAGTGATAATAATATATTTCAGAAAAAAACATCTGTTTAGGATTCTTTTATTAATAGCGTGCATTTGGGCCTGATGGGCTCAGCCAAAAAAGAAAGATGGCGGATGAGACGTAATACAAGTCAAGTCTGCACCCTGAAAGTTTGGAGTGACCTGGTGACTGGATCACTGACCGGCTGCCAAGAACCAAGGACGAGATGCCTGAAAACGTTTCTTAACTGAAGAATTATATAAATTTGTATCTAATCTGTTTTATGAATGTATGAGAAAGGAAGTTTTTAAAAAATATGAATAAATTAAATGGGAAGGTTTTACTAAACAAAGAATTATTTAAGAAATAAAGAGTGACAGCATGAGCTGATGACAACTCTCCTGCCCTTGCCGAATCGTGGGCGCTTGCGCATGTGCAGTCTTCACAAGGAAGTCATGATGGAGGAAGAGGGCAGCCCGGGGACGCCGCAGATAAGGTAAGGAGTTTTCTTAGTCTTTAAATATTTTTTTTTAACGTACACAAATTGTTAATAGTGCGGGTGGGAGGCGGGTGGAAGGCCAACTTTGCTCCGCCACGAGTGAGCGGAGGTTTTCCTTCTCCACCTACTTTGCGGAACAGGCAAAACACTGCACACTCCATGGCGGTTAGAAATATTGCTAACGCTCACAGATTCAGGCCCCTCGCTACAGGCAGTACAGGTAGAACTAGGGAAATTTGAAGCAGTGGCAGGTTTTACAGTTAACTTATCGAAATCCTCCATACTAAATCTCACACTCCCTGAGGGCAAAGCAACAAGACTGCGAGGCCAGGCCTCTCTATAATGGGCTAAACATTCCCTTACATACCTAGGCATCGAACTCACCCCAAAGATCGATGAACTATAGAAGGCCAATTACTCCCCACTAATGGCGCAACTCAAACAAGACTTTAAGGGGTGGCAGCCATTGTACATCTCCTGGCTTGGACAGATAAACGCCATAGAAATGACAGTCCTACCGAAATGCCTCTACCTTTTTCAGGCGCTCCCAGTTGCCCTAGACCGTGATCTATTACCCAGATTACATTCTCTCATTACTAAATTTATATGGCAGGGTGGGAGAGCACAACTTCCCTTCCACGTGTTACGAGGCCGAAAAAAAGAAGGGGGTGGCTTTACCAGATGTCACACTTTACTACTAAGCAGTACAGTTAAGGGTAATTGTAGAATGGTTCATGAGGGAGTCCGATAAACATTGGCTCCACATAGCAGGGCAGTAGTAGGCAGAACGATCTGGGATGTCTTCTGGAAACTGAAAAATGATAGGCCAGCAAACACCTATATCAGCACCCCGACTCAAACCACACTCAAGGCTTGGGACGCAATCACAAAAAAAGAGGGATGGACTTCTTTCCCTACCCCTAATACTCCAATTCATTTCAACACAGCTTTCCCTCCGCCGCTAAAAGAATAGACTTTTGATCGATGGCAAGACGGGGGTGCCTGAAGGTGTCAGACATGTGCCATAATTTTTATGTACTCACGTTTGAGAGTTGTCAGAGGAAGTTCCTGGTCCCAAAAAGCGAGCTCTTCCATTATCTCCAAATCAAACAATGGGTAACTCAACTGCAGATGAGGGGCGCCGCCACTAGAGAGCATACACCGATATAGCAGCTGGTACGGAGGGTGGGCACCATGAAAGGGATAATCTCTTCCCTATATGTCATGTTATTATCAGCAATACATGCCCCACGGGCACGATACATGCCTTTCTGAGAACAAGTGATTAGAAGAGATATTACTGAGGAGTGGAAACATATATGGGGGGGATTGAGCTAGGCACAACCATTCAGTGGCCCTGAAGGAGGCCCACTATAAGACACTCTCTGGATGGTATCTGTATCCCACTAAACTAAAAAAGATCTTTCCAGACACCTTCGACCTCTATTGGTGAGGCTGCGGCCTGCAAGGGGACTTGCGCCACATATGGTTGGATTGCCCCGGTATCCACGCTTTTTGGGAGGAAATCCTTTCATACATCAAAGACATACTTGGTTGCCCCATTCCAACAACTATAGTGGGAGCTCTTCTGGGTATCAGGGACCCTGATCTTGAACACCAGACAAAAGCAGACAAGGCAATCATGTGGGTATGCTTAGGGGCGGCCAAAATAACAATAGCAGCAGCCTGGAAAAAGAAGGATACACCAGCTGTATCGTTGTGGCACTCGCAGCTCTGGAGAATACTCATCATGGAAAGGATGGCCGATATTTTTAGAGATTAATATAAAAACTTTGAGTATAAATGGGGCCCTTTGGTAACCTTTCTGTCTTGTGGCAAGCCATTGGCGGTCTGCCCACCCTCAATTCGAGCCATGCACCTATTCCAATTCTAAATATGTCCAGAAGGTGGTCTCATATAGCTCTGTATGGGACAATAGGGCCCCACTAGGAAACAGTTGATAAACTATCATTACCTGTCCTCCAAGGTACGTCTGAGGACCTGATAGCTGATTTCAGAGACACCACCACCACCATGGAAAGGGAGGAGGGAGGACTAGGGGGGGTTTGTTTACTGTGGTTGTTTTGGGGGCTACCCCTATTGTTTAATTCAATAAAACAGGTATGATTTGTCACCTGGAGGGGGACGTTTGGACTTCTTCGCATGAGAACTGGACTAATAC
Organism: Lissotriton vulgaris; assembly: GCF_964263255.1. Taxonomy (NCBI): domain Eukaryota; kingdom Metazoa; phylum Chordata; class Amphibia; order Caudata; family Salamandridae; genus Lissotriton; species Lissotriton vulgaris. The sequence continues at coordinate 1,243,571,002 of NC_141687.1, read as the reverse complement.
TAGCATCAGTTATAATATATACAAGAGGTAGTGGTGGTATATACAGTAGCACATCAATTACAAGCAACATATGCATTTATAATTATCTGTAGCAGATTACCAGTGTTGGTGCCCCTCAAGGTAACAGAAAGAAGACACCCCACTACCACAGATGTCACTACATGGAAGTTCAGCCCTTGCTAGGCTAAACAGAACGACTATACCGCTGCACTCTCAAATTTCACATCTCTATTCATGAATAGAAAACAATATTGATTTATCAAAAACCCAATGTGGCAGCTCACAGGAAAACCACCTAGAAAATGAATTCTGAAAAACTTCTATTTATTTCTCAATGACAATGTTTCACTCAAAATGTAAAAGCCAGTTTGGTTCAAGATAATCCAAAAATGTATATTGTTTCACATCAGACAATAATGTTGCAGAAATGAAATGAATGAAATGAAAAAGAAATTTCTAAAGCGCACTGTGGCCAAGCGGCTTCCTGGCGCTGAGGAGCACAACAGAATCTACAAAGGGGCCCAAAGAGATTTAGCCGGGAAATACGTGAAGGAAAAGAAAAGTTTTAAGGGCTTTTACGAAAGTGGGAAAAGATAGGGATAGAACGAATGGAAAGAGGGAGGTTGTTCCAAATCTGGGGGGCCAACACAGAGAATCGGGTGCCCCCGGTGCGGGATTTGCGGAAGCGGGGGACGTGAAGAAGAGAAAGAGAAGAAGAGCGGAGAGTAGGACTGGCACGTGGAGGTCCCATTCTTGGATCCTCCTTTTTGGCAAACGAAGACGGCAGCCGGCCTGTGTTTCGTTACTAAAGTAACGTCTGCAAGGCTGCAAATGATGTTAGCATAAATATAAATATCTCAAACAGTATAATTGGTGTATTGATGATGCAAAAATGTGATCACCAAAATTGTGATCACCTTATGTCCTAAAAAGACTTGATTAAAAGAATATGAGACTGACATTATAAAAATAGAGATGTGAAACACCACCAAATAAAACCACACCTGTGTGCTAAAGGAAAGCCACAAAGATCCAATAAGACCATAGAGTGTAACATTCCTCCCATACTGGCGGAGTGTTCAGAACAATTACACTAGCATATATAAAGAATGAAGCAGAACAGACTGAACAGATACACACAAAAAGTGAGAGTTATAAAAACAAACAAGCCTCTTGTTTTAGATGATAAATGGCCTGGTACACAATATATTCAGGACCATTAGGAGCTAAAGTAGAAGTAGCTACCTTACATTTTCATGACTATCAAAATTTAGATTGTCAACCCAACGCGCAAAGTAAAAATATTGCTCGAAGACAACGTGTAGAGACCCTAAAAGTAAAAAGCATGAAAAGAGATATAAACACAGTAAGAGCCAATACCAAAATGTTGAATATGGAGATTGTGAGAAGTTGACCTGATATATGATGTCCACTATTCTAGTGGGCACCCTGTATCAGTCCAACCAACCCTTATGGTGATGGTTGTAAAGTCAACCTTATAGACCAGCTATCCTAGTGGTAACATGGACAAATCAGTCTTAGGCTAAAACTTCAGAGAGCATGTGAAGCCATCTGTTTTACCATATGTAACACCCTGAATACCAAATGAAAGGACACCACACAGGTTATATATAAAATATATATGTATTTATTACTAACACAACCCCTCTGAACTCTTTATGAGGTCAGAGGCACAAGCACATAACAAGATACTTAATTATCATACGATAAGTTGCACAAAATACAGTTAAGCCCTAGGGGCGTTGCAAACCATATACTAAAATAGTGGTATAAGAACCACGTCACAAACAGGGAGTAGCCCTTGGGCCTAGGGAATCGCTGGGGCTACACTGAACTACCAAAGGTTAGGAAGAAGGAGGCCCAAGGGAAGCGTGTGCAGTGTCTTAACACACACGCGAGTTACCATAGGGATACAATAGGAATGTAAGAGTCAGAAACTAGTTGATTTAGGACACTTCCGGATGGACTAGGAGAAAGCTACTGAAAACTAGGACACTTGGACAGTCAATACAAACAGGAGCACTGGAGTACTCGCGTTACCTCACCCACAGGAGCCGGGTGCATAGGTGTCAAGTTGTGTCGGGTTTCGTCGCTGAATCCTATGGAGACCTGTAAAAAGATGCTGCAGGGGACCAGGAGGGAAGTGTCCGGTTGGATCCGAGGGTGGATCGAGGATGAAGAGTACCTGAAAGTAGAGGGGACAGAGTCTGGGTCACTAGCCAGTTACCAGGAAGGAACCAGGAAGGAACCAGGCGATGTCGTGAAGCAATCAGGTTATGTCATGAAGCTTGTCTCTGCAGCCACGAGGTCCAGGAGGCATCGACGATGACCAGGTGCTGGAATCAAGCTGTCCAACAATGGATCTAGATTTCTGTGGTGTTGGGACCCGGATTAGAACCAACAAGCCTTTGCAAATGCAACCCACGCAGGAATTGAATATTCGCTTCGAGTCAGACCAGCAAGGTCTGGGGGGCTTCTCTTTTTCAGGGAAGCAGGAGCAAGCCTGGAGCAACCAGGCCCGTGGTGTAGATTCAAAGGTTCGCCTTCAGAGAGGTCACTAGCCAACAGGCAAGTGACCGGAAAGGCACGTCGAGGTCAAAAGCAACAGCAGGCCTCGTGGAGTGTGGAGGGCTGTGCGTCGGTGCAAATGAGGCTCGGGGCTGGGGCTTCTCAATTCCCAATGCACAACTTCGAGGGGCCTCAGAAGCTGCGCAATTAGCAATAAGCAAGTTTTTCAAGATGTCCGGTCCCACGTCTCTCGTCACCTCCACAGATCTCAGCTCTGCTGCAGATGTGGGTCGGGGTCAGAGAAGTCTGGAAGTCCAGTTTCTGTCTGGCCTTGTGCTCGGACTCCGGCGGGAGCATCGACAAAGCAAACCGGCAAGTCGCTGTTGGTGCCTGTTTTCACAGGGTGGTCAGTCTTGACCACAAGGGAGATTCTTCAGTCTTCTAGTTGCAGTAGAATGTCGAAGGTCCAGAGTTTTGTTTCAAGTTTCAGTTCAGGATAATCTAAAGTCTCTAGACTCAGCTTCTAGCTTTATACTGATTAAAGGGGCTGGATTACCTGCTAGGTCCCTCCTATGGGTGGGACCAGGTAAGTGGGTGGTTACACCCCTTTCCCTTTGTCCAGTTGCGCACCAGAGCTGGGGCTGGAGTGCCCCAGCAACTGGTTTGAACCAGACTATGCATGGAGCACCTTCTGTGCCCCAGGCAGTGTCTCATTTCATTCAGCCTTCCCTGCCCCAATACACTATGGCCTGTCTGGGGTGGTGCTAGCACCTCCCAAGACAGGAAACCTCTTGTCCAAATCTCCCTCGCTGGAAGGACTCCCAGCAGCAGGAGGTCAGACTTGTGTCTGTGGCAGCAGCATCCATTTTGTGATGCTAAGGCTCTGGTTAACTTTAACCTGGATTAACAGTAACAACATGTCTTCTCCCTCTATAAGGGTGGAATTCTACCACCGTCACCAGAACTGGTGAGGGGGTAGTATTCCAAAGTGTATGAGACCTTACACGACATGTTTTGATAAAGCCAAACCAAAGTCAGCTTTAACCCAGAGGATTATAATGCACTTAAGAGTATATGGTATGGCTATATCATAGAACAGCTATAAGGACATGGTCCCAAAAGCTGCAGACAGGCTCAGCTCCTGCTAGAGCACCGTCTCACAAAAAAACCCAAGCACTCTGCCTTTAGGATTGTTAAGGCCTGTCATGGGAGTGACTTATAGGTATATATGTGTCTATATGTAATGATAGGTATAGGGATACTATAGCTAAGCAAGTGGTGATTACACGACCTTGCCCCAGCTGAGTGATCAGCAAGTTGTGTCAATGTGGATGGCCAGCCAGGGGTGGCATAATACATGCTGCAGCCCCTGATAGGCTTTGGGTGCAGCTATGCCCTGGGTACCTAGGGTACACTATACAGGGGCTCACGAAGGTGACCCAATTCCCAATTGGATATGTACCTAAAGTACATGGTATGAATTTAGGGAGAGAACAGCTGGGATGTGGGTCTGATCAGAAGGCCCACAGCCACACTAAAGTCAAAAAACCAGTAAAGCAAAGCAAAAAGTGGGGATGACCATAGGAAGCAGACCCTACTCTCCTACACAACCCCCCAAACGTAGGGACATTAAACTAACCTTGACCAGTTGAGTCTTCATGTTCTAAGTGTAAATATCTGGAGAGTCCATCTGCATTGGCATGGTCAATCCCAGGTCTATGTTCCACTGTAAAGTCCATCCCCTGTAGGTAAATGGACCGCCTAAGCAGTTTGGGATTTGCACCCTTCATCTGATTTAGCCACAAGAGGGGCTTTTGGTCTGACTGAATCTTGAAGTGAGTACCAAACAAGTATGGCCTCAGCTTCTTCAGGGCCCAAACCACAGCAAAGGCCTCCCTCTCAATAGCTGACCGACGTTCCTCTCTAGGGGTCAGCCTTCTGCTAATAAAAGCAATGGGCTGGTCTTGACCATCTTTATTCAATTGTGAAAGAACAGCTTCCACACCCAACTCAAAGTAATCTGGACTTTGCAGAATAGGTGCAGAGCACATGGCCTGCTTCAGGTCATCAAATGCCTTCTGACACCTGACTGTCCACTGAACTTTCTTTGGCATTTTCTTTGAGGTCAAGTCATTAAGGGGGGTCACAATGGACCCATAATTCTTAACAAACTTTATGTAATAACCAGACAGGCCCAAGAAAGCTCTGACCTATGCTGGGTGGTTGGAGGAGTCCAGTCCTTGATGGTCTGGATCTTGCTCTCCAGTGGTTGAACGTGACCACACCTACAAGGTGGCCCAGGTACACAACCTTACTCTGCCCTGTCTGGCACTTAGTAGCCTTGATAGTCAGGCCTGCCTTCTGCAGGGCCTCCAGAACTTTCTTCAGGTGGATCAGGTGATCCTCCCAGGTGGAGCTGAAGATAGCAATATCATCAAGATAAGCTGCACAAAAGTCATCCAACCCAGAGAGAAATTGGTTCCCCAACCTTTGGAAAGTGGTAGGTGCATTCTTCAAGCCAAAGGGCATCACCACAAATTGGTAATGACCTCCTGGGCTTGAGAATGCTGTTTTGGCTTTTGCATCATGAGCTAGTCTGATCTACCAGTAGCCTACTGTCATGTCAAATGTGCTCAAAAACTTGGCAGAAGCCAATCTGTCTATGAGCTCATCTGCCCTGGGAATTGGGTGGGCATCTGTCCTCGTGACAGCATTGAGACCTCTGTAGTCCACACAAAACCTCATCTCTCTCTTACCATCTTGGGTGTGAGGCTTTGGCACAAGGACTACCGGACTGGCCCAGGGGCTCTCTGAGGGCTCAATAACTCCCAGCTCCAACATCTTTTGTACCTCTGTCTTTATGCAGTCCCTGACGTGGTCAGGTTGCCTGTAGATTTTACTCTTCACAGGCAGAATATCACCAGTGTCCACCTCATGGGTGCACCAGTTTTTCTGACTAGGTGTCAAGGAAAACATATGTCTGAAGGACTGGAGAACTTGTCTGCAGTCCTGTTGCTGCTGGCCAGTGAGGCTGCCAGCTAAGGTCACACCATCAACTGAACCATCATCAGAGTTCTGAGTCAACAGGTCTGGGAGAGGGTCACTCTCTTCCTCCTGCCCCTCATCTGTTGTCAGGAAAAGCTCCTGAGTCTGCATTGAGCATTCGCGCCTACCAAGACTTCAACTCCCAGAAGGCCTTGGGAGGACATGCAAGTGTTATAACGACGCTCGCGCAAGTGTGTGTAATTCTGAAGATCCGATCTGATTCTTTTCTGGAGGTTGCCGTGTGAAGACGCCGGTGGTGAAACCTCCAGACCCCAAGGCTTTGGTGAGTTCCGAACATCAAGGAGGCGGGTGAAAGGTTCACCGTGAACGCCTTTGTTCTTGAACTATCGCTGATTTTGAAGCAAGGTATTTTTAGCGTGGATGCGCTTTTGTTTCTCACCTTCATGTTTGGTTGCACGTCTTAGACAGAGTCAACGGCGGTGATGCTAACCGCGTTCGCTCTCAGTTCTGACTCATATATTTTTGTTCTCACTGTTCAAAGGTCTTTATTTCGATTAATACATCATAAAAGACAACATTAAAATATTTAAGAGTTTTAAAAGAACCAATAAGGTAGCATATAATGTAGTTGATTTTATAATACAATTTGACGAATCACAACAGGACATTATAGCGATAAAAATATAATTTAAATTCATGAATTAGAGTGTATCATACATTTTAACTTCAGTTGTATACACATTCCACTAGAACTAAAAAAAGTTAATTAAAAAAAACTACAGCTAAAAGGAGAATACAGAAGGAATCTAAAATAATCAAGTTAAGCATAATTTACGGGCGCGGATAATCCACATCCCGTGTAGAAACTTTGCGATTGCAATAACCACAGGCTGAGAGGTATTTGTTTTAAGAATCCTAAGAGCCTCGCAGCCTGTTTGAAGACCCAACTGAAGACAAATAGGTTTCAGCCAAGATCGCCTAGGGGCTTTGTAATCTGGGCAAATAAAAAGGATATGCCCGATACTTTCCTTTTAGGTAGGACAGAAAGGACAACTTGGATCAAGCCCTTCTCTCCATTTGCAAACAAAGGAATTAATTGGTAGAGTTCCCACCCTAAATTGGTGATATCTCTTTCTGGCCTCAGGAACAGTAATACAATCCTAACAACCCTCAAGAGCAGTTGAATGTTTGAGTTCCAAAAAGTCCGCCGTCAATGACGGACCAATAGTTGTACCAAATCTTTTCATTGAAATCATGTTCCAATAAAGTTCTCTGATGGTTTTTTTAGATGGGAAGGTTTTGGCTGTTGGGTCTTCCCATAAACTGACTAAGCCCATGGCGGAGTAAGTTGCCTTTACCTCCCGCATCCAGGGAATTTTATGGGCCCTGTCAGCATTTCTGACATCTAGGAATGCCCGGGCATACTGAGAGAGATCTGGGGTAACCCACAGTCTCCTCCAGTATGCCACTGGTCTATAGCGGGCCGTATCCTCCAGGCGTTGGGAACCTAGATCATAGAAAAGGGGAATCAGCGGAGTCGATACAGGAAGGCCCATAATCCCACGAAGGAACTTGTTTTGGGCCATAGTCAAATAAGCTAAGTTGCTGAAACCCCACAATTACTCCCCGTATAAAACTGCAGCTCCTATCTTTGCATTGTACATTTTTAGAGCAGGCGATATTGGTCTTGTGTGAGAAAGGAGTAACTCCTTTGTTAGGGCTCCTGCTAATTGTGCATGCTTTGTGACCAACTGGTTAATGTGCAGTTTCCAGTCTAATTTAGATGCAAGGGTAATGCCTAGGTATGTAAAAACCTGTGTCTGTTCTAATTTACCTCCATTCATGGCCACATCCCCTCTAACATATTTGGACTTGTGAAGCACCATGAACTTGGTCTTGCTCAATTTACTACAAGACCGTAATCCTTGCAGAAGACCTCAAACAAGTCAATGGCTTTTCGAAGGCCCTGTTGTGTTTTTGAGATTAATAGAGTGTCATCTGCAAACATCAACAGTGGGATCAACTTACCGCCCAACTTATGAGCCTCAGTCGAATATTGCTCGAAGTAGTTGATCACCCTGTTGATGTATAGTGAAAAGAGGTTCGGGGTGAGTGTGCAACCTTGGCGTACTCCCCTCGCTATAGGGAACTTATCTGTAACACTACCCAGTTGGTTCCATCTAATTTGAGCAAAATTGTCCTCATGGAGTTTCTTTATAAAGGACAGGATGTCAAGTGGCATGCCTTGATCTTCAAAAACGTTCCACATTTTTCCACATCGGGGCACCAGGTCGAAGGCTGATTTAAGGTCGACAAATGCCGAAAAAGAGCATACCCCCCCTAACAGTACCACCCGCCAGTAAATTAAGAGAAATCTAAAAACTTGGTCTACAGTGCTTGTATGACTGCCGAACCCAGCCTGGAGAGGAGACAACACTTCTGCCTCCTCTATCCACCCATGGATTCTCTGCAGAACAAGCCTTGCAACCACCTTCTGTATGCAGTCTATCAGACTTAGAGGCCTGTAATTTCCTGGGTCTGAGCGCTCCCCCTTTTTATAGATCGGTATGATCTCAGCCCCCTTCCAGGTGTTTGGTATGGGCGAGCCATTGGCAATACCATTTGCAAGAGATTGAATATATACGGTGCCCAGAGCTCCTTATCGTGCATAAACAGATCGGCTGGAACTGAGTCCAGCCCTGGGGCTCTACGGTATGGTATTCAATATCTTTCTCACCTCGATTCTCCCGAAGTGTAAAGGGATTATAGCTATATTGGGGGGGGGGTCTTTGCTAGTTGCATTAGTCGTTTCTTGGGATGCAAACTGGGATGCATAGTGGGAGACCCAGAGGTTAGGTGAGACATAGTTTGTTGGTTCTCCCCTTTGCATCCCCCTACCCCACTTAACCATATCCCAGAAAGCACATATTGAGCGTTCTTGGCTGGCACAATAGAGCTTCCTCCAATAATCGTCGTCCCAAGTGCGCTTAGCGTCAAATTGTACCTTTTTTTAGAGGGCACGGTGCTCTTAACTCTATCTCTATCTTTAGTTTGTATAGCGTCAGCTAAGGCTTTGTATGCGGCCCTGCACGACTTCCAATACCATTGATCTTCCTTCTTTACAGGCCTATTCGCTTTAGAAGAGACCCTTTTTGTAAAAAAATAACCCAAGTTGGTTAAAAAAATTGGTGTGGATCGGATTGACATTTGCCACAACCTCCTCCTGAGTCGTACATTTCTGAAGGGCAGTTGTCGCCTGGATTGTCATTTCCCTCATCGCTGCAATCTTATTCTCATTCACCAAGCAATTTGCCCATCTAACACGCCTGACATCGTTTGATAAGGCGATGTCAACCCTGTCAGGAAAAACTTCATCACAGTGAGATTTAATTTGCGTGAATGATAGAAGTAGGGGATCGTGATCACTTTCGACCCTTTCTACTACCACCATATCCTTAATATTGGGCCAATTCTCTTTATTGGTGAATATTTAATCAATACGGCTCTGTTGTAAGCCATTATTGAAGGTAGGAGTCCCATGTTTGTCAGAAGCTGATCTACCATTTATTGCACGTAGCCCCTGTCCTATACTTAGAACCTTGAGCTGAAGTGCAGCCTCTGTCCACTTTTTAATTGGCGAGAGTGTCAAATGAGGGATGTTCCATATATAGTCTTCTTCCAGGGTAAGATCTACATCATTACTGTTCAGCGGTTCAAAACAGCAATTGAAATCCCCTGCTACTATAATATTTCCTCTATTGGAATATAACCCGAGGAGTGCATCTAATTCTTCAACAGTAGTTGAGGGTTTACCCCCGGCATACCCCTTGAGTAGACGTTAAAAATAGAAAGATCCTTCGATTCAGGACACTGAATTTGAATTAATAATATGTCACTGCTTTTTGAGTCCAGCTGCTTTACATTGTATCTGCTATCTTTCTAACCCAAGTTAGAAGTCCCCCTTTTGCTCTCCCATGTAAACTTGGGATTGCCGGAACAGTAAAACTAAGGAATCCAGGTCTGAACTCTAGAGCATTCAACCAGGTTTCCTGAAAGAGAATTAAATCCTTCCCATCAAGAAATGCCAACCAATCCAGAGATGATACCCTACTTTTGAGGCCTGCGATATTCCACGAGATCAGAAGTGTTAGGGCATGATCGACAGCTCTTGTAAGCTGTCCATGTGATCCCCCAACAAAAGGGTCTCCACCTCCTCTTTCCCCCGATTGGGAAACGTCAAGGGACAGAATGTTGGTATTGGTAAATCCGCTAAATAAAGCTCTATCTATCGATGTACAATTAATTTCCTGTAGGCCTGAGCCAATGGGTGAGCACGCCCTAGAGTGGTTAGGCGAACTTTCTCAACGGTCCTTGCCTTGTCCGCTTAGGAGTCAATCATTAGTATCTAGTGAACTAAAGGCCTCAAATCTGTTACTCAATGTAACAAGACTAGTGGGGGGATCAGCCTGGATAACATAATCTCTCTTGCTATTGGTTCCAATGTCAATAGGTGGGTAAAAATACCCTAATGGGAGTACGTTGACATAATCATGATGAATCCTAGCTGATCCTGACTGCCTCAGAATGTGATCAACCAATTCGGGAGAACCAAAACTCACAACAACACAATCCCCCTTCATACCCTTTTTGGTCTTTCCTACCCATGCTACCCTTCTCACCATCTTGAAGTTATTAAACAGATGTTCGCCTAGCGCTGTTTTGTTATTCAGGAAGTGGAGGGCTTTGTTTTTAATTGTTGACCAGTGTTCCTCCCTACCATCATGAGTTTTAGGGACATTTGCTAAGATAATGGAATATGGACATGCCTCCGGAGGGAGATGAAGAGATGATTCTTTAAGGGAACCTTCTTCTATAGAGTGTAATCTCCCCACAAGACCCCCTAGGTCCACACTTTGTTCCATGATTTGCTTCTATAGCTGAAAGAGGTATATTTGGTACTATGACTTGGTCCACTGGGGTTGCCATAAAATCACTTAGACCAGTGGTTGTGGTTTTAAGGGCGCTTACGGGACGTACTTCTATTGGTTTTGTCCCGTTCATTGGGACATGCTTATGCAATGCGTGTTTTTCTAAGACATTAAGCCTACGGTCTATTTGATCAAGTTTTTCCATTACTGGAAAGATAAGTGCCCTGAGCCGTTCCTCCATAAGCCCTATGAACTCTGGCATGTTACCCCCAATAGTATTGACTACAACAGGTGTATTGAGCTCACCTCCTGCTTGTGTCATGGGCTGAGATTCCTGATTCATTACGTTATTTGTTTGGCTACCCAGCCCAAGTGTGGAATTTTTCCTCCTGGCTAGTTTTACATTTTGCTGGCTTCCTTTTGGGGCGCTATTTGCTTTTCTTTTCCCCGGTGGATCTTTACTTCTAGTAGCCGGTAAAGCACGTAGCTGCCTAGTGCGTGTGGTAGGAGGTGAAGGCGGGGGACTAGATGAAAATGAACTGGAAGTATTTGACCCCAAGTCATCACTGGGGGGGGCATTTGATACCTGTAGGGGTTGAAGGGGGTTATCAATGCCTCCATTTAAATATGTGGTAGCTATTAGGGGAGGATTTAGACTTGATGGGTCAAGTGATAATCGCCTTTCCACAAGTTCGATCTCCTTGGCCACAACTGATTCGGCCCATTTCAGGAAAGCGTGCAACGTCCCCACACCCCCTACCCCTGTGCCCCCTTTATGATTTAATTTGGCCATATTTCAAAGTCAAAACAGCTTTTAATATCAAAAGGGCCGTAGCACACTATAACCAGAGGTGATAAATGTAAATGAGACTGATTGAGTCAATTAATGTCTTACAGCTCCCTTGTAAGTACTTTAGGCCTGGTTTCCGCCGGAAAATGAAAGAGAACTGGCCCGGCCCGGCCTCTTCTGGCCCCGGATGGCCAGAGATGGCCCCCCCTTTGTCCGGGCTTAGCCCGGCGTTGCCCGCGCGCGGACCTGCGACGCGGGAGCTGGCCAGTATTTAAAGCGCCTCCGGGCGCACAGGTGACGTGGCAGCTTCCGCCGCTATTGAGCCGCTAGGGAGCCTGGGCACTGTAGTCCTCCCCTCGGCGGCCGCAAAAGCTGGTGGTGTGTGGCGGTGGAAAGACAGACAAAGTAAGGGCGGCAGAGTCCTGGAGCCAGGGAAGTAGGATAAAATGCCCCGCAGGTTTGGCAGAAACACCCGCTCCGCCGGGGCTGGCCTGTATTTAAAGCACCTCCGGGCACACAGGTGACGTGGCGGCTTCCGCCGCTATTGAGCCGCTAGGGAGCCTGGGCACTGTAGTCCTCCCCTCGGCGGCCGCAAAAGCTGGTGGTGTGCGGCGGCGGGAGGACAGACAAAGTAAGGGCGGCAGAGTCCAGGAGCCAGAGAAGTAGGATAAAATGCCCCGCAAGTTTGGCAGAAACATTTATCTAAGACTTGCTTGTGCGCATATGCACTTCTGGTATTAGGAACTGTTCCCTGAGTTATAGGATGTATTCTTCCTCGGAGTAATTGGCGGCGGTTGTACCAATACCGTGGAAGCCTTTTCTTTGTTTTTTGGGAACCAGGAGGAGAGGTCAGCGGTGACGTAGCCGCGGGGTTCTACTCTACCTTACTTTCAAATACTTTGTCTACTATTGCTATAGGATGTGAGGCGACGGTATGCTGCACCGTGGAAGCCCATCCTGTTTTTTCTTGTGCTTTGAAGATAGGCATCAACAGTATTCTGGAATGTCACTGCTGTACGAGCTGAGATCCTAGTAGCTCTACATATTTTCATTTATTCTGCTTCATCCTTCCCTCCCCCTAGAACCAGTGAGCTAGTATGAATATTATCTGAGTTATATAGAGCAGAAGAAGTCTTTGAATGTGTCTTACATTACGCACTGTTCTTTTGTGTATTAGATGATATCTATTGGAATGCTCTGTTATGATGGAAGGTCCTAATAGAGTATGCCAGTTTAAATACAAGGTATGCAACGTCCTTTAGCGAGATTTAATGAGAGTAGACTGTATATGTTCTCTGTTTCTGATCTTATCCCTTTCCTATTTCAGGTTCTCATCCCCGCTGTCCCTACCCTTATTTCCCTCACCTGATAACCCTACGACTCTGTTATTCATTTATTCAGAGGTCGGGGATGTCTGGAGGTGGACCCAATATTACATCATCCAGATCCTGAGGAGTGCTGTTTCTGACATCTGTAGCCATGAGCAAGCCCATGTCTGCCCTGTCAACATATGCTTTGAGTCTGTTGACATGGAGCACCCTGTGGGGCCCCCTGGGAGTTCCAAGGTCCACCAGGTAAGTAGCCTCTCCCTTTTTGCTCAACAATTATGTGGGGTCCAGACCATTTGTCTTGGAGTGCTGCTGGGGCCACTGGCTCCAACACCCACACTTTCTGTCCTGGCTGGTACACAGTCAGCACAGCCTTTTGGTCATGCCAGGCTTTTTGAAGTTCCTGGCTAACCTCAAGGTTTTTAGAAGCCTTCTTCATGTACTCGGCCCTCCTGGAGCAGGGAACAAGTACAAAGTCCACTATGTCTTGTTTAGGCTTTTTGAGATGTAACTCCCATCCTTCCTTTACCAGACATAGGGGTCCCCTTACAGGATGCCCAAACAAAAGTTCAAAAGGGCTGTAGCCAACCCCATTTTGTGGGACCTCTCTGTAAGCAAACAGAAGGCAGTTTAGAAGGATGTCCCATCTTTGCCTAAGCTTTTCAGGTAAACCCTTAATCATACCCTTTAACGTCTTGTTAAATCTTTCAACCAGACCATTGCACTGTGGATGGTAGGGTGTAGTGAATTTGTAATTTACACCACACTCCTTCCACATTGCAGTCAGGTACCGAGACATGAAGTTTGCACCTCTATCTGAGACAACCTCCTTCGGAAAGCCCACCCTTGAGAAAACTCCCAAGAGGGCTCTTGCCACAACAGGGGCTGTTGTGGTCCTTAGGGGAATTGCTTCTGGGTATCTGGCGGCATGATCCACTACCACCAGAATAAATCTGTGCCCAGAGGCTGTTTGGGGATCCATTGGTCCAACAACGTCCAACAATGTCAATCCCTATTCTTTCAACCCCCACCACAGGTAGTGGTATAAGGGGGGCCTTTGTTGTGCCACCTGATTTGCCACTGGCTTGGCAGGTCACACATGAGCAACAAAACTCCTTAAACTAGCTAAAGCACCGGTGCCTGATAAAATTCCAGGTGACCTTTTTAAGTCGGAGCCACTTATCTGGTCAACTTATTTTAACCTTTTATCAAAATGCCATTTCGGCCGAGGGGAGTGATTCCTGATTCATGGAAGGGGGCCGAGATAATAACTATTTTTAAAAAGGGTGATGCTAACAACCCAGCTAATTTCAGGCCAATTAGCCTGTTAGACAATGCTCAAAAAGTTTTTTGTTGCCAAATATTGAACAAATTAACAGAGTGAATGGAAGAAAACAAATACTTTCTCCCTTTCAAGCAGACTTCAGAACCAAAATTAGCACCATAGATCATATTTTTAGATTAATACTATTGTATTGGAAAACTGTGCTTTTACGTAAGGTTATGTTGTATGTAGCATTTATTGACCTTAGAACTGCTTTTGATCTTATCCCCCGTTCCAACTTTTGACAGGTCCTTTTTAATAAAGGTGTTCCCAGTAATCTTGTACATCTATTGAGTAATTTACATGAGAATAATTATGCCCAAGTACATTGGGGACCATGTGGAGAACTGACTAATCGTATTCCAATTGAACGGGGTGTCAGGCAAGGCTGTGTCCTTGCCCCCACTCTGTTTTCTCTTTATTTAAATGATGTGGTCAAGGTTTTGGAAAATTGTGTAAATGATTCTCCAGTGCTACATAACAGGAAGGTACCGATCCTACTTTTCGCGTACGACTCCCTACACATTTCAAAGTCTCCCAAGGGTCTTCGGACCCTGGTTAATAAATTTCTAGGCTTTTGCAATGAAAGGGGGCTCGAGCTAAATGTTAACCAAACAAAATTTATGATTTTAGGCAAGGGGACCAAGAAAGGTAAACATCAATTCAGGTTGGCAAAGACGTCCTTGAGAGGGTTGATAAATTTGACTACCTAGGAGTACGATTTATGGATAGTTTTAAATGGTTAAATCAGATCACGAAAAGTAAACTTATTGAGCACAGGTCAAATGCTATTTTGAGAACACAAAAAAGGATGGTATCTCATGTAGTATACCCCGTCATGGAGATTTACCGTGCTAAGGCGCAAGTGGCTGCCCTTTACGGGGCTGAAGTCTGGGGTCATGTTGATGTCCAGCCCCTGGCACTGGTAGAAAATAGTTTTGTTAGGAAAATGTTATGCCTCCCCCATAGTACACCCCTTATTCCATTGTATTTAGAACTGGGATTAAAAAGAGTAACAGATCTAGTGGCCCTGAAAGTATTGACTTATTGGGTTCGTCTCTGGTATACACCGGAGCTTGCTGATTAAAGGGATTCCCTGTGTGAAGTTCTAAATATACCAGATGCCAGATCACTCCCATGGACTAAACATGTGTCCTCGTGGTTGGGAAAGTTAGATCTTTACAGATTTTGGGCTGATCTTACTAAATTAAAGAAAACTGATATACACCTTCTCAAAACTACCTATTGGAACTTCATTAATAAATGTATATTAAGAAAAAGTTTTGTAGGATCTTTGACCAATAAATTATTTGATTTTAAATCTAATCCACTATTAGAGGATTATAGAGATTTTATACCTTTTGCTTTCCCTAAAAGTCTCTTCATACGGTTTCGTTTGGGGATATTACCTATAAGATAATTTATCCACAAATGGAATCAAGCACAGCCAGTATTGACCTGCCTGATGTGTAATCAGTGTGACGAAAATGAATTACGTGTGTTATTTTTCTGTCTGGACTATTCCTCCACTCGTAGGAGGTGGGTTATTCCGATTTGTCGTGAACTGGGAATTGCACAATATCAAATAGCACTAAGGATTCTAAAAACTGACCTCTCCCCTAGAACTGTTGTAGCTGTTAGTATATTTTTAGAGGCAGTCTGGTACAAGCGCAATGTAATTCTAAAAAATTAGACCAGTATAAAGATCATGAGTTGCACTTTACAGTTTACCAATATCAATGAACTGTTTTTTCTTCTTGTACTGTTCTATTTGGTGTGATTTCATGGTATTGTTTGCAGTCTAGTTTTATATACAGTGTTAAAACACTCAGCACTTTACATTAGGGTATTTTCACTGATGAGTGTATATATTATACATTGCTGATATTATTGTATCTGATTCCGAAGCATTCTGCAATTTAAATATGGACGTATTGCTTCTACTATTGTATATATATTTTTGTATTTTTATTGTTTCATTGTTATTTTAATGTTTGGCTGTTGGTTGAAACTTTGATGGTTGTAATAACCGAATAAAGTTTTCCATATATATACACAGATGTACTTTTTAGAGGGCACTATCTCTCTTTGCAGACTTGAATTAACAGCTAGAGCTGTCAATCAACTCATACACTTCTTCGTTCACACCGTAGAACATCTGTGACACCTTTTTTAATTGGTCATTTAACCAATGCAACAAAGGGATAGCTTGGCTAATCATACTGTCCTCCTTGCTGACTTCCAGTGTGAAAACCTCAAAAGAAAGTAGCATCTGTGTCAAGCATTTGACTAGACCCCATTTGTCCACCTCCATGGTCATGCTTTTCCCAGTTGCATCCCCTCTTCTTTGAAGAACATAGTCAGTGATCAGTCTGTACTGCTCAAACAGACATTGCAACATATAATAGGTCAAGTTCCAACGTTCCAACGTTCCAACGTTGGCACCTCATGAAGGAGGGCTTTCACTTGTACTCTATTAGCATGCTGAATGATCCTCAGCTGCTTCCAGGCTTTAAAAGAAAACCTGAAATGAGAGCAGATTCTTCTGCAGGTGGTCAGCATGCTTCTGATTTTTGGGCCTGATTTAGATGTTAGTGGTACACCTGTCGTCCCTCCGTGATGGTGTTTACAAGTACTCCGTGAAGCTGGCGGATTCCTGCATGTCCTATTTAGATGTAGGCTTGCTGATCCTCCGTACGCATTGACAGAGTGGTTACTATCGTGCAAGCAGCTCACCTGTGTCAATACATTGGACTCCTCTGCTGGCTAACATTAATCTGTCGTTGCAAGGGTGGCGGGATTGCCCCAAACTATTTAGATTTTCTTAGTTGTGCTGGCATTGTCATAGCAGCGGATCCCTGACATAGGGATTCCATCTCAGGATGCATTCAACATTGTTTCATTCCTGTGGATTTTGGATTGATACTAGCATCACACACATGATGTGTTTTTGGTAATTTGTCCACTTGCATACAACACTATAAAATACACGTCTTTTGAGGTCAAGATTCTTTACCATTCCACTGCAGCAGAACATTGTCCATGAGAACTTTTTCAGTGAAGTCATGTTATTTTTTGTTTTCTGTTTCTTGTTCATTTTTTTGTTTTTTATTGAAAAAAAGTTAATGAGAGAATAATCTCAATCAGAAATAAAATAAAAACATATAAATTTATAAAGTATGTCCAAACATTATTATTCATTTACAATTAATTGATTATCAAAAATGTTAATTATGAAAATGTGAAATACATGTTCTTACATATATAACAAAAATTACAAAATATTTTTAATTTACATATTTGTAAAGTCCAAACATTTACACCTGAAAACCAATAGACATTTTTTTTGTAAAAGTTAATACTGTTGTGTTTATTTTAACTTAATAAGTAGCAAAATGAACACGTCTGCATTACACCATAAAAAATAAATTACATTTAATTTAATAGATTACAGAAAATGCACTAGACAAGGGGAAATCATACATAAATAATAGAAAATTATGATTACGTTTAGAATTTACATTGATTTTACTTTTATTTTACTAAAAAGTTTTACCTTGCCTAGTGCAATTACTGAGTTATGTGAAATTTAAATTATTCAAAAAATGTGTAATACATATGTTTATAATTTGATAGTTTACTAAAATTATTCAACACCCTTTTATGAACAAATAATAAATTTTTATTAATTTCAAATTCTATGTACCTGTCCATTGACATGATGGTAGCTTGCACAAAATTTGGAAAAAAAATCAGAAAAGTAATTACAAATGTGTTTTTTTCAATTTTTTAAACAACAGCATCACACACATATGCATTACATATTAGAAAACAACTGAAATTTAAAACAGCATGGGTCCAGAGCAAATGCTAACAGACAATTCAAAAGAAAACAAGTACAAAAGTAACTTACCTTTGATTTGGGCGTTGACGGGCTTGATTTACTTCGTGGTCAAGTTGCAGCAGTAAGGAAAGAACTTGGACAATCGGGTACATGACAGAAAGGGAAGTTGAAAAAGAAAAAAGGTATGTGTGAATGTTTACCCAACACAGTTACGTCAACAGGAAGGTACATTGTGATGGGCCCAGCGGAGATTTTGGCTTTACTCCCACTAACAGCCCCATTTCCTGGGAGAGATGGCAGCCTCGGACAGCCTATCGTCCATACACCCTTCAGCATCTAATTTCAGCATGCGTCCCAGCTAGGAGGCAGATGAAGAAACCCCTGGAAAAGTGACAGCTGGACAAAATCTGCCAAGATCTAAATCAGGCCCTGTGTCCTCTTTTTCGAGAAAGCCCTGCTCAATCAGGTTGATCCAATGCACCAAACACAGGACCCTGAAATAGCCGCAATCTGCCATAACCTTTACTATATTACTGCCACTGTCTGTGACAACACATCCAATTCTGAGGCCTCTGGGTTGCAGCCATTCAAACACCTTGCTGTTAAAGTCTTCCAAGGTATTTGCAGTTGTATGGGATTTCTCTAAGGCAGACATCACTACTGTTGCATGCCGCCGAACGCACTTAAAAGTTTCTTTGGTGCAGAGACCTTCAGATAGCTGTTGACTAACCCTCACAAAAGAGATCCAGTGTGCAGTGACACACATGTTATCAGTTGCCTAACAACTGGTTCACATGTCTGTCGTCACGTGGATAGTGTGAACAGTACTCTGCTGCAATGGTTGCCCAACCAATTGCAGCACATCAAGATGGAGCATTAGAAAAGCAACTCTGGTAAAATAGGTCCATCTGGGATCCTTCCATTTTGGGAAGATGGCCATCACAAATTAAAAAAATACCATTCCTTCCATAAAAGTAAAAGGGAGGTGGTCCCGCTGTAACATTTTAGCTGGCTTACCATTGTACAAATATGGAAGCAGGCAGTGGTGGTGGTGGTGGAACCAGCGCCTCATCCCTCTGATCAGGTTGAATAGGGGGATGCAATATCAGTGTCCTTTGAGCCGGCTTCCACACTGATGATCACTGGCTCATCCTCATCACAGTCCCTTTCCATAACTGTAAAGCTTCCAGGAACTTTTCTTTTCCTTGTCTCTTGTAGCGGGTCTTGGACTCAGCTGGGGTCCAGTCCTTTCTTGCTGGAGATTGGGAAGCCAATGTTTCAAGAAGTGGTACATCTTGCTTGGCAGAAAGCTTAACCTCCTGTTCTGCTCCTACTTCAGGGAGAACTATTGCTGGCTGCGGCTCCTGTTGTCCAGTTTCCTGCTATGATTGGATACTAATTTGCATCTGAGACACATCCAATTCAGACCCCCTGCCCGTCGCTATGATTGCAGTGGCTGCTTTGCTGAGAGACATGGCTTTGGGCTTAGGTTGAGGTGGTGCTGTCATTGATGCGTGATTGCTGCAGGTACACAAGGTTTCGTGAAAAAGGAGGAGTGCTTCAAACCACTGGTGGAAATCTGCTTCTTCTCCTGCTCACATGCCACTTCATTGCCAGCACCTTTCTTTAGGGCTATCTTCAAGCTCTGTCAGTTGGCACTTAGGTGCACAACATGAAGCCGAGAAGGACAGATGTAGTGGGGTCACTTCACTTTGTGCCGGTCTCCTGTCTGACAGTACTGTGGGTGATGTCTCTTGTGCACCTAAAAGCAAAGAAACATATTTAGTGAAATGTGACATTTTTGCAGTTTTAATTATTCATAGTACAGACAATATAATTTTGTGAGGTTAACCAAAATAATTAACAACAATAGAGTATCAATTTGAATCCACACTGCAACATATTTGAAATCAGGATACCACCATACAGATGTCATTGTCTGTTTTATGTGCATCTACATGTGGCAGACAGGGTGTGCAGAGAAAAATGAAAAAAATCCTTAAAAACGTTATTCTGATGTGTGCTTATGGCTGGCAGGGGGTGCGGGGAAAATGAATAATGCCAATCCTTACAAAATGAATGCTGGTGTGCACCAGGCACCTATGGCAGGCAAGGGGTGCAGGAGAAAATGACAATCATTATTAAATGAATGCTTATGTGTGCCTATGGCCTAAGGGACAAATGTCAGGCTGAGGGTGGATGGAACATTTAGAAAATAAAGAAAAAAAAGAATTTCTGGTATATCAACAAGGACTATGAGAAATCCATTGGGAGGCAAGCAGGTGCAGGGGAAAATGGAACAAAATGCATATAATATCATATAAACACTGTTCACATCCATATACTACAATGATCCTCAAGCACATTAAACTGATATCAGAGAAAAAAAGATTAAAAAAATTAACATAAAACAAAAAGGCATTGCCCTCTTCTATCACTCTACTAGAAAATAGCTTTTAAAACTGAAAAAAAGGATTCAACACAAAATGGCCGCCGGCGACATGGTCAAACAACAAGCAAGTAGGCATGGACTACAAAGAAAGCATGCAGGCCTTTGGCAAAAGCACACTGATTGACCCCACAAAATGGCCACAGGCCACATGGTCGAACAAAAACAAAACAAGCAAGGAGGCAAGGAGAGCAAAGAACACATGTATTATTTATTATTTATTTATTTATTTATTTTAGTGTTTTATAGAGCGCGAACTTGACCCATTAGGGTATCAGAGCGCTTTGTAGAGTCACAGAGTCAAACAATAGGGAGGATAACACAAGAGTACTGTAAATTAGGGGGGAGGGGTGCTGGATACAAGAGGGATGGGAGTATACAAGGATAGTCAATATTACAATTGTTGAGGACGGACTCTGGTTTCTTGGTGGGGCGAGGTCGCAGGATGGAGGCAGTAGTCTATGGGGTGGTTGTGGAACGGATTTAGTCAAGGAATTTACCCATGAGGAAGGATTTGGCCTCTTTTTAGAAGCATGCCAGAGAGGGATTCTTCTGATGGCGGGTGGGAAGGAGTTCCATATACTTGGTGCAGCCCCAGCGAACGCCCGATTATAAAAAAAAAAATCCGAAAGCGTACAGGCTGGAGTAGAGGGCACTGGCCGATCGTAAGTTTCTGCTTCCTCCGGATATCACAAGTTTCTGTGCAAGATACGCAGGGGAGTTAGAGTGTAGGGCCTTGTGCCTGATGCATGCTAGCTTGAGATGAATCCTAACCTCGAGAGGAAGCCAGTTCAACGATTTCAGATGAGTGGTGATGTGATCAAATTTCCTTGTGCCGGTATGTAGTGTGGCAGCTGCATTGAGGCAGGCTTTTAAGGGTGCTAGGGAGATCTTAGGTAAACCAGAAAGGGTGGATCAGCTATATTCCAGCCTAGAAAGAACTAGTGATTGGACTGCAAGTTTTAGGTCGGGAGCGTCAAGAAATGGTTTTAATTTCCATAGGTAGCTCAGGTGGAATCTGGCAGTTTTGGCCATTGAGTTGATGTGGTCTTGCATGTTTAGGTTATAGTCCAAGGTGATACCCAGAGATTTGGCCGGGGGCAGTTTAAGTCTGTGATAGCTTTAATCCATGTCTGGTTCTCCGAGTTGCTTTTAGGTGGGGAAATTAGGAGGAACTCAGTTTTCTTTGCATTGAGTTTGAGTTGGTTGGAGGAGAGCCATTGGACGGTCAACTTCAGGGCCTCATTCAAGGTGAGGATCTCCTCAAGAGATGAGATTTTTATGTAGATCTGAGTGTCGTCTGCATACATATGGTAGGAGATATTTGCAGTGCGAAGGACCTTGGCAAGGGGTTCTAAATAGAGGTTGAAAAGGGTGGGGGACAACGTTGGTCCTTGAGGGTCTCCCACCGTGACCAAGGAGGGAGCGGACAGGTTGCTGTTGATAAGGAATCTCTGAGATCCGTTTGGAGGTAGGAACTAAACTAGTCGAGGACAGTGCCAGTGCTAAGTTTGAGGCGTTCGAGTAGCATCTCATCGTTGACCATGTCGAAGGCCGAGGATAGATCTAGGAGGATTAAGAGACAGGTTTTGTTTTGGTCAAGGGCTTGTAGGGCATCATCGACGATGTGGAGCATGGTGGTTTCAGTGCTGTGTCCAGGTCGGAAACCAGATAGGCAGTCATCAAGTAGATGGAAGTTGTTGATGTGGTGACTTAGCTGCAGTTGCACACACTTCTCCAACACTTTAGCCAAGAGAGGAATGTTGGAAATTGGTCTGAAATTGTCTGGGGAGGCTGGATCCAGCGACAGCTTTTTCAGAATGGGGAGGACTTGGCCCGCTTTCAGAAAGTCAAGTATTGATCCCTGCTGGAGAGAGGTGTTGATTATCGCAGTCCAGCTAGGAATAATGGATTGGGCAGCGGTCGCAAGACAGTTAGAAGGGGGCTGGTCGTTGAAATGATTGTTCCGGTTTAAGGTTGAAAGGATTTTGGCGACAGAGTCTTCGTCGTAGAGTGAGAAGTTGAGCCAATGTGCTAGATTCTTAGGTGGAGGCAGGGGGGAGGAGGGGGAAGGTCAGGGATTGGTAGAGATAGGGAGGCAGCACTAAGTTCGTTACCTAGGGTTTTGATTTTGTTTTCGAAAAACGAGATTTCCTCGGATGAGATGAGAGACCTGGAGTTTTCTTTCACTGTTTTGGTCAGTTTGTTCGATTGATGTTTGACCAGCTCAAAGAGTTTGCGTGGTTTGTTCTGGGCATTTCCTAGTTCCGCTCTGAAGAACTCTTTTTTTGACTTGAGGATGTTCTTGTTGTATGTATTTCTGGCCTGGTGGAGAAGTTTTAGGTGAGCGGCCGAGGGGTGCTGTCTCCAGATTCTTTCGGCTTGTCGGGGGGATCTCCTCTCGTTTTTGAGGGAACCCGTGAACCAAGGGTTTCTATCTTTGACCTGAGTTCATTTTAGTTTTAGAGGGGCTAGATCATCCAGAATTTTCAAAATCGTTGTAGAGTAGTGATCATTGAGGTCATTGACCGATTAGATATGTGGGGGGGGTCGGATTTGCAGCGGATCTCAAGTTCCTTGTGGTCCAGGTTCTTGGGGTCTCTGACCCAGCGTTTAGGATGCACCGGTTGTGGTGTTCTTATCTTGTGGGTGCCAGGTAGAAGGAAGGTGATGGCGTGGTGCTCAGACCAGTCACAGGGGTCTATAGAGATAAGCTTGACGGTCGCCTCCTTAGAGATGATCCAGTCAAGAGTGGCCCCTTTCGAGTGTGTTGGGACTGAGCAAGCTTGGGTCAGGGCTTGATCGACCAGGAGGTCTTTAATGGCGTTGACATCAGGATCCTTGTGATCGTTCCAGTGCAGTTTGAAATCTCGGAGGAAAATGTCTTTGGTGTTGAGGGAGCTCTTAGCTGTGATAATTTCCATGTGGTGGTCAGTGAAGGGGTCGTTCATGCCTGGGAGTTGGTAAAAGATGTACATGTTGCATAGATGGGTGGTGTTACTGCAGATTGAGAGGGCAAGATATTCGCAGGCATCTGTAGTATCGGCCAGAAGCTCGGTGAGAAGGAGGTTAGAGCGATAGATGCAGGGGATGCCGCCACCTTTCTTGTTATGTGATCGGTCTAGCCTAGTAATGTTAAAGTTGGGGGGGACAAAGAGGTCAAGGCATGGGGATGAGGAATCATTGAGCCATGATTCTGTTAAGTCGGAGTTGTTGTTCAGAATGAGGGCAGCGACATCGGCGGCATGTTTTACAGCCGATCTGCAGTTAATTGAGAGACCAGTCAGGGAGGGGAGGGAGGTGGTGTCGGGAGTCGGGCAGACAGGTGTACATGCGCTAGATTGCTTCTGATTACCTTTCTGTTGCAGAGGGGAGCTGATCTGCAGGGGTTGATAGCGACGGTGTAGATGACGTGTGCAGCACTCACGTCTGATAGACAAGGTGTGAATGAGGCTTCATTATGGTCCTGGATAATGTCATGGATTTCCTTTTCAGTGAGGTCTAGCGGCTTTGTAGTGATGAGGGAAAGGTTGTAGGAGAGGTGAGATTAAGGGTTTCCTCCTCCGATAGGCAGCTAGGGTGCTTACCAGTGCGAAAGTGCCTCAAGGATGTCGGTAGTGGGTGTTTGGGGTGCTCTGGGGTTGGGGGGGAAGAGGAATTCATCTTAGGCTTGAGGCTGATGATAGAGAGTTTGGCGAGGTGAAGGAGGTTCGTTAGATCCAGGATGGAGAAGTGGATGCTCTGAATCATTTTAGTGGCTCTGGAGTGCAACGTGTAGATATCTGTGGAGGGGGGTGGGAGGGTTAGGGTGGACTGTGTTAGGGATCTTAGAAGGGGTGGATTGAGTGTTAGCGGGGCTAGCTAGGTCTGCATCCGCAAGAGTCATTGGAGGCGTACTGGTTTTAGAGTCAGAGTGGGGAGCATGAATGGAGAAGACCAAGGGTCCGAGTCGATTTCATTTTGGAGGGTGATAGGAGGGCTGAGGGGTTTAGGGTGTGCTGTGTTGGAGACCGTGGAGTCCGAGTGGGGAGAGTCAGGGGAGGGGATCAAGAGTCTCGGGTCAATTGCGTTGGGGAGGCTGGTAGGAGGACTGCGGGGATTAGGGTGTGCTGTGTTGGAAACAGTGGGGACCAAGGGGGAAGATAGCGGGGAGGAGACCCGAGGTCTCGTGGTGGACGTGTTAGCAAGGCTGGTAGGTGTGCTGGGGGTTAGGAGGAACAGAGTTGGAGTCTCTTAAAGAGGTGCCTTGTGGGAAGTTAGTCATGTTGGACAAGAGGGTTGGAGGATCGCCAGGACGGGAGTTGGTCGTCTTCCCTACGACCAGGCCGGTAGATGAGTTGGGACGGTTGGGAGGAACAGCGTTGGAGACTCTTAGAGAGGTGGCTTGGGAGAAGTTAGTCGTGTTGGGCAGGGGGGTCAGATTAACATCAGGCCGGGTTTTGGTCATCTTCCCAGTGTCGTGTACATGGTTACGGAGGGTGGTGAAGAGATCTGCAAATTTATTAAGGTTTTTGGTTGAGGCTTTGGTCAATACATTGTCGCTTTTGTAGAGGGTGATGGTGAGGACGGCTCGCAGGGTTGCTGAGGGCACTATTGTGAGCTTAGTGCCATAGGTCTTTGGCAAAGCACACTGGCTGACTTAACAAAATGGCTGCCAGCCACATAATCAAACAACAACACCAAGCAAGAAGGCATGGGAAACGTACAACAGATACAGGCCTGTGGCAAAGGCAGACTGGCTGAATATGCAAAATGGCTGCCTCCCACATGGTCAAACAATATCAAAAAGCAAGGAGGCACCATGAACAACAAAGAACACAGGCAGGCCTGTGGACAAAGCTCACTGGTTGGCTCCACAAAATGTCCACCAACCACATGGTCAAACAACAATAACAAGCAAGGAGGCTTAGACAACAAAGCAAATATGCAGCTCTATGGCAAAAGCACACTGGCTGGCTCCACAAAATTGCCTCCGGCAACATGATCAGACAACAACAACAAGCAAGGAGGCATGAACAACAAAGAACACATGCAGGCCCATGGCATAAGCACACTGACTGCACAGAATGGCCACAGGCCACATGATCCAACAACAGCAAACAAGGAGTCATGAATAACAAGAACACATGCAGGACTATGGGCACTGACTGCACAAAATTCCCACAGCCACATGGCATGTTTAACAAAGACAAAATGGTGGCCTATGACAAACACACACACTCACTGGTAAGACTAGGGAGGCACAGTACACAATGAAGAAAACACTACCATTAATTCAGAAATGCCAAAAACGAGAATTACACGAGCTTTATGAATGTACAAAAACACACATCCCCCAAGGCATCAACATATTACCCCACCAAAATACAAATTTGGCAGGAAAAAGTAAACGTGAACTACAGAAAAAGCCCATCATTTTTTTTTAATCCAATGGCATCCCTGGCCTAAAGGATGTTTTAAAATAGCATATACTGGAGAAACAGTTGTTTCATGTACCCAATGACTGGTTCTGTCTGGATGATCAGTGGGCAGACTAGGCCACATGGTAAAATTAATGAATAGTGCAACTTTAACAAACATGAAGAAAATATTCTCAACAGAACAACCATTTTCCCTTACAAAAGATAAAAGAAATATCAGGCCCCTACTTCAACTCCAGGTAACCCACCACACCCATAATCAAATTTAAAAATTTAATAAAAGTACAAATAAAAATACTGGTGCATTCCCTCTATCAAGCAACACCCTTATCCAAAGGTTTTTGAACCTTTTTGTTGTGATGTCGCAAAAACAAAGTCCTTAAAATCGAATAGCATATATGCAGCAGGAATTGCAGACAAAGAGAGTAATCCTGTTACATTGAAATCCAAATGAAAAATAAGCAGGAGTTAGACAAAGCACTGAGAGAAGAGGTCTGGACAGGAAGAGGAAGTTGAAGTCTTGATGTTGAACAAAAAAGTGCAATTTAATAATTGCTATTTGCCCTAAAAAAACAACCTGAACTGTCCATTTGAGTAGAATATTCACCCAAAAAGGTATCTTTGAGTTGATTCAGCTGCTTATCGAGTAGAGAATCTGCTCGAGAAGTGCCCACTCATGCTCGCCGGCATCACAAAAATGTCTCCGGAAGTCGTCGTGGCAACCGGACATCGCACTAGCGGTCGGCACATCTCACTCATGCTCATCAGTAGGTGATAAATCTCGGTTGCAAGCGCACATTTATACAAGTCTCCCACACGTCAACAGGAGTATAATTCCACCATGTGCCGGTTGGCGGGATTTAGCAAGAACTCTGCCATACACATGTAGCTCAGAGTTACCTGAATTCTACCAATTCTGTGAGATTTCTCCTCAAATACTTATTTTAAGTTGCTTTGTGAATGTATTGACATCATGGATACCTAGGACTGCTAAGTGAGCATGCAGTTTCCTGCTATAGCTGCAGAAGGGATTACCAATCAGCATATTCCTCTTACATATGGTGTCACTTGTAGCCTTTTATTGAGCCTTACAAATGGGAAAGGTCATTTTAGGTATTATTTCTAAAATTATGATTTCGTTCTTTCCGAAGTCCCTACATTTAGACATTTAAATCACCCTTCCAATGCTATGGAGATGGATACAGCTGATTGTTTTCTTAAACCCATTGCAACATTAGATATTGCTAATGCTCATAGACATAATTCAACTTGTTCCTTAACTGAGGTTGAAAATATTTTTTTCGATTTGGGGGAGGACACAAGGAGGATGATGGATGCCCAAAGGCAAACAGGGAAGGATTAAAAGTATAAGAATAAGTGAGCTAAAGAGGAATTTGAACGTCAAGAGTCAGGAGGCATGCCTGCACTGACATTAGATTGGAAGCAAAAAGGAAACCTATGCATGTGTAGAAATAAATATGCAGGTCACACTAAATTGATGGGAAGGAGTGATTATGATCACATTTTGGAATATGGAGGAAACGGGTCTTTATTCATGGGAGGTCAGGATCCTGTTGTTCCTGGAGCCAACTGTGTTTGTGGGGAGAATGCATATTTGACATTCCCTTCAGAGTGTTATGTTGCATGTAATTTGGCTATAGTCTTCCAGAAAATGTGTGATGTAGAACATGCCAATGATCCAGTGTGGGAATCACAAGGGCGACCCAAACAGAGCAGCAGTGCTTCTGAAATATTTAGAGATATATTTGGTACAATGATAGCATCTGTTGCAGTGGTCTTGAAAGATCTCAAAATTAGAAAGCTATCCACTATAGTTGATAAATTAGCTACCAGTACAGCAAATACATTGTTGGTCATGGAAACTAAAATGATAGCTATAGGATCTATGGTGATGCAGAACTGTTTTGCATTAGATATCCTTCTCGCAATGAGGGTGGAGTCTGTAAGATGCTGAAAGTTCAGCAATTCTGTGCTTATATTTCTGATAAGAGTGAGGAGGCGAAGAAATACCTTAAGAACATTACGGGCTTAAAGGCAGACTAAGAGGAGTTATATTATGTATATTTAGAATTGCATGGTCAATTAAAACCTTTACGACATCAAAACAATCGTAGAAAAAAGATTAAAACAATTCAAGTAACAATATAATTGTGCCTAAAATACAGAATGTTGAATCAGCAATTTTCTCATTTAAGTAAAATATTGTGTGGTCTGGCATATCAATAAAGTGCATTTGTATCTTAAAGTGCAGAATGGCAGGCCGGTACCATTTAAACTAAGGCATATTGGAGCATAGAAGAAGGTGTTTGAAATCTTGTGATTCAATCTAAAGAACTTTTTTGTTATTCTTTCTAAAACACGTATTTAAAGTGCATTTCTTTCTTAACCCCTTCCTTGCTGCCGTCGGCTATTGGCCGACGGCAGCACTACCCCCCCAGTGCTGCCGTCGGCCAATGGCCGACGCGGCCCCGCCCGTTTTGCGGAAGTGCCGTACTGCAGGAAAATCGGGGCCGCAGTAAACGGGTTAAAGTGCAGAATGGCAGATGTTACAGTATGGAAGAGGAGTTTACAATCTTAAAATGTGACCTGGACAGTCTGCAGTTCAATGTACATCTTTGTAAATATTTCAAAAGAGAATGCAAAGACATTTGAGGTAACATGCAAAATAGCAAGTTGTTTAACCAGAAAAGCTTTACCCCATCAATAGTTGGCTTGTTCTAGTATCAACGAATAGACATTTATACAGTGGAGCATTCAGAGTGAGCAGGATAAGATAGAGATGAGGGAATAGCATACATTCTGCTGTTTAAAATGAGATATGTACAAATAATACATTATTGTAGGACATTCTGAGATGCCAAGTACAGTGACGTATGAAAAGTCCTGTGTGTGCAGAGGTTATTCCAGCTGGATGCATGTCAAATGTCAAATGTCAAATGTCTAATTCTCTTGTATAGCGCACTTATCACCAAAGAGGTCTCAAGGCGCTCTGCAGAAAAAAGGCAACAACCTACCAGAGTGAAGTACATACGGTGGCCTTTATTTAGGAAAAAGCCACGCTTTCAATCCTCTCCTAAATTCCAGATGATTGGATAAGGACAGGAGATGGATAGGTAGTTTATTCCATAGCCGTGGAGCCACGTATGAAAAGGACCTGCAACCGTACCTTGACGTCCGTGCTCTAGGCTGGGACAGCAAGAACTTAAAGCTAGAGCGGAGAGCTCTAGCCGGGGTATACCAGGCCAGTTTTTCTTTTAGATACGAAGGACCAACACCGTGAAGAAGTTTATGGGTTAGGCTCAGGATTTTGAATTGACATCTTTGGCGCACAGGAAGCCAGTGCAATTTCCTAAGAATTGGTTTAGAAGCAGACCTTGGAGGCAAACCCAACACTAGTCTTGCCGCCGCTTTCTGGATAGTTTGTAGTTTTGTCAGCAGATTCTCGTTAATGGAAGCAAACATGGCATTTCCATAATCAAGCCTGCTGACTATCAGACCCTGAACCAGCGGCTTTCTAGCTTCAGTTGGGAGCCATTTAAAGATGTTACGCAGTTGTCGCAGGATCCCAAAACAAGTGCCAGCGACCTGGTGTACATGGGCCTTCTTAGAAAGATCCCCGTCAAGCGTAATCCCCAGGTCTCTTACAGTTTCTTTAGGCTGGGGGCAAGGCCCTAGATCCCGAGGCCACCAATCTTGGGACCAGAAGGTCTTGGCCTTGCCAAAAAGTAAGATTTCGGTCTTACTGCAGTTAAGTTGGAGCATGTTATCACTCATCCAGCTTTGAATGTGAATGCACTCCATTCAGGGGTAAATTTATTTGCTACCTTGGTTAGGAATTACACAAAGCGACAGTTTAGGTGTTTACATCGGCATGAAGCAGACCAGAGCCACTTGTCTGCGTGTTTGGATACATCTTTGGTTGAAGAGCGGGTTAAATATGGCTCTTCATTCGGCCATTAGCTCCTTGCAGGTACACACCAAGTGTACCATATCTTCTTTCGCTTTTCTGTACAGCAAGCAATCGGTCGTAGTGGCTCTACATTTCCAAGGTGGGGGGTGTAGGAGAGAAGGTAATATGCCCAATTGTTGTCTCAGAAATGTTTCTTTTATTTAGTTGGAGTATCCTGTGTAAAAGAAGGGCTTAGCTTTTGCTTTACCATAACAGTGCAACACATACCAGCTGTGGGCTTTATCTGCCACTGCTGCCTTGTCCTCAAATGACAAGATTATTTGGATAGTTTTGTTAACCAGCCTTTTTAAACTGGCATGATTTGCAGATGATTCCTAGTGGTCCTGTAGGCTGAACCGAATGACTGATTCGTTAAGGTAAACCTTAACTAGAGAATTGTTCCTGCTCGTCAGTTCCAGCCATAGATGAGTATTTAAAGTATTTGATTCTGTGTTCTTAATTTTGTGCTAGCACTTGTTATACACTCCGCTCCTGATGATGGATTGCCTCTGAAGTCTGAACTCTAATTGTATATGAGCTGGAGAGGTGCATTTGGGGAGGCCAAAGGTCATTCTTTAGGACCATGATTCCTTCTGAAGTTGATGAGTCCCTACTGTTTACTGTCTCGCTCCCGTAGGATATTTTTGTGATCAATGTTGCTTCTATTACCTACAACACTGGCATCAGAGTGGGGCCGCCCACTTTCTTCTTAAGGTTTCTTAGGCCCAGTGCTAAGGGCATTGCCCTTCCATTACAAGGCCTCTTTCTGCGGTTTAAATGAGCCTTTGTAATCTATGATGATACCTAAGTATTTACATTCTGACACTAACTCCAAGGGCTGTCAGGCGATGTACCAGCAGATTGCTTTATTTTCCATTCAGTTCACTGCAATTGTTTTAGTTTTTTTCAAAGTTGATCTTTATGCCATGTTCTATTGAATATTCTTGGATGACGTCAAGAAGGTTTTGCAAGGTTATCAGAGTACAGCTTATTAGCACCAACTTGTCTGCATAAAGGAGGCTGGAGTGGACTAACCTCTCTAGTTTTGGGACGTGGGCGTTGCAGCAATTAAGTTTTGTAGTCAAGTCAGCTAAGGACAGTTTAAAGCAGGTTCAGGCCTGTGGTGGTTGGGATATGCTTTGAAAGATGCATCCCCATCCCCAGCTGAACTCACACCTATGTGTATGAAAGTAACAGAATCAGTAGCTTCGGGAGAGTAAATGGAGCCTTCCAAATAGCCAGATTCATCCATTATTTGCAAAGATCAATATGGTCAAACGCGTCGTGTAAATCTATGTCGGAGAAGTACAATGGGAACTTTGCTTTTTTGGACACAAGCATTAATAGGGAAAGGGGTGTGATATTAGATATAGTTTCCATGTATTTACAGGACCCAGTTTGATTTAGTGGGATGATTTGATTAGCTACAGCTGCACAAGAGGCAATTGAAAATGTGTTTGCTGCTGTAGGCAAGTGGTTTGGAAACTTGGGAAGTAGGATATTGGGTTCCATTTGAGACCCCTTGACATTATTGCCATTTGTTTATTTGTAATCTGTAAGTGGTGCAAGTGTAGAAAAACAAAAAGGAAAGAACAGCATGAAAGGGGAATAAAAGGAAAGAGAAAGGTTGTGGAACTAGAGGAGAGGAGTCAGTGATACTTTTTTAATGAGGAAAAACACCTTGAAAATTCCGAGCTTAAAATGTTGAAAACATCAAGATTTTGAGCTGATTTCAGAAGATAAGATTCATGTGCTGTTGGCATCATTAGCCAAAGTCCCCAGAATTTTTAGAGCCAGAGCAGGAGGACGCTCGTTCTCGTACAATGTATTCAAACTCTGGAACACCCTCCCTCTGCAGATGCGTAATAATGCCAACCTAACTAGCTTCCGGAAACAGCTAAAAACTCTCCTGTTTAATAAATAGTATCCTTATGAGGGCATCTTCTGTTTTCTAGCGCCTGGACGCCTCAGGGCAACTGCAGCGCTCTACAAATCCAATTTTCATTTCATTTCATTTCATTGTGATGGCTAACATCGCCATTAGAGCGGCAATTTGGACCCCCCTCTTTATTTGTTACAATTGCAATTATATACTCATAGCTGACATTAGATTCAGTGTGTGTTTTAACTTTCTAAACCTGTGTGAAGCATTTAAATATATGAATATAATGTAATTGTTATAGGGATTAGAGGTTTATATACATGTGCACTAATGTTCAGCTGAAACGCGTAATCATGTCCTCATTTATTCATGTTTTGCACTTATCCTTAAAGTTATACTTGGGTATTTATAATCATGGATTCAAAGTTCATATTACCTGCTGAGAACTTAGCCTGGCTTGAGGCCTCAATTGAAATGCATTTAGCCTTGCCTGTGTATTTTCCTTCTTCCTTTGCAGGTGCGTTATCATACTTCTCGTAAATAACAAAAAGGCATATTGTTTGTATTAGACTGTAGAGAGTGAGGTCATAAGGGAGGAATTTGGCAGTGGACGTGGAGAGCTAATGAAAAAAAGAGGCCTTTTATTCATCATGTATTAGAATGGCCGGATCTTCAAGGCTGCAGTTTACAGTCCCAGTTTTGGTGCAATGGGAAACTTAAGGGAAGATGCATAGTCTCCTCTCAAGTAACTAGTTGGTTAGTTCTTGGTGGTGTGAGCGTACATAAGGATGTTTCTGAAGCTTCTGCTATTTTAATTGGTGTTCCAACAGTTAGAGAGGCAGACTCATTTTAGATTTGGACAGTGACAGACCTCTCTGCTTACCATTTCCTGTAAGCGTGATGCTTTAGGCTGGACACTTATTTTCTTTTCCATGACTTCACAGACGTCTATATCATGCTGATACCTTCTAAGCTCCCTAACTAGAAATACTGACTAGATGGTCCGTAGCCGATCTAGGTTTAGAAGGGAGGAGAGATGTTTTGTTATGGAACACCTATTTACATTAATTTGCTTCTTTATTGTTGTGGCTGTCACTCTTCTACTCCTCATTTTATAATGCCTCAACCTACAGAGATATTGCAGCTTAAATTCTGCATTGTTGTATGTCTTGAACTTATTTTCATTCTGCTTGTACAGTGGATTGATTAGTATCCTAAAATAAAACCCATTTAGCCATATTTAATGATTCCAGGTGCTTATTGTGAATTCGCATTGGCTTCACAAGTCAGAAATGTACAGATGATGTATTCTCCCTTACAGAGCTTCAAGTCAACCAACATAGGTCCATATAACCAATGGGGAAACATCTTTAATAACTTCACTAAAAGATTGTGGTGCAAATACCAGCGCACTGTCATACAACACATGGACACACAGTCCACATGCCCACTGGATATCAGTGCAAGGTCATGGGCATTCATATAACAACTGAACCTTGCATAAGAGGGCCAGTTGGTCAGACTCTCACCGACTCTGAGAAAAGGTCTGGTCACCCTATCTATTTCAAAACATGGTATGGTGCTACCACTGCTATATGTACTATAGTCAGGACAGGAACAGTAGTCCTCTGTCCACTATTAGGGTACATTTAGTGCACCACTCCTGGGCATAAGATAGGTTCAGGCCCTTGCATAATCAAGGACAGGCCTAAATCGCTGTCCACACACTAGAGTAGCTTGATGCAAGGGATGACATAAAAGCCAGCAAACCAGATACAAGTACAGCAGTTGGGCTTTTGGGGCTTGGGAACGTGGTGAATGCCATGCATATTTCCATCCCAAATATCACTTCTCAAGTACTTGGGTAATGGAGTCAGCTAATGAATAGCCATAGTCAAACAGCCAATCTGACACTGATTTTGGTTCTCACACATATTGAACAAAAAGAAACGACCAGTGTAGCTAATTTTATACAGGCCTTTTACTAATCTATCTGCAATATTACAGTGGAAAAATGATGTGCTTTTCTTGACTCTTGCAGCCAGATTCATGAAGCTAATTTGCGATCGCAATTGCTGCGAATTAGCAATTGCGATCGCAAATAGAGTAAAAGCTATTCATGAAATAGAAAATCTCAAAAGTGCTTAATCGCTAAATAAAAATTGTGAATACGCAAATAAATTTGCAGAATCCTGAAACCTGCCCATTTGCGATTTCGAAATAGCGAGAAAACAAGGATTCTGCGATTTCTTTTGCGAAGTCGCTAAATAATTGCTATTGCCATTCATGAAAATTCGCAGATTGCGAAAAATACGAAAATCGCTATTAGTGACGCGCAATTTAAGGAGAACTCAAACCAGGTGGTAACCAGCAAAAAAAAAAAAAAAAAAATGTTGATTAAAGTTATCTGCATACAGGTGCTGGCCTGACCAAACACACTAAAGGACATGCAGCTGGAGACTGAGGACTTCCACAATGCCAGGACTCTACATAGTGGTCAGGCGGCGTAGGCTGCAGCGAGCAGCACAGAACAGGCGTAGGATCCAGGAGCGGATATTCCGGCAGCGGGTCACCCTTCTGGGCCAAACCAGGTAGCAAATCTATGCCAAGTACCGCCTAAGTGGCCCAATGATCATTAAGCTGATCCAGGACCTAGACCCCCTGCTGCAACATCCAACAAGGAGAACCAATGCCGTCCCCTCCCATGTACAGGTATTGTGCAGCCTGCACCTACTGGCCTCTGGAAGCTTCCAGGGGATAGTTGCTGTCGCTGGGGGCATATCCCAGCCCACCATGTCCCGCTGCCTTAGGAGTTTCCTGGATGCAATGCTGACCCGGCTACACCACTACATTTCATTCCCAACCACCCAACAGGACTTAAATGACACTAAGCTGAAATTCTACAACATTGCACATTTTCCGCATGTTATTGGATGCATTGACTGTACCCATATCCACATCTGCCCACCAGCACAAACGGAATACATGTACCGCAACCGCAAGTCCTACCACTCCCTCAATATCCAGATGGTGTGCAACGCAAAGAATTATATCACGGACATAGTGGCACAATATCCGGGCAGCACACATGACTTCTTCATCTTCCGGCACAGCGGCATTCACACACGACTGGCAAGGGGAGACTTTGGCGAAGGACACCTACTGGGTAAGTACACATGTCCCCAAATACTACACTTTGATCATGTATCTGCGCAGAATAGGCACTCACCCTGTGCTCATTACCCACAGGTGACAGCGCCTACGGTCTACGTGAGTACCTCCTCACCCCATACCTCAACCCAGCCGCACCACAGCAACGCGTTACAATGCTGCACACATACGGACAAGAAATTGCATAGAGAGGACATTTGGCCTATTGAAGAGCCGTTTCCGCATACTACACAAGACTGGTGGGGCCATCAAATACACACCTGAGGTCTGCTGCCGCATCGTGGCCGTGTGTGCAATACTCCACAACATTGCTACCAAGCGCAGGATACCAGTGAAGATATCTGGCAGTGAGTCTGAAGGTGACAACCGGCCACCGCCACATGTACGTCATGCACGCGGAGAAGATCCTGCTGAAGGACACAGGCGCCGCAACCACATCACTACGAACTGTTTCTAGTGCACACATTCCCCTATCACAACGCTGCACCCATGCATGACAAATGTAATAATGACATGAGTGTGTATCAAGTTTGACCATTACTCTTTATTGTTTATTCACAATAAATTGGCCTTTAAGTTTTCAAATGTCTGATGGAGAGAGTATTGCTCCATACCTCCCCATGCTGGGGTAGGGGGTTTGCAGGGGTTGACTGCATGGCCTCCCTCTGAGTGTCAGAGTCCTCACGGTCGGTGACGACGAGACGCCCCAAGTCGTCTCTCCGCATCCTGAGGGATGGTGTTGGCCCTAGTTGCTGATGTTGGCCTGCTGCTGCGGCGACGTGCAGGCATCGGTGGCAAGGATGCGCTGCTGTTGGTTGACGCAGCCTCACTTGCGTCGTCAGCCCCCTCTGCTTCTTCATGGGCAGTGGCCTGTCTGCCGAGCACTGCTGCAGTGAGCAGGTCTTGTGACCTGGCCACATCCTGGCAACACTGCACCATCTGGGCCTGCATGGCGAGTGACCTTCGTGCCAGCTGAGATGTAGCATTGCCAACTACATGATTGGACCTAGTGTAGGCCGATAGGCGGGCCAGTAGTTGGCGGTGGCGTCGACGGGTCATGTCCTGCTGGGCTACAAGCAGCTGGTTGTTTTCACGGACTGCAGCGGTCATCTGGGCTATATGTTGGCCGTTTGCCTGCATCTGTGTGAGCATTGCTGCCATGTGATGCGCCTGTGTGCGATGCACCACCAGCATGCGGCGTTCGATGGCCAGGCCTGGATCTGGTGTTTCAAGTGCGCTGGCGGTGCCTGCTGGGCCCTGGCGCTGCTGGCGCCTAGGTGCGCTGGTGTGTGACCTGGCACCAGCTGTGCGCCTCATCTGCCTCCGAGGCGCTGGTGGTGGAGCCTGTTCCACTGCTGTGGCCGTTTGCTGGGGGGTTGGCTGCATGGCTGCAGGGGTGGCCCTGTCCGCAAGGGGTGGTGCTGGTGGGAGCACTGCTGATGGCTGTGATGGGCCGGGTCGTTGGGAGGACTGGCCCTCACCCTCATTGTTCTCCTGGCTCTCGGCAATGTGCAGCGCCTTGCTGTCTGTGCTGGCTTGCTCACCTGCACCTGTAATGTGAAAGGGTGCATGATTAAAGTTATGTATCTTGCGCAGGCAATGTTGATACATGCATGCAGCCTTGCTTTCCCTGACTGGCTTTTGGATTTACTTTGCTCTGAGTGCTATGGCAGTGTTGGGCTAAGTGCGGGTACATGATTACACTACAACTTCCACAATGCAATGGGGCTTTTTTGGTGAGCATGGGCTGCATTGTTGGGGATGTCATGTTGCTAGCTCAGGACTTAAGGGCATTGTTGGGGGACTGGGTCGCAGTCACATGGCACTTACCTTCAGGTTGTTGGCTGGGTCGAGATGAGTCCAGCCGAAGGACCCCCACGCAGGCATCTGGCGCAATGGTGTCCTCAATCAGGCCCTCCAATGGGGTGTTCGGTGTGGCTACAGGTTCCCCTCCACCGGTGGCCAGTCGCTCCCCAAGCCTCTCAGCAATCCGCTCCTCAGAACAGCCTCTCAGGTCGTACCAGCACTTTTTTATGTCGTCAATGGAGCGCTGGGTCACACCAACAGAATTGACCTTTGCGCGGATGCGCTGCCAGATCCTGCGCTTCTCTGCCTCTGGCACCCTCCGGGAATCTTTTCCAAAGAGCCTGGCATGATCCTTGCAGACCCCCTCAATTAGGTGCTCCAATTCTGCTTCAGAAAACCTTATTTTCCTCCTTCTCTCCTGCCCACTGCTCCCTGCTGCATCCTGGGACATCTTTGGATTCTTTTTTTCTGGCTGGGGTGCTGCACGGTGTTGGTTTTTGTGCTCCTCAGTTTCCTGCTGCCACTCCCTGGCTCTGTGTTCTGTTTGTGGGTGTGGTGAGCCTACTTCCTGGTTGTGATGTCATCAGTGGGCTCGAAATGCGACTTCCCATTTTTGCGATCTCACAGTTAGCGAGATCGCAATTAGCGATATCGCAATTAGCGATATCGCATTTTGCGATATCGCAATTTGTGCTTAGGAAATTGCCGATTCTGCGATTATTTTGCGGTTGCGGCAAGATCGCAATCGCCAATTGCGATCTATTGCGATTCGCATTTTCTTATCGCATTTGTACATGAATGCCATCCTGCGATTCTCAAATAGTGATTCACAAATTTTCGCTATTTGCTAATCGCAGAATGGTAGCTTCATGAATCTGGCTGTTGGTCTCTTCCTGACACCATCTTTCTGAGACAAGTCACATCAGGAGGCATAGTCGACTGCAATGATCTCTGCAGCACAGTCTGAGAAAAAAATGTGAGCAGTGCTAAATTCTAAGGTTTTGTTAGAAATTCCATATCAATAAGAACAACACACTCTAGACTACAACTCACCTCAATGGGTAATATGGATATGAAACATCATATTTTGCAATAACGGGTGTAATTTAGAGCTCACTAACCGTAAAAGGATTGCTGAAAGACCAGTAAGATTGATTCAACATTCACAAGGAGAAAATATGATGCAAAATACATTAGAAGGTATCATAAAGCAATCAATAGGGCAAAAATAACTTATTGCAACACAGAATCAATGAAGCAAGAAAACAGCGCTAGTAAATATTCAGCTGTTCTGCAAGCTGACAAATCCGGAAAGCTAAAAAAAACCTTTCCTTGAGCATCAATTATGCAACGCTCTTCTGACCCTTTCTGAAAAAAATAATTGTGAAAAATCTGCATGACCATAATGAATAAATGTTATCACCTTTAACAGCCAGTATGTTTGCATCTCCTGGTTCTGGCATCTATGTCTCTCTATGTTTTAGTTTTAAGAATTATTATTTGTAGTGTCATTGTTATTTAGTTCTCGCATGCAAAGAGGTTTTAGCTGTCTGTTATCAAAAGGCCCATTGTGGACAATACTAAAATGTACCATATGTTGGCTTGTTTGTCTTGCTCATTTGCTTGCTTCTTAACCGCATCGCTGCTGCGGTGATTTTTGCGCTGTGCTGCAAATTACCATTTTGCTGGTGTCATGACGAGCTCAGCTCGTCATCAGCACACGACACCCGTGGGTGATGACGAGCTGAGCTCGTCATCAGCATCGAAAGGGTTAAGCAATAGCTTTCCCTTCTGTTCTTGTGTTTGTACTCTGGCCCTGCTCACAATCAGGTGGCTATGTTTTTCTTTTTATTT
This sequence comes from Lissotriton vulgaris, assembly GCF_964263255.1. NCBI lineage: Eukaryota > Metazoa > Chordata > Amphibia > Caudata > Salamandridae > Lissotriton > Lissotriton vulgaris. The sequence continues at coordinate 1,243,532,701 of NC_141687.1, read as the reverse complement.
CAGCACTCTATGGGAGTGCATGTGGTTTCTTGCTCTCTTGTGCTGATTTCTCTCTCAAATACACTCCACACAGCACTCTCCTTGTTGTTTCCCTCTCTAGTCCATTGCTTCCCCATCCCTTCATGTACAGCTCTGTTTTCTTTTTTCTGTTCCTCCACTCCCAAAACTCCTCTGTTGTTCCCCATACTCTCCCACACTTCATTACTCTCACCTAAAGACACCTCCACGTATCATTGACTTCTTCCTCGTCGCCACCTCCGTTGCTTCCCCCTTCCATTGTGGTGTACATGTTGTTTTAAAACAATATACATATATATATTTGGGAGAGCCGAGCAGCTGCTATTTGCTTCCAGGGTGCTCCTTGTACTCTGATGTGCTTTAACATTTTGTTTATTAAATTTACCACACCAAGATTGGTGCCAGCAATTGTACGTTAAAAGTTTAAAACATTTTTAAAAAGTCTGTCTCATCATAATGCAAACGTGTGCGTGAATGGTGAAGGAAGTGCTCCAGCGGGTCTAAAGAAATTCAGTCTCATATATGTAAACTCTACACCAGGATACTCACCATTATTTATAAAATTATCACTAGACCCATTCTTTTCTGAGACTTGTATTTTGACCTACTGAATCATATGACCTAATTAAATCAAATCTAACAAACACTTTAATTAAGTCACATTTAAAAGGCAATGAATCAACTAATGGTAACACAAAGAAACGATCAAGACCAGCTTGCCATTTCAAAATCTATTTTATTAATTTTATTTCAAAGCTGAAGCATTTCTCTTTATTAGCAATTTTATTTCAGCAGATTAATTAATTAATGGCACAAAAGACCAGCAAATTCGAACCAACATCAGCATGAGAAAAACTCAAACAGTTATTTTAATTCTCCATAACCTATTTCCCTAACTTAACTAAAGAGGAAAACCTGAAAGTAAAGAAAATTAATAAGTCTTACGTGAAAGGGAAAACTGGCAGTGTCTCTGGAGCACAGGATCGATCGAACAGTGCTCTTAGCAAGGGGGCAAATCTTATAGTATTTTCCTATCGAAAACTAACTAAAAGAATACAAATATTCGAGCAGAACAGGATTTTATTGGCTGACAAATGTCTTTCGATGCGGTCATCATCCGTTTCTCACATAGCCAGAGTCACGTTTTCAAAGTGCCATTGTCTATTAGTATGACACCGGCAACTTCCGAAGAAAGTAACATTTAGCCAAAAGCAAAACTTCCCTTGTCCGCTCACACTTTTCCGCTGTCGAACGACAAGTACGACCTTGACCATGAAGCAATCTGAACCAAATGTCCTAAGCTTCCACATAGCCTTTGTTTGAAAGCCTTTCTCCAAGAATTAATGTAGAAAAACATTTTCACATTCCAGCGCAGCTGCTGTGCAAGGCCTATTCTGGCTTAGCTTTCAGACATCCATTTTAGAAGTAGGCCACAAGCCTTTTTGCATGAGGGTGAGTCTAGTATGCAAGAAAACACAAGACAATAATTAATTCAAGAAATGATAATTATTCTGTTACCCACCCTCTACTAAAATTAACCCATTAGCTATGTTACCTAGTTTTGCATACAAACAAATAAACAAACACATACACATGAGACGACAATACGTAAACAAAAGCACATTTAAAAGAATGCACATGCTAATTTTTTCAAAACAGCTGCAGTTAATAAATAACAAACAAGAAGCAAAGTAAATATATTATTCAAAGCAAAACGACAAACATAACTAGAGCACAAATGGTTATACCCATGTGTTCATGATGGTGTATATTACTCTAGGTTGAGTCAGTAAATGTGCAAATCATGCAACACACATTAGTAAAAATAAAAATCATGAGAGTTTCATTTGTCACAAACTTTTCAGAAATAAATCTGAAAGTCCGCTCCATCAACTCCCTCCTCTGGTGATTTTAAAATCACCAAACAAAACCCATAAATTTATACTAAATTTTTACTTTTATAAATGTCATATAATAAATTCTCTCAGTCACTATAACAATAACTATAACAGGATAGAGTACTTTGCCGATGATTGAACTGCCAATGTCAGCAAACCATTCCTTGATTGCTCTAAATCTTTTTGCCAAACGTTCAGAAAAACTGTTATCTTCCATAGGTTCTATTTCAGTGTGAAATTCTGTAATATTCTTAATTAATGATTCAATATTCTGGCTTTTATCTGGGATATATGTGCAGCAGTGCTGAACATGCAAAATCCCACAGACTCCTCCCTCTTTTGCTAAAAGGATATCAAGTCCAAGCCGGTTTTACATAACCATGCTTCTGGTAGCAATAAGCTCTGTATTAACCAACTGGAAACCACTTGCAGTATCAGTGGACAGTCTATCAACAATTGTGGAAACTTTTCTAATCTTTATTGCATTCAGGGTGATTCCCACCATAGGAATTATTGCGCCAAATATATCTCCCATGATTTCTGAAAAACTTTCCCTTTTCATCCTATTCAGGAGTTTGCCAATTTCGAATGATCCTTCATTATTTCTGTCAACGTGGAACATTTTAGGAAAGACAAGACCAAGGTAACATGTGCCATACCAATGGTCAGGAAGACTGAAATATGCTTTATTTCCACAGACAAAATAAATCCCTGGGAAAATTGGGTCTTTACCACCTTTAAATCCCCAGCCCCCAATGATTCGATAAGTGTCTTCACATTGACTAGCACCAACAAAATAGTTATCATAGAGCGTATTATCTCTTCTGATACAAAGCTTTCCACTAACTGGTTCATCAACATGGATGACAGCAAATCTGTTTTCACCATTATGTTTTTCATCCTCTATCTGCCAAAACTTTGACTTGGTCTGTTTCAGCATTTCATTCCTCTTATAAATTGTCCTCCTCTCCTCAACTTGATCAAGGAATGATTTTTCTTCATCCCTCATTTTGCAAGTTAAATTATTCTTAAACGCGTATTCATACGTTAATTCATTAGTAACCAGAAAGAATTCCCTCATTTGTTTGGCAGGCTTAACGGCAGGCTTAACTTTGTTCAGACTGTTCACAACCTTCAAATTAGCGAAAATCTCGTCATAGTCTGAATAATAATATTCCAGCCGACCAGTTTGATAGAACAAGCTCAATATAACACTACAGGTAATTCCATAAGTAAGGGGAAGCATATTGTACTTAACCCCTTCAGAAACAGAAGTAGGAAGCTTTACACACACGTAACAGGCTTTAACATCCATGACTCTAACATATTCTGAAAGAAGTCTGGAAATGAATTAGTAGAAAAATCTCCAACTGATTTGTCCTGATGGACATCAGGTTTATGCTCAATGATTCTGTTAGTTTTGCCTGCAACATCATGATCAACTTGTTTTGATTCAGCTTTGCTTGTTATATTTACTCTAAAATGCTCTTTGTCAATTCCAAAAGGGAAAATGACTGCTAAAATTAACCAAACTAAAATAATCATAATAACACAAATAGAAGACATTTTGCAACATCTTCTAAGAATTGCACACCTAGAATTATCAGCGTTAGGCATTTTGCTCAATAAAACCAAAACAAAAATTGTAAACAAAAATGTAAAATTTTTATGTATAACTGAATAGAATAACACACACCCTCCCCTTTTAATTTTTTTTAGTAACCCTCTAACAGCTTTTCTTTGACCTTGCGTCCATAAAAGTATTCAGCTAACACAATTTCTTCGACCTTGTGTCACCTAACACAATTTCTTCAGCCTTATTCCAAAAAGAAAATCAACCTAACCCTAACTGTAATTAAACCTCAATCATTATCACTATTTTCTTCCAAATCTTCCTGGCTACTGCTGCTCACTTCAACTATTGGTGGAATAATCAGATAAGCCCACTCTTGAGATTTACACTTCTTATTAGGCTTCAATGGTCTCTTACTTTTTCTGCTTATAACTTCAATTTTCTTTGCAACTTGACCCTTTTTGTCTGTTTGACCTTTCTGACTCGTTATTTCATTGACTTGCTCCTTTGATTTGTTGACCAATTTGAATTTTAAATCTTCTCTAGGCCAAATATTGCCTTTTCTTAAGAGCTTCTTTTTCGGCTCTACTTCATTACTTTCAGCTTTCCAAGCTCTTTTTCTGAATTTTCTTATTTCTGATTCTTCATCACTGTCTTCTGAATCAGTTTCAGAGATTTCAATACTATATCTAGGAACTTCTTTACTCGGCAGTTTCACTCCGTTAGGAACAACATCTCTGTAGCTGGTACTTGGGAATTCGTCTTCTTCTTCTTCTTGAATTACTTCTAACTTCAGAATTTTAGTTCCTGCTTTCAGAGCTTTCAATCTGCTTTTCAATACTCTCCTGATCTTGAATTTCTTCTGACACAGTTTCCTTTTCAGTTATCTTTTCTAGAACATCTTCATCATTATCTGAATCATTTGATGCTTGTCTTGCTTCTGACCTCTCCTGATGTCGACTTCTTTGTCGATCTTCAGAATCTGGATTTTCAGGATTCTCTTCTTCTTCAGAATCCGAATCTGATGTAGTTTCGTCACTGTCTTCCTCAGGATTATCTGGTGCAGGTACACGAAGAGTATGACTAGCATGCACCCACCTTTTCAAGCCCTTACACTTGACAGCATTGGTTGTCACTAAAATTACTTGCCTTGCTTTCTGCCACCTGGGTACCAAACAGTTCCTTCTTCGATGAACTTTTGTTCTGACCCAGTCTCCTGGCAAAAGATCATGAGCTTGCTCCTTTTCTTTTGAAATCACATCTGTTCCCACCTCATGGAATACAGAGGTTACCACGTCAGAGAGTTGCTTACAGTAATCTAAAATTGCACTGTCATTTATTGCTAGCAACTTTCCAACTGGAACATAAGCCTGTCTCATTACTCTTCCCATAAGTATGTCATGAGGGCTAAGACCTGTTTTCTTGTCTGGAGTACTTCTCAATGACATCAAAACAAGTGGAAGAGCATCTGTCCACTTAATCCCTGTAGCTAGACACATTTTTTAAATTCTGTTTTTAATTGTTCCATTTATCTGCTCTACAACACCTGATGCCTCTGGTCTGTATGCATAGTGCAGTTTTTGCTTAATGCCAAATGCTTCACAAATCAGTTCAATTAGTCTGTTTTCAAAATGTCTTCCACGATCACTTTCAATAGTTACTGAAAAACCATATCTAGGTATGATCTCCCTCAAAAGCAATTTTGCCACAGTGATTGAATCATTGTGACGAGTTGGGAAAGCTTCAACCCATCTTGAAAACAAACAGACAATTACAAGCACATACCTGAGCTTATTGTGTTGAGGCATGTCAATGAAATCCATTTGCAACCTGGTAAAAGGACCACCCTCCCGACCTATGGTTCCCATGCTTATCACTGTTTTTCTGTTCGGATTAATTTGCTGACAGATCAAACAACGCTGGCAAAGTGACTCTGCAATGACCCTAAATTTTGGATTATACCAAGTCTCTCTGAACTGTCTGATCATTGTGTCTCTTCCTAAGTGACCTGGTCCATGGTACATCCGTGCCATGTCAGCAATCATACAATTAGGCATAACAGGTCTTCCATCTTTGTAAACCCAAATTCCATCTTCCTCTCGCTGTCTGCAATCTTCCTTGAGCAAAGTATTTTTCTCCTCATCCTCAGCCTCATCTTGCAAATCTTTTACTCCCTGCCATGTTTCTACCACAGATATTAGCATGAGAGAATTCATTACATGTTCATTATTCTTTTCCCGATTAAGTGAAAGATTGTTCTTTGCACAGTAATGTGCAGTCTCATCTGCAAAAGCATTTCCTTTTGTAATGTAATCCTGACCCTTTTTATGTGCACCACATTTAACTACTGCTATTTTCTCTGGTAATTGAATGCCATCAATTAGTCTTTTAATCAATTTTGCATTTCTAATCGGTGTCCCTGCAGAGGTTAAATAACCTCTTTGAGACTAGAGCTGCCCATAATCATTGACCACTCCATATCCATACTGACTATCAGTCACTATGGTAACTTTTTTCCCTTTAGCTCTTTCACAGGCACGAATTAAAGCAACCAATTCTGCTATTTGTGCTGAACGAATTCCTTCAAGAGTTGAACCCTCAACTATTTCGGAAACTGTACAGATTGCATATGCTGCTCTTAGGATACCCTCATCTGTTCTTAAACAAGAGCCATCCACAAAGTAAACAATATCTGACTCTGGTAAAGGTACATCTTTAATGTCCTTCCTAGGTTTGGTGCAGTATTCTAGAACATCCAGACACTCATGTTCTACATCATCATCATCATCAGGAGTCACATCTGGCAAAAGTGTGGCTGGATTGAGATTCAGACATCTCGCAATAGATACATTATCTGATCCCAGAATAACTTTTTCATATTTCGTTAATCTATTGCTAGACAGGTGTTGTGTTTTACTTCTAGTATGAAGTGTTTCAACTGAATGAGGTACATATACTTTTACAGGAAACCCCATTATAATTCCTTCACTTTGGTCAAGACTCACACTTGTTGCAGCCACTGCTTTTAAGCAACCAGGCAAAGCTTTTGCAACAGGATCAAGGACAGCTGAAAAGTAAGCTATAGGTTTTCTCATGTTTCCATGCTTCTGAATTAGAACTGACAAAGCACAACCTTCTCTTTCACTGCAATACAGTTCAAATTCTTTGTCATAATCTGGAATACCCAGTGCAGGTGCTTCACAAAGACTTTTCTTTAGCTTTTCAAAAGCCTCTAATTCTGCTTTTGTCAAAACAATTGGACCTTTAATGTCTGCTTTTGTAAATCTTTGCAAAGGTTTTGCAATAACTGAAAACCTACAAATCCATTGGCGACAATAACCAACCATTCGTAGAAACATTCTGATCTGTCTCTGAGTTGTTGGTGGCTGTATTGCTCGAATCATTTTTATTCTCTCAATTGTCACCTGTCTAATTCCCTTTGCAATCCTGTGACCTAGGTATTTAACTTCTTGTTTTGCAAGCAACACTTTATGCCCTTCGTCTGCCAAACGATTCAGAAGTGTAATGGTGTCAGTCACACAATTTTCTCTTGTTTTTCCTGCGACAAGAAGGTCATCAATATACGGAACTAATGTTGACTCTCCAGGCAATTTTAGATCTTCCAGGGACTTTTTTAACAGCTGATTAAAAATGGATGGACTCTCTGTATACCCTTGAGGGATACGACACCATGCTAATATTCGATCCTGGAACCGAAATGCAAAAATTTGCTGGCTATCTGGATGTAAAGGAACTGTAAAGAAGGCATTGCACAGGTCAATGACCGTGTACCATTCTGCATCATGTGGAATCTGATATAGAATTACTGCTGGATTTGGTACAACTGGACAGCAAGGAACATACTATTTTATTAATTCTTCTCAGGTCCTGAACTATTCTGTACGTTCCGTTTGGCTTTTTAATCCCCATAATTGGTGAATTACATGGACTGCTCTCAATTTCTTTTAAAACTCCTTGCTTAATGAATTTTTCAATAACAGGAATTACACCTTCAATTGTTTCAGGTTTCATTTTGTACTGAGGAACATTTGGAAAATCTATTCCCTGCCTTACAGTAATTTTAACTGGGTCTACATGTTTCATTAAACCCATTTCATCACCTGTCAAATCCAAATTTTTGAATTCACTGTTTCTTTCAGTTCTTCTGGTAAATTATTTTTATCAAAAGCAGGAAACATTTCATTTTCTTCATCAACCATTAACAATGTTAATTTGTACAACCCATCTTCTTCTAAGGTTTGAAGCTCAATACCTTCAGGTGAACAGTATATTTTACAATTCATCTTACACAACAGATCCCGACCTAATAGGTTAACAGGACTGCTGTTACAGACGATAAATCTATGTTTGTCTTTGTAGTTTCCTATTTCTACATCTACAGGATTTGTCAGACTAGTTTTAATATGCTGGTTAGCTACACCAACAACCTGGATTGTATCACCCGAGAGAGGAAGATTTTCAATTTCCACTGATCTAACAGTAGAACGGGTAGCACCAGTGTCCACAAGAAAAGTGATATCTTTATTGTAGTAAATGTCCTCTCTAATGCTCTTCACTAGATAGACTGTACTATGTCATCTGTGACAGGGCAACTGTTGTGTGGCTTAACACATAGTGTACACTTTGGTGAAGTTGTGGGTGTGTACACTCCTTTAATTCAAGTGGGTTGTGTGACAGTAAGTGTTCTGCACAGCTCGCGACTGTAGTGTACTGTTAATTGGTCTGTGTCCTTATTTAGTCTTCACACATAGAGTGTACCCGTTAATTTGGGGAGGTTGTGGGGGGTAGTCAATGCCCATATCAGGTCCTAGGGTCAGTATCTTGTGGTGTACCCTACACAGGGGAGGTTGTGTGTGTGTGTGGGTAGTCAATGCCCATTGCTTTTAGTTTTCTGAGGTAGTGGTGTGTGCGGGTAGTCCAGGCCCCATTTTGGTTCCCAGGTATTGTCCTGTGGTGTACCCTACATAGGGGAGGTTGTGTGTGTGTGTGGGTAGTCAATGCCCATTTCTATTAGTTTTCTGAGGTAGTGGTGTGTGCGGGTAGTCCAGGCCCCATTGTGGTTCCCAGGTATTGTCCTGTGGTGTACCCTACATAGGGGAGGTTGTGTGTGTGTGTGGGTAGTCAATGCCCATTTCTATTAGTTTTCTGAGGTAGTGGTGTGTGCGGGTAGTCCATGCCCCATTTTGGTTCCCAGGCATTGTCCTGTGGTGTACCCTACACAGGGGAGGTTGTGTGTTTGTGGGTAGTCCATGCCCCATGTAGTGGTGTTTGTGGGTAGTCCATGCCCCATCTAGTGGTGTTTGCGGTTAGTCCATGCCCCATGTGGTGGTGTTTGTGGGTAGTCCTTGCCCTATTTTTGTTCCCAGGTTTATTTTCCTGTGGTGTACCCTATTTAGGGGAGGTTGTATTTCTTTTTAATCTCAGAGTTCCTACTCTGCGCTGTCCCCTGCTTTTGGTGGAGACTGTTTGTGCACTATGTTCTGGTCTAAGTCTACCTCTTTGTAACTCGTGGCCAGGGTTTCATGTTGATAAGACTTTGTGCTGTGAATTTATCATATTTTTTGTGTCAGCACGTCTTCTTCAGGGGAAGCCCTAGTTCTTTGCAAAGATTTGTTTTTTTTGGCTAATTTTTGTTAAAGGGGGTTTGCTCTCTTAGGGTTGTCTTGAGTGAATTTTACCCTATGTGTCTCTCTCTAGCATCTCCGTCTATACTCACCATTGTTCTAGGGTGTTTACCCTGTGGTGTACCCATGTGTGGCGAGGTTATGAGTGTGACCACTTAGCTTAGCTGCTTTGGTTAGTTAAGGGAGGGGGATGAGGCATATAGAATTACATTTACTTTTCTTTGTTCACATTTCTGCTAATGATACCTCATGCTAATGTTATCTTTGAACATCTCTTTTGGTTCTTTCATGTTCTTTTCTGCAGATGTTGCATTTGAGGTATTTTGCCTATTGTGTTCTCTGTTCTGTCCCTATTCCATAAGGGAAGAGGATGTGTAGTAAATGTCCTCTCTAATGCGCTTCACTAGATAGACTGTACTATGTCATCTGTGACATAATAGAATGCCTGGGTGACTCTCTGGCTCACAGTGTCTCTCTCTACCTGACTGGGGCAGTTGGTTAACTCAGGCTGAGCTGCTTACAGCTAGCTCCTGGTGGGGTCTACTCTTGTACCTATCATATTGGAAGGAACTTACAATAAAGGATCCTACATACACAGTGTACTGTGCATCTTCCTTTACTACATTTATCATTCACTTTACCATTTACAAATGGATCTGACTGATCTACCTCAAGAGTGGCTCCAATTACACACTCTTCTTCCCCTCTCAGGCACCGTCATGAGTAATCCTCCGAATCACTGCTCTCATTTTCTTTAAATCAAAATTGTTGAGAAACATTTGACACATTTTGTGATCTTTTTACCTGTTCAGCTCCGCAAAAACCTGTTTCCAGATTGTATCTCTGTGAATTGCTGCAATTTGGCAAAGGTGGCTGTGGAATTTGGCCTTGCTGAATGAATTGATTCTGCTGCTGCTGATTCACTAACTGTCGCTGTAGCTGTTGCTGCTGACTTATTTCATTTAACTGTCGCTGAAGCTGTTGCTGCTGATTTATCTCATTCTGCATCTGTGGATTTAATGATGAACTCTTTAAATTTTGGGGTGGATTTTTACACTCTCGCTTCCAGTGTCCAATTTCCCAGCAATTAAAACAGGGTAGCTTTGGTTTCAACTCTTCAATGTTTATATTAAATTTTGGCTTATTTGTAAAATTTCTTTTAAACTTGCCAGGATTCTGATTCTGCTGAAAATTTTTATTTTCTAAAGCTGCTATCTGTTGCTCAGCTACCTTCACTTGCGCCCACATTGCCTTTTCCTTGAGTTTCTCCTGTTTAGCATCTATCTTGTCACTGCAATATTTTGCCTTTCTCACGATGTCATCAACCGAAAGTGCTTGCCAGCCTACAATTCCTGTCCTAATCGTGTCCCCTATTTCAGGTCTCAGGCCATAAACAAATCTATAAATGAAATGACTCATGTCACTTTCACTTAACTTCTCATAGCCACTGTATTGTTTAAATACCAGAAGCAATCTTTCGTAATAAAAATGAACTGATTCTTTTGGTTCCTGGTTTGTTCTGTCAATTTTAACCCAATCTACTTCTTTTGCATGAATTTTGTCTTTTAACCAGACAATTACTTTGTCATAGAAATCCATGACAGTGTCTGAAGGAGCACCTGTTACTCTATGCCTTTGTGGTTCCTCCTTCGGCCAACCCACAGAAATTTTGCTTTCTGTCCAAAGATCTGACGGGACAACAATGTCAAAGAAACCATCAAGATCAATCCACAGAACTTTGGAAATTTTAATAAACCTGTCTACCTGACGATACCATTCCACTGGCTTTTCTCTGAGTCTAGGAAAATCATTCGCAAATAATAATATATCCTGTCTTGTCCATGGAACATGAACATAACCTCCACCAGCTATTTCTCTCATTGGAAATTCACCAAAAACTTCTCCCTTGTCCCTCTTTTCTTCTTTTCTCTTCTTTGTCCATTTAACTCTCCAATTACTTAAATCACCTAATCTTTTCAGGAACACAATTAGTTCTTTTATATGAGTTATTCTGCCTGTAGTATTATAATTTTCTATGTCCCTATCAGAAAAATCCACTCTGTAATGCTTTTGTAATTGTTTTTGACGAGTTAAATCTATTTCCAATTCAGCAGCCACCTCTTCAAACTGTTCATATTTATTCTTAGTTTTCCACTGTATACTTTTACATATAAAAAGCAATTCATCATCCTGATATTGTTTCAAAAAATCAGTACCAATTGTGCCAATAATCAATTCCTCTAAATCTGCTTTTAATTTAGCAATATCAAGCTGTCTTGATTCAGGAATTTGTGTTAACTCTGTTCTATTTACAGAGCCAGAATCTGATTCCGCAACCGATGGTGTGACATTTGACAAACCTTTATTTAAAGTTAAATTTGGCATTGTTTTATCTCTATGAATCTCTGTCAACTCAGAATAAAAAATTTCTGCCACTTTCTGAAATTCTGCATTCAAGGGATTTGCTATTAGCGACTGCCTGCTCTCATTTTGATCAAAAACTGGTACTACAGGACCAATTGTAACTGGTACTGTCACTGCTTCCATGCCTTTTGTCAATTGTTGAATTAATTCTCTCTTTGCTTTCAGATAATCTCTTATATTTGGAATATCAGGCAGAGTCTTTTTATCATTTTTCGGAATATTATTTCTAGAATTCGAATTTTCTCTCGGAGATCTTGTTTTACTCCTTGACCTTTCTCTATCAGGTAATCTCATAAATCTGTGGGACTCCTCAACTTCTTCCCTAGGTGCAGAAGGAGAAACACATGAAAAACTTCTTAGAGTAGAATGTGAACAACCTGGTTGTTGATAGGCGGAGGACTGTTTAACATATCCTCTAAAACTGCATCAAATTCTTGATCTAATTTACCTTTCTCTTGAGAATTCTTTTGACCTGATTCTAAAACCATTTCCAATACTGGATATAATCCTTCCTGCATATCTCCTTTCCTCCAACGGCGTACTTTTTCCTGATGAGTTTCTTTATATAAACTCCTTGGTGTTCCCCAATTTTCTCGCTCAAGCTCCATCATTTCAATTTCCCATTCAACTAAGGCTTCAAATTGAGTGGGTCTGGGTCTTGGTGAAAGAGCCATCATCTTGTCTCTCAAATTTCTTAAAACTTTAACATTCAATGACCCATCCTCCGGCCAGGCTAAAACACCATCTCCCCTAGTATATTGCATTGAATTTTCAAACCAGAGAACGGTATGATATCCGTATTCTCCTTCCATATATGCTGCGGGTGTTTTATACTTATGAAGCAATTTTCCACCGCGCTCTTTAATTTTCTTGTCAGGATTAAATACATTTAAAATTTTCTGAACCCATGAAGGGTTTTTCTCTTCTTTATACCAATAACTCATGTTTTAAAATGAATTTGTAAAGCTTAGAAAAGATCGTAAATAATTCTTCTATTGTTCCGCTATTCTGACCAATCCGTGCGCGAAACTCACCAACAAGCCAATCAGGTTAAGCTACGTCACCACCTTGCTCAACCAATGAGAAACTAGTTTTCAGAAACGACCAATCAGCTAACAGCTCAATTTGATCACGTGAGCCATTCAGTGCACTTGCTGTGACGTATGTCAGACAATCACAGCACGAACCCTGTGACGTACACTGCCGCTGCAGAGAAGCTGCGCGTGTCAGTGTCACTCCGTAAATTCACCCCTCCCTTACAAAATATTTTCACAACGCCATTTTAAACAAATCTTTTCTAAGAATTTCAGTTAATAACTACATAAAACAAACCATTAGTCCAATTCGCTAACAAAGTAATAGTTTTGCCAAACATTCAGAAATTTCACTCGCATGAAATAGACGACGCAATTTTCATAAAAACAATTTTTTAGCATAGATACAAAGAGAGACCTTTCCATACATACATGAATTCTTCAATCGGACATTAACCAACCCATAGAATCCCTGCTTACGGCAGTAAGAAAAAGCTATCTTACCCTTCACACAAGTTCGGAAAAATCCTACTACTCTTTCCCTATACTCAATGTTACGATTTCATAGTCAATCCTCACTATTCATGCGATCTATCATACCTAAATCCCTAAACTTGTGTTGTACGACCACAACACTTAGTGATATTTTCTATACCACTATTTTGAAATGGAACAAATGAACTGTGTAACTTCACCTGTTACACTACTCTGCCGGCCGGCACATAGGTTTTTTTTCACACTCCTGGAAAAACCTAACAACAAACATATAACATTTAAACAAAACTTAACATGTATCCTATGTAATTACCATGTAACATGTATGTTACCATAGTAACCAAACTCTTCTACCAGGAATTTGATCCAGCGGGTCAAAAGAAATTCAGTCTCTTATATGGAAACTCTACACCAGGATACTCACCATTATTTATAAAATTATCACTAGGCCCATTCTTGTCTGAGACTTGTATTTTGACCTACTGAATCATATGACCTAATTAAATCAAATCTAACAAACACTTTAATTAAGTCACATTTAAAAGGCAATGAATCAACTAATGGTAACACAAAGAAAGATCAAGACCATCTTGTCATTTCAAAATCTATTTTATTAATTTTATTTCAAAGCTGAAGCATTTCTCTTTATTAGCAATTTTATTTCAGCAGATTAATTAATTAATGGCACAAAAGACCAGCAAATTCGAACCAACATCAGCATGAGAAAAACTCAAACAGTTATTTTAATTCTCCATAACCTATTTCCCTAACTTAACTAAAGAGGAAAACCTGAAAGTAAAGCAAAATTAATAAGTCTTATGTGAAAGGGAAAACTGGCAGCGTCTATGGAGCACAGGATAGATCGAACAGTGCTCTTAGCAAGGGGGCAATTCTTATAGTATTTTCCTATCTAAAACTAACTAAAAGAATACAAATATTCGAGCAGAACAGGATTTCATTGGCTGACAAATGTCTTTCGATGCGGTCATCATCCGTTTCTCACATAGCCAGAGTCACGTTTTCAAAGTGCCATTGTCTATTAGTATGACACCGGCAACTTCCGAAGAAAGTAACATTTAGCAAAAAGCAAAACTTCCTTTGTCCGCTCACACTTTTCCGCTGTTGAACGACAAGTACGACCTTGACCATGAAGCAATCTGAACCAAATGTCCAAAGCTTCCACATAGCTTTTGTTTGCAAGCCTTTCTCCAAGAATTAATGTAGAAAAACATTTTCACATTCCAGTGTAGCTGCTGTGCAAGGCCCACTCTGGCTTAGCTTTCAGACATCCATTTTATGAGTAGGCCACAAGCCTTTGTGCATGAGGGTGAGTCTAGTATGCAAGAAAACACAAGACAATAATTAATTCAAGAAATGATAATTATTCTGTTACCCACCCTCTACTAAAATTAACCCATTAGCTATGTTACCTAGTTTTGCAAACAAACAAATAAACAGACACATATACATGAGACGACAATACGTAAACAAAAGCACATTTAAAAGAATGCACATGCTATTATTTTCAAAACAGCTGCAGTTAATAAATAACAAACAAGAAACAAAGTAAATATATTATTCAAAGCAAAACGACAAACATAACAAGAGCACAAATGGTTATACCCACGTGTTCATGATGGTGTATATTACTTTAGGTTGAGTCAGTAAACGTGCAAATCATGCAACACACATTAGTAAAAATAAAAATCACGAGAGTTTCGTTTGTCACAAACTTTTCAGAAATAAATCTGAAAGTCTGCTCCATCAGAAGGAATAGAGAATTGTGCTCTCATGTTACTTGACAGGGGTAAGAGATTTTTTATGGCTTGATAGATTAAAGGGTTCTCATGTTGCTTGATAGCGGTGCATGATTCTCATGTTTAATGCAGGTGCATGATTCCTATATTTTTTTATGGAGTAAAGTGGTTCTCATTTTGTTTGATGGCAGTGCCTGATTCTAAGGTTATTTAATGGAGGAATATGCTTTCCATGTTGTTTGAGAGAGGAGCTTGGATTTTATGTTGTGTAATGCAGTTCTCATGTTGTTTAACCCCTTTGATGCTTGTGACGGAACCATTCCGTCATCAGTCACGGTTGGGCTGTGCTGATGACGGAATGGTTCCGTCACGACCACACCCATTATCATAGGGGCTCAGCACAGGAGGAGAATTCCATCAGCAGGGATGAGGTTAAAGGAGCTGCAAGGTTCTCAGGTTGTATGACATTACAAAGCATGAGTTTACAAAACATGCCTTTACCACATATCCTTTACCACGCAATGCCTTTACCACACATTGCCTTTACCATGCATGCCTTTATGACGCAAGAAAATTAATTATATGGAATATATATATATATATATATATATATATATATATATATATATATATATACATATATATATATATATATATATTCAGCATCACTGAATATCACCGACTACTTGACAAGTGGTCAGCAGAGGGGATGTTGGACGCAAATGAATTGAAGTTTTTAACATGCCAACAACCTATAACTCCGACTTTTTATCATTTACCAAAAGTCCATAAACACTCAACAGGAAGGCCAATAATTTCTTCAAAGGGCAGTTTAACTGAGAAGATGTCACAATTTCTAGATTTATTTTTGATTGAGCATGTCAAAACTCTCCCTTCATATCTCAGGGGCACATCTGATTTCATTCGCATTATCTCGGACACACCCTGGGAAGCTGACATGTTGATGATGGTGCTGGATGTTACAGGATTATATACCTGCATAGCACATAACCATGGCATACAAGCAGTGCAGTACTTTCTAAAGACTCGCTCTCTGAAATACATGAAACACAATACTATGCTGATTGAATTCTTGCATTTTTGTCTGCACAATAACATCTTTTTGTTTCAGAAACAATACTATAGGCAAAAGAGAGGGACGGCGATGGGCACCTGCTTCGCCCCCAGCTTGTTCGTGGGCTGGTGGGAGAAGCAGGTGGCCTGGTCCAATGAGAACCAGAGATGGGTCACGTCAATTATCGGGTGGCACCGGTATATTGACGATCTATTCATTTTCTGGAAAGGCTCCAAAAATAAAGCAGAGCTATTTATTCAAACCTTGAATAATAATGATCTCAACTTACATCTGAGTGGCATGATAAGTAGTCAAGAGGTTGACTTCCTTGACTTAAAGGTTTCCATTAAAGATGGAAAAATATGTACTTCCCTTTTTCGAAAGGCTACAGCCGGGAATTCCACATTAGAAGCAAGCAGTTGTCACCCCAAATCTTTAAAGAACAGTATACCGTTTGAGGAACTATTGCGCCTCAAAAGAAACTGCACGCTCACTGAGGATTTCGAGCAAGCAGCTCAAGAATCTATAGAAAGATTGAAATTGAGAGGATATTCTGATGACATTTTGAAAAAAGCTTATGACAAGGCTCATTTAATCTCGAGAGCAAGTCTGTTTAAGCAAGTGAAAAAAAGAAAAGAAGGCAGGGAAGATACCACCCCTCGCTTTATCACAACTTTTTCCAATGACTCTTCAATGATTCATAACATTATGAGTCGTCACTGGAATATCCTCAAAACAGATGTAGCCATCAGTAAACAACTATCACCCCATCCAAAATCACCTATAGGAGGAGTAGGTCCTTAAAAGACACTCTAATACACAGCCACTTTGACACCATTCCGAGATCACCACGACTGGGAAACCTGACAGGGTTTTTCCCATGCCAAAATTGTAAAGCCTGCCAGTCAAGTGAAAAAGTCATCTCATATGAGATTCCAGACACAGGGACAGTGAGGAAAATTAACAAATTCCACAACCCCTTTTTGAGTATATCGTCTGGAATGCCCGTGCAAACTATATTATGTTGGGAGCTCCATTCACCCTGTCAAAAAGCGGATTTTAGAACACGCTAGAGCGATGGAACACCATGACCCAAACTATCCCCTAGCAAGACACTTTGCCTTAAAACATAAGAGTGATCGTAATCTCTTGAAATTTCACTGCTTAGATCAAATACCCCCCAAAGATCGAGGAGGTAACAGAGAATTACAAATGAGAAAACTGGAGTCGAGGTTCATTATTGACCTCCGTACCAAGCATCCACTAGGACTGAACATAGGGGAAGAATTGGCCAGCCATCTTGGCTAACTGAGAGGTAAAAATCCCCTGTAGCTCAGTGATACTTGTTTCTGTCACAGTCTGTAACAATGAATTGAACTTTTTTTCAAAATGTCGTTATTAACGAGAGATTCAACGCTGATTTAAATTATGAATTTTTTTTCCTGATTGGTTTCCCCTTCTTTAAATTTTGGTTTGCCCATCCAGGGCTCAATATTGTTTTTTTAGCAAATAATGCCATCTGATTCGTATAATGTTGTAACCTACTATAAGATGGCCGCTATGTATATATGTGCAAGTATATAGACTATTAAGTCCTTCTTTTGTGTTGATTGTACAAGAGAATGATGTCGTGACATAACTTTATTTAAAACATTAATGAATTTGGCGCCAGTCACAGCAGACAAAGGCGTGATGCCGAAACGTATCCTGTTTTTCTGAGAAAATAAACACAAAGTCTTGCAGAATATGAGTTGTGGAGTGCCGTCAATTCTTTTACCGCAGTGAAAGAAAGTGGAGCGTTTATATATATATATATATATATATATATATATATATATATATATATATATATATATATATATATATATATATATATATATATATATATATATCCTACTGGCGGTCGCCAGTAGGTAGTTATAGTTAGGACCTAGCTACCATAGGAAATCTGCAACATTCTATTGGGAATAACTTTCACGCCAATTGAGGAATGAATGTGAAATTTTCCAAAATTTAGGCCAGCTCCGCTGTGCTCCTTTCCTGGAAGTTTCCGTGGGATTCGTCATGTGGGGGCCGAGAAAAAAGGGGGGTCCCAAAACATGTTTTCCCCATGTAATTTGTTATAGGACGTTTAGACACGGCTATAACCCGAACCGCTGAACGGAATTACAGCAAACTTGGTAAAATTGTAGGGACTGGTACGCAGAAGTAACTTTTCTATATTTGGTGAAAATTGCTCCAGTGTCTTTTTTTGAAAATATATCTATATGCGCGCTTCGAGCGTTTACCGGTACGCGTACCGGGGAGCGCACCCGACGCGACACGGAAGTGCGCGAGCGGAAAGCTGATTGGCTTTCGAGTGTCTGTCAACAATCCAAACAGTCCGGAGAGTCCGCCATCTTGTGTCTCGGTAGAATCGAGACAAAAGAGGTGAAAAAAAATGGGGAAATGATTAAAAGGGTCAGGGTAGACACCCTCTGACCCCATAGGTTTTCTGAGGGGGGGGGCTAGAAGGACCACGAAGGGCAAAACAACTTTTTGGGGGGGAATTTTTGCGGAGTCTCCGGGTGCGCGTACAGGTACGCGTACCACGGGGAAAAACAGGAAAAAAAATGAGTTTAAATAATGAATTTAGAGTGTTTAGAGGTAGAGTAGCTCTGAAAAGAGCTGTTGTGTTATCTGGGTCAATTAAGTATCTACAAGTAGTATTTTTTTTAAATAAACAATTTTTAATTACGAAATATAAATTTATTGCTCTGAATTTTCGTAATTTGAAAGAACTTCTAACATTAATTCGTCAGATATTTCGTCATTGGTAGTCTCCAAAGAAGAATCCTGGAACTCAATGAACTACAAATATTCAATTAATTTTGAATCCAAAGATTCATCGTAAAAATCCCCCATGCCATCTCCTTCTTCAATAAGGTCTTCATTATGTGTATTCACATCAACTGGATCCTTCAAATTGTCTATAATAGTCGCAGAAATTTCAAAAACAATGTCAACTGACTCCTTATTAAGATCCATCATTGCTGTTAGGGTAGTATAAAAAGAGAGAGAGAGAAAGACGTTGAGAGTAAGAAATTTTTAAATAAAAAACATTATTCTTATTAACTTAACGTGTACAACATAGTACCCCTTACAAATTAACAACTAACCTTTTAGAATGCTGTTGAAAATTCTCACACCAGAAACTGAAAACCAACAACTCCTCACAAATCTACCTCAGACACTGCAATCACAAAATGGCCGTCATTCCCTCTCATTCTTCCCACTTATACCCGTCCCTAACCAATCAAATTTCTTCACACACAAATACTAAACCTAATTAACATTTTAATTGGTTATACAGATCAATACTTTCAAACTCACATAATCTTCAACCTACCCAAAAGGGGCATGGTAGAGACCCCCTGACCCCCTAGGTATTCTTAGGGGGGCCTAGGAGGACCCCGTAGGGAAAAAATACGATATTTTTTTTAATGTTGCGGAGTAAGCTCAGGGTGCGCTTACACGGGCGTTTACAGGTAGGCGTACCCTGAGCGCACCATGGGGAAAAACAGTGCAAAAAATTAGAGTAAAAAAATTATTTAGAGTGCTTAGAGGTAGGGTAGCTCTGAAAAGAGCTGTTGTGTTATGTGGGTGATTAAAGTACCTAAAAGTAGGTACTGATGCAGAGTCTAAAATTCAAGAGGAAGATTGTGTTTCCCTCATCTGTAAAATGTACACCATCTCTCCTATAGATGCCTTGCATGTTGTAACGCAAGTTATTGTGGTATATGGAACCCATACCGTAGTCTCTCAGGAAAGCAGAAACAGATTTATTCACATGTTTCCTTGCTTTTTCAATCTGTGGACAAAATTGGTTAGATCAGTTCCATTTTTGACTTTTGGCATATATTGGAATATACCAAGGCAGTTTTTAAAAGCACTTCCAGACCTACCCCAGTCAAAGTGCCCAGGTCATTGCCACCACAGTGCACAATTATGAGGTCAGGGTGTGGTAGATGCCTAAAGGATTTTACCAATGGTATGAATTGGTGACATCTCAAACCTCTTTGGCCATTCCACATAATTTCCACATTTGGTAAATCAAGGTTGGGAATACCTCTGTTTGCTGCATATCTTTCACTCCAGTGAACAAAGCTATGACCCACAATCCAGACTTTAGGCATCTTGAAGGTAGATGTGGTTGTATTCAGATGAGTTGTGGAAATGAAATGGCAGTTTGAAAGTAGGAGTTATGAAAAAAGTGGTTGAGATTCAGTGCACTTGAAAAAGCAGAAATGATTGGTGGTTTCTTAAAATTCTCCACTGAAAATTAGGGTGCATGCTTTTGTTTTTTGAAAGAAGTAATTCTAATGGTTGAGAAAAAGTCATTGAAAGAAACATTGCACTTGATTAGCTAGTATATTGAGAGTTCAAACACCCTTGCTGAGTTCATTTGCAACATAGTATGATGAACTTTGCACCTGTGTGCTGAGTTAGGTGGGAGTTACCATGGTAACAGGCTGAATGAGCACTGGGGGAATGGGTGAATATTATGTGAGTTTGAAAGTGATGAAATGTAGAACCAATTAAAATGTTAGTTTGGTTTGAAATAGTGTGGGGGGAATTTTAATTGGTTAAGTCCAGGGATATGTGTGAAGAATTACAGGGAATCAGGGCCATTTGTGGTTGCAGTGTCTGAGGTGCATTTCAGAGATTCTGCTTAAGAAAATCTGGTGTGTGAGACTGACTCTGTTTTAAATCTTCAAAAGCATTTTTAAACGTGAGTAATGATTCATTTAATATAGATAGAGTGCTGTATGCACTATGGGGAAGATTAAAAAGCATATTGGGCTTTTTTATTCCTGCATTGTGTGTCATGTTGTTTTGTAATGCTGGTAAAAAATGTAATGGTGCATATAATACATGTGTTTTTAAGTCAGTTAGGCTTTAGGATATGTACTAGTAGAGAATCTTAGGCAGCATGTCCGTCAGGCCTCTTAGTTCCCAAATAGGCTCTAAGCTGTGCAATAAAGATACAGGGTGTGCTGTTGAAATGAAAAGGGAATGTTATGTCTTGCTTGCATATATATGTGGTCTGTTTTTTGCCAGTAGAGATAGTGAGATAGTCTGAGCACAGGCACACATACTGCAAGCAGAGACAGACATAGTAGATTACATGTAACATCCTGGTCATGTGTCTAAGATCGCACTGTGAGTCAAGCTTGATTTTAAATGTACCTGGGTGAATAATTTGCTTAGTTGATGTGTTTAAAAATATGAGAATACATGTATTCTTAAAGTCAATAAGCTCTAGGACATGTACTAGTAGAGAATCTTAGGCAGCATGTCCGTCAGGCCTCTCTGTTCCCAAATAGGCTCTAAGCTGTGCAATAAAGATCCAGGGTGTGCTGTTGAAATGAAAAGGGAATGTTATGTCTTGCTTGTATAAATATATGGTCTGTTTTTGCCAGTAGAGACAGTGAGATAGTCTGAGTACAGGCACACATACTGCAAGCAGAGACAGACATGTTAGATTACATGTAACATCCTGGTCATGTGTCTAAGATCACACTGTGAGTCAAGCTTGATTTTAAATATATCTGGGTGAATAATTTACTCAGTTGATGTGTTTATAAATATGAGAATACATGTATTTTTGAAGTCAGTTAGGCTTTAGGATATGTACAAGTAGAGAATCTTAGGCAGCATGTCCGTCAGGCCTCTTAGTTCCCAAATAGGCTCTAAGCTGTGCAATAAAGATCCAGGGTGTGCTGTTGAAATGAAAAGGGAATGTTATGTCTTGCTTGTATATATATATATATGGTCTGTTTTTTTGCCAGTAGAGACAGTGAGATAGTCTGAGTACAGGCACACATACTGCAAGCAGAGACAGACATGTTAGATTACATGTAACATCCTGGTCATGTGTCTAAGATCACACTGTGAGTCAAGCTTGATTTTAAATATATCTGGGTGAATAATTTGCTCAGTTGATGTGTTTATAAATATGAGAATACATGTATTTTTGAAGTCAGTTAGGCTTTAGGATATGTACAAGTAGAGAATCTTAGGCAGCATGTCCGTCAGGCCTCTTAGTTCCCAAATAGGCTCTAAGCTGTGCAATAAAGATCCAGGGTGTGCTGTTGAAATGAAAATGGAATGTTATGTCTTGCTTGTATATATATATATATATGGTCTGTTTTTTTGCCAGTAGAGACAGTGAGATAGTCTGAGCACAGGCACACATACTGCAAGCAGAGACAGACGTGGTTGATTACATGTAACATCCTGGTCATGTGTCTAAGATCACACTGTGAGTCAAGCTTGATTTTAAATGTATCTGGGTGAATCTTTTGCTCAGTTAATGTGTTTAAAAATATGAGAATACATGTATTCTTAAAGTCAATAAGCTCTAGGATATGTACTAGTAGAGAATCTTAGGCAGCATATCCGTCAGGCCTCTTAGTTCCCAAATAGGCTCTAAGCTATGCAATAAAGATCCAGGGTATGCCGTTGAAATGAAAAGGGAATGTTATGTCTTGCTTGTATATATATATGGTCTTTTTTGCCAGTAGAGACAGTGAGATAGTCTGAGCACAGGCACACATACTCCAAGCAGAGACAGACATGGTAGATCACATGTACCATTCTGGTCATGTGTCTAAGATCACACTGTGATTCAAGCTTGATTTTAAATGTATCTGGGTGAATAATTTGCTCAGTTGATGTGTTTAAAAATATGAGAATACATGTATTCTTGAAGTCAGTTAGGTTTTAGGATATGTACTAGTAGAGACTCAACTCTCTCTCTGCCTGAGCCATTTGTCTTAGCGTGTGTCATCTCACTCTCTGCCTGCGCCATCTCTCTCTTTGTATGTTTCATCTCTCTCTTTGTGTGTTAGATAGCGCAGGCAGAGAATGAGATGACAGTGTTGAGATGACGCAGGTAGAGACTGAGATGACATGGTAGATGCTTTTGTATATTCTCTCTGCCTGCACCATCCCTCTCTTTCCATGTGTCATCTCTCTCTTTGCGTGTGACATATCACTCTGTGCCTGCACCATGTCTCTCTTTGCGTGTGTCATCTCACTCTCTGCCTGCACTATGTCACACGCAAAGTGAGAGATGACACATGCAAAGACAGAGATGTTGCAGGTAGAGAGTGAGATGACACACGCAAAGAGAGAGATAGCGCAGGCAGAGAGTGAGATGACACGCCCAAGGAGAGAGATGGCGCAGGCAGAGAGTGAGATGACACACGCTAAGACAAATGGCTCAGGCTGAGTGAGAGATGACACACGCAAAGAGAGAGATGACATATACAAAGTCAGAGATGGTACAGGCACAGAGTGAGATGACACATGCAAAGAGTGAGATGGTGCAGGCAGAGAGTGAGATTAATAATGAAACTGTACTGCACTGTTGCTGTGACACAGTTGCTGGGCTGTAAACTTACTTATGTTGTAATTTAGTGTTTATATGGTTCACTTATTGTAATTGATATGTAGTATGTTAGTAGTGGTCTATAATATGGTATTTTTTCTTTACCACAGATTGTAATCATCTATAGAAAGATAAAAGAATATGCCGACGAAGGAAAGAAGAAGAAAAAGTTACAAATATGCTTTATTGGCCAACAAAACACAATTAGAAGACTCATCCAAAACACAATCTTCAGTGAAAAAAAAGAATGCTCCTGGTAAGCAAACAAAGGACTTTTTTAGGAAATTAAGGCAAAGTAATAAACATCTGGATATTGTTTCAAAGAAAAAAAACATCTATAAATACAAAGAAAAAGTAGAGCACCCCAAAAAATGTTAAAAATGTAGAAGGGGATGATATTGTGTCTAGTAATAGAAGGAGAAATCAATTTATTGACATCCGTAGAAGAATGTTTTATAACAGAATTGTTTTAAATTTATTTAAAAATGTTAGGATTTATCAAAAGAAGAGTGCTTTTTACAAGGAAAAGAAAAGTATAGTAAAGATTGTCGATCAGGCTTTTGAAGTGAATAATAAATTATTCACTTTAGTAATCAATGGAATTCGTACACTAGATAAGGTAATCAATGTTTTGAAATCAAAATGTAAGTGGAAAAGAGTAATTAATCGGACTAATTTTTGTGATGTTTTTTCTGGAAAATGGAAGCATAGTTCAAGTTGTGAGCCATTTTTTAATGAAGAGAGTTACTTTCAGGATAATGATTTGGTGCATACAGTTGACACCAGTGGTCGAGCTTATAAGGTGAAGGGCGGTTGTTTGGTTGAAAAAGAAAAAATTGTGCCTAGAAATGCAGAAGAGGTATTAGCTGATGAAGTTTTATGGAGTTGTCCTAAGGCTCCAGTGTATACTTGGAATTGTAGTAGTATTTGTAGTGTGCGACAGGATTCAATTGATTTGTTTCTCAATTTCTAACGGACATGTACTAAGAAAAGTCTAAAACAAAAGATGAAAATGTTGCAAGAGTTAGATCCTTGAGAGTGAGAGAAAAATAAGGTTTGCATGGTCATTCACTGGCTTGTCTGTCAAGAAAAGTATGTCAGAGTGTTTTTCACCATTTTCGGATGTTATCAGTGCATCATAATAAAGTGAGGAAATTAGTGAGATGGTTGTATTATGCAAAAAGCCCATCACTTAAGCTAAAACAGTTAAACAGTGCTGTTTTGCATGGATCTGAATTAGATGTGAAGAAATTTTTTGAAGAAATTGAGTTTTGTTATTTTGGTGAAAAAGAGGACAGTGCAGAAACTGATACAGTAATAGAAGGTAATGTGGAAGAGAATGTACAGATTTCAAGTATAGAAAAATTTGACCATGAAATTACAAAGTTTAAGGTCAATTCAAGTGAAAGGCCTAATTTTTCTTGTGTGTGTTGTCGAAGAACTCATTATAAGAATCAGACTAGGTTAGTTGATTTATATGTAAAAAGTGAAATGGAAAATAATAATGAGTGGAAGGATTTTGCAACTTATTTGTTGGTAGAAAATTGTTTTGATTTGGGTGCTAATCAACGTATTTGTAAATATTGTTATAATAAATTAAATGAAAACAGAATACCTGCTAGAGCTGTTCATAATAATCTGGAGTTGGTAGACATTCCTTCTGAATTGATGGATTTAAATACCTATGAGTCTATTCTGATTCAATGTGTGCATCCATTTCAGGCTATTGTTCGCATGGAGCCTAAGACAGGGAAATTGCCTCCTTCAGATTTACAGAGAGGATTAAAGGGAAGAGTTGTTTATTTGCCTCTAGATTTTAAGAAAAATATTGATACAATTGGGGGAGAAAAAGTAGAAGAGGAACCTCTGGTTATTCTAGTTAATGGTGATCCGACAAAGAGTAAGAAAATCTGGCAAGAATTAGTGGATGTTAGGAAAGTCAAAAAGGCAATGTTGTATTTGGTAAAAAACAATCACTACTACAGAAATGTATATGTTGGAGAAGAGGAAACAACTGTAGAAGAGGACAGTGATTTCTCAGCTGGGCAAATTGAAAAAGTTGATGTCTCTAGAAGTGAAGAAATTTATGAACATTGTAGTGTTCATCCTTTGCATTCCAAAGAAGTAATGGGGAATTCTAATGACTTGTTTCAAATGAAAGACGCAAAAGGAAGTCCCATTAGTGTATGGGAAGAAAGTTTGGAAGCTCGTTGTTTTCTTCAGTTATTTCCAACAGGTCAAGGTGGACGATATGACGACCGACCTGTTTAAATTCTTGCATCTGAATACCGGACTTTAAGATTATATGCATAAGCTCCAAGGTTTCGTCAATGCATTCCATATTTGTTTCATCTACTGTTTGATAGTGACTTGTCTGGACTTTCTTATGCAGTGAACCATATACTGAAAAGTGGAGTACATCTGCAAAATGTTTCGGCAAGGGACTTTATGGATAAAGTCAAACTGCAAGACAGTATTTTGGAATCTCACCTAATTAATCTCATGGCATGTCAGCGTGGTACCAACGAGTAATGGTACCGCCGTCATGGAGAATTGAAATGTATGCTAAGAAACTTAGGAACTCCTACATGGTTCCTCACTCTTAGCTGTGCTGAGTATGCTTGGGAAGACTTACTTCAATTTCTACGAGAGGCAAATGCAAACATTGAAAATATTGAATACAAGACACCTGGAGAACTGTGCTCTTTGGATCCAGTTAATGTATGCAGGTATTTCAATCAAAGGTTTGAAGCTATGATGTCGTTTATCACAAACAAAAGAAATCCTCCGCTTGGAGAGGTTTTGTATTTTTTTGGGAGAAAGGAGTATCAAGCAAGAGGTGCTCCTCACATACATATGCTGCTATGGATCAAAGATGCACCCAAATTTGGAACAGATTTGGATGACTCAGTGATGAGTTTCATTGAACAGTATTCTACATGTGCTGTTCCGAAAAGTACAGAAGAAAACAATTTAAGACATAAAGTCTTACGCTTTCAAAGCCATCGTTGTGGAAAATACTGTCGTCGAAAGTTCAAATCCAAGGACAAGTTCTACACAAAATGTTGTTTTGCATTTCCACGACCAGTAATATCTAAAGGAAGAGTGAACAATTTTATGTCTTCTCTGCGACATACTGTGACAAGAAAATCACAGAAAATACATACAACTTAAGAAGAAATGAAGAGTCAAAATACATAAATGACTACAACCCAGTCATTTTGTCCATGTGGAATGCTAACATGGATATTCAATATGTTGCTGACAACTCTATTGCTGTGGCTCGATATGTGATGTCTTACATCACAAAATCAGAAAAGACGGAACTGAAGGAAATGTGGGAGAAAATTTCACATGAAAAGAGTCTAAGTAAGAAATTGTACAGTTACAGTCTGAAGATGTTGTCGCATCGAGAAATTAGAGCATATGAATGTTCTGATCGGTTATCATCAGCAAGTCTATATGCAAAATCTAGAACAATCATTTGGGTGAGTCTAGGTCTTGCTGCAACACGAAACCGAGTTTTGAAATCTGTACAAGAAATTGAGTATTTGGCAGAGAAAGAACCAAACAGTACAGATATTTTGAAGACAAACATGTTGGATACATACTATCCAAATAGAAGTAGTCATCTTGAGAACTTTTGTCTCTATGAAGTTCTGCAAACCTATACTTTTAAGAGGAACATCACAGAAGATATCAATAAAGGAGTATATGCTGTAATTGGATGTGAAGGGTGTCTGGTGAAACAAAGAAAAGGCCATTTGATTAATTATCAAAAATTGAGTTGCGAATCTCCTGACAAAAGGGAATTTTACTATTTAGCTCTTTTGCAACTCTTTAAGCCATGGCGTACAGAAGAGGAACTACTTGGAGATTTTCTCAGCTATGAAGATTCCTTCAATGCAACCAAGGATTCCATAGAATGTCCTGTTTTTTCAAATTATCTGCAAATGTTGAACGAGGAAATACAGCAAGAAGCTACAATTGCAGCAGAGATTGCTAGAGATAGTTCTCAAGACAGTCAGAGTTCTGCTTCATTGAGTCAGGATCCACTAGGAGGACCAATTATCCAAAATGAAGCTGCCACTGCCATGGATGAAGTAGAAAGAGCCATGGAACAAGCTCAGGAAGATGAAGTTAACTTAGAAGATTTGGAAAAAGAACTAAACTTTGAGCAGAAACAAATATATGATGAAGTCACAGAACAGATTGAGCATGGTTTATGTCATGAGAAAAAAGAGTGCTCATGTACGTCATTTATGCCTGTCCGACTGTATGTTAGTGGGGAAGCAGGACTGGGAAAAGTTTTCTGATTAAAGCAATTGCAACTTATCTGCAGAAAAGAACGGAGTCAACGCTGTCTTGTGTTGTTACCGCTCCAACTGGGTTGGCAGCACATAACATTAAAGGGATTACTTTACATCGTTTATTTATGCTGCCAGTAGAGCATGATAATAAATTACAATACCACAAGCTATCTGGAGAAGCTTGTTGTGAAGTTTCCAGAGTCCTGAAGAAAATGAAACTTCTTATCATTGATGAGGTAAGCATGGTATCAAATGTAATGCTTGCTTTTGTGCATGTAAGAATGCAAGAAATTCTTAAAACAGAGTATGATGTGTTATTTGGAGGCAAACACATCATTGTTTTTGGAGATCTACTGCAGCTAACTCCAGTGAAAGTACAACCAGTGTTTAAAATGCTTACGCATGAAGATACCAGGAAGGGCCTAGGAAGCATTGGAAATGTTAACATATGGTTAAATTTCAAATATGCAGAACTGCTTCAAAATATGAGACAGGCAAAGGATGAAGATTATAAAATATTCTACAAGATGTAAGAATTGGGAAAGTAACTGAGCATGGCAAAGAAGCTTTACACGCACGATTAATTTCAAATTTGTTTCCAAACGAAAATATTCTCCCAGAGAATATTTTTAAGAAAATTCCTGAAAAGAAATTTGTGATATGCTTGATGCCAACTCTGCAAGAATGTTCAATCTTCAACAACACAATGTTAAAGTTAGAAAATCAAGAGATTGTGAAACTGGAAGCTATTGATAAAATAGAGCATGAAGGAGCAACTAATATTTTGTCACGAAAGTTGAAATCAAAATTGGATTCTTTACAGAAGACAATATCTAAAACTGCTGGTTTGGAAAAGACTCTGTATGCATGTTTTAATTGTCGTATAATTTTACGACGGAATTTACATGTGGAAAGAGGTTTAGTAAATGGAGCAATGGGTCTTGTTGTTGATTTTTTGAATTACAGATATAGAGATGGAATTGAATTTTTAAAAATTAAATTTGATGGAATTGAAGAAGTACAACAAATCAGTCATTGTTGTGCTCGATTTTTGCTTGTGAAAGATTTATATGTCTGCCGAAAACAATTTCCTGTTTCTTTGGCATATGCAGTGACTATTCATAAATCTCAAGGTTTAAGTGTAGATAGTGCTTTGGTGAATATTGGAAGTTCTGTGTTCAAGGAGGGTATGGCATATGTTGCTTTATCTAGAGTCAGAACTTTATCTGGATTGTACTTGATTGATTTTGATGAGACAAAGATTAATGCAGATTTTTTTGTAAAAGAATATAATAGGTTAAGAAGAGAGTATGCTCCAAATTTACCTCAATATCCTCAATTTGAAAAGCATGTGGTAGGCCGAAAAAGAAGAAATTAGAAAAATTGTAGTGAAGTTGTAGCAAAAAGAAAAAAAGTAGATGAACCAGTAATTGTAAGCAGAAAGGAAAAGGATTCAGTTAAAGATGTTGTTGGATTTCAGTTTGAAAACAGTTCTGGTGTCAACTGCTATGCTAATGTAGTGGTTAATGTTGTTTTTTTTCTTCAAACTTTACAAGAACAGATTGTTGAAAATCGGTATCAAAGATTTTGTTGTTTGTTGAATTCTGTGTTTGAGAAATGTAGCAGTGATAGAACAAAAATAGAAAGTGTTTCTGAAATTCGAAATGTTTTAGACATATGTTCTGGTCTAAATCAATTTTCACAGAATATTCAGCAAGATTGTCAGGAATTTCTAATGTATATGCTTGTTTTATTGCAAGATGAAGGTATAGATGTAGAAAATCTTTTTGGCCTTTCTTATAATTGGCAACATGACTGTGAAAAATGTTCCTTTTCAAGTACTACTACAATAGACACTGAAATATTTATATATTTGAATTTACCAGACTGCAAATCAGTGTCTTTTAATAATCTAGTTAGAGAAGCTAATCAAAACATGGTCTGTACTCAGTGTAAATCTGCAATGCTATCAACATTATTTATAGAAAGATATGGACAGTATGTCATTTTAATGTTCCAACAATGTAGACCTGATGGAACTAAATTGACAACTTTAATTTAAAAATGTGTGGCTTCTCAATTATCAATTTCAGGAAGAACCTTTGCAACTACAGCAATTATTTACCATGATGGTCCTTCGACAACATCAGGACATTACACAGCTTATTGAAAATGTCAAAAAGGCTGGACTAATTGTAATGATACTCAATTGACTTTCAAACAACATTTGCCTTCTGACTTAGAAATTTCTTACCTAGTGTTCTTACAACCAACATTTTAGGAAACGTAATTGGCCTATGAAGATTTGAGCTGTTAATAAAACTTAGTTTGCTGTTCAAAATTACTTTGTGAGTGAGAGTGATCAAGATAATAAAAAACTTTTAGTTGTCATAGAGGTAGTGTAAGTGTATCACATAGTGAGGGATATCAGTATTATAGGAAATGTTGATCATGCGTGAGCCACAGCTGGAAATATAACTATTGTTACATGATGTAAAGATGTTGGAGCTTTTCTTTCAGAAACTCGGGTAAATGGCAGTTTAACAGTACTATTGAGTAATTTCCAAAGAAAATAACTTTCCATATACTATTTGGCCTCATGGAAAAGTAATTGGATCGGAAATGAGTTAAGATATGTTTTTTCTAAGTTTTACATTATTTATTGAAACGTTGTATGGGTTTTTTAAACACAATCTTTTTGATTGTGTTTTTTTGCCCACTGTCATATGATGAGTAGTATTGAACTCACTGTTTTAAGTGAAATTCAATATATTCTGAGAACAGCAAAAAATAAACCATATAACATGTTGTACAAGTTATTTTGTATTTTGTATTCTGAAATATATATTATACTCCCCTTGTCTCACGCTCACTCACTTTTTTCCACCCTCTATCACCCATCTTAACTCACCGCCACTGCCCTTCTCTCACCCTCCCTCACCCCGTTCCCTTATTCCACTTCCCTCACTACCCCTCATTCCCCATTCCTTCACTGCCCTTTCCCTCTCTCCCCTCCACCACTTTCCAGCTCTCAGTCACTCTACTTCACTCCCCTTGCCCTTCTTTCCTTTCTTTGCTCCCCCAGTAATTCCCCTTCCCTTACTTACCTTACTCCACTTCACTCACTCCTTCTCTCACTCCCTCTGTCCTCTCACATCCTTACTCCCTTTCCTTCACTCTCTCACTCTTAACCTCACTCTTACCGTCCTCTCACTTTCTCACTCCTCTTCCGTCACAGTCACTCCCTTAAAGTCACCAACACTCCCTCATTTACCTTTCTATGCTCCCTCACTTAGTTCCCTTATCTCACTCCTTCCTTCACTACCTCTATGTCCTCACTCCCTCACTCCCCTTGTCTCACGCTCACTTGCCTTTATCCACCCTCTGCCACTCCTCTTTCCTCAACCTCACTGCCCTTCTCTCACCCTCCCTCACCCCGTTCCCTTACTTCACTTCCCCATCCTTATCCTCAATCCCCATCCTTAACTGCCCTTCCCCTCACTCTGCTCCTGCAGTCACCTTTTCATAGTCTCTCTGCTTCACTCCCCTTCCCCTTCTTTCCTTCCTTTGCTCCCTCAGTCATTCCCCTTCCCTCACTCAACTTACTCTACTTTACTCACTCCTTCTTTCACTCCCTCTGTCCTCTCACTTCCTCACTCCTCTTCCCTTACTCCCTCTCTGTTACCCTCACTCCCTCTGTCCCCTGACTCTCTCATGCCCCTTTACTCACCCTTACTCACCTTCCATCCCTCATTGTTGTGAATGCACCCTCACTCACTCCCCCTTCCCTGTCACTCACTCCACTTTCCTTACTCCCCTTTCTTCCTTTAGTTTTTATGACTCACATTCCTTTAGTACCTTACTCACCTTCAGTTCATTTCTCTCTCCCTCTCTTCCTCTCTGTCACTGAATCTATCTGCTTCATTGTCCTCTTAGTAATTTGTTCTCCCTCTATTTCTTTTGCCCTCTCTCTGTCCTTCACCATTCCTTTGTTTCCCTTTCTGTGCCCTTCACTCCTTCTTTATCTCTTACTACCCTTTTATGACTTTTAATCTCCTGCCTTGTCTCTTGTATTTTTAAATATATATTATAAATATTATAACTTACTTTTTTTTATCTTCCACAGATATTAAATTTAGTAAAAATATATAATTAAGTTTACATTACTTATAAGGTAAGTTTGACAAACAAAATTTACTTTCTCAACACTCTTTTCCTCAAACTCACTGCTCTTCTCTTATCCTTCCTCACCCCCGTTCCTTACTCCGCTTCCCTCATTTACTCGCATTCCCCATGTTTACTCACCTTTCCCTCACTCCCCTCCCACACTCACCTTCTTTCAGACCCCCTGCTTTACTTCCCTACCCCTCTCTTCCCTTCCTTCGCTCCCTCACTCATTCCCCTTCCCTAACTCACTTTACTCCACTTCACTCACTCCTTCTCTCACTCCCACTATCCTCTCCCATCCTCACTCCCCTTCTCTCACTCTCTCTCTCTTAGCCTTACTCTCTCTGTCCTCTCATTGTCTCACTCCTCTTCTGTCACGCTCACTCCCTATAACTCAGCCACTCTCTCTCACTTATCTTTCTTTGCTCCCTCACTCAGTCCCTTTCTGTCACTCTTTATTTCACTCCCTCTATCCCCTCACTCCCTCACTCCCCTTGTCTTACCCTCACTCACTTTTATCCACCCTCTTTCACCCCTCTTGACTCACGCTCTCTGCCGTTCTCTCACCCTCCTTCACCCCGTTCCCTTACTCTGATTCATTTACTACCCCTCAATCCCCATCCTTCTCTCCCCTTCCCTTTACATTTATCTCCCACTCACCTTCTCTCAGTACCTATGCTTCAGTCCTCTTCCCCTCTATTCCCTTCCTTCACTCACTCACTTATTTCTCTTCCCTCACTCACCTTACTCCACTTCACTCACTCCTTCTCTCACTCCCTCTGTCCTGTCACATCCTCATTCTCCTTCCCTCACTCCCTTTCTCTTAGCTTCACTACCTCTGTCCCCTCACTATCTCAGTCCCCTTCCCTCATGCTCACCACCTTTAACTCACCTACACTCCCTCACTTACCTTTCTATGCTCCCTCACTCAGTCCCCTTCTCCCACTCTTTCCTTCACTCCCTCTGTCTCCTCAACAGACACGGTCGCTCCAGACGCTGCTCCCCGCTCCTGTCTGCCTGCTGAAGTACCTCTGCTTCCCCACCTCGCTCCTACGCAAGTACCCACAGAGTGTAACTTTACCTACCTTAAGGAAGGATCCTCGCTGTGTCTTAGTGCTCCGCCTGCATTATAGCGCTGCTGTTGATCGCCTGGCATCTAGAGTGTTGTAGCGCTGCTGCATTGGTGTGTCTTGGCGCTCCGCCTGCATCATAGCGCTGCTGTTGATCGCCTGGCATCTAGAATACTGTAGCGCTGCTGTCGCTGTTGTCTGCCTGATCTCACCGGTGCCTTTGTTGGTCAGATCGCGCAATTCGACTTCTGTGCCCCATTCTGATTAGATATCGGCTGAGGCCATTTTGGGATCGCTGTTGTTGTTGTTGTTTGCTTCCTGTGCCTTCCCCGACCAGTCCCCGCCCAGCTCCCGCCTCCCTGCTGACCACCCCTCCCACTGACTCCATTTGCCCCTCTCGCCTGCTACAGCGCTGTGACCGTCCTGTTTTCAACAGACACGGTCGCTCCAGACGCTGCTCCCCGCTCCTGTCTGCCTGCTGAAGTACCTCTGCTTCCCCACCTCGCTCCTACGCAAGTACCCACAGAGTGTAACTTTACCTGCCTTAAGGAAGGATCCTCGCTGTGTCTTAGCGCTCCGCCTGCATTATAGCGCTGCTGTTGATCGCCTGGCATCTAGAGTGTTGTAGCGCTGCTGCATTGGTGTGTCTTGGCGCTCCACCTGCATCATAGCGCTGCTGTTGATCGCCTGGCATCTAGAATATCGTAGCGCTGCTGTCGCTGTTGTCTGCCTGATCTCACTGGTGCCTTTGTTGGTCAGATCGCGCAATTCGACTTCTGTGCCCCATTCTGATTAGATATCGGCTGAGGCCATTTTGGGATCGCTGTTGTTGTTGTTGTTTGCTTCCTGTGCCTTCCCCGACCAGTCCCCGCCCAGCTCCCGCCTCCCTGCTGACCACCCCTCCCACTGACTCCATTTGCCCCTCTCGCCTGCTACAGCGCTGTGACCGTCCTGTTTTCAACAGACACGGTCGCTCCAGACGCTGCTCCCCGCTCCTGTCTGCCTGCTGAAGTACCTCTGCTTCCCCACCTCGCTCTTACGCAAGTACCCACAGAGTGTAACTTTACCTGCCTTAAGGAAGGATCCTCGCTGTGTCTTAGCGCTCCGCCTGCATTATAGCGCTGCTGTTGATCGCCTGGCATCTAGAGTGTTGTAGCGCTGCTGCATTGGTGTGTCTTGGCGCTCCGCCTGCATCATAGCGCCGCTGTTGATCGCCTGGCATCTACAATATTGTAGCGCTGCTGTCGCTGTTGTCTGCCTGATCTCACCGGTGCCTTTGTTGGTCAGATCGCGCAATTCGACTTCTGTGCCCCATTCTGATTAGATATCGGCTGAGGCCATTTTGGGATCGCTGTTGTTGTTGTTGTTTGCTTCCTGTGCCTTCCCCGACCAGTCCCCGCCCAGCTCCCGCCTCCCTGCTGACCACCCCTCACCCCTCCCCCCTCTCCATCCACTTATGACAGTTGCAGAATCGCGCAGCGGTCGCGCCCCATTCGCGCCGAAGGTGCGCCAAAGGTAAGCCCGTCTACGCCGGTCCGCGCCTGGTCCGCGCCCAGCGCCAGAGCCCCTGGTCCTCGTAATGTCCACCCCTCCCGCATTACTTACGATACCACCACCCTCCTAGCCCTTAACCCCGGCCGACTCCCCAACTGCGTCCAAGCCGCTCCTGGACACACTCATGGACCTTTCTCATGCAACTCCTGCAAATTCAGCGGCACCTACAACAACTCCGCTACGATCACACCACAGACTCCCGGCCCCAACAACCTACAATGCATCTTGCTCAACACCCGTTCGGTCCACAGGCACGCCATTGACCTATGGAATCTACTAGACACCATCTCTCCAGACGTCGCCTTCCTAACAGAAACATGGATGAACGCTTCCTCCGCCCCAGACATCACCATTGCCATCCCAGAAGATTATAAGATCATCCGCAAGGACCGTACCGGCCACACAGGAGGAGGAATCGCTATCGTCCATAAAAAATCCATCCACATCTCAACCAGCTCTGACGTCAATCTCGGCAACTCTGAACACCTTCACTTCCAGATCCACATCGACCCCAAGACCACACTCAGAGGCACCCTCCTTTACAGGCCACCAGGACCCCGCGCACAATTCAGTGAAGACATCACAGACTTCATCACTCCACACGCGCTCCCCTCCAAAGATTACATCCTTTTGGGAGACCTCAATTTTCACCTTGAAAAGAACAACGACCGCAACTCCACACCCTTTTGGACAACCTCGCCAACCTCGGACTTAAACAACTGGTCACCTCCCCCACCCACATCGCAGGTCACACTCTCGACCCTATCTTCACCTCCAGCAATCATGTCTCCTTCAGCCACACTACGGCTCTCCTCTGGACTGACCACAGCTGCGTCCACTTTACCTACAACAAGCCCAAACCCAACAACCACCCCCAACCAACTCTGCAAAGAAACTGGAACAAAATCACCATCGACCAGATCTCCTCATCGCTTCTTCTAAACGCCCCTACCCACTCCTCAAACCCCGACCAAGCCGCCACCAACCTCACCCTATGGTTATCCAACAGCGCCGACATCCTAGCACCACTGAAAAAACGACAAATCAAACTTGGCAGCAAGAAAGCCTCCTGGTTCAACGATGATCTTAAGAAATCCAAGAAACTCTGCCGCTCCCTTGAGAAGGCCTGGAACAAAGACCCAACCACCAGCACCAAGGAAGCCTTCAAAAATGCCACTCGCACACACCACCAACTGATCCGAAAAGCCAAGAAAACCGCCTTCAAGGACCGACTAGATAGCAACGCCCACAACAGCAAGGAACTTTTCAACATCGTCAAGGAATTCACCAATCCCTCGGCCAACTCCAACGACATCACCCCCTCTCAAGCCCTCTGCGACTCCCTAGCCTCATTCTTCCACACCAAAATTGCAGACATCCACAACAGCTTCGACAACCAACCCGGAGACCAACCCACCCAACCATCTGCTGGACCCTCACCACCCTCGAACATCCTTAATGACTGGAACCCAATCTCCACTGAGGACACTATCCGCCTGATGAACTCCATCCACTCAGGATCCCCCACAGACCCATGCCCTCACCACATCTTCAACAAAGCAGACTCCATCATAGCACCGCACCTCCGAGACGTCATCAACTGCTCCCTCAACTCCGCCACCTTCCCGGAGAGCTGGAAACACGCTGAACTCAGCGCCCTTCTGAAAAAACCCACAGCGGACCCCACCGAACTCAAAAACTACCGTCCCATTTCGCTCCTTCCATTCCCGGCCAAAGTCATCGAGAAAGCTGTCAACAACCAGCTCGCCGCCTTCCTCGAAGCCAACAACTCCCTCGACTCCTCACAGTCCGGCTTCCGAGCCAAACACAGCACTGAAACCGCTCTTATCGCAGCAACAGACGACATTCGAACTCTACTGGACAATGGAGACACAGTCGCCCTCATCCTCCTCGACCTCTCCGCAGCCTTCGACACAGTCTGCCATAGCACCCTTCTACAGCGCCTCAGAAACATTGGAATCCAAGGAAAAGCACTAGAATGGATCACCTCGTTCCTCACCGGAAGAACCCAGAGAGTCCGCCTTCCACCATTCAAATCAGAGGCCACTGAAGTTATCTGCGGCGTGCCACAAGGATCTTCACTCAGCCCCACCCTTTTCAACGTATACATGAGCCCCCTCGCGACAATCGCACGCCAACACAACCTCAACATCATCTCCTACGCGGATGACACTAAACTGCTCCTATCACTCACCAATGACCCTAGCACCGCCAAAACTAACCTACACGAAGGAATGAAAGAAGTAGCCGAATGGATGAAACATAGCCGTCTGAAACTGAACTCAGATAAACCAGAAGTCCTTATCTTAGGTACCTCCCCCTCTGCATGGGACGATTCTTGGTGGCCAGAAGCCCTTGGAAAAGCACCCATCCCGACAGACCATGCACGGAACCTGGGAGTCATCCTGGATTCCTCACTTTCGATGAACAAACAAGTCAACGCCATCTCTTCATCCTGCTTCAACATTCTTCGTATGCTCAAAAAAACATTCCGTTGGATCCCCACCGAAACTAGGAAAACGGTCACCCACGCCCTGATCACGAGCCGACTGGACTATGGAAACACCCTCTACGCCGGTACTACCGCTAAACTCCAGAAAAAACTCCAACGAATCCAAAACGCCTCAGCCAGGCTCATATTAGACATCCCGCGTAAAGAACATATCTCTGATCACCTGAAAAACCTCCACTGGCTTCCCGTCAACAAGAGGATCACTTTCCGGCTCCTAACCCACGCACACAAAGCACTCTACGAAATCGGACCAGAATGCCTCAACACACGATTGTCCTTCTACTCCCCCCCCGCCAACTACGATCATCCAACCAAGCCCTTGCCACTGTACCTCGCATCAACAAAACCACCATGGGAGGTAGATCCTTCTCCTACCTGGCAGCTAAAACCTGGAACTCCCTTCCCACTTACCTTCGCCTTACTCAGAATCACCTAGCATTCAGAAAGCAACTTAAAACGTGGATATTTGACAAGTAATTCCCCACCCCTCCTCAAGCGCCTTGAGACCCTCTGGGTATGTAGTGCGCTATATAAATTCTTTGACTTGACTTGACTTGACTCCCTCACTCCCCTTATCTCATGTTCACTTGCCTTTATCCACCCTCTATCACCACTCTTTCCTAAATCTCACTACACTTCTCTTACCCTTCCTCACCCCCGTTCCTTTACTCCGCTTTCCTCTCTTATCCTCATTCCCCATGTTCACTCCCCTTCCCCTCACTCACCTCCCACACTGGCCTTCTTTCAGTCCCCCTGCTTCCCTTCCCTTCCCTTCCCTTGTCTTCTCTTCCTTCGCTCCCTCACTCATTCCCCTTCCCTCACTCATCTTACTCCACTTCACTCACTCCTTCTCTCACTCCCTCTGTCCTGTCACATCCTCATTCTCCTTCATCAATTCACCCTCACTCACTCCCCTTCTGTCATTTTTCCATTCAGTCTCTTTCTCCCCTTCACATACATTCTTTTTTTTTTTTAAAAAAAATAACAAAAAATATAAAGAATATAGCTCTTCTTGGAGAATTGGAGGTTGTTCTAAAAATAACTTTTTTTTCTTCTTTTTTTGATGTTATATTTTTTTTTACTTTTTTAGAACGATTTTAAACTTTTTTTGTTTTTTTTGGGGGAGAAAAACAAAACCAGGGAATTTCAAAACTGCTCAACAGGAGCAAAAAAAAAGGGAAAAATTAGTGGTGGGTGGAGCAGCGGTAGTCTTGTTTTTTACGAGCAATACGTTCTATGCTCTGCTCCCCATAGCAAAGCATTTCATCGCAGTCCATGCAGACAATTTTGATGCCTGCAAAGACCGGCTGTATATTCGGGATCAAGCTTGCAGCTTGACTTCCCGAAGGTGTTGCTCCACCAGTCGAGGTGCTGCTGCCATCTGCTGGGGGATTGCGTGCTAGGTCCCTGACACTCTCCCTTGCATAGTTGTTGGGGTGTCTCCTTTCAACATGCCTTAAT
Organism: Lissotriton vulgaris; assembly: GCF_964263255.1. NCBI lineage: Eukaryota > Metazoa > Chordata > Amphibia > Caudata > Salamandridae > Lissotriton > Lissotriton vulgaris. Next base: position 1,243,494,252 of record NC_141687.1, on the reverse strand, counting down.
AAAGTGGAATTCCCAAAGCTGTATTTTTTATTTGGATTCCCACGTGATAAGGTGGTGCCACAGATCTTAAAGCACACCTTTGCCGCATTCACCTTCTTTTCGCCTTCGGGGAAGGTAAAACATTTCCAAATGAAGTGTTTCTTGACTTTGCACCGAGGAGGATCTTGAGGCAAAAAATCTTCTTCTGAGTCACTGGAGGTTGGTTGTCTTCCAGTCATTGTTGTGAAAGAGAAAAGATGCTGCAGATGATCCAAAGAACACCTCTTGCTCTCTCCAAGTTCAAAGTGATAGTGAGGGAAATGGGTGGGGGCTTTCAATATTTAAAAAAAAAACTGTTATGAACCAATGAAAAGTGTTCTTTTAAGGTCACATGGCTTGACGCGCTTATGCTACGCTCTCCGGAGCGCTTCCGGGTGCGTTTACGCGGCACATATGTAGGCGCTTACGGAGGCCCTTCCAGGGGCGCTTACACGGCGCGTCACAATGACGTTTTACTTCATTTTCGTAAATGTGTTTAGAGTCAAAATACGTTTTTTAAAAATAAAAAATACTACTTTTATGAGTATGCTACTGAATGTCTTGCATTACTATTTACTTTAAATACATAATTATATTTTTTTCGCATGCGGGAATAGCGCTCTCGCTACGTGTATGGGTGCGTTTATGGGTGCGCGTACCCTGAGCGCTCCAGGGTAAAAACATTTTTAAAAAACACGGGAAAAATACATAGAAAAAATAATGTTATAAAAATATACATTTTTGAAATAATTTTATAAGAAATATAATAATTACTAGCTATAAAAAATAGCTATTAAAAAAACTTAATAATTTACTTTAAAAACCATAGCTTACAAACTCACTGAAAAAACCATAGGTTTAACACTCGTTATAGTTAGGAATTAGCATTTAAAAAACCTTTGAAATTTATTTGAGATGTCATCAGTGATGTCATCAGTGAGGTCACTGACCATGTCATGAATGATGTAATATGTGACATTGTCAGCAGTGGATTGCGGGCGCGTGAATTATAGTGAGTCCAACTAACTATAACGTGGGAATTTCAATGGTTTTGTATGAGTAAAATGTTCAGCTAACTATAACTGGTGTGAAACCTATGGTATTTTTAGTGAATTTCAAAGTTTTTTTAAATGCTAATTCCTAACTATAATGAGAGTTAAATCTATGGTTTTTTCAGTGAATATATATATATATATGTATATATATTACCTACTGGCGGTCGCCAGTAGGTATATATAGTTAGGATTTTTTCTCTATGGGATTTTTGAAAATTCTATGTCTAATAACTTTGGCGTTTGTGGACGGAATTGGCTGAAATTTTCAGGAAAATGGAACATTTTGTTTCTGAGCAGCCCCTGACAATTTGGGGGGTTTCATCAAGGGGGGGCTGAGAAAAAAGGGGGGTCCCAAAACGCATTTTTCCCATGTTAATTTCCATAGGGCGGTTGGCCTCACTTTTAGCTCGAACAGCTGAATGGATTTGCACGAAACTTGGCAAAATTGTAGGGACTGTTAGCCCGATGTGCCTTTGCTAGGTCTCAATATATGTGCTCCAGTGGATTTTGAGTAATTTAGGTTCAAAAAAAGATATATATCTGGGCGGAGCCTAACCACACATATGATCTGATTGGCTGTCAGTACTTCATCCAAGAAGTGTTGGCAGCCATCTTGGGACCAATATACATGATAGCACCTCATTAAAAAGCATTGTAGTTAATAGAGGGTTTTAGGACTTTAGTTACATTATAAATCATTTGTTGATGGTACCATACTCGTTTTAGGAATTGTGGTGGGTTCTAAGGTGATTTTACCATGTGAAAAAACCTTCTGCTGTGATATCATGAATATTGTTTGAAAGAAAACTAATATCTCATGATTTTCCCACAGTGGTTTGGAAGGGGATCTATAAGCTAAACTGAAAGCATATTTTCTGTAAATTCACACTATCTTTCTCAGTCATGTGAAAATGAAGTCTGACATTCTCAGTAAAACATGTACATCCAACAAGGACAGAGACTGTCAGTTGATTCCTTTGTGTTCTACTGCAGCCTCCTAGAGTGTTCTAAAGAACAACTAGAGCGCTAACAGTCCTACTTATTACAAAGGTATGGCACACCTGAAGCCATCTTGATTGGAATAAAGTGGTAACTCTTAAAACATTTAATTTAAAAAGAAACAACATGAGGGGGTATATTTTGCCATAGAAAGTATGATTAGTGCTGCAGAATGAAAAATTAGGGCACATTTTGAGTGACTTCTCAAATCCTTTTCTATTTCATTAAAACATTCTGACATGCAGTCTCCCAAAATGGCCACCAGAGACAAAAGAGCCCAAATGTAGCCCAAATATCACCCAGATGTAGCCCAAGTATAGCCCAATGACAGAATGTCCCAGAGTGTTCTAAAGAACAACTAGAGCGCTAACAGTCCTTCTTATTACAAAGGTATAGCACACCTGGAGCCATTGTGATGGGAATAAAGTGGTAACTCTTAAAACATTTAATTTAAAAAGGAACAAAATGAGGGGGTATATTATGCAATAGAAGGTATTATTAGTGCTGCAGAAAGAAAAATGAGGGCACATTTTGAGTGACTTTTCAAATCCTCTTCTATTTCATTAAAAAATTCTGACATGCAGTCTCCCAAAATGGCCACCAGAGACAAAAGAGCCCAAATGTAGCCCAAATATCACCCAGATGTAGCCCAAGTATAGCCCAATGACAGAATGTCCCAGAGTGTTCTAAAGAACAACTAGAGCGCTAACAGTCCTACTTATTACAAAGGTATGGCACACCTGAAGCCATCTTGATTGGAATAAAGTGGTAACTCTTAAAACATTTAATTTAAAAAGGAACAAAATGAGGGGGTATATTTTGCCATATGAATTATGATTAGTGCTGCAGAAAGAAAAATTAGGGCACATTTTGAGTGACTTCTCAAACCCTCTTCAATTTCATTAAAAGATTCTGACATACAGTCTCCCAAGATGGCCACCAGAGACAAAAGAGCCTAAATGTAGCCCAAATATCACCCAGATGTACCCCAAGTATAGCCCAATGACAGAATGTCCCAGAGTGTTCTAAAGAACAACTAGAGCGCTAACAGTCTTACTTATGACAAAAGTATGGCACACCAGAAGCCATCTTGATTGGAATGAAGTGGTAAGTCTGAAAACACTCAATTTAAAAAGGAACAACATGAGGGGGTTAATTTTGCCATAGAAAGTATGATTAGTGCTTCAGAAAGAAAAATTAGGGATCATTTTGAGTGACTTCTCAAATCCTCTTCTATTTCATTAAAAAAATTCTGACATGCAGACTGAAACATGCACTTTGAATACCAGCAGCAGACGTCCCTGGTGAGCAGTAGCTTTACTACAGTGATCTAATGTGCAACTAGAGTGCTAACATTCAGAATTTATGGCAAATGTGTGACACATCTGAATGCCTTCTTGATGGAACCAAATTAAACAAGCATTGAAAATGCAATAGATCTCGCCCTCGTTTAAGTTAAAGCCATTCTGTTTGTAATGAGGAGGCTTTTTAGCTTTGCTTTTATTAGTGTTTTTTCAACTTTCATGTAAATAACATGCATCTGTATGCATATAAGTATATGTATGCATGCATTTATGTTTGTATTTATATAGATATACAGATGATATATGTTTATATATGTATGTATATATATATATTCACTGAAAAAACCATAGGCTATAGACCATATATAGTTAGGAATTAGCATTTACAAAACCTTGAAAATTCACTGAAAAAACCATAGGTTATAGACTATATATAGTAAGGAATTAGCATTTACAAAACCTTGAAAATTCACTGAAAAAACCATAGGTTATAGACCATATATAGTTAGGAATTTGCATTTACAAAACCTTATTTTACTCACACAAAACCATTGAAATTCCATATATAGTTAGTTGCACTAACTATATATCGCGCACCCGCAATCCACTGCTGATGATGTCACATATTACATCATTCATGACATGGTCACTGACATCACTGATGACATCACTGATGACATTTCAAATGACATCACTGATGACATCACTGATGACAACATCCAATGACTGTATGTTTCTGTAAAGTTAAAATATGTCTTACATATTGAAGAATGAGTGGATGTATAAGTGTCTGGATGAAGGATTTAGTAGGTGCATGACTGACTGTATGAGTGAGTGATTAAATGTGTCTCACTGAGTGCATGGGTTAGTGACTAAACTGTCTTAATTTGTGCATCATTATGTCTGTTGTTCTGTAAACTGTTGCATGTGTTGATAAGTAGCTATATGAGTAACTATATGGGTTATTGATTGGTTGCCCAAGTATTTGTATGGGAGACTGAGTGTGTGTGTGGGTGGCTGGGAGGTGTATGACTCTGTGCATAGATGTGTGAGCAGTTGATTCACTAGATGTATGGTTTCAAAAGTGCATGTGGAAACAGCTGTATGGGCGGTTGACTGTGTGTATGAGTTTATTGGTGAGTGAATGGATATCTCAGTGCTACATGTCAAAGTAAGTACATATGTAAAACACAGTACATGTGAGAGTTGACATATATAAATAACTGTGCATAAGAGCCAGTGAATGTGTGAGTGGCTGTATGGATCATTGTGAACTTGTATCAGGGATTGTATAAGAGAGTAAATATGTGTTAGTATATGTTTGAATAAGTAAAGTTTGTATAACTGTATAGTTGAGGAAATGGAGGTGTGATTGATTCTTTGCATGACTGACTAGGTGTGTGAGTAACTCCATGGATGAGTGACAGTCTGTGAGTGTCTGTTTACACTGATTGTATCTAAGGTTATATTAGAGTCTGAAGAGGTTCATTGTATTATCACATGAATGATATCATCAGTGATGTGATCAGTAATGTCAAATGAGATGTCATCAGTGATGTCATCAGTGATGTCATTTGAGATGTCATCAGTGATGTCATTTGAGATGTCATCAGTAATGTCATCAGTGATGTCACTGACCATGTCATGAATGATGTAATATGTGACATCATCAGCAGTGGATTGCGGGTGCGCGATATATAGTTAGTGCAACTAACTATATATGGAATTTCAATGGTTTTGTGTGAGTAAAATAAGATTTTGTAAATGCAAATTCCTAACTATATATGGTCTATAACCTATGGTTTTTTCAGTGAATTTTCAAGGTTTTGTAAATGCTAATTCCTAACTATATATGGTCTATAACCTATGGTTTTTTCAGTGAATATATATATATATATATATATCCATCAATCGCAGGTAAGCCCCTATGGATTCAACCGCCAGAAGGTCACATTGTTCCAACTCTTTATTTGAAGTCTTGCAAGCAGGCATTTAAACAGGATACAAGCACAATGTCAATTTTTTTCCGGACAAAGCACAAACTCACTTGGGCATTTATTTGAACCTTTAATTTAACATCCAAACAGAAAGGTTGCCCTCAATGAAGACGCCGCACACAGGAGGTTAACACCTTTACTTGAAGACTTCAGAGTTACAGTTTCCCGCATCAAATCCTGTTCCACAAAGCTCTCCGCATTTCAGACATGGTTGTCCTTGTTCACGGGCAAAAGAGAAGTGCAAAGGCAGCCGAGTGTGGAACCTTTCTGTTTGGATGTTAGCTGCTGGTCCGGCCGCAAAGACGCCCGCTGCCTCCAGTGCAGAGTGTGCAGTTTTTCCTGCTTCTAAATCAACCCACTGGGGTAAGATTACGAACTATTGGGGTGACAACTCCCACTTGGGAGTTATTTCGTGATGGATCTACGAGTACCAGCATGCAATTAGGCATACGCCCACGAGGGCGGGACTTGGAAAGATTATCAGGTGTTCCACACCCGGCTGCCATTGCACTTCTCTTTTGCTCGTGAACAAGGACAACCATGTCTGAAACGCGGAGGGCTTTGTAGAACAGGATTTGATGCGTGAAACTGTAACTCTGAAGTCTTCAAGTTTTAATTAAGAGTGGGTGCCCACCCCACATCACTGCTGTGGCCCGGGAAGAAAACGGGAGCTGCCGCCAAGGACACCAGAACCGGAAGGCAGGCACCCGTGCCTGCCTGTGGACGGGCCTGGTGATGAAGCCGATCGGTGCCTGGCGCGCTCCGTTTCTGCTTCCCCCTGCCGTGGAGGATGCCATGCCAAGCCTTGCAGGCTGTCCAGGGAAGCCCTGGGCCCCAGGAGGGGGTCCGGGTGAAGAGGAGAGGCCGGCGAGAGAAAGCCTGTGGTCCAGCAAGGTTCCCGTAAGCAGAGGGAAGCCCTGCATGGTTGTTGGACCAACGCAGGAGAGGAGGCCATAGGAGTACCGCCCTGGAGCCAGGTGAGTGAAAAGTCTTGAGTGCTGAGCGGGCCCGCCAGAGCGCAGGCTGCTCCTACGATCGGGAGGCCACATTTAGTTTGAGAAAGTCCCAGAGAGGGGCTTGGGTGGCAATTGTCATTTACAGAGCCCCACAGCGGGGCCCTGAGGCCCACTTCCAGTCCGAGGGTCGGGTGGGCCCGCAAGAGAGCGAGCTGCCCCAGCTAGGGGCATATTTGTTGGTAAAAGCCTGTGGGGGTTTATTGGGCCCCTTGGTGATCTCTCAGTTGCACCATCATAGCGGGCAACTGCAACGTGGGTCACAATCTCTTTGACAGAGTCCCTGAGTGGGACAAAGGAGGCACAGTGGTGACAGGCCCCTTTACTTTCCTTCCAGCTCCTCCGCACCTGCGTGGGCAGCTGCAACGTTTTGGGCAGATTGGCATAGCAGTCCCTGAGTGGGACAGGAGAGAGGAGGCACTGTGAGTGCCCGTGCCATCAGTGCTTCACAGCTGCCCAGCAATTAGTGGGCAGCTGCAACGTTTAGGATCATTCTTTGGGGGGCAGTTGTAGGAGACTGGAGTGAGATACAGTCCTTTGCCCCAGCGCAATTGCGCAAATGTGGATTCTCCTGCATTGGCAGCCGCCCTGACATTTTGGAACAGAGTGCATTTGAGCCCCAGTGACAGGCCAGTATGTTTGGGGGTCCAGTTGTGCACCATGAGTTATTGCACACTGTGTTTATGATGGTAATGCCTAATGTGATTATTGCATAATGTCTTTATGCTTGTGAAGGTTATTGCTACATGTGATGTATGCACCTGGTCAGTGTGCTGCGGTGCACTGCGTTCTAGTGCCTAGTGTGTTTATACTGATGCCTAATGTCATGCTATGAGGTTTTGGGGTAGAACCTATTTGCGCAAGGTGTTTATGTCCATGAGATTATTGCATAATGTGTTTATGCTAGTGAGGCCCATTGCGTGATGTGTTTATACTGATAAGGTTTGGGCCTACTGTGGGTTTATGTCCAATGTGATATATATTCCTTAGGTCATTATGGTACCAGTAGTTACTGGTTGTGTTTTATGTTTGCATTTACCTACCTGTTCTGATGGTTCGGACCGTGGCCCAATTGGCCTGTTCCTGTATATAATCCCCTGTGAATATTGCCCATACCACTTAGCACAGTGTAAATGTGTGATTAGATGTCTAATGTGTTTTTGATAATACAAAGGCTATTTGTTTATATAATCTTGTGTGGAGTTTCTTTTGTGGTGTGCCTAGTGTGTTGCTGCTGTGTGTGTTTTACACAAATGCTTTACACATTGCCTCTGGGATAAGCCTGACTGCTCGTGCCAAGCCACCAAGGGGGTGAGCAGGGGTTATCTTCAGTGTGTAACTCCCTTGCCCTGACGACAGTGGTGGTTTCTGCCTGGATTTGGCACAAGCCTTAGCCAACCAGAAATCCCATTTCTAACAAAGAGTAACACAGAGTTACCAAATTCTGACTCTTCTGCGAACGGCGTTATAATTCCGCCCGGGCCTACTCCTCGTTTGACTACGTGACAACACTTGAGTACTGCAGGACTTTGCCTGCAGTGAAGTAAAGCCACAGTTGTTCCCAAAACCCAATCACAAGAGACGATGAACTGAATTACTAAACACTACACCTTCAAGGGTAAGAACTCGAGCAAACAAGTGAAATGATTGTGCATTGACTTGCGGGTACCCTTAAGTTACACCTGAACAGTATTCATACTTCTACCAAAATTACCGGGGTATAAGTTAACCTATAGTCATCTGGGTGGGATACAGCACAGAGAGGGTTAAGGAGTGCAGTGTCACAAGAAAGTCATGACCAAGATCACGGCCCTTTACACTTGATTTAATTGTTTAGTACTGAGTAATAGTATAAGGATAAAAAGTACTTTTTTCTAAAAATACAAGAAGTCGCTGGACATTGAAATAAGTGGGTCTATTGGTTATATGTTGACTTCTAAGCTCTTACTCCCACACTACCTCCCTGAGAAGTCAGTGACTGCTCTCCCTCACTACCCTGAAATCCAGTGTGGAGGTGGATGTACATGGCCCACTTTGCAGAGCCATATTAAAACAGACCCCTGGACACCAGTGGGAAACAACCTCTACCACCACAGATCTGGCCCACTGGTCCCTGTATACCCTGTTCCTCCTCCCCAATGAAAGGGGTATGATAATGCTGTAGACCCATAGATGTTTTCTATTACTCCCACTGGAAGGATGAACATAAATGGACTAATCAAAAGAAGACAAAACCTGTCATGTCATAGTTATCAAATATGTCTAACAGTTGTAGTTATATTGATCAATAATTCCAAATCCTCTGTGAGTAGGCTCTTTTGATGATGGGCTTTAGAAGAAGATATTGTATATACAAGTACTTTATACTCAACTGAGCAGTTAGTTACACCTGCCAACTTGAGGTATGGCAACTCTTTGGGTAGACTGCCAGCACCAGATCTTCACTTGTGGAATCCCCTGTTTTTTAAGATGATTTTGCAATGCAGTGCAATACCTATGAAATATTTTAGCAATGTTTTCGGTGACTTATACATGATGCTCGCTCGTATCTAGGGACACTTCAAAGCAAAGCAGTTGTTAAGCTGTGGATTTCTTTTGAGTTTTGGGGTTGATCATTAAGTAGTTTCCGTTTTATTTAACGTTTTAATTTGGATCAGGGAGTCCGACACATGCATTGTACTTATTAGGTATGAGTTGAGTCTTTTCCTCTCAAGGACAGTTAATGGTTAATGGTTAATTGGGGGAATTTGGAACCTGGGACTTTGTGTGTGAATGACACGGGAATTTGATAACTGGCCTCCTGTTCTTTCAGGTTGTAGCAATCGCAGGTTTGTTAAACGGAGTAGGTAGATTCTCAGGCTCACTGCATAGTGCCAGGCTGCTTATTTCACCACTTGTGGGATTTTTGAGGTGATAGCCTCGGAAGTAAGAGCATTTTTTGTGTACTCAGGTCCCTGCTTTGGATATTCGTTCTTCAGTATATTGAGATGTTTGCTAGGAGGGTGATTAAGAACTGCTGCATTGAATGTTAATTTTAAACACTATGTTATTTGTCATTAGGTTCTTTATGTAGTAGTAGAAAAGCTTTATTCGATTTTTGTAAATTAAAAAATCATAAAAGCAAAAAAAGGTTCTTTATGTATTTACAATACTATTTGCAGTATCTTAAGTTCTGCCACTCTCAAATACTGAATGACATGCCCTCTGTCCTCGATTAACCTCATTGGGTTTATTGGTGATTGTGCCCACTCATAATTGGAACACTGCGCTACATGTAATTACTTTACCAATGATGGTAAGTGATGGTCCGTTTAGATTGAAACCATTATGATGAACACATTTGGATGTGTTTATATCACACTAATATGAAATCGAATTGACTCAATTGCCTTAACGAATGACTCCTAAAGTTAAATTACCCTTTCTTGCAGAAAGGTCTGTACATAAAGAGCCAGACGAAACATATGCCAGCCAAATATATTGAAGCTCACTATCATGGAACTGGAAAGGAGTTGGTTGTTATAACACTAAAGGAAAGGTTGAAACACTCAGACCTAAAACACTGAGATTTGTGATATTTATTAGAAAAACGCGACACCAGACTCATTTAAAACATTTAAATTTCACTGGTATGGGTAAGAGGATCCAGCACCTCCAGAGAACTCCCATGGATGCCCAAAGACTATGTCTTGACAGTTTCAACTTAAAGGGTTCTTGAACCAACTACAATCCTGTCATCTGCCCAGCAATAACAATTGGTGCTATGTTTTCCCAGCTGTCTTTCCACGATATGACCCTCCCACCCACACCTTACGGAAGACAGGACCGTGCATAGGACATGAAAAACAAATGCCAGTTATAAAATAAAAGCATGACTGTAGTCCCGCCCCTAGCCTCTACAGACACGCCTTAGACTGAAATAGGTTTCTTTCTTTTTATTATATGTTCTTCCTTAGTTAAGGTGAGTAACCCTACCCAAGGAATGTCTTCAAGCATAAAGCTGCTCCTCTTCTTTTTACCCGCTGATGGCAGTATTTTAGGCTGTCTTAGAGTTTTGCTCTGGTCCCCCCCACCTCTTCTTACTCCAGAGAGTAGATGCGCAGTTGCCCTCTGTAGGGGAGTAGAGTCTGCTATCCTGTGGTCACCCCATTTTTTGCTTTTTGCTTCACTGGTTTTCGACTTACTGATGCTGTGGGCCTGCTAATCAGCCCCCCAGCCTGCTGTTCTCTCTCTAAATTCATAATACATGTGCTATAGGTACATACCACAATTGGAAATGGACTCCTTGTCAGCCCCTGTACCATGCACTATAGGTGCTCAGGGCATAGGTGCCACCAAGGCCTACCAGGGGCTGCAGCATATCTTTTGCCACCCCTGGCTGCTTCTTAAATTGACACAACTGGCTGATCACTCAGCTGGGGCAAGTGGGTGTAATCACCCCTTGCTTAGATATAGTATACCTATATCTAAACCTATATCTGGACACATATAAACCTGTGAGTCACTCCTATGGAAGGCCTTATCAATCCTGGAGGCAGAGTGCATGGTTTATTGTGAGATGGAGCTCTGGCATGAGCTAAGCCTGTCTGCAGCTGTCGGGAACAACTCCCCAAGCTGATCCGGGCTAATGCCATACCATAAACTATTAAGTGCCTTATAATCCTCGCGGTTATATAGCAACTTTGGTTTGGCTTTATCAAAACATGTCGTGTAAGGTGTCATACAAATTGGAATACTACCCCCTCACCAGTTCTGGCAACGGGGGTAGCATTCCACCCTTCTAGAGGGAGAAGACATGTTACTTTACTGAAACGCGGTGGATTTTAAAAGAGCCTCAGATCCACAAAATGGATGCCTCTGCCACAGACACGAGTCTGGCCTCCTGCTGCTGACCGAAACTCAGCAGATGGTGGCCTGGACAAAGGGTTTCCTGTCGCAGGGTGGTGTCACACCACCCCAGACAGGAGATAGTGGATTGTAGCAGGGAGGTTTCAAAAAAACCAGACACTGCCTGGGGAGCACAAGGCTGCCCCTTGCATAATCCGGCCAAACCGGTTCTGAGGCACACCAGCCCCTGTCCCAGCGTGGCCAGGATCAAAGGAAAGGGGTGTATCCACCCCCTTCCTGGGTCCCACCCATGGGAGGGGACATAGCAGGTAATCCAGCCCACCAGATTCGAATAAGAGTGGGAGCAGTGCCAATGCAACTCAGATTATCCTGAAGAAACATAAGAAACGAAACTCTGGACCCTCTGACAACCTACTCAACGTAGAAGACTGAAGAATCTCCCTTGTGGTCAAGGAGTGACCACCCTGTGCAAACAGGCACCATCCAGCACCTCGACCCTTGCTTTGTTGCAGTTCCCGCCGGAACTCAAGCGACAGAGATCAACGAGATCAAGCTTGCCTGCCTTCCCCCAGCTCGATCCACAGTCCCTGCAGAGCTGAAACCGGTGGAGGCGACCGGAAGCGTGGGGCACGCCATTTTGAAAAGGCCACGAGACGCTGACTGCGCAGCCCACGAGTGACCCTCGAAGCTGTGCACTGGGGTTTGAGAAGCCCTAACCCTGAGCTGCTCCTGCACTGAAGCTACCCCCTCCACACTTGACGAGTGCTGCGTGGGGCCCTTCTGCTGGTGTTGGCTCGACGCGTTGGCCGGTCACTTGCCAGCTGGTTTGTGGCCCCTGTGCCAACAAAAACCTTAAACCAACTTGCTTTTCTGGTTGCTCCAGATTTGCACCAGCTCCTGTGAAAAGGAGCCCCCGCTCTGACCCTCCTGGTCTGAGTGAGAAGCAATCTCCTGGTTCTGCGTGGATTGCTTTTGCCAAGTGCTGTTTGCTGCAATCTTGAAGCCGACGGCACAGACGGCGAGAGCCTGCGTGGGACAGATCGTGACCTGCTCCTGGACGTCGCAGATGCCCCAGAGCCCACGTGACAACGGAGAGAAGCTCCTCAACTGCCATCTGATTGCGACCAACTTTGCCTGGTTCCACCCTGGTCACTGCTGAGTGACCCAGACTCTGTCCCCTCTGCTTTCAGATACTTTTCGACTTCGATCCAATCTTGGATCACACCGGACACTTCTGCTTCCCATCGCCTGCAGCATCTTCAGCTCCAAGCATCAAGAGCCTGCGTGTCAAAACCCAACGCCACTTCGACCCTGTGCACCCACTTCCTGTGGGTGAGGTAACATTGCAACGCCGGTGTCCCTACACTGGTACACACCTCTAGGGTCTGTGTCTTAAGTTGTGTTCCTCTAGGTTCAGCGGAAGTATCTTTAAACTAACTTTGTGTAACTTTTACGCACCATTGACTTTGCATTGGTGCAAGCCGCACTTTACGCGCTGCACCCGAATCCCGCGGGCTTTTCCCGACTTCAGCATTGCTAGTCCTGACTGCTCCCAGCGATTCCCTAGGCCCAAGGCCTAACCACTGTTCGCTTGGTATCTCTTATACCACTTTTTTAATATATGGTTTGAGTGGCCGACCGCCCTCATCCATAATTGTGATACTTTGTATGTTATACTGTGCTTTTGATTTAACGCTTGTGCCCCTTTGCTCATAAAGAGTACTGGGGATTAATTTAGAAATAAACACATATATTTTTATAATATATACTTGTGTGGTGTCCTTTCATTTGATATTACAGGATTGTATGTGGTAAAACAGCTCGCTTAACACGACCTCTTAAGTTAAGCCTTTAAGGCTGCTTAGTCCATGCTACCCCTAGGATAGCTTGTCTAATAAGGTTGACTTACAACCAGACACCATAAGGGATTGTTTGGACTGATACAAGGTGGTTCCAGAATTGGAAACATCATATATCAGGCCAACTTCTCACATTGGTGGCAGCGGTGGGATTTGAGCTTGCTGTTGTTTTACCATTGCAATCTTTTATCAAATTGAAAGATCACATCAAGTACCTTAGGTACATATAAATCAAAAGCTTAGCATATTAAGTTCTACTGAACTTAGTAGTTGTAGATAAAAGGGATTAGCACACCCTGACTACAACTCACTAGCAAGGTACAGTAGGAAAACACTTAGTGTAGGTAAGTGCACGACTTACACCTCACTAGCAGTCATGTCTGACACAGGTGGAGCTTCAGGCTCTGTCCCTGTGACAGTTGACCTTACCAAGGCAACTTCCAGATATGACAACCTTAGCCACAAAGACTTGGGTGCCTTGTGCACTTCAAGGGGGCTAAAAAAGAGAAGAGGCCCTACCATTCCTTCCCTGATAGCCATCCTGGAAAAGGATGACTTAGATAAGGTGAGTCAGGCTCCCTTAGAGTCAGGAGAGGGTGTGAACTCCCCTGAGAATGAGATTTCTCCAGAAGAAGAAGAGGAGGAGGAAGAGGAGGGAGAAGGCTCAGAGATAGAGGAGCCTGAGAATCAGGATCAGAGGGTGACCCAGGTACAGGTTGGCAGGCTTAACCAAGCCAACTTGGACCTACTAGGGAATGGAGAGGGCCAGCACCTCCCCAGATCCCATAACCTAATCCTCCCAGGCAACAGAAGGGTGAGATCTCCATCAGGGGACTCTCATGTTTCTAGTGTCTCAAGAGAATCTCAAAGGGGAATGACTTCCCCCCAGAGGAAAGAGCATAGGGCCAGGATGAGGGCTGTCCAACTCCAGATAGAGAGGGAAGATATAGCCTTGGCTCAAGCTAAACTTGCTTTAGCAAGAGAAAGAAAGTTGTGTGGCTTAGATGCCACTGGTGGCAGCAAAGTTCCTAAAGAGAAAGACAGGGCCTATGATAATAGAAACCTGACAAAAATTGTGCCCCCCTACAAGGAAGGGGATGACATCCACAAATGGATGACTGCTCTTGAGAGAGCCTGCATGGTACAGCAGGTTCCTCATGATCAGTGGGCAGCAATTTTATGGTACTCCTTTTCTGAGAAATGGAGGGATAGGCTCCTCATAGTTAGACCTGAGGATGCCAAAAACTACTCTGTCCTGAAGAGTGCTCTTATTGAAGGGTTTGGCCTAACCACTGAGCAATACAGGTTGTTGTTCAGAGACACCCAAAAAGCACAGACTCAGGACTGGACTGATTTTGTTGATTGTGCCACTAAGGCTCCGGAGGGTTGGATGCAGGGAAGTAAAGTCTCAGACTATACAGGATTGTACAATCTTATAATGAGACAGCAGATCCTTAATAACTGTCAGAACCAGCTGTTGCATCAATACCTTATTGACTCTGATCTGACCTCTCCCCAAGAATTGGGAAAGAAGGCAGACAAATGGGTCAGAACAAGGATTAAGCAGAAACCCCAGAACCATGGTGACCAGAAGAAAACAGACCAGAAGGGTAGGAATCAGAAAGATAAAGAAAAGGACCAGAAGTCTTCAGGGCCCCAAACTAGTAATAAGGAGGGTGGTTCCCAAAATGACAAAAAGAAAAAGAAGAATGATGGCCCAAAGAAACCTTGGTGTAATACCTGCAAATCAGTTTCACACTGGGGCAGTGAATGCACTAAGAAAAATCCAGTTCCTGCCACTGCAGCTCCTAAAGCAACTGCACCCCCTAGTACAGTCAGCAGTGGTAGTGCACAACCTAAGGGGTTAGTGGGGTTAACCTTGGGTACTGAGATGGAGTCTGGCCTAGTCAGAATCCCTACTCAGGCTGTTGTGCTCTATGATGTGGACTTGACTTTGTCCACTACTGTGAGCCCCAGTAACCTGGTCAAGTATAGACAGACACCTTTAATAAATGAGAAACTGGCTCAGGCCTACAGGGACACTTGTGCCAGTGTCACTATGGTGACACCTGACTTTGTGGACCCTGGTCAGATTGTACTAGGTGAAAGTTACCTAGTGACCAATGCAAGCAACTCCACTACTTCACATAGTGTGTCTGTTGTGAACTTCTCCTGGGGAGGGGTAAATGGCCTAAAGAAAGTTGTTGTGAGTGCAGACCTCCCAGTAGACTGTCTGTTAGGCAATGATCTTGAAAGCTCAGTTTGGTCAGAAGTGGAGTACAGGACTCATGCAGAAATGCTAGGGATTTCAGCTCATGTCCTTGCAGTGACAAGGTCTCAGGCTAAGAAGTGCCTTCCTGAACCAGTGGTGGATATTGAAACTTTAGACCAACCACAACCCAAGAGGAGGAGCAAGAGGGTTAAGGCTGTGCCTTCCCACTTGCCCCAGGTTGAGGATCAGGTTTCACAGGAAACTGATTCTGCAGTCCAAGAGGAGACTATCTCTGAGGAGCTTGAACCTGATCAGGTTGAGTTTCTGGGGACAGGGGGACCCTCAAGGGCAGACCTGGGGCAGGCCCAATTAGATTGCCCTTCAATTGAACCCCTCAGACAGCAAGCTACTGCTGAGGCTGCAGGGAATGCTCAAGGTGCCCATAAAGTTTATTGGGATGATGGACTCCTTTACTCAGAGGCTAGAGACCCCAAGCCTGGTGCCACCAGGAGGTTGGTTATACCTTTGAAGTTTAGGGTTTTCCTTCTCACCTTGGCCCATGATATTCCCATTGCAGGACACTTAGGCCAGAACAAGACTTGGGACAGGCTTGTCCCTCACTTTCACTGGCCTCACTTGTCAGAAAATGTCAAGGAGTTTTGTCGCTCCTGTGTCACTTGCCAAGCCAGTGTCAGGTGGCACAACAAAGGCCGCCCTGATACCACTACCTGTGGTGGGGGTACCCTTTGAAAGAGTTGGCATAGATATTGTGGGTCCCATGGATCCTCAAACAGCATCTGGGCACAGATTTATACTGGTGGTAGTGGATCATGCCACCAGGTACCCAGAGGCAATTCCCCTGAGAACCACCACAGCACCTGTGGTGGCAAAAGCCCTCATTGCAGTTTTCTCAAGAGTGGGCTTTCCAAAGGAGGTTCTTTCAGACAGAGGTACCAACTTCATGTCTGGATACTTAAAAGCAATGTGGAAAGAGTGTGGAGTAAACTACAGGTTTACCACACCCTACCATCCACAGTGCAATGGGCTTGTTGAAAGGTTCAACAAGACCCTAAAGGGAATGATAAAAGGTCTACCAGAGAAGCTTAGGCGGAAATGGGACATCCTTTTACCCTGCTTGCTCTTTGCTTACAGAGAGGTCCCACAGAAGGGGGTTGGCTACAGCCCTTTTGAACTTTTGTTTGGCCACCCTGTGAGGGGTCCACTATGTTTGGTGAAGGAAGGATGTGAGTTACCTCTCAAAAAGCCTAAGCTAGATATTGTGGACTATGTACTTGGTCTCCGCGCCAGGATGGCTGAATACATGGAGAGAGCATCCAAAAACCTTGAGGCAAGTCAAGAATTACAGAAAGCTTGGCATGACCAAAAGGCTGTTCTGGTTAAGTTCCAGCCAGGGCAGAAGGTGTGGGTGTTGGACCCAGTGGGCCCAGCAGCACTCCAGGACAAATGGACTGGACCCTACCCTATTATTGAGAAAAAGGGAGAAGTCACCTATGTGGTTGACTTTGGCACCCCTAGGAGCCCCCACAGGGTGCTCCATGTAAACCGTTTGAAAGCATTTGTTGACAGGGAGGACATGAGTCTCCTCATGGCCACAGATGGGGATCAGGAGGAAGAGAGTGACCCTCTCCCAGACCTGCTTTCCCAGAACCCTGATGATGGTTCAGTTGATGGAGTAGCCTTGACAGGCAGCCTCACTGAGCAGCAACAGGTGGACTGCAGACAGGTGTTGCAGGCCCACAGGCATATGTTTTCACTCACACCCAGCCAGACTAACTGGTGCACCCATGAGGTGGACACTGGTGACAGTCTGCCTGTGAAGAATAAGATCTACAGGCAACCTGACCATGTTCGGGATTGTATAAAGGCTGAGGTGCAAAAGATGTTGGAGCTTGGAGTGATTGAGCCATCTGAGAGCCCATGGGCTAGCCCAGTGGTCCTTGTGCCAAAACCTCATACCAAAGATGGAAAGAGAGAAATTAGTTTTTTTTGGACTACAGAGGTCTCAATGCTGTCACTAGGACAGATGCACATCCCATTCCAAGAGCAGATGAGCTCATTGATAAATTGGCTTCAGCCAAGGTTCTGAGCACATTTGATTTGACAGCTGGCTACTGGCAGATCAGGTTAGCTGAAGAGTCAAAAGCCAAAACAGCATTCTCTACCCCTAGTGGACATTATCAGTTTGTGGTAATGCCTTTGGTTTGAAGAATGCACCTGCTACCTTCCAAAGGTTGGTGAATCAAGTCCTTGCTGGGTTGGATGACTTTTGCGCAGCATATCTAGATGATATTGCTGTCTTTAGCTCCACCTGGGAGGATCACATGATCCACCTGAAGAAGGTTCTGGAGGCCCTTCAAAAGGCAGGCCTGACTATCAAGGCTACCAAGTGCCAGATAGGGCAGAGCAAGGTTGTGTACTTGGGCCACCTAGTAGGTGGGGGTCAAGTTCAACCATTGGAGAGCAAGATCCAGACCATACAGGACTTGGCTCCTCCAACTACCCAGACACAAGTCAGAGCCTTCTTGGGCCTGACTGGGTATTACAGAAAATATGTAAAGAACTATGGGTCCATTGTGACACCATTGAATGACTTGACTTCCAAGAAGATGCCCAAAAAGGTTCAGTGGACAGTTAGCTGTCAAAACGCATTTGATGACCTGAAGAAGGCCATGTGCTCTGCACCTATCCTGAAGAGTCCTGACTACTCCAAACAGTTCATGGTACAGACAGATGCTTCTGAGTTGGGGGTGGGAGCTGTGCTTTCACAACTTAATCAAGATGGTCAAGACCAGCCCATTGTTTTTATTAGCAGAAGGCTGACCCCCAGGGAGAAACGTTGGTCAGCTATTGAGAGGGAGGCCTTTGCTGTGGTTTGGGCCCTGAAGAAGTTGAGGCCATACTTGTTTGGTACTCACTTCCTAATTCAGACAGACCATAAGCCCCTCTTGTGGCTAAATCAGATGAAGGGTGAAAATCCCAAACTGCTCAGCTGGTCCATTTCTCTACAGGGGATGGACTTTACAGTGGAGCACCGCCCGGGGACTGACCATGGTAATGCAGATGGTCTCTCCAGGTACTTCTACTTAGAACATGAAGACTTATCTGGTCAAGGTTAAGTTTAATGTCCCTGCGTTTGGGGGGGGGGGGGGTGTAGGAGAGTAGGGTCTGCTATCCTATGGTCACCCCATTTTTTGCTTTTTGCTTCACTGGTTTTCGACTTACTGAGGCTGTGGGCCTGCTAATCAGACCCCCAGCCTGCTGTTCTCTCTCTAAATTCATAATACATGTGCTATAGGTACATACCACAATCGGAAATGGACTCCTTGTCAGCCCCTGTACCATGCACTATAGGTGCTCAGGGCATAGGTGCCACCAAGGCCTACCAGGGGCTGCAGCATATCTTTTGCCACCCCTGGCTGCTTCTTAAATTGACACAACTGGCTGATCACTCAGCTGGGGCAAGTGGGTGTAATCACCCCTTGCTTAGATATAGTATACCTATATCTAAACCTATATCTGGACACATATAAACCTGTGAGTCACTCCTATGGAAGGCCTTATCAATACTGGAGGCAGAGTGCGTGGTTTAATGTGAGATGGAGCTCTGGCATGAGCTGAGCCTGTCTGCAGCTGTCGGGAACAACTCCCTAAGCTGATCCGGGATAATGCCATACCATATACTATTAAGTGCCTTATAATCCTCTCGGTTATATAGCAACTTTGGTTTGGCTTTATCAAAACATGTCATGTAAGGTGTCATACAAATTGGAATACTACCCCCTCGCCAGTTCTGGCGACGCGGGTAGCATTCCACCCTTCTAGAGGGAGAAGACATGTTACTTTACTGAAACGCGGTTGATTTTAAAAGAGCCTCAGATCCACAAAATGGATGCCTCTGCCACAGACACGAGTCTGGCCTCCTGCTGCTGACCGAAACTCAGCAGATGGTGGCTGGGACAAAGGGTTTCCTGTCGCAGGGCGGTGTCACACCACCCCAGACAGGAGATAGTGGATTGTAGCAGGGAGGTTTCAAAGAAACCAGACACTGCCTGGGGAGCACAACGCTGCCCCTTGCATAATCCGGCCAAACCAGTTCTGGGGCACAGCAGCCCCTGTCCCAGCGTGGCCAGGATCAAAGGAAAGGGGTGTAATCCAGCCCACCAGATTCGAATAAGAGTGGGAGCAGTGCCAATGCAACTCAGATTATCCTTAAGAAACATAAGAAACGAAACTCTGGACCCTTCGACAACCTACTCAACGTAGAAGACTGAAGAATCTCCCTTGTGGTCAAGGAGTGACCACCCTGTGCAAACAGGCACCATCCAGCACCTCGACCCTTGCTTTGTTGCAGATCCCGCCGGAACTCGAGCGACAGAGATCAACGAGATCAAGCTTGCCTGCCTTCCCCCAGCTCGATCCACAGTCCCTGCAGAGCTGAAACCGGTGGAGGCGACCGGAAGCGTGGGGCACGCCATTTTGAAAAGGCCACGAGACGCTGACTGCGCAGCCCACGAGTGACCCTCGAAGCTGTGCACTGGGGTTTGAGAAGCCCTAACCCTGAGCTGCTCCTGCACTGAAGCTACCCCCTCCACACTTGACGAGTGCTGCATGGGGCCCTTCTGCTGGTGTTGGCTCGACGCGTTGGCCGGTCACTTGCCAGCTGGTTTGTGGCCCCTGTGCCAACAAAAACCTTAAACCAACTTGCTTTTCTGGTTGCTCCAGATTTGCACCAGCTCCTGTGAAAAGGAGCCCCCGCTCTGACCCTCTTGGTCTGAGTGAGAAGCAATCTCCCGGTTCCGCGTGGATTGCTTTTGCCAAGTGCTGTTTGCTGCAATCTTGAAGCCGACGGCGCTGACGGTGAGAGCCTGCGTGGGACAGATTGTGACCTGCTCCTGGACATCGCAGATGCCCCAGAGCCCACGTGACAACGGAGAGAAGCTCCTTGACAGCCATCTGATTGCGCCCAACATTGCCTGGTTCCGTCCTGGTTCCACCCTGGTCACTGCTGAGTGACCCAGACTCTGTCCCCTCTGCTTTCAGATACTTTTCGACTTCGATCCACTCTTGGATCACACCGGACACTTCTGCTTCCCATCGCCTGCAGCATCTTCAGCTCCACGCACCATGTGCCTGCGTGTCAAAACCCAACGCCACTTCGACCCTGTGCACCCACTTCCCGTGGGTGAGGTAACATTGCAACCCCGGTGTCCCTACACTGGTAAACACCTCTAGGGTCTGTGTCTTAAGTTTTGTTCCTCTAGGTTCAGCGGAAGTATCTTTAAACTAACTTTGTGTAACTTTTACGCACCATTGACCTTGCATAGGTGCAAGCCGCACTTTACGTGCTGCACCCGAATCCCGCGGGCTTTTCCCGACTTCAGCATTGCTAGTCCTGACTGCTCCCAGCGATTCCCTAGGCCCTAGGCCTAACCACTGTTCGCTTGGTATCTCTTATACCACTTTTTTAATATATGGTTTGAGTGGCCACCCGCCCTCATCCATAATTGTGCTACTTTGTATGTTATACTGTGCTTTTGATTTAACGCTTGTGCCCCTTTGCTCATAAAGAGTACTGGGGATTAATTTAGAAATAAACACATATATTTTTATCATATATACTTGTGTGGTGTCCTTTCATTTGATATTACAGGATTGTATGTGGTAAAACAGCTCGCTTAACACGACCTCTTAAGTTAAACCTTTAAGGCTGCTTAGTCCATGCTACCCCTAAGATAGCTTGTCTAATAAGGTTGACTTACAACCAGACACCATAAGGGATTGTTTGGACTGATACAAGGTGGTTCCAGAATTGGAAACATCATATATCAGGCCAATTTCTCACACCCTCAAGGAAATAAAGTACACGATCGGGATAAGTGGACAGATCAGACATTATTTGGTCCCTATTCCCTCATGCCATCCCCAGTCGTGCTCAATATGGTGCCCAAAGTGTTGTCACTCTGTATATATGGGAAGAACCACACCTGTGCAGTTTATCTCCAGTGAGAATCACTTTTTAATTACTTCTTGGTGACCCAGAGATCCTTCCACCACCGCCGTAAGGAACATGCACTAGCCCACGGACTTGCCTGAGGCCGCGACCCTCCAGAACCACAGTGTGTGGTGCCACAGTACCTGTCTGCTACTTCAGATGCCTGGACTTTAGCGTAGGAGGCTCAAAGTTCCTACCGGCTTCCTCGTTCCAAGCAGGTCCTTTATCTTCCCCTCCTGCTGTCACCGTCTCCACATTGTTCTCCTTCGCGGCTCGCTTGAGCCTGGATCTCCACCATCTCTCTTATGTTTCCTTCATGGCTTGCTTGAGCCTGGATCTCCACCATCTCTCTCATGCTTCCTTTGTGGCTTGCTTGAGCCTGGATCTCCACCATCTCTCTCATGCTTAATTTGTGGCTCGCTTGAGCCTGGATCTCGACCATCTCTCTCATGCTTCCTTTGTGGCTCGCTTGAGCCTGCATCTCCACCATCTCTCTCATGCTTCCTTCATGGCTCACTTGAGCCTGGATCTCCACCATCTCTCTCATGCTTCCGATACCACTCTTCTAAGTATGAGCCTCTCCTCCAGGATAGGTCTTGTCCCTGCCAACGTCCTCATGCTCCTCAGACCACGTGCCGACCTTGTTGACTGCTAGAGTGCTGGAGAGTTCCTCATCGGCCCAACATTCACGGTCATGTTGGAATTCTAGGGGTGCTACGTTGTGGACTACACTGCCTTTCCGCCAGGAATGGATGATCGGGCCATTCCAAAACAGGGCATCGAGAGAGAAAGTCTACATTGCCCTGTAGTTTCCCTGGGACGTAGAGAGCCTGTACTGAAATAAGGCCAAAAACCACCCTAACACCTTAGGATTTGAGTCCTTATGCAAAGACAACCATGTCAGGGGAGCATGAGCTGTCAAGAGGGTAAAAGAGTGACCCAGTAGGTAGTAACCTAGGGCCTTCATAGCCCATTTAATGACCAGACATTCTTTTTCTATGAAGGCCAGATGTGTCTCTCCTAGGATCAGCTTACAGCTCAGGTACAGAATGTATTGCAAGTCGCCATGGATATCTGGTTGTGACAATATGAGCCCTTCGACACGACCGCATGCATTGGTCTAGAGTGCAAAGGTCTTGTCAAAGTCAGGACACATCAAAACAGGTGCTTGGTATACCACCTCCTTTAATCATAAGAAGCTCCGTTTCTGGCAATGGTATTGCTTTCCAGTTACCTTCTGTGACATTAGATCAGTAAGAAGGCTAGCGATTTTTGAAAACTGGGGAACAAACCCTCTGTAATAGCCTACAAGTCCTAAAAATGAATGGATTCCTTCTTTGTGAAAGGGCAGGTTATTTTTGTAAAAGTCTTGAGTTAGTTCATTTGGGGTCTTATGGTTCCTGCATGTACGTGGTAACCCAAGTAATCAATCTGGTCAGTGGCACTTTTTCCACTATCTTGTAGGGTCCTTGCCAAGTTGCTAACAGTTTTTTCACAAGTAGTTAGTAGAATTGGTACTTTGTCTCCCATTTGGAATTCCATCAATTTTTCTCCCTGATCATAGGTTTTTTTCTGCCTTTGTTGAGCTTTATCCATGTTCGTATGGACCTCCTCCCCTAGGTGTGCTAGAGTGTCTTTTAAGTTGTTAATATAGGCTAATAGGGGTCTGCCCTCATCCTCCTCCTTGGTCTACTGCTCTGCGCCCAAATCTTTTTGGGTACAGGGTTCCTTCTGAACAGTACTTCAAAGGGAGAGAAAGACATTGATTTCTGTTCATGAGAACGAATGACAAACAACACTAGTGGGAGTTTTCTGTCCCAGTCCTTTTTTGTCAGCATAGTATTTGTTTGTTGGTTACAAACAGCTCTGCAGATTTGTTGTATACCCAGTATCTTACAGTCAGTCAGTCAAAAGTACTTTATTCGGTTCATATAAAAAAACATAAAAGTATACACACATCAAAAATCAAGGCCAAAGTACATTTTAAAATCAAACTAAACACAATATTTAATTTAAAACCCTTAAAATCTACTATTTACAACTAGTCCAATATTTTTTTTTCCTAGTCTCATAGCTATTGTTAAAAAACTCGCCACATTAAAAATTTACCAAGTATTAGATAGCAGCTGAAGGTATATGAGAGCAGGTTTAACATGTCTGAACCCTTTGTATTTAATCAGAGGTACAATAAACTTTTTCCGTATCCCCAACAAATATTTACAGAAAAACAAAAAATGAACAGTGTCCATTATAGAAAACACGTCACAAGGACAGATATCCAGATCTGTCATTTTGGACCATCCCGGTCGTGCAGTAAGGAGGAGATGGAATTTATTCAACCTGAACTTGGTCAGAAGAAATCGGTGGTTAGCATTGTTGACCATTTTCAAGTATAGTTCAGTATCAGTAGAACTGATTAAGACTTGATGAGCCCTCACAGTCGTCCTACTCAGTTCCATTTCCTCCCTTGCAAGGCCCTTGTCAAGCTTAAATGTGTATTTTGCCCATTTCACATCTCCCTTGACTAATTTTTGAGGCTGGGTAAACAATTCCGGGCGACTCAATGAATCAGCTAATAATTTAACATATTTCAGCCATGGAATGGAGTGACTATGGTCCAGGGCCAGACAATCACTCAGAACCTCATGATTTAAAACCAGTTCTGGATTTAACCATGTTGTGATCCACTTTAAAAGCGGTGCCACAGCTATACGATCTTCCAGGTAATCAACCCCAAGTTCCTGATGTACAATATAACCAGGGGTTGATTGTGGCACTGATGGGATATTTTTCAAAAACTTGTCCTCTGCAACCTTTAACAATTTTACGTTTTTAAAACCCCACAGGTCTGCTCCATACATGGCTAAAGAGACACTTTTTGCGTCATAAACTTTCAGGACGACTTCCAGTGGCTTCACCCCTAGTTTGCGTGAAAAATCTAGAATGGCCAAAGTTGATCTTACAAAAAAATTACGTTTAGTGGCCATTTGGGGAAACCATGTGGAGCTGTCATTAAAAATAACCCCTATATATGGAAAACTCATGACCCGGGATAACATATTGACCTCGCAATAAAAAGTTTTAAATTTTTTCCCTTTACTGCCCACCGCCATTACATGGGATTTAGAATAGTTAACACTAAGATCTAGTGCGTTCATAAAAATGTAAAATGAGTTTAAAAGACGTTGGAGGCCTTCTGTTGTGCGGGCTAAAAGAGCGGCATCATCTGCATAAAGCAGAGCGGGTATCATAAATTTACCCGCCTTTGGTCTTTCCTTACATGCCTCCCCCAACACTGCACCCAAATCATTGATGTAAAGGGTAAAAAGCAAGGGGGCTAGGATGCAGCCCTGCCTGACCCTATTCACGATCCTTATCTTTCCTGTACAGTTACCTTTATAATCATATCTAACTGTGGCCGTGAGGTCCCTGTGCAGATCTGCTAGGAAATACACAATGTTGTCATCTATACCGAGCTTCAAAATCAAATCCCACAGTTTGGACCTGTTCACTCGGTCATAGGCCGAGGACAGGTCCATGAAAGCTAAGTATAGAGTGCCCTTTTTAGCAATAGTGTATTTCCCAATTAATAATTGGAGATTGAGGCTTTGATCTATAGTGACTCTCCCTTTCCTAAACCCGAATTGAAGGGGTGAGAGGGTGTTTGTATCTTCCAGTTTATCTGTTAGTCTGCTCAGAATCACTCGGCCAAGGACTTTTACAGTTGAATCAATAAGAGAGATTGGTCGATAATTAACAGGATCTCCCCTATTGCCTTTTTAAAAAATTGGAACAATAACTGATTCCGACCATGTAGGAGGGATACCAGAATTACTGATTCAGTTAAAAACATTAGCTAAAACATTAGACCATGTCTTGATGTCTGACTTAAAGAGGTCAGCGGGGACACCATCGGGGCCGGGGGCCTTATTACTAGTCGTTTTCCGGATGGCATCAGCTACCTCTATTTCTGTGACTGATAAAGTATATGTGTGTAGGGCAGGGGTGCACACAACCTCACTTCCTGCATCCCCCCCTTCATACACTGTTTTAAAATGAGTAAGCCATTGTTATTCCTGGATACCAAAATCCAGTTGACTATTACAAGGGTCATTATAATTTGGCTTATTAACAACTGCCCAGAATTTAGCACTATTTTTTAACACATTGATTAAAGTTAACTCATCCCAGGCCGCTTCTCTGATTTCACGTTTCCTAGCTTCCACTACTCTTTTGTAAGATAACCTTAAAGAAGCTACGAGGGACATATCAATTGGTTTACTTTTCACAGCAGTCCTTAGTTTTTGATTGGCTAGTGAACAGTTATGGTCAAACCAGCCGATACCCCCATGCTCCTTCACTTTGCCTGATAGCTTGAGGTCCGATGCTAACTGAGTACAGATTTTTAGGAAAGCATCAAGGACCTCACTATCCCCCGCTTCGGGGTCCATACATTTTTGCAACTCAGTCCCTCTGCTCTTAAAGAGATTACCTATAAAGTCCCGCGCAACAACCCTTTCCCATCTGATCCTACGTCCCTGATCTGTTTGTCGGATATCATGCTTATCCACCTTATTATGGTTTTTCTCAGATGTTTTAAACAGGTTTGTGATAATCAGAGTCACTGGATTATGATCACTAAAATGTGTCCTGGCCACAGAATATTCACAGATACAAGTTCCCAGTACGAGACTAATAAAAATATAGTCAATAGTTGAACGACTAACGTTATTTTCAAAGGTTGGAATCTCTACGTCCTCCCTCTGTGGTAGCATCAGCCCGTTACTCGCCAACATATTCTCAAGGATCGCTCCTTGAGCAGTATGCTCAAAATGTATCTCCCCTTGATTTAAAGGACCTAATTTATACAATAAGAGACACTTATCTGAGCACCCGTGAATATTAAAGTCTCCTAATAAAATGACCAAACAGTGGTTGTTTCGAACCTCATTATGCCTTGACAAGAAAAGATCCAGAGTTGTCAAATGTTCGATCGGAGTTGCTCTGTCATGAGAATTATAAAAATTAAGAATAAAAATATTACACTCTCCATTACAGGCAATTTGAACTGCTAGACAGTGCGGTTAACCTGTTACTATCTGCGTATGGATCCCCGGCATAGACGCCGAAATTGAAGTGACTAAGTCCCCCTTCGCCCTCCCCATGGTGGATGAAATAGCTGGGAGGGAATAAGAGGAGTAACCATCTATAGTGAGGGTATTCCTGGTATCCCAGGTTTCTTGTAGCCCAATTATGTCAAAGGTCCCTAAAGAATCTCTCCAAATTGGGTCATCTACTTTATTTCTTAGACCCGCAATATTCCAAGACATAAACTTTAGGGTTGAATTTCTGGGTGGGGTTGCTTGTTTGTTTGACTGGTTATTAATACTAATTTTAATTGAACCCTCATTACCTGTAGCCCCGATATTCAATACAGACCCCCCAGACTTAGGCTCTGGACACATACTTTCTTGGTTAGTCATTGCGGAGTGTGAGGTGGGGATTTCATGGGCCGTTCCTGTTAATTTGTTACCCTCTTGTCAGTCAACCCAGCCTAAATCCAACACTGCTTCGAAACGATTGAAGGTTGGAACATTATATAGATTTCCCTGTTGATGGAAGCGTTGAGAAAAATTTTGTGGATAACCTCCAGCCCAGAACTCTCTATTAGAGCAATTCCTCCCCTGATGTGGAAAAAATAGACTCCCACTTCCACCCATGTTTAATATCTGAGGATAGAAGTGACCTAAATCCAAAGACACAATCCAACCTTCAAAGTTCTGGTTCGGGAAGCTGCTGATAAACTGCACTACTTGGGGGTTTCTAAAGTTCACTATAATGCAGTCTCCATCTACGTTCTTGGGATTAGGGCCTATCCAGCGTACTCTCCTAACGCTGATAATTTTTCCATCTAGATCTGGTCTTAGGGGCCGGTTTTTCGATAACCAGAACATCACCTTATTTTTTAATTTGTAAAATGTTTCCACCATGTCATTTTGCCACTCTGGGACCCCAGCCAAAACAATAACAAATGGATGTGATTCACAAGGAAGTTCAACTCTATGTTTTTGTCTCCGACCATTGGATTGTACCATTTTTACCTGATCTAGCGAGGTATCGTTATTTTTCAGCCCTTTGGTGGTGCTATTCTTGGCAGCTACACTACTTTTAGAGGGTTTACTGCCTTGCTGAGGGGTGGTAGATCTATTGACAACCTTGTCTTGCTTAGCAGGGGCAATGTTCTTATTGAGCACCTTCTCGATTGGTTTTGATTTAGAAACAATTTTAGGTTTTTTCTCAACAGGGGCTTTTGGAATACCTATAGCCGGGGGAAGATATTTTCCATCTGTCAGTTTCTTCAGCTCGGCTGTATTCGCCTTAGTGACATCATAGAGAGAATCTAATTGGCTGCCTGTCCTTTTCAAACGCTCCACTAAAGGAAGAATTAGGGACTTAATCAGATGTTGTATTTTGTCTAATGATAGTTCCGTGTCTCCACCCTCATTATAGACATGAGCTACTATTTTGGGGTTTGGGCTGTCTTCAATACGAGCAGGTGACTCCCCCTGTGTTGAGGTGTTAATATTATCTTTATTTAGCCTGACCTTATGGGCCAAAGAGGATATTTTCGGTCGCTTTGTGCGGCCCCCCTTTTGTCGAGCTCCGCCGCGTTTACGCTTAGCAGTGGATATCGGCGTACTTTCTAATGATTTTTGTGCCAATAAAGGCGAGTTATTTAATTCAATACTCTTTCTGCCCCCCTTATCTACGTTTGGATAAGCCATAAAGGAGGCCAGACTGGTGTCTATTCCACTTATATCTAAGGTAATTGTGTCCTCCTTCGTGGTTTGGTTATAGGTTGGGGGTTGTGTCTGGGTCAATACAGAAATAGGGAACTTTGCTAAAGTCAATTTTCCCAAGTGAGGACCTTTTTTGGAGCACAGGATCTTGAGACAATCGACGAATGGTTAAGTCGATCTCCTTCTCTAGAGCTGAAGCGGCCAATGTAATGTAAGCATCAATAGGTCCAATGATTCCCCCTCTCCCGCCCTTATTGCTAACTTTGGTACATTTGGTTCTAATGGATGCCATACTATATTACCAATGTATTGATAACAGAGCCAGGAAATAGCGATGACTAATAACGTTGACCCAAACGGGTCACTTCCTAAGCAATGATGATCAAACCACTAATCACAAATATAAGTGAACAAAATTAAATAAAATAAAGGGGGGCTGCCCAGTCCAGTCTCTTCAGGCCTCTGAGGGCCTAAGAGGGCCCGTCCTTTGCCTGGGCTTCGCCCGAGCTCCGTCCCGCGCGCGTCCCGTGTGCGCATTGTGGACGCTCCTATTTAGGGAGGGGACACAGGAGGGGGCGGGAAGAGGACCAGCTGCGGCCGATCAGCGCCGCTGAGCAGGCTGGTCCTCGCAGTCCCACCTCTGTCCGTGAGTGGGGCAGATGACTCCAAACAAATCCTTGGGGTTCTGAGTCCCGGCGATAACACAGCCACAAAGTTCCAAACCCCACGAGCGGCGCCCGCGAAGCGTGTGCCACGAGAGGTGGCGTAGTGGTCGGACACCACAAAGAGAGCAGCAGGGTCCACAACAGGATTTACAACAGCAACAACCCTTCGGCGTGACACAAAGAGACTCCCAATCAGGTACGCTCACTGCAGGTTCTTATTGGCAGGAGGGGGCGGGAAGAGGACCAGCTGCGGCCGATCAGCGCCGCTGAGCAGGCTGGTCCTCGCAGTCCCGCCTCTGTCCGTGAGTGGGGCAGATGACTCCAAACAAATTCTTGGGGTTCTGAGTCCCAGCGATAACACAGCCACAAAGTTTCAAAAGCCACGAGCGGCGCCCGCAAAGCGGGGGCCGCGAGAGGTGGCGTAGTGGTCGGAAACCACAAAGAGAGCAGCAGGGTCCACAACAGGATTTACAACAGCAACAACCCTTCAGCGTGACCCAAAGAGACTCCCAATCAGGTACGCTCACTGCAGGTTCTTATTGGCAGGAGGGGGCAGGAAGAGGACCAGCTGCGGCCGATCAGTGCCTCTGAGCAGGCTGGTCCTCGCAGTCCCGCCTCTGTCCGTGAGTGAGGCAGATGACTCCAAACACATCCTTGGGTTTCTGAGTCCCGGTGATAACACAGCCACAAAGTTCCAAATCCCACGAGCGGCGCCCACCAAGCGGGGGCCACGAGAGGTGGCGTAGTGGTCGGACACCACAAAGAGAGCAGCAGGGTCCACAACAGGGTTTACAACCGCAACAACCCTTCGGCGTGACACAAAGAGTATCTTACATATCTGACCCATTAGGCGGGACGCAAAGGTAGTTCCCTGATCATTTTGTGTGGAAATCCCACCTACGAAAAGAAAGCAATCATGGCCTGGGCTACAGACACTGTGGTCATACTGACCAATTGTATTGCTTCTGGATAACGGGTCGCATAATCAATCAACGCCAATACGCATTCATGTCCTCTGGCGCTAGGTGGTAATGGCCCCACCAAGTCCATCCTGAACTGTTGATATGACACCTCAATTATGGGAAGTGGTCAAAGGGGCATCTGGGACAGGTTTCACGGAACTTGGATACTTTCCTAAATACTCCTGGCAAAAAGAAAAAGAAAAAGTTCCAGCAGGGAAATCAGAGTATTTTCCTGTCCATAGTGTCCCCCTCCCGTCTGAATGTGTGCTAGGTGCATGAATTCTTCATGAAATGCTACAGGTATTACTAATTGTTCTTTGGTACATCC
This sequence comes from Lissotriton vulgaris, assembly GCF_964263255.1. Lineage (NCBI taxonomy): Eukaryota > Metazoa > Chordata > Amphibia > Caudata > Salamandridae > Lissotriton > Lissotriton vulgaris. Next base: position 1,243,464,179 of record NC_141687.1, on the reverse strand, counting down.
CTTATCCTGCAACACCCTATACAACATTTCCCTCTTAATACAAAAGAAAGGGCCTACCTTCTCTGGTTTGTCATTAACCACCTGTTCCCATGCATGTGCCATTCCTTTGGGGCTGTCTGGAAATTCCGTGAGGGAGTCTGAAACCCCTCTGAGGAAGAAAGTACACATGCTGTAAAGGGGTTACTCTTCAGCCTATACTCTTCCCACTCCCAATGTGTTTCACTAAGTGTCATGACTACATTCCCAGCTAGAGAGTCCAACTCTATTTTATGGAAGTGAGCTACCCTAAGCCAATCAGATTTGCTAGATAATCATCAAAATGGCACAAACTCTCTTCTCAGGATTATTTATACTGACAGGTATGGAACGACTCATACTTTACGTAGTTGTGGATTTCATTCTACCTCTAACAAAACTTCAGCAAGGGCATATGTCTTTTTATCCCCATGTACACAAGTAATTTGCACATTTTTGCCATCATTTAGCTGGCTAGATAAAACCAATTGACTACTATCTACTGTATGTTGACATCCCACGTCCAAGAAAGGTCAGATGGGCTTCCCATTCAGGGATACCTTTTTGTCATACTTCTCATGTTCTTCTCCTAAAAATTAGGACATGACCTCTGGTGTACCCTTTTTCCATGGGTTCACTGTGATTAGCCTGGAAGGGGCAATTGCGGGCTATATGCCTCAATTCCACACAGTGATAACAATTGGGGCCCAGAGGTTGTCCAGTCACTCCACCCACAGGTACTTTCCCTTGCGTTTTAGGGAGTGAGAGGCCCCTAAGCTCTCCTAGAACAGGATTACTATGAGTGGGCATCTCAGAAGGAAGAATAGGAGTCCAAGGAGTGTTAAGCCTGAATGCGAGAGAATGATGATAAGTGCAGGTCACGTAGACCACTATTTGCACTGTCAAACCAAGGTGTTGTTTAACCCAGGACCATGCATTTGGGGGTAACGCTTCGAGGTACTGTTCCAAGTACACCCTCTCCATGATCTCTTCCTTAGTGGTGGTAGTAGGTAGTAACCATTGGTAGCCTAAGTCCCTTATTCTATAGTGGAGGGCACCAGGGTTGCCTAGCGCAGTCCATTTCTCCTTCTAGAATCTTGTTCTGTAATATTCAAGATCGCAACCAAGTCTCTCTAGGATGTTTTTTTTATATCCTCATATGCTGGGACCTTAGCTGGATTGGCAGCTTGATAAGCAGGCTGTAATTATCCAGATAACAAGGGTGAGATGCATTGTCCCCACCTTTCTGTTGGCCAGGTAGCCATCATGGCCACCCTCTCAAAGTTCACAAAAAAGTATTCTGGATCATCTCCTTCTTTGAACTTTTTTAACACGGATCAGGTGACTTTGGGCTGTACACGGGTGCTGGAAATAGCATCTGTGAGCTGCAAGATGGCTGTATCTTGGACCTCTTGATAGGATATAAGAAATGTTGTCTGTTCTTTCAAGGTGGTCCAGAAGGTTTCTCATTCTTTTTGAGTGGGTTGGACTTGCTGTTCTATTAACTGCTGCAGGTGGTATTGCCCTGCTGCGATCTGGGTGACCATTACTTCTATTGTCACATTTTAAGTCATTGTGAACGACGTAAGATCCCACATCTGACACCACTATAGTCCTGTCCCTAGTCTCTACAGACAAGCCTTAGACTGAAATATGTTTCTTTCTTTTTATTATACGTGCTTCAAAGGTTAAGGTAAGTAATGGTCACCAAGAAATGTTGTTAATCCTAAGACTGCTCCTCTTCTTCTTCCCTGTTGTCTGTATTTAAGCAGTCTTTGGGTTCCACTCTGGTCCTCTCCATCTCTTTCTACTCCAGAGAGTGGCCCTCAAGGAAATAAAGCACAGGATTGGGATCAGTGGAGAGAACATCCCCTTCCCTCATGATGTCACCAGTCATGCTGTATGTGGTGCTGAAATTGCTGTCACATTGTATATGTGGCAAACATCCACACCTGTGCAGTTTGTCACCAGTGAGGATCACTTTTCAAGTACTTGATGTTGACCCGGAGTCCCCCCCACCACCTCCAGATAGAACATTCACCGGCCTACAGGACTTGCCTGAAGCTGCAACCCTCCTGGACCACATCATACGGTGCCACAACGTCCATCTGCTCTTTCGGATGACTGGACTTTATTGCAGTAGGCTCATGGTTCCTCGTGGCTTCTTCATTCCAAGGAGGTTCTTTATCTTCCCCTTCTGCCACCATCTCTGCATTGTTCTGGTTTGCTTGATCCTTGATCTACACCATCTCTCTCACACTTCTGATACCACTTATCAAAATGCGGGCCTCTCCTCCAGGATTGATCTCATGCCTGCAGGTGTCTTCACAAGCCTTGGACCACGCAGCAACTTTTTGACTGCTAAACCGCTGGAGTGTTCCTTATCGGAGATGACATCTTTGGCCATGTTGGAATTCTCAGGGCACTCTGTCACCAAACTACAATGACCTTATTGCCTTCCTGTTTATGATGCAGAAGATTTTTTAAAACGAATCCCAAAATCAAAGCAAGATAATTTTAGCTAGAGGTTTATGAAGACCATATTTGTTATGGAAAGGGTTCCATAAAATATTTGTTGCACATAAAACCAGAAGTGGTAGGGACAAGGTTGTCAACCTAACAACTTCTCACAATAAAATATGTACCCTGAAACCAGTGTGATCCACTCTAGGTGTGATGGGGTGTTACTAAAGATGTCCATGTTAAGCAAGGTGTTGACATGAACAATGAGATCAAAGCTCCCTTCCGTGTGGTCCGTAGTAAATGCAGTGTGACTGTCAATAAGGTAGACAGGATATTCTCTCACTGAGTGCAGTACCTTTCAATGCATCATGTCATCATCCAGCTACCCCCTGCCCCAAAACCGCCACACATCACACTGCTCGCTATTCTACCTGATGCGGAGGCACATGGAAGAGAGGTGGATGAGAGGTTCCCAGAATTAAGGGTGACAGAGGGCCAACGAGGGAAAGAGTCACCCATGAGTGGGAGGGAGAGAAGGAAAGAGAGAGAGAGTGAGAGGGTAGAGAGATAGACAATCAGTGCACAATCAGCTAATGACTTGTTATCACTATATACAGTGGTATTATTGCGAAATACCACCATATGCCGTTAAAATAACACTATAACTGAGAGAGAGAGACAAAAAAGACTAGAGATCAAGGCAGATCAGCGTGTCAAGGCAAAGAACCTATGCTGAAGTGAGGCACTTGACACTGGGGGGGGGAGTACGACCAAAAGGGTTTGTACTAAAAATGGATGTCAATCAAGGTGGTATGCAGATGTCTCTACAATGAATTTGTTTTTATTGGGATGTGAAGGCTTAGAGGAACAAATGTACTCAGCCATTTTGCGGTAGCAGAACCAGCAGTTCAAAATCACAGGGTTTTAACCACAACATTTTTTTGGCTATGCACTAAACACATTTTGTGATTTGATAAACAGTGACTGAGTTCCAAAATGTGTTTAGAAGTGGCTACCAAATCGTAATTTGGTTCACTAAATCTGATTTCATTAGCAAAATGGCAGTCCACAGTTTGCGTCCCGGTTCTGCGAATGAAATGTGTTGGACTTGGCCTCTCTGCAATGTCCCCCCCAAACTCTTTGCCTTCACCCCTCCTGTTTTCTGAGCCCTCTTTTGGAAGTTTTCAGGACTCTTTGCACTTTACCACTGCTAACCAGTGCTAACATGCTTGTGTTCTCTCTTTTAAACATGGTAAAATAGGCTTACACCTAAGTTGCACATTTAATATACGTATAAGTCCCTCCTAAACTGGTAGAACATGTAACCAGGACCTGTACATTAAATGCTACTATTGGATCTACAGAACACGTTGTGCCACCCACTTAAGTAGCCTTTTAAAACATGTCTCAGGTATACCATTGCATCATATGTGCAGTTTTAAACTGCCTATTCGTCTTGGCAAAATAAACGTTTAGCCGGGCAAAAACCTTCCTTTCTAATACATGTAAGCGACTTCTAGCGTAGGCCCCAAACATCCTACATCGCATGGTGCATTGTATTTAAAAAGTAGAACTCATGATTTTAAGTTCTATACACCCTGGTAGTGAAAAACTCCCACATTAGTGTGAGGCCTTCCACTCCTATAGGATAACATTGGGTTACCTTTTTACATTTAAAGTGATACCCTTGATATGGTAACAGGTAAAAAAAGGTCATGTTTGGTCCTTAGAGAATTGTTATTTAAAATCATCTTGAATTGTAAAGTTAAATTTTAAGTCACTATATTGAAAATGCCACTTTTATAAAAATGTGCATTCTCTTGTCCTAACAATTTGGTGCTGTAGTTGTCAGTTAGCCGTTCAGTATTCCTCCTATACAGTGCCATAAAGGGGGATGCATCTGTCACCTACCACACTTACAATTCAAAAGAGTTGCCTCAGCACACTCACAGAGGACTTCACACTAGCCTTTTGTCACCACAGACATACTGGGACCAGGTCAGGGAGGAAGGAAATTCCAGAGCCATCTTTTGGGGGAAAACTCCAGACGTTTCTTCCACTTCAAAGCTGGCAAGAGGTATAAAAATAGACCCTCTCTTCAGAACACTCCTGGACCTGTGGACTACAGAAAAAGGACCACCCAGCCACTTCAGGACTGCCCTGCTGCCGGAGTACTGCCCAGTTGCTTGAGGCCTACCTTGCTGCTTTAACTAGGGACTACCAGGCTTTCAACAGGCTCCTGACCAGCCGCTTCAATGGAACCAAAGCAGTGTGATCCTTCCTGAGCAAAGTCCACGAGTCGCCAGCTCAAGCCCAGTGTCCTTATCAGAACCAAAGCAATGTGACACATCTCGATGCAAGTCCTCGCATCATCAGCTCCAGGCCGGTGGCTCGATTGGAAGTGATACAGCATGCCACATCTCAATGCGAGGCTCTGCAACGCAGCCCCACTGGATTCATCCACCTGACGCAGCGTGATTCATCTCAGGGCCCACCTTGCAGCTTTTGAATGGTGGCTTCAACAGCACCAACCCCGCACAACACATCTCAATGCAGGCAGATGCATAGCAGCTCCTGTTCAACAGCTCCTCAACGCAGCATGATGCAGACTGACACATAATTTTCATCTTCAAAGATGCAAGGTACTATCCCAGCAGACCAAACTTGGTCCTGTACCTCATAATGCACTCCATCATGGTCGACCTGGACTTGTGACCTTTTTCCTGGTGCAGCATGAGCAGATAACTATAACTAGCCCTAGTGCCTTGAGGCATTATTTCCTCTTAAATTCTTGAAATTCAATTTCTCCAGTTCTACTAATTGGATTTTTTGTCATTTTGGTCTCATTTTATTTATTAAATGTTACTGTATTTTACTTATTGGTGTGGGATTTTTCTTGTGTTTTCACTTTATTGCTGTTTGTGTAATGCATAAATACTTTTTAAATTGCCTCTATGTTAAGCCTAACTGCTTTTGTGCCAAGCTGCCAGAGTGTTAAACACAGATTAATTTAATTAATTTTTATGGTTCACCATGATGAGGATTGTGGCTGTTGTGTGAGAAGGGTTTCACCCCCCTCAACCAATAACCTAATTTCTCACAAATGTTAGTTCATTTTGTCTATAGTGATGAGGGAGGGATAATGTGAAATGAAAACAAAAGATCTGAAAGGTAGAGAGGGGAAGGTTACCAAATGCTGGGTATCTGTGAAACAGGTTGCATAAGTGCCAAGGTTTCAGATTACTATGTGTGATATTTTCATAATTTCAGTGTAATTATGAGTGACAGTTCAACAACTATGAGTAACACTTTCTCGTGAGCTAAATCAAGCATTGAAGACGAGGTAAAAAAAAACATATAAATATCAGAAATGTTACTCATTTGAGGAACAAGAAACATACCAACAGTATGTGAGGCCTCAACATTGATCTCTTTTCAGTAAGGTGACTTGCGGACTCTGGCCGCCGCAGACCGCACCACATTGGGCAAGCCTTTGAAGAATAAGACTGAGGTACACACTCAAAGTTCACAGCCAGGCAGGCTGAATTATTTCAAAAAGACTTAAGCTCACAAAAAATAATTAGCAAGACTAAGCTAAACTGAGTCATACCGGCACGCCAGACATCGGGCGCACCGACCCGGGATCCGGCGCGCAGCCCGATTGTGAGGCAGGAGGTGGTCTGGAATGGAACCGGGAGGGTGCAGCGGTAGGGTCACCAGACATCCCAGATTTGCCAGGACAGTCCTGGTTTTTCACCAGCTGTCCCAGGAGATTTGGGCAATTTTGGCTCATGTCCCGGTTTTTAGAGAGTGTTGACTAAAACAGTGAGAGGCACTTTTTTGGGTGATCTAACGCTTTGCTAGTTAGCAACTGTTATAAGTAAGCAATTTAATTAAAAGGTATGATTTTGGTTGTAGAAATTACATTTTATTTAATTTATTAATGCATCTTCTGTGATCCTATATTGATGACAGCTGTCATTCTAAGCCATTCCGTGGATGATAAAGTGTAGTCCTTCTTCTTCAATTTTTCACAAATATCCCGGTTTTTGGTACTCTAGATCTGGTCACCCTATGCAGAGGGCACCACCAAAAAGAGGGGGCATAGGAGTCTTTCTACACTATGATGGACTATTTGACTGTATCTTTTCTTTACATGTTCTGCACCATGGAGGCGCAGAGCGTGTTCAGCCGTGGGTGTATCAGCTTATAGAATCCAGTAGCATACATCAATGCCAACTCCAGGAGGCGAGAGTGTAAAGCAGACAGGTGGTGTAGAAAAATGCTTTGATTACATTTGCTGCCAAAGGACTCCAGCTATTTTTTGTTCTTCCTACTTAGAACTGTGAGATCAGAAACTTTAACTGCTGCTTTCAGATCTCAGCTTAAATGTATCAGCAAGAAGCCTTTTAAAGGCAGTTAAAAGATGTATGCTGGGCCTGGGAGACTTACTTGCTTTCATAAGATAATGATGCATTTGATGTGATTTTGAATGAATTGTATCAATATTATGAGATTGCGGTCAATAAATGGTATGTTTAGATTTCAGGAGCAGATTGCGGGCATGAAAAGCAGGAAGTGGGTGAGGGGACTTGAGTTAAGGAGGAAGAACGTTTTCCAGAGCTTATTCACGGTTTTCACTTCCCGCCACATTCATGCTTCAAGGCATTAGTAGTGGAATAACAGACGACGGCAGTGCATGATAGTTTGCTCACATCAAAGAAGGCACAGGTAAAGCTGGAGGTGGTGTGGAAGAGCGGATGAGCAGAGATAATTGGACTAAGCTTCCTTCCAGAGAGACTGCATGCTCAATGATGTTTTTTTCCTGTGTTTTTCTGCACAGGGTGAAACATCCTTTACCAGGTACCATGGCGGTGCAAAGTTTGTACACTGGTTTGCGTGATCTCACGTCGATCATTTCCATGTTGTTTCATGTTATGCTCTGTTATATTACGTTGTTATGTTATGCTTTGTTATGTTATGTTATGCTATGTTATGTTATGTTAAATATATTTGTAGGGCGCTCTGTTACCCGAGGAGTCCTAGCGCTAGTTCAGAATGGAACAAGAAAGGTCTGGGGCCAGGGCCTAGTTGTTAAATAGCCACGTTTACAATTTCTTTCTGAAAGTAAGCAGATTAGGGAAGGATCTAATATGGAAAGGCAATGAGTTCCATGCCTTGGCAGTACCAATGATGAAACTTCTAGCACCCATTCTAGACAGAGGCGTCTACATTTCTGCATGTTAACTATGCTGCAAACTGCCCCAGGTCCCGAGCCACATACAAATAGTACTTTACTACGTGCATAACCTAGGCCTGTGCATGTGCAACATTGACTACCCTTAGTTATTCACAAACACCCTCTTCATAGCCATGTGTCCAGTACATGTGACTTCATCTGTGCGCACGGCTTCATGACAATCAAGGAGATGATAATGATTACTTGATTTTATTAGTGGGTCATACACCCCTTTATGCCTGTTGCTAATAAATAATGTGTACTGCTACCTAATTTAATGGAATCCAGTTTATTATCATCGGTAGGATGAAAGGCTGAGATGACCCTGCCAAAATCGAACTTGTGACCAACAGTGCACAGAAGAGACATCATTTAGAATTTAACTGTATTTTACTTCACTGGAAGTAAATGCACGTCAGAGATATTGTGGAGACTCTCAAACTAAGGCCATATTTATGACTGGGGTTGCGCCGCTCGTGGTGCAAGTGCGATGCAAGCTGAAAATGCAATTTATAAAGCCACGCAAATGCAAGGCCCTGAGTGGCTTCATAAATCTGGAGTAATGCAATCTAACCCAATGCAGCGCAAATCGCTGCACTCTGCTCCGGAAAGGCGTTCCCTGGGCGTTGTGTGGGTGTTCCTATGCAACGCCCATGGATTTTGATGCAACCCCAGATTTACAAGAACTTGTAGACCTGGGGATGCGCCAAAATCTTACACCATCCAAGGGGAGGCATAACACGGAAAAATATCTCTATTTCTCATTGTTTCTTCCTCGTTCTATGAGTGCGGAATTCTTCAGCACACATAGAAAGAGGAAAAGCCTCCCAGAATTGTTTTTGTCCAGGAAGGTGTCCCTTCCTGCACAAAAACAATTCTGCATGGAACTCAGGTACCCTTGCACCATGGTGCAAGGGTACCTGCATTGGCGTTCGGCAGCCCATTGTGTGCCAGTGCGTGGAAGAGGACAGGAATGCACTGTATCCCCTTAAATATGGCACATTTATGCTCTTTTATGCACTGCAGGCAGCAGGGTGACTTACTGCACTGCATCACAAAGCTCATATATGAGCCCCAAAGTTCTTATTTTGTACCAATGTTTGCTGGTGCAGTATACCGACACGTATTTATGAATGTCCATCACAGGGAGGTGCTGCCTGCTTATGTTTGGAGAACAACACAGGGTCTTGACTCCTAACCAGCAAGGCTAAGTCAATTCAACATCAAAATAACAACACAAGTGCCAGTACTGGACACAATTTCTTACTTTTTTGCAATGACCTTTTATGATTAAAACATACGGGTCTGTGTTTACTTACGTCACTAGTTTATTAAATCATTTTTACTCACTAGTCCGAATATCATTTTTTTTCTTTTTTTAAGAGAGTTTTCTGGTGCATACACAGAATATATACAAATATATACAATATTACCAATGTCGAACAGAATTATTACAAAGTAACAACACATCCACACCATCTCTTGTTCACTCCATACATACCACTCACATTCACGACCGTACAACCAAAACCTCTGAGATATGGACTTTTGTTTGATTGATTGATTGATTGATTAGCTTTATTCGATTCAGTATAAAAATCATAAAAGCAACAGCAGTACATAAATATACACCAATGCATTAATACATGAATACATTTCATTTCGTAAAAAATTAGCGTCTATTAAGAATAGATTAAATCAATAGGATAAATCAGCTAAGCAACAGGAAGAGTGAACAAATTAATTAAAAACAGGGGAGAGGAAGCCACTCAGTGCAAGTCCGCTTCTCGCCGTCTGGAAATTACTCTATATTGCTTGGCATTGCGACGGGGCATATAATGTTCTGGGGTAGAATTCACTTAGACTCCAAACAGATATAGGTCCATCACCTAATTGTGGCTGCCAAGATTGGAGGTATGGGACAACATATTTATTACTAAATTTTACAAGTATCAAATCGCCCAAGGTGTTTTTTGTGAGAGGTCCTAACCAGCCCACCCTTCTAACGCTTAATATAGTCCGATCTATGTTGGGGGGCAAGGGTCTATTTTTGGTGAGCCAGAACACTACCTTGTTCCTTAGGTCCTGCTGTCTCTCATGTTTCCCCTTGGGGAGTTCAGGTATTCCTGAGAGGACACACACGATAGGGGCTGCCTCTGGTGGCAAATGTAGGTGGTTAGTTTTGTGTGGTATAGTATCTTGGCTAGCCGCTATTCTTTTTTGAGATGACATCTCTTTATTCTGCCCAGCCCTAGGGTAAGAACTCTGTGATGTTGTGGCGGCTTTCAAGACATTTGAGATTTTCATGTGTGGAGCAGCTGATTGGTTATGGGTGATCTTGCTTTGTATAGTGGAATTAGACGTTTCTATGGGGGCTGAATGCTGTAATTGTACGGATCCTCCCATGGTTTTTGTAACTATCGATTTAGCTTTTATTGCTTCCTCAACACCCATGAGCCTGTCCCCTAAGCTTGTCATTTTATCGATCAACGGGGATATAATTGATTTCATCATAGTTTCTAGCGCGGACAGTAGAGAAGTCTGAGTAGATGCTTTCGGTGTAGCAGTGCTAGAAGTATTTTGTAAAGATGCATTTCGACTTAACTTTTGTAGCTTGGCCTGGCTGCCCTTTTGTTTAACCTCATTTCTCTTCCTTTTGGCAGAGAGTGCCTGGGTGGAGGCTGCGGGTAGAGAGTTTACTATTGGTCGTGTTATGAGAGGCGTTACCTGTAGAATTTGAGTTAGTTGGGAAGAACAGCTAGACCCAAGATTAGTCGTGACTATAGGGGAGATAGGAGCAATAGTTTGCACTTTTTCTGAGTCCAGAGGGGCGTACGAGGATTTACACATTTGATTTAGTTCATCAAGTAATGATATAGCTGGGGCTTTATCAAGAGTCTGTAGAGGGGAACCCAAGCTGAGAGAACTGTCCAAGGCTGGGGATCGTTCTATTCTGTCTAGTTCAGTAGCAATGGGCAATATTGCACTCTTAATATAAAAATCCATTGTTCCCCTAAGCAGGTCACCCTGGAAGGAATGTTTTCTAATGCCCCCTTTGCAAGACATAGCGTAACAGCTTTTACCAGTATGAAATTGAACTAAGTCAATGTCGACCACCGAACTATGATGTACTTAGGAAGATACCTGTTACGTGAACCATAAATAGTCAGTGGGTAACGCTACCTTTAGTCAATGTCTCTCGATTCTTGGCTCAAAAGCAAAGGGGCTGCCCCGACCCGGCCTCCTCTGGCCTTTGATGGCCGCAGATGGCCCCGCCCTTGTCCCGGGCTTCTCCCGGCGGCGCCCGCGCGCGTCCTGCGACGCGGAGGGAGCCTGCCCTTTTTCTGCGCCTCCTGGCGCGATGGTGTCCGGAAGTGACGTGGTGCCGCTAGGCAGCCTGGGAGCTGTAGTCTCCCCCACCTGCGGCCGATGATCTTGATTTGGCAGCAGGGGAGACAAACAGCATTGCACCCCGAGGTGCGGCAAGCTCAGTCTCCCGGCAAAAAGGTTTCCCAAAGTGTCCTCGCCCGATGAGAAACTGCCCCTGCTCCACCGAGGGAGCCTGCCCTTTTTCTGTGCCTCCTGGCGCGATGGTGTCCGGAAGTGACGTGGTGCCGCTAGGCAGCCTGGGAGCTGTAGTCTCTCCCACCTGCGGCCGATGATCTTGATTTGGCGGTAGGGGAGACAAACAGCGTTGGACCCCCAGGTGCGGCAAGCTCAGCCTCCCGGCAAAAAGGTTTCCCAAAGTGTCCTCACCCGATGAGAAACTGCCCTCCAGACCTCCTACACCATAGCTGGCCACCCAGAGCGGTTTCTTTAACTGGAAACAACCGGAGGAGAGACCCATAACACTCAGTGCCAGAAAAACCTTTTGTTAACAAAAAGATCTGGGTTAAATCCATCATTCTTTTTCTCACCATGCCACCCCAGTTTAGACTTGGCCATAAGCAAATCAGACTTGACCCTGTTCCTCATGGGAACAGTCCAGCCCGAACTGCAAAGCCAGGTACTCCCTGGACTGGAAACAAGCATCCTAGGACCGGTTTCTTGGTTTCACCCCTCTTCAGCCAGGATAGCTTGATTCCAGTGGCACAGTGAGCTCGGGACCCACATCTGGCCATACCTGGCGCACTTAGGGTGAAAAAGCAAAATACATACAATTGATGGATGGAATGCCGAACAAATCAAGCATTCACCCCCAGTCAAGAGATCTGGGTTAAATCCATCATTCTTTTGCTCACCATGCCACAGCAGTTTAGACCTGGCCATATGCAAATTAGTCTTGACCCTGTGCCTCATGGGAACAGTCCAGCTTGAACTGCAAAGCCAGGTCCTCCCTGGACAGGAAACAAGCATCCTAGGACCGGTTTCCGGGTTTCACCATTGGGCGCAGGGTCAAGACTGATTTGCATATGGCTCGGTCCAAACTGGAATGGCATGTTGAGCAAAAAAAACGATGGATTTAGGCCCAGATCTCTGTACTGGGGTGAATGTATGACATTGTTCTGCATTCTGCCCATCAGTTTTTATTTTTGCATATGTCACCCCAAGTGGGACGGGTATGCCCAGACGTGGGTCCCGTGCTCTCCATGCCACTGGAATGAAGCTATCCTGCCTGAAGAGGGGTGAAACCCTGAAACCGGTTCTATGATGCTTGTTTCCAGTCCAGTGAGGACCTGGCCGGGCAGTTCGGACTAGACTGTTCCCATTGGGCACAGGGTCAAGACTGATTTGCATATGGCTGGGTCCAAACTGGAGTGGCATGGTGAGCAAAAAAACTATGGATTTAGGCCCAGATCTCTGTACTGGGGTGAATGTATGACATTGTTCTGCATTCTGTCCATCATTTTTTTTTTTTTGCATTTGTCACCCCGAGTGGGACGGGTATGCCCAGATGTCGGTCCCGTGCTCTCCATGCCACTGGAATCAAGCTATCCTGGTGGAAGAGGGGTGAAACCACGAAAACGGTCCTAGGATGCTTGTTTCCATCAGTTGTTCTTTTTGCAACTGATAAGGAAGAAGGCATACTTTATCTGTAGCCGATACTGAGAGCCGATTGGTCTCTGGACTCTTTTACTTTAATGAATGAAGTTTATGGGGCTTGGACTATAAAGTCTTTATTTGCAGAACCAGCTGCCCCACAGTGTCTGCCAGGTGTGTTGGAACAATTTTCTGACTGGGGGGCTGCAATCAGTGTGACATCACTGCACTCATAGGGATTCTTAACACACAAAGAACACGTGTTGCAAATGAGCCACGCCCATTCACAACAAGAGTGGCGAGTGTGTAGTATGTAGTTGTGTTGCATTTAGGAGCACACTGTCAGAGATATATTACTAAAGCAAGGTATGAGAGTATACACCATGCTTAGTAATATATTTGCAGAAGGCACATTTTCCATTGGAATGATCACTACATTTGCACCAAAATACAGTTGTATTGATAAAACTGTATAGTCTGCAAATGACAATGTGTGGAAACTGTTTTTTAGTGAATATTTGACATTTGTGCATTAGCAAGTAAAGTGTCTTGATTTATTTTGATCCTATTAAAATCTGTTTCCTTCACACTTCAAAATTACGAAAAAGACTTCATTTGTTATTTCCTAGCTGTTTATTTATTTTGAAATATTTGTATAGTTCAGTTATAGGTATTTAAATTGTGTTTGACGAAAACAATATCACACATACTTTCCTTTCACAGAGAGAAGATTGTACCATAGTTCACCCTACAAAATGTTAGGACCTGACATTTGACCTGTCTTTGATCGCACAGCAAATGTGATAAAACAAAATATAAAGTAATCTTTAAATCTCATTCACCTTTGGAACTCCAGCAAGGATACTGTGGGAGTGCTGCGGCACTTCTACTTCTGGTGCCTATGCTTTCTGTCCATATGCGAAAAAAATTGCTTGGCATTGTGAAATGGTGCTGTTTTGGGGTCTATGATAAGGAAAACTCTGTTGAATCAATACCACTCTATGACGTATGAAACCAGCATGAATAACCCTTTCTGGATAGGACTATGAACATACCATAACTAGGGTGAGTCCTAGTGTGGTGGTTGTGAGTATTAAGATGAAACAGTAATTGAGATGCATCCAGGTCTACAAAATGACACCATGTCACCAAGATAACAACACTCCTGACTTTCCTTGTACAAGTCAGTGACATCAGCGTGGTTAGCTAAGATTGCCAGGTAATTTTCAGATCGCAAATGACAAAATGCTCCAGACCTGTGCTTTCACATTACTGAGAAAAAAATTATATAATGTGTGAAATGCTTGAATCAATCTCAGCCACCGGTAATTACTCCACCCAAATGCCAGTCTAACATATTTTTCTTCAAAGTCTCATTGAAGACTGGCATCACGTTTATGCAAATCAGACTTAGTACTGCACCAACAGGTAAATCCTGCTCTTCACCTCCTTTGTGGAAAAGCAAACAACTTTTCACGTTTTAAACATGGCACAATATTTTATCGATATTTAGTTTCCAATGAGAGCCTATTTTTAGGCTTGAAGCCTACCAGGCAGCACAGCTGTCTGGTTGTGAAAAGACTTCTTTGGGACATTGACAATCTTTCCTGAGAATGCATTCTACTCATTGCTTGACATTGGCTTTGTAACTCACCTTTGTTTGCTTTCTATTTGCTGGCTTTATTTATTTGCGACCGTCCAGAATGTCTTTGCCCTCCGTGGAGCATTGCCTGTTTACCACCTCTCTGACTCGCTTCTTGTATTCGTTCATGAGTGCTCAATATTTGTAGATAAACCTTTACATTTTGTTCTTATCTTGTTACATTTGCTATGCATTCAAAAACAGAGGTCAAATGTCAGGCTCTATCTTATGAGGGGGTAGGTCTTTACCTTGCTTTCTCTGACTTCAAAATGAGAGGATTTATGTGACAATCCTTCTGGGCATTAGGGGTGAGAAAAGAAAGATCTTTTTCTAGCACACAACAACATTTAAATGTCTGTAAATGAACTGTGCAAATTTTTCTGAATATCTCAGAACTTGGAAAGCACAATTGAAGAGCTTTTTTTGTAATCCTGAAGTATGGTGGAAACATATTTTAATTTGACCTAAAGAAATCAATACACTAGGTGATGCCATTTCCACACATCATTGTTTTTGAATTGTATTGTTTCATCAGAAAAATGGTATGTGCAAATGTAATGGTCATTTCAATTGAAAATGGGTTGCCTGTAATGGCAGTTCGCTACCACACCATGCATACTCCACTCTATGTCACTGCACTCTGTGTCATTCCACTCCACTATCACACTCCACTGTGCGCCACTCTATGCCATGTCAATCTAACACGTTCCATGCTATGCCATTCCAAGCTATGCCACTCCAATCTCTGAACCTTTACTTTACTCTTCGCCATTTTACTTCGCTCTATGCTATGCCACTCCATTCCACTCCACTTTCTCACACTCTACTCTACACCACTCCACTCAATTACACTTTACTCCACTCTACTCCACGGCACTCAATGACACTCCTCTCTACGCCGCTCCACTCTATGATAGTCTACTCTACTTCATTCTGTGCCACGCCACTCCATTCTACAACACTTTATACCGCTTTGCGCTAAGCAACTCCACTTTATGACATTTCACTATATGCCACTTCCCTCTACGCCACGTCACTCTATGACACTTCACTCTACAACACTCTGTGACACTCTACTCCACTCTATGCCACTCTATTCTACTCCATGCATCTCTACAACACTATTCCACTTTCCATCACTCAAGTGTACAACACTCTACTCCACTCTACTCTATTTCACTCCTCTCTACTCTATGACACTGCTCCACTCCACAGCTCCACTCTACATCACTCCACCATATGCCACTTCACTCAAAGATACTCTGTACCACTCTCATCTGCGACACTCTACTGAACTCTATGCCCCTCCACTTTGCACCACTCTGTGACACTCCATGACACAACACTCCACAACACTTCATGACACTCCACAACACTCTTCATCACTCTATGACACTCTAAAACACTCTTCACCACTCCACTCGATGCCATTCCACTCATTGTCACTCTCTGCTATGTCACTAACTTTTAGCCCCTCTGGTGTACAACATGGCTAAAGCGCATTGGCAAAGTCAAAAGCTCTTGCATATGCAAGACCTATTGACTTTGCCAGTGCTTGTACTGGTTAGGAACTGTCTGTCTAAACTAATTTTTTGTATTCTGCTGGTTTTCTGAAGAAACTGTAGCATCAGCAGGATGCCTGACCAGGACGGGAACTGCAAAGGTGATGCTCCCCTCTGCCGAGAGGTACCAAATCTAGGCCACTAGTGAACCCCTTCTGGGAGGGAAGATTTAAGTCTGCTGCTTAACCCGTTGAGTGCTCCGGACAAGCTCAGCTCATCATGAGGCACGGTTGAGCTGCATTCATGACGAGCTGAGCTCGTCACGGCCGTTGGAACGTTCACAGGCGGGGATAATTTCCCCACTGTGCTGAACATTCCAAAACGGGTGTGGTCGTGACGAGCTCAGCTCGTCATGAGTGCAGCTCCACTGTGCCTTATGACGAGCTGAGCTCGTCACAAGCACAGCTGCGCCGCACGCGGCCTCCTCCTCCCCGCATAGCGGGGGAAAAAACCCCGCAGTGAAGGGGTTAAAGAAGGGGCGAGGCTTCTAATGTTGAACTGCAAGATTATGGCTCAGTAGTTTGGCTCTGTGTGGAGGGATACTTGACAAAATGAGTCCATTAGGGAGCCACGGGATCTGACAATCTCTGCACTGAAGAGGGAGACAGACCTGCGAGGCACATTTCACGACTGTGACTGAGGTGAGCCATCATACCCGCCAGTACCTGTTTGGATATATTGCAATCTATATAACTCATAACCCGGGTTTGGGCAACTGCTGTTCAATGATCACACGCAACCCTGACCTCTAATTGGCTATTGATTTTGCACTGCACAGTGTGGGTGGGGAGTTCGGAATGAGAGGGAGGGGACAAGACAATCCCTCATTATCTATGCTTCGTGAGCCACAGCTACAGGTCACCTTGAGCCGAGACCTAAAGATATCCCACGTGCTGACTTTTCACTTTTTTTGTGCTTTAGCTGTACTGAGGGGCTCTCGTTTAACACCCAGGGAGAGAAAGTTTAGAGCAGTAATTCCAAGGAAGCTATTATTAGTCTCAATTGTTTATACTTTAGCTTATTACGTTTATTTAACCCAAAAGAATGTTCCATCCTCTGTGCCTCTATCCATTTAAGGGAAGTTACAGCCATTTAAACATTTCCTGGGAAAGGTGAGCCAACACCATTTGATACTGCATTAGTATTTGAAAGTTACTAAGCTTAACATTAACACATTACGCAGACAGATCTCTTGGCAGGGGCAAAAGAGCACATTTGATATAGAACACTAGCGCCAAGAGGTGAAGCTGGGAAATGCTAATTAGCAATACAAGAAGGTTTTCAGGGCTCTCTAAAAGGGCATGCGATCTTGAATTTAATGCAGTAAAATCAGTTCACACGAATATGTAATTAGTACAGAAAACCTGACATCTTTGTTCAGAAGTAATATTTGCTTGTTTCCTCGACAGATCTTTCTCAATGCATTGTATTGAGGGAAGAGTGTAAAGACCTCACTTAAAGTTGCATGTTGGTGTTTGGGGCCTGAGTCGAAATCCTCGACGATGTCATGCCCTTTGGGCCAAGAGTGATTAGATGGGCGTTGATGGTGATGTCACCTCATTTATGTCTTCTGACTCAATGTTTCTCTCCCCGGACTTTTATGCTACAAATGATTGCTAGGAATTGTTTCAGACCAGTGTGGTCAATAGATACCACTCCAGAGCCCAGCAGGATGTCCATGACTGGAACCATTGTATGCTGATAATTTGAAGCAAATTGACAATTCTGGATGTAGATGATGCAAACCTGTGTGTGAGGCTGCACATTAAATATTGAGAAACAAGGATGATTTAAGGTTTTTCCCGTGCGATATTAAGCAGGTCCTAGGTATCTGTTTACATGATTTAGCCCTCTAGCATTGTTGGTTCACTTAATCAATCAGAGATTCGGCCACTGTGTTTCTAGATTGTTTTACGAACTTCCACGCCTGAGGGATCCCAGTTTCCAACTCTATCACCAAATCCCCATTTCCTTTATCGCGATTCCTCATGTTCCCCAATAAGCAGCAAATATTAATCTAACAAAAATATTTTTTTATTAAATTTGTTGTTTACTGAATAGAAAGAAAACCCACGCCTATTATATTTCAGAACAAAATGATTTACAAATATATCCTCACAATGAAGAACAAAATGCAGGTCACGGGAGAGATGTCTGCGGGGTACCACGCCTCCGCATAGCCAAAGGTGATCCCCGCCAGCCTCCAGCAATGGCAGATTGTTCCTGGCGTGCAGGCTCACGTTCTCTTCCTTGCGAGCCCTGCTGAGATATTGTGGCTCTGCGGTTATCGCTTGAACTTTGCGGCGGTGGAGTGAAGCGCTTCTGGGCTTCTACGGTGCTTTCTCCTTCGCTCGGATCCTCGAGCGGTTTCATTTGTGGCGTCTTGCTCCCTTCGGAACTAACAGCAGGTGAGGGAGAGGACAAGACGTAGAAGGGAGGCTGTGGCGGCGGGCACCTTTGATTTGCAAGTGCATTTTCCCTAGACCTGTGGCAGAGAAGGAAGGAAAGTATAACAAGCATTTACAATGCAATAGTTTCGCCTTTGGAAAAGTTAGAGCTATTGGCATTGTAAATGACAAAATTTGTATTTATGTGTTGGTTTTGAAAACAGATAAATAAATGGCATTGTCATTTACATTGCCATTAGCTTAATCTCTGCAGTCACTCTGCAGTCCCTAGCACTCCATAGCACTCCCTAGTCACTCTGCACTCCCTAGCACTCCCTAGTCACTCTGCACTCCCTAGCACTCCCTAGCCCTCCCAAGTCACTCTGCACTCCCTAGCACTCTGCACTCCCTATCACTCCCTAGTCACTCTGCACTCCCTAGTCACTCTGCACTCCCTAGGTACTCTGCACTCCCTCACACTCCCTCTCACTCCCTAGCACTCTGCAATCCCTTGCACTCTGCACTCCCTTGCACTCTGCAATCAATCAATCAATCAATGCATTTATAGAGCGCGCTACTCACCCGGGAGGGTCTCAAGGCGCTGGGGGGCGGGTGGGGGGGTGGGGTAAGTTACTGCTCGAACAGCCAGGTCTTGAGCTGCTTCCTGAAGGAGAGATGGTCCTGGGTTCGCCGAAGGTGGGTGGGGAGGAAGTTCCAGGTCTTGGCCGCCAGG
The DNA here is from genome assembly GCF_964263255.1 of Lissotriton vulgaris. Lineage (NCBI taxonomy): Eukaryota > Metazoa > Chordata > Amphibia > Caudata > Salamandridae > Lissotriton > Lissotriton vulgaris. Next base: position 1,243,445,158 of record NC_141687.1, on the reverse strand, counting down.
TAGGAGAAGGATCTTCCTCCGGCGGTGGCTCTGCGGATGAGCGGTACGGTGGCGAGGGCGTGGCTGGTTAATCGAAGCTGGCGGGCGGGCGTGTAGAAGGTCATGCGGTCGTTGAGGTACTTGGGGCCCAGGTCGTGGAGAGCCTTGTGTGCGTGGGTCAGGAGTCTGAACGTGATTCTCTTGCTGACGGGGAGCCAGTGCAGGTCTCTCAGGTGTCCGGTGATGTGGCTGTGTCGGGGGATGTTCAGGATGAGTCATGCGGAGGTGTTCTGGATGCGCTGGAGTCTTTTTTGAAGTTTGGCTGTGGTTCCGGCGTAGAGGGTGTTCCCGTAGTCCAGTCGGCTGGTGACGAGTGCCTGGGTGACGGTCTTCCTGGTTTCGGTCAGGATCCATCTGAAGATCTTGCGGAGCATGCGCAGGGTGATGAAGCACGAGGATGAGACGGCGTTGACTTGTCTGGTCATCGATAGGGAGGAGTCCAGGATGAAGCCCAGGTTGCATGCGTGGTCCGTTGGTTTGGGAGCAGTACCCAGGGTCGGGGTCCACCAGGAGTCATCCCAGGCGGAGGGTGATGATCCCAGGATGAGGACTTCCATCTTGTCTGAGTTCAGTTTAAGGCGGCTGCTCCTCATCCAGTCGGCGACATTTTTCATCCCTTCGTGTAGGTTGGTCTTGGCGGTGGTCGGTCGTTGGTGAGGGAGAGGATCAGCTGGGTGTCATCGGCGTAGGAGATGATGTTGAGTTTGTGTTGGCGTGCGATGGCTGTGAGGGGGCTCATGTAGACGTTGAAGAGGGTTGGACTGAGTGAAGATCCTTGAGGAACGCCGCAGATGACTTTGGTGGCCTCGGATCTGAATGGGGGAGGCGGACCCTCTGGGTTCTTCCGGCGAGGAACGAGATGATCCATTCCAGTGCTTTCTCTCGGATTGCTGAGGCGCTTCACTAGGGTGCGGTGGCAGACAGTGTCGAGCGCCGCAGAGAGGTCCAGGAGGATGAGGGCCGCTGTTTACCCGTTGTCGATCTGGGTTCTGATGTTGTCGGTGGCTGCGATTAGGGTGGTCTTGGTGCTGTGGTTGGCCCAAAACCCGGACTGTGAGGGGTCGAGAGAACCATTCGTCTCGAGGAAGGCGGCCAGTTGTCTGTTGACGGTCCTCTCGATGACTTTGGCCGGAAAGGGAAGGAGCGAGATGGGGCGGTAGTTCTTGAGGTCGGTGGGGTCCGCCGTTGGTTTCTTCAGGAGGGCAGTGAGCTTGGCGTGCTTCCAGCTCTCCGGGAAGGTGGCAGTGTGGAAGGAGGAGTTGATGATGTCCCGGTTCTTTAGTGGTGCGAGATCGTCGGCGCAGGCGGTAAGCCACTTAGCGAGGTTGCTGGCTGCTTTGTTTGGGTCTGCTGTGTAGGTGGGTGTGTTCTGCACTCCCTTGCACTCTGCACTCCCTTGCACTCTGCACTCCCTTGCACTCTGCACTCCCTAGCACTCCCTAGCAGTCCCTAGTCACTCTGCACTCCCTAGCACTCCCTAGTCACTCTGCACTCCCTAGCACTCCCTAGTCACTCTGCACTCCCTAGCACTCCCTAGCATTCTGCACTCCCTAGCAGTCACTCTGCAGTCCCTAGCACTCCCTAGCACTCTGCAGTCACTCTGCACTCCCTAGCACTCTGCAGTCACTCTGCACTCCCTAGAACTCTGCAGTCACTCTCCACTCCCTAGCACTCCCTAGTCACTCTGCACTCCCTAGCACCCCCTAGTCACTCTGCACTCCCTAGCCACTCTGCACTCCCTAGCGCTCCCTAGCACTCCCTAGCACTCCCTAGCACTCTGCATTCGCCGCACTCCCTAGCATTCCCTAGTCACTCAGCGCTCCCTAGCACTCCCTAGTCACTCTGCACTCCCTAGTCACTCTGTACTCCCTAGCACTCTGCAGTCTCTCTGCACTCCCTAGCACTCTGCAGTCACTCTACACTCCCTAGTCACTCTACACTCCATAGTCACTCTGCACTCCCTAGTCACTCTGCATTCCCTAGCACTCCCTAGTCACTCTACACTCCCTAGCACTCCCTAGCATTCTGCACTCCCTAGCACTCCCTAGCAGTCACTCTGCAGTCCCTAGCACTCTCTAGCACTCTGCAGTCACTCAGCAGTCCCTAGCACTCCCTAGCACTCTGCAGTCACTCTTCACTCCCTAGCACTCCCTAGCACTCTGCAGTCCCTCTCTACTCCCTAGCACTCCCTAGTCACTCTGCACTCTCTAGTCACTCTGCACTCCCTAGCACTCCCTAGTCACTCTGCACTCCCTAGCACTCCCTAGTCACTCTGCACTCCCTAGCCACTCTGCACTCCCTAGCGCTCCCTAGCACTCCCTAGCACTCCCTGGTCACTCTGCACTCCCTAGCACTCCCTAGTCACTCTGCACTCCCTAGCACTCCCTAGTCACTCTGCACTCCCTAGTCACTCTGCACTCCCTTGCACTCTGCAGTCACTCTGCACTCCCTAGCACTCTGCAGTCACTCTGCACTCCCTAGCACTCTGCAGTCACTCTACACTCCCTAGCACTCTGCAGTCACTCTGCACTCCCTAGCACTCTGCAGTCACTCTACACTCCCTAGTCACTCTGCACTCCCTAGCACTCTGCACTCCCTAGCACTCCCTAGTCACTCTACACTCCCTAGTCACTCTGCACTCCCTAGCACTCCCTAGTCACTCTACACTCCCTAGTCACTCTACACTCCCTAGTCACTCTGCACTCCCTAGCACTCCCTAGTCACTCTACACTCCCTAGTCACTCTGCACTCCCTAGCACTCCCTTGCACTCTGCACTCACCACTCTGCACTCTCTACTCTGCACTCTCTACTCTGCACTCTCTACTCTGCACTCTCTACTCTGCACTCACACTTTGCACTCACACTCTGCACTCACACTCTGCACTCACACTCTGCACACTCACTACTCTGCACACTCACTTTTCACTCTGCACTCACACTCTGCACTCACTAGTCTGCACACTCACTACTGTGCACTCACTAGTCTGCACACTCAGTACTGTGCACTCACTACTCTGCACACTCACTACTCTGCACTCTGCACTCACTACTCTGCACTCTGCCCTCACTACTCTGCACACTCACTCTACACACTCAATTCAATTTATAAGCTTTATTCGACAATTTGTCATAAAAGCATTCACCTAACCCTATACAATAAATACTACTTATAAAAATACTTCTAAAAATACATATTAAACATTTGATGTCGAATAAGACATAATAAAAAGTCGTAAAATTACAGACACAATATTACAATTTAAGAGACACATTTCATAGGTTAAAAACAAGCAGTTTGTCGCAATAAAACAGTTTACAATTTATAGATATACATACTTCCATTATACTACAGTAGCCAATAATGATCGGGTGCGAATTAACCACGACCATGCCAGGTACTTTGCTACACCAACCACATACAATGTTGTACAATCAGATTCAAGTATCCTGAGGGCTTCAGCTTGGCTTCGGGTTCCCAACTTTAGGCATAGTGGTTTTAACCACTTGCGTCTGGGGGCCAAATACAAAGGGCAACAAAACAAAAAATGAGAGATGTGCTCAATTTCCTCTTTGCAATGGTGACAATGTTCATCCCATGTCTGGGACCAGTGCTTCTTAAATGCATTTAAAGGTAAAGTGCCAATGCGAAATTGAAAATAGAGTTTTCTATCATACGGTTTTTCGATTAAATCCCAAAAACATTCGTACGATGGATACACTTTTAAGTTTAAGAAGCGAGAAGTTAGATTTGCGCTTGTACTGTCCCTAAATATTGCAAAATATATCATCTCCCAATAGAGCTCTTTTAGCTTTTCCTTAGAGGGGAAGCAAGTTAGATCTTTGTTGTCCCATAGGTGGTCCAATTTCAGTTCTGTAAGCAAACCCCGCAACTCCCTTAGCCATGGGATAGTGTGGAAGCGATCGAATTTGATGACATCCATCAAAGCTGCTGCATAGTGTGCTAGCTCTGGGGTTACCATAATTCGCCTCCAATACAGGAGGGGCCGAAGCCTCGCTATATCCACCACAGATTTTCTGCCCAGGTCTAGTTTTAGCGGGATTATTGGGGTACTTTGTGGGACCATTGTGACCCCTCTTAGGAACCTGTTTTCTGCTCGGCACAAATTAGACAAATTCGAAAAACCCCATAATTCAGAGCCATATAAGCAAGCCCCCAGGATTTTCATAGAATAAATTTCCATGACACAATTCAGAGGCTTTGTCAAAGAGGTACGGTGTCTTAATGAAATAGCACCTGATAGCTGTCTAAATTTTAGAAGGGCTGTAGTTATATGGTGATTCCAGCTCATGTTTTCTTGTAGGGTGATACCTAGGTATGAGAAAGAGTCCACTCTTTCTAGGGGTGTTCCTTTGTATTTTATTACACCCTTAAAGGAGGACTGTTGATTAAGGCACATGAATTTCGTTTTGGTGGTGTTTAATTCTAGGCCCTTCTCATCACAAAATGCACCAAAGGCATCAACTACTTTTTGTAACCCACTGGGGGTGCGGGAAAGTAATAATGTATCGTCCGCGAACATGAGGACTGGAACACGGGAGCTGGCTATTACGGGGGCGTCACTAGCAATCTTCTCTAGATGTTCAACAATACCATTTATATAAATGGAGAAGAGGGTTGGCGCTAGGACACACCCTTGTCGCACCCCACGTTCAACCGGAAAGGAATTAGTTACCTCTCCTTGCTTGCCCCATCGTATCTTTGCAAAATTGTTTTCATGTAGGCGAACAAGGAGTGTAAGCAACTCCTGTTTTATTCCTGCATCCGCTAAGGTCTGCCAAAGTTTTTCCCTGGGGACTAGGTCAAAAGCAGCTTTTAAATCTACAAAAACTGCATACAGTGTACCCTTCTTCAAGGAGACATTTCTCCAGTAAATCGTTAGGAAATGGAGAACTTGGTCGATGCTACTGGTTAGGGGCCTAAACCCAGCTTGGTAATGTGACAGGATGTTATTTGCATCGATCCATTCCTGCAGTTTATTTTGAACTAGTCTACCCATTAACTTCTGAGCTGTGTCTATTAAACTAATGGGTCTATAGTTTTTCGCCAGGGAACGGTCACCTTTTTTGTATATAGGAATTATTTCTGCTCCCTTCCAAGAAGCCGGCACTTCCCCTCCCATAGCCACTGCATTTGCCAACATTGTAAAGTAGGTACACCAGGACTTCCGGTCAGACAGGAAAATGTCGGCCGGAATACCGTCCATACCTGGAGCTTTCCCCCCTGCTATGCAGTCTAACACAGCACTCACATCCCTCTCAGTAAATAGTGGTGCTTTGTAATAAACTTGTGGAGGAAGGCTAACATTATTAAACATAGGATTACGGGCATACTGTGGTTGGAAGTAATCTATCCAACTGTTTTTTGCGACATTATTAACAGGCTGGGATGCTATGCCACCCTTTGCCCATTTAACTGAGGCCCAGAAGCGCTTTGAATCCTTGGAGGCACAAAACTCCTTGAGTTCTTGCCAACAATCCTCGTCCCATCGCTTTTTAGCCATTTTTAGAGTCTGTCTATACTGGTTTCTCGCCAGTCTTACTGCTTCAGGTCTTCCTAGTCTTATTTCCTTTCCAAGTTTGTCTCGAGCTGCCCTGCAGCTCTTATCATACCATCCCCTTAATTCTTGAGGTTTCTTCAATTTACCTGTGGAGGTTTTTTTCCGGAAAAAACTTTGGATTTTATTAAAAAGTATCACATGGGCAGCCATCATGTAGTCGATAAATTTTGTCTGACCAAAATGAGACTTAATCTTAGCGACTTCACCCACTACTACTTCCTTTAGGGCCTCTAATTTGGCGAGATCTTCTAGGAGCATGTTCCACTTCAAGTAACGGGAGTTATTAGAACATACTAGGTCCTGTGTGACCATCTGGTCCTCTCTAGGGTACTCAAATATGTCATGAAGAGTATGTAGAGTCAGGCACAGTGGATTGTGGTCACTTTCAATCTTGGCCTTCACTTCCATATCTTCTAGTTTATCCCAGAGCCTTACATCTAGAAGTATATAATCTATCCTGCTTGCCGATCTACCATTATCGAAAGTATTTTCCCCCCTAGAATCTGACACTGTCCGGCCATTCGCTGCTCTGAGTCCTCTTGAGAGACAAAAGCTTTTAAGTTGTATTGCTACCGTACTCCAAATCTTGACTATAGGGATATCTAATTGGGGTATACCCCACTTGGTATCCTCGTCTTCGGCCAGGACTCTATCCTCCTCGCCCAAGGGCTCGAAGGTGGTATTAAAATCCCCGCCTATTATTATATAAGAGGGGTCTGGTAGCTGTTCAATATTCATCTCAAGGCACGATAAGGTCTCTGATGGTTTGCCCCTGGCTACTCCCCTTGCATACAAATTAAACAGGGCTAGTTGGTGACCATTTTGCCAGGTAAAATCAAGAGCCAAAATATCGTTAGAGGATATAGACCTTTGCTTTACCGAGCAATTCAGAGTTTGGCGTACCCATATTAACAGCCCCCCCGAGGGACGTCCCACTCTATTACTAATTGCCGGGACAAAGAAGTTTAGATACCCTTGTCTAAAGATTGGTACAGTAGACCAAGTTTCTTGGAACATGATGATATCGTACTGATTAATAAAATCAGCCCAATCAGGAATATTTAACTTATTAGCTATTCCAGCTATGTTCCATGAAATGATTGACAATTTTGGTTTAGTCTGCTGTAAGAACGTCTGGACAGTGTCGGGGATGATTAATGATTCTGCAGGATCTACTTCTAGTATTACATTTTTGTTCAATCCCGTTAACAGCTCAACTTCTTCCAATAGTTTTCCCTGTTCCCCCTGGGCTCTATTTTGATCTTCCGGGCCGGAGGTGCAAGGTTCCTCTGGGGCTGATAAAGATTCTTCTAACATCAGGGACCTATCACGGCCTTGATCCGACCACAAGTTCAGGGTAGCCGGAGAAACATATGTGAGTCAATCACACTCATTCAGATCCGTTAACACAGAATATTGATTATCCAAAGTTAGCCCCCACTCACAAGCTGGTTTGGATCTAGCCCTTCTATTTCCCACTACAGTCCATTTAGTTCTTAATATACTGGGTTTTGCTACTAGACCCCTTCTACTATAGAAGAAATCCAGTGTCAGTGGAACTATTTCAGCTGTCCTACGCTGTGGAGGAAGAATGTTCCGTAGGACATCGGGCAGGACATCTGGGCCCTTAAAATTCAGAACCACACAATCCCCTTGGAATTTCTTTGGTTTAGTACCTATCCACCTGACTCTTCTTGCTGTGAGCAGATCGTCTGCTAGTTTTTCCTTGCCCCAGGGGGATATATGCATGTTACTACTCAACCACTGTAGGGCCTTGTTTCTTAAAGAATCAGGTGACTCGATCTGACCAGTTTTCAGCAGGGGTGTGTTAGCTAGTACTAAAATGAGGGGCGAGGCTTCGACAATCAATTCAACTGGGGCAGATTCTGGATTTGATGTCTCAATACTGCCATTGCCCATTAGTTGCGCTGCCTCAGAGGGTGGATTCATATCAAATGCAGTGTCATTCCTAAGACTAGCGTGTTGAACCTGGTCTGAAGAGGCTTGTAAACCAGCATTCATAGTCGCCCCTGATGACAATTTCCCCACAGTTTCCATTTGGTCAATTTTTAGAGCAACTAGGTTTGGTAATTCACCCACCCCCTCGTTGGTTTTTTTTAGGAGAGACTCTAACTTGTTGACCTTGGTAACTAGATGGTCAACCTTCGATATGAGGGGTTTCATTAAGCCTAACAGTTTGGACTCTAATGTGCCCATTAGCTTAATTAGAAGTGCGTCCTCCCCTTCTTCATTTTCGTAAACCTCCTCCCTTATCTCATCCTCTTTCTTTCTTTTTGCTCGTCTGGGTGGGGTTGCAGGTTTGTTTTTAGATGAACGTAAGCCACCTCTTCTGGGTGGCGCCTTAGTAATCCCTTTTTTTGCTCTTGGAGCGGGGACAGGTGTTAGGATGGTGTTAGATTCTATGACTTCCTCCTCAATTGTCACAGATTTATCTTGATCATCTAAGTTGATAAGGTCTGCAAAGGGATCAGATTGATGGTCCATAGAAGTCAATGAACCATTGGTTTCTAGGTGCTCAATTAAGACTTCACTATGGTCAGAGACAATAAAATCATCAGTTATAGGCTGGGATACCCCTGGTTGGTGGATTTGGGCACAAGGCGGCGAGTCCCCCATACCCAGGGATGTCCTCCGGTTATTATTAATCTTAGTCACTACCTGTACTAAGTAGTTATGCATAGTATTAGCCGGGGTAACAGGCGTTTTTTGTTTAGACATAGTGAACAACCGACGTTTTACAACAGCACGGCCCTTACACTAATTAACTTACAATAGGCCAGCCACACAGTAGGTGTACAGTTGCTTTACCTTACCACTAGACAGTTTTTAGAAGGTGGAAGTAAGAGGGTAGGTCCAGTCCAGTCTCTTTCGGTCTCGAACGGGCTAAAACGGGCCCGCCCTTGGCCCGGGCTTCGCCCGGCGTCCCGCTCGCGTCCCGCGAGACGGGGGTGATGCGCTATTTGTGCGCCTCCTGGCGCGCTGGCGACGCTGATGACGCGGCGTGCGCCGCTAGGCCTCCTGGGAATTGGAGTTCCCTCGACCGCGCTCCTCTCGGTCACCTCGTTCTCCCAGGTGGTAGTGGAGACGGGCAGCGCGAGGCGGGAGGCGGGAGGGCAAGGCAGCAAACAGCAAAGACTTTCCTTTGAAGGTCCAAGGTGCGTGGAAACAACAGCGTTTCTGGTGATAGAGACTCTACACACTCACTCTGCACTCACTACTCTGCACTCACACTCTGCACACTCACTCTGCACTCTGCACACTCACTCTGCACTCACACTCTACACACTCACTCTGCACACTCACTCTGCGTAATATCACTAACTGGCTGTCCGAGGTTAACATTTTTTAAATTCCACTAAATGTCATTTAATCTTATTTTTCCAACCTGCCTGTGAATGAAACATTACTTCTGAGTCCATCAAGTAACTGATTATCGTTTACTTTTCATTGCACTTCACAAACTCATGTATAATCCCTGGAGAACCAGTTGTAGCAACATAAAGACGATGTGACCCGAATTTCTAGCAAGAGTGCTCCCTTGCAGAGGCTCGGTGGGTTGAGAGCGCGCTTCGGAGGTCAGTGTGCAATCCTCAGAGCACAGAATCGTGGCCCAGCAGGGCCGATGCTGCCGTTCATCCTTCTAAGGGTTGAAGAAAGGCGTTGCACAGCCGATAGAAAATATCTATAACTTAGTGTCATATTGGCATTTCTGCTAAAAACAAAACCTTCAGATAAAAAGGAAGTTGAGTGTTTGAAAAAGCCTTTCCAATGAGCACTCATTCCGGCAAGTGCAGAGCATTAATATCACGATATCTGTAAAAAAACGGAAAGACATAGTGCATATTAAAAATATCAGTCGATTTAAAGGAGATAGAATTTGTAACCCCCCCCCCCCCAACACACACACACAAAAATAAACAAAATAGTACCCGGAAATACTGCATTATATGCGGAGTGGCTTTTCCAAACCCTGTAATGACGCTTGCACCGATTACGATCGGGCACTGGGTGTGGAGCAACGACCAGAGCTGCCGTCTCAGGAGCCGGGTCCTGGTTCGAATCTCGCAAAGGCCTGAGAGTCATGTACCGCACCTGGATGCCCTCACTGGGGTTAAGCGGCGCTGTATAAATCCTCAAATTAAACCAGCTCATGTCCTTAAACCCAGCCTCGATGGTGTCTGACATGCTGCGGAGGAATGCCAGCTAATCACGGGTGTTAATTGGGGCCAGCCAGACACTTGGCTTCCCATTAAAAACAGATAAATAACTGTTCAGGCGGGTGTCTTCGGAAGATGCGAAGGATGAACACACCTTGTCAGAAACTGACAAAGAAATACACATTTCACGCTTTTTGCCAGGAAACAGCATTACTAACGAGGGGTCATGTTGTATGATTAGATTTTTACAACTATGCCATAAAAAGACCACACATAACCAGTATTTTCACCGATTGCTCCACATTGTTTTGATTAAGCTTGTTCGTGGAAAAATATAGCGCCTAAAAAAAAAGCACGATTTTTAAGAGCTATGGGTGGCGGGCAGGCACACGGACAGCGGGAGGGGGGCGGGCAGGCACACGGACAGCGGGAGGGGGGGTGGGAACAGGGATACGGACAGCGGGAGGGGGGCCCTGTATGAGTGATGTACGTTCCTATCAGTGCAGACAAGTGGCCTTGCAAGCGGTGCAGCCAGTGCCATTCGGTGCAGGCGGCCAGGGCCAGTAGAATACACGGTAATATGCGCTCTGAGAGCCCTTCAGGCTCCGTCTGTATTGATCCTCCTGGCCGCAGGAAAAACATGAAGCACACGGACGGGGGGGGCGGGAACGGACAGCGGGAGGGGGGTCGGGAAGGATTTCTCCGTTGGCGGTCGGCCGCGGAATGGCCAAAACAAACCTGGATAACAACAAAAAATAAACCCCGCCCATGGCCGCGTAGACGATGCGAAAAGGGTGGAGAGGGAAGAAATCGCGGGAACGCCCACAAATCTGGTCCAGCCATGACGGACAGATCTCTGTTCCAATGGCTAGCCTCCATTTATGGAGCTAGCCAATCAAACAGAGGGGCGGATTCCCAGCCACTCTACTGTTCTCATTAGGTTTTCACCTGCGTGAAAAGCTGCTTGCGCAGCTTTCACTTAGGCGAAACCTAAAAAGGAAAACTGCATGATCAGTCCGAGGACGAAAGGCATTTTTCAGCAAGTTTGCTTCCGCTTTGTGTTAAGCGGTAGGGGGGCGCACGGAGCAGACTTTCATCTGGGAAAAGGAAAGAAACAAAATCGAAGAGCTGGGGTGACGCTGTTAATATGAGGGGTCAGAGCCAAGGAGGTGAGGAGGAGCTGGGAGGCTCAGGACTGTGCAAAAAAAAAGCGGTGGTGCATTTTGTATGAGTCTAATATGAATGGAAGCCGGAGCTAGGTAAAAAGAGGTGGGGAAAAAGTGGCATTAAGATAAAAGATAAAATTTATATTATATTGCAAGTGAGGAAGGCTAAAAATGGGTAAACCCCAGAAGAATGTGAAAGATGTGATCAATGTGAGTAAACCTCGTAAGGCAGAGGTTGCGGCTCGCCTTAAAACAAAAACTTGCCTAGCTTTGGCTAAAAAAGTGGCACTTCAAGCTGCAAAAGATAAGGACAAGGAAATTAACTCCATTTCCCTGGTCCTCAATAGTACCTTTAAGAATTCAGAGGAGGAGGGGCTCTCCCCCACCGCCGTCATCACCATTTCTCCACAAGGCGAGGGGCAATCTGAAGCAGTAGTATTAGTGGCTGACCAGACTAATGTCACATCAGAGCGAGTAGAAGCTGTTGCTGGACCGACTAGCCCTCCGCTAGATGGCCTGTGTAAAAGATTAAAAGGAATAAAGGAATTTCCATTATTTGTAAAGAAGACAGTCTCACAACCTCCACGACCTCCACAACTTTCACACCCACAATATCCCTCACCAGCTTCAAGCTCTGCTGTCAAATCCCTAAACACCCCCGACACCTAATTACTAGAGACGGGACTGACTTCACCATGTTCAAAAGCTCCTGAAGAACCTGAAGCTCCTGAAGATCAGGTGGTGAGGCATCAAAATCTTGAAACAGATCTCCCAGGAATTCGGCAGGAGCAGGATTCAATTCAAGTACATGCCTTGAAAGCGCCCCACATGCCTGAAACCTCCCTGTGTGTAGAGAGGAAGACGATGTCTCAAGATTCAGTCCAAACCGAGGTACTGATTCAGCTTCGGATTTCTCCACAAGTTCTGGTTCCCTCGACTGGCCCGAGGTCTCCTGAAGGGATTATGGCAGGGGATCTCTCTCCCACTGCGGACACTCCTCTCGTTTTCTCCAGTCGAAATAGGGAGCCTGCGGGCAAATTTCAGATGAATATCAAAGATATGTTGAATCTAATCTTGGAGGAAATCCGTGAGCTGAAGAGAACTCAGAAGGCTGAACATGCCTCTATTAATCAACGACTGGAGAAATGTGACGAGACAATGTCAAGTTTTCCAATCAGACTCCAGGAGGCTGAAGCTAGAATCTCGTTCCTGGAGGACCAGATTACTACCGTAATGGAAGATGCTAAAGCGATGGCTAAAAGCAAGAGCCTCCTCGAGAACAAACTGGAGGAATTAGAAATACATTCCCGAAGATCCAATCTCTGGATAGTTGGAATCCCGGAAGGTATCGAGGGCTCCCAAATCTTGCAGTGGGTCAACTCCTTCATTAAACAAAGGGTTATCCCAGAGTTCGAGGGGGAACTTACCATTACAAGGGCGCATCGTGTTCCTGCCCGCCCGTTTCCTAACTCTACGTTGCCACGAATAATTTTGTTAAATTTCGCCGACTATCGCATAAAAGAGAGAATACTGACCAAAGCAATCCAAAAGAGACAGTTTGTTGTGAATGAAACGGTAAAATGTTGTATTTTCTCCGATATGACTGCTGTGGCAGCACATAGGAGAAAGGAATTCGTGAAGATCCACCACTTTTTCAAAGCTAACGGGGCGCAAGCTTCCATTGCCCAGCAGTCCAAATTGAGAGTCTGGGTTAAGGGCAAGTTTTTCATGTTCTCCAATCTGGATGAAGCCCAGGAGCTATTAAAAGAGATCTTGCAGGGCTCCAGGGCCTAGAAGGGTTTTGCTCGATCAATTATTTTGGTCACTGTTATAGTTATTATTTGAAGAGTCAGCTGGGTGAATTCCCCCCGCCTCTGTCCATGAAAGGTTGAGTTGTTAGCCAAAGTGTTATTTGACCAGAAATGGGGTTCTACCCCTAGAACGTACATTTGCGTGCATGTTTCATCAATATTCAATAAAACTGAGAATTGCTGGGGGGCTGGGGGTAGGGTCACTCGGGTGTAATTACTTGACACCCAGGTTAGGGGGGGTGAAATGTGGTTAACGTGGTTGGTGGTTTTTTTCCAACATTTCAGGGGAGGGTTCACGTGGGGTGGGATGAGGGCATAAGGGGGAAAAAACAAACTCCTTATTTGGTAGATTTATTCAGGTTGTTATACATCCATATTTTTGTTTCACTCTGGGTAGGATGTAAAACGGGTTGAAGGTCTGGCTTAACCTTAATTATGGCTAGTAAGGAACTGCTGAAAGTGGTCTCTTATAATGTTAATGGTCTGAACAATAAAAAGAAAATGTGGGCAATTGAGCTTTGGATTAAATCAGAAAGCCCGGCTGTGATTCCCCTTTTGAGGATAACGCTAGGGTTTATGAGGATTTGTTTCAATCCCTAATTCAGGTATCGGGTGAGCTCATTTTGGGGGGTGATTTAAATTTTTTAATGAATCCTAGAATTGACTCTTTAAAGTGGGCTAAAAAACAGCTGAAACCTAAAACCCTAAGAACAATGCAACATTATGAAGCAACCGTGGACCTACAGGATCCATGGCGTGCGGTCTTCCCAACTAAAATAGCGCATACTTGCTGGTCAGGTAGATTCCGTACCTCGTCATGTATCGATTTTTTTTTGGGTCTCTCGGAGATTGTGTTTTAGTCAGCAGAGATTCCTTCAGAATGGATTCTCTGATCATGTCATGTTGGTGCTTGAGTTACAAGTAGGAGATGGCGCCAGGACCCTTAAAAGATGGTCACTAAGTAGACAATATTTTAATGAAGAGGAATGGGTGGGTTTCATTGGGATAGAGATCAAGGCATTTTTATCGAGAAATTGTGGGTCTGCACCACTTAATGTGGTTTGGGATACTGTTAAGGCCTTCATCCGGGGGCTAATCATTGGAAAAGATGCCGGAAATGTTAAAAAAGCCAGAGAAAATAAAAGAAACTTGGAGCAGACGGTCCAAGAGTCATATTCTGTATTTCTAAATAACCCCTCTGTGTTTAACCAGCATCTGCTGGATCAGGCTAAACGTGATCTTAGTTCAAATTATTACACTCAGAGAGAAGCCTTCTTCCAACAATACCGTCAAAAAACATATGAGGAGAGTAATTTTACGGGCAGGTTTCTGGCCTGGCAGGCTAGGGAGCAGGCTGCCTCCAATCAGATCAACGTGTTAAAACGCCCCCCTAACCGGCTCTGGTATAGATGACCCAGTGGGAATTGGTGAAATAATGCTACAGCATTATGGGTCTATTTATGGCCAACAACAGTCGGTGGATATGACCTCGCTGAATAGATTCTTGCTTGATAATGGTCTACCAACACTCTCGGAAATAGAAAAACTATCTATGGCAAGCCCCTTTACTAAGGGAGAGCTGGAGGAGGTCATTAAGAACCTGCCGAATGGCAAGGCATGCGGCCCGGACAGGTTTCCATTTGAATTTTTAAAAGTTTTTTTAGCTCAGCTGCAGATTTTTTCCTTTGTTTAGTTAACTCTATGTTGGAGGGGGCGGGGGGGGAATACCAGAATCCTTTAGACAAGGCAACATAGTGAGTTTTCTGAAAAAAAGTAAGAACAGAGAGGAACCGAACTCTTATCGTCCGGTAACGTTGCTAAATTCAGGCTACAAAATTCTTACTAAGCTCTTCTCACTTCGGTTTAATCAATGCGCAGCACAATTGATTCACCCGGGCCAGATTGGTTTTATTGCCAATAGGCAGCTAGCCACCAAAACACATAATTTATCTCAGGCGCTGGATTATTTTGACACTCAAAGGATACCCACCTTAGTCCTTTCATAGATGCCAAGAAGGCTTTTAACCTTGTTGTGTGGGAGACATCATTTAAGATTCTAGGTCATTTTGGCATTTCCTCTAAGATCGCGGCCTTGATTAATAATCTATATCTTAATGCTGTGGCCAGTGTAATTAGCAATACTTTGGTGGCAAGGCAGGTAATAGTAAAACACAGTACAAGGCAATGGTGCCCTTTATCGCCGGTTTTATTCGCTTTCTTTATTGAACCGTTAGCAATAGCAATAAGGAACTGTGTTGATATTCGTCCCCCAATTCAAGCTATGGCAAAATTGAAATTATACGCTAACGATATCATGCTTATTATTAAACCTGAAATAGAGGTTCAGGCTAAAGTTTTCCAGGTCTTTGAGGATTTTGAGGCTTTAGGTGGGTATCGCATTAATAAAAGGAAACTGATATTCTTCAATGTGGTGGAGCAGGCTTGGATCTTCACTCTGACATTCTTTCATGTGTCAACACTAAGCCTAAAAGATATCTTGGGGTATATTTTTCTGAAAATGTCAGGGATCTATAGCACCTGAATTTTGTACCGCTTCTTCGAAGAACTCAGGAATTGTTTTTACGCTGGAACTCTCTCCCTTTATTCATCTTGGGACGGGTGGCCTTGATTAAAATGTCTGCTCTTCCTCTATTTAACTTTTTGTTTTCCACCATCCCTTGTAGTTTATCAGGGTCTTTTTTCACCCAAGTAGAGTCTATGTTTACAACCTTTCTTTGGGCAAAAAAATCAGCACGTATTGCACTTAGCACTTTATATGAAGAATTAGAACAGGGAGGCTTAGCTCTTCTGAATCTCAGGGACTGCTATTATGCTTATTATGCACAATTTTTAACCAGATTCAAGTTTCATTCACAATCACATCTCTTTATTAATAATTTTATAAACTTAATGTGTAAGGAAAGACAGATCCACTCCCCATTGACAATCTTTAAATCCCTGTAGGAAGGTGGACACCTGACTATGGCTACCCCAGATTTTTTGCCTTGTGTTTAGCTGGTTTTTGACTTAGGTGGCCTGGTTCCCTGCTAATCAGGGCTCCAGGCTATCTGCTCTCTCCTTAAAATGGACTTCATGCACCTTAGGTGCATAACCAAATTGGTACTGGACACCTTGTCAGCCCCTATACAGTGCACTATAGGTGACAAGGGCATAGGTGCATCCAAGGCCTACCAGGGGCTGCAGCATAGCTTTTGCCACCCCTGGCTGGTTCTTAAATTGACACAACTGAGTGATCACTCAGCTGGGGAAAGTTGGTGTAATCACCTCTTGCTTAGATATAGTATACCTATATCTAAACCTATATCTGGACACATATAAGCCTATAAGTCACTCCTCTGGCAGGCCTTATCAATCCTGGAGGCAGAGTGCT
Organism: Lissotriton vulgaris; assembly: GCF_964263255.1. Classification (NCBI taxonomy): domain Eukaryota; kingdom Metazoa; phylum Chordata; class Amphibia; order Caudata; family Salamandridae; genus Lissotriton; species Lissotriton vulgaris. Next base: position 1,243,428,993 of record NC_141687.1, on the reverse strand, counting down.
TGGTTTTATGTGAGATGGTGCTCTAGCATGAGCTGAGCCTGTCTGCAGCTGTCGGGAACAACTCCCTAAACTGTTCCAGGATAATGCCATACCATATACTATTAAGTGCATTAAAATCCATCGCGGTCATGTGATAACTTTGGTTTGACATTATCAAAACATGTCGTGTAAGGTGTCATACGATTTGGAATACTATCCCATCAACATTCCTGTCGACGGGGATAGCATCCCACCCTTCTAGAGGGAGAAGACATGTTACTTTACTGAAACGCGGTTAATGTTTAAAAGAGCCTCAGCATCACAAAATGGACGCTTCTGCCACAGACACGAGTCTGACCTCCTGCTGCTGACCGAACCTCATCTGAGGAGGCCTGGACAAATGGTTTCCTGTCACGGGGAGGTGTTCCACCACCCCAGACAGGAGATAGTGGATTGTAGCAGGGAGGTTTGAAAGAAACCAGACAGTGCCTGGGGCGCACAAGGCTTCCCCTTGCATAATCCGGTCAAACCGGTTCTGGGTCCCAGCGCGACCCTGGACAAAGGGAAAGGGGTGTAACCACCCCCTTCCTGGGTCCCACCCATAGGAGGGACCTAGCAGGTAATCCAGTCCACCAGATTGGTATAAGAGTGGGAGCAATGCCCAAGCATTCATATTATCCTGACTGAACCTTATGAAATGAAACTCTGGACCCTTCGATATCCTACTCGATGTAGAAGACTGAAGAATCTCCCTTGTGGTCAAGGAGTGACCACCCTGTGCAAACAGGCGCCATCCAGCACCTTGACGTTTGCTTTGTTGCAGTTCCCGCCAGAACTCGAGCAACAGAGTTCAACAAGACCCAGCGTGCCTGCCTTCTAACAGCCCGATCCACAGTCCCTGCAGAGCTGAGACCCGTGGAGGCGACCTGAAGCGTGGGGTCGACCATCTTGGAAAGATCACGAGACGCTGACCTTGCAGCCCACGAGTGACCCTCAAAGCTGTGCATTGGGGTTTGAGAAGCCCCAGCCCTGAGCCTCTCTTGCACCGAAGCTCACCCCTCTACACTCACCGAGTGCTGCGTGAGGGGCCCTTCTGCATCTTTTGGCTCAATGCATTGGCCGGGTCACCTGCCCATTGGCTTGTAGCCCCTCTGCCGACAAACCTTGAAATCTAACTCGTGAGTTTGGTTGCTCCAGACTTGCACTCGCTCCCCTGAAAAGGAGCACCCGCTCTGACCCTCCTGGTCCGAGTGTTAAGCCTTCTTCGAAACCTGCGTGGGTTGTGCTTGCCAAGGGTTGTTTGCTACAATCCGGAAGCCGACACCGCCGACAGTGAGAGCCTGCATGGGACAGCTCGTGATCCACTCCTTGACATCCTCAGTGCCCCAGAGTCCACGTGGCAGCGGAGAGAAGCTTCACAACAGCGACCTGAAAGCGCCCGACATTGCCTGGTTCCTTCCTGGTTCCACCCTGGTCACTGCTGAGTGACCCAGACTCTGTCCCCTCTGCTCTCAGATCATCTATATCTTCGATCCACCCTTGGATCACACCGGACACTTCTCTTCTTGACGCCTGCAGCATCTTCAGCTCGAAGCACCATCAACCTGCGTGACGAAACCCGACACTACTTCGCACCTGTGCACCCGCTTCCTGTGGGTGAGGTAACTCAGCAACGCCGGTGTTCCTACACTGGTACACACCTCTAGTGTATGTGTCTAAAGTTTCGTCCTTCCAGGTTAAGCGGAAGTCTCCTTTTACAGTAACTTTATAACTTTTACGCACCATTGACTTTGCATTGGTGCATGTGTGTGCTTTAAGCGCTGCACCCGAATCCCGCGGGCTTTTCCCGACTTCAGCATTGCTAGTCCCGACTGCTCCCAGCAATTCCCTAGGCCCTGGGCCTAACCACTGTTCGATTGGTATCTCTTATACCACTTTTTGAATATATGGTTTGCGTGGCCCCTGGGCCTCATCCATAATTCGGCAACTTTCATATGTTTAACTGTGCTTTTGTTTAAACGCTTGTGCCTCTGCACTCATAAAGAGTACAGAGGATTTTTCTAGTAATAAATACATATATTGTTATAATATATAACTTGTGTGGTGTCCTTTCATTTGATATTACAGGATTGTGATTGGTAAAACAGCTCGCTTAACACGACCTCTTAAGTTAAGCCTTTAAGGCTGCTTAGTCCATGCTACCATTAGGATAGCTTGTCTAATAAGGTTGACTTACAACCAGACACCATAAGGGTTGTTTGGACTGATACAAGGTGCCCCCAGAATTGGAGACATCATATATCAGGCCAACTTCTCACAATCCCCTTAATTGGTCCGCTATAAGTGCCTTCAATGTTTTTCTTTTAAAACGGCAGGCCTTTTATAAAAGATATTCTATCCCTGTAATTAGCTCAGCCACTTTAGTATCCAGCATTTTACCATTGGCGGGGATTTTTCAATCCTCAGAACTTATTGCAAAGTGGGCCTCGGCTGGTTTTCGTAAGGTCCCAGATTTTCTGAGGAATGGAAGGTGGTTGACTGTGACCGAAATCTCGCTATTGATTGTTAATCATTTTATTCTTTTGGGGTCATATAACGTTTTCCATAAATTCCTTGCAGAACTAGATGTATCTCAAATTGCCTAACACCACCAGCTAGTCCATGATCTTTTTGAGGACCCGCCAGGCAGAATACCCGGGGCTGGGAAAAAGTATTTAGCCTTAGTTAGAGCCCCGGATCTTGGACAGACGGCAATAAAAAAATAGTAGGATCATGAAGACTTAGAAAATCTCTGCCAATACGTGGTCAGTTATTAATAAACTTAATTTTAATACATTAAGAATTGGCGTAGGATGTTGTTTTTTAGTAAATGGCAACTTTACCGAACCCCTCTTTCCCTCTCGAAAATGTTGCCAATCATCCAGAACACTGTTTCGCTGTATTAACCACCCTACAGCTAATTGGTCACACATTATGTTGCAATGTCCCAAGATTCAGAGGTTTTGGGAGGATATTTTTGGTTATCTAGAAACGGAATGTAGTATTCGATTAATAGTGAATGATGTGGTAATCATTATTGGATTTGATCCAAACTTTTTTCTTCCTGATCAATTGGTTACATTTCTGCACATTGCAATGGCCGTAGCCAGATCACTTCTGTTGCAAAGGTGGTGCACCGATTTGATTCCCTCTGTTCTAGAGTAGATTCATAAGATGAAAGCGGTTAGGAGAAGTGAACATAGTTATGCACTATGTATTGGGGGGCTTAGGAAGTTCGAAAAAATCTGGGCTACATATTTGGATTACATTTATATGGGGTCACTGCCTTACGCACGTTTAAAAGATTTTAGTATTCTATCTGTTTTTTGTATAGTACTTAGTCAATCTTGCAATTCCAATTTTATGCCTAAAGATAATCTTTGTTTATAGATGTATGATGCTAATTATTTTGTATTTTTTGGCCTTCAATAAAAAATAAAAAAATAAAAAAAATGTAGTGGCTCATGGCTTGTGCAAATATTTACAAAATAGTTTGTTAAAAAAACTATGTAAAATTGCAGCACTACAGGCATCCAAAAAGTGCATGAAGAGCCAACAAAAATAGAATGAGATCTGCCTTTTAAGAAAGAGCATGCACTAACTCAAACTGCGTGATCTAAATAGCAAAATGTTCTTCACAATTCACCCCAATGAATTCCTCACCTTAAAAGCATGCTAATGTGAACGTTGTTTCATCTTATAATGCTTCTAAACTGCCTAAAATCAAACTTGTGCTAATTCAAAGAAAGGTGTACTTTCTTCCATTTTAAAGTGATGCTACACCACACCGTATGATAATTATTGTTATTTCTCGGTTCTAAATTAAGAATTGCAATCTTCCCACTAGTAGACTTTGAGTGTTCACAGGAGCTTCTCATAATGCTGTACCCACCCAGGGATTTCCTAACTGTCCCAGACTATTGTTCCTACAATGTGTCGACTATTGTGCTTGAATATGAGAGACTATATTAAATGTACCAGCATTATGAGAGAATCCTCCAATGAATTCTATAGTACAATGTCTTTGCTTGCTTGTCTCTCATTGTAGCATATCCTGAGAAGCAATGCACAGGCTTAGTAATGTATGAAATCCTTTGTTTGAAATCCTATAAAAGAGCATAGAGAGAGAGAGAGAGAGAGAGACTGTCTGTTTTTTTGGACAATAGGAAATAGATATGGGATTTTGATAGCATAAAACGCATGAAGCAGAGAAACACTGATTTTGGCAACAAACAAAACAAGCATTGGAAAGCAAATAGATTTTGGCTCTAAAATGTGAAGCTATTAACTTCACATTTTTTCTTTTCGTCGCATTCACACATGTATGTCAAAATGTATATGAACATATGATGGCATTCTTAGAATAGGCTGTCTATTACACAAAACCCATTGCAATAATATGGCTGATAATGTGCAAGCATTTGTCATGAAGCATGTGTGCATTGTGGCATATACATGCATCATTACTAATATGGTAACTTAAAATGTATTGAGAAAAATTGAAAATAAGTTGCACGGAGCATAGATAAGAGAGTCATCAGCTTAGCAGTACTTTGTAGCTGCTGGACCTCAAACAAATATAATAAATATAAACAACAAGGAGACTGTTGGGGCCAGAATCCGCAAGTAGTGGAATGGGTAGGAAGAATGAAAATCTAGCACAGTTGGGAGAAGATGGGGGTAGGAGAGCTACTTAACACATGCACTCCTATGGAGTGCTAAATTTGCATGGTGTTTAAGATATAAAAAAGTAGCTGACCCCACTAAAGTCTATAAAGCTATTTTGTTTAGTGGCTGGGTGAATGGCAGGCACAACATGGTGAAGTCTACCAAATGTAGATGGGTTGAGATGTATGCAGTGTGTCCAGCAAGTTACCAAAGGTTATTACGATTATTGGTTGATTGTGTAGAGTAGATTGGTCACAGGTGTAGCTTGGGGAATTACTCCCAGTCCACAAAGCATATAACACACTGTCATACATACTGGTTGATGTCATCAATGAGGTCATCAATAATATATTTAAAGATTTCTCAGTGATGTCCACAATGTTTTTGTTTAACATGTCATAAGTGATATAATATCTGAGATCATTAGTAGAGCATGACTGAGGCCCAAGTTACAGTCACTGAACTATAACTGTGAATTGTATTAGTGTTTATGGTTTTATATATAAGTCCTGCTCTCAATTAAACACCCAACTTCTTTAATGTAATTTCATCTTTTCTTTATTTCCGTGAATTTCTAGGGTTTTTTCTAACATATATTAAGATCCCATTACCTAACTATGACATAAATTCAACCTGTACATTTCTCAGTGTATATATATATATGTATATACTTCAGCTCCTTCCTGGAAGGTTTAGGGGGACAGTACTGGGGCCAAGAAAAAGAATGGGTCCCAAAACAATGTATTTCAATTTTAATTCCCCTAGGAAATTTTAGGAAGTCATACAGAAAAAATGGGCTGAACAGAATGACACCAAAGTTGGCAGAGAGTTGTTACTCAGAAAGAAAACTTTTCATTATTTGTGGTAAATCCACTCAGCCGTTTTGGAGAAATTAGCATTTAAATTATAGTGTTATCTGGGAAGTTGGTCCAGTGGACTGGTACCATCCCACAGGATCGAGTGATCGGTTTGTCATGCTTTACCATGAATAAAAGAGTTCCGGCTGTACAAGTCCTGAACTTGTTTACAGTTTAAGGACACCCTGAACGCCCTGATAATCATGAAGTGAAATAGAGAGATCCCGCTGTGACCGAAAAAGGAGTCAAAAAAACACCTCCCCCATGGGCCTGCGGTTCTCCCAAGGGACCCTGCGTGGCCCCGTGAATTACCACAGGACCCCCTCAGGAGCTATGTTGCCGCTAGGCTGTGCAAGTTTTAATAGGTGTGCCTTAAGTGGTCTTGGAGTGATGTTGGTGACGCTTTGGCTGTAGTGCCACGGGAGTACCCAATTAGTGCAACAAAAAAATGACCTAAAGAAATGTGGAGTGGGAGACCACAGGAGATTGGTCACCTGTGCGACTTTGGCTGCCCAAGGGGGTTAGGTGCCGTGCCTGGCCACCGACCAGACCCTATAGCCCTTCAGCCAACCTCAACACCAAGCATGGCCAAAAGCTATGTTCAGTGATTGAGTTGGGTGGATATTATCAAAATGTCTCAGAAATGTACTGAAAAAACAAAGGTTAAATTGACATCATAATTAGGTGTGGTAAAAAGATCTTACATTACATTAAAAAACACAAACTAGAAATTCACTCAAAACACCAAAGGTTAGGGTGGCATTATACTTAGGTATGTTAACATCATACTTTGCAATAAAAAAGCCTCAGAAATTCACTGAAAAAATCAAAGGTTACAGTGATTTATAGTTACACTAGCAGCCCGTCCCGACCTTGTCCGGGAGCAATCAGGCTTCCCCGACCATGCCTGCCCCGACATTGTCCAGCAGCCCGGGACCCCGTCCGCCCCGACCCCCACCCGCCTTGACATTGTCCAGCATGCCCGGGCCCCCGTTCGCCCCGTCCCCCGCCTGCCCCGTCCCCTGCCTGCCCGACCCCGCCTGCCCCGACCCCCACCTGCCCCGACATTGTCCGTGGGTCCTCCGGAGCCTTACCTCAGCCGCCGCTCCTCCCCCGCAGTCCTCAGTTCACCGCTCCGCCGGTCCTTGCAGCTCGTCGCCGCTCGTCACCGCTCCTCCCGCCTGTCCGACGGTCCTCACCGCCTGTCCGCCGCTGGTCACCGCTCCTCCCCCGCGCCATGTCCGCCGCTCCTCATCGCACTCCTGGATGCCGCTCCTCCCCGCGCTCCTGACGTCAGCACGCAGGTCGCGGCCGGCGCTACTTCGAAGGGACTACTTTTTTTTTTAAGGTACATTTTTTAAATACCGCATATTTTTATAGTTTATATAGCCTATGTCCATCTGCACACTTTGACGATTACAATGATGTATCGGGTGTGTGGATTGGCGCTGTGGTTCCCGAGTTTACCCGCCTCAAAGGTTCGAAGTTCTTGCTTTATAATAGTAGTATAGATAAGATAATAAAATGTAAGCTTATATTTAGAAAAAACCCTGAAAGTCAGTGAAAAACAAAGGTTAAAGGGGCAATATAGATAGTTGTTGCTATAATATAATAACTAATGTTTAAAACCAAAAGAACACTCAAATTCACTAGTTATAGTTCACTGAGCTAAATAGAACTTGCACCCCTGCCATACACAGTTTCAGGCCCTTGCATCACTCATTACATGTTAAATGACATGATTGATGACATTTCAAATTAAAACATGAATGACATCACTGTTCACTGATAACATCATCCAAGCTGAATGAAAATGAACATTCTGCTAAGCAATTATTCAAGGTTGTTCCCTAAAAGCACTACTGAGAGGTCCAAAATTAGCATATTTCCTTTTTGTTGTGGTGCCTAAGAAAGGGCAGGGGCACTGCCAATGATCTTACAGTGTGTATGGAGGGCTTGCCGGGACTATAGTAGGCCTCAGAAAATAACGCCAAACGCTGCACTAAGCCACTCGGGGTAGCATATAGGGCTCTGGAAGAGCGTTCAATTAATTTTAAAAATTGTTGTCGCTCACACATTCTAGAGTGCAAATGCCCTTTTTGGTTAGTCCTAAACCTGCACTGTCAGCGTGTTAAAAACCGAAGGAAGAGTCATATACAGGTTTGATTTTAATTTGCTAATGCTTTACTAACAATGACAATATTGAGTTGCAGTTCTATGTGGTTTAATCACAACCATGAAAAGGTTTTATTGACAAGCACAAAGTTAGCAATCAATCATTATATGTTTTAAGGAAGGCCGATCACATTTTCTGAAATGCTTTTTTGACAACCCCAATGTTAACATTCAGTTGAGACAGTCCTTAATGAATGTATTATTTAGTGGTACCACCCTATTTTTATTTCATTGTAGTGATATGGTGCTATTAGGCCATATCTTTGCTTTTATTTATGCAGTGGAAACCTATGATAGCCCGTATACCAGCATTTTTAATAAGGACCTCCACCTCACATCTACTATAGGTGGAAGTATTGTAACTATAAGGTTCAGGGCTTGCTGGGGATATGAACTGTTTTGAGGTTAACACCAAAGTCATTTCCATCTACCTAAATGTAATTACTTGTAAATTAATGTGAAGTATTCAATTATATGTGCATTGTAAAGTACGTTTACTTTTTGGAGCAAGCAGCTGGGTTCTAGCAGACAGCACCTCCAGAACCAGTCACAGGATTATTATCGTATATTGCCCACCTCAAATGACCAGCTGCCAGAAGATCATGGAAAATATAGCAATTTTTCGTGGATGAGAGGTGGATGAGAGGCAACAGCTGTGTACGGTTGTAGTCCTTCCGCCTGCAAGCCTGGAGCTCCAGGCTTGCAGGCGGAAGGACTACAACCGGACATGGCTCCTTGATACAGATCCCGCACTTATTACCAACAGATCCTTTTTTGCCACAAAAGAACACTCTCCAAAACGGGAGTTCTCGCAATACAACTCAGACCGTCTCTCAACTACGTATCAGATGGACAAACCTTGATGAATTACTTGCGTTATCAGCAATCTCTTGCCCTGAAGAAGCCCATTCTCTGGGTGAAAAGTGTTGGCTGATTCTATTTCTGTGACTGAAAATAAAAGAAGAATACCAACACAAGACTCACTTCGTCAATTTGATTTTGCTTTTATAACTTGATCTAATTTATGTTGCCTCTTATTCACAAAAAATTGCTACGTTTACTTTTTATAAATAAAAGGCACTGACTGGAAATTATTTATTGAGCGATATTTGTAGTGTACCAGCAAGCTGGGATACTAGCCCACACCAACTCCCTTGAGTAGGCCTTTGGACTGCTCTGCTTCCCTACCCTGAGAGAGTCAAGTGCTACAACGTGGTACTTAGTTTCCAGTAAAGAAAATGTTGAGGACTTATTATGTCATGTTATGTTATGTTATAACGTTTTATTGAGCGCGAACAGCTGCCCCAGCAACGAGGCGTCCCGGCGCTAAACTATAACAAAACCTGAGGGGGGAGAAGGAAAGGAAGGGCAGTAAGAGGTTAGGATGGGGAGAATAGGAATGTTTTGATCGCTTTGCGGAAGGCCAGCAGGTTAGTTATGGAGCGAATGTGAAGTGGAAGGGAGTTCCAGAGCCTTGCCCCCAAGACTCTGAAAGAGCGACCGCCCATTTTGCTTAGCCTTATACGTGGGGTAACAACCAAGTTTTGAACCGAGGAGCGTAGGGCCCACTGAGGGATGTAGGGCTCTAGGAGTGGACGCAAGAGACCAGGACAGTCAGTCTTGAGAATTTTAAAAACCGTAGAGAGGGCTTTAAGCTGGACTCGGGCTTCCATGCGCAGCCAGTGTAGTTTCTGGATGGTGTTTCTTGCAGAGCACCTCCGAGGGAGGCCTACCACTGCCCTGGCAGCAGAGTTTTGTATACGTTGTAGCCGCGCCATCTCAGCTTTATTAAGGCCAAGAAAAAGGACATTGGCGTAGTCCAGTCGAGCCAGGATGGTGGATTGGCTGTGAAGAACTGATTTCCTTCACAACTAATAACCCAATTTCTTGCACCAGGTAAATGCTGGGAGTGATAAGGTCCACAGAAAAAATAATTGTGACTGCTGCGGTAAAGTTGTTTGAGCAGGTGCAAGAATTGTATGGGCCACACACAATGAGGGCCTTAGATTCTTCCTGTATGTACATACGCAAAAATATAGCAATCCATTCAATTTTGGGACCGAATATAAATGCCAAATGTACTTCTTCTTAGTAGTTCCACTTCAGATATGGAAACATTATTTCTGTTCAACCTTGTAATATTTTTTTAAATCTACTTTTGAATAAGATGTGCATATTTATTTCAGTCCTGTAACTTTTCCATGCCTGAGTTGATACTATAGGAATTGATATTCTGCGCAAATTAAATAGAAGGCACTTTTTTACAAGTACAAATGATGAAGAAAGGAAACTTTCACATAGCTTAACTTGTCTTTGTAGAGTACACCTTTAACCTGAGGAATGTCCAAGGGCATAACTTCCATTGGTGAAGCTTGTGCAGTGGTATTGGATCCAGAGGCTTAAGGCACCCAATTAACCCTGATTATTTCTGAATTTCATTCAGTGGCATGGAGGGGCATTTTTCTTCCTTGCACTAGGACTGATGACACACTAGCTATACCACTGGGAATCTTTAGACAATATTGACATATAACAGAAATCTATATTTAGGCAACTCAGAGAGGCTCATTTTATCGATCTCAGAAGGAATAATGGCTTAGTAGACCCATCAGGATTTGAACCTGTGTCCATGAGTTTACACACGGAACCCGGAGGTAGATACATTAGTCTACTGAACTACCAGACCCATCATCCAATCATAAGTCTGCAGATTGTATAAACGCCGAGTTCTATTCCTGTCTTCCACACTCGATCAAAACATATCTAATCTTGGGCAAATCGTTTCATCGCATTCTCCAAAATCTGGGAGAAATTGAAATAAACCTCCCCTTTTGTGATACATTTAAACAAGACCGGACACTTCTTTGCAGCCTGAAAGCACCTAAGGAAGTCCATTTAATTTGTAATGTGTTATACAAATATCCTTAATCCAGGACATGAAATAAACCATATTATATTTGCATTATCAAAGTCAATCCAAAGAATGCTGGGGCATATTACCAAGCAATAGCGATAATTATCGCTATTGCTTGGTTAGAGACAAAAATTTACTGCTGAGCTGCGGCGATTTTTACCGCAAATAAACCTTGATATTACCAAGGTTTATCGCAAATGCGATAAAAATCGCCGCAATGCATGAATATCGCTGAAAAGTCAGCGATATTCATGCATTAGCGAGCTAATGCTCTTAGCCATGTTATCCACCTCCCATTGGATAACATGGCTAAGAACTGCTCAGGGCAGGGGTTAGCTTTTGGAGATATTTGCGCTTAGCGCGAATATCTCCAAAAGTTGGTAATAGGAGATAGCGATGTTAGCGACTGTTTTCAGTCGCTAACATCTTGGCACGCCCACTTTGCATCTCATTAGTGATAAATATCACTGACATGCAAAGTGGGGCCCAAGATGGTCGCTATCTCCTACTAGCTGTCGCTAACTGGTGTTAGCGACAGCTAGGTAATAGGGAGATAATTTGATCTCCGCTTTCTTGGCTTTTATAGCCAAAAAAGCGGAGATAAACCCCCTTGATAATATGCCCCGCTGTCTTTTCAATTCGCTATTTATGTGATAAAAGAGGTACAATGTAGAGTTTGGCAAGAGGATACACGTATCACGCATGAGTGGCGGCTCTCTGTCACTGATGTGATCACATAGTGAGAATATTTTTTATAGAGAACTGTAGACTACTGAAAGGACAACTTCGCTGAAGGCAAGGATGTCTCGTTATCTCTCACACCACTTGAAAAGAGGCATTTTAGCGTTTCTAAGCGGAAGTGCTTAGAGTGGATGTTAAGATAGGCTGCAGAAGCCAGGAGGCAAACCTAAGGAAGAGTTTACCACAGCAGCGCCTTCTCGCAGGCAGCGTTAACTAATGTGCACCAGGGTGTGTGATCTCTTGGTTTGTCTGCCTTGTCCGAGTTCACACTCTTCAAACAACCATATGTTCCTTATCTGCGTGTATATGTCGATTACATTCGCAAAACTTTTTTTGGTTACACAAGTAGCTTTAAGAGTACAAACATACATAAAATAGTTAGAATCCTCAAAAAACTTTTCTGTGCCCTAGAACATATCCAAACTAGGATAATCAACTCAGTGCCATCACAAAAATGCTTAACAACTAGGGGCTGAGCACTTAAAAAGAAGTCTTCGATTGTTGGTCCCTCACCGCCGTTTTCAAAAACAGTCCAACATGAAAGATGCATTCCTCATTATTCATTTGAAACAGGGTCTCGTAAGCTTCTCAAACATCTGTAATACGAAGCCTCTTAATTAGTAGTAATAAAAAGCTTTTGGTGGACATTAGATAAAAGTCACATAACAATGTAGCATCGGTTGACCCAATCTCCCATTGTACGGAAAGGGGCGGGAGTCTATACTGGTTTAAAAACCTAATCGAAAGCTTAACAAATATCTGACCAAGCCTTTCCTGAGGCGGTCCAGCAGGGAACGCTCCCACTGCCCCATCGGGCTCATCAAATACCTCTGAATTGTGGCACACCCGCCAGGGTTCATGTTCAAATATGCTCCCAATGTTGGTTTACCAAGCTCCTTCTTCAGCCTCTCCGCTGGTGCAAATTCAGAACAGGCGATGCACAACTGTCTTTTACTGATGGGTTGAGGGCCGCCTGGCTTCTCGAATAGTTGTTGGAAGCCTAACTTATACATGCTGGATTCTACGTACACCAACCACGGAATATTTCTGCCTTTGTCTCATGAGAGACAATCTAATATGATGTTTCGTTTGAGATCCACCTCTGTATTATTCCAGATTGTAAGCCAGAGGAGCAGTGGGCAAGCTCTAATACAATCCTCAACAAAAGGAATATTCAGTTCCCTATGACTGATGAAGTTAAAGTTCTAGATTGGCGCCCCCAAAATTCTCCTACAAAATCTGTTCTCTTCGATTGGATTTGGGGGCGTTTTTCAATACACCAGAGTTTGACCCCATAAGTAGAAATTGGGAGACATTGTGTCTTGAAGATGTTCAGTATCGGGACCAAGGCTCATTCTGTTCCAGGGCGAGTTAGACTGAGTATTGAGCCTGTAGCTCTCGAACGTTTGCTCCCACTATGTGCTGTGTGGGATTGCCAGGATGTATATGTCGTATTTGATGCTAAACAGTACGGGCTTATTTACAAGTCCATTACGCCACTAGTGAGTCACTTTTGCCCATGTTAAAAGTGACGCACCTGCAGCGCCAGGGGCTTGTAAATAAGCCCCCACATCTATTCGAATGGCTATATATTTTTCAATTCATACAAATAAGACTAAAGTTCTGCAGATGAAGGGGCATATTTCCAAGGACATTGCGCCACAGGAACGTTACAATTAACAACGTTCCTCTGGCTCAATATCCTGCTCCATATTTACAACGTAGCGTTAAGCCACTTTTTGTGGCTTAACGCTGCTTTGTAAATATGGTACCCTTTCATGCAGGTATCTGCGTGAAAGGGGCAGGCAGTGGGTGTTGCTGTGGGTGTTCCACCGCTACACGCATTGCTTTTTGATGCTGCCCCAGATTTACAAGGGTCTGTAAATCTGAGGCAGTGCCAAAAACTAATGCATGTAAGAGCAGGGACTAGAATGACGAAACGAGGAGAAATGCTTTTATTTCTCCTCGTTTTTGCCTTTTCTGTGCAACACCCATAGAAAGAGCAAAACACCATTAATGATTATTTAGTGCAGGAACGTGTCCCTTCTTGCAAATAAACAATAATTCCTTGCACCACTGGTACCCACAGTGCAAGGGTGCGTGCGTTGGTGCTAGGCAGATAATTTTAGTGCCAGTGCTAGGGAAAACACAGGGGTGCGCCATATTGAAGTAAATATGACCCAACCCTGCATTTTGGAAAAGTCAGAGCGCGACGCTGCCAAATTTGGTGCAGCTCCGCTCTGCAACATTTTGTTGTAAATAAGCCCTGAAGTGTGTCAAAAGGTCAACAAGAGGTGAAGGCAACCTGTCCATTAAGAAGCACTGATTGTGTTCACTGACCATCCAATGTACATAATCATTAATCAATCCACAAATTTAAGAGCGAAGGGACGTGAAATAGAAACTATGTAATTTGAAGGCTACGGATCATTCATTTGACCACATGAAGGAATTGATTAGTTTGCTTGGAGGAGATGGTTGGCTCAAGTTCGGTTGTGTTTGAGGAAGAAGACATCAGCCTTATGGTGGCTAAGGTGTAAATATGCGATAATCTGACTGTCTTATTGACGTGTTCAATTTTTTCACTTTTCACGCAAACAACGTTTTCTTCTGAATTGCTTCAAATTAGGCATGTCCAATGTAGGACCAGGAGGGCCAAAGCCAGAAGAGATTTTCAAGACACGCACAAGATAAAGGCGCATGAAAAAATTGGTCTATTTGGATCCTCTGCAACCTTCACTTTCAGCACCATCTAGCAAGGTGAAGCTCCTTTGAAGAATTTCATCATGATGTCATTAGATTTTCTCAGTGAAAATTGAACTTTTCTAGCTGCTTATACAAAAAAAGATATTATTTCATTAACAATATATTGGGATTTTCCCGTTAAATGAACTCTAAATTGTCATCACTGTTAAGCATAGAAAGTAGAGATTGTAATTCCTCCTCCATTACAGCAGCAAAGGGGCTGGAAGTGGGAGAGGGTTGTAACTGCACGACAATGCGGGCCCCCCTAGGGAGAGCATGGAGAGATACACACACATAATACATTGAAGATGTTAACGGGTAAACTAGCCAATCTGAATGTGCAATTTTAAGCTAGGAAGTAAGTACTTTTCTATTATACCGCAAGAAATATTATTTTACAGTACGATATGTTAACTTGTTTAGTGCAATCAATCAACAAAATTGTGCCTTCTTGTGAACATCGTATATATGTATCCCATTCCAACCAGCACCTCCCTCCTAAAACGTCTGAGCTACTGCATTGGGTCATCTTGAAGTGATCCATCAATTTCAATAAGTTATGTGTAATCCAGCCAACCAGAGCAGTACCAGGAACCTTTCGAAATATTCATAACATTGAGGGCTTGAAGAACACTTTCCAGAACCACAAGTGAGATTAGGCTCCATCATCCCTGTCCCGTACCCCAACTGAATGTGACGAGTAAAGCCAGGGTTTGACGGTTACATCAGCCAGGGTTCCTAACAAATGGAAACAGGCTAAGTTGCTTCCTTTGTTAAAAAAGGTGGGTGCAGATCCTACTGTGCCTAGTAATTACAGACCCATATCTCTACTACCAGCTATGGCAAAAATTGGGGAGAAACTTGCTTTCGCCCAGCTTAATGCCTTTGTAGAAACCTCTGAGGTCTTACACCCTGCCCAGTCTGGCTTCCGTGCAGCTTATAGCACTGAGTCGGCGCTGGTGGAGATTACTGAAGCCATTAGGGAGTGTCTGGACAGTGGCGGCAGAGCGGCTCTGATTTTATTAGACCTCTCTGCCGCGTTCGATACTGTCCCTCATTCACTCCTTCTAACCCGCCCAG
The DNA here is from genome assembly GCF_964263255.1 of Lissotriton vulgaris. Classification (NCBI taxonomy): domain Eukaryota; kingdom Metazoa; phylum Chordata; class Amphibia; order Caudata; family Salamandridae; genus Lissotriton; species Lissotriton vulgaris. The sequence continues at coordinate 1,243,413,795 of NC_141687.1, read as the reverse complement.
CGGAGATTGGTGTGGTGGGCTCAGCACTGAAATGGGTAGAATCTTTTTTATCAGACAGATCTCAGCAGGTTTGGATCCCACCTTTTTCATCCTCGGTCAGGCCCCTCACTACCGGGGTTCCCCAAGGCTCCACATTGAGTCCCCTGCTTTTTAATGTTTATCTTACCCCCTCATTGTGCTGGCCGAACAAATGGGAGCAAAAATCATAGCGTATGCAGATGATACGCAGCTTTTATTTACCTGGAAGGTTGCAGAAACTAACACAGAGGTTGTCCGTTCGTGCCTTTCCGCTGTGTTTAACTGGTTAGCAGCTGCACAGCTGAAGTGCAACGAAGACAAGACAGAAATCTTGCTGTATGGCCAATTCCCATCCAACTTTAGAGAACTCTTGTGGCCGACGGATTTTCCCCAGCCAGGCTCAGTTACTATCGCTGCCAAGAATTTGGGAGTCTGGTTTGGAGAGGATCTGAGATTCGAGGCACACATAAAAAAACTTACTGCTGTGTGCTTCGGCTCTCTAAAAGCCATGAGAAAGTTCTTCCCGTATCTGCCATCATCTTCCAGAGAGTCGGTTGCTAGAGCTTTAATTTTATCTAGGCTCGACTATGCCAACTCTCTTTTTAGCGGCACTCCAGCTTTCTTAGTTGCCCGACTGCAGATTATCCAAAATGCGACAGCATGGCTGCTGTATAACATTCCAAGCAGAGAAAGCGTGCGAGCACACTTAAAAGAACTTCATTGGCTGCCGATCGCTCAAAGGATAACTTTTAAAATCCTCACCTTAGCATTTAAGGCAGTCCATGACATGGGACCATCCTATCTAAGGAAAAGATTCAGTCGCTATGTTCCCATACGGCCGCTACGTTCAGCCGGCTGTAATCTCTTGAGTGTGCCACGCTTTCAGCGAGTACGACTAGGAGGCTACTCGCTTGCTGTTGTCGCAGCTAAGACTTGGAACGCCCTTCCCCTATCCCTGAGATCGACTGAGAATTTTGTTTCTTTTAAGAAAGCACTAAAAACTCATCTTTTTAGAACAGCCTATTAGTGTTCTTTTTCCTTTAGCTGGCCACTTGCTTGTTTTTCTTTATCGCGCCAGGATACTCTGGCAGTAATGGAGCGCGTTATAAAACAGCAAATAATAATAATAATAATAATAAAGATCAGCCCTTAGTCAGTGCCGTGGCACAGAAGGTTTTCCTCGATCCCACACCTCAAAGTAGTCTCCTGCTGGCAGAGACTTGATTGTTGAACTGCTGAAATGTTCTTAGTAGCCATTAAAGGTCTGGATTAATATTTGTTTAATTTGCAAGTAGACCAAGACCTTAAATTCCAGTTCCCCTGTTCAAATTAGTGAACTTGTCTATCCATGTTGGGCTTGGTCCTATGCGTTCCCCACTCAACTAGAAATCATGACCATGACTGGACAGTTTATAGATGTGGCTGTTGCCATTTTAATACTAATGGAGGACATACTTTAGGCACTAAACCATCTCCAGACTGAGCTGGAGTCCCAAAACACCCTGTTAGTCATTTGTAACCCATCCGGTCTTCCCCAGAACTGTGCACAGTTCTTCAACAGTGACTGGCAGTTTCCTGGTGGTTCCATTAACCGCACACTTTGCAGATTGACCCCTTGGCATCCTTACACGCTCTTCATTTTCATTAATGGGTTTTTGATTTACTTTTTTTAATTGTGATTGATTCAGACACTTTAGCTTATGGGAAACACCCGTTACAACGCAACTTTTACAACGCACTACCATTACATCGCAACTTTTACAACGCAGGATCCATTACAATGCATGCCTTTACAACGCATGTCTTTACATAGCAGATGCTATTACAATGCATGCCATTACAACGTAAGTATAGGTAAGTATATAATTTTATTTTATATTTTATTTTACATTATTTAATTTATTTAATTAATATTAAAAATAAATAAACATATTAATTTATGTATTTTTATAAAATAAATTAAATATATTAATTTAAGTAATAAAAAAAAAATAAGTATGAGTATAGGAGTATATGTTTTGGGGTGTTTGATATTTTTAGTGTTTTAGGGCTGGGTTTGGTTTTTGGGGTACAGGGGTATTTTTAGGTTTTAGGGCTGGGGTTGGTTTTTGGGTACAGGGGTATTTTTAGGTTTTAGGGCTGTGTTTGGTTTTTGGGGTACAGGGGTATTTTTAGGTTTTAGGGCTGGGTTTGGTTTTTGGGGTACAGGGGTATTTTTAGGTTTTAGGGCTGGGTTTGTTTTTTAGGGTACAGGGGTATTTTTAGGTTTTAGGGCTGGGTTTGGTTTTTGGGGTACAGAGGTATTTTTAGGTTTTAGGGCTGGGTTTGGTTTTTGGGATACATGGGTATTTTTAGGTTTTAGAGCTGGGTTTGGTTTTTGGGGTACAGGGGTATTTTTAGGTTTTAGGGCTGGGTTTGGTTTTTGGGATAAAGGGGTATTTTTAGGTTTTAGGGCTGGGTTTGGTTTTTGGGGTACAGGGGTATTTTTAGGTTTTAGGGCTGGGTTTGGTTTTTGGGGTACAGGGGTATTTTTAGGTTTTAGGGCTGGGTTTGGTTTTTGGGGTACAGGGGTATTTTTAGGTTTTAGGGCTGGGTTTGGTTTTTGGGGTACAGGGGTATTTTTAGGTTTTAGGGCTGGGTTTGGTTTTTTGGGTACAGGGGTATTTTTAGGTTTTAGGGCTATGTTTGGTTTTTGGGGTACAGGGGTATTTTTAGGTTTTAAGGCTGGGTTTTGGTTTTTGGGGTACAGGGGTATTTTTTGTGTTCACTTTTTTTAAAAACACGACTTTAAATAAAGTAAAATAATTAAATTAATTAAATTAAAAAAATTAAATTAATTATATTATTTACAATTAATACATTAATTAAATTACATTATTTAAATTAAATTACATTTATTACATTTTTTAAATTAATTAAATTAATAAAATTACATTATAGTATTTTCAATTTATAAATTAATTAAATTACATTAATTAAATTAAATTAAATTATATTAATTATTATTTTTAAATTATTGAAATGAAATTTATGATAATAAATTAAATTATATTATTTACAATTTATTAATTAAATTACATTAGTTAAATTAATTTAATTACATTAAATTAATTATAATTTTAATATTACTTAAATTACAATAATTAAATTAAATTAAATTAATTACTTTTTTAAAATTAATAACATTAAATTAATTAAATTAAATTAATTCAATTAACTAAATTACATTATTTAAAAAAAGATATACTTACCTATACTTACGTTGTAATGGCATGCGTTGTAATAGTATCTGCTATGTAATGACATGCGTTGTAAAGGCATGCATTGTAATGGATCCTTCGTTGTAAAAATTGCGATGTAACGGTCTGCGTTGTAAAATAACGCTTTGTACCGTCATATATCCTTAGCTTATACCACTGAGTTGTACAGCCTGGTAGTGAGGGCCACTGAGAAGCTAAGTCATACGGCAGATATTTCATAGCCAACTCAATACTTTTTTCCATCCTTTCTGACACTCCTGCCCTACTGACTATCTAATTAAACGCAGAGGGTTTATTTACATGTCACTGGCGCGCCATTGCGACACTTTTTTTGACGCAATGGCGGCGCTTCCTTTGCTCCATAATTACATTGATGCAGATGCGTCACTTTTTTAAAGGTTCCATTGGTTTTTAATCTGCATCAGAATCGGCTGCGCCAAGTTAGATTGCAATATATGCAAGGCAGGCGTTCCGTCGCATATGACTCCAGTAAAACTGCCGCAGTGGCATTTACCACTTTTTCCCTGTTTCAGGCCGCTGCGCTGCAAATTTGTTACAAACCCTACGCCTGCTAGAGCCAGGTGTAGGAATGATACATTGGCTGTGCCCAAGGGACCACACCAGCTGTAGTGATTTGATTACAATGTACAATCAAGTTACGAGGTAAGTGGGCCGCAGAAGGTATGTATGTGAATGTAATGTCACAATTTGTGACATTATGTGCTGATTACACACATACAAGTGGGCACTACGGGTTTTCTCACCAACTCCAGTAATATCCTGTGTTAGAACCGGCTGTCTCTAGTTGGCAGAGGTATGCACTTCTGACAAATAGGGACACACCTTTTCTAGTCAGGGCAAGGGGATCACACCCTTTGATAACCCCTGCTCACCCCCTTGGTAGCTTGGCAGAGCAGACAGGCTTATCTCAGAAGCTGTGTGTTAAGCATTTATGACCACATACAGTAATAAAGTGAATACACTACAAATGGACACGACACAGTAGTATTATAAAAATAAGGATTTTTATATAAGGCTTAGCACAAGACCAAATAACGACAAAAATATGCACAATCCTAATAAATACTCTTGGAAGGGAAAATAATAGTTCAAATGTCGTTTCTTCTTAGCACAAAGTCTTTAGTATCAAAAGCAACTCTTCTTCTTGAAAACACAGTTCTTGGCAACAATGTAACCCACACGGGAGTCACACGACGTCGAGGTAAAGTTAATCCAAAGGTTCGGCGTCGACCGCGAGGAGCGCTACGTCGAGCCCGGAGTCACACGGACCCCCAACAACACAGTACCTTAGGAAAATGAAGCACACGATGATCAGCGGCGTCGAGCAATCCGGTGTCGCGTCGTCGGTGTCGATCTGGCCTCAGTAGTCGTCGATGTCGATGATGCTGTTGCAAGAATGAGCAGCGCTCACGGCGTCGAGAGGGCACAAAGTCGATACGATCAGCAGCAGTGCAGACACGAGGTCCCTTGGAGCTGGAGCCGAACTCACTACTCACTGGCGTTGCTGCTGGCGTCGATCAGGCCCGGCGGCCGGCGTCGAGGAAGCGGGATACTGGAGCCGTTACTCACGATGTTGAGCTGGATTCGGAGACGTCCGTCGGCGTCGAGATTGCTGGTTCTTTCAGAGGTGCTGGATTCACAGGTTCCAGCAAATAGCACTTTAAGCAGATGAAGTCCTTTAGCCCTGTGACTTCAGCAGGAGACTGGCACTCTTCCAGCCCTTGGAGATTTTCTTAGCAAAGCGTGAGAGTACACACACAGTTCCTCTCTCCTGGTTCCTTGGCAAAAATAAAGAAGCACTGCAGGATTCCCCCCAGCAAACAGCACACTGGCAGAAGGGGTAGGCAAGTCCTTGGATCAGCAGGCTGCTTGTCCTTGGTTTCAGGGTTCCTAGTCAGAAGTGATCTAAATTCTTGGTTCAGGGGCCCTTCTCTTATACCCCTTTTCGGCTTTGATCCCTTTGTCCATGCAGGGGAATTTCCCAACATCCTGGGTGTGTTGTGGGTGGGGCCAGGCAGAGGCACCTGGCCTATTCACTGAGCAGGGCTGGGTCCTCAGACGCCCAGCAGGAGGTGGAGCCAGCATTGTCAATGGCAGGAGCAGAGCTATCGGCCTCCTGGTAGGAGGTGGGGCCAGGATCGTCCATGGCAGGCACAGAGCCATCAGTCGCTTGGCAGGAGGTGGAGCCAGCATTGTATCAGGTAGGGCGGGCTATCAGCAACTACTCTCCCCCTACTCTCAACGCAAATGTCCCACTCATCCCACACTGACTCACTCAGACCTCTGGAGCCACCCAGCTCCTGTCACACACACGCAAAACCAGCAGAAACCAGAAATGGTTAGACAAGAAAATAGACACTCTCTAAAAGTGCTATTTTCAAACCCAGAGTCCAAAAACCATCCACACCAAAGGATGCGTAATTAAACCCCGAGTTCAGGGATCCCAAACTCGACATTGCACCATGCCCCCCGAGCCAGCTAGGACCATAGCATTAATAATCCCGGCAGCCCATTCTAACTAATGGAGAGCAGGTTACCTCGCAATAGTGAAAAACGAATATGGCGGTAATTCACTATTAGGACATGCCAACTTGGTCAGGCCTGTCCTATCTTATACTTACATTACAATGCACCCTGCCCGTGGGCCTACCATAGGGGTGACTAACATGAAGTTAAGGGAAGGTTTAGGGACTGGCAAGTAGGTGTACTTGCGCAGTCAGCGTGACAGTCCTAGACTGCACGTGGGTCCGGCAATGGGAGACCCTCAGACATACTTTTACTAGGCCGCTCTTGTGGGTGGCACAACACGTGCTGCAAGCCCACGAGCAGCATTTGTATTTACAAGCCCTGGCACTCCTGGTGCACTAGACTAGGGACTGACAGTAAACCAAATAAGCAAAACATGGAATTCAATTGATACAGTAATTTAACATAGGGAGCACTTGCACTGTGGCACTGATCAGCAGTGGCACATTGCCCAAAGCAGTATACCAGCAAAAACATCGTAAAACAGTGGAGGCAAACAGAAAAAAATGGAGGAGAGACTCAAGCCAATGATGCCAGGTCTAACATCCTGAAAAACCCTGCACCATGGTGTGCTGTTGTGTAAATACAGTGCATCTATGGTGGCAAAAGGGTTTCTTCTGCAGGCGCAAATAAACTGGTTTTAATGGAGCGATGTGTCAGTTTCTTGTAAATGAGGCCCATAGTGTGTATCAGAGCACATGAAGTGGCCTGAGGAACAATTGGATTTTTCATCATATGATAATACAGGCCATAGGGCCTGTGTTGGTTGCACTTGTGTCTGGGATCAAATGCCTTTCACTGATGGAGCTAGAGCCCATTTTTAAAATTATTTTATCACTTAAATGCCCTAACCACTCAACCTATGAATGCACTATTTATTGTTTTCAGGGATATTTGTAAGACTTGTCTTTGAGTTCACTGAATGTAATTTCTTGTCATATACCAAGTGATCCGTTATGTGCCATTGTGGAAGAAAACGCAGCTTCTGATTTCAATTAAGTCTCAAAATATATTTATTAGAAGAGGTGTAAATTGCAGCAAAGTAGTGCAAGGGGATTTCACAGGCTGTGGCTAAAGAGTTGAGCTGCCTGAGGACAGGTGAAGCACGTATGTATAACCTAATACAAAAGTGTCAAGAATTTGTCACATATCTGAGAGATTCCACTACCACAACTAAGTGTGAATGGATGAGCTCATTAGAATAGGAGATGACCTTAAAAAATAAAAATTTATGAGCAGAGCTCACACAGAGGCAGTACTTTTTGAAAAAACACCCTTTAGCTCAGATAAAGGATCTTCTGGTTAACAGGTTTTAGTACGCCCACAAAACCAAACATAGTTGTTCCAGTGGTTACACAGGACAGTTTATTTAATCCAGACATGTAACTAATCCTTGTTTAACCATTATTGATAATGGGGTAGCCCTTAAAGTCACCCTGGCTCTGGGCACAGTACTGGAATAAGAAAAATGGTCCGTGACCAAAATTTGAAACAATATTAGAATGGTTATTGCTTAGAACATTGCAATAAAGTAACTAAATAACATAGAATGAGACACTGTGGTGCATATACAAAATTTTGTATCCAAACAATTACGTAGACCACACATATACACAAACGCCATAATATCTGATAGATTTCAAGATATTTAATGAGCAACTCAATTGTTAATGTACTTCACATAGGTTGCGCGCAAAAAGGGGAGAGGTGAAAAGAGTGGAGTAGTGGTGTTCAGAGGTGGAAAGGTGAATAAAAGAGTAAGATATAAACAATTTAACACATTTTTAATACTGATAGCAAAGATCAGTTCTAGCAAGCCTGTCCAAGGATGGTTTACAAGTAATCTGTACATTATTCAACATACATAAAATGCAAAATCCAATGTCATAGTGTGGTGAGTAGAAGGTACAGGTCTTGGTCAAGGGAAGGCGTCAACGTTTCGACTCGACTGTGCCCTCAGGTGTTTGAACCTTGGCTGTGAGTCTTCATCAGGACTGTATAGGAGAGCAACCTATGATAGAAATAGTGTATTAGACATGGCAAGTGTCAGTGTGGTCAATATGGTCAAGTAGGGCAATTACTGACCTAAACTGCAGCCAAGCCTGGCTGGGCAGGTAAGATAGGAGTGACGTGTCAGAAGGCTCAAGGTCGCCCCGATACGAATTGTCTGGTGTGTTGGAAGCACAATTCTGTGACTGTCCGTATCTGTAAGGTACAAAGCGTCACGTTATCACCCAGTGGTTAATAATTATGAGGATAAGCACAAAAACAAATACAAACAGGGGCAAACATTACACACCCACGTGGGCCTAAGGGCCTCTCTACTACAAGGAAGGAGATTACTCAATAAAGCCTGGTACCGGGGTCCTGGTCTCATTATCCAATAAAAACAACCTTGGCAGTGAGTCTACACTCAAGTGGTCATGCGAGCCATTACAACACAAAAAGACGGTGAAATTAACCGGTCCTATTGACCGCAGAAGTTGAGTCAAGGAACGACCAGCACGGCGTGGGGATGATTATCCAGTGCTGATCATGAGTACAATCACTACCCAGGGAACCCCTGATAGATCACGAGGAGCAACGATCTTTACCTTCGAGCAGGAGCCGTCTGTATCTTCACCTAGAGTTGCCGCTCCGTCCTGATGCTGGCAATGGAGAGCGGTTACTGGCAAACTGGTTAAAAACGTCCTCGAGGACGCGTGCGTAACATGCACGCCGGTCCCGGGACTGTATAATCAATCGCCGCGGTATGGATGTCACGGCAGACACAGCCAAGGGAACCTATCCTACGTGTGTGTAAGAAGTAGGCACAGAGGTCATGTTTCCAGCCAGGCTTGGCTGCAGGTTAGGTCAGTAATTGCCCTACTTGACCATATTGACCACACTGACACTTGCCATGTCTAATATACGATTTCCATCATAGGTTGCTCTCCTATACAGTCCTGATGAAGACTTGCAGCCAAGGTTCAAACACCTGAGGGCACAGTCGAATTGAAAAGTCGATGCCTTCCCTTGACCAAGACCTGTTCCTTCTACTTACCACACTATGACATTGGATTTTGCATTTTATGCATGTTGAATAATTTACAGATTACTTGTAAACCATCCTTGGACAGGCTTGCTAGAACTGATCTTTGCTAACAGTATTAAAAATGTGTTAAATTGTTTATATCTTACTCTTTGATTCACCTTTCCACCTCTGAACACCACTACTCTACTGTTTTCACCTCTCCCCTTTTTGCGCGCAACCTATGTGAAGTACATTAGCAATTGAGTTGCTCATTAAATATCTTGAAATCTATCAGATATTGTGGCGTTTGTGTGTATGTGTGGTCTACGTAATTGTTTGGATGCACAATTTTGTATATGCACCACAGTGTCTCATTCTATGTTATTTAGTAACTTTATGGCAAATTTCTAGGCAATAACCATTCTATTATTGTTTCAAATTTCGGTCACGGACCATTGTTCTTATTCTAATCCTGGTTTAAGCCTGACCACTCACTACTTTAAGTTATTGAATCGGAGTACAACAGCGTCCAAGACCATGGATAACCGTGAAAAAAAAAACTCAAGTGCTTGCTCCTCAAGATTAGACTAACTGAGTAAGAATTATGGACATGCGAATCAGTTTATGTATTTCCTTTTTCCCCCTCTGGAAAATATGTCCCAAGTGCAGGAATGAATTTCCTTTTATCCAAATATTTGGTGATACTAACACCTTTTTCTCGCATCTTACCCTCACCTTTTAAGAATCGATGTATGTATGTCAAAGGTAAGTATGAGTATGCAAATAAATATGACTATGCAAATTTGAGAATAGCCCACCTGAACAACCTAGTGAATGTTCAGGGAAATTTGCAAGGCCATTGCAGGCAACCCATTTCCTCCCATTCTCCATAAACTTGGGGCTGTGTAAAATCCACCATAAGTGCTGATTTACCCTAGTCCTCAATAGAAATTGTGATTTAAGAACTTCTGCGAAATACCAATTAGGGCTTCCAACTGCAATTCCTGCTTTTTTCTGCAATTAGATGTACAAAAAGTTGTGAAATCAGGCCCCTAAATGATATGGGACCAGAATACTTTTGTGAAAATACCCCCTGACTTAAATATCGTGCCCTAGATACTGTAATGTAATATATAAAATATCATCCCACAGCAATTAACAAAATAAAACCTATTCCCAAAATGTTTTTTTTGTAAAATGACATTTTGGACATCATATGTATTTCAGACGATGTTTCTGACAACAATATTCTCTAATCTGCAACCTCTCAAATATGCAGAAACTAGCATTTTGAGCAAGGGCGTAAAGGACATTAATGTGTGTCTTTTTTTTAATAGCTGTCTGGCTACAATTTGCACACTTTGCAAATGCTTACCAAGGAAAGTGTCAAGCCAGCACAAAGTGCGTTTACCTAGTCCAAACGGAATTAACCAATGACCCGCCACCACCTCTTGGGACAAACCGAAAATAGGTTTAGAATACTGCAATGCAATTTCTATTCACAGAACAATGCTTTCTCCACAACCCTCACGCGAGAATTAAAGCTGAGGTCCACATCTGTTAATGCTGCATGATTTATTACTTTTTTTCGTGGTTCCGACGTAGAATAGCGCAAGAAAGTTGCAGGCACCATCGATCAAGAATGTGTCAAGGACTGGTGCCTATAATTTCTGCTTTTCTCTTGTTTAGTTTAAAATGGTCACTCAGAGAACGGAAAAATCCAGCTCTTGCAGTTTACCCAGTCCTGCGTCACCAGCATTCACCCGCCCTTAGGATTCTAGAATGGCCTGATTAATATGTTTCAGTGGGTTTTTGAGACATATCTTAACATCACGCAGAAGATATTCCCCTCTAAAGACTTGGAAGTCAGCAAGCCTATAAAACGGATGCTGGCTCCAATGCCCTCCAGTGAAAGGGGCACTAGAACCCTGAAGAAAAGGTCCCTGTCTGCCTTACAGTTGAATGCTGTATACCACTTCCTTTAGGCCCAGATCTCTGTACAGAGGCGAATGTCTGACATTGCATTCTGTCCATCAATTGTTCTTTTTGCATTTGTCACCTGAGTGGGACGGGCATGCCCAGACGTGGGTCCTGTGCTCTCCATGCCACTGGAGTCAAGCTATCCTGGCTGATGACGGCTGAAACCTAAACCAGTCCTAGGATGCTTGTTTCCAGTCCAGGGAGGACCTGGCTTGGCAGTTCGGGCTGGACTGTTCCGATTGGGTGTAGGGCCAACACTGATTTGTATATGGCTGGGTCCAAACTGGAATGGCATGGTGAGCAAAGAAATAATGGATTTAGGCCCAGATCTCTGTACTGGGGTGAATGTATGACATGGTTCTGCATTCTGTCCATTAATTGTTCTTTTTGTATTTGTCACACTGAGTGAGACGGGTGTGCCCAGATGTGGGTCCCGTGCTCTCCATGCCACTGGAGTCAAGCTATCCTGGCTGATGAGGGCTGAAAGCCCAAAACCAGTCCTAAGACTCTTCTTTCCAGTCCAGGGCGGACCTGGTTTGGCAGATCGGGCTGGGCTGTTCCCATAGGGAGCAGGGTCAAGATTGATTTCATATGGCTGGGTTATAACTGGAAAGGCATGGTGAGCAAAAGAACGATGGATTTAGGCCCAGGCCTCTGTACTGGGGTGAATGTATGGCATTGTTCTGCATTTTGTCCGTCAATTGTTCTTTTTGCATTTGTCACCCCGAGTGGGAGGGGTATGCCCAGACGTGGGTCCTGTGCTCTCCAAGCCACTGGAGTAAAGCTATCCTGGCTGATGAGGGCTGAAAGCCCGAAACCAGTCCTAGGATGCTTGTTTCCAGTTCAGGGAGGACCTGGCTTGGCAGTTCCAGCTGGACTGTTCCCATAGGGAGCAGGGTCAAGATTGATTTGTATATGGCTTGGTTCAAACTGGAATGGCATGGTGAGCAAAAAAACAATGGGCTTAGGCCCAGGTCTCTGTACTGGGGTGAATGTATGACATTGTTCTGCATTTTGTCCATCAATTGTTTTTGCATTTGTCACCCCGAGTGGGACGGGTATACTCAGACGTGGGTCCTGTGCTCTCCATGCCACTGGAGACAAGGTAGCTTGGCTGATGAGGGGTGAAACCCCGAAACTGGTCCTAGGATGCTTGTTTCCAGTCCATGGAGGATCTGGCCTGGCAGTTCCGGCTGGACTGTTTCCAATGGGAGCAGGGTCAAGACTGATTTGCATATAGCTGAGTTCGAACTGGAATGACATGAGGAGCAAAAAACAATGGCTTTAGGCTCAGATCTCTGTACTGTGGTGTATGTATGACATTGTTCTGCAACAGTAAATGAAAAGTGGATAAAGACATTCTAGTGCAGAGAAAAGAATGATGGGTGAGAAGCATCACCAGAAGCAGTTCAGTAAGGCAGCAGATAGGGGATACAACCTAATACTTAGCCATAAACTATACAATGGCTAACTGTCCAGATCATTGGAATGAAACAAAATCTCATATTTTCTTGTATGCACACATATAATGCTCAACTTAGACCTATACCATAATCCAGTTAACTACTAGCTATAGAAAGCCATCACTAAACAACTGTGTCATACAGGTACATCTGTATACCATCTGCATATAAGTGATCAATGTATGCATCTGAGCGGATATCTGAAGGGCTGAGGAACTGTGTTTAAAAGGACAGGTAACTAGGGTGACTCCTGTGGTGGTACCTCCAAAAGAACGAGGGTAACTTGTAAGTTATCTACACACATCATGGAAAAAATTCCACTTTACAGGTGAACAAATCAGGTACAAAGACAAAAAATTACTTATCAAATATCACGCAGATGCCCTCACTATGAGGGGCCACTGAACTTCGATAGGCAAGGTAAAAGAGTGATCAGCCACATTGTAATTATGGGATTAAAGTGGGAACATCAGGGTTTATTTACTTTCACATGGAGAGTTTGGCTTCCAGAAAACAACTAAAGTCTCTGGGTGAATGTCTAGGGCAACATGGGGGATTGAAGAAGATGTCAGACCTTTCCCCTATAATCCCTCACGTTTTATGAAGCCTCAAATGAAATGGCTCGCATCTTCTCTGCCCCCAGAGTTACCTATACTCCACTATCAATATCGGGAGGGGGTAAATACTGGCACACGTACCCAGATTCCTGTAATGAAGGCGCAAGTGCCTGCTAGAGTTTGCACTGATGCAGTTTCCATCTACATAGATTGCACTTTTAATTTTGAAATTTTCCACTCGAATTTGGATCTGTTGGCCATTTGGTCTATGTCCCTAGTTACAAGTCAGTTGGAGAGGTATCTCCAACCTTGGTACCACTCTAGCAGATCACATCTGGCTTAGGGTTCCCACACCTGGATTTAGTGGGTGCTTGAATACGGGGTCTGATTTTACCTGCAGTCACCCAACCCCGTTAATGCTTAATTTGAGCTAGTGTTTTCAGATGGGGCCCACACCACTCATTTTTAGGGAATGGAATTTGTTTTCTCTCATAAGACTTTGGTCCAGATCCAGAGAGAGAGAAAAGCACAAATGGAGGAAGAAGGAAGAGAAAGACGGAAAAAAGTGACAGAGAAAAGGGTAAGCTTTTGAGCAAAACTATTGGCACTGACAGTTATTCTTTTACAAATTAAACACTGGACCCACTGCTATCTCATGAGAGCATAAATTACTTCCCCGACCCTCTCTTAGAACTTTCACAAGCCAGTTTTCCAGCGCCCACAATGGCCCCTCTGACCCCAATAACCACCTGCTCAAAGCAGTTGCCAAATGAGATCTTAAACTCCATGGGCCTTATTTATGAAGGCCTTGCGTCAGTTTTGCGCCGCCGGTGCGTCACTTTTTGTGACGTACCAGCGGTGTAAAAAATGCGCCTCAGTGCGCCATATTTAAAAAGTGACGCATCTAGGTAGATGGGTCACTTTTTAAACCCCTGCGCCACATTATACCTGCGTCAGGTATAATGTATGCAGAGGGGGCGTTCCCCCGCAAAAAGCCTCGTAATAGTGACACAGGGAAATCTATGAGATTTCACTGCGTCACTTTTAGGACGCTGTTGCGTCAAAATCTTGCGCCTGCCTCACAGCAGGCGTAAGACTGACGCAAGCCCTTTCACATGGGGCTTTCCCCATGTGAAAGAACGCATTGCTGGAGTTGCGTCACTTTTGTGACACACTCCAGCAATGCGTCACTTTTGCGCTTACAGATACGTCAGAAATACTGACATATCTGTAACTCCTTGCGACATGATGCGTCATACATTAAATATGACGCATCAGGAATGTCGTAAGGAGTGCGCAGTGAAAAGTGACGCATCGCTGTTTTCATGCAGCAATGCGTCACTTTTCATAAATGAGGCCCCATGTACTTGTGAATTCTGTAAGGATTTCTTGCGGGTAAAACAGGGTCCACGCAGTTATTCCCCATTCCGTGGCGTTTAACTCATAATCACATAGGACCTCATTTATGAAGCTCTGCATCACTTTTACGCTGCCGGTGCGTCACTTGACGCACCAGTGGCGTATAAAATGTGCCTTGTTGCACCATATTTACAAAGTGACGCATCTAGGTAGATGCGTCACTTTGTAATCCCCTGCGCCACATTATACCTGCACCAGGTATAATGTATGCAAGGGGGGCGTATTGACGCAAGGAAGGGTTGTAGAAGGGACGCAGTGAAATCTATGAGATTTCACAACGTCACTTTTAGGACGCCGTTGCGTCAAAATCTTGCGCCTGCCTCACAGCAGGCTTAAGACTGACGCAGGCCCTTTCACATGGGGCTTGCCCCATGTGAAAGGACGCATTGCTGGAGTTGCGTCACTTTTGTGACACACTCCAGCAATGCGTCACTTTTGCGCTTACTGATACGTCAGAAATACTGACGTATCGGTAACTCCTTGTGACATGATGCGTCATACATTAAATATGACGCATCAGGAATGTCGCAAGGAGTGCGCACTGAGAAGTGACGCATCGCTGCTTTCACGCAGCGATGCGTCATTTCTCATAAATGAGGCCCAGAGTACAGGCGGATTATTGCCGCATGGCAGCAGTACTTATGGGTGCTGAACTTGCACCCTGCCAATACTGTGCAACACATAATCAGAGCCAGTGTGTCATTTTTACACTGGTCTATCAGGACAAATGTCTTTTTGCACTTCTCAGGAAGTGCAAATATTAGTGAAAAAGTGCAGAGACACTCATGTAAATGATGTTATCCCATCCCTTGTTGGATTCGCAATGAATGTGTTTCTTGACTGCAAATCCAATCCCATGACGGTTTTTCCGTGCATGTTTTAAGTAGTCTTGCGATCTGCAGCTGTAATCATGTTCTTTTGAATGCTCGTTAATTTTTAGCACTACTTAAATAACTCCTACCTTTAATAAGCCATTTTTGAGCAGGAAAACCACCTATTAATAACAACATGGCTCAAATTAGTACAATGCTCATTAGCGGCAGTTATCGGAGGGGGGTGACGGCGACATGTGACCTCAGAGGATAGTGGGGGGGTGTCGGCATCTTGAAGGTTAAATGAGTTTGGGAGGAGGTACAGTTTGTAACAGATATAATCGCAGCTGAATCTGTCCGCCTCTATAAATAATCTGAGTGAGCAGGAGATGTTATCAGGGTTTAATGCACACAGCGGGGCTAATCTGGACCAGGTGCTAATTTGAATATGATGGGGATTTGCAGAGACTCGCTTCCGCATTAGCGAAAGGTTTGCAGTCGTGCCCACCACCCATGTGATTGTGGCGCAGTACTTCAGACTCCCTCCATGCTCATTCACTTCTAGGCCTTTTGGCTGAAACTTGGAGCAAGAGTCCCAGTTGAGTTTGATGTGTTTGCATAAAAAATCGCAACCCCTATTAGGAACTAGGCTGAGATCAAGGGACTACTATTAAAGGTAACAGATTTTGATCACTACAAAAAAAGCAAGCATTGGCAAAGCCGAGCTTTGACAGTGCATGTTTTGACATTTTTTCGTTTTTTGCAAAACTCTATTGATGAGGAAGCTGCTGGGCCCTCATCAACCTAAAAAAACATATGCTGTCAAAAAGCAAAAATATTTTTGGGATCTAAAAAAGCACATATTGTCATAGTAGTTAATGTCGCTTATGAGAGCTACTTTGTGTGGGCGGATGTGCGTCTTCTGAAAGGGCAAAAAACTGTCACTCACAGTAAAGTTAGCCAATGGGTGAAGAGGACTGACACACCGCTCCATGCTGTATGCTGCAGTGGGAGGAAGAAACATGAGTATAGCACAACAACACACCAAATGGATGAACAGGACTGTATGGAAATCTCTCTAAATACATTATATATATATATATATATATATATATATATATATATATATATATATATATATATATATATATATATATATATATATATATATATATATATATATATATATATATATTCACTGAAAAAACCATAGGTTTGACACCAGTTATAGTTAGCTGGAAATTTTACTGAAATAAAACCAATGAAATTCCACGTTATAGTTAGTTGGACTCACTATAACTTGCGCGTGTAATGCACTGCTGATGACATTACATATTACATCACTCATGACATGGTCAGTGACATCACTTATGACATCACTGATGACAGACCTCCTTTAAGTGTAATGTAACCCTTAAAACACATATTGAAAAATAGAAATTAACATTTTCAAAAAAATGGAGATACCCATACCAGTTACAACAACCAATTCAGTAATTCCACCATCTATATACACATTCTCTCATTTACCAACAGTTCTATATAGTCACTCATACATATACTCACTCATCATATGTAGTGATACACCTATACATCCTGTAACACACCGACAATCATCCAAAAGTTACTCACACACATACTCACACATGCAAATAAACTATTGAACATCCATTTATTTGCATATACAACTATACACACTCAACCACCCATACAGTCCTGCACATATGGTGTCTTCTAAACACATACAAAAAGAGAGTAAGTCATTCATGCATCTATGTGATTAGTAATACCCCCATAAAACCATAGAAACACTCATACTGATACTAAAAAAACATCTAAGAACCCAAATACCTACACATGTAGGTACTCATCAATCCATGCAACCAGTTATTCACAAAGTGAAACACTGATACATATAATCAAATATTTAAACATTACTCGCTAATATATGTATTCACTAAGGTACACTTAATAAGCCAGTTATCCAATCATTTCTTTTTGAAAAAAACATTCATTAAGACAATAATTTAGACATTTATTCTTCCCTCGACCTTTACATATACATATATAAAACATATTTATTTTTTAGAAAGACACACATTCACTGGATGGTGTCATAAGTGATGTCACTGACCATGTCATGAGTGATGTAATATGTAATGTCATCAGCAGTGCATTACACGCGCAAGTTATAGTGAGTCCAACTAACTATAACGTGGAATTTCATTGGTTTTATGTCAGTAAAATTTCCAGCTAACTATAACTGGTGTCAAACCTATGGTTTTTTCAGTGAATTTCATAGGTTTTTCAAATGCTACTTCCTAACTATAACGTGTGTAAAACCTATAGTTTTTTCAGTGAATTTCATAGTTTTTTTGAATGCTAGTTCCTAAGTATGTAATCACGTTCGTAACTAGATAGTGTCACCGCCTACACGTCCTGAGAAGCGCATGTAAAGTCATGTGACTTGAAAACAAAACTTCCAATTGGTTATTAGTAGTTTCTGTTCTGGAATATACACGCAGCACTCCACCCACTTTCCTCACAATCTTTTCTACTCTCAAGAGACAACAACGTCGAGCATCTTCCGGAAGACTTTGCTGAAATGGCTGCCCTACCAGATTCATCTTCCGAATCTGAAGGAAATGAGCGACCACCGTTAAGAAGAAAAAAGGAATCTTTCATTTGGCAATTTTTCACTTATCCTGAAGATCAAAAGAAAGTGAATGCGCCAAAAGTAACCTGCACGATATGCAATTCGGAGCTCTCAAGGGGAAATCCAAATAAAAAATATTCCTTTTCTGCACACACCATGCAGCGGCATGTTAAACAAAGGCATCCTGAACATTATGCAAAAGCATCGACAAGAGCCCTGGCCACGCTATTACCATCAGAGGTGGCCAGGACATCTTCTGGTGTACGACCTGTATCTCCATCGAGTGCTGAGATGGACTTGAGACCATATCTTGCGAAGGTGCACATGAAATGCAACGAGTGTGGCAACATTCTTTTGTATGGAGAGCAGAGCCTCGTTCTTATTAAACTCAAAATTGAAAGTCATAAATGCCCCAAGAAAAGATAAATTTCTTCACTTCATTTTCAAACTATTACATACTGAAAAATATAGTAGCAACTTTAAGAAATCGAAAGCATTATAACACTTTCCCCCAAAAAAAAAAAAAAAAAAAGTTCTTTTCAGAACTAACTCTTTCTACCAAAGCGTGCTCCAAGAGCATATTATGAGACATTTTTTTGCCGCTTTATTTTAGTGCGAGACCGGGTGCGCGCACCCTCCTATCGCGTACAGGACCTGACACTCCCATGTGAAGTCATGTGACTTCTAAACAACACTTCTAATTGGTTCTCGGTAGTTTCTATTCTGCAATTTACACGCAGCACTCCACCCACTACCATCACTTTCTTTTCTACTCTCAAGAGACAACAACGTCGAACATCTTCCCGAAGACTTCGGTACAATGGCTACCGTTCCGCATTCATCTTCCGAATCTGATGAAAATGAGCGACAACCTTTGACAAGAAAAACGGAGGACACGCTATTACCATCAGAAGTAATCAACACATCTTCCGGTGGACGACCTGTATCTCCATCGAGTGCTGAGATGGACTTGAGACCATATCTGGCGAACGTGCACATGAAATGCACGAACTGTGGAGAACTTCTTGTATACGGAGAGCAAAGCTTTACTCTAATTAAACAAATAATTGAGAGTCATAAATGCTCCAAGAAAAGTTAAATTTCTTCACTTTATTTGGATAGTATGACATACTGAAAAATGTCGTCGCAACTTTAAGAAATCAAAAGCATCATAACACTTGTTTCCAAAAAAAAAAAAAAGTTCTTTTCAGAACTAACTCTTTGTACCAAAACAAGCTTGAAGAGCATATTAGCTGATATTTTCTCGCCGCTTTCTTATAGTGCGCGACCGGGTGCGCGCACCCACCTATCGCGTCGAGACACGCATGTGCAGTCATGTGACTTTAAAACAACACTTCCAATTGGTTCTTACTAGTTTCTATTCTGCAATTTACACGGAACACTCCACCCACTTCCCTAGAAAACCAGTTTATCGTAAAACTTTTAAAGCCTCCTCTTATGAAATATTCGACATCAATCACATAGCAGAGTACTAAATAGCACTATATACACTCCGTCCCTTAATTATAAGAGACTTATTGCTATGTAAAAGCAACTTTTGTTTTCCAAGATAATGTAAAATGCTGAGCCTATTACATAATTTTTTTTCACATATATGTTACTAGTCTCCTTCGAGTACTAACACTGTAGAAAATACCACCAATAGCGGTGATATTTTTTACACCGAGAACGGGCGATTTCTATTGCTTACAGCCCTTACAATTATAAAGTATTATTTCCTAAGTCTCTGATCTCCAACTGTGCAACGTAGGTCCCCTGTGTGTCTCAATAAGGTCCATAAACAAAAACTACAGAACCAGCATTATAAACATACACAGAACCACAAAACGACAAGAGCCACCATGCTAATATATATCCTTAATATAATAAACCTCTGAGAATAAATACATATTTCCGTGGCAGCCCATAACACAAATGTGGCGTCCTCTGACTCTGCTCCATTACCAAACACCGTAACTCCCCGCCCCCTCACTTTTCACTAAACTCCGCACTCCACCCCAGCCGAACCCCCTATTACAAACCCCCAACCTACCCTCCCTGCCCAAACCCACCATGAACCTCAAACCGCCCCTAGAAAACTTATAAGACACAGGATTACTAAAACTCAAAGAATACGCAACAGGCACATAATGTAAATAGTACATAAAGGCACATATTTTTTCCAAAATACTATTTAAAAACATGTTCTATTTTTAATAAATCTATCATGCAGCTGACCTTCTAGAACTGCTTTCAAAACGTGAACTATAAACCTCTACTTTTCATTTTCAAACCATACACTTTCTTCTGACCCTCTAGAACTGCTTTCAAAACATGAACTATAAACCTCTACTTTTCATTTTCAAACCATACACTTTCAATTACATTATTTTTTTTACACAATTCATGTAATGTTACAAACCTTTTCTAAAATACACCAGTCCGTATCATTTATAAGGATTTATTTTCAGTCTTCATCAGTGACACTTTCTTCACATATAATAGAAATCACTATAACTTTTTGTACGACAATGCTAACGCGGTAAAAATAACCCTTCATTTGCTTTCCTTTAAGAATGCACACTATGTACCCCACGCATGCGTTTCTTAATCTTTGTATTTGGCAGCGAATACCGACCTTGAATCGGAAGACATGAACAAGACCGCCATTGTCACATTTAAAACTGAACGTTGCATCTGCTCACACACATATCTTTCACTAAGCTAACATTCACAGAAAACAGCATTGATGTAAAAAAAAATTGACCTTGCTTTACAACTCCCTCAAATCACTCCCTTATTTTTTAACGCATCCTCCAGTTAAAAAAAAGCTACTTTTTTAATAACCACTAAGCAATATATAAGTGACTAGACTCTTAGAAAATGTATCAAGTCATTCTGCTTCTCTCCACTGCATAGCCGGCGACCTAATTCTGTGGAGTTGCTATACAACCAGCGGTGCTGCGCCGTTTCCTTTACCATCTTGGGAAATTCAAAATGGATGTCCCTCCTGCCTTCGCAAACGAGCCGGGCCACTTAGAACTATTTCGCCAGAGGATGCTTGACTACTACGGCATCTTACCACTCTCGACTTTGAATGCATCATATCGATTATCATTTCGATATTCGTATTTCACCTGTGTGCAGCCTGTATTTCATTGCCTGAGCTGTGATTTCACGTGGGCCCTGGATTTATGTCTCTGCAATTTGGTACCTCCTGAACCGAATTACAATCACCTCATGAATCCGTTACTTGATCATGAACAGCTTTGTTACAACGGAGGGTTTATGGCCTTTGCAGCGATACAAGGAGTTCTGGGTCATTGGAATATATTCGCAGCGGCGCAAGATTTCCTAACAGAGAGCTACATCGAAAACCCACCGAGCTGCCCAATGATGGTAAAAGACGCTCCAATAATGACAGATCATGAATGCTCCTTTGATCTTCTCAATTGGATGGCTGACATGTTTTCAGATGATAACAGTGATTTCATGTTAGAGGCACTTGCTGCATACTTTGCCTACACAATGGACGGTTAACTCTTTCCTAACAGCGAGCTACATCGAAAACCCACCGATCTGCACTCTGATGGTAAAAGAGGCTCCGATTATAACAGATTATCAGTACTGCTTTACTCTTTTCCATTGGATAGCTGACATAATTTCAAATGATAAAACTGATTTCCTGTTACAAGCAGAAACTACCTATTTTGCCTAAACAATGCTTCAATAACTCTCAAACAACCCATTGACGTCCTCATTTCCTTTTGGTTTTCTATATTCTTCACGTTATTTTCCATATTTTCTTTTGAAGAACAGACCTATTTCCTTTACTAACAGTGGACATTATGATTTCGTGTTGTTAGACAGCTGATTCATAAAGTAATGATGTATAACCACTTGCATTTTCATATATCGTTCCTAAACTGAAAGGCCACAAACCTTCTTCCATTTATTAAAATATAATATACTTCCTTATAAGACTGTACAATGTTTTTTTCCAACTATATTCATTTTTCTTCAACTATAGCGTTTGTATTCCATGTACTACTGACAATACCAATTACTGTGTTTTTTGCAATTTCTGTACTCAGATTACATAATGATTTGCCTTTAAAATAGTACATTTCTAAATAAACATTTCAAATATTCACGGTTTCTCTTTTAATCCATAATCTCAACTGAAATGATTTCATATTGAAAAACTATTCATGGGTTCCACATAACCTTAACTGTAGACACTGAGGACCTTATTTATGAAGACCTTCTGCCGCCGGGGCCTCATTTTTTAAAATGGGAAAAAGTAACGCACCGGTGGCGCAAGGCCTTCATAAATAAAGTCCTGAATGTTTTCTTTTCTTGAACTCACTTACTGATACTAGAACCTCCAAGCCAATTACGGCCCGTGAACTCTTTCTTAGTAGGTCGCGCACCGTAAAGACAGTTATACCACTGTTAACATTTTTTTTTTATTGTTACTAAGCACCGACACAGTTCCGCTTTACTCAGAGTTAATCACTGCTCCCACGCTTCTACAGGCCAGACGCTATGTCGTATTTCTCTCCTTATCACCCTTTTATCTCCACAATAACAAACAGTTGTCCTCCAGCCACCAGAGAACAGACTCAGATGCAGAGGCACCAAAGAGTGAACCCATCACCAACTGCCATCTCCGGCTGTTTCCATGGTTACACCTCATTCTGCACCTTGCTGAAGGCACAGGTCAAAAGTTCATCTCTCAACGTTCTACAGCTAACTAATAACACTATTTTCCCTCCAGAAACACCTGCCAATCCACAACTCTGTTACATGTCTTGTTTTTTCACACCCAATAGTACTTTTCGTTTAACATAAACATTGACCTGTTCACTCTCCACTTGTTACAATCAACCAATCATTTTTATTTTTTTAACCACACCTAGCCTCTTCCTTTTTCTTTATTTAAAATTTCAACTTCTAACTACCATTCCACTTCCAGAACCGATCGGAGGACGACTACAAATCCCTTGAAAATGAAGGTCTGGCTAATAGGACACAGTTATATTCACTGGAGTGAAAAATATGCAGTAAGCAGACGAATTTGCAACCTCAGCTTACCAAATATACACATAACATGGATTTCCAAAAGAGGATTGAAATGTCACCAATTAATTCCATTGGTGAAAACTTTTATGCATCTCCCAGAACCAGACCTTATAATTGTGCACTGTGGTGGGAACGATCTAGGCACAATCACTGGGGTAGGTCTGGAAATGCTTCTAAAAGACACCTTTCGACAATTGATGACACTTTTTCCTCGATCTGCCTTGGTATATTCCAATATATGCCAAAGACAGAAATGGAATTGGTCCAATCACCATTGTGCACAATTTGAGAAAGCAAGGAGACATGTAAATAAATCTGTTTCTGCGTTCCTCAGAGATTATAGCATGGGTTCTATTTACCACAACAACTTGCGCTACCACATGCAAGACGTCTATAGGAGAGACGGTGTTCATTTCCCGAATGAGGGAAACAGAATCTTCCTCTGCAACATCAGGCTCTGCATCGGTACTTACTTATAAATGCAGAAAACACTCAATTAACACAAGGGCTCTTTTCAGAGCCACCTTATATCTAAGCACTCAAACTTCTGATTTACCTCCATTTTCACACTCTTGAAAATAGGTGTGCGCGACCGAGTGCGCGCACCCCGTATTTTTTTTTTCGGAGAAAAATTATATCTTTCCGCGTTTAAGGGCCTTACTGCACACCCTGAGAAAACCTACGCAGGAAGACAATCTCTACCTTCTCCCCTTTCCATGTTTCAACGCTTTGAAATGAACAATATATTTACTCGCAGTGACAAAATGGCGGACAAAACTTCCTGATTTCCTTCGAATCGAACGTTAACAGACGTCACGCAGCCAAAAAAAATACCGCTCACGCGCAGCCGCTTGGGTGCGCGCACGTGTGCGCGCCTATAGATATATAATTGACTTTAACTTTAATTTTCTCAACAACTACTGAACGGATTTACACCATTCCAAAAAAAAGCGTAATCTGCGAGCCGGACTGTACAGTTTTGCCAAATTTCTTATAAATCCATTCACCCGTTCGACCTGTAGCCAAGTCTAAAGGTCCTATGGAAAATAACATGAAGAAAACACGTTTTGGGACCCCCCTTTTATCTCAGCCCCCACTTGACCAATCCCCCCCAAACTTTTAGGGAAGGAGCGCAGCGGACCGAGCCATCTTCTTTGAGAAATTCGCTAAGATTCTTCAACCAGGGCCAAAGTTATTCCAAATAGAATGTTGAGGATTTCCTATGGAAACTAGGTCCTAACTATAACTACCTACTGGCGACCGGGATAATATATATATTCAATGAAAAAACCATAGGTTATAAAGAATATATAGTTAGGAATTAGCATTTACAAAACCTTAAAAATTCACTGAAAAAACCATAGGTTATAAACCATATATAGTTAGGAATCAGCATTTACAAAACCTTATTTTACTCGCATAAAACCATTGAAATTCCATATATAGTTAGTTGCACTAACTATATATCGCGCACATGCAATCCACTGCCGATGATGTCACACATTACATCATTCATGACATGGTCAGTGACATCACTGATGACATCACTGATGACATCTCAAATGACATCACTGATGACATCACTGATGACTTCTCATTTGACATTACTGATCACATCACTGATGATATCATTCATGTGATAATACGATGAACCTCTTCAGACTCTAATATAACCTTAGATACAATCAGTGTAAACAGACACTCACAGACTGTCACTCATCCATGGAGTTACTCACACACCTAGTCAGTCATGCAAAGAATCAATCACACCTCCATTTCCTCAACTATACAGTTATACCCACCTTACATATTCAAACATATACTAACACATATTTACTCTCTTATACAATCCCTGATACAAGTTCACAATGATCCATACAGCCACTCACACATTCACTGGCTCTTATGCACAGTTATTTATATATGTCAACTCTCACATGTACTGTGTTTTACATATGTACTTACTTTGACATGTAGCACTGAGATATCCATTCACTCACCAATACACTCATGCACACAGTCAACCGCCCATACAGCTGTTTCCACATGCACTTTTGAAACCATACATCTAGTGAATCAACTGCTCACACATCTATGCACAGAGTCATACACCTCCCAGCCACCCCCACACACACTCAGTCTCCCATACAAATACTTGGGCAACCAATCAATAACCCATATAGTTACTCATATAGCTACTTATCAACACATGCAACAGTTTACAGAACAACAGACATAAAGATGCACAAATTAAGACAGTTTAGTCACTAACCCATGCACTCAGTGAGACACATTTAATCACTCACTCATACAGTCAGTCATGCACCTACTAAATCCTTCATCCAGACACTTATACATCCACTCATTCTTCAATATGTAAGACATATTTTAACTTTACAGAAACAAACAGTCACTGGATGTTGTCATCAGTGATGTCATCAGTGATGTCATTTGAGATGTCATCAGTGATGTCATCAGTGATGTCACTGACCATGTCATGAATGATGTAATGTGTGACATCATCGGCAGTGGATTGCGTGTGCGCGATATATAGTTAGTGCAACTAACTATATATGGAATTTCAATGGTTTTATGCGAGTAAAATAAGGTTTTGTAAATGCTGATTCCTAACTATATATGGTTTATAACCTATGGTTTTTTCAGTGAATTTTTAAGGTTTTGTAAATGCTAATTCCTAACTATATATTCTTTATAACCTATGGTTTTTTCATTGAATTTCAATGTTTTTTTGAAAGCTAATATCTGTAACTGTAAAATGTATTCTTCTTTAAATCTTAAAATATATTTTACATGTTTTTAATACATTTTTTTAAAAAATATTTTTTTGTTCCGCTCCCAGTCCGCGAACCGGTAAACGTTCTTTTAGCGTAACTGTTACGATAGAATGACGTTTTGCGTTGTCGCGTAATACGTCATCGGACGCGCCAAGTTAGTGGACCCGGAAGCGGACCGGAAAGCGGCGCAAAGCGCGAAACGTAAACACAGCAGGTCATGTGACTCGGTAATAACACTTTTCATTGGTTCATTTCACTTTTGGTTTCCTAATGATGTAATACTAGGTCATGTGATCTAAAATTAACACTTTTCATTGGTTTAGAACTTTTGCTTTTCCCAAATGATGAAAACCCCTCCTTCTTTCCTCACTCTGACTTTCATCTTGGTGAGAGAAAGACCCTTTTACATTCCAGAGAAATGGCTTCAGTTGTTGCTTCTGGTAGTGTTCCCCCACCACCACCTCCATCTCCTCATGGAAAGAAAGGACCACCTACTCAACCAATCTTTGAAGAAGAGGAAGATCAGGAAGAGGAGGAAGTGCCTGAGTATTTGCCTGAGGAGCCCAGGAGGTACAACAGAAAGGAAAATTTCATCTGGCAATTTTTTAAATTTCCACCAGGGCAAAAGAAAGTCAACGCAAGATATGTCTTTTGCCGTATCTGTGATGATCGCCTTTCAAGGGGGACGGACAAAAAATATAGTTTTGGAAATTTTACAATGCACAGGCACATGAGTAGGTGGCACCCAAATAATTATAGTGCTGCTCAGCTTCGGGACGAACAACAAAATCCCCCAGCAATAGCCAGAAGATCGGTCGTGCCAGAAGTTTCGGGACCAGAAGCAAGGGAGTTGATCCCGAATATTCAAATGGACATGGGAGAAGTGAAACAAATGTGCGTGAGGTGCAATCAAATATTATGCTACCATGAAAGTAGCATAACTCTTATAATAAGAGCAATCAAAAATCATGTATGTCCAAAACGCCCCCAAAAATAAATTCTTCTTTTTTTTGTTGCTCCTGTTGAGCCCTCTTCTATGAATCATTTTTGTTTCCCCCCTCCCCCCAAAAAATAAAAAAAATTACAAAATGTTCAGAAAAAAACAAAAAAATATAAAAAATGTTCAGAAAAATAATAAAAAAAATTTAAAACAACAAAACCCCAAAAAAAAGTTCTTTTCAGAACTACCTCCCCATTATAAAAAAAAATTAGTGGAATTTTTGGAACTCTGCCAAGCTCTATTTTTTTTAGTTCGCTCCCAGTTCGCACTCCGGTACGCGAACCAGGAGTGCGAACCCAAAAAATTTAAAAAAAAAAAAAAACAGTAAGTATAAGGAAAGGAAACAGACAGTTATGTTACAAGAAAGACAGCTATAGGGAGTAAAGAAAAGATACTGTTACCCGCAATTCACTTCTGATCATGTCATATATTACATCATTTTTGACATGGTCAGTGACATCATCAGCAGTGGATTGCGAGTAACAGTATCTTTTGTTGACTTCCTATAGCTGTCTTTCTTGAAATATAAATGTCTGTTTCCTATCCTTATACTTACTGTTCTTGTTTTAAAAAATTTTTAAGATCATTCAGAAACAATAACATTAATAGAGACAGAATGAGTGAATAAGAATGAAGAAGTATAAGAAGAGAGGGACTGTGAAAAATATTGGAAGGAGTAGAATAATTAACTAATAGAGAAAGGAATGAGAGAAGTAGCAAACACAGGAAAGTAAGAATTAAAGAAATGAAGCAGTAGAACTAATAGATGTTAAATGTGATAGAGTAAATGATTGATTGAGGGTGACGATAAGGTGTGTCCTCTCTAAAAGTTTGTTTAAGGTGAGACGTACTCAGGGTTGCATATCAAATTTATGCTTGTTGAAGAATACAGAGGAGATAATACATGTAAAGACCTACCATTGTAGTAAAACATGCCCACTTATTACATCATTCATGACATAGTCAGTGACATCATCAGCAGTGGAAGGCGGGTTAAAAAAGTAGAAAACATTGACCTTATAATTCTTGTTAACTTTTAAAGAAAATTTTTCATACTTTCAATCTGTAAAAGAGAGAACAAACATTTCCAAAAATATTAAAACATGTATTTAAAAATTAGAAAAAAGAAGGGAAAAGGTTCAAGAAGAAACAGTTTTTAAACAACTTTGACACTTACAGAAGCCTCTGCTTCTCTACGACCCCTACACAATCCTAAAGATATTTATTTTAAACAAACAGTATCTTCATGCTGATGAAGTGAGGCCTATTTTGGAACATGGTGCTTCTTTTGCATTGCTGATGTCTCACAATAGTGATGCAATAGCAGCGCAAAAGAGATGTAAAGCCATCATAAAATTGTGTGTAACATTGTAAATGATTGTTTCAGGATGCAAATAAGATGTGTCCTTTCAAGAGGTTTCTTTAATGTGAAGTGTATTCAGTTTTAAAAAAAAAACAGTACCTAGAAGTACTGCACTGTAAGCATTAAAATTGACACTTACTGAAGATTCAGTTTCTCCATATCTACCTCACATTTCTAAATGTATATCATAAGTACAAAAAGGAAAACATTAATTATACATGTTAAATGGTTTATTTTTGCTGTTCTCAGAATGTATCAAATTTCACTTAAATCAGTGACTTGAAGATATTCATCATGTAACAGCGGGGAAAAAAAACACAATCAAAATGATTGTGTTTAAAAAACCCATACAACCTAAGAAATCTGATTTCAAAACTCCTTAAAATTAACTTACTTTCAATGACGTCGAAGGATGTCCTATGAAGAGCGTCCACTCTGTTGTGCTATAAATATTTTCAGCCCGCCACTTTCTGAAAGAAAACCTCCATCGTTTTGAAAAATATGTTACATACAAGAAAAGACTTCTCACATTCTACCACATGTTTCCACTTGGCCAAATCATGTTGCAGCGATTCACAAGTCTTCTAATTCTTCCAATCAAATCCCGTCATTTTCTATTTTCGCAACTTTCAAAAAGAAAACATTTGAGATTATTTTCACAATCCTGGACTACTAATATCTTACCCTTCTTTGTCACTCATGTTCTCCTTTTCCTATGACACTGATACTGTTTACTATGAAGCAGACTTACTTGCATCAGGTTTATATAGTTGAATTTTTAAATTGACATTATAATTAAAAGTTTTGGACCAATAATCTAGACAGCATTGCAGACTTACATTCCCTCTACTTGATGAACCTTTTGCAATTCCTCACAGGAAATCCCAAGATTCTTTCTTTAAAATTTTGGTTTTAAAAACACCAGGTAAGAATTTTTAAGGTCAAACGGCAATTTTTTTTTTAAAGTTACAACAGGATCATTGCAGAATGACCAGCCGTTTCGAGACTTTAAATAAGCTGTATAATGTCCTGATGTTGTTGAAGGACCATCGTGATAGATAATTGCTACAGTTACAAAAGTCCTTCCTGAAATTGACAGCTGAGAAGCCACAATTTTTTTTATTAAAGTTGACAATTTTGATCCATCATGCCTACATCGTTGGATCATTAAAATGACATACTGGCCATATCTACGTATAAATAATGTTGACATCATTTCAGATTTACATTGGCTACACTCCATGTTGTGATCCGCTGCATTTACTAGCTTATTAAAGGAGACTGATTTACTGTCTGGCAAAGTTAAATATATAAATCTTTCTGAGTCTACACTAGTAGTACTTGACACCCTACAATTCTCACAGTCATGCTGCCATTGATAAGAAAGCCCAAACAGGTGATCTACATCTACACCCTCATCTTGCAATACATCAAGCATATACATTAAAAACTCCTGACAATCTTGCTGATTATTTTCAGAGAAGTCTGTTTGACCTGAACATTCATCTAACAGATAACGAACTTCAGACACACTTTCTACTTTTGTTCGATCAGTGCTACATTTCTCGAAAACAGAATTCAACAAAC
Source organism: Lissotriton vulgaris (assembly GCF_964263255.1). Lineage (NCBI taxonomy): Eukaryota > Metazoa > Chordata > Amphibia > Caudata > Salamandridae > Lissotriton > Lissotriton vulgaris. The sequence goes on along the minus strand of NC_141687.1, from coordinate 1,243,384,240 downwards.
AGCATAAAATTTGTTCTGAATTCAAGAGAATCTGTTCTTTTAAACTCTCTAGTGAAAAGAGAACATTAACCACTACATTTGCATAGCAGTTGACACCAGAACTGTTTTCAAATTGAAAACCGACAACATCTTCAACACAATCCACTTTCTTTCTGCTAACAATTTTCGATTCATCGACTTTTGGTCTTTTTGCTACAACCTCCCTACTATTACTGATATTTCTACGTTTCCGGCCTACCACACGTTTCTCAAACAAAGGATATTGAGGCAAATGTGGCGCATACTCTCTTCTTAACCTATTGTATTCCTTAACACAATCTAGATCCGCACAAATGTTTGTGACATCACAGTCAATCAAGTACAATCCCGATAAAGTTCTAACTCGTGACAATGCCACATATGCCATACCCTCCTTGAACACAGAACTGCCAATATTCACCAATGCACTGTCTACACTTAAACCTTGCGATTTATGGATTGTCACCGCATATGCCAAGCAAACAGGAAACTGTTTACGGCGAACATATAAGTCTTTAACAAGCAAAAACCTAGCAGAACAACGACCAATTAGCTGTACTTCCTCAATGCCATCAAATTTAATTTTTAAAAATTCTATTCCATCTCTATTTCTGTATTTCTCAAAATCAACAACATTACCCATTGATCCATTTACCAGACCTCTTTCAACATGTAAATTCCTTCTCAAAATGATTCGGCAATTTAAGCACACATTCAGAGTCTTTTCAAAACCCGCAGTTTTAGATATAGTCTTCTCTAATGAATCCAATTCGGATTTCAAATTCTCTGACAAAATAATTGTTGATCCCATATGCTCTATTTTGTCAATAGCTTCAAGTTTCACAATCTCTTGCTTTTCTAAATTCAACATTTTGTTGTTGAAGATGGCACATTCTGCAAGAGTTGGCATCAAACATATTCCGGATTTCTTCTCAGTAATTTTCTGAAAAATATTCTCAGGCACAATCTCTTGTTCGGGATATAAATTTGACAGTAATCATGCATTTAAAGCTTCTTTCCCATGCTCGGTCACTTTTCCAATTCTAATATCTTGTAGAATATTCTTGTAATCTTCATCCTTTGCCTGACGCATATTTTCATGCAGTTCAGCATAATTGAAGTTTAACCATATATTGACGTTGCAAATGCTCCCTAGGCACTTCCTGGTATCTTCATGCGTGAGTATTTTGAACACAGGTTGACCTTTTACTGGTGTCAGCTGCAGAAGATCTCCGAAAACAATGATGTGTTTGCCACCAAATAACACATCATATTCAGTTTTAAGTACTTCTTGCATTCTCAAATGCACAAAGGCAAGCATGACATTGGAAACCATGCTTACTTCGTCAATGATAAGTAGTTTCATTTTCCTCAAGACTCTTGAAACTTCACAGCAAGCATCCCCAGATAACTTGTGGTATTGTAATTTGTTGTCATGCTCCACTGGCAGCATCAGTAGACGATGCAAAGTAATACCTTTAATGTTATGTGCTGCCAGTCCAGTAGGAGCGGTGACAACACAAGACAGCGATGACTCAGTCCTTTCCTGCAAATAACAAGAAATTGCTTTAATGAGGAAACTTTTTCCAGTTCCCGCTTCTCCACTTACGTACAGTCGGACAGGCTTCAACGATGTACATGAGCACTCTTTCTTCTCATGACTTAATCCGTGCTCAATTTGCTTGGTAACTTCATCATATATTTTCCTCTGCTCAACGTTGAGTTGTTTTTCCAAGTCTTCTAAGTTAACTGAATCCTCCTGAGCATGTGCCATGGCTCTTTCCACTTCATTCATAGCAGTGGCAGCTTCATTTTCGATAATAGGTCCTCCAAGTGGATCTTGACTCAATGAAACAGAACTCTGACTGTCCTGAGAACTGTCTCTGGCAATCTCGGCTGCAATCGTTGCTTCCTGCTCAATTTCCAAAGTTAGCATTTCTTGATATTTGGGAAAAGCAGGACATTCTATGGTCTCCTTAGCAGCAGTGAAAGAGTCTTCGTAACAGAGGAAATCTCCAAGCAGTTCCTCTTCTGCACGCCAAGGCTTGAAAAGTTGCAAAAGTGCTAAATACAAAAACTCCTTTTTTTCTGGAGATTCGCCACTCAATTTTCGATGGTTTACTAATTGGCATTTTCTTTGCTTGACCAGGCATCCCTCACTTCCAATTACAGCATACACTCCTTTCTCAATATCTTCTTTGATGTTCCTCTTGAATATATAATTTTGTAGAACCTCATATAGACAAACATTCTCAAGGTGACTGCTTCGATTTGGATAATATGTATCCAACATGTTGGTCTTCAAAATGTCGGTACTGTTTGGTTCCTTTTCTGCCAAATACTCAATTTCCCGGACAGGTTTTAGAACTCGATTTCACGTTGCAGCAAGACCAAGACTCGCCCAAACGATACTCCTGGATTTGGCATAGAGACTTGCTGAAGACAATCGATCAGAACATTCGTAAGCTCCGATTTCTCGATGCGACAACATCTTCAGACTGAAACTGTACAACTTCTTGCTGAGGCTCTTTTCATGGGAAATGTCCTCCCACATTTCCTTCAGTTCTGTCCTTTCTTTTTTGGTGATGTAAGATGTCACATACCGAGCCACAGCCATACAGTTGTCAGCCACAAACTGTATATCCATGTTAGCATTCCACATGGACAAAATCACTGGGTTGTAGTCATTGATGTACTTGGACTCTTCGTTCCTTTTCAAATTGTATGTATTTTTGGGTGATTTCCTCGTCACATTATGTCGCAGTGAAGACATCAAACTGTTCACTCTTCCTTTAGAAATCACCGGTCGTGGAAAGTTGAAACGACATTTGGTGTAGAACTTGTCCTTGTTTCTGAATTTACGACGACAGTACTTTCCACAACGATGGCTTTGGAAACGTAAAACTTGTTCTCTTAGGCTTTTCTTCTCCGTTGCGTTTGGAACAGCACACGTAGAATACTGTTCTATGAAATTCATCACTAAGTCATCCGGATCTGTTCCAAATTTAGGTGCATCCTTGATCCACAACAACATATGTATATGAGGAGCACCTCTTGCTTGGTACTCCTTTCTCCAGAAGAAATCCAACACCTCTCCAAGAGGTGGATTCTTCTTATTTGTGATGAAAGACATCATAGCTTCAAATCTATGATTGAAGTACCTGCATACATTCACTGGATCCAAAGAACACAGTTCTCCAGGTGTCTTGAAATCAATGTTTTCAATATTTCCATTTGCCTCTCGTAGAAATTCAAGTAAGTCTTCCCAGCCATACTCGGCACAGCTCAGAGTAAGGAACCATGTTGGAGTTCCTAAGTTCCTCAGCATACATTTTAAATCACCATGACGACGGTACCAGTACTCATTAGTACCACGCTGACACGCCATGAGATTAATTAAGTGAGAATCCAAAATACTGTCTTGGACATTGACTTTATGCATAAAATCACTTGCCGAGATGTTTCGCATCTGTATACCACTTTTTAAGATGTGGTTCACTGCATATGACAGTCCAGACAGATCGCTTTCAAACAGGAGATGAAACAAATAGGGAATGCATTGACGAAACCTAGGATCTTCTGCATACAATCGTAAAGTCCGGTATTCAGACGCAGGAATTTGATGAGGTCGCTCATCATATCTTCCTCCTCGACCTGTGGGAAATAGCTGTGGGAAACACCGAGCTTCCAAACTTTCCTCCCAAACACTAATGGGACTCCCTTTGGCTTGTTTCATTTGAAACAACTCAATAGCATTCCCCATGACTTCCTTGGAATGCAAAGGATGAACACTATAATGTTCATATATTTCTTCACTATTAGACGCCTCTACTTTCTCAATTTGGCCAGCACACAAAACGCTATCCTCTTCATCACTTACTTCCTCTTCTGCAACATATACATTCTTATAGTACTTATTATTTTTCTTCAAATACAAAGTTGCATTTTTGACTTTCCTAACATCCACTAAATCTTGCCATATTTTCTTATTCTTTGTCGGAACCCCATTAACCAAGATAACCAGAGGTTCCTCTTCCACTTTTTCTACTCCAATTGTGTTAATGTTTTTGTTCAAATCTAGAGGCAAATAAACAACTCTTCCCTTTAATCCTCTCTGTAAATCTGTGGGAGGCAACTTCCCTGTCTTTGGTTCCATTCTTACAATAGCCTGGAAGGGATGGACACTTTGAATCAAAATAGATTCATAAGTATTTAAATCCTTCAATTCTGAAGGAATCTCAACCAATTCCAGATTATTATGAACTGCCCTAGCAGGCATCTGGTTTTGGTTTAATTTATTATAACAATAAGTACACACACGTTGGTCCACTCCCAAATCAAAACAATTTTCTACCATCAAGTATGTGGCAAAATCCTTCCATTCACTATTATTTTCCCTTTCAGTTTTTGCATATAAATCCACTAACTTAGTCTGATTCTTATAATAAGTGCGTCGACAACATACACAAGTGAAATTAGGCCTCTCACTTGATTTCATCTGAAACGTGGCAATTTCCTTCTGAAAATTATCTGTACTAGAAACCTGTATATTATCTTCAACATTACCCTCTACTTCTGGGTCAATTTGAACATTCTCATCTCTACTACCAAAGTAACAAAACTCAATTTCTTCACAAATATTCTTCACATCTATTTCAGAACCATGCAAAAGAGCAGCACATAATTGTTTAAGCATAATTGCTGGACTCTTAGCATAATACAACATTCTCACTAATTTTCTCACTTTATTATGATGCACTGCTAGCATCCTGAAATGATGAAAAACACTCTGGCATACTCTCCTGGAAAGACAAGCCAGTGAATGACCACGCAAACCTGTCATTTGTCTCACTCTGCAAGGATCTAAATCTTGCAACAACTTCATTTTTTGCTTCAAACTTTTCTTATTAAATGTCCGTATAAAATCACAAAGCAAATTGATGGAAACCTGTCGCACACTGCAAATAGAACTACACTTCCAAATGTACACAGGACCCTTAGGACGTCTTCCTAAAACCTCATCACTTAGCGCCTCTTCTGTCTCTGTTGTCACAAGTTGTTCTTTTTCAACTGGACAACCATCCTTCACTTCATAAGCTCGACCACTGGTGTCAACTGCAAACAGCAAATCATTATCCTGAAAATAACTCTCCTCATTAAAAAATGCCTCACAACTTGAACTATGCATCCATTCTCCGGAAAAAACTTCACAAAAGTTAGTACGATTTACTACTCTCTTCCATCTACTTTTTGTTTTGAAATCAGAAATTACCTTGCTTAGTTTCCTAATTCTATTGATTACCAAAATAAACAACTTTCGCTTAATTTCAAAAGCATGATCAATAATTTTCTCTACATTTTTCTTCTTCTTATAAAATGCCGCTTTCTGTTGGCCTTTCTTAATATTTTTTAATAAATTAACTATTATCCTGTTACGGAACATTCGATTTCGAATGTCCCTAAACTGTTGTTTACTTCTACTATCATGCACAGAGTTATCTCTTCCTCTACCAGTAACATTTTTGATGGGTCTTTCCTTTCCATTTAAATTACTTTTCTTTTTCTGAACTGAAACATTTTTAGGATAAATACTTTTTTTTCTAAAAATATTTCTTAAGAATGATTTTGTGCTCTTACCCGGAGCTTTCTTGGTGTTTTGAAAAGTATTTGGGGAAGAGGACTGCTGCAATAAAACATCATCCTGCTGTCTTTGACGTTTTCTAGCCTTTCTAATACGATTTTTCGTTGGTATTTTTCAAATTAAAAAAAGATCTGCAGTTGAATCTGTGGAAAAATATAATAAAAAATGTTATTAACCACTATTACCAAACAGTAAATGAATAACAGTCATCTAAAACTTAATGCCCTACTTATTATTTAACATAGCAAATCTTTTGCACCAGCACTGCATCACAATAATGACACACAATGGTACAAAACAGGCATACAACAATCATAAATCACTCCCTAATATTTTAAATGATTAATTCAGGATGACGATAAGGTGTGGCCTATCTAAAGGTTTGTTTAAGCCCAGATCTTTGGACTGGGGTGAATGTGTGTCATTGATCCACATTCGGTCCATCACCTGTTTTGTTTATTTGAGGTGAGGCCAACACATGGTTGCAGATAAGATTTTCACTGAAGAAAACAAAGGAGAAAATACATGTGAAGGCCTACCAATGAAGTAAGTCATTATTTGAAATAAATTACATTTCTGGATATGTACTGCTAGAGCTTCATAGGTTGTTTTGGGTCATATTTATAAGGCATTTGAGTGTCTATTATGCTATTTTACCCTTTTTAAATGGAAAGCGTTCTTCATGGTGCAAATTTCTTGTAAATACGCTCCCACCTGCGGTTGGCAAATTTAGATTTTGATTATGCCCTTACACCATTTTTGGGAAATTATTAACATGCCTATGTAACTCCCATAATCAAAATCTAAATTTGCCAACCGCAAGTGGGAGCGTATTTACAAGAAACTTGCCCCATGAGGTACGCTTTCCATTTAAAAAGGGTAAAATAGCATAATAGACACTCAAATGCCTTATAAATATGACCCAAGACAACCTATGAAGCACTAGCAGTACATATCCAGAAATGTAATTGTTTTCAAATAATCGTTTTTAAACACAGCATATAAATCAATTGTATACCTGCATTCATGAAGAAATGACTGAAAATGTCCTTGAGACACATGAAAGCGTTTTCTGGAATGCCCTAGCACCATTTTTGGGATATTATTAACATGGCTATGTAACTCCCATAATCAAAATCTAAATTTGCCAAGCGCAAGTGGGAGCGTATTTACAAGACACTTGCCCCATGAGGAACGCTTTCCATTTAAAAAGGATAACATAACATCAAAGACACTCAAATGCCTTATAAATATGACCCAAAACAACCTATGAAGCTCTAGCAGTACATATCCAGAAATGTAATTGATTTCAAAAATCGTTTTTAAACACAGCATATAAATCAATTGTATACCTGTATTCAAGAGGAAATAACTGAAAATGTCCTTGAGACACATGAAAGCGTTTTCTTGAATGCCCTAGCACCATTGTTTGGACATTATTAACATGGCTATGTAACTCCCATAATCAAAATCTAAATTTGCCAAGCGCAAGTGGGAGCGTATTTACAAGACACTTGCAAACACAACAAGTGATGGACAGAATGTGGATCAATGTCACACACTCACCCCAGTCCAAGGATCTGGGCCTAAATCCATTGTTATTTTGCACTCCACACCACCCTGGGTCACATTCGGTCCATCACCTGTTTTGTTTACAAGACACTTGCCCCATGAGGAACACTTTCCATTTAAAAAGGAAAAAATAACATCAAAGACACTCAAATGCCTTATAAATATGACCCCAAACAACCTATGAAGCTCTAGTAGTACATATTCAGAAATGTAATTGATTTCAAAATTCGTTTTTAAACACAGCATATAAATCAATTGTATACCTGTATTCAAGAGGAAATGACTGAAAATGTCCTAGAGACACATGAAAGCGTTTTCTTGAATGCCCTACCACCATTGTTTGGACATTATTAACATGGCTATGTAACTCCCATAATCAAAATCTAAATTTGCAAAGCACAAGTGGGAGCGTATTTACAAGACACTTGCCCCATGAGGAACACTTTCCATTTAAAAAGGAAAAAATAACATCAAAGACACTCAAATGCCTTATAAATATAACCCAAAACAACCTATGAAGCACTAGCAGTACATATCCAGAAATGTAATTGATTTCTAAAATCGTTTTTAAAAACAACATATCTGTTTCAGCTTACATAAGAGACCATGGAATGGGCTCCATGTACAACAATAACTTGTGTTACTGCATGCCAGAATGCTACACCGAATATGCAATTACAATTTCTCAAAGAAACAAATTCTATTTGTATATCACTAGAGACAAAACCACATTTTAAAAACACAGCTTTCTTCATCATTTTCTCCTTAAATCATACTATTCTCTATCTAAATTAAATAAATCTTTTCTCACCTTAGTAAATATTTTTTGAGTTTTGAAAACAGTCTCAGAAATACACCAAATTGTCTTCAGCAGAAGAAAAAGGATGCACTCCAGAGGCTGCAGCTATTGAAAGCACAGAAATACAGATATTCATTTCACATATCTCTCATATTAGCCAATCATAACTCTTCCCTCACTTTTTTCAAATCAAAACCCTTCCCCCCTCTGCCCTCTCTGCCTTTTTTCCATAGCAACCACCTCCTGGAAGACCTCTCATGTTTGCAAATTCACACAACAATGTTTCAATTGAACTCTGAACTCTCAGTGCACCTGCGTATCCAGTGCAATCTTTCATTAAATGTTTCTTCCTTGACCATTCAAATTACATCTTTCAAAGAACACATCCATGCACCCTAACTTTCTGTTTTCAGAAATGGAAATGCACCAATCACTGCTAATGATTCATTAGCATTGGAAATCCACAGTTTTTTTTCTTTACAAACTCCTACTGTTTCAACTGCCCTTTCATTACCACACTTCATCTGACTGCAGAACAACCTTCTCCCACCATGTTTAAGGTCTGGATTGTTGGACATAGTTACATCCACTGGGCTCAAAGGTATGCTGAGAACAGAAATTTACCTAACCTCAATTTACAGGATGTGGAAATTAAGTGGTTGGGCCAAAGAGGATTAAAATGTCACCAATTGATACCATTGGTGAAAACCTTTATGCATTTGCCAAAACCTGACCTGTTAATAGTGCACTGTGGAGGTAATGATTTGGGCACTTTGACTGGGGTAGGTCTGGAAATGCTTTTAAAGGACACCTTTGAGCAATTAATGGCACTTTTTCCTCAAACTGCCTTGGTATATTCCAATATATGCCAAAGACAGAAATGGAGGTGGTCCAACCAATTTTGTCCACAAATTGAGAAAGCGAGGAAGCATGTAAACAAATCTGTTTCAGCTTTCATGAGAGACCATGGAATGGGCTCCTTGTACAACAATAACTTGCGTTACTACATGCAAGATATCTACAGAGGAGATGGAGTTCACTTCTCAGATGAGGGCAACAGAATTTTCATTCTGAATTTAAGACTGTGCATTGGTACCTACTTATAAGTACCTAAATGTACCATAAACCCAAAAGCTCTTCTCAGAGCTACCCTTCATCTGATCACACACTTTTATTATTTTTTTTCTAACTTATTTTTTTGTAATTTTCAACAAACTACGCTCAAAGAGCGCTATCCGGTACGCGAACTGGAAGCTAACCGCGCAAAATTTCAAAAAAAAAGTTTTTTCTTTGCACATATGGTCCTCCTCAGCCACCCTCAGAAAACCTAGGGGGTCAAAATACTTGTACCATGCCCCCTTCTACCCATTCAGAACATTATTTACCCTCTATTTTATACCTTGATTTGACCGAAACACAAAATGGTGGACTCCCGTTACGCTCCTAGTTCGCGGACCGGACCGCTTTCCGGGAAGCGGTCCAAAAAAAAGGTGGGAAAGTAATTTACAGAAAAACGACTAGAGACACTCTCACCAAATATAGATTAGCTCATACTACATAACAATCCCTTTCATTCTCACAAATTTGATTGAAATGTCATTTAGCCATTTAGCCTGTAGACCTCTCTAAGTACCGTGAGGTAAATTACTTCACAAAACACATCTGAAGTGTTGGAATTGACAACCAATGAAAATGTTACTTTCATTTTCTACTTTTATTACCTGACATTTGATTGGTTATATACCTGAATATATATAAAGGAAGAGAAGAAAACACAGCCATTTTGACTGCTACTTCTTGTTGTACATCACATTTGAATAGCTACCAAACACCTCAACTTGTTTCTAAAGGTAAGTTGTTATTTTTAAAACTGAAGTATATTGTGCACTATAACTTAATATGGTAGACTTTTTCTGATAGATATATACTATCCCTCTGTAGTAGTTATGTATTTAGATAGACTTCTCTGTTATAGTTATGAATGGAGTTAGGCTTGTCTTGGTTAAATCACATACACTTTTTTATAGTCCTATTTCCACTCTGATACTATACACTGCCAAAAGATAAATTCACTGATAAAAACTGCCTATCTAAAATTAATCCCAACAGTGCCCTATCTCTACTAATATATATTTTTTTAATCCAAATTTCAGGCAAAATGGAAGGCGAAAACCAAGTTTCTTTTGAAATGGACCTGCAAGAGAGCAGCCAAGAATTGATTGATCAAATTGACATGGAATTTATGGATGAAAGCTTGGATAAAGAACTGCTGCAATGTGTCCAAGCAGTAGATGCCCTCCTTGAAAATGAGGACATTTTACAACCTCACAGATTGCAAACAATATTTCAAGAAAATAATGACATTTCAGACACTGAAATGTTAGAAAGTTTAATAAATTATGAAAAACAATCAAAATAAAAAAAAAACTTTAAAAATAAAGAAAACAAAAAAAAACCAACAAAAACAACAAACAATTAACATACAGTATTTGAAAAGTGTATCATTCTATTATCCTTATAGTACGCTGCCCAGAACGCTTTCCGGTTCGCGTACTAGGCGCTCATCGCGCAAAAAAAAAAAAAAATTTTTTTTTTGGACCCTGCTGGGCCCTTTTAAAACCTCCACATAAAACCTAGGGGGTCAACGAGGATCTACTATGCCCCCTTATGGTAATTTCCCCCTTTGTTTTGGCCTCCTCTTGTCTCTCGATCCTACCGAGAGACAAGATGGCGGCCGCTCCGGACTGTTTAGAATGTTGACAGACATCGGAGAACCAATCAGCTTCGCATCGCAAAGTTCCGATACGCGAAAAGTACGCGAACCGGATCGCTGCCCGGAGCGCTGTTACAGATATATATCTTACTTTGAACGTTAATTTCTCAAAATCCACTGAAGCACATATATTGAGACCTTGCAAAGGCACATCGGGCTAACAGTCCCTACAATTTTGCCAAGTTTCGTGTAAATCCATTCAGCCGTTCGAGCTAAAAGTGAGTCCAACCGCCCTATGGAAATTAACATGGGAAAAACGCGTTTTGGGACCCCCCTTTTATCTCAGCCCCCCCTTGCCGAAACCCCTCCAAATTTCCAGGAGCTGCTCAGAAACAAAACGTGCCACTTTCCTGAAAATTTCAGCCAATTCCGTCCACAAACGCCAAAGTTATTAGACATAGAATTTTCAGAAATCCCATAGGGAAAAAATCCTAACTATATATACCTACTGGCGACCGCCAGTAGGTAATATATATATATATATATATATATATATATATATATATATATATATATATATATATATATATAGATATAGATATATATAATTTTAGACAATTAAAATGTTTTGGGTAATACCAGACCTAAACATGTGGGCCTGATTCCGACTGATGTCTAGGCCTCAGATTATGAATTATGCTGGTACGATTGAACCATGTGCTTTCACAAGGTAAAATCGCATTATTTCAAATATGCATTGTGCTGCAGAAGGAGCAAATTGCCTTTAATGATTGTTTTATGTGCAGGAAGGTGTCTCTTCCTGCACAGGTGTCTACATTGGGGCAAGCCGTTTGTTTTTTAGTGTCGGAGAAAGGGAAAACACAGCGATGCGCCATATTCTTGTGAATACGCCGAATCCCTGCATTTTTAAATCACAGCGCAGTGCTGCTAAATTGATCGCAGCACCGTGCTGGGTCATTCCTTTGTAACTATGTCCCTTTGTTTCAAAATGAAAGGGACAGCTTCATTTTCTTTGCCTGACCTCACTAAAAAATAAATCCAAAATAAAATAAATAAAATGAACATTTATTTTTTATACATCCATAGAATAGTTTTGCATCAGCCTTTTTCAACCACTGGTTTGATCAGCTACTTTATATTTGCAGTTTTATACAGTTTTATATAGTGTAAACGTGGCTCAAAAGCACCAAAGAGAGCTTTCCATGGACACTATTACATTACACGAAGTCCTTCTTTAGGCACACAGAGATTTATGTCCTGATTTACAAAGGTAAACTTACACTTTTGTGTTAGTTTACTCTTTTTCAGTTTCCACAATCTATGATTTAATAGTAACTTGATGACTGCGGACATTGTGCAGTCGGACAGAGTACTCCACATAAAGAAGATAGGACAGACCTACCTTGTGTGTGGAGTTCTTCCCTCTGACTGCGAAATCTCCGCAGGCGTCAAGATACTATTAAATTGTAGTTTCTGAATATCAAAAAAACAGTAAATATGCAGTAAATTGTAACTTTCCCTTTATGAATCAGGCATTAAGTGATTTGACCAGACTCACATGATGTTGAGTTGATTCGAGACTGAAGCCTGGTTTTCCAGGTCCAAAGTTGGCAGCTCAGGCCGTCATTATCTCCATACTATCATTCACATTTTGCATTCACTCACGACAGCCATTGCCTCTCTTTTACTTGATCGCTTGATCTAAAAAGAAGTGCACATTAGTGTCGGGGCTGGTAGGATTTATTTTGTCAATGCTTTTTATTCCATTCTTTAATTTGTTGTTAGTTTAGTCATCCTTGTGTGTTTAAACTATTTGTTCTGGTTACAGAATTTTCTTTGAGTGAATAAGAATATTGTTTTCCTGTGATGTGTATTAAAACTAAAAATGTTTCTATCCCTTTTCTAAATAGACTGGCTTTCTAGGAACCACCCACACAGTTGTAAAAAAAATAATCATTGTATATGATTGTAATATGTAAATTTTTTATGCAAGCATATCATTGGCTCATTTAGGTGGCATGTTCTTTTTTCTAAATATTTATTTTTATTGACTATGCTTGTGTGAGAAGTTGGCCTGGTATATGATGTACACTAATTAAAGTGATACAAAAGGGGATGATGGATGGAGCGTTTGAGCAAATCAAGCACTCACCCCCAGTCAACTGATCTGGGTTTAATCCATCACCATTCTTTAGCTCACTCAGCCACCCCAGTTCAGACATGGCCATGTGCAAATCAGTCTGAGCCTGTGCGTCATGGGAACAGTCTAGCCCGAACTGCCAAGCCATGTCTTCCCTGGACCGGAAACAAGCATCCTGGGACCGGTTTCGGATTCATAATCCTCATCAGCCAGGCTATCTTGAATCCAGTGGCCAAGTGAGCAAGGGACTCAAGCCTGAGCATACCCTGCCGACTTAGGACGAATAAACCGATACAAAAGGGGATGATGGACGGAGCGTTTGAGCAAATCAAACACTCACCCCCAGTCCCTTGCTCACTTTGCCACAGGAGTCAAGCAAGCCCGGCTGAAGATGGCTGTAATGCCAGAAACCGGTCCTGGGAAGCTTGATTCCGGTCCATGTCTGAACTGGGGTGGCGGAGTGAGCTAAAGAATGGTGATGGATTAAACCCAGATCAGTTGACTGGGGGTGAGTGTTTGTATTGTCAACGCTCCGTCCATCATCACCTTTGGTTTTTCTTTGTTCGCCCTAAGTTGGCAGGGTATGCTCAGACGTGAGTCCCTTGCTCACTTTGCCACTGGAGTCAAGCAAGCCCGGCTGAAGACGGCTGTAATGCCAGAAACTGGTCCTGGAAAGCTTGATTCCGGTCCAGGGAAGACATGGCTTGCCAGTTCGGGCTGGACTGTTCCCATGAGGCACAGGGTCAGACTGATTTGCATATGGCCATGTCTGAACTGGGGTGGCGGAGTGATCTAAAGAACGGTGATGGATTAAACCCAGATCAGTTGACTGGGGGTGAGTATTTGTATTGTCAACGCTCCGTCCATCATCAACTTTAGTTTTTCTTTGTTCGCCCTAAGTTGGCAGGGTATGCTCAGACATGAGTCCCATTGCTCACTTTGGCACTGGAGTCAAGCAAGCCAGGCTGAAGATGGCTGTAATGCCAGAAACTGGTCCTGGGAAGCTTGATTCCGGTCTAGGGAAGACATGGCTTGGCAGTTCAGGCTGGACTGTTCTCATGAGGCACAGGGTCAGGGGGTGTGGCAATCAGCCGGAGAAGATGGTCGCAGCCTAACGAGGCTCCCGACCCCTCCGCCCAGTAATCCGGAAATTTCATCCTGTACCTGGCCTGGGATCCACGTGAAACTCCGGGCGATCCCGGGCAATACATCAGCGCCTGTTCCCGTTTGCTCGGGGCATCGGTGGCTGCACTGCGGGACGCTCATTTCGGAGGTGAGGGTGCGAGTGTCCGGAGTGCAAGATGGCGGCACCCGCACAGCCGACGAAGAAATGAAGGCTGCGACTCTGGCTCTGACGCCCGACTGCGACAGACCGATCGAAGCCCGGAAGTCCTAAGGGGAGCCGGACCGGCTGTTGGAAGCCCCGACCCCTCCTGCCGGCAAAACTGGGGCCACGCTCCGCGCTCTGCTACTCCCGGCGAGGCTCCTCCCTGCCAGGGAGGCAAGAAATCGACCCCCCGGCTTCCCGAGGCCTACCGTTGCTGGGAGTGATGAGGGGAGCACCGGGACCTTTCCGGCAATCCTGCCGGGCTGAGGCGGCAGTGACGGGCCTCCGGCGACAGAGTCTGTGGTGCCTGGCGACCCCGGCGCCCCCTGGGACTAACTCCACTGCAGGTCGGCGACCCTGGTGGTGGCGGTCATCTTACCTTCGCCACCCATAGGAGAGGACATCCACGAGCTGGGGCCTGGAGTGCTGTGAGGCCCGCCAGGCCCGCCTACCCCCTGTGGGATCTACTGCCGCCCGCTCCGTCTGAGGGGGGGGCGCTCCTCTTCCGCGTTGGTGCCGGTGACCCGGGAGGCCCTGGGAGTCCTGGCTGCCCGCACTGGCACGAATCACGCAGCATAGAAAAGCCTCCACGGATGCTGGACGGAGCTCTTCCCACCCGGGCGTTGATGAGCGAGCCCCGACCTGAGGTAGCGACTGGGACCTGCGGAACGGCCAAGAGAGACGGAAGCTTCGGCCTGTGCTTGCCCCGGCTGCTGATCGATCACCGCAGCTGCGAGAGGTCGGGGCTGGGAAATATTCTCCTGTGTTCTGGGTCACCATTGTTAATACCAGGCCGGTGCCGCCCTGCGGACGTGCTGGTGGCGGGACTGTGGGGTGGACTCCTCCACCAGGCACAAGGTGCATACCAGGAGGAGGTGCGGGGACACAACCCCCCACGAGTGCTGGACAGCGCTGGCTCTGACGAGCGAGATCCCTTGAGACCCGACTCTTCCAGAGTGCGGCTGCGCCTGATCCTAGAGGGGCCGACCAACCTGACTTACCTGACCGCCAGATTGAGAAGCGCTGGTGCGTGTGTGGAGACACAAGCTTGTTATCGCTGACACCTGGAGGGGCCCGGACCGCACACAGCGACGCATGATGGGGAAGCCCAGGGGTCCAAAGGGCGAGGGAGGCCCTATCTCCGAAGTGCCTGACGAGACTTCGCAACCCTCGACGGACCTACAACAGATGCAGAATCGTATCCTGGAGGCCATTGCTGCCACAAAAGACGCTCTACACCAGGATATAGTGCAAGTGGCGACGGGTCTGGGCCTGCTGCGCGCAGACCACGGGAAACTGTCGGATAGGGTCAAGACAACGGAAATCGCTCTGAAAGACCTGGTGCCTGCACACAAATCCATGGAGGGTCGGCTGACTGAGGCGCTTGACCGCATACAGACCCTGAAATGGCGGGCGGAGGATGCTGAAAACCGCAGCAGGCGCAACAACGTGCGCCTGGTGGGCCTTCCAGAACAAAAAGAGGGCCCTGATATCGTGGAATACCTAACCAACTGGCTGAGGACGGTGGTGGCGCCGGAGGGGCTTTCGCCATTTTTCACGATTGAGAGAGCGCACCGAGTTCCAGCCAGGCCACCTGCTCCGGGACTGCCTCCTCGCCCAGTGGTAGTGAAACTGCTGCACTACAAGGACAGGGACTGGCTACTGCAGAGAGCGAGGGAGGTGGATCCCTTTCAGGTGGACAATAGCAGAGTGACGCTGTTTCCGGATTATACATTCGAGACTCAGAAGCAACGCGCCTCTATCTTGTCCATCAAAAGAGAACTGAGAACGGAGGGCCTACAGTACTCGCTCCTCTTCCCAGCCAGACTACGTGTGGTAGTGGATGAGAAATCACTGTTCTTCCCAACCTCGGCGGAGGCGTGGGCTTGGTGGGACACTTATAAAGCTGGCACGACAGAGCGCGGATGAGAGCGGAGGAAGCGCGACACCAACTGCCGGTGAGGAGGTCACGGAAGGTCCGGAGATGTCAACAGAAAGCTGGTAAACCGACGGTCTCCCAGACGGAAGATGAGCGAAGAGCCGCCCTACAGGCAGTACTAGACTTGTCGTCCACAGCATTGGCTCACCCGGGGCTTGCCTCGGATTCGGAGGATCAAGCGACGGGCACAGAAACAGAACTGTCGGAACTTGGCAGCGCGAAGGGCCCAGAGGTCACGCCACAAACATCGGGAGAGATCATTGAAGGCTGATAAACGGAACATTGCCCCTATGCCACCTTTCGGCTCCTGGAGCTTGCCGGGGCAGCAACCGGAGCAGACAACATCTTTACTGTGATATCGTGAGTTACGAAATGCATTGCGGGGCGGGGGGATGGGACTATGGTTCAGGCCTTAAAGCCAGTTCACGCTCCTTAGGGCCCTTAAGGCCTACGTAGTGCAGACTGCGGATTAGGTGGGTTGTAGAGCACGGTTGCTCACACACAGTTTGGATGGGAGCGGCTTTCGAGAAGTTAGGTCCTGTTCTGGGGGGGGAGGGGCCTGAGGAAGTTGGGGGGATCCGAGGCACAGTTGAGGGCGGGGGAAGGGGTTAGTTTTACAGGGGAAGGGGGGGAATGTTCCACCACGAGCGCCTGGAGCCATTACGAAGATGTATCGAACAATATGGGACATTGGCTAATGCAGGAGCGTTAAAATGTGTGACTTGGAATGTGAGGGGGCTCCACACCATGGCACGGCGCCACAAGATTCATGCGTACCTGGTTCGTAGAGGGGTTTATATTGCGCTGCTGCAGGAAACACACTTGACGAAAAAAGAGGGAATAGCGCTGCAGCGTAGGTGGAGGGGACACCTGTTCAATACCACGTACTCGGCCTTTGCCAGGGGGGTACTAATTTGGATAAGGGCGAGTACACCTTTTCAGGTGATCAGACAGATAGTGGATCCGGAGGGGAGATTTGTGGCGGTGGAGGGGAAGCTCAGGGGTCGACACATAGTGCTTTGCAGCGTATACGCACCTAATGTGGATCAAGCGGCATTTTTTGCAAAACTGGCTGGGGACTTGGCTAGTTACCTTGCAGGTCCTGTCTTGATGGGAGGGGACTTTAATTCGGTGGCAGATACTGCTCTGGACAGGTCACACCCACCACTACACGCTTCCCCGATGCGCAGACTAGCGAAGTGCAGATCAGACTGGCAGGAGCAGTGGGAGCTTGCCGACGCTTGGCGCACACAACACCTGATAGAGCGGGATTACTCGTTCCACTCCGGCCTCCATCACCTCCACGTCCGGATTGACGCCTTTCTGTGCTCTCCGCTGGTGCTCCCTGCAGTGGCCCGCACCGAATACCTAGCGCGCACGCTGTCGGATCATAACCCCCTGCTGTTAACACTTGATTGGATGACCGAAATATCCCGTGTCCCGACGTGGCAACTTCGGCCGAACACCTTGGACGACCCGTAGTTCCGCGAGGCGCTGGGGGAAAGAATTGGCCAATACTTCGTGGAAAACAAAGGTTCCACTGACTCCAGAGCGACGGAGTGGGACGCCTTCAATATAGTAGTGAGGGGTCATTGCATAGGAAAGTACGCTGGGGCCCGTAAAAACCTTACTAGATGACCTGGATAGGGCGGAACGTGCGCTACGCGAGGATGAGCTAGCACGCCCTAATCGGCCCGAGTTCCAGGAGGGCCTATGCGAGGCGCGGGAGGCGATGGCGGTTGAAATGGAGCGACTCCGCAGTTATGATTGTAAGGCTTACCTAACGAAAACGCATGCTGAGGGGGATAAAGCCGGAACATTGCTGGCTTGGCTGGCCCACCCCGCAAGACGTAGTCATCCGATCCTAGCCATATCAGAAGGAGAGGGCCGCACGAGTACCACGCAACCGGAGATCCTTGATAGCTTCAGGTCCTACTACGAAAAACTGTACACAGGTGCGCTGGGCAAGAGGGGAGAGGACATAGGAGCGTTTTTAGATGACCTGGCTTTACCGCACCTGGACCAGGCGCAGGCGGACGCCTTGGGTAGCCCGATAGATCTGGCTGAAATCAGGGGGGCAGTGAAACGCATGGCCCGCAATAAGACCCCGGGCCTAGACAGTCTACCAATAGAGTTCTATGGGCGATACATAGAACAGCTGGCCCCGCGGCTCCAAACGGTCTACAACGTAGCTAAAGACAAGGGACGGTTGTCGCACTCTATGCGCGAAGCCTTGATGATTCCCCTATTGAAGCCGAGACGAGAGAGCACCAGCACGGAGTCATACCGACCGCTGTCAATGCTGACAACTGACTATAAAATTCTAAGCACTGTGCTGGCGACCAGGTTGCTACAACACATGCAGGACCTGGTCCACAAGGACCAATCTGGGTTCATACCCACGCGTAATACCACTCACAACATCCGCAGGCTAACCCGCTTGATGGGCGACCCGTCGCCAGAAGCTAGAGCGCCCCTAGTGCTGGCAGTTGACATAGAAAAGGCTTTTGATACCTTGGAGTGGGGGTACTTGTACAGGGTACTGCGGCGCTTTGGTCTCGGAGAGAGCTACATAGAGTGGACGAAAGTGCTATATGCGGCAGCGAAAGCGAGAGTGAGGGTGGGCACCCTAGTATCGGACCAATATGACGTGTGTCGCGGGACTAGGCAGGGATGCGCGCTATCCCCGCTGCTGTTCGCCCTGGCAGTGGAGCCTCTCGCGGCAATGGCTAGGAAGGGCGATACTACAGAAGACTGGTACACAATGGAATTCGCCACTTTATCTCGCTGTACGCGGACGATCTCCTCCTCTGCTTGGAGGATGCCGACGAGGCGGTGGAGGGGGCGGAGAGACTTCTTGCGCGCTTCAGCGAGCTCTCCGGCCTGAGGGTCAACTGGACCAAGACCTGCCTGTTTCCCCTTCGGAAGGGCGAATTACAGCCCTCCACCTGCCCACTGCTTAGATGGGAGCCTACCTGTTTAGAGTATCTGGGAGTCCACGTGTACCATGATGCAGTGGACATGCTAGAGGGCAATGTGGGCCATTGCCTCCGCACCCGGAAAGGTAATATGTCCTTCTGGGCTACCCTCCCACTATCGGTGGCTGGCCGCATATCTCTTCTAAAGATGATAGCCTTACCCAGATTGCTGTATTATTTTCGGACACTACCTATATGGGTGCCTAGTGTGATATTTCGACAGTTGAAGTCGATGGTGATTTCCTTTCTGTGGGGCACGGGTAGACGCAGGATAGCGCTGGCCACGTTGACCCGCCCAAAAAAGAGGGAGGCCTGTCGGTCCCCGACTTTGAAATCTACTACCTGGCGGCCCAGCTATAGACCTTTACGCAGGAGATTGCGAGGGTGTACCGCGGCCCGGAGCAGGGAAGAGACGGTGGCACCCCTCGGCATGTGCTTGCCTATATCGCCCTACAGCAACGATTGGCAGTCCGAGACCTATCCATGGAGGAAGGAACTCTTCGTCTTTGTTGGAACCGGTTGCACAGACGAGCGGGAGTTAAACATCCATACGCACCCGAGATCCCTCTGGGCATGGTGATAGCACTCCCACATGGTGGGGATTGGTCGCACCTGCAGCACTGGGAGGAAGCGGGACTGCAGATGGTGGGGGACTTATACGATGGTGGGGCACTGGCCCCATAACAAACACTGCAGGAGCGTTACGACCTGCCGCGGGGGTCTACCTACTGCACGCGGCGGTGCTGCACGCCATCCAGGCGCACTGGGGCGAGGGACTGGTGGAACCACCAACATCGCTGGCATGCCAGTATATTATGATGTCTGCAGGTACCTAAAAGGCGGTCACATGCCTCTATTCTAGAATACTAAACGAAGCCTTGCAGCCTCTGACCGGGCTGAAAGCCAAGTGGGAACTAGACCTGCAAAAGGAGATCCCAGATACCACATGGGCACAGCTAGTGAGGCGTGCTAGAAAGGGTACGAGGAACGCACGATTCCAGCTGATCCATTTCTATATCCTCCACAGGGCCTACCTTACCCCATGCAAGATACGGGAGTACTTCGGAGTGGAGGAGGTGGCCTGCACGCGCTGTAATAGAATAGGAGCGGATCTGACCCACATGCTCAGGGACTGCCCTCACCTACAGAATTACTGGGAAGAGATAGGCGACACCCTGTATGAGGTGGCAGGTAGGGACCTCCGCTACGATTTAGCCGTCAGTATATTGCACTGGTTCCCACACACGCCCAAGAATAAGGTATCGAGCAAATTCATTGACCTGGGCCTCCTCTTAGCCAAAAGGGAAGTGACCAAGGGATGGAAGTCGAAAACGGGCCCCACTCATCGGAGGTGGCTGAATGAGTTTTTGAAATGGGCGGCGAGGGAGAGCACAGTCAGGTACCAACTGGCACGTCGAAAAGAAGACGAGAGGGCTCAGGCGGCAATGGAGTGGGAAATATTAGTGCAAGCCCTGCGAGATAGCTCAGTTGAGGATGAGGAAGAAGAGGCGGGGGTACCGGGTGACGTGACCAGCACACCCACGGCGATAGCGCCCTCACCAGGCACACACATCTAAATAGACGGTTGTGATCTCCTGCTGGTCACTGCGTGAACACATATAGGCTGGCTAGGCGCAAGTGGGGACATTTGGGGGGGAGGGAGTTGGGGAGGATGGGGGGTACCTGGATAAGGCGGTGCATGGGAGGCGATCCTATCGTGAGACACCGGGGGGGGCGAAAACTCAAATGCAGACAGTGGACCTCCTCATACGACGCACACAGCGGCTATCGATTGTAAAGATTTTCTTGTTTATGCGTATTGCCGCCCGGCCTCCGGGATGTGGGCTGAATGGCTGTGTATGAAGGATGGATGTACAGATAAGGGGACAGGGGTCCTACGCTGATGACATGATACCTGTTTAAGATGCTATGCCTTTGGTTCTGCAATAAAAAAGGTTTGACACAAAAAGAAAATGAGGCACAGGGTCAGACTGATTTGCATTTGGCCATGTATGAACTGGGGTGGCGGAGTGAGCTAAAGAACGGTGATGGATTAAACCCAGATCAGTTGACTGGGGTGAGTGTTTGTATTGTCAACGCTCCGTCCATCATCACCTTTGTTTTTTCTTTGTTCGCCCTAAGTTGGCAGGGTATGCTCAGACGTGAGTCCCTTGCTCACTTTGCCACTGGAGTCAAGCAAGCCCGGCTGAAGACGGCTGTAATGCCAGAAACCGGCCCTGGGAAGCTTAATTCCGGTCCAGGGAAGTCATGGCTTGGCAGTTCGGGCTGGACTGTTCCCATGAGGCACAGGGTCAGACTTATTTGCATATGGCCATGTCTGAACTGGGGTGGCGGAGTGAGCTAAAGAACGGTGATGGATTAAACCCAGATCAGTTGACTGGGAGTGAGTGTTTGTATTGTCAACGCTCCGTCCATCATCACCTTTGGTTTTTCTTTGTTCGCCCTAAGTTGACAGGGTATGCTCAGACGTGAGTCCCTTGCTCACTTTGCCACTGGAGTCAAGCAAGCCCCGCTGAAAACGGCTGTAATGTCAGAAACCGGTCCTGGGAAGCTTGATTCCGGTCCAGGGAAGACATGGCTTGGCAGTTCAGGCTGGACTGTTCCCATGAGGCACAGGGTCAGACTGATTTGCATATGGCCATGTCTGAACTGGGGTGGCGGAGTGAGCTAAAGAACGGTGATGGATTAAACCCAGATCAGTTGACTGGGGGTGAGTGTTTGTATTGTCAATGCTCCATCCATCATCACCTTTGGTTTTTCTTTGATCGCCCTAAGTTGACAGGGTATGCTCAGACGTGAGTCCCTTGCTCACTTTGCCACTGGAGTCAAGCAAGCCCGGCTGAAGAAGGCTGAATGCCAGAAACCGGTCCTGGGAAGCTTGATTCCGGTCCAGGGAAGACATGGCTTGGCAGTTCAGGCTGGACTGTTCCCATAAGGCACAGGGTCAGACTGATTTGCATATGGCCATGTCTGAATTGGGGTGGCGGAGTGAGCTAAAGAATGGTGATGGATTAAACCCAGATCAGTTGACTGGGGGTGAGTGTTTGTATTGTCAACGCTCCGTCCATCATCACCTTTGGTTTTTCTTTGTTCACTAATTAAAGTGGGCATCTTGCACCAGTCCAAACGACCCTTATGAAGTCTAAGGTCAAAGATAACCTGTTGAAAGCTATTGCATTGGTAGCTGTGGAGAGCAGCCTTCAGGCTTAATCTTGAAGGAACGTAAAGCAGTTTGTTTACCAGAATATCACCTTGTGAATTAATCAAATGAAAAGAGAACCAAACATTAGTTATATAAAAATATGTATTTATTAATATAATACTCTCTACTATCCTCTACATGAGGATAGAACACAAAGCACACAATACAAGATCAATAAAACAGTTATAAGTACCAAGCACCAGGAGTCCCCGCGCGCCCGTGTCCACCTGGGCTGCTCTCCCTGCCGGCTCCGCCCCCACCCGGAAGGCTAAAGCGGCGTCCTGCCCCACAACCTGTGGATTCCTGCACCACTTGCCTTATCTCGACGGACCAGTGACCAGAGCACCTAGGAGGGTGGTGAGAGAGCCTGCTGTTGTCTGCCTTCTGTTGCCGCCACGCCTCGCCGGACCCGCTTCGCGGGTCCCACTTCGCGGCTAGCAGCGGTCAGCTGTACTCCGTGAGGGGTTTGTCCTTCTTCACCGGCAGGGCTGCAAGCGTGGAGCGGTGGACTCCAAGCACCAGGAGTCCCCGCGCGCCCGTGTCCACCTGGGCTGCTCTCCCTGCCGGCTCCGCCCCCAGTGACCAATTACACTGCAATAAAAGAGAAGCATCATCCCCGCTGCGCGGGAGCACGCGGGAGGGCGCCGGGAGAAGCCCAGGACAAGGGCGGGACCGTCTGTGGCCGTCAGGGGCCGAAGGAGGCCGGGCTGGGCCACCCCCTTTACCAGTGACCCACAGCAATTTCTCCAGTAAGTGACATTGACTTATAGCTTCTGACTGGCGGGAAGTATGGCAATGTCTGTGTTGACAAGTGCTGTTAATGGCCATTTGACAACTCCCCCGGTTGAGTGTGGTCCTCAAGCAATAGGCCCTTTAGATAAATTCTTTTTTAACCAGTCATTGTCAATAGATAAAGAGCTATCCTTGGCAGAGAGGCGCGCGGAGCGTAGATTGTCCATAGAACTACTCAAGAATTCTACGGATAAGCTCCCAACTCTAGCATACCCCACCTTGGTAACCCCTCTATCCTCATTGAATCTTCCGGTTGCCAACGAACATTTTGAGGGCCCAGTACAGACACCGAACAAGGATGTTGCAACTGAACTGAACAATCCCTGTGGGAGTAATCCTCAACCTTCATCGTTCCATGATTCTGGTGCTCAGGTTACATTGACCCAATTTAAGCTTGGGTCTAAAAGGAAAAGACCAGCCCCAGCAAGAAAATGTAAATTGGTGGTTAAATCCCCTCAAAAGCACAGGAAGCTGCATAAATCGGTGAACACCAGAGAGGCTGTCATTGAAGAAAATCTTAGTACAGAAATTGCTCCACACATTAATCCTGACCCTTTGGACAGTCAAGACAAAGAAGAGAATACTTGTACTGACTCCACTGTACCAACTAATGAAAAAGTGTTATCACTTGTAAATGTGCTCCCAGAGTTGGAAAAATTGCTTAGATTATTGCTTACCCCTATTGAGGATAGAATTGCCAAGCTTACAGATAGGCTAAATCATTTTGAACAGGCAACACTAGACAATTTCTATTCCACAAAATCCCTGATTAAAGCCAATGCTAGGGTGGATGCAAGCACAAAGTCCCAGGTTCTCACTAACCCTGCTACCCAGGATAAGGGAAGAAGGTCCCAAAATAACTCTCCTTTACCTTCCAAGCAAAGCAATCCTACCGCCAAAACAACTGTAAAACCCGCAGATAGATCTGACAGAGCGCACGTAGGTTCTGTTCAATCTCAGCCGGCCACTACATATCCTTCACAGTCTACAATACCCCAGATACAAAATCCACCAACTGCTACGAGTGCAGAGGCTACAGCTTGCCCCCAAGCGGGCAAAGTACCAACAACTGCAAAAGTAACCAACAACAAGCAGATAGTCTCAAACATTCCTGTGGTGGGGAACAGGGCTAATGTATGCCCTCCGGTAGACAAAACTCTAGTACTGACCCAACCAAATAATAAACAGCAGACGTCGAAACCTGCCCCCCAACCCGTCCCCCAAGTTCCTAAAACAACTCCACCGCCCTTGACAAAGCCACCTCACAGAAAACCCCCGGTGAATCTCACTCCAGATTCCTTTCCCTATGTAGCAGTTCTTATAAATGTACCACCATTACCCATAGGACAGAGAGAAACTTTCCAGATGCTCAAAAATAAGATCATGCACTGGCTAAGGGAAAATCGTCCTCTGCCTGGTGATATCGATGGGTTAATCATAGGGGTAAGGAGAATAGACTGGATGGGGTATACACCGAAAACCTTGGGTGGGGACTGTATCGTGGTTAATTTCCAAGATCCAAGGGTGGCAGGATGGATAACTAGGCAGGGATGGGGAACAAACAAGGGAGGTATTGGAATTGTAGACCTTACCTTTTTTTACCCCCGACCAACCAGTGTAACGACTAGCTTGCTCAATGAACCCCTAATCCCCCCTGCTGTATCATGGCCAGTCAATTCCTTACCAGCTCCCCCAGTTGGTCATAATCATACTACATACACAAATTATAACTCTCATGTAGGATGGCAGGACCCGGGATGGGGATATTGACAAATTAACATAGATAGGAACAGCAGGATAGGAGGGAATAATAACGAGTCAAAAGGGGTTTGTGATGTTTATGTTGACACCATTGTTACATGTCCAACGGTTGGTAATATTGAGATGGGGAGTTTTGTTGAAGAAGGTGGTACTAGACCGGGAATTATAAATACTAATGCTGTGACATTACCCTCAACAATAGCTAACATGATTGTAGATCCCATTGATGACCAGGAAAAGCTGATTAATCATACTGAAAGCCCGATGATCGCTCACGTATCCCTAAACAATAACATTCACGATGGGACTGAGGCTAGCATTGGTACGCTTTTATCTTGGAATGTTGCTGGGTTGGGCGGTAAGTTGGATTCCCAATCCTGGGTGGACTATATCAGTGGGTATGATATCTGCTGCTTTCAAGAAACCTGGGCTTGTGACCCCCTTTTTTGTTTTGGTTATTTAAACTATTGCATACCAGCATCAAAAGGTGGAAGGGGGCGGCCTAAGGGAGGCCTCACTGTTTGGGTAAAACAGGATTTGCACATTAACATCAAAATGTTGGACCTGGGAAGTAGTGATTTACAAGTATTAAGAATCTCCACAGGCAAGGGTCCTCCAATGGATTTGTATAATGTTTACGCGAGAGGTAATAATGTAATCAATTCATCCACCATTGAGTTGTTGTCTGCTGCCATAGAGACCAAGTCCCAAGATAACATGATGATAATAGCAGGGGACCTCAACAGGACTTTTGAACCCTTGGACTGTACAAATGACCCCTTGGGGAATGAAGAGGACAATCTCTGGGGAGTACCCTCTCTATGTTTAAAACCTGTAAGGAGATGGACAAAAGAGATTTTATTATTGAATGCAATTTGTATGGAACATGGTTTAAGAGCACTGAATGGGAGGACATCAGGGGACAAGGAGGGCAGCTACACCTTCGACAACGGTAACGGCAGGAGCAGAATTGATTATATATTGTGTAGCCTCCAACTGTGGAATGGGGTTGTTGATATGGCCATTAGGCCCAGGGTTGAAAGTGATCACAACCCCCTTTGTGTGACCCATAGGTGGTGGAACGTTGGAGTGGGAAACTCGTATCAAACAAATGACGAAGTCCCTGTTATGAGTAACGACGAACGCAGGTTAAAATGGCCAAAGGTATTGGCAAATGAGGCTACCATGATCTATATCAACAACGCGGTTGATAGTGCAATTTCTGCTATGGAGGCAGCAGATCCAGTAGTTCCGGGGGCTAGTGGTATCACCGAAATCCACAACAAGTTATTTTCCCTCCTGAAACCATGTTTCTTTATCAAAAACAGGAAAGGGAAGAAAACTAAAGATGTGGGAAGGTGGTTTGACAGCCATTGTAGATCGGCACGACTAGAACTAGGTCAAGCTATAAGGAACAGGGACCGTGCTGCAGTAACAGAGAATAGGAAATTGTACAAAATGGCCATTTACCGAGCTAAAAAGAAATGGGACGAAGACCATTGGGCCGAATTAAAAGAGGCCTCAGGTAACAATGACTCTAGGACATTTTGGAAAATCATCAAGTGGGGTAGAGGAGCTGGCCCTGCAAAGCCAGATAATAATGTAGCAGAAGACGCTTGGGTTGACTATTTTAGACCACAGTATGCCGAAGTCAACCATCCTGGGGTGGCCGATGGCATAACACCAGTCTACGCAACCGATAATTTGTTTTCCCTTAGAGAAGTGGAAATTGCGATTAGTTCCGTGAAATGCGGGAGGGCGCCAGGGCCAGACGGGATTCCCCCGGATATTTTTAAATACGATATGACTAGATGGGCGAGGTATACCTTCCTAGTAGCAAATGCCCTAGCAAAGGGGGAAGCGGTCCCCGACCTTTGGAAAGGCGCAACTATTATCCCTATTCACAAGAAGGGTGATCGTTCACTGCCTGCCAACTATAGGCCTATAAGCCTAATAGCTACCATGCAAAAGGTAGTTGGGAGAATGGTAGCAAACCAGCTTATGGACTGGGTTGATGACAACAACGCCCTTTCTCCATACCAAGCTGGATTTAGGCGAGCAACCAGTACCGTTGACCAGGTCTTCCGCTTCACTATATTGCGGTGGAAGACTGTTGTACTAGGAAGGGGCTGTCTGTATGTCGCGTTTGTCGACCTGCGGGCGGCATTCGACCTAGTCCCCCGGTTTAAGTTATGGCTGGTTCTGCAAAGGTTGGGGATTCCTGCCGATCTGCTTACACTAATCATGCGATTGCATGAATCCAACTTTGCAAGAGTCCAGTGGGGTGGAAACGGGGAGACAACCCCGGACTTCCCAGTTGGAAGGGGTGTCCGGCAAGGCTGTTCCATGGCTCCCTTACTCTTCTCGTTATTTATTAACGGGATTGTTGAGAGAATGTTGGAGGCTAGTGTAGACGCTCCGTCGTTAGCGGACACCAGGGTTCCGATCCTGATGTTCGCTGACGACACCCTTATCTTATCTAAGACCCCTGCGGGGCTACAACGTGCACTAAACATTTTCGATGCTTTTTGCACAGAGCATGGGCTAGAAGTGAACGTGGGAAAAACAAAATTGATGGCCTTCTCCCCACGTCGCAGAAATTATCCCAAGGTAACCTTAAACAACAGCAGGTTAGATACTGTCGCAGAGTTCACGTATTTGGGAGTACAGATTGCAGAGGGCGCTGGCTGGACGCATCATTTGGATAAAGTGGTCTTAAAACACCAACAGCTCTCAGGTGCTTTAAGGGGGGAACACCGTAAATCCAAGACCAAACCTATTAAACCCGCACTTATAGTGTACGATGCGAAGGTCTTGGGTGCCACATTATATGGTGCGGAGTTATGGGCTTGGGACAATCTTGTGGCTTTACAGACCTCTGAGAACAAGTTCTTGCGAGGGATCACAGGACTTCCACAGAGCACCCCCTTAATCCCATTGTTTCTGGAGCTGGGTAGGCGTCCTATTGCCGACAGAGCCCGATTGCGCCCAGTCCTTTACTGGAGGCGTCTTTGGACGACTCCAGAAATTAGACAATATGCGGAGGGTTTTCTTTGGATAATTAAGGAAGACATCTTCCACAAGATAAAATGGCTAAAAAACCTGAAGGCCATGTTGACTAACTTAGGGTTTTCAAATCTCTGGAATAACCCTGTGGGAGAAGTCTTCCCAAGCAAAGAAGCCCTTAAATCACAATATTGGGATTGGGTGGGTGGTAATCTGCTGAAAGACGCTAGGGCTGACTCTATGGCTGGACGCTTCCTGGAGACAAAAATCTTTCCTATCCTAGAAAACTATTGGGATACCATTACGGTACCAATGGATAGGAAACTCGTTTTTCAGTTAAGATCCGGATCTATCCCCCTGAAGAAACTGACAGCTGGTTGGCATAGACCAACCGATAACTTATGTCCAGCATGTGAAAATGCCGAGGAGAGTGTAGGCCATTTCCTATTTGTATGTCAAGCTTATTCTGTACCGAGGAGAAAATGGCTTACGCCTGTATCTAAAAACCTGGGGACACGCGACAGCGCAGTGGCTTTAAGAATCTTATGTACAACAACCCAGGATTCGATAGTCATAGGGGTAGCCAAATACCTGGGCTGGGCTTGGACAATTAGATGACGATCTTTGAAGGGAATTAGGTAATCAGGTTTTCCTTTTAATCACGACTTATGTAAAACTATTTATCACAAATGGTTTTTTTATGCTAATATTGTATGAGCGGCACAGAATGTATAATGAATTTATATCTGTAATTATGTTTTATTGTGTAATTGTTTTAAATTTTATGTGCTTTTATGAGAATTGTCTCGAATAAAGCTTATACAAACAAACAGTTATAAGTAGCACAATACACAGGTGGGCTCCAGGGTGAAACCCAACCATATACTAAAATAGTGGTATAACAACCACGACTCGGGTCAAGACAAGGTCTGGAGCACGTGGAATCACTAGGACCCCAAGGAACCACTCAAGGTGAGTAGATAGGGACCCCACGGATCTAACTCGACCGCGGGTGCCGTACAATTCTATGGGGAAGTTGCAGTTGCAATTTTACAGTTTAAGGACCCTTCTTGGAAGGCTTTTAAGCAAATCCTTTGGAACTTAAGAGGTTGGAGAGCCACCCCACCCATGGATACTGTAGTACCCGAGTTACCTATCCCAGAGGAACCGGGTGCATAGGTCTGGAGTGGTGTCGGAAACCTCTGTCGTTTTCAATGGAGGGCTGTGAAGAAGTACTGCAGCTGTGAAGGTAAAAAGGATCCGGTGGAATCCAAGCCTGGATTCTGGAAGGGAGGAGCCTGAAAGCAGAGAGGACTGAGTCTGGGTCACTTCAGAGTGACCAGGGGTTCGGTAGGCGAATGCCCGCAAATGTCGGGTGCTTCAGGTGCAAAGAAGGGATGCTTGACTCTGCAGCCAAGAGGACCTGGAGATGTCGATGATGACCAGGAGGCAGATGTGAGCTGTCCCATGAAGGATGTCGAGTGCTGAGGGGTCGGTGTCCAGCTGCAGCACCAACAAGCCTTGGCAAAAGCAACCCATGCAGGAAGATCAAGCCGTTTACGGTGTGGACCAGCAAAGTCCAGAGGACTCACCAAGCAATGTAGAGTCAGAGCATGTCTGGAGAAACCAGGAAAGCCCAACGGAAATCAAGATGACTCTCAGGAGGACCCTCAGGCAGAATGACAAGGAGTCACTCGGGGACGTTGAGCCATATTGCAAAGTACCAGCCCACAGAATACTCGGTGCAAGGAGGCCAGAGTTCTTTGGTGCAAATACTGCTCAGGGTCAGGACTACAAAGAGTCTGATGCACAAGCTCAGGAATTGCAACAAGCATATGCAACTGTAAATGGACGGGGTGCACAAGGGTTAGGGTTATGTAGATCCCACAAATCATACTGGCCTCAAACTTGCTGAGAGGGCAGATCAATCTCAGGGACTTTCGTAACCCACCTCCAGTATTGCTGAAATCTTTGGAGTCCAGAGGAGCTCAGGAGTAGCAGCCTGGTCACTTGAGTTGAGGTGCCTGCAAATGCAGGTTAGAGACTCCTTCACCCCAAGGGAGATTCTTCAGTTGGTCTTAGTGCACCACAAGTCCTGCATGGAGACTGTATGGAGCAAGGGCACAGACAAAGCTTTGGACGGAGAGGGAGACAAAGTCAGCCCGGTCAAAGTCCAGTAAAGTCCAGAGTGTCCAGGCAGTTGAAGGTCAGTGGTTTTTTCTTGTAGAATCTTGTCCACGTAAAATCTAAAGTCTTACAGCCAATTAAGCCCTTTTGTACGCACAGGAGAGGGTTGGACAAATTCAGGGGATTCCCTAGGAGAGGGACAGGACAGAGGAGAGGTTACTCCCATGTCCTTTGCCTAGTTTCGTGCCAGAGCAGGAGCCAATAGCTCCCAGAACTGGTCTGAGCTGGACTATGCACAGGGACACCAAATGTTCCTCAGGTGCAGACTTTCAAGCACTTTCAGAGTGCACCCACACAGCCCCAATACACTAAATCCTGTCTATGAGGTGGTCACACCTCCCTGTGACAGGATGCCTATTGTCCTGCCTTCCTCTGCTCGAGCTTGGCTCTGTAGCAGGAGGGCAGAAATGTGCCTTTGGCAGCAGCATCCATTTTGTGCAGTCTGGGTCGAGAAGGCTGGCACCGGACAGACCAATGACCCCATGAAGCTTGCTTCAGAAGGCTGGAATCATACCTACCACACTGGTTACCGATGTGGAGGTATGATTCCAAGGTGTTTGATCCCAAACACGGTTTGTTTCTATGCAGCAGTTTTCAAGATAGCATTCACCACGAGGTTATAATGCACCTCCACCTATATGTCCGACTGAGTCACAGACAACCCAGGAGAATGGTCTCTGAAGGCTGCAGAGGGGCTCTGATCATGCAGGGGCACCCTCTCACATAAAACCCAGCACTCTGCCTTTCAGGATTGATAAAGCCTGCTTTAGGGGTGACTTATAAGTTTTTTTATCGTTTTTGTTTTTAAATCTTTTTATTGAAAGAGTTTTTTTCCCACATTTTTTTATGTACAGAGCACGGCAGTAAATTTCATTACAATCAAAACATAGAGTATATAACATTTGTTTAAATTTCCTTCTTATTTATCAAATCAGCCTTTTATACTAAAAAAAAAAAGTTATACACAGTCATCATATTACATATCTTAATATTACACACAGACTCTTTCTTCCAGTGTTTCTACGTTCCTTATTTTGTCAATTAGCCAACACGTACATAAGAAAAGAAAGAAGAGTAGAAAAAACCCAAAGAACAAAAAAAGTAAGTGAACATATGTATAAATTAAAGCTCCAATTGGGATTACTAGTTAAATTGCAAACCACAGCAATAAGGCTCAGAATATATGACCCAATACACAATAATCAAACATGGTTCCCACAATTCAGTCCACACTCCCTTCTTTCAATCGAGTGATGGGATCCCAAATCCGTTTACCAAGTTTCCTACCATCCTTCCCCTTCCTAGCATATATCTCAGTCTCCAAGTTATATATTGTTAATAATTTAGCCATCCAATAGTGAAATGAAGGTGGCAAAGGATCCAGCCATGCTGATGCAATGCAAAGTCTCATAACGGCCATAGCAACAAACAAACAAAAATTCCCCCCCTTCCCGCTGCTGCCCCTCTTCCTCATTTACTCCCAAAAGAATTAATGAGGGGGTTAATAGGATATCAGTTCCGAATATTCTATTTAGAAAACCTTCAATACCTTTTTCAAACATTTGCAGGTGAGGGCATGTTGCAAACACATGTATTACATCTGCCTCTAAACTTCCACACCTGAAACAACTGGTTCCTGCTGTACCTCCCCACTGAGCTATCTTTGCAGGTGTGTGGTAAAGATGATATATCGTTTTATAGTGTTGTGCCTGAAGAGGCGCTGAGCACAG
The DNA here is from genome assembly GCF_964263255.1 of Lissotriton vulgaris. Classification (NCBI taxonomy): domain Eukaryota; kingdom Metazoa; phylum Chordata; class Amphibia; order Caudata; family Salamandridae; genus Lissotriton; species Lissotriton vulgaris. The sequence goes on along the minus strand of NC_141687.1, from coordinate 1,243,352,393 downwards.
TAATGTATATCCCCTTTCTAAAGACCTGTAAAAGTTTTCCTCACAAATATCCAAATTATGTTTCCATTTGTTTGCCCATTTTTCAGTATCATCCTCCTTTGATATTATTAATTCAGCGTGAAATCTCTTTATTGTACAGTCCTCACCTGCTTGAATAACTTCCATAATAGGGTTTTTGCTGAATCCTGATGGTCCTCCTTCTTTATTATGCAAGAAACTCCTTATTTGTAAATATTTAAAGAATTGTCTATTGTCTAGCGCATATTTTGCCTGCAATTCAGAGAACTGGTAGACCCCATGCTGTCCTAAAATATCTCCAATCCTTCTGATTCCTTTCCTTTCCCATTCTGTAAGTATAGGGCCAGTGGCAACTTCCTCCGGGAGATTTGGATTGTCTTTCAATCTAGTGTAAAAATTATACCTCCCCAAGCCAAATCTTTTGATAAAAGCTTTCCAAACTGTATGGGCAGCTATAAGCGTCTTGAACCGTGTCCTTTTGAAATAACTGGGTTCTGTATATTTTAAAAACACGTTCTCCGCCTCTGGCCCCGATACCAGCCCAAATATTGCCAATGAGCCCAACTCACTCCATCCTTCATGCTCTGCCCCCCCCGCCAAACCTACCATATTTTGCAAAGCAGCTGCCCAATAATAAAACTTTAAATCTGGTAGTCCCCACCCGCCCCTCTCCGTGGAAGTGTCATAAATCTGAGTGCCCTCCTAGTTTTCCCCTTAGCCCAAATAAATCTATTAATTAAATCTTCAATCCTCTTAAACAGTTTAGCATCAAATAATAGGGGTATAGCTCTGAAAAAATAAAGAAACTTAGGTAAGACCAGCATCTTTATTACATGAGTCCGCCCTACTATAGATAGATGTAGATTATCTAATCTATCCAGATCCTTCCGTATTTTATTGATTAAAGGTATTTTTTTCCACTAGACCATCCAAATCAGCCGAAACAGTCACCCCTAGGTATATTCCTTCCTGCATGACTCGATTATCCACACAGGTAGTATAACAGTTTTTAATTATCTGCGTCTTAGCGGTGTTTAGTTTATACCCCGAGATCTCCCCAAACCTCAAGGCCTCAATTTCCACTTGACCGATAGCCTCCGTTGGAGCCGGTGTAATTACCACAACATCATCGGCGTATGCTAATACTTTGCACTGGCCAATTCGTGTAGGTAACGGTGTTGTTAAGTCACACATCTCTAATCTCCGAATCAATGGATCCATATACATAGCGAATAATAATGGGGAGCAAGGACAGCCCTGCTTCGTTCCTCTCCTTATCCTGAATTGTCCTGTAACTCCCGCGTTCACCCGTACAGAGGCCACTGGGTCCACATATAGTGCCTGAACTGCTTTAATAAATCTTTTTTTAACCCCTGATATTTCCATAGTGTGCCCCAGGTAGTCCCAGGAGACCCGGTCAAATGCTTTTTCCGCATCTAAAAGCATGATCGCCATTGGGTCCCCTGAGACTGCTGCAGCATCGAATAAAGTTATCACCTTACGCGTATGGTGGGTGGTACCCCTCCCAGGTATAAAACCATGTTGATTCTTACTCACTACCTTATCTATTATCCTGGCATATCTAGTTGCTAATGCCTTAGAAAAGACCTTAGTGTCCGTGTTCATTAAAGTAATGGGTCTGTATTATCCTGGTTCTTCCGGAGGCTTCCCTTTTTTTAAGATAATCACTATTTCCGCGCCCCCCCATGACTCGGGTATAGATTCACCTATCTGTGCCTGTTGGATTGTCCTAATTATATCCTCTTCTAAGATACTCCAAAATACTTTATAAAATTCTATTGGAATTTGGTCAGGGCCCGCTGCTTTCCCAGAGGGGAGAGTCAATATAGCATTTTTTATTTCTTCTCCCTGAAGAACCTCTTCCAAGCCTTCTGCCTCCTCATCCGTAAATGTATCCACCGGGATTTCCTGCAGGTAATCTCTAATTCTCTGGATATCACCCCTATCGGTTCATCATATAGTTTCTCATAGAAGGATCTGAAGACCTCCCTTATTTCCTCTGAGTCTGTGTAGGTCCTGCCTGTAATATCCCTAATCTCCCTCACCGTACCCGAGGCTTCTTGTTGCCTTGTCCGTACCGCCAGAGTTCTCCCTACTGTTTCACTAAATTCGTGGCATCTCTCTCTTTTTGTTGTATATATTTTTGCAACTTTTCTAGCGATGTCTCCCTCCGCATAAGCTTTAGCCTTCAAAAGTTCTATCATGGCATTATCTACTGGGATTCCATTCATTACACACTCTTCCAGTTTCTCTTCTGCCTTGAGTACTACCTCTGCTAATTCTATGTTCCGCTTCTGCTCTTGTTTACGCTTGTAAGAATTGAAGCTCAGCGTCTCCCCCCGAACCCCCACATTAAAGGCATCCCATACTATCCCTGGGCTAGCGCTATCTCTATTTATTTCAAAAAATTCCCTAATCCATATTTTCATATGGTCCACATATTTATCTTCCTGTAGTAATCCTCTTTCAAAAGTCCATACTCTTTGTTACTTAACATTTATTGGCTTGTTTATGGTGAGCACTAGGGGATTATGGTCACTAAGGATTCGTAGAAGTCTTTCTATCTTCGATTCCGATAAGAGTGTATTTGAAACAAAAAAGTAATCCAATCTTACACAGACTTTGTGCGGGGCGGAATAATATGTAAAGCCCTTTTTTCTACCTTCTTTTTCCCCCAGACATCAGTTAAAACATTATTCGCTACTAAACTCTGTATGGCTTGGCAGACACACTTTTTCCTACCTAAATATCTACCAAATGAGTCCAGGCCCAATCCATCCGCACCATTAATATTCAAGTCCCCTGCCATGATAATTCTAGGTGCCCAGGTAGCTAATTCTACATCAAGATATTGAAAAATCTCTGGGTCGTCCTCGGTTGATCCATAAATTGTTACCAGCGTAGTCCACTCCCCGTCTATCATACACTCAATCATTGCCCACCTCCCTCACTGGTCCTGTGCCTTTTTTCTCAGTAACACATTTTTATTCCTAGATAGTATAGCTACCCCCCTCTTTTTTACACCTTGCTGTGAACTTACTAAAACTTGAAAGCCCAATTGTTTCAACAAATATTCCTGAGATGCCATAACATGTGTTTCCTGCATAAAAATAAAGTCCACATTCATTTGTCTAAGCATAACTGATATCTTTAGTCTTTTCTGGGCATCAATTAGACCACAAGCATTCCATGTTACATATCTAGTCCCCATAAGTAATTCATTATTTTATTGCTGTGTATGCTCATACCTTTATTATACTTATCTACATTTCCGTTATTTCTTAATTTTTTATGGCTGTGCCCATCACCAAAACATAAACATAAACATAAACATAAACATAAACATTTCCTTCCTTCGAACTCCAAATCTCTTGTCTTAACCTCCCTCTCTTTCACCTCCATTATAGTACATACATCTGTTTTTTGGTGCTGTGCCGTGCCCTGTACCCCGCCTTCCCCTCCCTCCCCCGAGCCCCTGCCCTCCCCCCCCCTTACTGGCAAACAGGTCAATGCTGACCTATATCTGACAGCCGAACCCCCCCCAGGAGGCCTCTCCCCCTCCACTCTCCCAGTGTCTCATTATCCATTTCTTATGTCTGCGTAGCCAGGGTTTTATTTTTTCCCCCTTTTCCCCCCCATGCTGCACCCTTCTTTTACTCCAGCCTCCCTTAATTACTTATTTTTACTGTGTCACATGGGCTGTTTGTCTTATAGCTACAACCCTGTCATTTTGCGCCTTCCCTTCCCTTTGTGCCTTCCCTTCTTTTAAGTATGTCAGGTATTCCTGTGCCACTATTTCAGAGTATAATACCCTAAACTGGCCATTAAAGCCAACTTTGAGTCGGCAGGGAAACATCAGATATACCTCGCATCCCACATTTTGAAAGGGTGTTATTAGTTGTCTCATGCGCCATCTTCTCTCCACAGTAGTGTGGCAAAAATCTGGACGTGCGAAAAAAGTTATATCTTTATATGACCGTTTAGCCACTGGCTTTGCCTTACTGATTACCTCCTCCCTTAACAGAAAATTTCCCAGATACACCAATATGGCCCTTGATTTAGAGCCTGTATTTTTCCTTTGGAGTAAAGGAAAACGGTGTGCCCGCTGCACCTCCTTGTCCCAAGGGAAAGCCCCTTTCAATAACTCAACAACAAAGGAGCGCATGTCAGACCCCTCCTTCCCTTCCTCAATTCCAAGAAGTCTTATATTGTTGCGCCTTTGTCTATTCTCGAAATCTTCGAGCTTCCACAGAACATCCGATGAAGTCTTTTCCTGCTCGTCTCTATATTCCCGAAGTTTTACGACTTCATCCTCTACTTTGCCTGTCCTCTCCTCCACTTCCTCCAGTCTGCCAGAGATTTCCGCATACATTTTATTAACTTTGCGCAGAGAGCCTTGTATTTTCTTATTCGCATGCTTAGCTCTTTGGCTCTCCCTCCTTGCTTTCCCTTGAATTTCCTTTAGAGTTGAAAACAATAGATCAAAACTAGCTGCATAGTCTTTTTCCTGGGTCTGTGCTTGTGCCTGCGCTTGAGCTTGTACTTTGCTTGGCTGTGAAGAGCCACCAGTTGCACTCTCCTGATACAATTGTGAAGTGGCTGCGTAGTCCCAGTCCAATTTTTTAGCCACACCTAATTGTGCTGTGCTCCCATGCTTCTTAGCTCTTCTACGAGTTTTTCCTCTAGATCTACCTGACTTGCCCTTTTGATTTCGTTTTAGGACAGTATTCTTCTCTGATTCAGATTCTAATTCTGAAGTATCCGTCTGTGATGCCTCTAGACAACTCTCTGTAGGTGATGATAGTTCTTCTGAATTAGTGGATAATTCATCGCTTAAGTCCGACTCTTCTATCTCTTCCTCCTCCTCAATTTCCTCATTATCTTCCTTATCATCTTCAATTCCAGTAAAAAAGCACTCGTCACTAGGTGAGCCAGTAACTATAGGCAAGTGGTTCCCCCTATCGCTCCTATTTTCAGCTTCCCCCTCATCTGCTCCCTCGATCACTACCTGAGTGTCTTTTAAAGTCCCTTCTTCTCCTTCTCGAGTGTTATCATTACTACCATTTTTTGCCATAGTATTTTTCTCACCCAGGCTATTGTTAGGGGGGCTTCCTGTTACTTTCTCAATACCCAATGAGTGCTGTGCCTCTTTAGCTGTTAATGCATTATCAAAGTTCTCTGTTCTCCCAATCAGTTGGATTTCGCCTTCCTGTGCTTTACCCATCTGAACGCTCTGCGTGTTCTGTAGAGTCTGTATATTCTCAGCCTCTAGCCCATTTTCTCTTACTGCATCTTTTCTCTGTATACACCCTTCTCCCCCTTCGCTTCCAGGTAATGGACTTATCTGATTTGGGCCATTTATCTGCTCCCGGCCTGCTGATACTGAATGCTCTTCTCCGCTGATAAGCTCCTTGGCGCCCAGGACTGCCTGATTCACTGCCTCGCCTGCCGCCTCTCTCCTTGAATCGCTGTCAGCCTTCTCCGGTTCGCGCACCTCTTCCTGACTCAGTGCAGCTGTAGCCTCTGCGTCCCCGGCCCGCGCCTCCTTCCTCGTCTCGTTGACGTCACCCTGTAGTTCCTGCTCAACCTCTAGGGAATCAGCCTCAGTTACATTTGACAGTGACGGCACTTGCTCTGTAATCCCCGCTGACCCGAGTGAGCCGGGTGTGTCAGTCAACCCAGTTGCATGCGTGAGCACGGGTTCAGCTCTAAGCGTCGGAAAGGATTCAAACAACGTCGGCTGCCGCAGGTTAACTTCCCTCGAAGACTCGGAGCCCGTATCAGTATGCGTTTGCTTGAAGTGTCCTTTACCAGGTAGCTCTTTCTTTCTTTTCTCTGCTTCTTTTACCTGCTTTCTTTTCTCCGTTGCAGATAATTTCACCTCTTCCCGTAGCCTGGCAGCCTCTCTACGCGCTTGCGCTCTATGTCGAGCCTTCACCCTGAGATTAGCCGCTGGTATCTCAGTATCGCTCTCCTGGCCATCCTCGTCCTCTCTTTCAATATTGTCTTTAATCGCCTTTGATATCTTCGGCGCCATGGCCCACCGCGCAGAATACCAGCCTAACTGGAAGCGCTGTATTGTCTCCTTTATCGCTGTGTCGAGTGACTGCCAAAAAGTACTCGACCTCTTGCCAAAGCCTGTATATACTTGTTCTGAGAGCCACTCTCCCAGATCTGACCAATCGAAGTGTTCCTTAATCATCCCACTGTAGGACTCTCACTGGGTTTTGCCGGGACTACTGTGATTCCTGGGATTTACTCCAACCTTCCTTTAATTTCTGGGGTGCAGCATATCACAAAAGTCAATTAAACCCCGGCTCCTGATACATCTCTGCAGGAGAGTGGTTGGGAGCTGCTGTCTCCTACGGACTGTCCGCGGCTGGAGTTCTGGACTTTTTGGTTCCGTCCAGAGGTGTCAGGGAACAACACCCAAAGACCCCGGAGTTCCACCTGCCTTGGTGCGCAAATGAACAGAAACACGGGCTTCTCGATGGTGGCGTCAAAGACCAAAGGTTTATTACTGCAGGGACACAGAAGTCACAGAAACTACGCATGGGCAGTAACTAGGAGCCTGTTCAAATTGTACAAAGAGGGTTGCTCCTTATATACTGATTTTTGGCCTTCAGGCGAATTCTTCACATGTTAGTACATTCCCAAAACCTTTGTGTCACAAACAATAAATATTTGGCGTACACAGGAACCGTTGATAAAATCTGATACAAAACATCTACGGAGAGGGGTTCCCACTAGTTCATCACAATCCCTTGTCAATATTGCATTCAAGAGCCGGACCGCCTCATCGTAAATTTCGGTACCTCCCCCTAATAAAGGCCCAGAAGGAAAGGAGCAGAGCCAGGTGCAGAAGATAGGAAAGCGGGATAAGAGATGTTTGTGGGTTGTAAATGGGCAAGGCTACCGGCTTCGGCCGCCTAATCATGATCGGGACAATGGACACGAGAACCAGTTCAGGTGGGCTGGCCTCGGGCAGAGGAGGCAGCCTTTGTCGAGTCATGTAGCTACAGCGTGATCTGGTTTAAGGTGCACGTGTCATGAGAGAGGTGAATCTCCGGCTAAGGCTACGTGTCCTTAATCGAAATGAAGTGATCAGAGGTTATTGCATATGTGAGGGCAAGAAACACAAAATGGCGGCCATGATCTAAGATGGATGCCGTGGGTAGATCAGAAATGTGCTCATAACAGGAGTGCTCTTGTTCGTATCGTAGCGAAAACACCAGGATATGCTAAATGGATCATTTGCGGTTCGCTGATACCAATATTATGTATTTCCGACAATATTGAAAACACGGGTTCAAATCGTCACGGAACCTCAGACCCTCCTTTTGCCCTTACATAGGCAATTACTCAGTCTATGTCAGAGTCTAGTTCTATACTCATCAGGTCAGTGACATGCTGTTGTATCATCATCCTTTCTCGTGCCTTTTCTCCAAACGCAGGTGGTTTCCTAAAACAGATTGCAGCACAAAGACTACACAAAGCGGGACCACACTGGATAATCAGGCAGCATGAGAAGAGGAATACTAAGATGACACCCATGACCATTAGAACCTTCCATCCCCACGCTGAGATCAGAGTCCAAAACCATTCCATAAAGGACCAGTTTCCCTTGTCTACGTGTATAGAGTCGGAAATCTTGTGTAGCTTAGAGATCGCCTCATAGACTGTTGGAGCATTATTAGGAATAAAGACACAGCAGCTCGATTGGATCATTCTACATACCCCACCTCGGTCTGCAAGGATAACGTCTAGAACCATACGGTTCTGCAACGTCATGAGTCTATCCGCCTGAAGCTCAGCTGTCAAATTGCTAAGGGCACCAGCAGTTTCGGTAATAGTAGATTCAACTACCCGTGTTAGCTGACGTATGTTTCTACTATTGGCCATAGGCCCCCAGAACAGAAGGAAGCCTTTGAAAAAGTCTCCAGCTTCCTGACCAGCGGTATCTTCCTTGCTGAAAACACCTCTCGCTACTCTGGTTCTGTGGTAGTCAGATGAAGCAGTGTATGTTGGTGGCAACAATCGAGCAATATAACATGAACCTGAAAAGTCGGCAGGTAACCATGTATATGCCCGGTCTCGACAGATGAAGTAGGTACCCCTAGCAGTAAGGAAGGCAGGGGAAGAGTTAGCCGGAAACACATAAGTCTCAACGCACTCACTCCTCCCTAGCTGAGCTCTTGGATTTCTCCCATTACCTTGTAGACAGGCCTGACCTCGGTGAGGTACGACCCAGATTGGAGTTGAGCTTTTACGCTTGCTTTCTCCTAAACTAAGGCGATACTCTGAAGTATTCCAACTTAAATACACTCGCAGTTCGTCTCTAGGGTATGATGGAGTATTATTGACGTCCTTGATCATGTCAATAATTCCCTGGACTAAAGCTTTGTTGGCAGAGTTATATTTAGTGGAACGTGGTGGACGTGGAGGATAGGTTTCAAGGGCATAAGCAAAGATGGTTTGAAGGGCCTGAAATGATCCATTGTAGCTGAAAGGCAAAACCAGATAAGGAATACCTTTATCCATAGTGTGGGGTATCAAGCCACACACCCAGCAGTCTGTAGTGTTAACTACCAGTTGGTGTTGGTGCAAGAGCTGTACAAAAGTGTTGTTAATGAACTCTGAGCGTCGGGCTTGCTCATGTTCGGGAAACGAATGAAAAGAGTGTATTGAGGAAACAGTAGAAGTAACAGGATTAAGGGGAGGTACTGTAGTTACTGGTACATAAATCAAACTTATACCAAAAACGATGCCACCCACCAACGTTATCAAGACAATTAGAAATGTAATGGCACATTGCATCAAAAAGCATTTGCTATGAAGAATTCTGTAAAGTCTGTTTCTGCGAACGTAAATCACATTTTCTCGTTGCAGCGCAGGAAGCTCCATCTTCTACAATCCGCTCGCGACCACTGATGATGTGTACGTAGATGAAAATGCCTCTATCAGCCCTGGGAGTTCCCAGAACCAACAGAAAGATCGACCTTGTGTCAGACCCCTGCAAATCCAACTAGGCACACAGCCACGACCCTACGGCTACCCAGACGGCAAGGCAATTTAAAAATAATAAAACAATAGCAAACTTCCTGGCTGAATGCAAAAGTTCAAAATTTCAAAATATCACAATATGCAGTTGCCTGCTTTATTTGTCCATTTTACGGTTTCGGAAATTATATCTCTGCTTTGCAGGTACTGTCTGATCAGCAAATAGCGTATCACTGGTAGCTGTTGCAGTGTTCAAGTTCGCAGATGGCAGAGTTTCTTCTGATGCAGGAGACAAATGTTCAGTGTTCAAAGGAGTCTTTTCTGAAGGAGAGTTAGAGCTTGGAGTGTCAGTGATTAATTCGGCATCGCTGAAAGGGATGAACTTTGGAGTGCTTTCAAATTCGGAGGAACCAATTCCCTTCTTCACCCAGTCGTCGTAAGGAAGCGGCAAAGGGACACGCTTAACATGGGACGCGTGCACCCAGTGCTTGCGTCCAGCTACACGAACTGCTGTCCTCGTTGCAAGAAGGACCTGGAAAGGACCGACGTATCGGGGCTGAAGATTCTTCGTCCTCGCGAAGTTCCTGATAACCACGTGTTCTCCGGGCTTCAGCTGATGCCCTGGACTCTCCGGAGGCTTTGGTAAAGCATCGAAAACCTGTTGATGAATAAGACTCAATTTAGCAGTCAAGTCGTAAAGATAGTCTATCAACATAGGATATTCTAGAGAACAAAATTCCTTAGGCCTTGGCACACCCCAGATATTTGCCGGGCGGCCAAAGACTATTTCGTAAGGGCTAAGCCCCACTCTAGAATGTACGGTTGCTCTCGTTGATAACAAAGCCAAAGGAAGTGCGTCTGGCCAGGCTAAACCTGTGGATGCCTGTATTTTAGCTAATTTCAGCTTGAGGGTGCCATTATAACCCTCCACTAAACCAGCGGATTGGGGGTGGTTTGCACTGTGGAACTTCTGTTTCAAACCTAGGCCGGCACACACACTCTGCATAACTTTCCCTATAAACTCACTTCCGTTATCTGACCATACAATCCGTGGCATTCCATACCTAGGGAAATATTCTTTGAGAAGAATCTTGGCAGTTGATAGGGCAGTATTGTCCTTTAGTGGGTATGCTTCGATCCACCTGGAAAAAGCACAGACTACCACCAGGACATATTTCAAATTATTACAGCGATCCATGTGAATGAAGTCTAACTGAATTACTTCAAAGGGGCAGGAAGGAGGAGCGAAGTGACCAGCAGGAGTTGGAGTTCCCTTGCCAGGATTATGCATCAGGCATACCATACAATTTTTCACCACTCTCTCTGCACACTTACTGATTCCATCATTCTTCCAGACTGGAGCCAACATCTTACAGATTCCTTTAGAACTTATATGCGCTACTCCATGCGCCATTGTCACCACTGCAAGCACATACGCATCAGGCAACATCCAACGCTGCTGTTCTGTCAAATCAATCCAACACCCATTCGAATCTAATTTGCCCGTACTCTCTCTCCATACACGTTTCTCTTCCTCAGTTGCTTCTCTCTGAATCTCTTTCACACTTTCCATTGTATCCTCACACATTCCAGATTCAGCAATCCATCTTGCAGACGTAGCAACATACATTCTACTCATCATGTCTCTAGCTGTCTGTTTAGCGATTTCATCAGCAAAAGCATTTCCTCGACCAACATCATCCGTAATTGCTTTATGAGCACTGCACTTCACAATCGCAACTTCAGTCGGCAAGGTTAGAGATTCCAACAAGTCGTTAACTAGCTGACCATGTTGAATCTTAGTCCCATGGGACGTAATGAAACCTCTTTCTCTCCACAAACGGCCAAAACTATGGGCCACGCCAAATGCGTACTGACTATCTGTAAAGACATTCACTCTCTTTCCCTTAGCTAAAACACACGCTCTGGTTAAAGCTATTAATTCTGCAGCTTGGGCAGAATTCTGACTCACTCTTGCAGTCTCCACAATCGTTTTCAAAGTCGTTACTGTGTAAGCAGCCGTCACATCACCATTCTCCAATTTAAAACATGACCCATCCACATACAATGTACCATCCGGATCTGGTAATGGAGTATCCTTCAAGTCAATTCGTCCTTTTGTCTCTTCCTCCGTTTTAAAACAACAATCATGTGGCTCGGAATCACTCGACTCTTGATTAGCCGGCAACAGCGTTGCTGGATTCAATACATTACATCTTTTAATCTGAATATGACTCGCTAGTAATGTCAGCTCGTAACCAGATAGTCTCGCACTAGTAAGGTGTTGTGTCTTCGTTCGATTCATGAGTGTGTCCACTGCATGAGGAACCATGACCACTAGCATGTTGTTCATCACCAAACCAGCAGATTGTCGAATGGAAGCCGCAGCTGCCGCTGTAGCTCTCAAACAACTAGGTAACGCTCTAGCTACCGGATCCAATGTTGATGAAAAATACGCACAAGGGCGTTGTTTATCACCAAATTTCTGTGTCAGAACACTCAACGCGCAACCTTCTCTCTAGTGAACGTAGAGCGTGAATGGCTTACTGTAATCGGGTGTACCCAATACAGGAGCTGAACACAGTGCTTTTCGTAACTCAGAAAAACTCTCTTGGCATTCATCAGATCATGGCACCGGACTCGGAACATTTTTCCCAGTCAAAGCTACCAATGGCTTCGCTAAAAGAGAAAAATTTGGGATCCACTGTCTACAGTAAGAGGTAATACCTAAAAAGGCACGTACTTCTCTCTGTGTGCGTGGAACACTCATTTGCGTAAATGCTTTTATTCTCTCTGGGGTCAACTTCCTTCCCTCCTTTGACAAGAGATGACCTAGGTAGGTCACTTCTTGGCAGCAGTATTGCATCTTAGAAGGCGATACCTTGTGATTCAAATTAGACAAGTGATGTAATAACGAAACTGTAGCTGCTTTGCAAGTTTCCTTGTCATCGGCAGCCACTAGAAGATCATCTACATACTGCACTAGAGCAGAGCCTGGAGGAAGGACAAAGGAATCTAACTGGCTTTTTAATGCTTGACTGTAAATAGATGGGCTCTCACAATAGCCTTGTGGAGCGCGTTTAAATCTGAAACTGCGACCTCCTAGACAGAAGCCAAAAATATCTCTGCTTTCCTCAGCTATCGGAATGCTGAAAAAGGCATTCTTTAAGTCGATGACTGAGAACCAAGTGGCCGTAGCAGGTATCAATGTTAACAAGGCAGTAATGTCTGGAACCACAGGAAACTGTGGGACCACAATCTTATTAACTTCTCTGAGGTCGATGACAAACCTATATACTGGAGGCTTTGTGGGATCAGTTCATTTCAAAATCGGTAATACAGGACTATTACAAACATTTCCTCTAGTTTCTTCAACCACACCTTTCTTAATCAAATCTTGCACAATTAATAAAAGTGCACGTTCACCTTCGCTAGAAATTTTGTATTGCGAAATTCTTGGGAACCTCACATTTGCTTTCAAAGTTACTACATAGGGTGGTATTTCTAAAAGGCCTACATCATTAGGACCAGTCGCCCAAAGAGAATCAGGGAGTGAACGCAGCTCTGGTGGAAGTGCATCCATTGACAAGTACATCGGAGAGGTGATTCTTTTACCCAATGTAAGCTGTACCCCTTCCGGAGAACAGTACAATGTCGCATATAGTCGTTTTAACAAGTCTAAACCAAGCAGATTTTCATTACAACCCGTCGTCAAAATCAAGGGTGCTTTCAATTGACACGGTCCAACAGAAATAGACAAAGGACCAGATATGGGGTTGTAAACAGGGGCGCCTGAAAAACCTACAGAAACATTTGTTGAGCCAGACAAAGGTGCGCCAGGGAGTTTCGCATGAATGATAGAACTTTTTGCGGCACCAGTATCCAACAGAAACGGTTCGACTACACCTGATGTTACTACTGCGACATAAGGTCCACTCTGATCTACTGGAACTGATACTACTCCCTCTCTCTGTCCATGGCTGTCCTAGTACCCATTTTGCTGAAATCCCTCATCCGCTTCACAATAGTCTTCAACAAGATATTGCTGAGATCTATTCTGCTGGGCTGGCTGTCCATTTCTTTGATCAAAGTGATTGGAAGGACGATCATTCGTCTGTGGAGGCATAGCACCTCGCCCTCGACCTCTAGAATTCTGCACAAAACCACCACGACCTCTCTGAGCTGCTGCTGCATTGTTTTGCGCTAAAATCGGACATTCATTCTTGTAGTGACCCTCTTTCTTACAATACGCACACTGGTTCCACTGGTATTGAGGCCTCGTTGAACTATAATCTGTCCTCTGATACGAACCCTGTTGCATATTAGTCTGATTTGTGCGAGGCGGATACGCCTGCTGCAACAGAACCTTAGTCTTTAAATCTTTCGTTTTCTTGTCTGATTTCTCTTTTTCCTCTTTATCCCTATTTTCATAATATTGTGCAGTTGCAAGTATTTGCGCAGTTGTAGAAACAGCCCACGCACTTTCTGAATCCTTTAATTTATTGCATAATTCAGGTAACAAATTATGCACAAATTTATCGACAAACAGTCTCTGTCCTCCTTCAATGCTCATATCCTGACCACTATGATCTACAAAAGTCTCCTCGAACCTCGTGAAAAAGTCAGAGACACTTTCGTCTTTCTTTTGCTTGCATGCGGATAACTTGTCCCAATTAACACGCAATGCAGGCATCAGAGTCTTCATTAAGTCAATTATCCTACCCGGAAGATTAGCAATTAGGGGTTCAGGTTTTGCACCACCCGTTTGCTGACCATCCGCTGCAGTGATAGCTGCCCAATCCCCACCTAAAGCAACTTGATGATCTTCCCTACGAATTTTAGCCCACACTGGTTGAGGAACTACATTTCCAAATAACATATCAATGTCTGCTAAATTCATTATACAAGCCTCAACCGTCTGTGTTAATTCCTTGTAATATCCAGCAGGATTCTTACGCGGATCTGGTAAGGCCTGTTTCACTGCTAGCACTTCAGCTCGCTTCATCGGAATGTGTATCCACACTCTCTGGAATTGCGCCGGAGCGGCTACAATACCAGCAACATTGTCAGCTTGCACAGCTTCACGCCAAATCGGAGGAACCTCCCTCATTGGATATTGGCGACTCAGTTTCGTCTTACCTTTCTCTAAATCTCTCGGTGAACGAAAAGATGGATCATTCCTAAAACTTAAGATCAGTTCCATCGCTTCTTCTATATTTTCACCCACTATCATACCAGCAGCAAACTCTTTCTGAACCTTAATTAAGTCTTCTAAATTCGATTCAATATCATCTTCCTCTATTTCCTCACGTAACAACGAGCACATCTCATCAAAGACGTACCGTTGCGTTGGTTCCTTCCACTGCATAAATGTTTCTAGTACATCTCTCGTACTATATCTCCTACTCTTCGAAATCCATCTGAGAGCCGTGGAATCTAAAATTCCCCGTTCCTCAATGCTTGGATGCTGACTACGTCTCTGAACAGAGTCAGAAGTAGGAGTCTTAATTAAAGTTTTATAGAAAGGAGACAGCATATTAGACACAGAATCAGTGATTCTTCGACGAACAGAAAGTGGAGTCAACACACTCGCAGACGTAGAAAATACAGTGGAAGTAGGAACAGATAGCGAGGCAGTAGGAGTATCGAGAAAAATAGTTTGTGAAGTAGTAGGTGTAAGCGAGACAGATACAGGTATAGAAGTCGGCAATCCAGGAGGAGGAGGAGCCGTAGGAACAGTCACATTAACCACAGGAGGTGCAGGAACTTGATTCTGAGGGGCAGGAGCAGGAATACCAGGTTGTCCAGCAACCGGCAATTGAACATTTGGTACAAGTGGAGCCGTAGCACCTTGTGCATACGGTGGAGGTGACCGTAACAGATAAGACAACAGAGGATCGTTTTCCGAATCCTCTAGTATCTTAGCCGTTTTCGATGGCAAGGCAGGGTAGCACTTGTCGATCGCTAAATTATGCTCTCTAATGGCCACCTCTATAGCCTTCTCACACTCGTTATCATGCAACTGTTTAGTTGCTTGCTCTAAAGTCAACTCTTCTTTCTCCTTCTGTTCTTTCTTAAATTTCTTCATTTCTCTCTGTTTGGATTCTTTTCGCCAGTAACGGAAAGAATCAAACATTGCCGGCCGGGCTTTCTTCCTAAACAATTTCGCTTCTAAATTATCAAGAATTTCGGGTTCAAAACTACCATGCAGTGGCCAACTAAGGACACCGTCTTTCTTGATGTAGCGGACCCACACCTCATTATAGGATATAGGACCCACACCATATTTACAATATAAGTCATATAGGGGAGTCCCAATCGGAGGAACCAGACATGAGTCCTCCAACCGTGAGTCACTGTTGCAACCGAAGCACGACAACATACAATTTCTCCGGCTTACCATTTTTCAGTCCGGAACACAAAACAAACAAAACACAAAACAAATATGTGCACTTGAACCAAGAACTTTTAAGGCCTACCAAAACCAAACTAATGTATCGATACCCAAACTGAACCAAATAGATTATCGTGACCAGAACAACCAATGATAATCCTACGAAACCAAACCAAACTAAGAACAAAAAAAGGATTATAACAACCCTTACGAAGTAACCAACTAGCAACCACTAAATACTTAACTGAGGCACTGAAGACGTCACCAAGGAGAAACCCGTCACGTTTCGCTGTACTAAGGGCTGCACCTCGGGTCCAAGACAGGGCGACGGTCAAGGCAACGGCCCACTGCAGCCGTCCTGAACGGGAACCCTCGTGGAAGAGAACTTCGGGCCACTTTTGCAATATGCCGGGATCGATGAAGTGGGGAGCCTCCCTCAGGAATCTTCACACGAAGCTTCTCGAACTCTTCAGGCTTTTGGACCGGTACCGAATGACGTCGCCCCACGTTGGGCGCCAATTGGAGTTCTGGACTTTTTGGTTCCGTCCAGAGGTGTCAGGGAACAACACCCAAAGACCCCGGAGTTCCACCTGCCTTGGTGCGCAAATGAACAGAAACACGGGCTTCTCGATGGTGGCGTCAAAGACCAAAGGTTTATTACTGCAGGGACACAGAAGTCACAGAAACTACGCATGGGCAGTAACTAGGAGCCTGTTCAAATTGTACAAAGAGGGTTGCTCCTTATATACTGATTTTTGGCCTTCAGGCGAATTCTTCACATGTTAGTACATTCCCAAAACCTTTGTGTCACAAACAATAAATATTTGGCGTACACAGGAACCGTTGATAAAATCTGATACAAAACATCTACGGAGAGGGGTTCCCACTAGTTCATCACAATCCCTTGTCAATATTGCATTCAAGAGCCGGACCGCCTCATCGTAAATTTCGTTACCTCCCCCTAATAAAGGCCCAGAAGGAAAGGAGCAGAGCCAGGTGCAGAAGATAGGAAAGCGGGATAAGAGATGTTTGTGGGTTGTAAATGGGCAAGGCTACCGGCTTCGGCCGCCTAATCATGATCGGGACAATGGACACGAGAACCAGTTCAGGTGGGCTGGCCTCGGGCAGAGGAGGCAGCCTTTGTCGAGTCATGTAGCTACAGCGTGATCTGGTTTAAGGTGCACGTGTCATGAGAGAGGTGAATCTCCGGCTAAGGCTACGTGTCCTTAATCGAAATGAAGTGATCAGAGGTTATTGCATATGTGAGGGCAAGAAACACAAAATGGCGGCCATGATCTAAGATGGATGCCGTGGGTAGATCAGAAATGTGCTCATAACAGGAGTGCTCTTGTTCGTATCGTAGCGAAAACACCAGGATATGCTAAATGGATCATTTGCGGTTCGCTGATACCAATATTATGTATTTCCGACAATATTGAAAACACGGGTTCAAATCGTCACGGAACCTCACGGCCATCTTGCCGACTTATACGTTTTAAGTGTAGTCACCTATAAATATAGTGGGCCCGATTCACAGAATTAACTTAAGACAAAATCCTAAACTTACTACCATTTTCGTATTCACAGAAGGCACTTACTCATTTTGGTATTCACAGAAGACACTTACTCATTTCGGTATTCACAGAAGTTAGGAGTCCTAACTTTAGGACTTCTAAATGCTTTCTGTGAATACCGAAAGTCTTAAAATTGGGATTTTTCTCAATTTAGTAGTAGTAAAGTTGAGAAAAATCCTAATTTTAAGACTTTCCGTATCCACAGAAGGCATTTAGGAGTCCGAAAGTTAGGAGTCCTAACTTTACTACTACTAAATTGAGAAAAATCCCAATTTTAAGACTTTTGGTATTCACAGCAGGCATTTAGGAGTTTTAAAGTAAGGAGTCCTAACTTTACTACTACTAAACTGAGAAAAACCCTAATTTTAAGACTTTCGGTATTCACAGAAGGCATTTAGGAGTCCAAAAGTTAGGAGTCCTAACTTTACTACTACTAAATTGAAGAAAATCCTAACTTTAAGACTTTTTGTATTCACAGAAGGCATTTAAGAGTCCTAAAGTTAGGACTCCTAACTTCTGTGAATACTGGAATGAGTAAGTGCATTCTGTGAATACCGAAATGAGTAAGTGCCTTCTGTGAATACCAAAATGAGTAACTGCCTTCTGTGAATACCAAAATGGTAGTAAGTTTAGGATTTTGTCTTAAGTTAGTTCTGTGAATGGGGCCCTGTGAACCTATATCTAAAGTAAGTGGTGCAAAAAACAGCTTACACAGGTTGCAGTAGCAGACCTGTAGTTCCATTTTACATGGCCTCTTATGGGTTGCATAATACATGCTTCAGCCCATGGGAAGCCTCTGGGGTACCCAGTGGTGTCACTAGGGTTGGTGTCACCCAGTGCGGGTAACTAATAGTGTCACCCCCTCACGACTTACCCCATGAATCCATGATGGACCTCTTCAGAGTCCGCCAGTGCCAAATAACGGGACCATACAGAATGGTTTCAGTGCTAACTCCCACATTGCCCCATCCCTTGTAACCCCAAGTCCCCGCCTCTCATTTGCCTTGACTGGTTATGCTATTTTCAAGACGGTCTTTAACAATACATTGCTGTGTTCTTGATCTGTTCTAACAGTGCTGTAGGTTCAATGTAACTGAGGTCTAGTTCTGCTCTACTTTGATCTGGCAGTCACCTGAAGTTGATCCTACTGTATTCTTGATCAACTAGCAATTAAGTTTGGTACCATTCCTGCTGCTGTCTTGATCTATTCTGGTTGTAGTCTGCTTTTCTTCATGTAATGTTCTAGTTATTGCTCTGTCTGTGCTCTGGTTCTGTTTGAGTTCAATGCTTTTTGTGCACTTTTGTATAACTCATTGTGCCTGTGGTCTGAATTTAATTTAGCTCTACTCTAAGTTTTCTCTGATTTCATTACTGGCCTGTTCTAGTTAAAATTTGGCTGTATTTTTCTGCTCTAGTGAGTGTTCTGTTGTAGTTCCTTTGTGATTTTCTTTGTTGTAATTCTGTTTCTTTTATGCTACGGTTGCGTTAATTTGTTCTAATTCTAGTATTGTTGTGTTATTGGTCAAATCCATATTCTGCTTCTATTAATCTATCCATTATCTTTCCTTATTTTCTTCTATCTTCATTTTGGTTCTCTTCTGTTCTCTTATGTGCAAGTTCTGAATCTGGACTGGTTTTAGGCTATTTTAATTGTGGTCATGTTCATCTTCTGGCCATGTTATTTTCTGAGTATATTTTATTTGTTATAGTAATAGTCCAGTTGGATTCAGGAACTGTTCGAGTTCAAACATGTATATATTCGGGTTATGTTCTGCTCTGTTTCTAGTGCTTTAGTTATTCATAGTTCTGCGCAAGCTTTGTTCTGGATCGGTTCACCTTCACTAGCTTGTAGTCTACTATGGATAAAAACTAGCTGCACTCTGCTTTGTAATGTTCCAGATCTATTCTTTTTACAGCATGTTATAATTGTAGTCTGGCTGTGTCTTGACTCTGCTTAAGTTCTATTCTGGACCCCCTTTATTTAAATTATTGTTATATTCTGAGTCAACTTGAGAGTTCAATGATGTGGCTGTTCGCTGTTTTTTTGGTTGGATGTGTGCTATTTTCCCGCTGTATTATGTCTACTTCTGGTTCTTTTCTTGTGGCTGTGTTCTGTGTATGTTTTATTTCTATTCTGTTGAATTTATCGCTGAGCCTCAGGTTTTTTTCTGATTCTTTTCTGGCTCTGCACGTACTGTGTTGTAGTTTTTTTAGTGGTAGTTTTGACTGTGCAGCAATTATAACAACGGACAGAAAAGTTACATTGCTCCATCTCTGGGGAATGTCGCTTTGTCCCTGAATTCATACACGCATGGTACTGCTGCGCGTCAGTGCCCCCGGCCTGGCGAGTGAGCGCTGCTTATCTCAACAGGCAGAGGCTTTGGTGCGGGTAAGCCACAAGATGACACGGGGCCAGCCTCCTCACAACTCCCAACTCACTCACCAAACAGCCACATTGGCAGTGCACCCTCGTTCGCAGTAGGCCATAATCAAACACGTTGCACACAGGGGCAGTGCACCGGAGCCCAAAGGCCTGAGGGGGCACTGAACCCTGATACCTGCTGTATTTCACAGTTTATACAGCGACCAGCGGCCCGTATCCTTATTTGCACTAGGGCTCAAGACACAACGGCTACGCCACTGGTTGCTTGCACATTAAAATGCACTGACACATAATGACATTTCTAAAGACGTCTCCAACAATAATCACTCATTCAAACTCCAAGTGTAAACATCGTACCCAAACACACACAGAACTCACCCAAACACACACAGCACTCAGGGATACTCAAGTGCAACTCACGGTGTCACCCCATGTGATGGTGTCACCCGGTGCGATGCGCACCCCCGCACCCCCCTAGTGACACCACTGTGGGTACCTAAGCCCTGGGTACATGGGTACCATATACTAGGGACTTATAAGAGTGCCCCAGTATTCATCTGGAGTGTACCATACTAAATACATCACAATTGAAAAGAGAAAGCAGATAGACTGGGTTATTGATTAGCAGGATCCCAGTCAGACTAGTCATAAACAGTGCAACATCAAGCAACAAGTGGGGGTAACCATAAGAAGCAGATCCTATTTTCCTACACAACCACCCCCCCCCCCGACGAAAGGAGATAAGACTAACCTTGATCAGTTGAGTCTTCATTTTCTATGTGGAAATATCTGGAGAGTCCATCTGCATTGGCATGGTTACTATCAGGTCTATGTTCCATTGTATAGTCCATTCCCTGTAGGGAAATTGACCACTTTCCGCTCCAAATCAATACAATCACGTACTTGCTAACATTCAGGAGGAAAATAAAGACATGGCTCTTCAATCAATAGTCAAATTTCTCCTGCTAACATGATCCATAGCGCCCAGACACCCTCTGGGTATTTACACGCTCAATAAATCTCCTAAATAAATATAAGTTTGGGGTTTTCACCCTTCATCTGTTTTAGCCATAAGAGGGGATTATGGTCCATCTGAACAGTGAAGTGAGGGGCAAACAAGTATGGCCTTAGCATCTTCAAAGCCCAAACCACAGCAAAAGCTTCCCTCTCAATACCTGACCCAAGTTTCTCTCTGGGGGTCAGCCTTCTGCTTATAAAGGCTGCAGGCTGATCCTGACCCTCTTTGTTCATTTGTGATAACATAGCCCCTACCCCCAACTCAGATGCAGCAGTTTGAACAATGAATTGTTTGGAATAGTCAGGACTTTGCAGAATGGGAGCAGTCAGGTCATCAAATGCCTTCTGAAAGCTAACTGTCCACTGAACTTTCTTAGGCATTCTTTTAGAGGTCAGATCATTTAAGGAGGTCACCATAGATCCATATCCCTTACCAAACCTCCCTCTAATACCCAGTCAAGCCCAAAAATGCCCTGACCTAAGTCTGGGTAGTTGGAGCAACCCGGTCCATGATGGTCTAGATTTTGCTCTGCAATGGTTGAACCTGGCGTCCACCCACAAGGTGGCTCAGGTACACAGCCTTTATGGCCTTGATAGTAAGACCTGCATTTTGCAGGGCCTCCAGAACATTTCTTAGGTGAACCAGGTGATACTCCCAGGTGGAACTAAAGACAGCAGTATCATCAATATAAGCTGCACTATAGTCTTCTAGGCCTGCAAGAACTTTATTCGCCAACCTTTGAAATGTGATAGTTGCATTTTTCAAACCAAGGGGCATCACATTACATTGATAATACCCCATAGGGGTTGAAATGCTGTCTTGGATTTGGCATCCTCAGTTAGGCTGATTTGCCAATATCCAGCAGTGAGGACAAATGTGCACAAGAACTTGACTGAGGCCAAAGTATCATTGAGCTCATCTGCCCTAAGAATAGGATGAGCCTCAGTGCTAGGGACTGCCTTGAGCCCCCTGTAGTCCACACAAAACATCATTTTTATTTTACCACCCTGGTTATGAGGGTTGAGTACCAGGACCACTGGACTAGCCCAAGGGCTAACTGAGGGTTCAATGACTCCCAATTCCAGCATCGTTTGGACCTCAGTCCTGATGCAGTCCCTGACAAGTTAGGTTGCCTGTAATTCTTATTTTTAACAGGCAGACTTTCACCTGTGTCCACATCATGGATACACCAGGTGGTCTGACTAGGAGTCAGGGAGAAAATATATCTGTACTGATTGAGGACCTTCCTGCAGTCAGTCTGTTGCTGCTCAGTGAGGGTGCCTACCAAGGCTTCTCCATCAACTGAGCCATCATCAGGGTTCTGTGAGAGGAGGTCAGGGAGTGGCTCACTCTCTTCCTCCTTTCCCTCATTAGTAGCCACGAGCAAGCCCGTGTCTGCCTTGTCAACATTTGGCTTGATCCTGTTCACATGGAGCACCCTGTGGGGGCTCCTGTGAGTTCCAAGGTCCACCAGGTAGGTGACATTTCCCTTCTGCTCAAGAATGGAATGTAGTCCACTTCACTTGTCCTGGAGAGCTGCTGGGCCACAGGCTCCAACACCCACACCTTCTGTCCTGGCTGATACACAGTTAGTACAGCCTTTTGTTCATGCCAAGCTTTCTGTAATTCTTGGCTAGCCACAAGTGTTTACTTGCCTTCTTTATATACTCGGCCATCCTGGAGTGGAGACCAAGTACATAGTCCACTATGTCTGGCTTAGGTGTTTTGAGTGGTAACTTCAATCCCTCCTTCACTAAACACAAGGGACCCCTAACTGGATGTCCAAACAGAAGTTCAAAAGGGCTTTAGCCAACCCCCTTCTGAGTAACCTCTCTGTAGGCAAAGAGAAGGCAGGACACCAGGACACCTCCTTTTTGCCTAAGCTTTTCTGGCCCTTCAGGGTTTTGTTTCACCTTTCAACTAACCCATTGCATTGTGGGTGATAGGGTGTTGTAAATTTGTAACCTACTCCACACTCCTTCCACACAGCAGTAATGTAACTAGACATGACATTTGTATCTCTGTCTGTTAAGACTTCTTAAGGAAAACCCACTCTGGAAAAAATTCCCAGGAGGGCCCTGGCCACCACAGGAGCTGTGGTGGTTCTAAGGGGTATTGCTTCTGGATAACTAGTGGCATAGTCCACCACCACTGGTATATAACTGCCCAGATGCCGTTGGAGGGTTCGTGGGACTAATTATATCAATCCCAACCCTTTCAAAGGGAACCTCCACCACAGGTAGTGGTATAGGGGGGCCTTTGTGGTACAACCTGACTTACCACAGGCTTGACAGGTGATACAGGAGCGACAAAACTCCTTTGTGTCCTCTGTCATGTGAGGCCAGTGAAATTGAGGGACAAGCCTGTTCTAAGCCTTACTTTGGCCTGGGTGTCCTGCTAAAGGTATATCATGTGCCAGTGTCAATAGGAAGCCCCTAAACTTCAGAGGTATGACCAAACTCCTGGTGGCACCAGGCTTGGGGTCTCTACCCTCTGAGTAAAGGAGTCCTTCATCCCAGTAGATCCTGTGGGACCCACTGGCACTCCCAGCAGCCTCAGCAGCAGCTTGCTGTCTGAGGGGTTCAAGAGAGGGGCAGCTGTGCTGCTTCTGACTCAGATCTGCTCTGGAAGGGACCCCTGTCCCAAAGAACTCAACCTGATCAGGTTCAAGTTCCTCTAAGATAGTTCCTTCACAGGGACTGGGATCATCTTCCTCAGGAGACTGATCCTCACTCTGAGTCTGGGGGGGGGGGGAGACACTGCCTTACCCCAACTGCCCCTTCTCTTGTTAGGCACTTGGTCAATTTTTCCAGGATCCATGGCCTGTTCTGTTGGAGACAGTTTGACCTTTGACCTAGTCACAGCAAACACATCTGCAGAGAGGCCCAACATTGCTGCATGGTTCCTGAGTTCCACTTCAACCCAGGCTGAAGTTTCCAAATCATTGCCCAACAAGCATTCCACAGGGAGGTCTGAGCTAACTACAACCTTCTCAGGGCCAGTTACCCCTCCCCAGCTGAAATTAACAACTGCCAAGGAATGGTCTGTCCTGACATTGTTAGCATTGGTCACTTGGCACATCTCACCAAGTATGATCTGGTCAGGGCCCACAAGATCTCCGGTCACCATTGTGACACTTGCTCCTGTCTTCCTATATGATATGGCCTCCTTAGCATTGATTAAAGGCTGTTGACTGTATTTGCCCAGATTACTGGGGCTTACAAATAGGGAGGCAATTTCCATGCCTTCATCACTGACTAGAACTGCCTTAGCTTGTATTGTGTGCTATGTGTTCTATCCTTGTGTAGAGGATAGTACCAAGTGTTATATTAATAAATACATATTTTTATATAACTACTGTGTGGTTCTCCTTTCATTCAATTAATTCAGGAAGTGATATTCTGGTAAAACAAGATGCTTTACATTCCTTCAAGATTAAGCTGAAGGCTGCTTTCAATAGCTACCACTGGATAGCATTCTAAAGGATATCTTTGACCTCATATTCGTGGACATTATATGCCAGGTTAACTTCTCACAGCTTGCATGAAGTAAATTCATTACACCAGTTTGGCAAAGTCCGGATCTAATGGCTTTGACAGTGCTTGTTTTTACTGGCCTTGACCTGCACAGATAATCAATACTGCTAAAATGATTGTCAGGTGGCAACCCTTCTCACAACTCAGTCACTTTGGTATTAATTGTTTCTCATATGCATCCCAAGCCTGCTTATTTGAGCAAAAGGACCCCCGGGAGCTGCTGCTGGCAGGGCAGGAAATTGCGAACACTGGGGTATTTTTGCAAAAACTGGAACACAGATGTTTTGCCAAAAAGTTTACCACCTTGGTACGACAGATTCCAACTCCATGTCTGTGTCATATTTACAGTACGGTGCACCATGGCATTAGGAAGAATCCAGCGTCATAAAATCTAACGCAATTGTTTGCGTCAAGTCATTAGGAAATTTAACGATAATGCTGCAAAAGAAATGTTTGGCCAATGAGCATCTAGAAAATAGACTGCTAACATCCCTTTTGTGCGCCTAGGGGGAAAAAGTAAAAAAACACAGCTATGTGAAAAAAATATTGCAAACTTACATGAAAGCAGCAATGGAGCAACCAGCACTGAGTACATCTCAGGAAAACAACCCCAGCAACTCCAGTACCAGCCAGGATGACCAGCCTGAGTGGAAGGGAAGTGCAAGATTGGTGAGGAGGAGAATGAGATCTTGATCGTGGTGGCTCATCGTCAGAAGAAGAAGACCATATGGTAGACCATTGTGAACAAGGTGAACAGCGTTGGCAAAGTCAAAAGGGACAATGAGTGACTGTAAAAATCGCCAGCATGATTGCAAGCGCAGGACAAAGGAGAAACTAGCTAACAATCTCAAGGCAGCATTGCACACTGGAGGTGGTAGTCCAGCGCCCCATGAGTAGCTGGATCACTTGGAGGAGCAGGTGTCAGCAATCATATCCGAGGAGTCAGTGGTAGAAGTTGTGAGACAGGACAGTGCCGGCTATGACAAACTGCAACATAGTATGTAGCAACGAGGGGCAATGTGGGTTACTAGGCCATGTCATGCACTGCAGGCAGCTATGTCCCAGTGCTCTGTGGCACTGTCTGCAGGCCAAAAGGTAGTATGCTGGATCATCTATGGTTAAACATGACATAAACGGAAGGTTCAGGGGCATTCTGTCAAAACTTTGCCATAGACAGAACCACAAGCCTTCTAGCTGTGCAGCTCTACATCAAAAGAAAATGGCAGGAATTTGTCGTATCTACAAGATATGCAAGATTCCTGTCCTTTCTTCCAGCACACAAACAGCAGCCGACAGCCAAAGCAGGCCCCCTTGCCCCATGAAACAAGGGTACCTGCATTGGTGCTAGACATCCTATTGTGCACCAGCACAGAGTAAATCCCAGGGATACATTGTATTGTTGAAAACACAGAGCATCCCTGCACTTTTAAAATGACACGTCTTCGTGCAGCAAGATGGTTTGTGGTGCTGCACCATATGTTTATGAAATATGTCCCTCTGTCTCACCTGGGCCCATGAACATTAACCTAGCCTGCAAATGGAATGGGTTTCTCAGAGAAGAAACACACCTGAGCAGTGGCGTCACAAGGGTTGGTGTCACCTAGTGCAGGTATCATGGTGTCACAAACTCACAACTCACCCCATGACTCCATGATGGACCTCCTCTGATTCCCCTTGTTCGGTCACTCTAGGTGCATTCACCTCAGTAGTAGCCCCGCCTAAAAAGCCACATAGTTTCATTTTGTCCACATTTGCATCTTTGCTTCCCTGAATCATGGCCCGCTGTCCCACTGCCTCCGGGTGTGTGGGTGGTAATCCAGGGTGGTGGTGCATAGCTCATTCTCCGGTCCGGCCAGGCTCGCGGTGCAGCCCATCAGGAACTCCCATCCCAGCCCCTTCATCTGCCTGGGAGAATTAGTTCTGCTGCCCAGATACAATTTGTGGACTCCTCATCCTCGTCGGCCCTGGAAACGTTCCCAGCTCAGACTGGCCATGAATAAATGCAGCCTCGGGGCCCGGCCTTCCAGTCTGTGGCCTTCTGTCAGGTGCGCACAGCTAGATGAAGACCTCTCACGCTTTTAGTGGTGGGCGTGGGCAGTGGGCTGATGAAAAACGGTGGGTCCGGGAGCTGCCACGTCACGTGAGTGATGTTTCCTGGACGCCGAGTGCGGCCCTGTGTTGTTATTACCCTACTCTTTGTGAATTGGCCCCAAAACATCTAAAACAGGTATGAAATTGCAACATTTGGGAAATATTCAAATACAATTAACAAGGACTGTGCCTCCGGGCCCCATTTCACTTTTTCTTACAAGGAAGGAGTTGGATTTTTTGAGCAGATTGACAAAAGCATGTAAGTTGTAAGAGAACATGAAATACAGGAACCAAAAAACACTGAAATATTACACAGCTATTAAGTGCCTTTCACTCACTGTCACACATGGGCTGCTGTCTTTAAATTTCTTTTCATAAATGCGGTAAAAGCTTTAAACCACTGGAGTCCCTGCCTTTTAACATTCCGTGTGGCCTTCAAAGCGTTCTTATTACGCACTCACTAAGTAAGCAGGGTTAGCCGAAAAAAGGGGGTAGAGCATTTTGTTTCTTCTTTCCGCCAACCAGCCTCGAACTTTGGTTCCCTGCTGCCCTCAACTATGAGCTGCATACTGTGTTTTTGTCATCGTACTAAAACAGTTCCTCTTGAGAGCCTCAACTCGATGTAAATTAACTTTTTGTTAGTTTAATAGTGTTTTATGTAAAAAAATCTTTCTTGATAACCCCTCCTTATGTAATTAACTTTTTGCATATTTGTCAATTTGTTAATGTTTTTTATCCCGACGTCTATGTTTTTATCCTACTGAACAACAGTTTTTTACTGTTACGATCAATGCTCAAGTAAAGCGCTCTGATACCCACGGGTCTAGTCAGCGCTATAAAAAACCTTTCAAATAAATACATAAATTAGTGGCCAAGGGGCTGAACAGCTTGAGCTCAGCCTTTCATTCCTTTGGGATGGCTAAAATGAACAGTATTGTGATAGATAATTTTTGCACTCATAATTTAATCGCCAAGATGAAGTTCCATTTGTGATGTGTGATGCGTAAATGGGTGTTTAAATCATGTCAATAGTTCCTTTCATTTGTGCTTTGTACGCATATTCTAACATAACATCCACGATTTTGGTCTAAAGAGTGGCTTTGCGTAATGTATATTATGTTTGTTACTGTGGAACAAAGGCAAAAAGAAACAACATGGTATATAAATGGTATATGAAATATTACACACCTGCAACACGAGTTGGAGAGAAATGGTGTAAAAATATGCAACGACAAACGTTAAATGATGCAAGAATGTGTAACAGAAAGAGCTCTAGCAAATTGATTTTCCATTAGAAGTGTTCAAGGAACAAATTAACAAAATAAGTGAGGGCAAAAATGCAGACGCACTCGTGTTACAAAGCCACAGACGTAATGGACAAAGGCGAGAATGAGAGACATTCCAGGCCATCTTTTTCTCGAGCGCTAAAAAATGTTGTTGGAGTAAGAGCTGAGATATACTTCAAAGCTGCATTAAATGCCACCAGGGGCGGAACACAGGCCCGGGCAGACCCCGCGGTGTGGGGGGCCCACACTCCTCCAGGGGCCCCCTTCGCAGTGGCGCAGCCAGCAACCACATAGTACTCCGCACGCAGTTATGCATTTTTCCTACATTTCACTTTAGCTCCGAACGGAAACTGTTCTACTACATCACTTTCCCTTTATGGCAGAAAACGCCTAAAAGAGCGCACTAACAAATAAAATATGTCATCACTATTCATGCTTGGACATACGCAGCCGCAGAACATACAAACGGAAATCGTTAACCCGCGCCTCTCCCCCAGCGGCTGCGGAAACAGAAAGAGTTCGGTGCTGGTGCAGATGAGATGAGATGTAAGAAGGGAAAAGAAGTGCACATGGCGTTCGGGTTATCCCAGCGGCTGCAGGTTTGTAGAGGCAGTCTTGCTGTACACTCGCTTTTGTTGATGGTTCCTGTTCTGTACTTGGGATAGAAGCTATTGTAGAAAACCTGAAGGGCAGGGATGTTTAAAAAAGAATTGAAACCTAGAAATAAAACATTACAGAAGTAGAAGGCAGTCCGTATTTGCAGTGTTCTCGTGGCTGAAAAGGGCGGCCATTTAGAAGTAGCATTATTTTATTTGGTACTATATCTGAAAACGTTATATTTTCTTTTAGGAAGGGTCGTGTATGTTCTAGACTACTAACCATCTGACTTTAGTCAAACATTACTAATATAGCTGCGACTTGTTCCATATCATGATGGTGAGCTTAGGCCAGATTTAACTGTTTAAACCTACCACACAAAGAGTTACTGGGATTTGTACAGCCATACTTCTAATGCGCGTGGGCAAGTCCCAACAAGGTTATTATGAACGCTAAAAACTACATTCTTAAAGATGTCGTGTCCCTGGGGATTTATATTGATTGTGAGTTTGGTCAAGTAGTTAGGATTAATTATGAGGCTTACATAGCTGACAACGTTTCAGATTGCTTATGTGTGACATTTTCATAATTTCAGTGTAATTATGAGTGACATTCAATGACTCTTGCGCGAAAAATCAAGTACAGAAGAAGAGTGAAACATAAATATCAGAAATTACACCCATTGAAGCAACGAAAAACTCTAAGATGATCTTAAAACTTCAGCAAAGTACCAAAAATGGAAGGGCACTAACTTCGGAGGAGGGCCCGTAGTGATGAATGTAAAACTGGCAGTAAGATTTAACAATTTTAATATTAAAGTAAAAGAGCTCGTGAAGCAGTGCACCCCGGCTACAGACTCCGTTCCACTGCACACTGACCTTGCAGGAATAGCCTTGCAGCTCAGCATTCTCATGCGCATGCCACTTTGCGCAATTTAAAATGCGCGTGAGGCGGCTGAGGGGGATTGTGCCGCCCGGGACGGACTGGTGCTGCCTTAATTAAATCATTACCAGTGCTAACTTGACTGTTGCAAAAACCTGTCGAGTGGAAGGCAGGAACCTACACACCTTCTGGAAGACTGCTGCTGGACGCTGGGCTGCTGACGCCGCTGCTACCTCCCGCTGACGGCGCCAACCACCATCCTGGCTGCCGAGAGGAGGAACTATGGTTCCCAGCGTCCCTTGCGGCTGCAGACCATCACTTCCTGTCCCGCGCACCAGGAGGTGCATAAAATCACGGAGCTCCCTCGGTGGAGTGGGGACTGTTGCAAAAACCTGTCGAGTGGAAGGCAGGAACCTACCCACCTTCTGGAAGACTGCTGCTGGACGCTGGGCTGCTGACGCCGCTGCTACCTCCCGCTGACGGCGCCAACCACCATCCCGGCTGCCGAGAGGAGGAACTACGGTTCCCAGCGTCCCTTGCGGCTGCAGACCATCACTTCCTGTCCCGCGCACCAGGAGGTGCATAAAATCATGGAGCTCCCTCGGTGGAGTGGGGACTGTTGCAAAAACCTGTCGAGTGGAAGGCAGGAACCTACCCACCTTCTGGAAGACTGCTGCTGGACGCTGGGCTGCTGACGCCGCTGCTACCTCCCGCTGATGGCGCCAACCACCATCCCGGCTGCAGAGAGGAGGAACTACGGTTCCCAGCGTCCCTTGCGGCTGCAGACCATCACTTCCTGTCCCGCGCACCAGGAGGTGCATAAAATCACGGAGCTTCCTCCGCGTCGCGGACGCGCGCGGACGGCGCCGGGTGGAGCCCGGGCAGAGGGCGGGCCGTCTGTGGCCGTCAGTGGTCAGCAGTGGTCGGGCAGGCCACCCTTCTAACACTGCCATTCTGCCCGTGGTGAGTTTACCTCATTTACTATGGAGCCTGCTGATACAGTTGCCACACAGGATGATTTCCCATTCCCCCCCCCCACATTTGAGTCCTTACTTGAAAATGCACTTACCTTGGTGTCCAACGAAATAGCTGATACTGAAAGAAGAATGTCCATGAGCTGTACCAACAACATTACACAGCCGATATCATTGTCAAATAGCCCTAGAATTCCACTATCTCCAGCCGTTGTAATTATGAAACCGGCATTGGTATCCACACTCCCAGCATCCCTGTTGACCGAAGCTGCCTCCACTATTACAATTGCTTCCCAGGATGATGTTAATATCACGGGAACCATGGAAGCCAACAATAAACAGGGAGGGGAAAACGCAAAAGAGGCACCGCCAAGCCAAGTGCCAATAAAAGGAAACAACCTTTAACTAACAAGAATCAGCCCACGCCACAGAGCCTGTGGAATAAACAAAAACCTACTGGGGCACAAACCATTTTTGTCGCCGATAAAGATTCAGTGGACGCGGATGACATTCCTACTGCAACCACTACTAATTCAAGTGGGAACTCTACTACGATATGGGCACAAACAACTCTAATGGGAGATAATTATAATCTCTCAAAACAAAATGGAAACCTTATAGAAACTATAGTTGACACTATTTTTAATCGACTAGAGAAGCAAATGATCAAACAGTTTAATAACGTTTTTAAAAGACTCGATAGATTAGATAACCTGGTTAAAAATGAAGAAGTAAAAAGAAAGGGGACTGCTATCCTGGATCAAATCAGAGCCGATCGTTTGTTGAAAGAACTCGAATCTGTAAGTAACACCCTGTCACTAAAGAAACAGGAAGCTTCCACTTTACCGGGTGGGGGCACCAGTAACCCTGGATCACTACCACCGCCTATTGTACCACCTACAATTCAACCCCGACTGTCTAATGGCGGGAAGAACTTGGCGAAATCCAACCCACCTCCCAAATCTATACCAACGCCTGCACCTCGAAAAGTTGTCCCCCGTTACTGTTAACATAAATACCACCAACAATAATAACGGTTCTACCCAACCAACAATAGCAGCAAGGTCAACCGCTGATAACAACAAAAGCACTGGGCAATCTGGGAAAGGCAGGCTTTTTAAACACCAAGGGCCGGCCCTACATCTGCCTCCGGATGCTTGCCCGTTTGTCCTGGTCCTTGCAGGAGTTCCACCGCTGAGGGAAGAACAGGGGGAATCATGGGTACAATTGCGAAACAAATGTATAGACTGGCTAACCAAGCACAAAGGTGTCGGATATGATATCTCAAGAGAGATTCTATCGGCTCGCAGGGTGTCTTGGGTTGGGCCTCTTTTCAAAGATAAGGAAGGAGACTGTATAGTTCTCAACTTTAAAAATCCTGGTACTGTAAGATATCTACTCAATAGAAATAGTAACTGCTCTGCTATTTCCACTGTTGCAACCATGTTACCTTTGAGTTATTTTTACAGACAACCTTCAATGCAACCCCGGTCACCTTTCATGCAATTTCAACAACCTCCAATGCATTTTCAGCCACCGCCACCCCCAATGCAATTTCAGCCAGCTACATTTCCATTTAAGATGTTCAACAGATTTGCACCTTTGACTGATTTGGATATGCTAGACTGACAGTCATTGTCCAATCCAGCTGAACTTCCATTGGTACCAATCCCTGAACCCCAGGAAGTTCCACAACCCTCGCCACGGACTGTAGTTGGTCAAAAATCTCCAAACCACAGAATGTCTGTCCAGGATTCCGCACTATCTCTCGTAAGTTGGAACATAGCGGGTCTTAACTCTAAACTGAAAATTAAAGACTGGTCAGATTGGGTCAACGATAATTGTGACATACTGATGCTACAAGAGACTTGGTGCACAACTATGCCTAGAATGGAGGGATTCAGTTGCTACAATCTATTGGCTTCCCCTTCACCCATGGGTCGCCCTAGTGGGGGTCTATCTATCTGGACTAAAATAAAAACCGGGGTACAAATCAAATTGATCCCTACACAGGGTAAATGTTTTATGGCCATGAAGTACACAAACAGGATGAAACTATGTATAATTAATTTTTTTATAATAATGATTTTGTTACCCGTCCTAATAATAATTTTCTGATATTATTTAATTTTATTGATGAAATCATGGAGGGGCAGAAGCATGGGTCTTTTGATGGCATTTGCATTGGAGGGGATTTTAATGCCCATATGTACCGCAATAGCCCACTGTGCAGAAATGGTGAGGAACTGAAAGACCATCTAGTCTCCCTTGACCTATTGAATGCAATGGAAATTGCAGGAACAAGTGCAAACAATGTATTAACATCTACATATATTGGCCAGGGCTGTGCTTCCACGATAGATTACATATTTATCTCTCCGACAATAAGTGATATAATTTTAAAAGCAGAAGTCATCTGTTCCGCATATAGTGATCACTATCCACTTAGAATATACTTAAAAAATCTGCAGTCCAAGAAGGATGCATTGAGAGTAGAGATTGGGGCACAAAACCTGGCACTATCCACTGATAGACTAAGATTAATATGGAAAGGGGTGGACAACAAAGATATTTTGGCCAGAGTAATTAAAAAACATCAAACGATTGTAGAGACCTGTCTGTTGCACACTAGCCCAGGCAACGATGTGGTTGTTGCCTTTAGCAATCTTTGTGGGGCCATTAAAAGAGAATCCTCTAAACCAG
This sequence comes from Lissotriton vulgaris, assembly GCF_964263255.1. Lineage (NCBI taxonomy): Eukaryota > Metazoa > Chordata > Amphibia > Caudata > Salamandridae > Lissotriton > Lissotriton vulgaris. The sequence continues at coordinate 1,243,319,916 of NC_141687.1, read as the reverse complement.
TCAGGCCCATTACTGATCATGGCCCCCGCTGGTTTGACTCTTCCTGCTCTAAGGCCAATAGGGATCTGAGGGCGGCCCTAAAAACCAACCCTAGGGACGCTCCACTTGTGAGAGATTTAAGATTAAAATACAAAACCACACTACGCATTAGATCCGAGGCCCTAGTGATTGATCACTGGGAATCTCTCACACGCACCGCTTCATTAAAAGACACAACAGGTTTTTGGAGAGAAGTCAAGGCCCTCAGATCCTTTGGTTCAAACATCAATCCAATTAATTGTAATATAACTGGCGAGGCGTGGGTAGAGCATTTCTCTAAAATTTATGCTACATCTGGCACTTCTCCAGATACTGTCCCCCCTCTAACACCGCCGGACCGCTGAACATCTTACTATCAGAGGTCGAGGATGCCATAATGGAGAGCGCTAGTAACAAAGCTCCCGGCCCGGACGGTCTTTCAATTGACCAGATCAAATCCGAAATTAATTTCTGGGCCCCTTTATTATGCAATCTATTTAATAATTTGACTGACAGCTCAATTCCCGAATCTTGGTCGAACAGTGTCATCGTACCGATATTCAAAAAAGGTGATAGGGCGGATCCTGCCTGTTACCGTCCGATCTCACTGATCGATAACACGGTAAAGGTCCTTGGAAGGGTTATCTTTAAAAGGATTAGGGATTGGGCTGAGGATAACAATGTTTTGCACTGCAGTCAATTAGGATTCAGAAGCCACGTGGGCACTGTCGAACAATGTCTTAATTTGAATTTGATCATGGCCAAATATATCACTGTTAAAAAGTCCCCGCTTTATTTGGGATTCATGGATTTGAGTTCCGCATTTGATTTTGTTATTCGTTCTAGTTTGTGGTCACTTTTGCTTGATTATGGTTTGGATGATTCACTGGTATATTTTCTTTCTTATTTACATAGGGATTTAAAGGCCAGAGTACGTATTAATAATGAGGGCGAATTATCCAATGACATTTTTATTAGCAGAGGAGTTAGACAGGGCTGCGTACTCGCCCCACTGCTTTTTATTCTATATATTAACGGGTTGAGCAGCACCTTAAGCAAGATTACTAAGGATGTACCAATTATAAATGGTTCCCCCATTACTGCCCTACTTTATGCGGATGACGCAGTATTGATGGGGCGTACACCTAATGCTTTACGTATTTTAATTACTGGGTTTGTTGCTTTCATGTCTGATCTGGGTTTTTAAACACCAATTTTAAAAAATCATTCATTATGAACTGTGGACCTAAAAAATACAATATTACCTCAATTAAATCAGGTGACAATACTTTAAAATGCACTAGCACTTTCCCTTACCTTGGGTTGTTATTCTCTAATACAGGCTCATGGCAGCCACATGCTGCCTATGCGAGAAATAAAATTGGTAAGTCAATTAACTCAATTTTATCTCTCCGACAACCAAAACTGGCTGATGTCACTACCCCCCTGCTCAATATCTATCGTACCCAATGTCAACCAACGGGGACATATGGAGCTGAAGTGTGGGGCTACTGTAATAGCATGTCCATCCAGTTGGAGGAAAATAGATTTTGCAGGAGGGTGCTGGGGGGAGTTCCCTGCGCCCCCACATTTATTTGTCACAATGAACTTAGGTTGCCATATATTGAGGACTTTATTAGATCAAGGCCCGCGTTGTTTTGGATAAAAATATGGCTAAACCCGGCAGCTTCCCTAACACGTAGCATAATATCTGACTGCTTACTATGCGAAAGATCCCATCATATAACTTGGTTAAATGCTGTCGAGAATAGCCTGTTGAGCGTGGGACAGGGCTCTTTGTTTAGCTCCCCTAATACGATTGTTCCTGCTCACAAGAACATTGTAAAGCGGGCTTTGCTTGACTTATATAAAGACCAACGGACGAGATCTGAATTTGCTAAATCTGTTGTTATTAAATATTTGCCCTATGCCGACTCTGGAAATGATAATTTAAACAAGCTTTGTAGATATCTGTCAATCCCGATAGGAAGATGGAACCGGAGCCTTTTGTTCCGATTCCGGGATGGAAGCATCGTCAATTTATTAAGCTTCCCCCTCGGCTATAACAAAAACTTAGAATTGTTGAATTGCCCGTGCTCTGAAGGTGGGAAACAAAGCCTGTTACATTACTTTCTTTTCTGTGGTCATTATAAACTGTATACCCGCCAATATTTAATGCCGATTCTCCGCAAATATAACCTAAGGGATTTCAATTTGGCATTGAGATTTCTACAAATGCTGTCAACAGATGAGGTAATATATACTGTAAGCTGCTTTATAAAAGTCTGTGTGAGATCAAGGGCAAGCATGGAACATGCCTGATGGATTACAGTATTCTGTTACTGAACGCACATCGCACTTTACCTTTGATATATTTTGCACATAGACTCAATTGTTTATTTGTCTGGATATATGATTGTATTAGGGAGAGGACAAACTGAAAGCTATGACTAAAAACACCAATAGACTAATGTTCCTTTCTATTATGTACTATGCACGTTATGCTATATATGCTGCTTATACCCAATTGGGGAAAATATTGTTTTTATCTAACATTTTATACATGATTTTATGTGCTTTTAATGTATTTCAAACTGTATGTACTTTTATGGATGAACAAAATTCCGAATAAAGATCATTTGACTTTGACTTTGACAGTGCTAACCTTGCTGGTCGTGGGTAATTGCTCAACCCATAATTTCATTGGTTTAAAAGGTTTTCCCTTTTGTCTATAATGCAATATTATCTTGTTTTTATTGTTTGTGTTCGGGCATGATCATTACCTGCTGGCTGCCACTAGCGCGCCTTGGATTAAAACCGATGGAAGCTCGGCCACAGCAAAGAAACTCATGGCTGCGCTGGTATTTTGGTGAAGGAATTATCTTCACTCGGTTTTAACTGTTTTTCATTGCGAGAGAGGGTTTTGGTGAGGAAATAAGGAAGTTAAAAGGAAGCACATTGCAAGGCGTTTTCCCATGGCTGGCAAGGCATTTTTCCGTGGCTGATAGCTTACTTGGAGGGAGCCCATACGACTACACCCCGACAAAGAGGTAAACGCTTAGAGAAGTAAAACTGCATTATCAGCACATACTTCAAACAGCAAATACGAATGGAAAGCATTTTTACAGGGCTTCTACATCAGCATCAATTATCCCTGATTAGTAATAAGAGGACACAAAGAGCAGGAAGTCATTCTATGAATAAAGCAATACAAACTTGTTCACAGGTAGTACTTAGTATCATGAAGAAGTTATAATGTGTGAGGTGGCCTTTTTTCACAAAATGTGGGTACAGCACAGTGTGTGTTTTCAGGAATATGCCTTCCTGTATTGCTTGGTCTCATCTGGCCCGTATAGTTAAGGTTCTTATGCAGTGCTTAATTTGTGAACAATTAGGCCCCAGGGCCCTTGGCAGAAGGCTTCTGCAACTTAAACTATCCATTATTGCTGCCAACGACAGTACCAAGACAACTACTAACCCTCACACTTTTGCAGGCATTACAATTCATATTATTCCCGGCCCCAAAATCTCTAAGAATGGTTTGCAAGGCAGTTATTAATCATATATTGAATTAATCGGTGGCTGCAGTTGTGGTCATCCCTATTTCAGCCACCTGCTCTGCCATGAGGCAGGCGGTCATGCGTGCAGGTGCTGACAATTTAGTTCTGGTGCTGAGCACCGGAAACCACAGGCTCAAATTAAGCATTGGTTTCAAAATGTTGGTTTTCACATGAGAATGGACATTTAAGGGCTCATTATCAGTTGCTTATATTTATTCAGTAGGGATAATTCAGAAACACATAGCATACCCTTTGAGTACACCAATGATAATGGGTGACAGCTCTGAGTGATGAAAAATCACTAAGCCAGTGATTCAATTAATTAGATTATCTGGGTAGGATTAATGTTCACATTTGACCCTTCACCATTTGCTACACAGCATGTGAGGGGCATTTAGACAGACAAGGCGCACATGTCTTTTCTGCTGGAATGTCGTAAAGCACAGTGTCGTGGAGTAGAGTGGGCTGTTATGGAGTGGCATAGAGTCATCGAGTGGTGTAGAGTAGAGTTGAGTGGAGTGTCATGGAGTTGCATAGAGTGGACTGGCACAGTGTTGTGGATTGTCTTGGTGGTATTAGAGTGTCGTAGATTGGAAGAGTGTAATAGAGTGTCATATAGTTGAGTATTGTAGAGTGAAGCAGAGTGTCATAGAGTGGAGTGGCATTGAGTGTTGTGGAGTGGTGTAGAGCAGAGTGGAGAGGCATAGAGTGTGTTGCGTAGAGTGGAGTACAGTGTTATAGAGTGGTGTAGAGCGGAGTAGATTGTTGTAGAGTAGTGTAGCACAGAGAGGAGTAGGGTAGTAGAATGAAATGGCATAGAGTTTAGTAGTGTCATAGAGTGGAGTAGCATAGAGTGCCAGAGTAGAGTGGCATGGAGTGTAGTGGTGTAGAGTAGTGGAGTAGATGAGTGTGGTGTAGAATATAGTGGAGTAAAATGGCATGAAGTGGCGTAGTGGGAGTAGCATAGAAGGTCGTAGAGTAGAGTAGTGTCGCAGAGTGGTATAGAGTGGATTAGAGCATCATAGAGTAGACTGTTGTAGAGTGGCCTAGAATGAAGTGGCATAAAGTAGAGTGGTGAAGAGTAGACTGGCATAGAGTGCAGTGGCTTAAAGTGCATTGGTTTTGAGTAATTGGCATAAAGTGCAGTGATGGAGAGTGGTGCAGCGTAAAGTGGTGCAAAACAGAGTGGAGTGGTGCGGAGTAGACTGCAGTGCGTAGAGTGCAATGGCGTAGAGTGGAATGGCGCCTGTAGTGTCATAGAGTGATAGAGTGGAGAAGAGCATCAAAGAGTGGAGTTTTGTAGAGTAAAGTGGCCTAGACTTAAGTGGTATTAAGTACAGTGGTGCAGAGAAGATTGGCATTGAGTGGATTGGTTTTGAGTAAAGTGGTATAGACTGCATTGACGCAGAGTGCATTGGTGCAGTGATGTAGAGTAGCGTGACGCAGATTATAGGGGTGCAGAGTGGTGCAGAGTAGACTGCAGTGCAGTAGAGGGCAGTGGAATAGAGTAGAGTAGGCTATCAGCGCAGTAGTTGTAGCGTGCAGCTGCAGCATGGGTGCACCAGTTGCCTCATATCAGTCCTTCGGCTAGGCGGCTTGCCTCATAAATTAAATGATGCGCTTCTGAGCCTCTCAATACTGAAGATGGGTTGGCCCTCTCGCCTGTTTACCAGCCCAGCATCATTGTCTTTGTTGTAGCACATTCTGATGACCAAGTTATAGATAGAGCCACACTACTATTGGGGCAGTAATTGCATGTTATGGTATTTATGTTTATATACTGCATTCTATGGAAAATATGGTTCACGGCCCAAATGCCATGTCTGTGCTTAGTTAGATTTAAGAAAAATGTTCTATTCAATGTGTTGTGTTGGAAGTTTGTGTGTGTTCCATGCTATTGAAAAGTGCTTTTCGGGGCCACATTGCAGCCAGCTGCGTAGTATATCTGCGCTATGTGGGGTGTATGCAAGGTCTGTCCAGTGTGTTCTGCTTGATGCTTGCATGTGTTTTAAACTACTTAAAATGCTCTCAGGAGCTGCGTGCTATCCAGCTATATGGTATTTCTGAGCTATGTGCTTATATAAGCTCTACCCAGTGTGCGCTATTACATGTCTGCGTGTGATGTACATTACCAAAAAGTGTTGTTGGGTACTACAGTGCACCACAACAGTTGGCTGTGCTCTATCTGAGGTGCACAGTCAACATACCTTTGTAAACTGGTAACCAAGGCTATGTTTTTGTCTGGTTCTAATACCACCTGAGTGAGTGTGGAAAATTAATACGGTTTGGTGAACATTATCTGCGCCATCTTCCCTTTTTGCCCCGATGCCACACTCTTTGTCGCACACACCCACCACTTTAGCTGCCTTGACCAGAACCACCCTCTGCATACCCCTGACCCCCAGCACGGCTCTCCACCTACACAAGCACCCCCACGCACTGATCACTCCCGCTTTCACATGCCTTGCGCGTAAGCGGCAGCCATTTTGAGCACCATGGCCCCTCTGCCCCTCGCTGATAGCCAGCGCGTCTCTCTCTCTCTCACTCTCTTTCTTAGCCTCGCAGGCATCCCCCACATGCTGACAACCCCCTCGCTCTCCTTGGGTCATAAACCCCTCTCCAGCGCAGATCTGCCTCAGAATCCCATCCTGTTCCCAGCGCGACACCTCCCTTCATTCCTTTCATTGTCTCAGGCCCTTTGATGCAAACCCCCCCTCTTTCCTGTGTGCCCGTCTGTCTTCCTTGTTCCCAAGCCACCACCTGGCCCTGCGGATACTGTTTATTACCCCGTACAGTAGGAAGCCTCCCCTTATCAAAGGACCCTCAAGTCGATCGAACACCCTTAGATCCGATCAACCCCACACATTCCGTGAATCGGCGGAATGTCCAGCTGCACGATAATCATCACCTGTTGTGACCGGGGCGGGGGCTTCTACTGTAAATGTGTGGGAACGGGCTTGAAGCGGGGATTCCTAGGAATGCTTTTCCAAACATCAAAGTATTGACGAATATGTGTTTCATGTAATAAAGCAATAAACCTGCGTATAAGAGGCCAGGCCTCAGAGATGTGGTTAGAGCACCTCGTGACGATACTTGCTGTCTGAATTGATGTGTTCTCCTCCGGAGAGAATAAACCCTCGTTTCCTGCCTTTCAGTCTCCAGCGCCTGCTTCTTCATAGATTAATACTTTGTGGGTAATAGAGGCGACACCGCCGGGCAACACAAAAGGGTCTTTGGTCACTGGTTGTCTACCACCCCTTTTACAATTGGCGTCCCAAGCGTGGGGCCCATCAGCGACTCGTGGATCCAGTTTTAGAGGTCCTGACGACAGAGTGAACGACTGCAACGATCGGAAGGTACCCTGTCCGATAGACCCTCGTCTGACAGCCGATCATCCGAACTTCACTGGTTCCGAACGGACCTCTCTCGAGTGATCTACGGTCCTGACTGGGAACCATCAGGAGTGCCACGAGGAGTACGAAGGGAAGAGGACGATCGGGCGCTGGATTCGGAAGACAAGAAACTGTCCATACGGTCCGGGTAAGGTCGTGTAAACACGACGAATTGCGGAATGAATGATGATTGATGGAAAAATACTAGTATTATTCTTTGTTAATTTATTTGGAGTTTCGCTGTCGGCAAACGGAGAAACAACCGGCTCTCCCTTTGCAAGCAGTGAAGGATAGGTAACGTACCCGTCGTGCCTATCTTTCTCCCCCACTGATCAATTGCCCCTCCCCATTGATTAACTGTTACGGATCGTTTTCTGGAGATTCTCTGTCTGCAAACAGGTAAGAATAGGTCCCCCTCTTTGCAGATAGTGAAAGGGTAGGTGACGCAGACCTTTGCGGGCCTACTTATTCTCCCCATTGACCATTTTTTTTTATTTTTTATTTATTGACCAAACACTGATTGCCCGATATTGGTTCTTGAGGTATTCACTGCATGCAAACAACGTAGAATAGAAATAGTCTGTCTAGTCTTTGCACGCAGTGATAAGATAGGTAGTGCTGACTATTATCCCCATTGTGATCCGTCATGCCTGTCTTCTCCCCACTGATGGATAGCTGGTTCAGCCCGGACCGTCTATTAGAGGTGGACCATCTCGCTCCGCTGGAAGGCACCCCTAATAAAGAAATGTTCACAAAGTATGGATTAATTACCATAGCCTATAGTAAGCTATGGCACAAGTATACCAAAGCAAACCAAGAGAAACAATGGCCACTGATAGGATCCTTCGATTTAGACAAAATAGAAACGGTAGAAATAGCCCTTTGTAATAATAAGACAACGCCTATTATGCTCGATAGTCTCGGTATGTGGCGCAAAGAAGCTACGCAACGAAAGGAAAGGGACGAAGTCAAAGTAGGTAAAGAAACGCGACAGGCAACCCTCCAAACGTCTGGTAGGCAAAAGGAAGGGCCAGCGACGACACAGTTCCGAGGATTAGACACAAAAAGAGAACGGTGTAAAGGGATGTGCCGACGGGACAACCCCGAGACACAACGACCCAAAAGTAATCCCCCGACACTATGCACAGGACGAACAGATTTAAGGCAAAACCAATGTGCTTTTTGTAAATGTCTCGGGCACTGGAAAGCCCAATGCCCGACTCTACAGAACATAGGTAAGAGCGGAGGGTCGACAGAAATAACAGGTCGGCAGAAAGGGAGAAGGCGCGAGATAAAAACAAATCAGACTAACACGGACAGGACGGATAGAACCACCACGTTTGATTATGCTCGATGGCACAGATTTCGTCAGACCAATTTCAACGACATGTCTGAGTTCTGGGACTGATTGCTCCCTGTTGCCCCCCCCCCCCCACTCTGAAAAACAGAAGCAATTACAGGCCTGCGTAGACAATCCCCCGTTAGAAAAAGGACTCAAGGAAACCAAGCATCTGTTATAATAATTTAGGATTTAATTACGATAAAGATAACACACAACCAACGATAAATAGAAAAACTAATAAAACATTCTTTAAAGTAAACTGTACTAATAGGAACAATACAAAACATATTACGTTCACTCCGGAAGTTCTCAAAATGTAACAAGTCAACGGTCCCGCCCATCCGGAAGGCGAAACACAGCACGTGTGGGGCGGGACCAGCCATCAGCCATAGACCAAAAGAAATCGCCGACGAGAATGTACAGGAGGCTCCATGGGCCGACATGAAAACGGTCTTCCCATACTCTCCTTCCTGGGGTGACGTCCCCTGGGCCACGAGTAGGGAGGGGGCGGATGCAGATGACCCCCTCCCTCGTATCTCCTGGTCCGGCCATCACGAATTCCTCCATCGAACTGGCGCAGATGGACTGGGAGGGAGAGGCGACGCGGACGAGCCTCTCCCACCTCCACAGGTAGGAGGTTTCCCAGCCCCGGCCCGGCGCCGAAATCCTCCAGCCGGGCCACAGATCTATTTGCGTAGCACAGGACGTACAATGCCCGACGGATCTATTTCCGCAGCACAGAGCGTACAATGTTCAACGGGCCTATTTTCGCAGCACAGAACATACAATGTCCGACGGGCATACTTGTGCAGCACCGGACATACAATGGTCCCCCAAGAGTCGGAGTCAGGGGTGTAGGGTGGTCATCATGTGCACCCCTGATTCGAAGGGACGGCGTGGGATGCGCCGGGAGAGGGAGGCAGCACGAAGGAGCCTCCCTCACCTCCCCAGGTGAAGGCTCCACAGCTGCACCCTGGCGCCCCGAACCAAATGTCCTGCTCCAACAGCATGATGTTCTGTCTTTGTCGCCACAAGAAGTTTCTTCCACTCCTGAAAGACACGACGAAGGGCGGCGGCTGCAGGGTCTCAAAATGGCGTCTGGGCCCTCTGGAAGGCGGGTCTAGGCCGCTGGAGTAACTTTGTCCGGAATTGCAACTCGGGCACTTGCCCACCTGGGCACGAGCCCCCACCTCTGACAACATCCCCACAGCTTTGAAGATTCTACCAGAGTCCCAGAAGCCCTCAGCCCCTACAGGCTTCCGGTAGGGAACAACTGCCTTGATCACAAATGGAACGACCACGACATAGCCACAAGATGGTGGTGCTCTCGTGTCTGCACCAGCTTCAGTCTGAACCACCCAGGAACATTATGGGCTAACGAACTCGAGTAAGTTCCGGCTGAGCATCAACGTGACCCGGTAAGAAAGATTCTACCTCCCTTCCCCCTTTTTGATTGACGGTCCACACCACCCGCCCCTCTGTTAGCACAGGTTTTTTTGAACTGCCGAAAGGGACTCTGGTCCAACCGCCAATCGTCGGAGACATTTTTTCCCTGATGCTACTTCCAGACTAAACCGGCCTCGCCCAAAATGGCGCCGGTATCAAATAGGAACTAACGGACACCTCGTGGTGTTCTTTAGCTAATGAGACTTGATGTACTAAGATATATGTGAACCTTTGCACACTTGACGAAAAGGAGAGGAGGGTTCGCTTGGCGAACATTTGAAAGGGGTCCTGTCAAAATGTTGATTTCAATGAACGATTTATTTTGATATTTATTGTAACTGGTACATAATGTCGCTTATGATGCACACCCACGGAATACATCTAGGAAATGTGATTACAATGAGCTTGACTATGTTCCCATTTATGAACTAAAATGCCCCTGATCCCTCATCACTTAACGAGACGTTTTTAGTTACTTGCAAATAATTAATTAGGCCTTTTTAACATGTTCTTATGCGACAAACCCCCCTACTGTATGTGCCATGTCCAGCCAAAATATGATTGCACTCTCACATTTTACGTACTGAACGATTATGCAAATAAAGGTTTTCCAAACTATGAATGGGTATCACATACTTTTGTAAATGTGGGAATCGGCGGGAGGGCTATTTTGTGCACAACCATTTTGCTCTCTTTTTAAGGTTATTAGAAAAATGGCCGTTCGGCCCCGGATTGATGATCGAATCTAAGGTATGATACGCTGCCTCCAAATATGCGACTAAGCTCAGGAACTAATGCATGAAGAAGGACCTCGACTTCGGAGAATGGGTAAAAGCAAAACGGTATGAATGTTAGAATGTCATAAGGGTATGATGATCGAAGGTACTAAGGGACAGGGTTAGCCGAAGAACTGATATGCCCTAGAACATCACAGCGTTGGGAGTGATTTAAGGATCCCCAATAGCTGGATACATTTACAAACCAGATACCTCGCGCTAGGCACCTCTGATTTCTTTTTAGCGTTCTCCCCACACACGATCTATAATGCCACCCTCGGACCGTCTCCCCCATGAACAACCTATCGCTCGCCACCCTTGCCACACTGCCCACCCCTTTGACTTCGGAAACCGAGACCCCAGGGATTATATCCTGAGGGGATAAGACGGGTATGTGGTAAGTAAAGGACTTTCGTGCCTGTACATTTGATATGCTCGAATGTTGTTCCCCCTCCCTTTCCCTCTTTTTCTCCCTCTGCAGGTTACAATGGAATCGCGATTGGGGTATCGTAACAGATCTGGAGCCACGTCACGCCCGATACATGAAACGGACTAACGCTGCAAGATGACACCAAAGGGCGCCCAACTCAATGCACGTCCATCTTGTACCTGACCTAATGCTCTTCCGTCCCAAACTGCATGCTTTCTACATCCTAACACAGACCCGAAACGTCTCATATTGGGTAATGCACTGAATAGCCTAAATGGTACACAGTCACTCTCCCAGGACACATGTGTATCATTTAGCCTATCGTTGCACATCTCTCTCTCTCTCTCCATCTATCTCTCTATCTATCTCTCTATCTTTCTCTCTATCACCCTCTCTCTGTCTCTCCCTAAACGACTGGCACCTAATTAGCGAACTTGGTGTACCACCCAATTGGCTCCAAATACCACAAGTATTTGCACAAAATTCATTTTTAATAAAACTGCATTGATGCCATGTCAATACCTCTCCTTTTCTGCTAAATATTGATGAAACCTAGATTGGCCGAAAAGAAAGGGACAGGTAAGACGACTAAGGTTCTCTAATCTGACCCATTTTGAGGGAACTACTTGTCAGTGGCATCCATGATAAAATGTTTCTGATAAACACGACCTCCCCCCCGTCCCGAAGTTATCTCAATACCCAAACAGAAAAAGTGATCGAGACATCCCCGTTTTTCCAGAATGCCCCCGGCTTGGTATCAGTTGCCCTGAACAGGAGTTTGGAAAATGTCCCTTGTCCCAGTTCGCTATGTTCCTAGTTGTTTCCCATTAGACCTCGCTCACCCCAAAGATGGGTTGAACAGTCATCACGAGTCCGAGTTTTTAATAAAGTAGCCAGGTTGTAAGAAACTATGTAGAATTTAGAATGACGTTTACGAAGCTAAAATTAGATCGAAAAATGAAAGAACTTGTTGCAGTAAACCTTGTTGAAAATAAGATGTTTAGCTAAAAGATAGGACGCATTGATGTAATAGAGAATCGTTTAGCCTATGTTCATTCCTCAGAAGGATGCCTATCAGACTATGGTGAATAACACGTTGCACTTTTTCCGTAAAATACAAAACCCTGAAGACCGGTCTAGCCTTGCAAGACTCGTACTAGGGAAATGGGTCTCTACCAGAAGAACTGACATGACTGTAATAAACGAATGCAATGAATGGGTATCAGACCTCGTACCACGACAAATGAATGTAATAAACCGACAAAACGCCAAAGAAATAACCACAAAGGGAAGTTGTTGGGAATCCAGCAAACCCATCATCAATTGTTTATACGTTGGCTGCAGACCTCAATGTAGCGGATGTTTACCCCAGTTGCTTGGTGTTGGGAGAGAAATAGATTTACGTAATTACCTTCCTCTGCAAAATCTCTAAAGACTGTCTTTTCAAACTCATTTAAGGGTACCACTGTCGGAGGAGAAAGAGACCGGATGTGGGAGCACGCGGCCTGACTGCAGATCGTGGAACCTCAGTGACAGAGGCCAAGACGAGACCACAACAGTAAGGAGTCGCAGGACAAGGCACTGTTTCCGACAAAACTAAAGGAAAGGGCTGACCTGAGGCCCCTGCTCTATGATCGACGCGTGCCGAAAAGTCCCCGCTCTCTGAACGTGATTATGGACCCGCCTGTCTAAAATGTTCCGCCCCCTGGTCTGTTCCCGATCTGGCCCTGCTCCATCCCCTCCTCCTCCGACCTGCCCTAAGGACTATTCACACACCCCCCTCCCTCCACCTGAACTTTCAAAATCCTCTAAATCCTACTGTGCCATCCGGAGAAGGGTATTTCCTGGGTCAAAAGGGAGGGAGCCCCGAATAAGTAGACCACGAACTGTGTTAAATCTCAGAACGGTGACCTAAAAACACCACCAGGGGTCACCCCAAAGAGAAGCTAAACGAAGTATGTGGTTCTGCCCGGTACCGAGCACCTTGAAGATGATGGAAGCAACAGGAAATACCCACCACAGAAACCCAAGAACAGACAGACTCCACAACTCAAAGACAATTGCACCCTTCACCACAATCCTTTTCTGTCTCCTTCTAATGACCACACTCTGGATTATGGAAGAAAATGCATCTGCTCCAAAACCGTAACGTATTTCTCCCATGAGGTCTGGCGAAACAGAACAAAGATACTCTCCTGCCCGCAGACCTCCAACGGCTCAACCCACATGGACATTCCTACTAAAGAACGAATTGTAATACAGGTGCTCAACAGTGCCAACGGAAGACGACAAAGAATGCTGAGAACTCACTAATAATGGTCCACGACCATAAGACACTGGGAACCCTGATTATTGTTTTTACTAAGTCTCATTTCTCTCCCAACCACCATTGAATTGACTATGCTCCAACCGAGTACAAAAAGAACTTACTTACGTGGTAACTTATCGGCTCCTATTCCGAATGACTACAAGCATCTGTGATCTGTATCCAACGCTCTCACTGCATAATTCTTGTCTGATATTGCATTACTATGACTTTCCTGTAACAAAGCTTAACGATGAGCCCGCCCACCAGATGAAAAGATTTTAAAAAAATGTGATGTTTATGTCCAGTTCCTTCACCTGGGTTTTCACTTCCTTACTTATGACCACAACAGTAGACATAGATAGGAAATAGGCCTGCAAGATGTCTTAGAAATGTTAAAGGGAGGACTGTGGAAAATTAATACGGTTTGGTGAACATTATCTGCGCCATCTTCCCTTTTGCCCCGATGCCACACTCTTTGTCGCACACACCCACCACTTTAGCTGCCTTGACCAGAACCACCCTCTGCATACCCCTGACCCCCAGCACGGCTCTCCACCTACACAAGCACCCCCACGCACTGATCACTCCCGCTTTCACATGCCTTGCGCGTAAGCGGCAGCCATTTTGAGCACCATGGCCCCTCTGCCCCTCGCTGATAGCCAGCGCATCTCTCTCTCTCTCACTCTCTTTCTTAGCCTCGCAGGCATCCCCCACACGCTGACAACCCCCTCGCTCTCCTTGGGTCATAAACCCCTCTCCAGCGCAGATCTGCCTCAGAATCCCATCCTGTTCCCAGCGCGACACCTCCCTTCATTCCTTTCATAGTCTCAGGCCCTTTGATGCAAACCCCCCCTCTTTCCTGTGTGCCCGTCTGTCTTCCTTGTTCCCAAGCCACCACCTGGCCCTGCGGATACTGTTTATTACCCCGTACAGTAGGAAGCCTCCCCTTATCAAAGGACCCTCAAGTCGATCGAACACCCTTAGATCCGATCAACCCCACACATTCCGTGAATCGGCGGAATGTCCAGCTGCACGATAATCATCACCTGTTGTGACCGGGGCGGGGGCTTCTACTGTAAATGTGTGGGAACGGGCTTGAAGCGGGGATTCCTAGGAATGCTTTTCCAAACATCAAAGTATTGACGAATATGTGTTTCATGTAATAAAGCAATAAACCTGCGTATAAGAGGCCAGGCCTCAGAGATGTGGTTAGAGCACCTCGTGACGATACTTGCTGTCTGAATTGATGTGTTCTCCTCCGGAGAGAATAAACCCTCGTTTCCTGCCTTTCAGTCTCCAGCGCCTGCTTCTTCATAGATTAATACTTTGTGGGTAATAGAGGCGACACCGCCGGGCAACACAAAAGGGTCTTTGGTCACTGGTTGTCTACCACCCCTTTTACATGAAGTTCCGTGAATTCTGAACCCTTGGGTTCCATTTTGTGCATGGCAGCCATTTTGTGGTTGCCCTCACATAGGCTGATGACTTTAGCTGACTCCTGGATGACCTGAGTGAACTGACCCTGTTGCCTGAAGCTGACCTTGTTAGACCAGTTCCTTGCCCAGTAGCTGATCAAGATTAAGGATCAGAGCACAGGAGATTGTAAAGTTTGGAATGCACATACACTCCTTATCCTATTTCTCATCTATTTCTGTTCCTTCTTTTATGGCTTGTTTACGATATGGGTTGTGGTCTTTTATTATGGGTTTGTCCGGCTTGTGTAAAAAGGAATGTTGGGCTTTTTGCATGCTTGCAAAAGCTAGGACTGCCCCTTACTTTTGTGCTGAGTTTTGTAACCCTAAGCATATAAAAGGCCTCTGTTCTCTGTATTCCTCAGACTACCTCATTCAGTTGCTACGGCTTCTGTGTGACGGGGCCTCACTTATTAAATTTAATAAAGATGTCTTTTCATATTTCAGCTTCTGTGCCAAGTTCTTTTTTCTATTAGTAAGTATTCCCTGAGAATGAAGATTTTGGTTTCTTCAAATGGCGCGGCCAACGTGGGCTTCATCAGAGAAGTGACTATCTGTGGGAGTGATCTTGTCAGGAGACTGAAATCTACTGAGGAGGACAGAACAGGATTCTACTGCTCGACAACCTCGCCAACCTGGGACTCAAGCAACTGGTGTCCACCCCCACCCACCTCGCCGGACACACACTCGACGCCGTCTTCTCATCCAGCACAGACATCGACTTCAGCCACGCCACAGAGCTTCAATGGACGGACCACAGCTGCGTCCACTTCTCCTTCAAGAGAACGACGACCCACCAACACCAGCAACAGACCGCCCGCAGAAGCTGGAACAAGATCACAGCAGACCAGCTCGCCACCTCCCTAAGCCAACACCCTCCTGCCAGCTCAGCGAACCCCAGCCAGGCCGCCGACAACCTCACGAAGTGGATCAGCAACTGCGCGGACGAACTCGCCCCGCTGAGGACCCCGCCCAGCAGACCCGGCAGCAAGAAGGCCCCATGGTTCACCGACGAACTCAAAAGCTCCAAGAAGAACTGCCGAGCCCTCGAGAAAGTCTGGAAAAGGGAACCGACACCGGACAACAGAACCTCCTACAAACTTGCCACCCGGAAACACCACCAGCTGATCCGCGCCGCCAAGAAAACTGCATTCAAGGACCGGTTGGACAACAACGCACACAACTGCAAGGAACTCTTCAACATCGTGAAAGAGCTTTCCAACCCCAGCGCAGGAAACAACGACATCACCCCATCGCAAGACCTCTGCAACTCCCTCGCCTCATACTTCCACAACAAGATCACGGACATACACAGCAGTTTCAACAACCAACCAACGCACACCACGACCGACCAGCCACCCCCCCCCACCACCACCCTCCACGCCTGGACCCCGATCAGCACCGAAGACACCATCCGCACGATGAACTCCATCCACTCCGGATCACCGACCGACCCCTGCCCTCACCACGTCTTCAACAAGGCCAACGCTGTCATCGCACCCCACCTGCGAGACACCATCAACACCTCCTTCGACACCGCCATCTTCCCTGAAAGCTGGAAACACGCCGAACTCAGCGCTCTACTCAAGAAACCAACAGCGGACCCCACCGACCTCAAGAATTACCGCCCCATCTCGCTTCTCCCGTTTCCAGCCAAAGTCATCGAGAAGACCGTCAACAAGCAGATGGCCGCCTTCCTCGAGACGAACGGATCCCTCGACCCCTCACAGTCCGGCTTCCGAGCCAAACACAGCACCGAGACCGCCCTCATCGCCGCCACCGATGACATCCGAGCCCTGATGGACAATGGAGAAACAGCGGCCCTCATCCTCCTAGACCTCTCCGCGGCATTCGACACGGTCTGCCACCGCACCCTAGTACGGCGCCTCAGCAACATCGGAATCCAGGACAAGGCGCTGGAATGGATCATCTCCTTCCTGGACGGAAGAACACAGAGAGTCCGCCTACCACCGTACAAGTCAGAAGCCTCCAAAGTCATCTGCGGCGTCCCCCAAGGATCATCCCTGAGCCCCACCCTCTTCAACGTCTACATGAGCCCCCTCGCGGCCATCGTACGCAAACACCACCTCAGCATAATCTCCTACGCCGACGACACCCAGCTGATCCTCTCCCTGACCAACGACCCCGCCGCCGCCAGAGCCAACCTGCACGAAGGGATGAAAGAGGTAGCCGAGTGGATGACGACCAGCCGCCTGAAACTGAACTCGGACAAGACGGAGGTCCTCATCCTGGGCTCCTCACCCTCCGCCTGGGACGACTCCTGGTGGCCTCCCGCCCTGGGCACCGCACCCAAACCGACAGACCATGCACGAAACCTGGGCTTCACCCTGGACTCCTCCCTCTCCATGACCAGGCAAGTCAACAGCGTCTCCTCGGCGTGCTTCAACATCCTACGCATGCTACGGAAGATCTTCTGGTGGATCCCCACAGAGACCAGGAAGACCGTCACCCAGGCCCTCGTCACCAGCCGACTGGACTACGGCAACGCCCTCTACGCCGGGACCACCGTCAAGCTCCAGAAGAGACTCCAGCGGATCCAAAACGCCTCAGCCAGACTCATCCTCGACATCCCACGTTCCAGCCACATCTCCGGACATCTGAGAGACCTTCACTGGCTCCCCGTCAACAAAAGAATCACCTTCCGCCTCCTCACCCACGCACACAAAGCCCTACACGACCAAGGCCCGAGCTACCTCAACAGCCGAGTCAACTTCTACGCTCCCAAACGCCACCTCCGATCAGCCAACCACGCCCTCGCCGCCGTCCCCCGCATCCGAAGAGCGACTACAGGAGGAAGGTCCTTCTCCTACCTGGCCGCCAAGACCTGGAACTCCCTCCCGTCCGACCTGCGCCTGACCCAAGACCACCTCTCCTTCAGGAAGAAGCTGAAGACCTGGCTGTTCGAGCAGTAGCGGCACCCCCCCCCCCCCCCCCCAGCGCCTTGAGACCCTACGGGTATGTAGCGCGCTTTATAAGTGTATTTGATTGATTGATTGATTGATAGAAGGTACTCTGTGCACAGGGATTTTGGAGATTCTTTGTTTCTGCAGCCCAGTATATTTCAGATTCCTGATTTTGATCCTCCACATGATGTCACTCCTGACTGAGAACCTTTTTGGCGTGAGTATTCTAAAAAAAAAAGACCGTTAGGTCATGTAGAACTTGACAGTTAGAATTTGAATAACCTTTTGATTAGTAAAAGTTAAGTATAAGTGGGTCACTCCAAGTCCTTTGTTCTTTGGTTTTTTGGGTCTTTGCTTAGTTTGTTTGGTCCTTAGTTTTTATTTGAAGATTGTAATTTTCAAAAACCGAGGGACTAGTATATTTACGAGTGTATTGATAGAGATAGCCCCTTGAAGTTTGAAGCTAGATTAGTGAGCTATAAGATGCCTGATCTTAGCAAATTTGGAGCTTTGTGTTGGCCAACTTTGTATACGTTTGGATTAGCCGGCTTCCCCTAAAGGGAATATCTAAATAGGTTTAGATTTAAAAACATATTTCTTCCTTGGTGATTTTGAATCCCCAGGGAATTAAAATATGACATAATACAAAACAAGGATCCTTTCTTCTGCGCAGTTTTATGAACGAAGATATGCAGAACGATTTTGTTTGGTGTTCTGCTAGCCAAAGCTAGTGAATTGAGTGTATTTTCACTTCTTGGACATACACCAGTCTGTGGGCTGTTGTCTATTGAGAAGCGTTTCTTGTAAATATGACTTACAACTAGTATTTGCAAATGGTTATTGATTTGTGGGTCAAATATGTGTTTAAATGTCTATGTGGTTTTCCCATTAGTGCAACTTCTGTAAGTGAATAGCGATGGCGCTATTCACGAAATGCATGGCGCTCTGTATTGTATGTCCTGAGTGTTCGACCCTTTTCTTTTTATGTCTGAAATGAGCTCAAATGTGTGTCTGTGTTTTTTATGTTTTGAGTCTATTAAGCAAAATGTCTAAATGTTAAAAAAAAATATTAAAGTTAAACATTCACATTCACTAGGAATAAAAAGGCCTCAAAAACGAAATTGGTTGTTTTATAGAAAAACAAACTTATAGCATGTTTTTTTAACTTGCATTGTATTAGAAATTTCCAGGCAAACTCTTCAGCTGAAGTAAAGTCTTGCTGAACTCAGAAGTTTATTATAGAACACGCATTGATGTGTTTTCGTTTGAAAAAGACTGCCATTTGTGCTCATGTTACAATGCTGAGAGACAAGCTAAATAAACAGGAGTATTTACTTAGCCAGGATTTTGCCCTTAGTTAAACACGGGTGAATATTTGCATTCCAGAATGTTGTTTTCAAAAGGTTCCAAAGCTAAGGTTCATTATTTTGTATTACAGGAAGACATTTCAATTAAGGGTTTCCTCTCCTTAAGCATTTTTTTTTGTAAGCATATTCTTGGGTCTGTTGCTAATTAAAAATTGTCCTTTAAAAAAAAAAAAAGGATAAAAAGTGGCGCAAACATTTTGTCATGTTATAAGTTAGGCTTCTGTGCTTCGGCTTATAAATGAATGCGTCAAAAATGATAGGCAAGGGATGCAGCTTGCTTTTTTATATGGTATTATCAATAATGATTGGGTTTATTAAAAATCATTATTAATTATGAAAAATAATTATTAAAAATAAGTGCTACAAAATTCGTTTATTACTATTCATGAAGCTTAATGCTCATACTGTGACCTCCTAGCATTATCATTTAATTTAAGTTGTGCTATCCTCCATAATGAGGACATTAGCATGTGGAATTTTTACTTAGCAGAGGCGTAAAAAACTCATTTTTCTAAAAGATTTACATGGGATATGTCTAATGTCCAATCTCTGCAATTTGTAAAGAACATTCTGAGGATGACTAATATGTAACACAATTATAGGATATTTATTTTTAAGTGCCCCTAATATCAAAGTCAAATTTGGGTAAAATAGACCATTTAAAACAGCATTCTTGCCATTTTTAATAGCTTTAAAGAGCTTTAGGCTTCAGTAAATGCATACATTTAGGTACAATACAAATTTGAAGGTTGTCCCCATTTGGGTTTACTTTTAAATGGCCCAGTGTGATCCAATTAAGGTTGCTGAAATGAGTACCATTGCAACAAGCATTTGTTCTAAAAACTGGTATGTGTATTATTAGGTTTTGTGAATTATTCGCAGTAAATGTAGTTTAATAATCTGGGAATAGAGATAATTTTTTTAGCGCCTAAAAAGGAGAAATTATTTTTCAAAATAGAGTGAATTATTGCAGGTTAGAAGGAATCAGGAAGGCCTTCTGTCTTTGTCAGCCTCACAGTGAGCAGAAGCTGGGGGCTAGGAAAGCTGCAGAGGCTCAAGTTGCGCTGAGATGCTATCTTTAGTTTCCCTGTAAACAATGGAAGAGGCTGTCATGTTGACATTTGTGACCTTTTAAATTAGGGCATGTCTCTGTGGAATGCAGAATGACCTTGCTAAACAGGCCTCTGAAAGGTGGGATTTCTGGTTTCTCCACAAGAACATCAATACAATTAAAGAACTTAATTCTAAAGGGAAAATATAAAAAGGGTTTCTTTGAAAGTCCCAACATCATGTTAAATGCTCTGCAGAACCGATACATTTGTGCCTCTGCTCTGAACAAAAAAATGTCTGCTAGTTGCTTTTATTTGACAGAAAACGAAGTGTTGCATTAAGTCTTAGACAGAAAATAAGATGCAGCTCCTTTTCTAAAATTTTGAAGGCTACATGCCTAAGTGAGGACGATAGGTGCCAAATTAATATGGAGTGTCAGTGTACAATTTTACTTTTAGAAAGGCAAAACTAAGGTGGCTTGATGTTGCAAGCTGACTGACAAGATGGTAACAGTTAATTAATGGAAATTAATTTTTGTGTTTGTTAATATGTATCATGTTTTGTCTTCTGATTAAAAGTTATAATTGATATTTGTTTGTTATGAGAAATGTCTCTCTTTTGTGTGTTGTGTATGTTTTTTTTTTTTTGCTTCTGCCTACAGATCATTCATTGATTGTTCTGGGTGATTTAAAGCTGACAAGACACGTGAGTTTGGCTGGTTGAAAGGAGATGTGTTTTTGCGTAACTCCTTTGGAAAGAAATGTTCATGTTTTTTTATGTTTGTGTATTTGGTCCTATCATGAATTGTTCTTACTGGTCCTGTATGTTAGAAAGTTGTATTTGACAGCAGATATCCACTAACTGATGATCTACTGTCAAAAGGAGGGTAAGGATTTTAAACCTGACAAATTAAGCAGGCCCAAATTTCACAGTAACATATAGTACATGACATGGTGTTGTGTGTCCCCGCTCATTCACATATTTTATTGTTTTGTCTATGCTTTTTGTGCTTGATATACAGCAAGTATATCTGAAGGCTTGACATGTGCGTTTTTAATTTTTATTTTATGCATGTTTTTGTTTTATTTTGCTGCTTTTGATACTATTACAAGTTTACCTGTGTTGTGAAGGGATGTACATGATGATGTGTATCGCTGCACAACAGTTGGGTTGATTTGCTAAGTTTCACAACTAATGATATTTTCATACTGTGCACGACACAGACAACACTTCACCAGTGTATGTCAATTTGGCTATGAATAGTATTCAAGAAAAATAAAACGATATACAGGATCAAAGTGTGTCACGGTCACTTACTGCCCCTTCCCTTAAAGGAACAGGCAGCCCTACATTTATGTATCCTGATTGGACGTAAGGATAAAATTATAGATCTGTGACTCTTGCACATGGTGAACTAATTTCTATATTACATTAGTCAGTTTTGTTCTGCTTCCTAAGTAGTGTATGGCTGTGTACCACAAAGGAAACCAGGTTTCATTTTTTCCTGAAGAAGGAACTAGAACATTAGCTAAAGGTTACCGTATATGGTTTAGCGGCCAGTGGTAGAGCTAACTTTTGAAAACTATTGTGATTTTTTTTGTGTATCACTCATACTCTTGGTATTGTGTCACATGCTTGACTATCACCCAAGTAATTTCTTGTTCTTCCTATAGATTTTTATTTTGTCGCTTCTCCCCTGACCGATGTCGCATTGTACCGAGTTATTGGGGATTTTAGCTGTGTCCTCGTCCCATTTCTCTTTTCCGTATTCCTTTCACCAGTCAGCCTTTATTATTATTAGTGTATTGTTCAGGTTCACACTTCCAGACTGCAGTAATGTACCAGAAACCCCCATATTATGTATAATCCCCTTTTGTATGACCAGACTGGTTTTTAAGAATTTTCTTTAGACTTAATCATGGCGCTATCTACCCTTAGATGATGGAGGATATGCTCTCACACGGAAACCCAATTGAAAAAGCTAAAGGCAATGTTTTGCCTACTGCCTTTTTTTTTGTATTGCTTTTTTGAAAATGACAGTGTATTCTAGACCAGAATTGTCCCATGGCGTGTGGCCACTCCTTTGAAGATCGCAGGCCACCTGTTTGCAGTCCCCTTGGTATACAATGAACTGTTTAAAGCATCGCACTTGCTCCATCAGACGGCATTGGACATCACAGAACCAGAATTTCAGTGCAAAAGAGCGCCTGTCATGTGCTGGTAACCTCTGACAGTGTGCAGTCCCTTGAGCCCCTTGGCCTGAGTTTTGGCCACACGCACCCCCCTTTTTTTCCTTTGCTCCAATGGAAGTGCAGTGCACCGGAGGATCCAAGATTGGCAAAAGGCACTACATTCTGGTGCCCATGAAAGAGCAGCCTGAGCGTCCTCTGACACTGAATGATGAGTGTTGGAGCCTGAGAATGGTCCCGGGTCTGCACGAGATGATCTGTGCTCATGACCAATGAAGAGCACAATATCTATAGTGTCAGCCGCAGAGGAGAGATACTGGTGCACTGCTCTGAGACATTGAGACTTTTAAATGAGCATTGAGTGTTTGCCAGGAGGGCACTCCAACAAATACTGAGAAGCATTTTTTTTTCCATGGGAAGCCTGATTCAAGAGGCCCATGCAACAACGGGAGCAGATTTGATGGACAATAGAAGCCTGCCAGAGAGGCTTTTGAACGGACTCTGGGCATAGTTGGTTTCACAAGAGGTTTCCGTGTGATTGTATAGACTAGGTGTTAGGAGACTGATTCTTATTCTTTTGCTGGCATTATTTTAAAGTAGTATTCTGTTTAGTAAAAGCAGAATAAAGTCCATTTTCTGTGGAAGAATATCCCCCTTTTCACCTCAGAGCATTGATGAGGATCACCACTGTTTCACCTGAACATGTGATGGGTTACTGAAATGCATAGGAGCCATAAAAATGTTACTAGATAATTTTAGGATTTGCTTTCTGCTTAGGGTTGTGAAAAACTATAATCTTGTTTGTAATAGAGGTCATTACTTTCTCCTATTGTTCTTAATAACGTGTTTCCTAGTTTTTTTTTTCCTTTTTAAAATATGACGTTGTCTTTTATGGGTGGGATTGTTTTTTTTACCCAATTGACATCTGTACCCACATCCCAACGTATGTCTCTTCCTACTACTACTTCTTTGCATTCTTTCCATACTTTACATGAACATGAACTGGTTAGGAGGTCAGAGTTCACTAATAATTCCTTTGCACAGCTTCTGCACCAACACCAGTTACTAGTGAACATCACTAATTGTTGGGTATGTGGTCTTATGCCACATACTACAGATAGAAGTATTCCCTATTTGGTCCTGCCATATGTGGCCTTTGTGCTACTACGTGTGTAAGGAAACCTGTCCCGAGAGAGTTACTAAGTAATAAGATTATGCTCCAACAACATCTTGATGATCTGATGAATATAGACTTGGATTCTGATTGACGTGAGTTTAGGTTATTGCCTATGTAAGGGCAAAAGGAGGTCTGAGGTTCCGCGAATTCTGAACCCTTGGGTTCCATTTTATGCATGGCAGCCATTTTGTGGTTGCCCTCACATAGGCTGATGACTTTAGCTGACTCCTGGATGACCTGAGTGAACTGACCCTGTTGCCTGAAGCTGACCTTGTTAGACCAGTTCCTTGCCCAGTAGCTGATCAAGATTAAGGATCAGAGCACAGGAGATTGTAAAGTTTGGTATGCACATACACACCCCTTATCCTACTTCTCATCTGTTTCTGTTCCTTCTTTTATGGCTTGTTTACGATATGGGTTGTGGTCTTTTATTATGGGTTTGTCCGGCTTGTGTAAGAAGGAATGTTGGGCTTTTTTGCATGCTTGCAAAAGCTAGGACTGCCCCTTACTTTTGTGCTGAGTTTTGTAACCCTAAGCATATAAAAGGCCTCTGTTCTCTGTATTCCTCAGACTACCTCATTCAGTTGCTACGGCTTCTGTGTGACGTGGCCTCACTTATTAAATTTAATAAAGATGTCTTTTCATATTTCAGCTTCTGTGCCAAGTTCTTCTTTCTATTAGTAAGTATTCCCTGAGAATGAAGATTTTGGTTTCTTCATGGGCCCCCACTCTACGTATTCCTTACATTTGAAATTATCAGTCATGGATCTTATCATTCAGGCACCCCTAGAACACAATTAAAGTGCTTTCTATTTCTATTTGCTGTTCGAAGTATGCACAGATAAGTACAGCTTTAGGTGACTGCTTATTTTTGTGGGGCAAAGTGGTAGGTAGTGGGCAGGGCCGCTGGGGGGGGCCCGTCTATGTGCTTTGCAGGGGGGCCCCCTCAAGTTTCGTTACGCCACTGAATGCCACCCTGATAAATGCCTGGAATGCCTGTGTTCTGTCCTGGGGGATGAGAGTGGGGCTTTAAAGGATTCAGGAAGTGTCACTGGATACGGGGCTGGGGGCAAGTGAGGCCCTCGTGCCAGGAGTTCTCTTCCTGTCACAGGCTGGAAAGCTGTGAGAGGTATTGAAGCAGTGTCGGCAAGGAAAGGGTTAAAGATAATCCAAGGCGAACATATCGGGGCTGTGGGCAAGCGAGGCCTCGCGCCGGGAGTTCTGCTGCTGTCGCTGCAGCTGTGAGAGCCACTGAAGCAACGGCGGCCAGGAAAAGGGTTAAAGATAATCCAGAGTGAATGGGAGGGTCAGTGGAGGACGTGGGCACACCTCGTTCTCTCCGACGACAAATTCCTGGTTGTGCAATTAATGAATTTGCATTATTTGTGTCCTATGTGCCACACTGATACATGTTTCATATTGACTAGGACGTCGTATTATAGCTAAAATTTAATTGGAGTCGGGCAATAATCTTATAGCAGAGAGACATAGAATCGACGATGTCACCCCCATGTGATGGTGTCACCTGGTGCAGTCCCCACCCCGCACCCCCCTAGTGACACCGCTGCACCTGAGGGGTGGGGGATATGTGGCCCAGGGGAAGTATCTACAGGTAGGGACATTTCAAGAGCCCTGTCCTTAGAAGCCTAGATTAAACTCCATTGCATGTACTTGTCCTGACATGCAGGGTCAGAGCACACAGCTTTCAGATGCCATGGTAGGGACCACCTGAACTCCTCTCAACTACTAAATCTGAATGGATGTAGGGATGAATGACAGCGATGTACACTAGAGGACCATAGTGCAAATATACAATGAAATGGTGCAGCATGTCTACACAAACAATTCAGCTGTGCTGAGGTTCATCATTTAAAAAATGCAGAGATGCACCGTATTTACAGGAATACGTGCCACCCCTGTGCTCACTCCTGCGCTGGTGGAAAAAGAACAGCTATGCGCCAATGCAGGCACCCTTGCTCCATGGTGCCAGGATGCCTGCATTGCAAGGATGTTTGTTTGTGTGCAACAAACATCCCTGCAATGCAGGCAGCCTTGCACCATTGTGCAAGGGTGTCTGTGTTGGCAAATGGCCGTTCTTTTTGCACTGGATCAGGGGTGAGCATAGGGGTGGCAAATATTCCTGTAAATACGATGCATCCCTTCCTTCACATAAACAATCATTACTGGTAGTTTTCTCCTTAGAAAGAGCAGAAAATGAGGAGAAAAAAGCATTTCTCCTCATTGACCCACTCTAAAGCCTCCCTTTGAAAGGCATAAGTTTTTGGCACAGCTGCAGATTTGCGATTATTTGTAAATATGGTGCAGTGCCAAACAGCAATGGTTGTTGTCTGGGAATGGCTACAGCAACACATATTGCATGCCCCTTTGTTGCAGAAAACAGTGTCAAAGGGGACGATATTTACAAGATAGCATTAAGACATGCAACGTAACTTAGCAACGCCTTGTACACATGAAGCAAGGCATTGCCCCATGTAAGAAGTGACACTCTGGTGGTGCTATGCTCTTTTAAATATGCCCCCGTGTCTGTCAAGATTAATGATGGTGTGTGGCTCTGGTGGACTCCTGCTAGTGCAATGCATAGTAGGTGCTTGCTGTGCACATCAAACTGCCACTCAGTCTGAATGGGGAGACTTTGCATTGCAAGGAGGTATTAAGGGGCCTGTACACTGCAAGGTACCCTCACAAATACACATGCACTGCTTTGTCTGACTGGGTCACACTTGTGTAGCAGCTGGTTTAGGGATGACAGACAACAGCCCATTGTGGTACTACATTCTACATGTCATATGGACCTCAGTGAAGAAGTGGATTGTGCCACAAGGAAATCTGGTCCAAAATTGTCTCACTGTGTCACATGTACTAGTCAAAGGATGTCATACAGGGAGCTGTCAAGGGATCGGGAGAACTACTTTGTCACCACACAGAACACAAGTCTGAAAAGGTCAGAGGCGGAGGTGGATGGGCCCAGTTGTCTTAGAAAACTTGGTAGGTACATGTCACCATTCCCAGCAATACTATGATGTGGGGTGCTGCCTGGCCCATTTTACTCCATAAAAGCCTGCCATGTCAGTCTATTGGATATGGTCACACATAATGTAGGTGCTGTAGGCACATGAGAGTCAATGTAAGATCTGGGTCCCATCACTTTGTGGCAGTAAGTCAGGTGCCAGGACCTAATTGGGAACAGCCGGGGGGGGGCATGCACACATGCAAGTGCATGGGTCTGAATAAAATGATGTGCGACACCCTGCAGATGGCCAACTGTGGTCATGATGAAATTAGTTGAACGTCAGTGATTGTGTTCTGACTAGTATGATAAGGCCCATTCACTCAGAGTAGGCACACAGTGGTAGTGAGAACAATGCTGAGATCCAGTCATCTGTAAGGTACAGTGCAATCTGCAATCCATACCCTGGCATAAGTGAAAGTGAAATGTATTGAACCTTGATTGCCAGCTAGATTATTCATGTCAACATCTAAGAGAGATTAGCAATAGCATTTATCTATCTCATTGCAGAGGATGAACCCTCACCTCCTGGCCAGAATGCTGTCCTGGACTTCAGCGATGATGGGATCACAACCTGCAAACCCTCGGCCAGGACAACCTCCAAGAACTTCTCCACTCCCTCAGGAAACCATCTCCAGTCACGGGGAGGGTCAACAGCATTATGGGGTCTCTACATCCCCCGTCTACCAACCAACTTGCACCACCTGCCACCCACCCAGAGCCCTGGACTTCATAGACCCACGGATTACTTTCCAACGTACTGCAGCAGGAGTCCACCCAGAGAAGGTAGAGCAGGTGCGGGCAGGGATGGAGACAGTGGTAGCCACCCTAGGAGGAGTCAGTGGGTGCCTTAATCCCAATAGGGACAACTCTGCGGCCATCAGAGGCACCTACTCTCCACTATGTGGCCTCCTGCAGCCCCCGGCTGACTTCACTGATGTCAAGAGGCAAAGGCATGAAAAAATGCCATGCCAAAGTGCCACCAGCGAGGTGGCCAACCAGCTGGGGCAATAAGAATCATCTTGGAGTCCATGGAGCCGTAGCAGGACTCCCACTTTGCTGCCATGGCTGCCTACCACTGCAATGCTGCTGGGGTTTTCAAAACCATCAGATCCTCCTCACCTCACTGCTGCCTCATGTGTTGGCACAGGGATCCATATCTCACAACCCTGTTGTATGTGCGTCTCCCTCGGCTGCTGCACCTAAAACACACCTCTCACAGGAGACACCACATACATCAGAGGAGGAAGATGCGGACTGCACCTCTTTCCAACTAAAAAGTCTCCTGTAGCATTTATCGATACCACATACCCAGTTTCTCCTTTTCCCTGTGCTTATGAACATGCCACATAAAAGCAGCTGCCACTGTAAATATTTTGCTTTCACCCTGTTCACCTTACCATTTGTTGACTGTCAATGTGGCCTTTCCTCTCTAATGACACTATGGTCATCCTCCTCACTGTAGCACTCTTCTCTTCCACATATCCCATGACATGTTTCCCCATGGACTCTGTCTAGACAATCACTGCTTCAAAACATCCATTGGGGTTGTTGTCCTAAAATCTGTACCTGTGAGCCGCACCATGATTTGCACATGGAAATAAATGCACTTTTACTACCTGTGTGTTGTGTGTCTGTTGGAGTCTGGACCAAGTTGACAATTATGCATTATGTGAGGCAAAGACACCAACTACTTGTCAAAGGGACATGTGTTGTTTGGAGTCGGGGACAATGCTAGACAGTGAGAGTGAAACATATTTGGTGAAGCCTATGTGTGTGTTGACCAGCAAGTGGTTACTCAAGGTTGCAAGCATGAAGTGCAACAGGTGTCATGCAGTCACTGTTAATGGTGAATGAAGTCACACCACAAGTACCGGCTCTACTCATAGACACTAGCAAGCAAAATGCATTGGGCTGACAAGTAAATACTGCAAGTGTCATTATGTATGGGGCAGCCATCTGTTTGTGAGTCCAAAAACCTTTAACTTGGGTGGATGTTATGACCACAACATCCCTCCAAAGCATGTTGCATGATGAGCCCACACAGAGAAATCGTATGTGAATACATGTATTGCACTGTGCACCGTTTCCATCATGATTGCCACCTGCACTGCTCATCAATATCTACAGATAGATCATTTAAACTATGGTCAGCCTGACAGATCCCTGCCCACAGGTAAAGCACCAACACACACATGTTGCCAAACACTGCTAGCAAAGACAAATGCATGGACATAACATTACCTGAGCACAAATGCTAACTCCCACATAGTAAATCCTGATGTAGACTGGTATGTAGCAAACAATGATATTTAATGTCAACTGAAAATTAAAATTTACTAAAAACGACCTAACCTACGCTAACTAATCTAACTTAACCTGCAATACCTTACCCTACATACTATCTGAAACTACCTTAACTTAACCTATCTTACTGTACACATTTAGCACGACATAATATACATTAACCTCCCATCCCCCTTAACACACTCTTCACACAAGGACGACAGAAACTACACCTAAACATCAACTAACCACACATAGAATCATAAACAATCATATATATTTTTTAATTTTGTATTTTTTCTTAACACTTGCAAAACACATCAGTCCCCACCCCAAAAAAACACAAAGTACCCCTACTCACTAAATTTGTTTCCACCCCTACAAAATCCTTAAAATCACTACCCCTACACTATAGCTACACTAGCTAACCTAAACTAATCTATGAAACCATTAAGACCAACATTAAAACTATGTACAGGGGGAAGAGCAAAAAGGCTCTCTCTGGCTGGATTTTGGTTATGGTCTTGCCAGGGCCTGCTTCACTTCCTGGAGCAGGGTGATGGTGCGGTTAATCTTGTGCTCCAGCACCACAACCTGTACCTTTGGGTCCGACAGGACCTTTTTTATTTCTTGCTCAAATGAGCTAGCCCATGCTGTGAGTTGAGGTGTAGTGACTGGTGGTTGTGATGGTATGCTGCTGGAGGTGCTGGGTACCTGTGGCTTTGAGGTACCTTGGCCTGCCAGTCCATCATTTCCTTTTGTTGTCATGTCCAATGTTGGTGGTCCCGGAGGAAAGAGTTTCCACTTGCCCAGAGCCATCTCCTCCTCATTCTGCTTCTGCATTGTCCTGTGAGCCTTAGCATTCCGTCGAAGTTGGAAGTAGCGCTCTTTCCTCCGGCTGTGCTTCTGCAACTGCCCTGGAGTTATGTTGCCTGTTTAAGCAAAAAAACTGTCAGTCAAAGTGTAAGTAGACACAAGTTCAGACATCATGAAACAATAATATTTTCACAATATCATAAGTATCATCTCCACCACCTAAATCCATCTTGCAGCTTAGAGTGAGTATACCCATGCCTATTATCTATCATCTCAGATTTACTAAGGCCAGATTACAAAGGCATGGTAATTGCTGCACAATGCAATTACACCACTTTGGCACACCTAGGAATGACCATGTAAGTACATAGTATGCTTCGGAACAATGCTGTTTTGTACCAATGGCATGGTACACATGTCATCTTTACTGAACATTAGTGGCCTTCTGCATCTTTCAATGTCCTTTATGCCATTAAACATTTGCCACAGTAAGATGTACAATGTCTGTAAAGTGCATGTATTGTCTGACAACATAGTGTAGTTGACATGGCAAGGACCCATATCAGGACACATTGCTAACTATACTGAACACTTGGAAGGTATTATATGTAACAATGGATGCTGGATAAGGACCTCACATCACACAGAGGCAAATTAAATGTCTCCTATCTGAACTGTTTAAGTCCATGGTGGGCCATGCCACCACTCATTATATGCTCCCGATATACATCTGACATGCATTCCGAATTCTTCACATCTACGGCCATGTTCAGTTGTGTATCCACTACCACATATTTTCACATAGTCTGCCCCTGTGATCATGGCTCCTCTGTCAAGCCTCTGTCATGTGGTCCATCCCAGATTGGCAATGTATTCTGCTTGACATTAGTCAGAGGCTGATGCACATGCAAAATTACCAACCACTTTCACTGACCTATTAATTATTAGACAAAAGTTTATTTGCGATATGGATGCACATTGAATGCGGCAATTCAAACAGCATCTGACTTCACACTCAATCCTTGCACTACACAATTAGCATTGATGAAGGCACTCACTGGTGAAGTTGGGGTCCTTGAAATTATACACCTCACCAACTGTGTATGATGGTAGTTCACCCAAGACATAACATGTAAAACACATCAGTTATCTTACGACACATGCATTATATGTGACAAGAGCACAGTACATGTCTATAGCTATTTCCTATGTAACCCTTTAGGTTGTAAGTATTCAAATTGCACAGTTGACATGCCTGAATGATACACATCAGTAATGCAGGCTGAAGTGTACATACATATGATGACCCGAAACATGCACCTGTTCGGCCAATTTGTTGAACCAATTCTTTAGCCTCATCACTATTATATTTCACTATTGTAGCTGACTTTGAAGAGTCCCTGCACTTACATGACTCACATACCATACTCAGCAAGGTATAGCAATACCCATGCCCTCTTCATTTTTACACCTTGAAATGAGTATGCTACTTACGTCACACATTTGCTTACTTGTTTCTTAAGTTAAGTGAGTTCTGTACCTGTTAGTGCTGCACAGTATCAGATATTGTTCAGACATGTTCAGGCACCCCGTAGTCTTTTCTTGGAAATTTGAACAATAACATGTATGGGAAATGTTGAGGATAACACTTTATAAATAAAATAAAATAAATAAATATGTCAGATTCAAGCTGGCATACCCTTGGATACAGTACTGTGTGACTGACCTCACCTCTGACATACATAGGTCCTCTTATCCAAGAGGCGTGTACAATGGGAGTATCATATGTAAGGACTGCTCTAGTGGCTATGGCCTCAAAAATACCTCCATGAGGGCATGCTAAACCAGCATGCAGGATTTGTTAATGCATTTACGGTATGGAGTCAGGCAAGTCAGTGCAAAGCACAGCATAGCCATAGTGGGCATCAAGGAGCCATATGTTTTACATAGGAAATGCTGTTCAATATCAGTGATATGTATTGAACCTGTGAAAGTCATGGCAGGCCTCATTAATGCCTGACTACCCAGGGGATATATGCCAAGGATGGTCATCTGCACATCACTATATGTCAGTCAGTATTCTATGCGTGCTGTATTCCAATGCACACATACAAAAGTGTTATACTCTACCTTAGCATTTTTCTGTGCTGAGAGCTGTCCCATATAGTACAATACCAATCATGTCAACAATGAACACACATGGGCACCATAGGACAAGGTTACGAGTGTATGCGAAACACACCAAGGGACTAATTTGCAAGGATCTTGTGCCACTGAGGCATCACTATTTACATATGAAAAGTGATGAACTCACTCTGCTATGGGCTTCTAAATAAACACTGTTGTTGGTAAGGTGGTCTCAACTGACAACTTTTTTATTGATTACTTCTGCCAAGTTCAGCATTTGGTTGCCAGCACAGGGCATATCCTGTTGAGCTGTGCAGCACAGTTACTTGTGATTTTCACTCCCACTGAGTTTTCCTGACAACTTTGGGGCTTATTTACAAGGCCCTTGCACTGCCATTGTATCACTTTTGATAAGTGGAAAAGTGACATCCCAGTGGCACAAGGGAGTTGTAAATAAGTCCCTTTATGCGTAGTGTATGTTCGGTAATGGCTCATCACAACTGTACCTGACAAATGCTTGTTGTGAAAGAAACACCTCTGTAGCTGATTTGCACTACCTGGTATGTCATCATATGAGTTGTCTGAATGGACTACAGGCATGTGCATCAGCACAAGGCTTCGCTGGGACTCATTTGCATCACCTAAAGGGACACTTACACTTTGTGGCCAGCTCAGTGTCCCAGATGGCACTGGTGCACAGATCGTGCCAGTGCTTTTGCCATGGCATTTCCTTCATGTGCATAGGGGCATGGCTACTATGTGCAAAAAATCATGTGAGCAATACTTAATGTTACCATTATTCATCATTGGGTAAATTAAACGCATAGGAATACACACAAATCATATGTACTTGCCAACTTCTCCACAAGCTTGGATGCCAACGTAGTCCAGGAGGTCAGACTCTCTGCCAACCACATCCCCCAGCGATGTTTGAGCTGATAGATATTCGGGTCTACTCTTAATTTGCCAGCACACCCTCCCACAACTGTGTTTCTTCATCTTCATGGGATATCCCAAGAGCACACGTCCCAAGAGCACACGTCCCCACTGACTACCATGTTGGGCAGGTAATGGGCCATCAGCCACAGGAAGCTCCCAAGCTCCTGTTTGCTCATGGGGTGAGACCAACCCTTCCAGGTATTATCCCACCCAAAAACAACAAACACCCAAAAAATAACCACACACCCCAAATACTCACAACTACTCCATTGACAATAATACTGTAGAAGACAAGCACCTGAGAGCACACAGGACAATACACAATATACAACAAGAAAGCACAAAAAGGACTTAAGAGACACAACAGGGACAAAAGACCAGTGCCAGACATACCAAAACACTCTTCAACACAGCCTACATGCAACCTCTCAAAAGCACAGACTGTAAAACTGTGACAAACTGATAATGAAAGTAACTTCACACTTCCTGGTTTGCAGCATGTAGGATCTGTAGCATGCATGATCCATGACATAATTTCCTAGGTCGATGAGTAACATTTTCAGCAGATGAATCCGTTTTTTTTGGACTATCAGTCAATGCATTGATTTCACGCAGGGCCTGACAAGGCACCATTAGGTCATTCAGATGTGTCAGCTGGGAAGCGTTATTTTCACCAGGCACAGTAGCTACAAACTTCACTCTTTAGGCTCATGCATTGTTTTATTACCATTCCAGTCAATGCTTTAAATTCACACAAGGCAAAGCCTGACAAGGCACCATGCGGTCATGCAGATGCGTCACCTCGGAAGCGTTATTTTTGGCTGGTGCTGTTGCAGGAAATTTCACGCTTTAGGCTCATGCATCTTTATTTTTGGACCCAATAGGGCAAATGTGTAAAATGTGTAAATAAATAAAAGCAACCCCTGGCACGTGTTTTGTTGTTATTAGAGAGAGGTTTAGCTTTTTCAGACACAAGGAGAAAATTCAGAGTGTTGCTAGTGTTGTAGGGTGCTCTATACAGGAGCTGTACTCCACCTAAACTTGGGAACTACTCAGAGTACTCTTCTTTTTTTGCATAACGTATGCAGCACTCTATGCCTGCAAGGGTATTGTTTTGATTTATACTGGGTACTCCCTTGTGTCTGGACAAAGCTAAAGCTCTCTGAAGAGCTATAATGATAGCAAAACAAACGTGTCAGGGGTTGCTTTTATTCATTTCAAGTTAGTTTGGATAATATTTTACCAATCCAAAGCTGTAATACAGTGCCTGCAGTGCTAAATAGATTTTGTCATTTTACAGCTCGGCATGGATGACACTGTGCTAATCCCATGCCTAAAGACTTTGCTGTAGAAATGGCAAAAGACTTTGGGCCAGATGTAGGAAGCCTAATTCCGGTCCGTAACGGCCGAAATTACCAAATTTCGGATGTTACCGACCGGAATTAGGCTTTTCATATGTAGGTGGCTACATTTCAGATTCTGTAATTTACTGCATCGGTATTTAAGAATTCAGTAAATTACCGATTCTTAAAAATACCGAATCGGTAAATTACCGATTCTGGAATGTAGGGAGCACTCAAATGAGTGCTTTTCCCATTTTAGGAATTGTTATTTACCACCAACTATAACTTGGTGGTAAATACCAAATACCTTTGAATATACAAATCTTTGCAATTTCAAAGGTGCCATGTGGCAGACATACATGCATGTATGTGTGCCACATGTGCACCCATACACAATTGAGGGGTGCAACAGGGTGACAAAGTGACACCCTACCACCCTTCAATGTTTTCCCCCTTTTACCGAATCAGTATTTACAAATTCGGTAATTGCCATTCATTCCTTTGGGCCTCCAGGCCTATAGGAATGAATGGCAATTACCGAATCGGTAAATACCAATTCGGTAATTACTGAATCTTACAGATTCAGTAATTTTTAACGAAAAATTACCATTATCGCATTTACCTATTCTTAAATACCGAATCGGTAAAATTCAGTATTTAAGAATAGGTAAATTGAGATTACCTACATCTGGCCCTAAATCCCTTCCTGTCTCGGCGTGGCATTGTGCTATTCCTATGCCTAAAAACTTTGATAGAAAAGAAGACATTTGACATGAGCAAACTCAGAGTGTCGCTGGTGCTGTAGAGTGCTCAATACAGGAGCTGCTCTCCCCTCACCTTGGAGATACCCAGAGTTGTCTGCTTCTTTATTGCATGCGTATTTTTATATATAATGGGGAGGGAGCAGTATAAAAAAAGAAGCCCTCAGTCAACTGCGGGATTGCAGCTGCTATAGCAGGATCAGTCCCAAGTAATATGAGAAGATAATGTTAGATTTCTTTGGGAGATTAGATACCTGGAGAGATGAAGGGCTCCTTAGCTGGGACGAACATAAACTCATCAAAAGAGAAAAACCAGTAATCCCAGTAGTTTACATGCTCCCCAAGATACATAAAAATCCCACTAATCCACCAGGGAAACCCATTATTTCATCCTGTGGCAGCCTATTTGAAAACGCTTCACGTTACATAGATTACTTCCTTAATCCAATAGTAAGATCACTCCCCTCCTACATCAAAGATTCGACTGATTTTTTTAAATGTATCTTTGACATTCGTTGGGATGCTGAAAATATGGTACTGCTGACATTAGATATTTCCACACTGTATACCAGTATTAGACATATAGATGGATTAAGAGCAAGTGAATATTATCTTAACAGAAGACCAGCCCGGTTTGCCGCCCAAAATACTATGATTTTAGAACTCATGGAGTGGTGCTTCACTAAAAACATTTTTCTTTTTGGCGATGATTTCTTTCTGCAAGAACGGGGGACTGCGATGGGCACCTGTTTTGCCCCCAGTTATGCGAATATACATCTCGGCTGGTGGGAGGAACGGGTGCTCGGGGGTGGTCCCTTCGACCAGTGGACTGAACATGTTCTGTTGTGGGTTAGGTTTATTGATGATGTCTTCGTACTGTGGCAGGGTACGGAGACAGACATCAAACTGTTTATCGATGACCTCAATCAAAACTCTCTAAATCTAGAATTGTCAGTCATCACAGTAAAACCACAATAGACTTTTTGGACATTCAAATCAGACCACTTGATGGGAAACTTGAAACTACTGTCTTTTGCAAAGCTACTGCTGGAAATTCAGTTCTCCATGCGGAAGTACTCATCCAGCTGCTTTGATAAGAAGTATTAAGTTTGGGGAGTACTATAGAGCTAGGAGGACCTGTAACAGTGAGGAAGAATTTGATAACATTGAAAAAGAGATGGCTCAAAGATTTGCCCAAAGGGGATATAAGTCAGATACATTGAAAGGAGCATCCACTAAAGCGAAAAATGTAGTACGGCAAAAGATACTGTTTGAACCTTCTAGAACTAAAAAACAGCAGGAACAGAACAGACATTTGAGTAACCAGGATAATTCTAGATTTATAAATACTTTTAATATAAAACGTAGGGAAGTTACATCTATCCTGAGAAAACACCGGTATCTTGTAAGAAAAGATCTGGTGTTAGGTCCTAGAGAGAAAAGAAATCCTGAGATTACTTATAGGAAATCTAAATCGCTCAAAGACATGATTGTAAGAAGTGAATTCACTGAAAAAAAGAAGGGTATCTCGAACTGGCTAAAACAAAAACCTGGTTTTAAAAATTTTTCGAAATGCAAGGCATGCCAACATGGCATGAATCGTACTGATTTTAGAATTTTTTTTAATAAAACAGTAACCATCGGAAGTTTTATGACCTGTAAAAGTCATTTTGTCGTGTATCTGTTACAATGCTCTTGTCCTAAAATATATATAGGTAGTACTACTCTACCTGTTTATCAACGAATCCTACAACACAGGCGAGCGATTATCAATCAGGACAGAATGTATCCCATTGCGCGGCATTTTGAATTCCATCATCGAAGTGATCCTGTAAGCCTGCAATATACATATATAGCAGAGGTCCCCAAGAAAAAGAGAGGGGGAGATAGGGAAAGAGAACTCCATAAGTTAGAGACATACTTTATTTTAGAATTCAATTGCAGGAACCTCATGGACTTACTGTAGATGAGGACCTCTATACATGCCAATCCTTATTGTTATGATGAAGAGTTTATTAATATGTAAATCTGCACTTAAAACCATGAACTGATTGTGTTTTTAAGGGATGAAAAAAATCCCCCTTTTTTTATTCTACAATGATAGTATGTTTTGATATTCTTAATAACAGGAACGGTGTCATCAAGTGGGCAAAAATAGTACTTCCAATATAGGAACAATTATGCATTTGCACTTTTTGATATTTTTGCACTGAAATTAAACGGATTTTAGGAAAAATGGTGTTCAGTTTACATATGCATTTGCACTTCTTTTTTTGCAATTGAGTACTGTATTGAAATTGGTTTTTAGTGAAAGGAGTGCAATGTTTACATTGAGAGATTATCATTGTTTACATAAGTAGTGATATCTAGATTACCCATGCACTTGCACGTTATTTCTTAGATAGAGTACTGTATTGATAATTGGTTTACCTTGAAAAGAGTGATTTGTTTACATTAAGAAATTATTATTGTTTACATAAGCACTAGAACTTTGAATGAGTCAAATGTAATTGGAGAACTATATACTGATCCTAGACACTTATTAACTTTCTTTGAATTGATACGAGTTCATGATCGATATCACAGGAAATTGTTTTGATTTATATTTCCGTTTCCCCTGCAAATTATCTTTTAGTTAATCAGTTATGCATAATATAGAATTGTACTGTTGCACTGGCATTTGGGAAATTGCAAGTACTAAGAACAAATGGAAATAGACACTTGCTGCCGTATTTTTCAACTAACCGAAAATTGCCAATTGCATTTGCACTTTCCGAAAATTCTAAAAATGTACAATTTTATTTTAGAAACGTCTTTACGTTTATTTTGTTTGTACAAAATTAAGGAAACAATAGTCCGAATCTATATATTCGTTTAAAAAAGTTTCAATGGATTTCAACCAAGGATTAATGAAAGAATTGGAAATTGAGCTGGTTTGTGGTGAAATATAGACATGTGAATACTGGTATAAGTGACACATTTAAATATGGCCGCTGTTTTCCACAAAGCTTAGCCTCACATGAAACTCTGTGTCCATCTTTGCTTCCTACTATCACTGTACTGTGTATTTTAACTTGAAAAAAATGGTGGTAAAACATCGTGAACAAGGAAGCTTGACTCCCGAAACACGTTGATGTGAAACTTGTCATTCTAAAAACAAACTGTGTTCGTGTTAATTCTACAGTGGAGTGCCGGATGATTTCCTGTTGCTTATGGGGTAATCCTATATTCAATATATCTATCTATCTATCTATCTATCTATATATATATATATATATATATATATATTAAAGGTAAGAATTCAATGTTTATATATATATATATATATATATATATATATATATATATATATATATAAAAACATTGAATTCTTACCTTTAATACTTTCCAAAATACTTACATTCACATGTAAATTCTTTACTACAAGTATGCTTTTACCATTCATACTTTTACAACAAAATTCATTGTAAAGGCTTCCGTAGTAAAGGCATATCTTTGAAATTTGGTTTTCCACATTTACATGTACATTTTGTACCACAAGTATGCTTTTAGACACTCATACTTTTACAACATAATTCATTGTAAAGGAATCTATAGAAAAGGCATACCTGTGGAGAACATTTTTGCTGTAAAAACATGCATGGTTAAGACATTTTCATTGTAACACCTTCGTTGTAAAGTCATTCGTTGTTAAGGTGTCATTGTAAGCGATGTTTCTCTCAGGGCACCGCTAGACCACATGAAAGAAATCTGCATCGGGATGGGTGCCTGTGGAGCAATTGAGCCTGGGGAGTTGTACGACCCACCAGTAGTAGTGTGTAGATAGTGTAGTTGAATGAGTGACAGTATGGATGATATTGCGATTATTCTGGGGCCCATACACCCATCTCTTCAGTTTGTGTCATCAAGTTCCTCCACCCAGGCCTCCCATTTCTGTTTCAGGACAGGAGCACAAATGTGTTGGGTCATTGATGTGAGGGAGCAGTATATTATAGAAACACTGCGGCAGTCAACACTGGCCATCAGCAGGTGCGCCTCTAGAGGGCTGCATTCGGTTAAAACAGAACAGTCTGAGCAGTGAGCAGCCAATGCGTGCTTCACCTAAAGGTACATGTGAAATTGTGTATGTTGAAGCTGAAAGTGTGTCTGCAGTTTAGCAAAGGACTTCAGGTGAGCACCACTCCATTTGTTGCCTAGGGATGTAATTCTTGCTCCATTGACCGAATCCTTCAACCTGGACTGTGTGGTGCAGCCAATGTCCACTCCACAGAAGGGTCTGTTGAGTGAGCTTGTATCCCAATTTGTGAAGCGAAGTGCTGCTCACCAGCACAGTAGCACTACTTTTGTTGGCTCCAGTGTGTGGGCAGGATTGATTCTCCCATGCAGGTACCCCAGGACCCTGTCTAGGCCAAATAAGTCCAGTTCGGTAATGTAGGCTGGGTTGCACCAGCACCCTGTTCATCCAGTTGTTAACAGACAAGAGCTGTGATGACTAATATTAGAGTTTGACATCAGCCAGGCCCCCATGAAACATCACTAGACAGCTGTATCCCATGCGATGCACAGGTATCGCCCTCATCATAGGAAATACCAGATTAGTGTGTTGAGTTGTATAAACCATGTGTTGGGGATTGGGAGCGCAGCCATGGCCTGTGGAGGGAGTTACGGTGGGGCAGGAAGGCAGGGCAGGGGGTGCTCAAAACCAGAATATGGATAATTGGAGGCAAGTAAACAATTTAATTAATAAAACGAATTTCGTAGCGTGCACTGCATCACATTTTGCGATGCAGGGCGTTCTACGAAATTGCATCTGCATAATTAAAACAATATGGCAGAATCATTGTATCATGGGAAGAAGAAGGCTTTCATAGGAACGAAAAGTAGGGGGAGATAGTTGAACACTAAGGACCCTGAGTATCCAGGCACTTTGGGATGAAGGTGTATGCAGGTAGGGAAATGTTGAAGTTTGGTTTGCCATGAAGGAGACCATCCAATCAAGTGATTTTCATAAATACCTACATTATGGAGTGTGCTCACTAGTTTTGGGTTAGGGGGAGCATCAAGCAGGCCTAGCTGAATCAAGGCAGCTGTCCCAATAGAACCAGCTTGTGTTCTGAGTTCATCAATAATTGAATCTAGGACCATTTCAGCCCCTCTGTGAGAGGGAGTTAGTTGTTCTATAAATTCCAGCTTGTGGTCATTTTTCAATCAGTTTGGCCATAAAACCACCCTTTACAACGGTATATAAATTCCAGCACTTTTCAAATCTAGACTTGGTTTATTCACAAGTGGTTGATGAATGAGTACTTACCTTAACTTGGTATTGTATCAGTACTGTATGGAACGTTAAAGGTTGGAAATATCTGTGGAGGTGTTGGGTTCTGCAGCGGAGGATGATTTGTTTCTGTGTGCAATTCTTTAGATGAATGTTCGGGCAAGAGAAAGACAAACTTTAAGGTGTTTTTTCCATTTCCAGAGTTTCCCTTTGCAGCTATGGGTTGTTTTGGTGGTATTTTTCACCTCAGAAGAAAATGTTTATTTTTTGCTTTTCCTAGAGATGAGAGGAGAGGTCATCACAGAACCTTAGTGAAGAGACTGTTTCATTTGAGCGAGCCGCTAGAGCCTTGACTAGCAAATTTAACCTAAAAAGTGCCTTTGTGGGACTCCTTGTAAAGGAAGGGTGAGAAGAATGATGGTCACTTTGGTCTTTATGATGGCTGATCTTTAGATATGCTGTCATATGGTGAACCTGTATTGTCCTGACCTACACAAATCCTAAATTCGAGCCTGTATCCTCCTATTGGCAGACAAAGAAGTCCATATAGGATCATCGTGTGGACTTCAGGTTAGGTCTTAGAAGGTGCCCCTCTCACTCGAGCCCTTCTGGTTCCACTGATATCGCATTTCAGAGTACAACCTTGATCTCAGTTCCCCAGATGAGATGGACAGATGAGTAGCTCCTCATACCATTAGGTGGGGATAGTCCAGTTAATTGTTTTTTGGATGTCAATGTGTGAACTTTTCCGTCACATTCTTAGCCATCCTTTCTCAAATTCACTGGGATGCCATTCTGCAGCCCAGGTCTGCTGGTAAACACACAGCTGGGACAGATAGATCATGGTATTAAGGACACTGGTATTGTTATGTCCAGTACTATTGGCCCGTTGACTTCGGTCTGTAAACAAAGACAATAGCACAATGTCTGATGCATGAAGGTGTGCAAGTCTTTCCAAAGTTCATTGATTCCCCAATTGGCAAAAGGATTCCATGCTATTTGTTGAATAGCACCTCCCCAAATGAACATTAGAATTGGATCATAGTATTGGAAATTGCTAGGTCATAAAAAGTTTTAATATACTGCATCAATAATTACACCCATACATGCATGACACTCAGCATTCTCTCACATTATCAACACACAGCTTCAGTACATAGCTTTAGTGTGTGGAATCAGTTCCTAACATCCATACAAAGTACCAATCAGCAGCTTCAGTACATTACATCGATGCATTGCACCAGTACTAACAATCCATACACAGTATCAATGCACATCAATACTAAAAATCTGTACACAGTGTCTAAATGCAGCGTGAAATGCATTGCATCTGTACCCTGCATCGTTGCCTAGCTTCAGTACTTATTAGAACATTAGAATGTTGAGCACTCCATTGCAGACAATGGAGTACTCTGGGCTTTTATGGGCCGGTAGGAGCCCACAGAACAACATTCTAATGTTGTTTTTCATTCACAGCTGCTGCCGTGAACAAAAGCCTCTCGGGCCTGAGGGGATTTAAAACCCCTCGGGCACTGAGAGGCCTTTGTTTTTACCAATGAGAACATCCTGCCCTCTGGGGCGGAATGTTCGAATAATCTTAGAGGTCTCCAATTGGGTTCTACTGGCCATTAAAGACCCTCTCCCTTGTTAAAGGCCCTCGCCTTCGGCTCGGCCCTTAAACACTGGAGCTGACCTTTAATGGCCGGTAGAGCCCGTTAGGTTGGGCTCTGATGATATATTAGAACATTAGAATGTTGTGAGCACCATTGAAATCAATGGAATGCTCTGTCCTTATAATGGCTGTCATAAGACTTCTGCTCCAACATTCCAAACTTGGTATTTATGTTTTTCCCTTTCTAATTTAGACTATTCTACCCTTAGTGGGTAGAGTGTTATAATAGACTTATAGTCCTTCTGCCACAGGCTATACCAGTTGTTAAAGGCCCTCTCCCTCATTATTTGGGATCAGGGACTTTTACAACTGGTATAGTCCTCAGCAGTGGTCCATAAGTATGCACTACATCAGAATGCTGCACTGGCGTATGGATTCAGGAAATAGCATCAGCACTTTGCATCAATACACAGCATCAGTACTAACAATCCAATAAGATATAACCAATAACAATCCAATATAATATCAATATGTATTAAAACTAATAATCTGTATACAGTGTCTATATGCAGCTTGAAATACATTTCATCTGTACACTGTATCAGTGCCTAGATTCAGTATTCACTGTACACTACATCAGAATGCAGCACTGGCATATAGCTTCAGAATATAGCATTAACTTTGCATCAATGCATGACATTAGCAGTAAGAAATCATAAGCAGTATCAATCGGCATCAATACTAAGCATCTGAACACAATATCTTGACATAGCATCAATACATTGCATCAGTACTTAGAAAGCACTACATCAGTACGCAGCATCAGTATGTAGCTTCAGGCCCAAACTTGTGTTGTGGTTGCACCACTATTTTGGCACAGCCACAGCTCAAAATGTATTTCTGGATATGCTAGGCCATGCAAATCAATGTTTGTGTAGGATTTTACTCCACCCAGTTGCAGTTTGTAGTTCCCAGAAACTGTAGTCTGAACGTTGCGTTTTACCGTGATGATCTCACATGCATTAATCTTGTTTTAGGGTACAGGAGGCCAGATTGCACAGAGCCGTTGCCAATGCCTTCATATAGCGCCATGAAGCCTACAAGTGTCTGTGCGCTCTATAAGTTGTTATTAACATAACATAACATATCGACTCACAACAGTCAAGGGAGGTGAAAGAACTAAGGATTCTAAAGATGGGATGCTGTTGATGCATAGTCTGGAAATGTGCGCACAGCTACTCGCCATAGAAGCATGTAGACAAGCCTTGCATCACCTATGCTATGATTTGGATCTCACATTGAATGCTAAGGAGTAGTTCCGCTTTTATTTCCTGTCCACTTTCCTGGTGGCCAGACAGGCTTCCTTTAGGTCAGAGGTAAACCAACTGTTGGCATAGTTGCCATTCGATGCCCTCGAGAGATGGAAGGCCTATGGAGCATGTGCTTCTGCTAACTACCCCAAATAGACACAACAATGGAGTTTAATACATTCACTAGAGAGTTTAACATATTACACCACTGGTACCCTCCCGATATGGCGGACCAGGCAGTGGCTCTGGGCACGCCTGGAGCCAAGACACCATCAAACTGTAGACGACGAAGTACATAAAAAAAGTTCTAAGAATCATACCTTCTCCACTTATGCACCGAGAACCAAAAACAACATCTCCGTATTCATCAGGATCTCACCAATGCAGCTCAAATTTATGAATCGGCTGAACAGCCACATATTTAAGAAACACCACATTACGAGCAAGTGGCAGCCCACTCAGAGCCCAGCTAGAATCACTCTTTGTCTGTACCTTTGACTTTGAACCTTTACAGCACTCCGTATCCTTCCGGCTAGCGTCATGGTGTACATATACCTCATCGATACATACAATTGACTTTGTATTGTGGTTCATTTCAAGCGTTTTAAAATAGCAAGGTGAACCTACAGTACTCTATTTTTGGTAAGATATCATATATTAATGCATGCGATCATGCTGCGCCTGCTGCCACTTACCAAGGCAAAGAGATTTCCTTACATTGTTCTAATTTAATCATGGTGCGCTTTTTTGTCTGTATGTGCTGATTCTGCTTGTTTAATAAATCAATAACCCCTCTGAGCATAAAGAACACAATATCAGTAAAAATATAAGAAATGCAATTGTCCAAGTTCACATTCCAGGGGTAAGCACTCAAAGAGCAGATCAATGTAATG
This sequence comes from Lissotriton vulgaris, assembly GCF_964263255.1. NCBI lineage: Eukaryota > Metazoa > Chordata > Amphibia > Caudata > Salamandridae > Lissotriton > Lissotriton vulgaris. Next base: position 1,243,276,075 of record NC_141687.1, on the reverse strand, counting down.
TCCTGTGACAGTGCAGGGAGGTTATATTACCCACTGTCGAAAATCTATATTCCTTGAGGTTTTTTTAAAAGAATGGCACCATTCTACTGAGCTACTTACGGAACCAATGATGTTATTTCAGAACAATTTAGCTCTCAAGCTCTGACCACTGTCTCAATGGTAAGCCATGTCTATGCTTATTTTTACAATTCGAAAGAAAACTCAAGGTTTATGCAACTTACTAGACAATGACAGAAAACAAGCACAGCCAAACTACTACTAAAACTATAAAACACCCGGAGAATGCACAGTCAGGTTCATTAATCACAGAGTTTGGAAAGCAGAGTGCCAGGTCTGCAAACCGATGGCCTTTAGCCTCATCCTTGCATGGATGAAATGAGCCTATATCTCATCCTTTAAGAACAGCTTTCACAGATATCGTTTCTAATACAAATAGCACGCTTCTAATTTTCTCACTTGTCACCTCTCGTCCTCCCACAAACCATCTACTTACTAGCTTATAGTTGAAATAGCACCCTCTTCCATGTAAACCCATCAAACAGCACACCACATCCCATCATAAAGCCACACTCTTTTGCCTATTCTCAGTTGCTGAATTTAGAACTCAAATGTTAGATCCTTAAGCGTCTCCTGCATCCCTGGCCACACATTACCCACCTTCAACAAATATAGAAGAAACGTCAACATGTGCACTAACTTTTGCATGCTATGCCTCTCTTTCACTGCAGCACAACATAATAAAACAGCAATCACAGCACAACATAGCAGGTCCCAGTGTTGCCACAATACACCACCAAATCACAATTGGCCATCAACTCCTTATTCTTGATGAAGCAGGATGTTTGCGAAATAATCTTGCTTGATCGAATCTGCCTATAACTGTGTTATTGAAAAAAGACTAATGGTGTGAAAATTATTAACATTATGTATATGGAGATTTTCGAAAGTACAACATAAAAATCTGCAAGAAAGGCACAACACGTTAAGTAAAACAGAAGATGCAACGTTTAACATGCTGAAAGCATGGAAATATATGAAGTGTTTTTACATGAACTAAAATGTTAGGAGAGAGACTTGAATAAATATGCATTTAAAAACTTGCACGTAGAAATATGAAATAGTAATAATAGAAACGCTTACAGAAAATGTTTCGTGAAATGTTTGTCTTTTCTTTATAACAAGTGAAAAAAAATATTAATAGCTTGATTATTGAAAATATAGATTATAGTTATGTGTTTAATTAGAACAATGAATATTGAATAATTGATCTTATGTATTTTCTTTTGTTTCCCCTAACTGAAGTGTGTTTTATTCTTCAGAAACCAACGTTTTTTCCCGGTTTCTCTCTGAAGGCCTCAAACCTTGCTAGAGTTAATTTCTCTCTTCCTAAAGTAGGCCACAGACAAATGTACTTTGTCCTTCATCATTTTCTAAAAATGCTGATTTATTTGTTTAGTTGTGCACAAAGTATATCACTAGGACTTCCTTCCTACGGTTTGAGTATTTCTTTCTATGAATAATTGTTTCAACTATGTTGCAAGCTGATGTGGAAGCAAGTGAGACGACTTGAAGAAATCACAATTTCTTTTCCTGCTTCCAAAGAGCGATGATGACATTAATTTTTAACAAAGACTTTTTTTTTTTTTTTTAATTTATTTCAAAAGTTTTTATTGAATTGAATAAGTTTCACATGTACATTGTATACAGTTGTCTTGCTTGGGCTGCTTGTACATGTATGCTTGGCCCGGTGGTGGACTCCAGCAAAGCCACTTTCAAGCGCTGGTTCAACTGGGTAACATTCCTTCGAGGGGCAGACAACATCACCGCCAAACACAAGGCGGCGAACCACACAGCCAAAGAGGACATGTGGGCACCCCTAGACAAGTATCTGATGCAATAAACCCCCCCCCCTCTCTTTAACAAAGACTTTTAACAGAAAAATCTGGATGAACTAACTGAGATGAGGATCACCTCATAGGTTTGACCAACAAAATCATGTGGAGCTTTAGGGGGTGAACTTTTTAACATTTGGGGTATAATTATTACAGTGAGAAAAGAACTTGTCAGTAGCTATTTCTATGAGAAGAGAGTCTTTGCTGTTGTACTCTCTATGCTACTCTGGCTGGCTATCTTTGCAATTCCTGATCGAGACTATATTGAATATCTTGCACTTCATCGGCTTGTGATGTTGATCAAACTATACTTTTTCAGCAAAAGGGTTAGATATTTCTGACTTTTGCACGCTGTACATTAGTATTCTCTGATCTAGGTTCATATGAAATTCTGAATTGCATACTGATATTGCAATGGTTTTATTCTTTTGTCTCTCATCTTTCTTCTCTCATACTTGTTATTGAATTTTTAATGTATTTGTCAGGAGCTGTGTTTTCCTTATTGTAAATTTGCCTGTAATAAACAGAATAATGAAGAATTGACATTTCCTGTGTACTTGTGTGTTGACCATTCATATTTTTTATTATTTTGATAATAGTAACTTGATATGTATTCAGAGTTTGTTATTATTAATGAATAATTAGACACACGTATATTATGATTACCGCTGCTAGACAGGCTTTTCTTTCATTATCCTCTTCCATGCTCATGACGGCCGGGAGCCGTCATGCGTCACGGTGGGCGTGTGCGCAGGACTGCCCCTGGCCATCCGAATCCCCGCCCACTAACGAAAACTCCCGCACAGCTCGGAAATTTCGTGCGCACGGAAGGGGCTAGAGGTCCTCATGAGGGAAATAGCATCTTTCTCTTAATATTGAGTCCCTATTAGCTCTACCAAAAATCAATCAAAGGACCTGATATGTGTAAGTGGTTATTGAGTCTATATGGGCCCAAACTTCTTGGTTATAGAAAGGTTTATGTAACGTAATAGATTAGAGATAAAGTGAATTGATTATAAAACTTACGCTGTTTTCATAAACACAAAGACTCTTACTCACCCCATCACAATAAACCTATTCATTTCTTATTAAGTGCCTATTAGAAATAGGGGTCTCTAGTTGGCAAGGTTGTATCACGCGATATCGCGGACATAGATATCGCACGCATTTACATCGCGGCATTTAAATCGCAACGGCGATGACATTGGCAATTTAAACATCGCGCGTTGTTGCGCCACTAATGCGGCCTTTTAATTACTTCGCGTGTTACATCGCCGACATTACATCGCAGGTCATAACAACGCGATGTTTGTGCCCTACAGCTGTCCCAGATAGTCACATCCTTGGATCATGCATGCAAATTACAGAGCAGCGTTTGCAGAGAAGTAGGAACATGCCTTTCCCTGTGACGTGAAAGTATGATTTTCTTTTTCTTTTAGATGGCTAAATAAACAGAGTAAATTTAAATGAAGCAAGAAGTATGTACTCAACTTTTGTTAATATTAAAAACAGCCTCTCTGTTTCTTGCATCATTTACATTTTTCTGATAGCTTAGTCATTTAAAAGAAAAACAAAATCATACTTTCACACGTCACTGAGGGGCTGTTTTGATTATGAACAAAAGCTGCATAGGCAATCTGGGTGGTTTGTATGTGACATGGGTTTACATTAACACCTAAAATGGATACACCGCTTTAATTTAGTCAAGACTGCTTGAGCCTTTATTTTGTTGACTTTACTGGTTTGCTTGTAACAGTTTTTTCTGCCTTTCTACCTTGCACCCTGTCCGTTCACCATTTTCCCCAAATTCTTCACCACCATCATTCATTCTTCTTTTCCTCATTCCTCATTTTCCCCAGTCCCATTCTTGCCCGGCCATGGGGCTATCTGGGGTGAAATGATAAATGCTGGAAACACACACCAAAAGGTTCAGAGAGAGCACGACACCGGAGGGGTCCTCTTCCTGTGCTGGGAGAAGAGGGCGGAGAGCAGCTGCTTTCCAAGCTCAGGGAGGAGAACATGAGGGGTACAGCCAGTGCATGCAGGGCCGGAGCAGAGGGACCAAGGAGTGCAACAGTGGGGCAGTGATGGGAGGACAAGAGCAGGGGACGGATGCTATAAAAAGGAGCAGGGAGATGGAATGAGCATGGTGGAGGGGCAGAGTGATCTGCCCTCAGCCTGGCAAACTTTAGAAGAAAAAAAAAAGTTCCTACACAAATGAATGCCTTCCCCTGACGCCTCACTCTCCCTTGACGCCTCAGCTCACACTCCCCTGACGCCTCAGCCTTACACTCCCCTGACGCCTCAGCCTCACACTCCCCTGATGCCTCACTCTCCCCTGACACCTCAGCCTCACACTCCCCTGACGCCTCAGCCTCACACTCCCCTGACGCCTCACTCTCCCCTGACACCTCAGCCTCACACTCCCATAACGCCTCAGCCACACACTCCCCTGATGCCTCAGACTCACACTCTCCTGACACCTCACACTCCTCTGACGCCTCAGCCTCACACTCCCCTGACGCCTCAGCCTCACACTCACACTCCCATGATGCCTCAGCCTCACACTCCCCTGACGCCTCACTCTCCCCTGTCGCCTCAGCCTCACACTCCCCTGACACCTCACATCCCCTGACACCTCAGCCTCACACTCCCATGACGCCTCAGCCGCACACTCCCCTGACGCCTCACTCTCCCCTGACGCCTCAGCCTCACACTCTCCTGACACCTCACTCTCCCCTGACGCCTGAGCCTCACACTCCCCTGACACCTCACACTGCCCTGACACCTCAGCCTCACACTCCCATGATGCCTCAGCCGCACACTCCCCTGACGCCTCAGCCTCACACTCTCCTGACACCTCTCACTCCTCTGATGCATCAGCCTTACACTCCCCTAACGCCTCAGCCTCACACTCCCCTGATGCCTCAGCCTCACACTTCCCTGATACCTTACTCTCCCCTGACGCCTCAGCCTCACACTCTCCTGACACCTCACACTCCTCTGATGCCTCAGCCTCACACTCCCCTGATGCCTCAGCCTCACATTCCCGACACCTCAGCCTCACAATGCCCTGATGCCTCACACTCTCCTGACGCCTCAGCCTCACACTCTCCTGACGCCTCAGCCTCACACTCCCCTGATGCCTCACACTCCCCTGATGCCTCACACTCCCCTGACGCCTCAGCCTCACACTCCCCTGACTCATCACACTCCCCTGACACTTCAGCCTCACACTCCCATGATGCCTCAGCTGCACACTCCCCTGACGCCTCACTCTCCCCTGATGCCTCAGCCTCACACTCTCCTGACACCTCACTCTCCCCTGACGGCTCAGCCTCACACTCCCCTGACGCCTCAGCCTCACACTCTCCTGACACCTCACACTCCTCTGACGCATCAGCCTCACACTCCCCTGAGGCCTCAGCCTCACACTCCCCTGACGCCTCAGCCTCACACTCCCGTGATGCCTCAGCCTCACACTTCCCTGATGCCTCACTCTCCCCTGACGCCTCAGCCTCACACTCTCCTGACACCTCACACTCCTCTGATGCATCAGCCTCACACTCCCCCGATGCCTGAGCCTCACACTCCCCTGACGCCTCAGCCTCACACTGCCCTGATGCCTCACACTCTCCTGACCCCTTAGCCTCACACTCTCCTGATGCCTCAGCCTCACACTCCCTGGACGCCTCAGCCGCAACCTCCCCTGACGCCTCACACTCCCGACGCCTCAGCCTCACACTCCCCTGATGCCTCACACTCCCCTGACGCCTCAGCCTCACACTCCCCTGACACCTCACACTCCCCTGACACCTCAGCCTCACACTCCCATGACGCCTCAGCCGCACACTCCCCTGACGCCTCAGCCTCACACTCTCGTGACACCTCACACTCCTCTGACACATCAGCCTCACACTCCCCTGATGGCTCAGCTTCACACTCCCCTGACGCCTCACACTCTCTCCTTGGTGTGTCAGCTGCCTGTGTTGCACTTGTCTTGTGTGTGAGTGAACCCTGTGACCTCCCTCCTTCATGTATTCTGTGTGTCAGGGAGGACGGCGCTGGCGCTGTCCATCTTGGACCTCTGTAGCGCTGTGAAGCTTGGTATGACACTTTACACTGCACAACATACAAAACTAATCACACTTCCAATGCTTGTTTTGGTGCATGATGTGAGTGAACCCTCAATATGGAAGCAGAATGTACCTTTGTGTTTAGCCCTGACCATGTGTGTCCCAGTAGAATTAAACATCCTTTGAACTAAAAAGCAAGGCTCGGCTGAGGTCATAATAGCTGGCACAGCGCCAGCAGCTGTGACTCAAGGCGCTCTCCACCCGGCCTCTCACAGCTTCTTCCAACATTCCCTCCCTCTCCGGGTTAACAGAGAAACCTTCCCCCTCACGCCTCCTGGGCTCCTCTCACACAAAAGATGTTGTAACCTCTGTGTGAAGGGCAGAAGGAGCTTAGTTTGTGGCAGGGGTTAGAGTTCGACAAATCTCTGCTGGCCCGGCCTCAGCCTCTCGGTACTCACATTCCCTCCCCGGGTTAACAGAGAAACCCTCCCCCTCACGCCTCCTGGGCTCCTCTCACATAGAAGATGTTGTAACCTTTGTATGAAGGGCAGAAGGAGCTTAGTTTGTGGCAGGGGTTAGAGTTCGACAAAGCTCTCCTGGCCCAGCCTCAGACTCTCGGCACTCACAGGCACAGCGCCTCGAAGCCCTCCCCTCCTTGGCACAGCACCTCGCACAGTCTGCACCGAGATGGCAAAGAGATTTGAAGAAATAAACGAAAAGCTCTCGACCTTAGCCAATGACAGGGCCCCGGAGGTGGTCAGGCGGCCTTCTGCTGAGGGCCGTTGAAGTGGGGGCATACAAGTGTCTGGTGGCCGGGGTGCAGGGTTTACTCGTGCGGCCTTTATTTGGGTCTTTTCCGGTAGCGGGGGAGAGGGAGCTCCTTCCTCCTCCAGGCGGGTAATGTTTATGGAGGGCCAGGGGGGAAGGGGGCAGCTTCATGGTGCGGAGCGCTGCGCTTCCCCCTCTCTGGTGCGGGTCTTACTTTGGAGGGACCCGGGGGAAGCGAAGACGCAGTCTAGTCTTCCCCCGGGGTCATTCGCGCAGGGGAGGCCCAGGGGGAGGAAGGCAACTTCCTCTTCCTGCATTCAGGCATTAATGGGTGGGATAGTTTTTCTGTGGGGAGTTGTTTGTTGTAGGCCAGGGCGTTTTTGTGGAGCGGAGTGGCGGCGGTTTCTAAGGACAGAGGTTTTGCTGCTACAAGTGGTGGTTGTCGCGGGCCATCTGGTCGTTGGCCGGGGTTTTTTGGAGGCGGTGTTTGGCAGACGTCTTTCGGTGCTATGGTATGGCAGGTGAGGCAGAGGCAGTGCGGGAGGCCTTGCGGGTGCTGGGGAGGGCCGGGAGGGCGGATCTGCTGCGGCCGGGCGTTCTTGAACAGGCCTGGGTAGGTTTTACACGCCCTACGCGGGCGGCGGCTGCGGGGGTCAGCACAGCGGTGCTTGCCTGCCAGGAGGATGTGGCTCCGGCAGGCAAGACGGTGACGGGCCGGGGGCGGGGCGCGGGCACGAGAGGAGAGCAGTGCGGAGGCCAGCGTAAGAGCCTGCCTCCGTGCTCGAAATCGGCAGGGGGTGGGGGCCCGGCGGGGGGGGGTCCAGGACCATTTTGATGAGGCGGTGGAGGTGCCTGGTGTGCAGGGCATCTCGGGGGCCGCATGTGGGCCTCTCGGGATCTGTGATGGAGGCAGGCGAGGGTGGGGGACTCGGGGGGCATACTGGGAGCTTTGCTCTTGGTAGGCCTGTTGGGGGGCCTGGGCTGGGCGGTCTGAGTGGTTTGGAGGAGAGGGGCCCTGTGGTGGAGGTCCTGGGAGGTGAGGGTTGCAGTGAGGGAGAGGAGGCGGCGTGTGAAGTGCTAGGGGGGGGGGGTTTCTGAGGGTGGGCCCCTGGACCTGTCTGTGGGTCCCAGGGCCGGCACCCTGGCACTGCGGGGAGTTGGTGTGGCGCCCTCGGGGCACGTCGCAGCAGGGATGAGGCCTGGGGGTTTTGGGGGCCCGGTGGAGGTCCTGCCTTGGAGGTCCATGCAGGAAGTGGGGCAGCGGGGCTACTGCCCTCCGTTGCTGGGCAGGTGGGAGGCCATGGACGTGGAGTCCAAGATTAGGGAGCAGAGGCTCTTGGTGCAGGACGCGGATGCCAGGTTGTTGGAGTTGGAGGACAGGAGGGCAGGGGCTGCCTGGTGGGAGTGACCTGGAGGGCCCGCCTACGCCCACGTCGGAAGAGGAGTTTTGGGCGGAGCAGGAGGAGGCTGAGAGGGAGGGTAGGGCTCGTGGGGGCCCCAAAGGGAGTGCGAGTGACCGTCAGGGGCAGTTAAGGACGGCCTGGACGCCAGTGAGGCCCAGCAATGCTAGAGCTCGCCCGGGTTGGAGCTGCCCGGGGGGTAAAGGGGGATCCCAGCTGGCGGAGGTAAGCAGAGGGGCGGGTGGTTCGGCGGAGCGCAAGACGGCTCCTGGACGCCACCATGAAGCAGTAGGGGAGTCGGCAGCGGCTTTGCCTCCATCGCAGGATCGGGCATCAGTGTGTGTTGTGGAGAAGGATGTGGGGAGTTCTGTGCCAGTACAGAAGGGTGTGAAGCGTGCGGTACCTGAGGTGGAGTAGAAGCCGGTGGTGGACGAATGGGAGCTGGATTTGGATTATGGTGCTGAGAGTGAGGAGCTGGAAGACGGTGAAGTGAGAGATGACACGGACAAGACGGCTGACGGAGCGAGGGGCAACAGTGGTTTTGGTGTATTGCAGGCCCCTGTGAAGAAGACCGGGAAGACAAAGGGGTCTGTAGTGAAGCCCAGCAGCATGGACCGTCGGCCGGGACCGTCGCTAGCCACACTGACAGGTGAGGGTGCTTGGTGGGCTGCTTGGGGGGAGGGCCAGAACGGTGGCAGAAAGAAGGCGTGCAGGTCAGTTGGCGTGGGAGAGGGGTCTGTGCGGGAGTTTGGGATTAAAGGGGCTAAGGCGGGGGTGCTTGCGTTGACAGGTAAGCATTAAGTGGCGGCAGGGGTGCAGACGGACAAGCCGGCGCTGGAGGACAAGTCAGAAGGGAAGGAGGACAGGGATGACAGAGGGGGGACAAGCACCAGAAAAAGTTGCCCTATATGGGCTTAGCCATGCCTTTGGGCTCTCACTTGTCGGAGAAGATAAAGAGTAGGATTTGGAAACACAAATATGTCGATGTTTTCAAGCTGTTGCACAGGGAGGTGCAGGCCAAGGAGGGATCCACGGTGGAGGATTGGGAATTGACCAGGAGGCCACGGGTCCCTGTCAATATGGAAAATTGGACATCAGCGTTTTTGATATACGCCAGGATCTATTGCGAAAAACATGTGGATAGGGCTATCCCCCTTTTCAAGTACATGGACATTATCAGGAAGGCACAGTTACAATTTGGTGGCTTCGCATGGCTGAGCTATGATGAAGAATTTAGGGCGAGGGTTAGTGTGAATCCGGACAAGCCATGGGGGGAGATTGATCAAGAGCTCTGGATGCAGTGGATGGCGTCGATGCATTCGTCCACCTCGACGCACATGGCTAGTGGGCTGCCGGTACCTTATCGGTCTTTTCCAGCGCGGCGCGCCCAAGCTGGGGCGGGAGGGGTGGTTACCCCTGCAGGACACACTGCCCCGGGAGCTAAACCAGGCACTGCCACGACCGGTGCCTGCTGGAGTTACAACAAGGGTTATTGCTCCCGATACCCTTGTAAGTTCAAGCATGAGTGTTCCAAGTGTGGCGGCCGTCACGCGGTCACTCAATGTCTCACCCTGGCCATGCCTTTGGAGCAGTGGCGAAACTCCAATGCCAAGGGTAGGGGACAGCCTGGCGCGAAGGGCACCTACTCCGGTTAGGGTAGAGGCAATGGCCCACTGGCTGGCTTGTTACCCTAACAGGGAGTCTGCGTTGAAGTTGCAGTGGGGTTTCACTGAACATTTTCGAGTGGGCTACCAAGGACCAAGAGTGCGTAGATGGGCAGATAATCTTAAGTCAGCAAAAGAATTGCCGGAAGTGGTGGCAGCTAAGATACAGAAGGAAGTGTCAGAGGGCAGAGTAGCAGGCCCCTTTGTGGAATGGCCCTTGGAGCACCTGATTGTCTCACCGTTGGGTGTGGTGCCTAAGAAGGAGGAAGGGGAGTTTAGGATGATACATCACTTGTCATTGCCGGAAGGCCAGTCCGTTAACGATTTCAAAGCGGATGTAGACTCCCGAGTCTTTTATGCGACGGTGGATGACGCTATTCGTCTAGTGCACAGGAGTGGGCGGGGGCGGAAATGGCTAAGTGTGATATCAAGTAAGCCTTCCGCCTTCTGCCGATTCATCCAGTGGATTTTTCTTTGTTGGGCATGCAGTTTGCAGGGGCCATCTATGTGGACAAGGTCTTTCCCATGGGGTGTGCCATATCCTGTGAGCTTTTTGAAGTATTCAGTACATTTTTGAAGTGGGCTTTTACTCAAATTAGGGGACACCGGGCTGTGATTCACTACTTGGACGATTTCCTTTTCATTGAAAGGGAGCAATCGGGGGATTGTGGCAGGGCCCTGTCACTATTCCAGGACATGGCACAGGGTTTTGGGGTCCCCTTGGCGCCGGAGAAGACGGCTGGGCCTAGCTCGTGCTTGACGTTCTTGGGGATCGAGTTGGACTCCGTTTTATGGAACGTTTGCGAAAAGGATTGCGCTGAGCGCTGTACAACAACTCTTGGGGTTCTTGAACTTTGCATGCCGTGTGGTTAGAGAGGGGAGGACTTTTTGCAGGAGACTCGGCATGGCCATGTCGGGGCGGTATTACCGCATCACAGAGTTTGGATCTCCATGGGGGTGCCGGCGGACCTGCGGACTTGGTGGACTTTTCTTTCTGACTTCAATGGTGTGTCACTAGATTTTGTTGAAGAGAGTACGGTGTGGCAGATTCAGATTTTTTCGGATGCAGCGGGAGCGACAGGTTTTGGCCTTTTCTGGAACGGCAGGTGGTGTGCGGAAGAGTGGCCGGCACACTGGTTACAGCAAGGGCGGAGCATTGCTTTCTTGGAATTTGTTCCTCTGTTGGTGGCACTGGAGGTGTGGGGTGCGGAGTTGCAGAACAGGTCAGTGTTGTTTCACGTGGACAACATGACGGTGGTCGAGTTGGTCAACCGACAGAAGGCGAGAGACTTGAGAGTGTTGCGGCTGTTGAGGGGGTTTATGCTGCGTTGCTTGAAGTTGAATGTGATTTTTCGAGCCAAGCATGTCCCTGGGACGAATAACAACATTGTGAATGCTTTGTCTCGTTCGCAGTGGCAGTGTTTCCGGAGGATGGCACCTGGAGCGGACCAGCACAAGACCAGTCTGCCGGCCGGCGTCTGGGCCTTGGGGGAGTAGGAGTTTTAGGACTGGTGGAGAGCCCCGTGGCAGAATCAACAAGAAGGACTTACAGGCTGGCATGAGATGAGCTTGCTACTTTTATGGGGTGGCATAGGTTGGCTGAGGGGGGAGTTCGCTCGGTGATTGAGCAGTTAGTCTTGCAGTTTGTTTTGCACTGCTACAATTTCAGGAAAATTGGCGGGATTGTCTTTCTATGCTACTCTGTTTTTTGGCTTTGACCCCACAAAAGATGTAGTCATTGGTAGGATGCTGCGGGGTTGGGGCAGAGAGAACAAAAAGGGGGGGGGGGTGTTGCGGGAGGCGGTGACATTTGAGTTGCTGGCTCGCATTGTTGATCTGTTGCCGTTATGTTGTTATAATGGGTCTGAGGTCCGGCTGTTCCGGTTGTGCATGTTGTGGATGTTTTTTGGAGCCTTTAGGGTTTCGGAGTTGTTGTGAACCAGGTCGGGTGGTGGTAGGCGTTTTGGAGACGTTCGTATGGAGACAGGTCAGCTGGGTATTTGGTTAAGCCAGTCTAAAACGGATCAGTTGGGGAGAGGAAAGTGGGGTTGGCTGTGTGAGAGTGGCTGGGACAGGGTGTGCCCGGTGACTGAGTGGAGTATGTTTGTGGCGAAGGTGCGGTTGCCGGATGGTGAGATATTTTGTCATGGGTCACGGCGGTGCACTTGTTGGAGGTCTTGCGGAAGGCAGTGAGTAGGTTGGGGCTGAATCCGGTGGGGTTTGGGACGCACTCCTTTAGAATAGGGGCGGCAACTGCGGCAGCGTGCTTGGGGTGGTCTTGGGATCGTATACGCCAGATTGGTAGATGGAAGTCGCGCTGTTGCGAGCGGTATGTTAGAAAGTAGGTTGCTGAAGGGGGGTGGTTTGGTGAGCAGTTGGAGTGTCATTCTTAACAGGATGTGTATTAATACCTTTTTATTTCGTAGGTTGTGTGGGTGGACCGGGGGCCAAGACGGTCACGTGGATCGTGGGGCATTCTTTTGTGCACTGGGCATCGAAATATGCGGAGCAGCAGGTTTACAGCCGTAACCTGGGAATCAATGGACTCCAACATAAGGTGCACTGGTGTGGAGAAAGGGGGATGCGATGGGGGGCACTTTTGCCCTGGCTCGCGAAGATGGTCCCACAAAGGGGATGCCCGGAATTGTTGATCATCCACCTTGGGTAAAATGACTTACTCCAGCTGTCGGGTTTGGCGCTCTTACAGCTGATACAGTGGGACCTGGAGGTTATGAAGCTGAGGTTATCTGGGGCTTGCATTGCTTGGACGGAATTCATCCCCAGGAGAGTTTGGAAGGGGCGAATAAGCATGGGGCAGTGGAGAAAGCCCGGAGGAAATTGAACAGGGCAATGAGGGTTTTCTGTGAGGCAAAGGACATTAAGGTGATTTCCCATCCAGGAATACGACTTGAAGAAAGGTTGCTCTTTAGGAACAACTGATTGCATCTTTCGCCGATTGGAAACACGTATTACATGATGGAAATGCGTGACGTTGTGAGCAAGTTGTGGAACGAAGCGATCTGGTGCCGCAGGGATGTGTTAGTGAGTGGAGGCGAAAGATGCACGGTGACACCTAGGGGGGGGGGGGGGGCAGGTAACCGCCCTACAGGGGGTTCCCTGGTTTGCGTTATTTGGGAGGGGTGGGGGAGTCACTAGCGGGTGCACCCACCTCTCGTGGGGGGGAGGAGTGAATGATGGAAGGGGCGACTGGTGGCAAGAGAGTAGTGGCAGGATGCGAGGAGAGATTGGAGGTAAGAACGGAAGGTGGAATGAAAGGAGAGTATGAGGATGGTGTTTTGGAGTTGGGGGGGAGATTTAGTTGTTGTTGATTATTGTTGTGGTTTATTGTTTGTGTAGCCTGGTCCTAATAAATGGCCTTTTACGCTTAACAACAGTGTGGCCTGATTATTGCACGAACGGAGCTGGCCTTTACGTGCCTTCCCTCGGTCTGCTGTGCTGTTCGGTATTCCCGGGCACACTGCATTTGGGGTCACTGGTCGTTACCTCCCGCTTCATGCTGTACCCATCCCTGGAGGTGTGCTCACCGGGCCGTGTATCCTTCTGGGGGCAACACTGATCTTTGTTCCTTCTTTACCGAGTGTCATCGATCTATAGATCCTATTTGGGTCCGGGCTTAATGCGGTCGCTTAAGCTGGCCTCGTGGGGGGCACGGCTGGGTCCGTGTTCTATGCCAGGTACCCCCCTCTAAGCTAAAGTTTAGTTTTATTGTACCGTCGCGCCCTGTCTCTCGCACATGGTGGCATGTTCGTGGGAGTGGGGGAGGGACGAATTTGTCGGGGCCCGGTGGCTTTGGCGTGTGTGGGGCCTGGCATGAGGGGAAATGGCACCCCGCACAGCAGCCATATTCCCAGTTTACGGCGGTGGAGAAATTGCGCCTAGCGCGGCAGCCATGCCCTTCTGCCCCCACCCCCACTACCCCCGGTGGCCATCTTGTGCAACTGGGTCGTATCCCCGACTCTTCTGCCGGGCGGGCGCCCTTTAATTATATTTTTCTAGCTTGCAGGTATTTTTGCGTGAACTGTATCGGAAGGGGTCTGTACGTTTTAATATGGATTCTCCTGCTATATGTTGCGATCGCTTCGCATGCTTAGTTACGGCGGCTTTGTTGTGCCTGACCCCGGGTGCTCGATTCAGGGGAGTCCTGCTTTCTAGCAGTTGCGCCTGGTTCATAGGGGATGGTGTGCCCGGGTGCAGTGGGTAGTTCCCTTGGTTTTCTCCGGTGCCAGCAGCTACTCAGTAGCCATGCTACTTTCCATGCAACTAGGATTTTTACATTTCCGGACACCCAGTGAGGACCTTAAGTGGAGCTGTGTGCCCACAGGTCTGAGGCCCGCCGCATCTTATTTATATTGGCGCCCAATTCTAGCGTATGCCCGCAACTCTTCCCGAGCGTGTTCCAGGCACCGTTGTTACAACCATCTGTATTGTTACATAGATTACTGGAGAGGTTATTTTCTGCTGGAGAGTTTGTGGTCTGGCGGCCAGAGCCGCAGACTTTAGAGCTCGAGAAGCCGGTTTGATCCTTGGTCTGTCTTCAACATCCTGTGATCACAAAAAAAATGTCCACAATACATCCTTGTATCTCCAGAACCTGGTGCAGTAGAGTCATGACTGTAACTAAGCCAATGTACCTATGCAGTCAGGAATGACCAATGCACTTTGGTGTGGGTGATATAGAACCACATCTTGACACGTCCTGTTCCATTTGATCTACAAACACCTCCTCCTCACCAGCCTTCCAACTGACCTCTAAATTCTCCTCCTACAATGACACATCCAAATTCAATTCACGCCCTCTCTGTGATCTGAAGGAAGACCAGTATAAGCGAAAGTTCCAATCTCCTCAACTAAGATCGTGTCTTCTCAGAGCGTTCTAGTTGCTAGATAGTCTGCCAAATATCGCAGTATAAGCCATCTAACTGTGATAGGGCTCTATTGTAATATACATCCAAAACTATACTCTTGTAACAGACAGATGGCTACCCCTTACATTGAGTTTCCTTCCAGTACTTGCACAAGTGTCAAATTGCCTACGTAGCGTATGTTTATCTGATAGACTGTATGTAGAACTGCGGTATGTCACCTCTACATGTCAAACAGGCTTGGCCGTTGTATTGTGGTGGTCATTTCATTGTTTGTTTCATAGATGAAATTACAGATTGGTGTAGTGTATGAGGGGGGCAGGGCTTCTAATGGATGTTTTATGTCTCAATTGCAGGAACCGCGTGGAGACCCGCCCTACTCACAGGGGGGCCGCCTGAAGGATCAACGGTTATATGGGTCAGTGCACACTGGGAGTGTGCTCAGGTCTGGGGACACCCATATGGACAAGCGAGCGCTTGCAACGGACAAACAGGCCAGGCTTTAGTGGCCGGGGTACATGGCCTATACCGGCCTCATTGCAGGGAATATATAATTGTATTGTGAGGGGGGCAGGACTTCTAACGGATGTTTTATGTCTCTAATGCAGGAATTGCGTGGAGACCCGCCCTACTCACAAGGGGGACAACCTGAAGGATCTACAGGTATATGGGTTAGAGCACACTGGGAGTGTGCTCAGGTCTGGGACACCCATTTGGACAAGCTAGTGCTTGCAACTGTTAAACAGGCCTGGCCTTGGTAGCAGGGGGGAGCATGGCCTTTCCCATGCCTCTTGGCAGGAAATATATATTCGTTTTGTTGGGGGGGGGCAGGACTGCTAATGGATGTTTTAACTGTTTCATACAGGAACAGAGCTGGATAACCGCCCGAAATACATGAGGGGCCGCCTAACCTATCGACATGTATAAGGGTCATGCACACTGGGGGGGGGGGGCATGAGCTATGGTCTGGGACACCCTTATCTTCGGCTGGAGTCTTTTATGACCCTGTTAGGATGCACAGGTTAAGCCCCATGGAGGTAAGCTAGATAGTCAACTGGTATAGTTGAGCAGGACAGGTACTTCTTGTGCAATTATGGGATATTTTTTTTCGTTTAATCAACTTCCACTGCGTTTCTTTTATCCAAGGTGCGGCTGAACTTATCATAGATCCCAAGTGCAATATTTTAATGTGTCCTTTTGTACAGCAACTGGTGCGCAAGTAGGGGCCAAGGTCCTGGTGATCGAGTTAGCAATAGGCTTACCGGTTTACGTGGTCAGGGGCGGTTTTCATGAACTTGGCCTCTCTTACAGAAACGCACGGGTTTTGTTCTTCATGGGTCATACCGCGCCTAGCAGGCCTGCCTGCAGGGGCTTGAAGCAGGGACAGGGGAGGAACACAAGGGGGCCAATGTGCAGGGTTCCTGGGTCAGCACGTCCAGGATTGGAGTTTAACCTCTTGTCCAATTTCTGGACAATCGGTTCATGTACTCAGGCATCTTTCTGAGTAATACCATGACAGCCTTATTCTTCGGCTTAGTTGTGCTAATTTACCTGTTTCAGCCGCTGGCCTTCCTCTTACATGACATAAGGGTTAACCACATGAGTAGATTGGCGGAAGACCGGTGTGGCAATTAAGGGGGTAGGGGGTGCTGAGAGGTCTTTGCCAGAAGTTATCTGTAGTGTAATTCCACTGGCAAGCTGTCACCTAAGACAGTATTTTAGGTTGATTATGCAGGTATCCAAGTAGGTTTCGCCTTGCAGTGTCACTCGCCATGAAGCACAAGTGGTGAAGTAATTGTTCCCCCAGTTGCACAACATGTACATACAGCTGTATAGTTTGCTTGACGAAGCTTCATAGGGGCCAACTAGTGCCAGGCTAAGGGCCATATATAATACAAGTGTGAAACATGAGGAGAGACTGTCTCAGTGTTTAAAGGGACGAGCCAAAGCTAAACGCATTCTGGCCTTTTCCTCATGTTTGAGATGTTAGCAGCCAGAATGTGGGCGGTCCAACTTTGTTTTGTGTATAATTGCATGCATGCACCATGAGTTGATCCCCAAGTTCTTCCCAGGCAGACTATCTGTCCCGTTCTTTAGCCAGACCTTGGCTGTTGCGGACAGCTAATTTGCTTGAGACAGACTAATAGTTTCGCGTCACGGAGTACTCGTAGGGAGATTGCCTAATTGGGTCCCTACTAGCCTTATAAGCATTAGAGACAATTGGTGACATGCTGAAAGGTAAACCTTGGGTTGGAGGGACGTGATCCCAAAGTAGGTCAATTGGTCGGCCTACACAGGCATGAGAGTTCCGCAGGTGCTTAGTTAAGCTTGTGGCCAGGCAGGGGCCTGCACAACCTAGGTGATTATGATTTGGGCAAGCACACACCTATTGTGTGATGCTCAAGTCCTTTTCAGGCCGTCTTTATTACCTGCTCTAGAGCCAGGGAGCTTTTGGGAGCTGCCAATTAATTAGTGGGTTGCAGTGCTATACCGTGTGGAGAACGTGGTGTCAACATATTTGTGTACACCCGTTTTTTCTCCTTTTCCTAGGGCAGGTCATTTCTTAAGGGGGATTTGGCCTTTGTTATGCCTCGCCAGAACGGGGAGTGCCTCTCCTCACAAAGTCGGCGGGGGGTATCCAGATGTAGGTGTCTTTGAGGGACGGGCTAGGGCATCTTAGGGCTGAAGTGGGTGACACAGCATTGACAGGGACAATGTCGGTCACATCAATTCCACCAATTAGGATGATTACTTACTATGACACACTATCTGGCAGTTAGTCTTCATTACTGGTAGAAGTATCAAGGGTCACAGGTGGTTACAGGGTCCAGTCACCTGTAGTTTGGCACTGCACGACTCAGTGCAGGGTCTAACATTGGACTACACGCACTTTTGCCCTCTTACCTGAGTGACACCACTGCTATGGGCACCAGGGACTATTTGAAGTCGACGTCTCAGTTGCCTGGCTCATGTGGCAGAGTAGAATGAGGGAAGAAGACCACTATGACCACACAGGGCAAATTAGCAATCAGTGAGGGACAGGTAAACGTCAGTGGTTGGATATCTCCCATGGCTCCTGTGGCAGGGAACCTGACAAGGGAGGCGTTGGAGCCTGCACACAGGAATTTCTGCGCCATGCCGCACTATCTGGAGCATGTAGAGGAGATAAAGGTTAGTAACTCAGACTGGGGAGTCTGGGTCAAGAATCCCCTCGCTAGAGCTACGGGGGGCATCAGGCTGGATGGGGTCTTTGTGGGACAGGCAAGGGCAGTATAGGGCTGCGCACGTGACAAAATCTTTGAGTTCGCGGATGGTTCCCAGTGGATACACCAAAAAGACTGAAGCGAAGCATGTGGCACACAATTTTGCAGTTCGGCACCGTCCTTGGTGTAGGTAACAGGGTCGCAGGTGGATCCACCATTTTAAGCATGATCGATTCTTGCTGACTATGGGAGTGGCCCTAGAATTAGCAGGATGCAGTAGGAATGCTGGCCTTGGTGGGGGGCCCTGGCTGCGACGGTCGCCACACCCAGGGCTGTGGCGGAGTTACAGGGTGATCTAGAGGTGGAAAGGTACTCACGGGTACCCTCTTCAGGAGTACAAAGGATGCTGAGGCCTAATATCCCCAGGAAGTCTGTGTGGTGGACCCTGGGGTGTGACGGCACCCTGTTATCCTACGGCCGGTTGGAAACCTGTACAACCGGGGGTCGCTTGAACGCTCCGCCCCTCGTAGGGGGGGCATGAGCAAGAGGGTGGACCGATGGTTCACCGGAAGTGGGAGTGGCTACCCACTCACCACAACAGCTAAGCACCGATTGGCTAAGGCCACGATGCAAGTTTAGCCCATCAGATGGTAGGCCGCGAGGGGCGGCTTGCCTTTGGATCGCCTGTAAGATAACCCACCTTGTTGGCATATTGTTATGCTAATAAACCTGCAGCAAATTATTCCTAACAAAAAAGTTGTCTTGTCTGCTTATTTTATGCTGCATGTATGTTGCTGCGGGAGGGATGGTCAGTTTCTGTAGGCATGTGACAGTCAGCAATTTGCCAAAAAAAGCCAGTTTCTGTAGGCATGTGACAGTCTGCAATCTACACATTCCAGAATGCAGCATTCTGTAGCTTTAAAAGGCAACACTGGTTATGAGGGTCCCTGTGGCATCCATGGGATACGTGTCTATAAAGCCATATATATCAGATTGAGTGGTTCAGTCTGGTTGTGGATATTTGTTGAAAAAGCCAGTTTCTGTAGCTTTGTATTGGCATGTGACAGTCTGCAATTTGCCAAAAAAAGCCAGTTTCTGTAGGCATGTGACAGTCTGCAATTTGCCAAAAAATGCCTGTTTCTGTAGGCATGTGATAGTCTGCAATTTGCCATTAACATCGCATGCGTTGTAATTGCATGCAATGTTAATGGCATCGCGCCGCCGTAGCATGCGTACTAAAAGCATGCGACGTGATCGACGAAGCGATGTCAAAGTCACGGTGCGATAGCACCGCGATGTTTTGACGCTGATGCGATAGGTGTTTCCTGTTGGCAAAGGTATGTACCTTTGTCCAAGTAGGGACCCTTGCTTCTAGTCAGGGTAAGGGGGATACACACTTTAGATAACCCCTGCTCACCCCCTTGGTAGTTTGGCACGAGCAGACAGGCTTATCCCAAAAGCAATGTGTTAAGTATTTGTGCTCAAAACACACAGTAACACAGTGGAAACACCACAAATGGAGACCACACCAGTTTAGAAATATAAAGTATCTTTATCCAAACCAAACAAGACCAAAACAACAAAAATCAAACATACATATATGAAATTAGCACTAAAAAACAGTTACTTGCAGAAATAGCACTTGTAGATAACAAATAGCTCCAGCTCCGACATTGTGACAGGCATAAATCTAAAGTACGGCGCTGACCGTGAGGTGCACGGCGTCGGGCACGGAGTCACACGGACCCCCAACCAACAGTGCCTTGGAAAACAAAGCCTATGGATGATGCACAGCCTTGTGGAGGTGAAGCGTTGGTGCAGAGGTTGAAGCTTGTTCCCTTTTTGCCCCACAGAGGAGGTGAGGCATTGGGTCAAGCCCAGAACAGGGGAAGACGGTGGTGGCGGTGAGGCCTAAGTTACAATGAGGCGGTGCAAAGTGGAAAAGTTCATGAAGTTACCCTCATCAGTTATTGGCTCTGCGATTATAGGATGAAGGCACTGGTGGTGACAGTGTTGGTGTGAGCGCTGGCGTCGGGGAGGCCGATAGCTGCAGGCATTGGCAGGCATCAAAGGGTGTCTGCGCTGCGGTGCAGGCGGGGCGGTGCTTCATGCACTCCATAAGTGGTGCCCCATGCCTCGGTGCAGGTCATAGCATCACAGGCAGCATAGCTGATGGCATCGGAGATGTTTTTCTTGATTTCTTTAAGTTTCTTCTAGCTCCCAACAGCAGGAACAACCTCCAGAAGCCGAAAACTGGAACAAGAACCTCCTGGCAGGCCAGAACTCCCAGAAGTGGAGTTCAGGGGAGCTGGTGGTGCTATTTTTGTGCCCCTGAGACTTCAGAACAGGAGGACAGCACACACAAGCCCTTGGAGATTCTGCTTCAAGGTGTTTCACAGCAAACCTTTTTAAATATGGAAAAGATGATTGACTACGACCATGTGGGTAGTTTGCCGGAGAGGCCCGCCACCCATAGGAAATGTATTACCTATGTGGTCCTGAATTCGGGCTAGATATTAAATTGGCTCCTTGAATCTCATCCGATGTCAGGTGCCTTTTCACTAGGAGTAGATCTAATAGCCTTGGAACACTTCCTCAAGTAGGAAGGTATTTAGGCTGAAATACACCCTCTGGCCCTGCACGTTGATCAGAGGGGAATAATTCCCACTTGTATTCGCTCACCTGAACCTACCCGGGTCATACTGCCTAAACGGCTCCAAAAAAGTAAACCCACTCCTGTCCTGGTATGGCAAATTCAATGGAGGGCTCATCGGCTGCCTTTAAGAAGGGCTGGCTCACCCCACCCTAAAAAGCCTTTGGCTCTTTGTAATAACTGGCTTCCTCTGTGTACTTCCATGCTTGTGTTTTTATTACGTCTTCCTACTTTTGATTGTTATGCAATATGCTTTCCTGTAGTTCGCCACTTCCTGAGGGTCCCGATGGGTTTATTGGATGGCGTATATGAGTAATTTGCGAGTGCTTGAGCACTCTTCATTGAACCTCCCTGTCTGCTTCCTTGCAGATATTTTAATGGTCTTACTTAATGCTTACTTGATAGCCATAGTAAGATTTGAGAAGGCCTTTTTGATGGTGAAGGGTTCCACCTCTTCATCTAAACAGATTCAAACAGAGTGCGGGTCTCTTAACTGCTTCCGAAGGTATCATGTATAAAATGAGTCTGCACACTTCAATCTATGTCTAGCAGCCCACAGGCATCCATAAGCACAAAGGGGCAGAGATACACATTAAAATCTTCCCACCCACACCAAATTCAAGTATTTTTCCACTTTTTCGTGTAAGGGCATGCATACCCTGTTCCATCCTAGCAGGCACATAATCTATATTAGCTGGGGGAATAATATTGTAAACATTGATAATATCGAGTCTTGTGCACCGTCCCTAAATTCGAGGCCAAGTAACTGGGAGCCCGTTTGTTGCAGCAGGAAGGAGGGGGCAGCCAGGACTGCAGTCTCTGCGGCCGTTGCCGCCCTCACTCAGAGACCAGAGGCACATAAAAACCACGATCGGGTCCCGCAGCACGGGAGCCCGTTTGTTGCAGTAGGAAGGAGGGGGCAGCCAGGACTTCACGCCCCAGCAGTCTCTGCGGCCGTTGCTGCACTCACTCTGTGCATGGAGGCGCGTAATATCCACGGTAGGCCCTCCACTGCGGGAGCCCGTTTGTTGCAGCAGGAAGGAGGTGGCAGCCAGGACTTCGTGACCCAGCAGTCTCTGCGGCCGTTACTGCACTCACTCTGTGCATGGAGGCACATAATATCCAAGGTAGGCCCTCCACTGCGGGAGCCCGTTTGTTGCAGCAGGAAGGAGGTGGCAGCCAGGACTTTGTGACCCAGCAGTCTCTGCGGCCGTTGCTGCACTCACTCTGTGCATGGAGGCACATAATATCCAAGGTAGGCCCTCCACTGCGGGAGCCCGTTTGTTGCAGCAGGAAGGAGGTGGCAACCAGGAATTCGTGCCCCAGCAGTCTCTGCGGCCGTTGCTGCACTCACTCTGTGCATGGAGGCGCATAATATCCACGGTAGGTCCTCCACTGCGGGAGCCCGTTTGTTGCAGCAGGAAGGAGGTGGCAGCCAGGACTTTGTGCTCCAGCAGTCTCTGCGCCCGTTGCTGCCCTCACTCTGTGCATGGAGGCGCATAATATCCACGGTAGGCCCTCTACTGCGGGAGACCGTTTGTTGCAGCAGGAAGGAGGTGGCAGCCAGGACTTCGTGCCCCAGCAGTCTCTGCGGCCGTTGCTGCACTCACTTTGTGCATGGAGGCGCATAATATCCACGGTAGGTCCTCCACTGCGGGAGCCCGTTTGTTGCAGCAGGAAGGAGGTGGCAGTCAGGACTTCGTGCCCCAGCAGACTCTGCGCCCGTTGCTGCCCTCACTCTGTGCATGGAAGCGTGTAATATCCACGGTAGGCCCTCCACTGCGGGAGCCCATTTGTTGCAGTAGGAAGGAGGGGGCAGCCAGGACTTCGCGCCCCAGCAGTCTCTGCGGCAGTTGCGGCCCTCACTCAGCGCCCGGAGGCGCGTACTATCCACGGTCGGGCCCAGCAGTGGGAGCTCATTTGTTGCAGCAGGAAGGGGGGGCAGCTACAACTTCACACCCCAGCAGTTTCTGAGGCTGTTGCCACCCTCACTCAGCACCCGGAGGCGCATAATATCCATTATCAGGCCCCGCAGAGCGGTATGCGCGTGGGCGCGGCCGGGCCAAGGGTAGGCCTGTCTGCACCCGTCAGAGCCCGGAGGCGGCTGGGCTGGGCCCCCCTCTGACATCTGTTCCACAGCCACAAAGGTACTGTCCACTGCATATTCTTGAGGTTTGGCTGGTCTACATCTTAACTGTCTGCAGTTATAGTTACACCTAAGTTTTTTATAACAGCTTATGGGCAGGCCGTAATTAGTCTGGTTGGCCTTAGGTGACTAGTCGACTGTTGTCGGAGCCTCTTACCTATATGAACATTTCACCTTGCATATTCGCACATGCGTATTTTCTAGTGAGTAGCAGTTTCATGAGAAGTAAGGTTTTATGGCAAAGAGAAAGGCAACCCATGCAAGCCCCATGACAGGCAGGAGCACACACAGAGAGAAGACTGTCCATGGGTCTAGCAGCCCCAATTGTATCACAGACTGGCGAGCTTTCAGTTACACACAGAACTCCAGACGCTGTACAGCCAGCAGCAAAACAGGCTATTGAAGCTACCACCTCTATTATCAGCAACCACAATAGTTTGACAACAGACAATATGGACAAGGCACCAGTGCTTTAAATGGGCCTGTACTCGCCGGTACTGAGTACCGGCACTTCTTTATTTCCTTGCATGGAGTACCGGCACTTTTCCTTGAAGAAGGAGAGGACCGGTACTCACAAGGGCCCGCCTTTGATGCAGGTGGCGCTCCGTTCATCAATCACCTCGTACCTCGGCAGCTCCTGAAGAATCGGGTTTTAGAACCCAGCGGCGCCAGGGATAACGCCTGATGTCTTTGGATTCCCCTGCCTCGGCAAACAGAGACCCGGGACACTTCTTGATGACGTCAAAGACCAAATTTATTGGCTGCAACCAGCAACAGAGGTCTACGAAGCCCAACACGGGTGGTTCGCTAGAGACTGCACAAATTCAAGGAGCGGAGCATCGTCTTTTATGCCAAAAATCACATTCCTGGCTAGCATCAATTACATACAAACTTACCAATGAAACGGAGACATTTCAAACATGTTGCATGACGACAATCCCACTTTCCGTTGTCCAGCCCACAAGAAATGACCAAGCACATTCCAATATTCCTGTTCGATCAGGCCGGACAAACCCATCATAAAGACCTCAACCCAGATCAGTGATTAAGCCATAAAGGAAGGAACAGAAACAGATGAGAAGCAAGATAGAAGGGTGTGTGCGTGTACCATAAACTCGGCAATGTCCTGCTCTTTGATCTTTATCTGACCAGCTGCTTAACAAGGAACTGGCTCAGCGAGGTCAGCCTCGGGCAAGGGAGTCAGTTCGGCCAGGTCACACAAAAGTCAGCTAAGGTGTACGTGTCCCAAAGACTCGTTCGGCCATAGTCATTGGCCTATGTGGGGGCAACCACACAAAATGGCTGCCGCACACAAAATGGAACCTGAGGGTTCAAACGAAATCCCTGAATATGTAGTGTTCTCATTGATCGGTTATGACGAAAACACCCGTACACACCGCACTCGTGATTTGCGGTCCGCTGATACCAAAATCGTCTATATCCGATGACCTTCATTGAACGGGTTCAGAATCTCCGAACCACAGACCCTCCTTTTGCCCTTACATAGGCAATAAACCCAAACCCATGTCAGTCTGAATCCAGGTCTATATTCATCAGATCATCAAGATGTTGCTGTAGCATCATCCTACTACTTAGCAACTCTCTCTGGACAGGTCTCCTCGCACACGAAGTAGCATAGAGGCCACATATAGCCGGAGCACCCTTTACACAGAGACAGAACAGGAAAAGGATAGCTAAGATCATCCCAATGACTATCAGAATCTTTTATCCCCACATGGATATCAATCCCCAAAACTATCCCATCAACGACCAATCTCTCTCGTCTATATGTACAGACTCGGAGATCTTATGTAGTTTGGAAATGGCCTGGAAGACTGTCGGAGCGTTGTCTGGAATGAAAACACAGCAGCTCGATTGAATCAGTTTACACACTCCACCTCGATCTGCAAGCATGACATCAAGAGTAAATCTATTCTGAAGTGTCATAAGTCGATCCGACTGGAGCTCAGCAGTCAAGTTACTAAGGGCACCGGCAGTTTCGACTATGGTGGACTCAACCACTCTCGTCAACAGGCGAATGTTCCTGCTGTTAGCCATCGGTCCCCAGAACGGGAGAAAACCCATAAAGAAATCTCCCAACTCTTGCCCTGCGGTATCTTCCTTACTGAAGACACCTCTAGCAACTCTCATCTTATGGTAATCTGCTGCAGCTGTAAAAGTGGGAGGCAACAGGAAAGAAACAAAACATGTGCCCGAGAAGTCAGGGGGCAATCATGTGTACGCTTTATCGTAACAGATGAAATAGGTACCCTTATCTGCTAGGAACGCTGGGGAAGTCTGAGACGCAAATACATAAGTCTCAGTGCAGACACTCTTCCCTAACTGAGCTCTCGGATTCTTGCCATTACCTTGCAGACAATAACGACACTGATGGGGCACTATCCAAATTGGTGGATAACTTTTTGCTCGCTGGTTAACACTCAGACTAACTCCATATCCAGTAACGTTTCAACCAATGAATGCTTGTGTCTCATCTCTCGGGATAGTCTCATAGGAACTAATTCCTCTAATCATATCGACTATACCCTTGACCAGAGCACTAGTCTTCGGACTATCTTTCACGGAACGTTGGGGATAGACACTATGAGCATAAATGAACATCGTTCTGTATGCCCAAATAGAACCATTGTAGCCGAAAGGCAAGACCAGGTAAGGAATACCTTTATCGGTCATTTGGGGCATGAGGCCACAAACCCAACAATTTGTCGTGTTCATAACTAGCTGGTGTTGATGCAGGAGTTGAACAAAGGAATTGTTAGCAAATTCCAGTCTTCTAACTATTTCATGTTCGGGCAGAGGGTGAAAAGAATGAGAAGAAATAGTGAGAGGAGGTAAAGGATGCGTAGTGGGCATGAACGTCACTTGAAAAGAGAATGTCACATATCCAATTAAAAACATCATTAAACTAAGCAACATAAATAAACACAATATTAAAAATCTTTTTCGGGTCATCAATTTACAGATTTTGCTCTTAAAGCTTATTCTCTCAACAGGTCTCCCATCTCAAAACTCCATCCTCTCTAATTGCTGCTCGCGGTGGTAGGGTGTTCTATGCTAAGGAATGCTTCTGTCAGCCCAGGGCAACTCCCTTAGGCCAACCAGAACCGTCGACCTAATGTCTTCGGCTTGCACTCCAAAGACTTCGGCAACCGTGACCTTACAGCTGAACCCGGATGGAGGTTCGAAAAACAAAAATCAAAGTAGTTCCTCGGAGGAGAGTTAACCTGCAAAAATCATAAAAGAAAACTTTATATTTTTATTTGTCCCGCGACTCTCTGTCGCAAATTGTAACGCTCTTTGCCAGGCAATGTCTGTTCACGGAAAAGTAGCTCAGGTTCAACAGTGTTCAAACGGTTCAATGGAGGCACAGCTTCTTGGAGAAGATCGTCACTTTCTTGCTCAATGTTCGTTCCAATCAAACGGGCATCGCTGAATGGCAGAAAACGAGGCACGGTCTCAATCTCAGAATCAGGAAGTCCTTTCTGGACCCACCGGTCGTACAGCAGAGGCAAAGGAGCCCTTTTACAATGTACGCCGTGGATCCTGTTCTTTTTACCGTGCACTCGTACTGCAGAACGGGTAGATAACAAAACCAGGAAGGGTCCTGTCCAGCGGGGCTGCTCGTTCTTGGTTCGCTGGAAATTCTTCACGATCACCCATGCGCCGGGTTCAATGGCATGCCCTGGATCGTCAGAAGCTTGTGGCAATGAATCGTGAACCTGTTTATGCAAAACACGCAATTTAGCCGTCAATTCATACAGGTAGTCAAGCAACACAGGATGTTCTATTTCACTACATTTTGTTGGCCTCGGCACTCCCCAAATGTTTGCCGGGCGACCAAACACTACCTAGTATGGACTCAAACCCATTCGTGAATGCACAGTCATTCTAGTGGACAAAAGGGCTAGAGGCAAGGCATCTGGCCATTGTAAACCAGAGCTGTGGACAAGGCAGTATTGTCCTTCAAAGGGTAAGCTTCCACCCATCTAGAAAAAGAGCAAACAACCACTAACACGTATTGTAGGTTGTTGCACCTCTCCATATGGATGAAATCTAGCTGCAAAGCCTCAAACGGATACGTTGGAGGAGCAAAATGACCAGCTGGAGTTGGAATTCCCTTACCTGGATTGTACATCAAACACACCATACAGTTCTTAACCAGGTTCTCTACACACTTAGGAATTCCAGGATTCTGCCAAACCGGAGCCAACAACTTGCAAATCTCTTTCACGCTGATATGAGCCAATCCATGAGCCATCGTAACCACTGGAAGCACAGACGCATCGGGTAACAACCATCTTTGATGCTCTGACAAATCAATCGAACAACCATTCGAATCCAATTTACCCTTGCTCTCTCTCCATTCATTCAACTCTTTCTCTGTGGCTTCAGCTTGGATGGATTTCACACTCTCAATCGTATCTTCATACATACTTCCATCTGGAACCCATCTCGCCGGACCTGCAACATACATTCGACTCATCACATTTCTCGCAGTTTCTTTTGCGACCTCATCTGCAAACGCATTACCACGACCAACATCATCCGTAATTTTCTTATGTGCACTACATTTCACAATCGCTACTTGCAATGGCAAAGTAAGTGATTCAAGAAGTTCATTCACCAACTGACCATGCTGGATCTTAGTCCCATGCGAAGTCAGGAACCCACGCTCTCTCCACAAACGTCCAACCAAAACTATGAGCCACACCAAATGCATACTGGCTGTCAGTATACACAGTCACTCGTTTTCCTTTCACCAACACACACGCTCTCGTTAATGCAATCAACTCTGCTGCTTGCGCTGAATTATGTGGGATACGTGCAGCTTCAACAATCGTATGCAAAGTCGTAACAGCATATGCTGCAGTCGTATCACCATTCGGAAGCTTGAAGCACGAACCATCAACCCACAAAGTACCATCACATTCTGGAAGAGGAGTATCCCTAAGGTCTATCCTCCCTTTAGTTTCTTCCTCAGTTCTAAGGAAACAATCATCTTGTTCGATATCGTCTGACTCAATTGAAATCGGCAACAACGTGACTGGATTCAACGTGTTGCATCTCTTTATATGCACATTACTCGCTAACAAGGTCAATTCGTAACCTGACAACCGAGCACTAGTTAAGTGCTGTGTCTTGGTACGATTCAACAAGGTATCCACTGCATGTGGAACCATCACAATCAGTGTATTGTCCATTACCAAACCAGCAGACTGTCGAATAGAAACAGCCGCTGCCGCTGTAGCTCTCAGAAAACTCGGCTTCGCTCTAGCTACCGGATCCAAAGTCGATGAAAAATAAGCACATGGACGCTGCTTATCGCCAAACTGTTGAGTCAAAACTGACAATGCACTTCCCTCTCTCTCGTGGACATACAATGTGAAAGGCTTACTGTAGTCGGGGGTACCCAACACAGGAGCCGAACACAACGCATTGCGTAATTCTGAAAAGCTCTTCTGACATTCGTCAGTCCAAGGAATGGGATTTGGAGTATCCTTAACAGTAAGAGCTATCAAAGGCTTCGCAAGCAACGAAAAATTAGGGATCCACTGTCTACAAAACGACGTAATACCTAGGAAAGCACGTACTTCTCTCTGTGTCGTAGGCACACTTATTTTCACAATTGCTTGAATTCTTTCTGGGGTCAGTTTCCTTCCCTCCTTCGATAAGAGGTGACCTAAGTAGGTAACTCCTTGTCGACAATATTGCAACTTCGAAAGAGAAACCTTATGATGGAAATCCGACAAATGGCGTAACAACGACAAAGTAGCCTCTCTACAAATCTCTTCATTGTCAGCAGCAACTAACAGATAGTCAACGTACTGAATAAGAGCAGCACCATCAGGTAAAACCAACAAATCAAGTTGCGTCTTCAAAGCTTGACTATAGATCGATGGACTCTCGCAATAGCCTTGAGGAGCGCGCTTAAAGCGGAAACTTCGTCCTCCTAAAGAGAAGCCAAAAATATCTCTACTTTCCACGGCAATCGGGATGCTGAAGAAAGCATTCTTCAAGTCAATCACCGAAAACCATGTGGCTGTAGCCGGGATTAAAGTCAGTAAAGCGGTGAAATCAGGCACAACAGGAAATTGCGGGACAACGATCTTATTCACCTCGCGGAGATCGATCACGAACCTATATACAGGAGGCTGTGAAGAATCAGTTCTTTTCAGAACAGGCAAAACCGGACTATTGCACACATTACCTCTTGTTTCCTCAATCACACCTTTTTCAATCAGATCATAGATGATCGCCAAAAGTGTTCTTTCACCATCACTAGAGATACGGTACTGTGGAATGTGTGGCAATCTATCATTCGCCTTCAACGTCACAACATATGGCGGAATCTCTAAAAGAACCACATCGTTCGGACCAGTAGCCCAAGAGAAGACAATTCAGGAGGAAGTCGATCTTTAGATAAATACATCGGAGAGATCACTCTCTTACCCAATGTAAGATGTACTCCTGAAGGAGAACAATATAGCGTCGCATACAATCTTTTCAATAAGTCCAATCCTAACAAGTTCTCACCACAACCAGTCATTAGAATGAGGGGTGCTTCAAATTCACGAGGTCCAACAAAAATAGACAATGGACTAGAAATCGGATTCGTGACCGGGGCACCAGAAAAACCTACTGAAACATTCTTTAAGCTAGACAAAGGTGCGCCAGGGAGTTTAGAGTGCATGATAGAACTCTTTGCAGCACCAGTATCCAACAGAAAAGGCTCTGACACACCAGATGCAATCACTTCAACATAGGGTCCACTCTGATCTACTGGAACTGAAACAACTCCCGCTCTTGGTCCATGGCTGTCCTAGCAATCATTACCATCCACATCCTCACCTTCAAAATAGTAATCATCCGCATAGTACTGTGGCGTCCTACCAGACGCACCATTCTGCTGATCAAAGCAATTCATAGAGTTCTGTGGAGGCAAAGAACGCGTATTCTGACCACGACCTCTACCTCTAGGAGCTTGTTGAACACCTCGACCTCTCACACCAGAAGCACCATTCGTGCGCTGTAACAGAACCAGACAACTACTCTTGAAATGACCCTCTTCTTTGCAATATGCACACTGATTAGGACCTACGGGAAAACGCTGTTGAGAAGACTCAAACCTTTGCGAGTTTCTCTGATATTGCTGAGGTTGCTGATAATCGCGCTGATTATTACGTGGCGGATAAGCTTGCTGTAGAAGGACTTTATTCTTCAATTCCTTGGTCTTCCTATCTGCTTTATCTATCTCATCCTTGTTTCTATTTTCATAGTACTGGGCAGTAGCCAAAATCTGCGCTGACGTAGAAACAGCCCAAGCACTCTCAGAATCCTTCAACTTATTGCACAATTCCGGAAGCAAATTATGAACAAATTTGTCAACGAACAACCTTTGACCACCTTTGGTACTCATGTCCTGACCACTGTGGTCTACAAAGGTCTCTTCAAATCGCGTGAAAAAGTCGGACACAGTTTCGTCTTTCTTCTGCTTGCATGCAGACAACTTGTCCCAATTAACACGCAAAGCAGGCATCAGAGTCTTCATATAATCAATAATCCTACCAGTGAGTTCAGCAATTATATCTTCAGGCTTAGCGCCACCTACTTGTCTATCATCTGCAGCTCTAAGATTGTTCCATGTATCACCTAATTCCTGCACATGATCCGAATGACGAATCTTTCCCCAAATAGGCTGTGGAACAACATTCCCAAACAACATATCTATATCTGCCAGATTCATAATACATGAATCTGCAGTTTGGGATAGCTCCTTATAAAACCCTGTTGAATTTTTGCATGGATCAGGAAAAGTCTGCTTAAAGGCTAAAACTTCAGCATGCTTCCAAGGAACATGTACCCAAACACGCTGAAAGTGTGGAAGAATAGGCGGATTAACAGTGGCATCACCCGGTCTCCAAACTGGAGGAACCTCACGCATCGGATATTGACGCGCCTTTCTCCTAACCGACGAATCAGGCTCAAACAATCACTCAGAAGGAGATGCACTCCTAAACGACAACAACGTCCCAACTGCTTTCTCAACCACGAGACCTACAACAGTCCCTTTCGCACACTCAGAATGTATACGGTACAAATCAGGCGGAGTTTGTCCTACCTCACTATCTTCCCATTGTTCACGAATAAAAGAACACATCATATCAAAAACGTATCTTTGTTTTGGTGCTTCCCATTGATGGAAAACATCCATAACACCCTCACGATCATAGTGTGAAGGATACAAAACCCATTTACGCGCTAAGTGATCTAACACAGTTCGTTCATTCGCATCAGGCAACTGACTACGCGATTGCCTACGCTCGACAACAGGAGACATACCCAATGAACCCAACAGAGGAGAAAAGATACTAGCAACCGCATCAGTCATTCTCTGTCGAGCAGAAGGAGAAGGTGACAAAAGAACAGGAGACGGAGCAGAATGAGAGGAAACCAGAGACGGAACAGTAACAGGAGGAGTATACAAGACAGGCGTAGGAGTAGCAGACGAAGGAGGTAGCAAAGGGGCGGGCCTTGAGAAGGCTGCACCAAAGGAATAGGAGCCAACGGAGCAGGAGCTGGCTGTTGAGGAATCACAAGTGGCAAAGCAACCGGAAGTTGCGCAATTACAACTTGTGGTGGTGCCGTAGCATTCTGCATATAAGGGGGTGGCGAACTCAATAGATGCGACATTAAAGGATCATTCACAAGTTCTTTCTTCTCTTGTTGTTGTTGAGGTGGCAAAGCTGGGTAGCACTTATCTACCGCTAGTTTACACTGCCTAAGCATCTGTTTGCTTTCTTGTTCTTCTCCATTATTCCTAAACTGTATAGCAGCTTGCACCATTGACATACCTCTTTCTCGTTTATTTTTCTTCGCTAACTTAATTTCTTTCTGTTTGGCTTCCTTTCGCCATATGCGGAAAGAGTCAAACATCGCCGGCCGGGCTTTCTTCTTGAACAGTTTAACTTCGAGATCGTCTAAAATCTCTGTTTCAAAGCTACCATAACGGGGCCACTGTAGGACACCGTCTTTCCTGGTATATTTTACCCATATTTCATTATACGCGATGGGGCCCACTCCATGTTTTACGTAGAGCTCATAGGTCGGAGTTCCAATCGGAGGAACCGGACACGAATCCTCTAATCTGGAATCCCTAGTACAGCCAAAACCAAATATCTTTCCAAGTCTGCTAAGACCAGGCATCTTCGCTCACTAGTCTAGCTTCAAACTTCAAGGGAAATCTTAAAACGATAGTCTCGTGAATACACGAGTCCCTCAGCTTTGGGGCCTGCAGGTACCAAATCAAAGCAATCCCGAAGGATACCCAAACAAAACTAAGGACTGGGAGATGCTCCACTCATACTTAACTGAAATGTCGATGGCGTCACCAGAAGACCCGTCTATTGTCTCGCTCTACAAATCGTCTCCAAGACAGGGCGACAGTCAGGGCAGCAGTCCTTCGTAGCCGTCAGAAAGCGGGGAACCTCGCAGCAAAGACTTTTGGACCACGACGACATACAGGGGTCGATGAAGTGGCAGGCCTTCCTCCAGAATTTCCACACGAAGCTCCTCACAATCTTCGGGCTTGGACCGGTACCACTGAAGTCGCCCCACATGGGCGCCAACTAAAAAAACGGGGTTTAGAACCCAGCGGCGCCAGGGATAACGCCCAATGTCTTCGGATTCCCCTGCCTCTTCAAACAAAGACACGGGACGCCTCTTGATGATGTCAAAGACCAAATTTATTGGCTGCAACCAGGAACAGAGGTCTACGAAGCACAATACGGGTGGTTCGCTAGAGACTGCATAAATTCAAGGAGCGGAGCATCGTCTTTTATGCCAAAAATCACATTCCTGGCTAGCATCAATTACATACAAACTGACCAATGAAACGGTGACATTTCAAACATATCGCATGACGACAATCCCACTTTCCGTTGTCCAGCCCACCAGAAATGACCAAGCACATTCCAATATTCCTGTTCGATCAGGCCGGACAAACCCATCATAAAGACCTCAACCCAAATCAGTGATTAAGCCATAAAGGAAGGAACAGAAACAGATGAGAAGCAGGATAGAAGGGTGCGTGCGTGTACTATAAACTCAGCAATGTCCTGCTCTTTGATCTTTATCTGACCAGCTGCTTAACAAGGAACTGGCTCAGCGAGGTCAGGTTCGGGCAAGGGAGTCAGTTCGGCCAGGTCACACAAAAGTCAGCTAAGGTGTACGTGTCCCAAAGACTCGTTCGGCCATAGTCATCGGCCTATATGAGGGCAACCACACAAAATGGCTGCCGCACACAAAATGGAACCCGAGGGTTCAAACTAAATCCCTGAATACGTAGTGTTCTCATTGATCAGTTATGACGAAAACACTCGTACACACCGCACTCGTGATTTGCGGTCCGCTGATACCAAAATCGTCTATATCCGAAGACCTTCATTGAACGGGTTCAGAATCTCCGAACCACAGACCCTCGAACCATGGAACCACACACCGTCCACTCATATTCGCAGTGGAAGCCTGGGCTGGGCTCGTAAAAGAAAACAGCTGCTCTTGTCACCTTTAAACAGTGATCGGCATGTGCTGCTCTGGAAGCCATCAGTGCAGAGGTGTGGCTGCAGGGAGGTTAGTTTATCCTTTGTTTTTACACAGCGGGGGGCAGAGAGGTGGCTATTAAACCTAATGGGCGAGGGTGTGAGAGGCATTGTTCAGCGTAACACAGTGCTGCAATGACCCTTCTGTAGCAGAAATCGCTATATATAAACTGCTGCTATAAGACTTAACACAAATTCGCCGGTGCATCACAACATAAGATGTTGAGCATCATATACAAGTCAAATACTTGATATTGTGTATCTATAAAACACATACAAGCATTTTTTCCAGTTAATGTTGCCTGTGGTGGGTATTTTCAATATGCCTGGACAGAACAAAAAGCTTGTGCTCACTTTCACTATCTCTAACTATCGTTCACAACTAAATATAATGGGATCTCAGTACCAAACTCATTGATCCCTGTGAAAGTTGTGATATGCTCATGAACAGAGATGTTTGCAGCCAGCGCAAACCATCTGGGCTTACATGCCACAAGGAAGTATATAGCTGTATTTGAATCAAAAGCCAATATATGTAATGCATGACTAGGTAAGTGCATGTCATTCACACTCATTGTTGCAATTTATTGCACACTGTCATTGGACAGCAAAAGCAGGAAAACTGAATGCACCCCCAGGTGGTCATTGGTCAAAGTTGAGTACATGCAGAGGAAACATAATTTATTTTTAATAAGTCTCATCTCCTTTCTGACATACCCTCTTGTCATTTGTTAAGTGATGTAAATGTCTGTTGCTTTTTTTATATATATTTCATCAACAATTAAAAATGCAAGAATACATTTGACATTTACTGTATTAAGTATATGAGGCATATAATATGTTATTATCTAAATGAATATACGTGGGAGTACAATAAATGTTGCAAACTAATGTCAATAAAAGATTTTAAACCAATTCAAATTATCCAACAGAGACGTTTTTCAACGTGTGCTGTTTTACATATAGGGTGTATATTTTAATTACACAGAGAGCATTCAGAGAACCCAGTTAGATACCTTTATTCATCTAAAATCGCATGTGCAACCTATTTATTCTGTCCACCATTCATTTTCAATCACATAAAATGGAATGTTGAAAGGTTGAGCCACCAGCAACAACTTCACCAGTGTCTCTGTGTCAATATTTCTTATCCAGTGGCAACTAGAGAGAGAATATGCTGCTTACTGAAGTTATACAAATTGTGTCCCTTGGAAAGCAACTCTGTTTTCCATTTTAGACAGAACCATCCATTAGTGCAGAGAATGAAAAGTGTCTCTGATGAATTGGTCGCTTTTTTGCAGCTAAGCATTTACTATTGTATGAAACAGAAAGCCAGTGCCTTTCTCTCAAGTAAGAACGATTGGGGCACCCTAAGTAGTAATAAAGTGGATAACACTCGTGGTTAATGCACATGCTAGAAGAATCTGTGTGCATTCTAATATAAGGTTCAACTCACCATAAAATTGCATAGAGGGTCATTGTGCCTGCTGGAAAGCATAGCATGCAACATTTAGATCAGAGATGTGTTTTTTTATGTAGATAGCTCAGTGGGATACTGCTTTTGTTGCAAAGATCCTTGCCTTCCCTGTAGGTCACAAGTTAACATCCTTGGCATATATCTTAGTGAATTATGCCCCTGAAGAACTTTACTGGTTTTTTCTCAATATTTTAATTTTTTTAAGGTTGCTAAAAAAATACTTTGGGTAGTAATAAAAACTTATTAGTAAGTGCTATATAAATGGTTATTAGTGTAAAAAGCTAATGGACAGATACAGCCGATATTCTAACAATGCATGCAGATTTCTTTCATAAAAACCTTGGAAAGGTCCAAAACATTGCCTCGCCCCTTGTTCCGCCTTTAGCACTGCCTTGATGCCCGGCCCCAGCTCCAACCCGAGTCTATACCTCCTTTTGATGAGTATCTGCACTTATTTTTTTTTCATTTAAAGCACTGCGAGGCACTCCCTGCCACAGTTCAGATACTGGATTTAGGAGGGCCTCCTGCTCCTAAGAGGTCCCATCACACAAACAAGAAGTCAGAAAAGACAGAGTCCTCCAAGAAAGGAGAAGGGACTGCAACTGACTCATGGTCTATAGAGGAGCTCTGGGCACCTTCGAAGCTCAAACTTACAGAGGCATTAACTGATGTGCTGCCCACATTTAGTAACAAACTCAGGTAAACTATGAGGGAGTTTAGAGACTCACTAGATAGAGTAGAAAAAGCCCTAGTTGCCAGATAGCCAGAACCGGTCCTAGGATGCTTGATTGCGGTCCAGGGAAAAAGTGCTTGGCAGTTCAGGCTGGACTGTTCCCATGAGGCACAGGGTCAAGGCTGATTTGCATTTGGCCATGTCTGAACTGGGGTGGTGTGGTGAGCAAAAAAACGATGGATTTAGGCCCAGATCTCTGTACTGGGGTGAATGTATGACATTGTTCTGCATTCTGTCCATCAACTGTTGTTTTTGCACTGGTTGCCATTCCAGCACACTCCACCGCTAATGCGCATTGAGATACAGCACAAAGGGAGGTTCTCCCTAGTGACATTAGGAAAATTAACCAACCCTCTATTCTTAGCCAGAGACCAGCAGGTGCTCCAAATAGTGAATCTCATAGTCTGGGTAGCCTGCCACAAAGACCTAGTAGTCTGCCACCCGATATGGTTCCCCCCAGCCAGCACCCCGTGCCACAGCATAGAGAGGGTGTCTTAAGCAGCTTATCTATTAGAAATACATGTGGTTTGCCTGTAATTGATCTCCCCCGCAAGTTGCCCCTATACTATGATTCTAGCAGGCGTACCTGGTCTGGGCCAGATTAAGGATGAATCGCTGGTACAACTGATTAACAAAGCCGCGCATTGCTTATGCAAACATACTGGTTTCAAAATGCTTGATCATAGACATTTCCTGATGGCTAGGAGGTTCAAGAAAATCATTAGAGGGGGATTGTGTTATAATCACTTTTTGACTGCCTGAGCTAGCACGTAACATACTAAGGCAAAGGGCACAGAATTTCCATCACGATCCAAGCATTAAAGCATTACCTCAGGGGTTCTTTTATAGACTCCTAGCCTACAATACAAACAGTAATCATGGTGCCTTTGTGGTAGGAGCTTGCTCTTATGTCAAAGAAACATACACTATGCCCAACCCTTATACTCCCCTGAGGGATCTTATTGATCCAGACTGACTGTACGTACTTAAGGAGAACATTATTGCTCCTATGGACCCGGGGGTACCTTTGTTGCGGGGCTCACCAACTAGTACACTATAAATGGATGTTGATGTAGGCCAGAAAGTTTGAACTCATGTGGAAGGGAAGCAGACAGGCATATAGGTGGAACCATTCAACATACTCCTGAGGCGGAAGCCGGGAGAGCTAAGATTCCATTTTTATGTTATTTGTGTGATACTGTGTTTGATTTTAAAAAACTAGCAATCTCACCTACTGCACTCTTGGCAGCCTAAACAGCGGACACTCGCTGCAACGTAACCCCTCATTCTTCTTTGGTCGCCGATCCACGAGGGCGAGGCGCGTCTCGGACACGCCCCCTCGAGTGGCCACGCCCCCTAGCTGCATATAGAGCGCGCCCAGAGCCCTGGCGTCGCGCTAATCAACATACTCCTGAGGCGGAAGCCGGGAGAGCTAAGATTCCATTTTTATGTTATTTGTGTGATACTGTGTTTGATTTTAAAAAACTAGCAATCTCACCTACTGCACTCTTGGCAGCCTAAACAGCGGACACTCGCTGCAACGTAACCCCTCATTCTTCTTTGGTCGCCGATCCACGAGGGCGAGGCGCGTCACGGACACGCCCCCTCGAGTGGCCACGCCCCCTAGCTGCATATATAGCGCGCCCAGAGCCCTGGCGTCGCGCTAATCAACATACTCCTGAGGCGGAAGCCGGGAGAGCTAAGATTCCATTTTTATGTTATTTGTGTGATACTGTGTTTGATTTTAAAAAACTAGCAATCTCACCTACTGCACTCTTGGCAGCCTAAACAGCGGACACTCGCTGCAACGTAACCCCTCATTCTTCTTTGGTCGCCGATCCACGAGGGCGAGGCGCGTCTCGGACACGCCCCCTCGAGTGGCCACGCCCCCTAGCTGCATATATAGCGCGCCCAGAGCCCTGGCGTCGCGCTAATCAACATACTCCTGAGGCGGAAGCCGGGAGAGCTAAGATTCCATTTTTATGTTATTTGTGTGATACTGTGTTTGATTTTAAAAAACTAGCAATCTCACCTACTGCACTCTTGGCAGCCTAAACAGCGGACACTCGCTGCAACGTAACCCCTCATTCTTCTTTGGTCGCCGATCCACGAGGCGCGTCACGGACACGCCCCCTCGAGTGGCCACGCCCCCTTCTACGCCCAGAACTTCCACTATTTATCATGTGTCTTGGTAGGAAGCGCAGCGGACGAGCGCAGCGGGAGCGCCGCTTGCGCGCCGAAGGCGCGCATAAGGCAAGCTCGTCTGCGCTCGTCCGCGAACGTCCGGGACCAGGGGCCAGGGACTCTGTGGGCTACTATACTTATACGCCTGCTGAACTACTAGCGCTGCGCCCAACCGCCACGAAATGTCCACTGGTTCCTCATAACGCGGCGAAACGCATATCTCACTTAGGCATAGGCAACCCCGCCACCCTTACAAATGTCCCTGCTCCTGAGTACTCCATGCTCACGACCACACCCTGCTCTACCTACACGTTCAGGTATATTTATCTCAATACCCGCTCCATGATTAAACATCAATCAGATATTTTTCTGCTACTTATGGATAAACAACCTGACATGCTGCTATTGACAGAGACTTGGCTCACTCCGGACTCATTACCGGACATCTTAGCTGCCCTACCCGCAGACTACTACATTCTATCAGCACTCCGCCCAGGCGGAAAAACTGGGGGAGGAGCAGCTATAATCGTCAATAAAAAATTCCAACTTAGACAGCTCCCCTCTCTGCCTCTACCCAACACTGAAAACATAGTCGCCAAAATAGACACTCCTAACGGCTCACTTGTACTGGTCCTATTATATCGCCCTCCCCAAACCATGGCCACATTCCCGTCCACTCTAGCTCAGCTACTGGCACCGTTGGTCACCAACCATCCTAAACTACTTCTGGTCGGAGATTTAAACTTTTGGTTCGATAACCCATCATTGGACCCCCAGGCTGCAGAGATGAGGGAACTTTTTTGTGATCTTAACCTGACACAACACATCCACACTGAGACTCACCAGAAGGGCCATAGCCTCGACCAAATCTGGTCTCTGAACGTGTCACTATCCGCAATAGATATCAAACCTTGCTGCTGGTCTGATCACCACAGCATAAGTTTCTCCCTCCAGTTAGATAAGACTACTCACTTCAAGCTACAAGCCAGCAAAACCATTAGGAAATGGACCTCTATGGATATGCCAGCCTTCCTTAACTTTCTGGGTGACTCCCCTCCCCTTGACAGCTCCAATGTGGAGGAGGCTGATGGCCGGTTCAACGAATGGCTTACTGCAGCGATTAACATCTTCGCCCCCCCTACGCATCTCAGCAGTTCTAGGAGACCGGACGCCCACAAATGGTTCACACCTGAACTTAAAAAATTGAAACTGGAAGTGAGGCAAAAGGAAAGATCTTGGCGCTCCCAG
Organism: Lissotriton vulgaris; assembly: GCF_964263255.1. Taxonomy (NCBI): domain Eukaryota; kingdom Metazoa; phylum Chordata; class Amphibia; order Caudata; family Salamandridae; genus Lissotriton; species Lissotriton vulgaris. Next base: position 1,243,237,129 of record NC_141687.1, on the reverse strand, counting down.
TACTGTCCTCTGGCTAGGGCCACATATTGCTCAGCCAGGAAGACATACCAAAAAAACCTACTAAACCATAAAACTACCTATTATTCATCCAAAATCCTACACTCCACCAATAAGTCAAAAGAAATCTTCAGGATAGTGAACGACCTTTGCAATGACGATAGAACTTCCCCCCCGGTAGTTCCCACACAAGCGCTATGCAACTCCCTGAATGACTTCTTCCGCGATAAGATCTTAATGATTAAACAATATATCTCCACACTTCCAGCCTGCGCCCCTGTGGACGACATCTATTTCAACCCCTCAACTTTACATTCCTTTCCCCTTATCGATTTGAAAACTTTCTCGGTACTACTGTCCAGAGTCAAATCAGGCTCCCCCAAGGATGTCTGCCCCCCTCAAATCATGAAAGAAATTGGTCAAGCCTTACCCAACAGCATGATATCCTTGCTTAACGACTCTCTCACTTCAGGGATAGTGCCGAGCAGCTTTAAGCAAGCCTTATTGATTCCCCTCACCAAGAAACCTGGTATCGATCCGCTGGACCTCACGAACTATCGGCCCATATCCTTACTGCCCTTCCTATCGAAAATGCTGGAGGCACATGTTACCAACTGCCTCTCTAACTTCATGGAGGAATCGGAATACCTCCAACCCAACCAAGCAGGTTTCCGGCCCGGTCACTCCACCGAGGCAGTAATATTGGCCGTCCAGAACACCTTGAGGTCCAACGCTGATAATAACCTTCATCAGGCCCTAGTACTTCTTGACTTGTCCGCCGCATTCGACACGGTTGACTATTCCATCCTGGTCAACCGTGTCGAACAGGCGGGTCTCAGAGACTCTGCCCTAACCTGGCTGAAATCGTTCATCTCTGAACGTACTCAGTCTGTCTGCTTAGGCTCCTTTTCTGCTGCCAAAATCAAGTCTTTCTGTGGGGTGCCCCAAGGCTCTTCATTATCCCCCTTGTTATTCAACCTATACATGCGGCCCCTTCTCTTCGCTCTGAGAAAGCACATAGTCACTGCATACAATTATGCAGATGACTTGCAGCTCGTTTTCATTCTTAACTCCCCAAATGCGGTAGAGGACTTCCAAGCCACTATGACTTTAATCCAGAGCTGGATGTCCTCAAATCACCTTAAATTAAACCCAGGGAAAACTGAGTTGATCCTGCCCGGCAAGAGCGAAATCAGTTGGAGCCCCAACTTCTGGCCTACTGATATGGGCCTCCCCCCTAAGAAATCTTTGACTGTAAAAAGTCTGGGGATAACCATCAACGAGGACCTCTCGCTAAGATCCCAAATTGGAACCGTGGTTTCCTCTGGATTTTTCCAATTGAGGAAAATTAGGAAAATCGCCCATTTCCTCACTCCCTCCGCTTTAATTCAGGTGGTCATGGCACTAGTCCTCTCCCACATCGACTTCTCAAACAGCCTATACCTTGGCTTACCTGTAGGACAACTTAGAAGACTGCAGTACTTACAGAATCAGGCTGCCAGGCTGATCTGCAAAGTACCCAAATGGGAATCGATTAAACCAGGCATGGAGAGCCTGCACTGGCTACCTGTGGCTCAAAGAGCCGAATTCAAAGCCGGATGTATCATCTTTAAGGCTCTGCAAGGCAAGGGACCTCTATTCATCAGACAACTGATCGGAAGATACGTTCCCTCACGTAACCTTAGATCAGCCCACAAAGACCTTCTTGAAGTACCGCGCTTTAAGAAAAAACGTCAAGGTGGCAGCGGCTTCCACTTCCTAGCAGCTACCCTATGGAATTCTCTGCCACTAGCCCTCAGACAGAGTAGAGACCTCCTTGCCTTCAGAAAGGCATTCAAGACTCACCTCTTTACAAAAGCCTACTTGAAATAACGCTCCCGGCAGACTCACCCTCTGTTATGTTTTTTATCTTTCCAGCGCCAAGAAGCCCTCGGGCGTATGTGCGCTTTACAAATTTTTAATAACATAACATAACATAACCATTATGTCTACTCATCGTTGTCCTCAAATCTTACAACACACCGAGGTTAGCTCTATGCCCTCATCAATGACACAGTGGAGACTCCAGATAATTTTCTAGATGTAGAGGTTCCCCATCTACCTGCAGAGTCATCTGATAACGTAATAGGTCTGATTAATAGTAATCCTGGTAGGAGGGATCTCTGACACATTTTATTCTGGAATGTGGCAGGACTCCGTTTGAGGATTAATAATCTACAATGGTTAGAATTCATAGAGGAATTTAATATAGTATGTCTTCAGGAAACCTGGGAGGAGGACACCTTACATATTAAAATCTTGCCCACTCCCGCAGTACACTCCATCCATGGGAGAAATAAGGGGAAGTCATGTATATATATTTCCAACTACGTGAACACAACTAATCTTGTCCTGGATATATCAGATACTTTTTATCAGTTGCTGTTATATGATATTGACAAAAGACATTGTTTAGTTGTATTGAATTTTTATAACAATATCCCGACAGATCAGTTTGTGGGAGTATTGAGGAAAATGGTTAGAGATCTGACTATTTTGCAGAAGGAAAATGTTAAAGAAGTATGTGTCATTTGGGGTGGCGACTTTAACTCTGTGCTATGCCCTTTTGATTAAAATAATGTTGTCATCTGACCTTGGTTTTGCTAATGATTTATGTTCCCCACCAGTGGCATTCAGCCACACTTTTAATGGTAGAGGGTTGTCTTCGACTATTGACTACATTCTTTTCTCTAGTAGGCGTTCCAGCAGGCTTAAAAAATTCATCACTCAGAACAACCCGATGAGCGACCATTATCCATGAAGTATCTCTTTTTCACTTCCCTGTGACACAATAAACCCTAAGGGCAATTCGGCCCATATAGTTCGAAACATATCTCTGCGCAAGACTAATGGTTATACACTACGGTGGCCCCTGGTAGACCCAGTTGTATTTACCAAGTCATTAGTAATGAATTGAAAACCGGCCTTTTTAGCGTGTCTTGAAGAGACCACTTTGCATGAAGATATTTTAACATCCTTCTCACAGATCACAAGAGAAGTTAAGAAAGCCTCATATGTGGAGAATAACAAATCCCACAGGGTTAAACAGGGTTGGTTTAACAATAAATGTACAAAAGCCCTTAAAAAATGTAAACACGCACTGTACAAGTCCATTAGAGATCCGAAAGAAATTAAAGTGGCGAGGGGGAATATAAAAGCTCCCTCTAAGATTGTAAACATGTGTTAAGAGAAGAACTATGGGAAGCTCTGCAAGCAGCAACATTAGTCAGAGACAACACCGCCTTGTGGAAGGCAGTGAACACTCAGTACTTAGCCCCTTCAGATCTAGCATCCATAGAGATAGCTATCTCCGAGGATCAATGGGTGGATCATTTCTCGAGTCTGTATAAAAAAAACTACAATGCCCACAAAACTTTAATGGCAAACCCCTTAAATCAGCCGGAGCCAATGCCCTCTATTCACTATCCTATAGATGTATCCTTTTCTCTAGAAGAGGATAATTGTGCCATTATTGCAAGTTTGGTTGGGAAAGCTCCCGGCTCAGGCTGAGTACCAGTAGACCTATATAAATCAAACTTGCCCCTATGGGGACCATTGTTAACCCAAGTATTAGCAGTGGGTTGCTCTTCTGACTTCATAGAAACGTGGTCAGAATCAACTCTGGTCCCAATTTTCAAAAAAGGAGCTTGTCATAACCCTGCATGCTACTGACCCATATCCCTTTTAGATTAATTGGTGAAGTTGGTAGGTTGTATCATATTGAACAGACTACAAGATTGGTCTGAAGACAAAGGTATTATAACAGACCTACAATATGGCTTCAGACAGGGTCTGGGCACAGTCAAACAGGGCTTAAACCTAAACATTCTCCTGGGAAAGTATACTTCGGCCAAACAGGGTAGCATATATTTGGTCTTTGTTGACTTTACCGCAGCCTTTGACTGAATCATTCATGAGAAACTTTGGAAATTCCTAGAAGATATGGGTGTGGAAACCCCTCTTATATTGTTTCTCAGGCAGCTATATAAAAATGCTAAGGCAAGGGTAAGATATGGGATTACTGGGGAGTGTACAGACAGTTTCAAAATTATTAAGGGGGTCAGGTAAGGTTGTGTCCTGGCTCCCTTTCTTTTTACATTGAGCACTGTGAGAAGTTGGCCTGGTATATGATGATCACTATTCTAGTGAGCACCTTGCACCAGTCCAAACGACCCTCATGGTGATTGGTTGTAAGTCAACCTTATAGACCAGCTATCCTAGGGGTAGCATGGACAAAAGCAGTCTTAGGCTAAACTCAAGAGGGCATTTGAAGCCAGCTGTTTTACCAAATGCAATCCTTTTAAATACCGAATGAAAGGACACCACATATGTTATATATTACAAAATATATGTATTTATTTCTAGAATAATCCCCTATACTCTTTATGAGCACAGGAGCACAAGCGTTAAACAAAGGAATCAATGTAACATACAATAAGCTGCACAATTATGGATAGGCCGGGTGGCCACTCAAACCAGATATGAAAAAAGTGGTATAAGTACCACGTCACGAACAATGCTAAGGCCTAGGGCCTTGGGAATTGCTGGGCCTACACTGGACTAATGAAGGTTAGGACATAGGAGGCCCACAGGATGCTGGAACAGTGTCTATAGGCAAACGCGTTTACCATACAAGTCAATGGTGCGTAAAAATCAGAAAGTGATAGGTTTAGGAGACTTCCGACTGGACTAGAACTTAGCCACTTGAAACTAGGACACTAGGGATGTTATTTACTACAGGGGCACCGGAGTACCCTCGTTACCTCACCCACAGGAAGCGGGTGCATAGGTGCCAAAGTGCATCGGGTTTCTTCGTGAAGTTCTATGGAGCCTGGAGGAAAAGATGCTGCAGGCGGCCAGGAGAGAAGAGTCCAGTTGGATCCAAGGGTGGATCGAAGCTGTAGAGTACCTGAAAGCAGAGGGGACAGAGTCTAGGTCACTAGCCAGTGACCAGGATGGAACCAGGACGGAACCAGGCAATGTCGGGTTGCGATAAGGTGCTGTCGAGTAGTTTGTCTCCGCTGCTACCTGGACCAGGAAGGATCGAGGATGACCAGCTGGTGAACACAAGCTGTCCCTTAAAGGCTCTTGCTGTCCACGGTGTCGGTTCTCAAATCGGAGTCACCAAGCCTTGGCAAATGCAACCCACGCAGGACTCAAAGATGTCTTCTGGATCGGACCGGAAGATCAGATCGGTGGCTCCTTTTCAGGGGAGCTAGGGCCAGTCTGGAGCAAACAGACCAGCAGTGTAGTTTTGATGGATCGTCGTCACCGAGGCCACTTGCCAACGAGCAAGTGACCGGACAACACGCCGAGCAGGAAAAGTGCAAAAGGGCCCCATGCAGCACTCGGTGAGTGTGGAGAGGTGATCTTCGGTGCACAGGCTGCTTGGGACTGGGGCTTCTCAAACCCCAAAGCACAGCATCGAGGGTGCCTCGGGAGCTGCACAGGAAGCACTTTGTCGACTTTTTAAGATGGCCGGTCCCACGCCTCACGTCGCCTCCACGGGTCTCAGCTTTGATAGGACTGTGGATTAGGCTGTTGGAAGTCTGGGAGTCCAGGTCTTTTGATCTCTGTCGTTCGAGCTCCGGCAGGAGCAACGGCAAAGAAAGTCTTGATGCGCTGATGGTGCCTGTTTGCACAGGGTGGCCACTCCTTGACCACAAGGGAGACTCTTCAGTCTTCTACGTTGAGTAGGATGTCGAAGGGTCCAGAGTTTTGTTTCAAAGTTTCTGTCAGGATGATCTGATGTGCATTGGCACAGCTCCTACCTTTATTCCAAATCAAGGTGCTGGATCACCTGCTAGGTTGCTTCTATGGGTGGGACCCAGGTAGGGGGTGGTTACACCCCTTTCCCTTTGTCCAGTTTTGCACCAGAGCTGGGGCTGGAGTGCCCCAGCACCGGTTTGAGCTGGACTTTGCATGGGACGCCTTGTGCGCCCCAGGCAGTGTCTAGTTGCATTCAGCCCTCCCTGCCCCAATCCACTATCCCCTGTATGGGGTGGTGTAACACCTCCTTGTGACAGGATACCATTTGTCCAGGCCTCCCCTGACAGAGTTTCAGTCAGCAGCAGGAGGCCAGACTTGTGTCTATGGCAGCAGCATCCATTTTGTGATGCTGAGGCTCTGGTTAGATTTAACCGCGTTTAAGGAAAGTAACATGTCTTCTCCTTCTAGAAGGGTGGAATGCTACCCCCTCACTAGATCTGGCGAGGGGGTAGTATTCCAAAGCGTATGACACCTTACACGACATGTTTTGATAAAGCCAAACCAAAGTTAGCAAGTAACCGTGAGGATCATAATGCACTTGAGAGTATATGGTATGGCAATATCCCAGAACAGCTAAGGGACATGGTTCCGAAAGCTGCAGACAGGCTCAGCTCATGCTAGAGCACCATCTCACATAAAACCAAGCACTCTGCCTCTAGGATTGTTAAGGCCTGCCATAGGAGTGACTTATAGGTGTGTATGTGTCCAGATATAGATTTAGATATAGGTATACTATATCTAAGCAAGGGGTGATTACACCACCTTGCCCTAGCTGAGTGATCAGCCAGTTGTGCCAGATTGGATAGCCAGCCAAGGGTGGCAAAAGATATGCTGCAGCCCCTGGTAGGCCTTGGATGCACCTATGCCCTGGGTACCTATAGTACACTGTACAGGGGCTGATAAGGTGACCCAACATCCAATTGGAGATGCACCTAGGGTACATGGAGTCCATTTTACAGAGAGAGCAGATAGCCTGGGGCCCTGATTAGCAGGATCCCAGGCCAACTAAGTCGAAAACCAGCTAACACTAGGCAAAAAATCTGGGGTAACCATAGTCAGGTATCCACCTTCCTACATAACCCCGCCCCCCAAACGAAAGGAGATAAGGCTATCCTTGACCAGGTAAGCCTATATTGCCTAAGTGGCCATATAAGGAAGTACCTGCACTAGCATGGTTACCCCCTGTCTCATGGCCCACTAAGCAATCCCTCACCCTAAGGGTATCAGAGGGTCTCCACCATGGGGAATCTCTACCTGTGGTGTGTTTTGGCAAAGTAAAAGGCTGGTGTGGGAATGGAGTATTGAAGTGAGGCTCCACCAATGTAGGGCTCAGCTTCCTCCAATCACTATCCACCATGGATGCCTTTCTTTCCAGGACTGAGTTGCACTGTGCTCTCAGGGTCAACCTCTGGTTGCCTACAGCTGGAGGCTGGGTCCCTTTGGTTGGCTTACTGGAGGGACAGGTCAGGTTTGGGGCATTTGTGTCCCAGGTTTGGCTGTGCCCAACAGAATCCATCTGGAGGAGGCTCCTAACTAAGTGTAAGCGAGATCCCTCAGGAATTTTTGACTTTTTCACCTTGCTAGGGCTGCTAGCTTTGGTACCCTAATCTGCTGATGGGGTGGTCTTTTTGGACAGTGGGCCCTTCGGGGTCCACCACTGGCCTCCCTGACCTCTACAGCCCTGGGCTGACTGAGGCAGGTAGAGAGGGGCAGGTTACCTGCTCCAACTGGGTCCCACCTTGGAAGGGTCCACTGACATCAGGAGCTCTGCCAGGCTAGGCCTGACTACCTCTGGGGCAGTTTCTTCACAAGGGGTAAGATCAGTTCCCTGAGGAGGCTGATCCTTTCCTAAAGTCTGGTGGGAGGGAGATGTCTCTTCCTCCTCAATGCTCTCTGTTTGTGTGGAGTGATCCAAAGTTTCAGGCTTCACAACACATGAATCTGTTTGAGTTTGGGATGTGGCCATCACAGCCCCACTAACCTTTTCAGGAGGAGACTCCGTTTGGGTTTGGGCTGTTACCATCACAGCCCTGTCAACCTGTTCAGGGAAGGAATCTGCTTGAGATTGGGCTGGGACTGGCACAGCCCCCCTGACCTGTTCAAGGGGGACATCTTGGATTGGGGCTGTGGCTATCACAGCCCCACTAACCTTTCCATGGAGATTTACCATTTTAGAATGGGTTTCTTCTTCTACCTCAGCCCAGGCTGGGATCTCCAGATCATTCCCCAGTAGACAATCTACAGGCATGTTTGATGACACTGCCACTCTGAAGATCCAGGATTTAGAACCCAGCGGCGCCAGGGGCACGCCCAAAGTCTTTGGGTTCACCTGTCTTAGAATACAGAGACACGGGATACTTCTCGGTGATGTCAAAGATCACATTTATTGGCTGCAACCAGGAACAGAAGTCTACGAAGTACAACACGAGTATGTTCGTCAGAGACTGTTCAATTTTTGTAGAGCGAGACATCGTCTTTTATGCTAAAAATCACATACCGGACAAACACCCACTAGTTACAGTTTGTCCAATCGTAAGCATCATTACAAAAGGTATCGCATGACGACAAACCCACTTTTCAGTTGTCTCGTCCCACCATCAATTACACGGGAAAGCCCAACATTCTTTCTTGAACAGGACGGACAAACCCATAATAAAAGACCACAACCCATATCATAAATAGACCATAAAAGAAGGAACAGAAACAGATGAGAAGTAGGATAAGGGGTCTGTGTGTGCATACCAAACTTTACAACGTCCTGTACTCTGATCCTTAATCTCGATCAGCTACCGGACAAGAAACTGGCTTAACAAGGTCAGCTTCAGGCTATGGGGTCAGTTCACTCAGGTCAGCTAACGTGTACATGTACTAAAGACTCGTTCGGCCTCAGTCATCGGCCTATGTGAGGGCAACCAGAAAATAGCTGCCATGCACAAAATGGAACCCAAGGGGTTCAGAACGAAATCCCTAAATACGTAGTGAATCCATCGGTCTAACATGGCGAAAACACTCGTACTTGCCGCACTCACTAGTTACGGTTCGCTACTATCAAATTCGTAACGAAACTATGACCTTTATGAAACGGGTTCAGAATTCACGGAGCCTCAGACCCTCCTTTTGCCCTTAAATAGGCAATAACCTAAACTCACGTCAATCTGAATCGAGGTCTATATTCATCAGATCATCAAGACGTTGCTGGACCATAATCCTATTACTTAGTAACTCTCTCGAGACAGGTCTCCTTGCACACGAAGTAGCACAAAGGCCACATATAGCAGGAGCACACTGTACACAAAGACAGAACAGGAAAAGAATAGCTAAAGGCATCCCAATGATCATCAGAATCTTCAATCCCTAAATCGATAACAATTCCCAAAACCATCCCATCAACGACCAATCTCCTTCATCCACATGTACAGACTCGGAGATCTTATGTAGCTTGGAAATGGCCTGGTACACTGTCGGAGCATTGTCTGGAATGAAAACGCAGCAACTCGATTGAATCAATTTACATACCCCTCCTCTATCTGCAAGTATGATATCTAACGCAACTCGATTCTGCAACATCATAAGACGATCCGATTGGAGCTCAGCAGTCAAATTACTAAGGGCACCAGCAGTCTCAACTATGGTGGACTCAACCACTCTCGTCAATATGTTCCTACTGTTATCCATAGGTCCCCAAAACGGTAGGAAACCCTTGAGAAAGTCTCCCAATTCTTGTCCTGCAGTATCTTCCTTGCTGAAGACACCTCTAGCAACTCTCGTTCTATGGTAATCTGCGGCTGCAGTATACGTAGGGTGCAACAGAAACGAAACATAACATGTTCCCGAAAAATCAGGGGGCAACCATGTATATGCTCTATCATAGCAAACAAAATATGTACCCTTAGCTGCTAAAAACGGTGGGGAAGTCTGAGACGCAAGAACATACATCCCAGTACAAACACTCTTCCCTAACTGAGCTCTCGGATTCTTGCCATTACCTTGCAGACAAATATGACCACGATGAGGTACGATCCAAATCGGGGATGACTTTTTCCCTCGCTGCTTTTCACTCAGACTAACACCATATCCAGTTATGTTCCATCCAATATAAGCTAGTGTCTCATCTTTTGGAATAGTCTCATAGGAATCGATTCCTCTCATCATATCCACTATTCCCTTCACTAGAGCACTATTACTAGGACTATCTTTCATGGAACGCAAGGGGTAGACTTCATGGGCATAAATAAACATCGTCCTATATGCCCATACAGAACCATTATAGCTAAATGGCAGAACCAAATAAGGAATACCCTTATCCGTAGTATGATTCATAAGACCACACACCCAGCAATTAGTGGTGTTCACTACTAACTGATGCTGATGCAGAAGTTGCACAAAGGAATTATTAACGAATTCTGATCTTCTAATTGATTCATGTTCAGGCAAAGGATGAAAAGAAAGCAAAGAAATAGTAGTAGGAAAAGACATAGGTTGTGTGGTGGGTGCAAACATCACTTGGAAAGAGGAAACAACATATCCCACCAAAAACATCGTCATGCTAAGTAGAATTAAAAGACACGTTATCAAAAAATATTTGCTACTCATTAATTTACACATTTTTCTCTTAAAATTCATTTCTACAACAGTTCTCTCGATCTCAAAAAACTCCGCCCTCTAACCGTGCTGTTCGCGGCAGGTGGTTCTCTTCGCTCAGGTGTACGTCTTTAAGTTCAGGGAACGCCCTAGAACAAACCAGAACCGTCGACCTTGTGTCTACACGGCTGAATACTTGAAGGCTTTATACCGTGACCCTACAGCTGAACCCGGATGGCGGTTCGAAAAAGAAAAATAGGTCAAAACAGCTTTTTGGATGAGAGAACGCAGTTTTCAAAAGCAAAAAGGAATTAATTCTTTATTAGTCCATTGTTTCTCGGTCGTAGATTATAGCGGCCTTTACCAGGCAATGTCTGATCACGAAACAACAACTCAGGCTCAGTGGTGTCCAGTCTCAAAGAAGGAGACTTAGCTGCTTGCAAAATATTGTCGTCCTCACGCTCAGAGCTTGTCCCAACCAAATGCGCGTCACTGAATGGAACGAACCTTGGCACAGTCTCAGTCTTATAATCGCCAACACCCTCCTGGACCCACTGGTCATACGGCAGAGGCAAAGAAACCCTCTTACAATGTACGCCGTGGATCCAGTTCTTTTGCCTTGAACTCTCACTGAAGTACGCGTCGACAAAAGGACTTGGTGAGGTCCAGTCCAGCACGGCTGATCATTCTTCGTCTGCTTGAAGTTGTGCACTAACACCCATGAACCAGGATCAATGGCGTGTCCTGGATCTTCAGATGCTTGTGGAAGTGTATCGTAAACCTGTTGGTGTAAGACACGCAATTTAGCCGTCAAGTCATACAAATAGTCAATCAGCACAGGATGTTCAATCTCGCTAAACTTTGTCGGCCTCGGCACTCCCCATACGTTAGCCGGGCGACCAAAAATAATTTCATAAGGACTAAGGCCTACTCGAGAATGTACTGTAATTCTTGTTGACAAAAGTGCCAATGGCAAAGCATCGGGCCATTGGAGACCAGAACTCGCCTGAATCTTGGATAACTTCAGCTTCAGAGTGCCATTGTAGCATTCGACTAAACCTGCTGATTGGGGGTGATTTGCAGCATTAAATTTCTGCTTGATGCCCAAACCTTCACAAACTCTCTTTATGACTTGACCCACAAATTCACTTCCGTTATCACTCCACACCATCCTTGGCAATCCGAACCTAGGGAAGAATTCCTTGAGTAGGGCTTTGGCTGTGGACAAGGCAGTATTATCTTTCAGGGGTATGCTTCTACCCATCTCGAAAAGGCACAAACAACTACGAGGACGTATTTTAAATTATTGCATCTCTCCATGTGTATAAAATCCAATTGCAGCACCTCGAACGGATACGTCGGACGCGCAAAGTGACCAGCTGGAGTTGGAGTTCCCTTGCCAGGATTATACATCAGACAAACCATACAATTCTTGACCAGATTCTCCGCACACTTAGGAATTCCAACATTCTGCCATATTGGAGCCAACAACTTACAAATCCCTTTTGCGCTAATTTGAGCCATTCCATGCGCCATCGTAACCACTGCAAGCACATACGCATCAGGTAACAACCATCGCTGATGTTCCGACAACTCAACCCAACAACCAGTCGCATCCAATTTTCCCGTACTCTCTCTCCACACATTCAATTCTTTCTCCGTAGCTTCAGCCTGAATTGACTTCGCACTCTCTATCGTATCCTCACACATTCCTCTATCCGGAACCCATCTTGCTGGACCCACAACATACATTCGACTTGTCATTACCACGACCAACGTCATCGGTAACCTTTTTATGTGCACTGCATTTCACGATCGCAACTTGCGTCGGCAACGTAAGTGACTCAAGAAGCTCATTCACCAACTGACCATGCTGGATCTTCGTACCATGAGACGTAAGAAATCCACATTCTTTCCAAAAACGCCCGAAGCTATGGGCAACACCAAACGCATACTGGCTATCGGTATACATAGTCACTCTCTTTCCTTTCGACAACACACACGCTCTCGTCAGTGCAATCAACTCTGCTGCTTGAGCTGAATTTTGTGGTATACGTGCAGCTTCAACAATCGTATGCAAAGTCGTAACCGCATATGCTGCAGTCGTATCACCATTCGGAAGCTTAAAGCATGAACCATCTACCCACAAGGTACCATCAGACTTTGCAAGAGGATTATCTTTCAAATCAATTCTACCCTTCGTTTCTTCCTCTGCCCTGAGAAAGCAATCATGCTGTTCCTGAACATCCGTCTCTACAGAAATCGGCAACAACGTAGCTGGATTCAACGTGTTGCATCGCTTTATATGCACATGACTCGCCAAAAGTGTCAACTCGTAACCTGACAATCGAGCACTAGTCAAGTGCTGTGTTTTAGTCCTGTTTAATAAAGTATCCACTGCATGTGCAACCATCACAATCAACGTATTATCCATCACCAAACCAGCAGACTGTCGAATAGAAACAGCCGCTGCCGCTGTAGCTCTCAAACAACTCGGCAACGCTCTAGCTACCGGATCCAAAGTCGACGAGAAATACACACATGGACACTGCTTATCGCCGAACTGCTGTGTCAGGACTGACAATGCACATCCCTCTCTCTCATGGACATAGAGTGTAAAAGGCTTACTGTAGTCGGGGGTACCCAACACCGGAGCTGAACACAATGCATTACGTAATTCAGAAAAACTTTTCTGACATTCGTCAGACCAAGGAAGAGGATTCGGAGTATCCTTAAGAGTAAGTGCCAACAAAGGTTTTGCAAGTAGAGAAAAGTTCGGAATCCATTGCCAACAGTACGAGTTAATACCCAAGAAAGCATGCACTTCTCTCTGTGTAGTTGGCACATTCATTTTCGCAATCGCTTGAATTCGTTCTGGGGTCAACCTTCTTCCCTCCTTCGATAAGAGATAACCTAAGTAGTCACTTCTTGTCGACAATACTGCAATTTCGAAGGTGACACTTTATGATGAAGGTCAGACAAATGTTGCAACAAAGAAATAGTAGCTTCTTTACAAATCTCCTCATCGTCAGCAGCAACTATTAGATCGTCTACGTACTAAATAAGAGCAGCACCATCAGGCAAGACAATCGTATCAAGCTGTGTTTTCAAAGCCTGACTATAGATGGATGGACTTTCACAATAGCCTTGAGGAGCGCGCTTAAACCGGAAGCTTCGGCCTCCTAAAGAGAAGCCAAAAATATCTCTACTCTCCTCGGCAATAGGAATGCTGAAGAAAGCATTCTTCAGATCTATCACCGAAAACCAGGTAGCTGAAGCAGGAATCATGGTCAACAAAGCAGTAATAACTGGAACAACCGGAAACTGTGGCACAACAATTTTGTTCACTTCTCGAAGGTCGATCACAAACCTATACACAGGCGGTTGAGAAGAATCAGTACGCTTCAGAACAGGCAAAACCGAACTATTGCACACATTACCTCTCGCCTCTTCAATCACACCTTTCTCAATCAGATCATAGATGATCGCTAAAAGCGCTCTTTCACCATCACTAGAGATCTTGTATTGGGGAATACGTGGCAATCTAGCATTCTCTTTCAGCGTCACAACATATGGTGGAATCTCCAAAAGACCCACGTCATTAGGACCAGTTGCCCAAAGAGTATCAGGGAGAGAACGCAATTCCAATGGAAGCCGATCTTTAGACAAATACATCGGAGAGATCACTCTCTTACCCAATGTAAGCTGGACTCCCGAAGGAGAACAATACAATGTCGCATATAGTCTCTTCAACAAATCCAGACCCAACAAATTCTCACCACAACCTGTCGTCAGAATGAGGGGTGCTTCCAATTCACAAGTAATTATCAAGGAAGTGAGCAACCCGGAATACCCTTGAGGGCTTGGGTAATAAAGGTAGAAGGGTAAAGATGCCTACAAGGGACTTTATTCAATCTATGTTTGTTAGTTAAAATTATTATGAAAAGGACCAATGGATCGCCCTTGCAGTGAATTAATCAAAACTAATCAATTTGTATTATCAACATATAACATATAAACAAAGACACAAGGTGTATACGAAAAAAGTATTTTTATCAAATGGTTCATTGAAGGAAATCAGCTTCATATACAGATAAATAAACAAATAAGATTTTAGGACTGTGGGTACACATAAAAATAAATTGCTAGGTGACAGAACAGAACCTAAAAAACACCTATCCCAGAACACATTGAGTAAAACAAAGAAGGGGACAATACATCTCATCCCCTTCTTTGTTTTACTCAATGTGTTCTGGGATAGGTGTTTTTTAGGTTCTGTTGTGTCACCTAGCAATTTATTTTTATGTGAACCATTTGATAAAAATACTTTTTTCGTATACACCTTGTGTCTTTGTTTATATGTTATATGTTGATAATACAAATTGATTAGTTTTGATTAATTCACTGCAAGGACGATCCATTGGTCCTTTTCATAATAATTTTAACTAACAAACATAGATTGAATAAAGTCCCTTGTAGGCACCTTTACCCTTCTTCCAATTCACAAGGTCCAACAGAAAGAGACAAAGGACTAGAAACTGGATTACGAACTAGGGAGCCAGAAAATCCTACCGAAACATTCGTCCAGCCAGACAAAGGTGCGCCAGGGAGTTTTGAGTGCATGATAGAACTCATCGCCGCACCAGTATCCAAAAGAAAAGGTTCTGACACACCTGATGTAATCACTTCAACATAAGGTCCACTCTGATCTACTGGATCTGACACTACGTCCTCTCTTTGTCTATGGCTGTCCTAGCAATCATTACCGTCAGCATTCTCACTCTCAACACAGTAATCATCAGCATAATACTGAGTCGACTGACCAGACGCAACATTCTGTTGATCGAAACAATTCATAGAATTCTGTGGAGGAAAGGATCGTGCATTCTGGAGGAACACACCACGTCCTCTACCTCTAGGAGCTTGCTGAACACCTCAACCACTCACACTAGACACACCATTCACACGCTGTAGCGGAACCGGACAACTATTCTTGAAGTGGCCTTCTTCTTTACAATATGCACACTGATTTGGGGGTTGTGTAGGAGAGTAGGGTCTGCTATCCTATGGTCACCCTAATTTTAGCTTTTCGCTTCACTGGTTTTCGACTTAATGTGGCTGTGGGCCTGCTAATCAGACCCACAGCCTGCTGTTCTCTCTCTAAATTCACATACATGTACTATAGGTACATAACCCAATTGGAACTGGACTCCTTGTCAGCCCCTGTACCATGCACTATAGGTGCTCAGGGCATAGGTGCCACCAACGCCTACCAGGGGCTGCAGCATAGCTTTTGCCACCCCTGGCTTGTTCTTAAATTGACACAACTGGCTGATCACTCAGTTGGGGAAAGTTGGTCTAATCACCTCCTGCTTAGAAATAGTATACCTATATCTAAACCTATATCTGGACACATATAAACCTGTGAGTCACTCCTATGGAAGGCCATATCAATCCTGGAGGCAGAGTGCGTGGTTTAATGTGAGATGGAGCTCAAGCATGAGCTGAGCCTGTCTGCAGCTGTCGGGAACAACTCCCTAAGCTGTTCCGGGATAATGCCATACCATATACTATTAAGTGCATTATAAACCATTGCGGTTATATGTTAACTTTGGTTTGGCTTTATCAAAACATGGCGTGTAAGGTGTCATACGATTTGGAATACTATCCCCTCGACAGTCCTGTCGACGGGGATAGCATTCCACCCCTCTAGAGGGAGAAGACATGTTACTTTACTGAAACGTGGTTGATTTTGAAAGAGCCTCAGCATCACAAAATGGACACTTTTGCCACAGACACGAGTCTGACCTCCTGCTGCTGAGCGAAACTCAGCCGAGGAGGCCTGGTCAAAGGCTTTCCTGTCGAGGGGTGTCACACCACCCCAGACAGGAGATAGTGGATTGTAGCAGGGAGGTTTGAAAGAAACCAGACAGTGCCTGGGGCGCACAAGGCTTCCCCTTGCATAATCCGGTCAAACCCGTTCTGGGGCACACCAGCCCTAGTCCCAGTGCGACCCTGGACAAAGGGAAAGGGGTGTAACCACCCCCTTCCTGGGTCCCACCCATAGGAGGGACCTAGCAGGTAATCCAGCCCCCTAGATTGGTATAAGAATGGGAGCAGCGCCAAAGCACTCAGATTATCCTGACTGAAACTTATGAAATGAAACTCTGGACCCTTCGACATCCTACTCAACGTAGAAGACTGAAGAATCTCCCTTGTGGTCAAGGAGTGACCACCCTGTGCAAACAGGCACCATCCAGCACCTCAACATTTGCTTTGTTGCAGTTCCTGCTGGAACTCGAGCAACAGAGTTCAACAAGACCAAGCGTGCCTGCCTTAAAACAGCTCGATCCACAGTCCCTGCAGAGCTGAGACCCATGGAGGCGACCGGAAGCGTGGGGCCCGCCATCTTGGAAAGAGCAGGAGACGCTGACCGTGCAGCCCAGGAGTGACCCTCAAAGCTGTGCATTGGGGTCTGAGAAGCCCTAGCCCTGAGCCTCTCTTGCAGCGAAGCTTACCCTTCTATTCTCACCGAGTGCTGCGTGGGGCCCTTCTGCATCTTTTGGCTCAACGCGTTGGCCTGGTCACTTGCCCATTGGCTTGAGGCCCCTGTGCCAATGAACCTTGAAAACTAACTTGTGAATCTGGTTGCACTCGCTCCCCTGAAAAGGAACGCTCTCTCTGACCCTCCTGGTCCGAGTGTAACGCCATCTTTGAATCCTGCGTGGGTTGCCCTTGCCAAGGGTTGTTTGCTCCAATCCAGAAGCCGACACCGCCGACAGCGAGAACCTGCGTGGGACAGCTCGTGATCCACTCCTGGACATCCTCGGTGCCCCAGAGTCCACGTGGCAGCGGAGAGAAGCAACTAGTCAGCAACCTGAAAGCGCCCGACATTGCCTGGTTCCGTCCTGGTTCCACCCTGGTCACTGCTGAGTGACCCAGACTCTGTCCCCTCTGCTTTCAGATCATCTTTAACTTCGATCCACCCTTGGATGACACCAGACACTTCTCGTCTCGACGCCTGCAGCCTCTTCAGCTCCCAGCACCAGCAACCTGCGTGACAAAACCCGACACTACCTCGCACCTGTGCACCCGCTTCCTGTGGGTGAGGTAACTTAGCAACGCCGGTGTTCCCACACTGGTACACACCTCTAGTGTATGTGTCTTAAGTTTCGTCCTTCTAGGTTGAGCAGAAGTATTCTTAAACTATAACTTTATAACTTTTATGCACCATTGACATTGCATTGGTGCATGCCTGTGCTTTAAGCGCTACACCCGAATCCCGCGGGCTTTTCCCGACTTCAGCATTGCTAGTCCCAGCGATTCCCTAGGCCCTAGGCCTAACCACTGTTCGATTGGTATCTCTTATACCACTTTTTTAATGTATGGTTTGCGTGGCCCCTGGGCCTCATCCATAATTGTGCAACTTTCCTATGCTTAACTGTGCTTTTGTTTAAATGCTTGTGCCTCTGCACTCATAAAGAGTACAGAGGATTATTTTAGAAATAAATACATACATTTTTATATACAACTTGTGTGGTGTCCCTTCATTTGATATTACAGGATTGTGATTGGTAAAACAGCTCGCTTAACACGACCTCTAGAGTTAAGCCTTTAAGGCTGCTTAGTCCATGCTACCCTTAGGATAGCTTGTCTATAAGGTTGACTTACAACCAGACACCATAAGGGATTGTTTGGACTGATACAAGGTGGTTCCAGAATTGGAAACATCACATATCAGGCCAACTTCTCACGCAAATTATGAACAAACTTATCCACAAACAACCTTTGGCCACCTTCCGTACTCATATCCTGACCACTGTGATCGATAAACGTCTCTTCAAACCTAGTGAAGAAATCAGACACACTTTCATCTTTCTTCTGCTTACATGCAGACAACTTATCCCAATTAACTCGCATAGCAGGCATTAAAGTCTTCATATAATTAATAATCCTACCAGGGAGTTCCGCAACTAAAGCCTCAGTTTTAGCTCCTCCACCTTGAAGACCATCTGCAGCAGTAATATTAGCCCATGTGTCACCTAACTCTTGCGCATGATCCACATGACGAATCTTTCTCCATAAAGGTTGAGGAACCACATTACCAAACAACATGTCTATATCGGCTAAATTCATGATGCACGTGTCAGCTGTCTGTGACAATTCCTTGTAATACCCTGCAGGATTCTTACGAGGGTCAGGTAGTGTCTGTTTAAGGGCCAAAACTTCAGCTCTCTTCCACAGAACATGTACCCAGACACGCTGAAAATCAACCGGTACTGCTAAGATACCCTGGTTAACATTAGCCTGAACTGCCTCCTTCCATACCGGAGGAACTTCTCTCATTGGATACTGTCTCGCTTTTCTCCTAACAGAAGGATCAGGCTCAAACAATGACTGGGAAGGAAACACACTCATAAACGCAAGCAACGTCGCAACTGCGTTCTCAACATCGGAACCCACTATTGTTCCTTTCACAAACTCGGACTGTACATCGAGCAACTCCAATGGGGTCTGACCCAACTCACTATCTTCCCATTCCTCACGGAGGAAAGTACACATGATATCGAAGACGTACCTCTGCTTCGGTGCTTCCCATTGACGGAAGACATCCATAACCGAATCCAAATTATATCTCAAAGAATTAGTAACCCATTTACGAGCCAAATGATCTAACACTGCCCGCTCTTCGGGACCAGGAAACTGGCTACGCAACTGTTTACGCACAGAAACAGGGGTCACACTCAATGACCCAAAGAAAGGAGACAAAAGACCGGTAACAGTATCAGTCCTTCTTTGTCGAACAGAAGGAGAAGTTGTCAGAAGGACAGGAGACAAAGCAGACTGAGATGAAACAAACGTAGGAGTAGTAGCAGAAGAAGTAGCAAGTACAGGAGAAAAAGTCGTAGGAGTTTGAGGCGGAACTGATAGCAAAGTCGGCGGCCCTAGAGAAGGCTGCGCCAGAGGAGAAGGAACCAGCTGAAGAGGAGCTGGCGGCTGTGCAACAACCAAAGGCTGAACAGCTGGAGGTTGCGGAGGTGCCGTTGCACTCTGCACATAAGGGGGTGGTGAACTCAACAAATGTGACATCAAAGGATCCTTTTCAGGGTCCCTCGTTGCACCTTGTAGAAGAGGTGGCAAAGCTGGATAGCATTTATCGATGGCCATTTTATGTTGCCAATGCAACTCTTCACTCACTCGATCTTCTTCATTATCTTTAAACTGCCTAGCAGCTTGCATTATCGATATACACTTCTTTCTTTTATCTCTTTTAGCTTGTTTAATTGCTTTCTGTTTGGCTTCCTTACGCCAAAGGCGGAAAGAGTCAAACATCGCCGGCCGGGCTTTCTTTTTAAATAGATTAACTTCCAAATTATCTAAAATCTCTGATTCAAAACTACTATGTTGTGGCCATTTTAAGACACCGTCTTTCCTAGTGTATCGGACCCATACTGTATTAAAAGTAATAGGGCCCACGCCGTGTTTAGAATAGAGCTCATAAGTCGGAGTTCCAACCGGAGGTATCGGACACGAGTCCTCCAATCGGGAATCCCTGTTACAACTACAACAAAATATCTTTCCAAGTTTGCTAAGACCAGGCATCTTCACTCACTAATCTAGCTTCAAACTTCAAGAGATTACCAAAAACGATAGTCTAGCAAATATACGAGTCCCTCGGCTTTGGCGCTTGCAAGTACCAAATCAAAACTAAGGAACCAAGACAAAGGACTGGGAGAGATCCACTTATACTTAACTGAAGTATCAATCACGTCACCAGAAGCCCCGTCTATTGTCTCGCTCTACAAATCGTCACGAAGGGTCCAAGACAGGGCGACAGTCAGGGCAGCAGTCCTTCGTAGCTGTCGGAAAGCGGGAAGCCTTGCAGCAAAAACATCAGTCCACGTTCGACATGCAGGGGTCGATGAAGTGGGGGCCCTCTTCCAGAATATCCTCACGAAGCTCCTCACGATCTTCAGGCTTGGACCGGTACCACTGAAGTCGCCCCATGTTGGGCGCCAACTGAAGTACCGGGTTTTAGAACCCAGCGGCACCAGGGGCACGCCCAAAGTCTTCGGGTTCACCTGTCTTAGAATACAGAGACACAGGATACTTCTCGATGACGTCAAAGATCAAATTTATTGGCTGCAACCAGGAACAGAAGTCTACGAAGTACAACACGAATATGTTCGTCAGAGACTCCTCAATTTTTGTAGAGCGAGACATCGTCTTTTATGCTAAAAATCACATTCTGGACAAACACCCACTAGTTACAGTTTGTCCAATCGTAAGCATCATTACAAAAGGTATCGCATGACGACAAACCCACTTTTCAGTTGTCCAGTCCCACCATCAATTACACGGGAAAGCCCAACATTCTTTCTCGAACAGGCTGGACAAACCCATAATAAAAGACCACAACCCATATCATAAATAGACCATAAAAGAAGGAACAGAAACAGATGAGAAGTAAGATAAGGGGTGTGTGCGTGCATACCAAACTTTACAACGTCCTGTACTCTGATCCTTAATCTCGATTAGCTACCGGACAAGGAACTGGCTTAACAAGGTCAGCTTCAGGCAACGGGGTCAATTCACTCAGTTCATTCAGAATTGAGCTAACGTGTACGTGTACTAAAGACTCGTTCGGCCGTAGTCATCGGCCTATGTGAGGGCAACCACAAAATGGCTGCCATGCACAAAATGGAACCCAAGGGGTTCAGAACGAAATCCCTAAATACGTAGTGAAACCATCGGTCTAACATGGCGAAAACACTCGTACTTGCCGCACTCACTAGTTACGGTTCGCTACTATCAAATTCGTAACGAAACCATGACCTTTATGAAACGGGTTCAGAATTCACGGAACCTCAACTCTCTTGGGGCCAGTGACACCTCCCCAGCTGAGATTTACCACTGCCATGGGATGATCTTTCTGCACTCCTTCAATGTTGGTCACCTGGTATGTGGCTCCAGGCAAAAGTTGCCTTGAGGGGATTAGACTCTCAGTCACCATAGTGATGCTAGCCCCTGTGTCTCTATAGGCCTCAACTTTCAGACCCTTGATGAGGGGCTCCTGTCTGTACTTGCCCAAAGTGTTGGGACAAGCAGTGAAGTTGGCAAACCCCATGCCATTTTCACAGACAAGAGTAGCTGTGGTAGGGGACCTGGTTAGGCCAGAGTCCACCAGAGTTCCCCAAGTAAACCCAGCCAAATTCTTGGGGGCACTCCCACCACCTGGGGGATTACTACTAGTAGTAACGGGAGGTGTTGGAGTGTTACTTGGAGGCATATTCTACTTATTGCTGACCTTAGGACAACTGCTGTCAGTCTTCCAATGGCCAGGATTTTTGCAAGCATGACAATAAGGTTTCGTTTGGGTAGAGGAAGTGTCTTGGGACCCACCCCCATCCTTGGAGTTTTGGGACCCTGGGGAAGTGTGTCTTTAGATTTATCCCCACCTTTTTCTTGAGGCTTGGTAGACTCCTTCTTCTAGTCATTACCCTGATTTCTAGGCCTAATCCTGGTTCTGACCTATTTGTCTGCCCTCTTACCCAATTCTTGTGGAGAGGTCAGATCCAAGTCCACCAGGTGCTGGTGTAAAAGCTGGTTTTGACAATTACTAAGGATCTGCTCCCTCATAATCAAATTATACAATCCTGTATAGTCATGTACTTTGCTGCCAAGCAACCAACCTTCCAGAGAGTTAGTAGCACAATCTACAAAATCAGTCCAGTTCGGAGTCTGTGTCTTCTGGGTATCTCTGAACATTAACCTGTACTGTTCAGTGGTTAAGCCAACCCCATCAATTAGAGCACTCTTCAGGACAGTGTAGTTCTTTGCATCCTCATGCCTAACAGTGAGGAGCTTGTCTCTTCCTTTTCCTGAAAAGGAAAGCCACAAGATTGCTGCCCACTGATCTTGTGGAACCTGCTGTACCATGCAGGCTCTCTCCAGAGCAGTCATGCATTTGATGTTTGATGTTTGATGTTTGTGGTTTTTTATATAGCGCTCTGTCACTCCAGGGAGCATCCTGGCGCTTGATTTTCATTGCTGACCGGTAATATGATGTTTTGACTGTGTTTGGGACGTTTGGGTATAATCAGACCAAAGTTTTACATTTGGATTCTGGGAGTCCGTATATCCAAGTTTTTAAAGATTTTTTGAAAGTCTGTTCTGATGATATTTGACGAAGTTCTGTAGGGAGCGTGTTCCAGGCCTTGGCCCCAAGAACTGTCAGTGATTTTCCCCCCTTGGTGGTGAGTTTAAACTTGGGGACAGTGATCAAATTGGCTGTGGCTGATCTGAGTTCTCTCGATGGATAATACCTGTGGAATCTATCATTTAGGTATTTTGGGCCCTGTTTGTGAAAGCACCTAAATGTGATCACAATGATTTTAAATAAGATCCGCTTCTGAATAGGAAGCCAATGCAACTTGTTCAGGGCAGCTGATGCTGATGATCTTCTGGGCAACCTCAGGACTAATCTCGCTGCCGCGTTTTGAATGGTCTGTAGTTTATGTAAGGTAGATTTTGTTGCTCCAGCATACAGACTATTACAGTAGTCAATTTTGGATGTTATTAAGGTGACTGCTACTGTTCGGCGGGCAGGCAGTGGTAGGTAGTCAAAGAATTTGCGTAACCCTTTCATGATGTTAAATCAGGCAGCTGCTATTTCTTTGGATTGTTGCTTAAAAGAAAGCAAGTTGTCGAATTTTATGCCCAGATTTCGAGTGGCATTGATGGTGTCTGGGGGAACTTCCGCATCAGGTGGCCAACAGGTGAGTGGGGAAAATAAGTTTTTTTTTCCAAATGGTATGATCTCTGTCTTTGCAGAGTTGCATTTCAGATGGTTTTCATGCATCCACTTAAAGGTTGCCGTCAGGCACTCTTTTAGGTCTCGTTCTGCTTTGGCTATATCTTTGTCCAGAATCAGGACCAGTTGGGTGTCATCGGCGGATGCGACCGTGTTCACATTGAAGGACTCAATAAGACTGATCAGGGGAGCCATATACAAATTAAATAAGGTAGGGCTCAGACTGGAGCCCTGAGGTACCCCTGAGCCAATCTCCTTCTCCTTAGAGTAGAATTGTCCTAGCCTGATGATTTGTTTTCTGTTTAACAGAAAATTCGTAAACCAGTTCAACACGGTGCCCCCTATACCTGCCTCGGCTAGGCGATGTAATAATATGGTATGGGACACCGTGTCGAAAGCTGCCGATAAGTCAAGGAGGACAAGGACAGCTCTGCCCCCCTGGTCTAGTGCAGTTCTTATGGTTTCTGTTGTAAATAACAGAGCTGATTCAGTTGAATGTTTAGCTCTGAATCCAGCCTGGTTTGGATGTAGAATGTTATTTATTTCCAGGAACTTTGTTAGCTGTCTGTTGACCAGGGTTTCAGTGCATTTACACAGGGAAGGGAGTTGGGAGATCGGTCGTAGATTAGTTAGGACAGATGGGTCATGTAAAGTCTTTTTTTGTAATGGCTTTACAATGGCTGTTTTCCACGCATTGGGGACTTCTCCGGTTTGAAGTGAGGCGTTGATGATGTCATTTATCATGGGGCTTACTTCCTTTTTAATGGCCTGAATTAGTGAGGGAGGACAGGGGTCAAGTGGTGATCCCGATTTGATTTTTGATAGAACTTTCAGAGTGTCTGCTTCCTCAATTGAGTCAAAAGTATTCCATCTAACTGTTATCCCATGGTTACTCTCTTGCAGATTATGTTCTTTGTTTTCCGTACTAGAAGGGAAATTTTTGGTAATGTTTACAATTTTTTGTTCAAAGTAGTCTGCAATGTCATTACAGAAACTTTGTGATGGTGGTATCTCGTGAGATAGTATTTTTGGGTTTCTAAAACTTGTGACTATACGTAAAATTTCTTTTTGGTCATTCTGAGAGGTTTCTATTTTTTGGGTAAAATAGGTAGTTTTGGCTTTTTTTATAAGTGCGTGGTAGTTCTGTCTGGCAGTTTTAAAGTTGACCTGATCGTCCTCGTCATATTGTTTGCGCCATTTGCGTTCGAGTCTACGAACTGTGCGTCGTGTGTTTTTCAGTTCTTCTGTGAACCAGGGAGCTGATGTTTTCCCCTGTTTAGTTGTGGATTTTTTATTGTTTCTTCCTGACGTCAGATTCTCACCAATGGTTCTCATCCATTTATCATAGTTGAGATAATCAATGGTAACGTTACCTACTGTCTCAGGTTTATTCTCTCTGACCCAGTCTTGTAGATTCGGGTGCTCAATGATTTTAGTCCAGCAAGGGGTTGGCTTCTCATCTCTGAAATTATCTGGTTTTGGCATTTTCATTTCTTCCGTTTTAAGGTGAAATGTAATGAGACTATGATCTGTCCATGTTTGGGGTAGGGGCGTGGAGACATTTATTGACTTCAGATTTGTACAAATACAGTCCAACACATGGCCCGCTGTGTGTGTGGGTTCTTTTGTAAGAATTGTAAGCCCCAACACATGCATTATGTCTTTAAAATGTAGTGCGTTAGTATCACTTGCGCAATCAAGATGGAGATTTAAATCTCCCATTAAGGTGAAATTAGCGGCCTTGAGTGTCATATTTGTGAGTGCTTCTCCTAGACTTTCTAAAAAGTGACTGCTTTGTCCTGGTGGGCGGTAGATAAGTGCCCCTGAAAAGGTAAAAGAATCGTGTGCTTTTAAATTAAAAGCTAGACATTCCGCATCTTTTATTTCCGGTAATTCCTGAATATTACAAGTGAGGGTTTCTCTATGAATGATGGCGATACCTCCCCCCCTTTGAGTAGTTCTATCCATTCTCTGAATCGTGTATCCAAGTGGGAGTGCACATACGATGTCGGGGTTTGACCAGTTTTTTAACCAAGTCTCCGTGACCATGAGACAGTCCAAATTGTTTTCTATGATCAGATCATATATGTGTAAAGCATTTTTACACATAGAGCGTGCGTTTATTAGTCCTCCCTTAATAGATTTATAGGTAATTTCGGATTATATTTTACATAAGTTTGTAATGTTTGTTTACATGTGATACATGAGATTGGTCCTCGCCAACTGTCTACTAATATTGCATGGTGACATTGTTTGTTGTCAGGTTTTAAGGATAGTAGCTCTTCTCTTGTTAACTGACCTGTATGCATTTTATGATGGTAGCACAGAGGCCCACAGCCCCTCAGCCCGTCCTTAGCGCGGACGGGCGCAGACGGGCTGACTCTGGCGTGACTCCGGCGCTGGCGAGGCGCGTCCGCTGTCGCGGAGATAGTCCGTATCCTTTTGTAGGGATGGCTAGAGCGCTGACCCAGCTGCCGCCTCCCACTCAAGATGTCTGCCGTGTATGTTCTTCCCTTCTGCTCGGTAAACAGCCCTGAAATCGTCTGTGACCGACGAAGGTGCTGGGGGAGTGATTATAGGGGCGGGGTAAGTGCAGTTGCTTTCACAGTGCTTTTCACGAGAAAAATGCAATTTGTTTAAAAATCGGCGTCTAAAATGAATGTCAAGTTAATGTACACTGTGCTATCAGTCAGCGTCAAATGCACACAAATTAGCACAACAGTTAGGCTTATCTGCTTCTACCTCCCGGCTCAAGCCTCAGGAGGGGTCCAAAAGTTACACAGGTAAACGCGGTATCAGCGCAATGAAATCTCACGTCTAAAACCCTGGGCTCCTTTTGTAGGGATGGCTAGAGCGCTGACCCAGCTGCCGCCTCCCACTCAAGATGTCTGCCGTGTATGTTCTTCCCTTCTGCTCGGTAAACAGCCCTGAAATCGGCTGTGACCGACGAAGGTGCTGGGGGAGTGATTATAGGGGCGGGGTAAGTGCAGTTGCTTTCACAGTGCTTTTCACGAGAAAAATGCAATTTGTTTAAAAATCGGCGTCTAAAATTAATGTCAAGTTCATGTACACTGCGCTATCAGTCAGCGTCAAATGCACACAAATTAGCACAACAGTTAGGCTTATCTGCTTCTACCTCCCGGCTCAAGCCTCAGGAGGGGTCCAAAAGTTACACAGGTAAACGCGGTATCAGCGCAATGAAATCTCACGTCTAAAACCCTGGGCTCCTTTTGTAGGGATGGCTAGAGCGCTGACCCAGCTGCCGCCTCCCACTCAAGATATCTGCCGTGTATGTTCTTCCCTTCTGCTCGGTAAACAGCCCTGAAATCGGCTGTGACCGACGAAGGTGCTGGGGGAGTGATTATAGGGGCGGGGTAAGTGCAGTTGCTTTCACAGTGCTTTTCACGAGAAAAATGCAATTTGTTTAAAAATCGGCGTCTAAAATTAATGTCAAGTTCATGTACACTGCGCTATCAGTCAGCGTCAAATGCACACAAATTAGCACAACAGTTAGGCTTATCTGCTTCTACCTCCCGGCTCAAGCCTCAGGAGGGGTCCAAAAGTTACACAGGTAAACGCGGTATCAGCGCAATGAATGGATGACATCCCCATCTCTGTAGGGGGGCACAATCTTACTCAGGTTTCTACTATCATAGGACCTTTATTTATCCTTAGGGATACTGCTGCCACCAGTGGAATCTAATCCACTTAACTTTTGCTCCCTTGCCAAAGCAAGTTTAGCTTGGGCTAGGGCTATCTCTTCTTTCTCAATCTGAAGTTGGACAGCTCTCATCCCAGCCTCATGTTCTTTTCTCTGGGGGAAGTCATTCCCCTTTGAGATCCCGTGGAGGCATTAGAGTGGTCAGATTCCCTTGAAGGAGATCTGTCCCTTCTATTGCCAGGAAAAAGTCTACTGTTCGGTCTGGGTAGGTTCAACACCTCACCATCCCCATGTAGGCTTAAATTGGCCCTGCTAAGTTTTCTGACTTGAACCTGGCCACTCCCCTGATTATCTGAGTCTTCATCTTCCTCCACCTCAACTTCTGGGGTATTGGTCTCATCATCATCAGTGGGGTTTCCCTCTCCTGCCTTACCCGAAGGACCTGTCTCAGGCTCCTTCTCAAGATCAGCTTTCTCTAGGATAGCTATTAGGATAGGGATTGTGGGGTTTTGACCCCTTTTCAGCCCTCTTGAGACACACAAGATACTCAATTCTTTGAAGCTGAGTTTTTCATAGCTGGATGGTGCCTTGGGAGGGTCACCCACAGGTAGAGAACTGGATGGTTCACCTGTGGCAGCCATGACAAGTGAGGTGTAAGTGGTGCACTTACCTACACTATGTGTTTACCTACTTGAACCTCTCTATAGGTTGTAGTCAGGGTGTGCTGAGCCCTTTGGTCTACAACCACTAAGTTAAGTAGAACTTAAGTATGTTAAGCTTTGTTTTATATGTACCTATGGTACTTGATGTGATCTTTCAAATGATATTGTCAAAGATTACAATTGGTAAAACAAACAGAAAGCTCAAATCCCAACCGCTGCACACCAATGTGAGAAGTTGGCCTGGTATATGATGATCACTGTTCTAGTGAGCACCTTGCACCAGTTCAAACGACCCTTATGGTGATTGGTTGTAAGTCAACCTTATAGACCAGCTATCTTAGGGGTAGCATGGACACAAGCAATCTTAGGCTAAATTCAAGAGGGCATGTGAAGCCAGCTGTTTTACCTTATGCAATCCTTTTAAATACCAAATGAAAGGACACCAGACAAGTTATACATTACAAAATATATGTATTTATTTCGAGAATAATCCCCTATATTCTTTATGAGCACAGGAGCACAAGCGTTAAACAAAGGAATCAATGTAACATACAATAAGCTGCACAAATATGGTTTGAGTGGCCACCCGGCCTATCCATAATTGTGCAGCTTATTGTAAAATCGAATAAAGCTTTTTGAATTGAAATTAACTTGTAAAAAAGTTTGTCAGCATTGTAAAGAAAAATTCTGGCTTGGACCATGACTGAACTATACATTTGCCGATCCACCAGCAGGTTGACCAGATGGAAATGGATTTGCAGCACGATGCAGAGACTTATATCCATTTCAATGTATTGGCTGAGCTTCCCAGGTTTCTTGTAAGCAGGCTCTAGCAAGAGTGTCCATAAGGCTAGCCTGTGAGTCATTTCCACTTTTGGCCTTGATGCCTGCAACATTCCAAAAGAGGATGGTCAGCGTGTGTGCTTGAAGGCATGGTGAACTGGTAGACCATGAGGCGGAGATCTTTACAGCAGGAATGTTGACAAGTTGAATAATGGCACTCGCCTCCTTATGAAAAGGCGGCCCACCAGAGAGTGCCATAGTACTCTTGCAGTTTGCAATGGGGGACACATAGTGTTCGGGGAGTGTCAAAGGTAGAGGACAAAATGATATTAGACCGGATTGAGGTGTGAATGAATAGCATTTTACCTACTAGAAAGTATTTTTAATTCTTCCCAAAAAAAAACTATTCCTATTTTTACATCTGGATTAGTCTAATACGATCAGTGCTCCCACGTACTCTTAGATAGCAGCACACCCCCTTCCGCAGCGGAATTGGAAGAACCCAATGATGAAACATACCAGCAAGGGAAAACCCTGGTGGGTGAGGGTTATTTAAACACATTTTTATACCTCCCATAATATCTATAGAATAAGAAAGAAGTTTCTAAAAGACAGAGTGACTCTCTTTGGTTTTCAACACAACATTTTTACCTCTACAGTCCCCGTTTCTACCTCCTCTACCTCCCCTTTGTGTTTTCATATAGAGAAACAGAATTACCATTAATTGTCAGGGGTACGGCCGCTGAATCAAGGCACTCATTTCACCCAGCATGGGACAAGGGTCAACAAATAAATCTCCAGGTGAAAGAGACATATACAAGCCTCGTGCACAGGAAAACCCCCAAGTGGACCTGGGCCCTGGAACACCAACATAAGGTACAGAGGGCAGAGTGTTATCTGGCAATGAGCCAATCTGAAATGGCACTAATTACTTGCAAACCTTCATAATTGCTCTGGGCCCTTCTAGGCGAACAGCACCTCTAAGAGTACCTCTGTGGGATGGAACAGGGTTCATGGGACTAAGGGCTTGGGGTGGGATGCCATACTGGGCTTGAATTGAGAAATCTATTCCCCAATTTGCAAATGTATCCCACAATTCTCAAATCTGATTGGCTACTTCCCGGGAAGACCAGGAGGTCACACTAATCTCTCTGCCTTGCATCCCTGAATAGGACTTAAACTCTACAAACCCGAGATGGGTAGAAGTTATGTGTTCCAAGCCATTAAAGGTGCCCATCAGTTTCATTGTAGCACCTCTAATGAGACTGTCATGCTTGCCCTTGGATATATAATTAGTGAGCAGCACAAAATTATTTATTTGCAGGCAGGGTCTGCTAGTGTACTTGGGTCCTGCAGAAATTGTCTCACCTGGAGTTTGCTATGTCTCACCTGTAACAAGCTCTCAGACCCATTAAATGGTATGATCCATGTTCGCCAGGTTATGCTGTTGTCCCATGTGTAAATACAAAGACTGAGTTATGCCAATTACTTTGTGATGCATTTGGGCATTGGTGCAGTCATCAGTTTGCCAAATTGCTGAGGAACTTCATCCATGGGAATAAGGATATCATTGCTGTTCCTGAGGGGAGCCAGGATATACTCAAATGGCTTCACAAAGGGGGGTCCGTCTTGGAGCCAGCGTTTTGGAGGGCCGGGGTCACAGTGACACAAGGTAAGTGATTTGGTAGATTTCTCTTGATTTCTTTGTTTGCTTAGGTCCACCCAAGCTTGTGAATACTCCACCTTTGTAATATTATTAGTTTAGAAAATTGAGAACATTGGATGAGTCAACTTTCAAGTTAGATATATGTACACTTTTTTAGAGACTTTTGAGTCTGCAGATGTTTTCCCCTGGTCAGTGGTATGTCATGGTTGCGGAGGGGCTATATAACCAAAGAGGCCTTGACATGGAATGATCTGTTACCCTGATTTTTTCTCGCTTCTCAACTATTTCTCTTCCTTTTTAAAGTGAACTTTGAGGTACAGATTGAAGGGCGTTCATTTGCCCCACTTCCTTTAGGAGGTAGTTGTCTGCCCAATATCCAATGTTAATTCATAGAGTGAGGCAGCTATGTTTGTACTCATTGCCCGTAAGTTTGTACTCATTGCCCGTAAGTTGTTTTCGTGATCGCCCAACGCTGGTGATGGAGAAGATTGAGCTTCCTGCGCTGTCACATTCTTGCCATTTGGCTTCAAGGGGAGGCTATTAGATTGAGGTCTAGGACGTTTGACTTCCTCCTATATACAGCTAAAATGGGCAGTACTGACATAAGCGTGTCAAAAGTTGATAAGCAGGAACAGGTATGGTAGCTGAAGGCGGAGTCTGTTTGGACTCTCAGGACCATTACATTTAATAACTTTAATGTATTCTCTATTCTAATACATTCAGCAAACACTTAATTAGCCATTTAAACATGTTTCAGGACTGCCATTGCAGAGCCTGTGTGTGGAGTTTAAACTGTAATTTTAGCGTGGCTAAATAAACCTCTTGCCAAGCCAAAACCTTCTTTTTTTACTCATAAATGTCACCTCTAGGGTAGGCCCCACACATCCCAGAGGGCAGGGTGCAATGTATTTAAAAATGAGGACTTATGTTTTACATGTCCTGGTAGTGCAAAACTCTCACCACAGTTCCTTTTTTAACTATTTCAAGGCCTATCTCTCCCATAGGATAATGTTGGAGTTCCTTTATTTCATTTGATAAGTGTAATGTCCAAATGTGCAAAGACAACCAGATCAAGTTTGGTGTCTCTGGAATCACAATTTAAAATCCTAACTTATGATAAAGTTGGATTTTAAGTTGCAATTCTGAAAATGCCACTTTTAGAAGAAGTACTATACCCATCACATTGAAACTCTAAATGACGTGAATGGAATGAACATACTGCATTCCCTGAGTGAACATAACTTGGGACGCTAGTACTATACTATTAATGTAAACACACCAGTCCTTTTGTCTGTTTTTATTTTTGAACATTTTGCTTAAAAACTACATATCCCACAATGCCACTTAATGGCTCAAGTGGGGCAGTATATAATGAAAAAGCAAAAAAGGACTCACTGACCGTGAGAAAAGCCGTGAGGCTGAAACGCGTCGGTGGAGTGTTGGTGAAATAAAGCAACTTTGAAAAAGTATTCGGTTGTGCCGCCCTTCTTGTACAAAAAAAAAATATATATATATATACAGCATTTGCATAATTGTGGCAGATAAGGTCACAACTGTTGATTAGCTCTAGCAATGGTTTCATCTACATGTTGAAGAGGAGACAGGACAAGAAATGATACATATTTGAGGAACCTCTGCATTGATTGTGTAATATGTGTGTAGTTTATATATATATATATATATATATGTACATGCCATGTATTCGACCTTCTCCTTCACATGTTACAAAAGAATAGCAGAACTTTCTCAATAATCTCTAATGTCTTGTCACCTCTTTACCATAAGCATAAAAACCATTTCCAGAGATAATCAACAATTTTGACCTTAACTGCCACAATCATGCAGACGACACACAAATAATACTCAAATTCTAAAACCCAAAGAAATACGAAACTCAAAACACACAAATTGTATCAAAGCTTTGAACCAATGG
This sequence comes from Lissotriton vulgaris, assembly GCF_964263255.1. Lineage (NCBI taxonomy): Eukaryota > Metazoa > Chordata > Amphibia > Caudata > Salamandridae > Lissotriton > Lissotriton vulgaris. The sequence continues at coordinate 1,243,205,224 of NC_141687.1, read as the reverse complement.
ACGAGCGTGGGACAGCCTTAAATTAAATGCACCAAAGTCCGTAAAAACTCACATGTGGAGAATAGAAAAATTATGGTCCACTAATAAATACTCTGGCTAAACAAACTAAGACCACAAACAAAAATATCCAAAGAAGCACAAAACTTTGGCACTTTTATAGGCTCTGAACTCCCAAAGAATGCTCAAGTGGACAAACTAACCAATTGTGCCTGCCTCATTATGATGACCTCTCCTCGTATTTTTTTGTACATCTTTGATTTCCACAAAAGGCTCAAGCAGCAATATCAATCAATCAATCAATCAAATAACTTTATTTCGATCACTGTAGATCATAAAAGTACATCATAAAACAAAACAATTACAAACAAGGGAAACAAGAATTACAACGCAGTCATTACAATGCACTACCTTTACAATGCAGCTGTTACAACGCAGCTGCCTTTACATTGCATGCCATAACAACACTTGCCATTAAAATGCATGTCACTACAACGCATGCCATTAAAAAGTGTACCATTACAAAGCAAGCCATTACAATGCTTTATAAGGTAAGTAAAGGGGGGTTTTTTAGTTTTAGAGTGGGTATAGATTTTCGGGTACATGGGGATAGTATTTTTACCCCTACACTATCCAACACTTACCCCACTGTTGCCGCCAAAAGTAGTATGCATTGTAATGGTATGAGTTGCAATGATAGTTTCTACAGATGCATTGTAATAGCATGCGTTGTAATGGTAGTTGCAATGTAAAACGAGATGTAAAGGGAAGTGTTGTAATTGTTTGCGTTGTGACATCATATATTATACAAACACACAATACCAATAAGACGTAAGATTATAGATAAATATTCACAGTCAATTTACAGTCCCAGCAAAAATGGAACGGTCAAAGTGCATCAGTGTTTGTACCAAAAGAAAATTCATTGTGATAGCAGCATAATGGAGCACTACATATTACATCATTATTTATGCTTAAAAGCTTCATCATAAAATACTTTAAAAATGGCATTTGAATATGTTACAAATAGCATTCACTTAAAATAGCGCAGTGCCCACGATACGACTTTAGCAGGCGCTATACAGTAGGGTACAGCCTAGAAACTATTAGGGGATTACTAAGTGTGCCTGATCCACATGGCCATTAAGAAATTCGCTGTACAGAATACAATTGTATGTGCTGTTTTTGACTGCAGTATTCTATAAGCCTCCTTGTCCTTTTTTACTCCCAGATTTCTGCAAAGAGGGGCAATCCATTTAGTTCGAGATTGGTAGTCCAAGGGGCAAAAGAATAAGACGTGTTCAGGTGACTCAGATATCCCTTGGAAACAGGGACAGTGTGCTTCAACTTTCTGTCCTACTTTGCACCAGTTTCTTTTAAAATTATTTACAGGTAGGCAACCATATCTAAACTGTAGGTATAGTTTCCTTGCTAACGAGGGTTCGATTTCTTCTATCGTGGTCTCTGATGACAGTGTCTCTTTAAAATTCATAAAAGCAATTGAAAGTGATCCCTTGTAGTTTATTATCAAATCAGTCTCAAAAGTGCCCCAATATACAGCTTTGAGACTGGGTTTATTAACCTTGCTAAGGGTTTCCAGTTGTCTCCAGTAAGCATCCAGTCCTAGGAAATTCTTAACTGTGCGCATCCAAGAAATCTTGCCCACACAAGTTGCTGTCATTAGTTCACAGAGACCCACCCCATAGGAAGCAGGTGCTGCAGTAGACTATATCTGGTGCCAAAACATAGGTATTCGCAGTGCAGTTTTATGTGCAATTCTTTTCTGGCCAAGATCTAAGTAGAGTGGAGTCAACGGGATGGACACCAGAAGGTTCGAAAGGGATGTAAGAATTATTTTTTCAGAAACCGAGAGGTTGCTATGATTTGAACAGCCCCACAGCTTTGGACCATATAAGTTTGCACCAAGAGCTTTAACATTATAAATCTCTAGCACTGGTGACAGCTTTCTGGATATGTTTTTTTCCTGTCAATTTTCACTATGTTCACCGTTTGATAAATCAGGGTTAGCTGGGCTTTTTCCAGTTGTGGTACCCAACTCATATTCTGTGTACGTTAAATACCAAGATAATCGAACTCTGTCACTAGTTCTAGGGGTGCAACACCCACATAGAGGTGCTTTTTGCATTTAGTCTTTAAGTTAGATGAAAAGAGCATACATTTTGTTTTAGAACTATTTAGCTCCAAACCCCAATCCAGGCAAAATGCCTGAAAATCATTTAACAGCTGTTGGAGCCCTTGCGGTGACTTCGATATGAGCAGAGCATCATCCGCGATAAGAAGAGCGGGGGCCCATTGCCCTCCTATTTTCGGAGCATCACAACCATCCCTGCTCAGAAAGCTAATAACATTGTTAATGAACAAGGTGGACAGGATAAGCGCTAGTACACACCCCTGCCTAACTCCTTTATCAATGTGTATCATATCCATTAAAGCACCGTTTTCACCCCACCTCACTTGTGCCAGAGTATTCACATGGAGTCTTATTAAAATGTTGTGAAGGAGAGCCGGCACGCCCATCTTTTCTAGGACTTCCCATAACTTCACTCTCAGACCCATATCAAAGGCGGCACACGGATCCACAAAGGCAACATATAGTTTGCCCTTGTGGATAGTCACTCACCTCCAGAAAATACACATCTATAAGGCTAATAAGCCTATAGTTCACTGAAAGTGCATGGTCCCCCTTCTTGAAGATAGCGACTATTTCTGACAGCTTCCATGATTGGGGTGTTTCCATACCTAAGAGGGTATTGTTAGGGAGTAAGTTGATATATGGTCCCCAAATGTTCAGATCGTCTTTGTATAGGTCATTGGGTATCCTATCAAGCCCAGGGGCACGTCCAGAAACACAGGAACTATTTTTTTTTCGGTCTCTCTGAGTGAAAATTGCAGATCATTAGGTTCAAGTGGAGCCCCACTCACATCTACGATGTATCTGTCGTTTTCCATCCAATGCTTATCTGTGTACAAATGACTAAAGTGTGCAACCCACTCGTCTGGTTGGATACAAAAATCAAGTGCAGGCTTATTACCCCCTGGAAACCACAGCTGCAGTTTTCCAAAAATCTCTAGTGTTATTGTTAGCCAAGGCATCATGCAGATCCGACCATACCAAATATTTCCACACCCTTTTTGTGTTAATGATTGCAGCCCTATGGTTTGCTTTAGATTTAGTAATCTCCACCTGTGATTTGGATTTGATAGCAGCAAGGAGCTCACCTTTTGCCACTCTTCAGGCATTAGTGTACCAGGACTCCGTTTTGGGGCAAGTATCTTTTTCTTTCTTTGTGTACCCAAGACATCCCTTATTGTCTCCCCTAGCTACTCGTGTGTGCATCAACTTTTCATTTCTCAACTTGATATGGAGTTTGGAGAGATGTTCTAAGTCAGCATTAACAATTCCTTTTATGATGTTTAGCACCTAAGGGTTTTTAGCTCCCCATTCCCACCTAATGGATCTAAGGTTATAAGTGGGCTGGAGTACTCTAACATCACAGTGACCCCTACTCCCATAGTGTGGGGTTTTCTTGATACTCAGAGACAAGCTGGGGATGTTGTGATCACTATCTAGTCCGTTGATCTCTTCCATGTCCATAATGGCAGGCCATAGAACTAGTTGGACTAGGAAGTAGTCTATTCTACTACAATGACTCCATCTGTTGAAAGTGGCATTGCCCTGGCGGTCTTAGGTACACCTGCCATTAGTAGCTCTAAGATCGTATTCAAGAGTTAATGCCAGTAGCTGACCTGCTTTTGGTGTCCATTTTACTTTGGACAGTTCTAAGTGGGGTATCCGCCATTGATTATCTAAGTCAGAAGTTAGAACATGAGGGGCAGCCACTATTGGCTCAAAGGTTTCATTGAGATCTCCTGCCACCAGTGTAAGATCTCTTGCCCCAGTTGTCAAAGCTGTTGCTCACATTGATAGATAGTGGTTGTTTCATTGTGTCTACCCTCTACTCTTTTATAAACATTTATTCATTTTATGGATAGACCAGAGGGAAACAAGAGTCTAAGTGCTAAAATATCCTTTGAGCTGCAGGGCAAAGAGCTAATGGCACATTGCAGCGAAGTCTTAATCCAGATACCCAAACCCCCTGATGGCCTTTCCTTTGTACTCTTAGTCGCTTCAATACAGAAGGATATGTACCCATTCCTATAAAAAGGTGTAAGACACCAGGTTTCCTGAAATAGACATATGTCATTCGTTTCAATAAGTTCTCCCCACTCAACATCAGGCAAACGTTTGGCTAATCCTGCCACATTCCAAGAGGTAATGCTCACCAAGGGCTCCAAGGTTAGTTCTGCCTCATGTCAGGTAGGGATAACGTTTGGATTTCTAACATTTGGCGTACAGTTAGTTGCTGACATCATTGACCCTTCTTGCCTATGCAAACAGTTACTAGGGTGCTCCAAATCCCACTCCCTATCCCTGGGAGGTTCCCCTTCTTGTAGGGAAAGCGACAGCAAATTGTCAACCCCCATAATTTCACCTACATCTGTAGTACAAGGCGTCCTATGGTCCAGTCACTGTTGGTTCCTAGTAGCTACTCTTGTTTCTTCACCTGATCCCCTGTCGATCTGCACACGCTGGGGTCTAAGAAGATCCATAGCAGTACCAAATTTGAGCTGAATGACAGTAGGTGCATTTGGTATTGTGCGTGCTTCGACCACCAAAAGTCCCTCCACTAGGCCATGGTTCACAAAGGAGTCAAGGATTAGATCTTGTGTTCCTTTCAAGGTTGTAAGCCACTCCACATTTAAAATGTTGCTCCTAATTATTAAATAACAATGTCTGGTTTCGCGAAACCAATAGATAACTATGTTTATCAGGGAGTCATTGTTTTCCCATGACCCAGCGGGCAGCTTTGGGATATGGATGAGATATATACCTGCCCTATCACCACCCCAGTTTGGCCATCCATTATTTCGTGGCAATCGACTAGCCAAGAGGGGAGCACGGGACCCCTGTCCCCCCCTCCACTGCTCCTTACTTACAACCCCAGCTCTCCAGCTAGACTCCCCCCAAAAACAACCTCCTTGTTGGCATCCATTCTTCAATCTTTCCCTTACAATATAGTCTCACAGATGGGACTGTGTGGGACTGAGCACTTGTATCTAGAGGGAGACAATACTAGTCTAGGGGACTAGAAAGAGTGTTAACCATAGCACAGCACATCTCTCCTCTTTCAAAACCCACCCCCTCTCCCCTACAATAGCACATGGGATTATTAGTATACCCCCAGCATAATTTCCAACAGTGTCAAGGAGGATCTTAACTTGTTCTTTTAGCTTTTCAAGAACTTCCATCAAACTCCGCAGCATAGTCAAGATCTCAGTGCTCATGCAGTCTCTCCCTATCGGAGTGCGGTTCTCAGGTTCTAGATCACAGTTATCAAGTACAGAATACCTATTACTACATTCTGCCATTAGGGTCTCGTGGGTTGGAGGTGAACTGTGGCAGTGGGCATAATTAGACATGCCATCTTTCCCCTCTGGCCCTGACACATGAGTTTTCAGAAGGGACTTTTCAAACATTTTATGGATTTGCTTTGGCGGTGAGCTAGAGTGAACCATTGTACTTGGGTTAGGTAGCCCAGGGTTAGATGAAATCATATATCAGTACTTTTTGACAGAAGCAAATCAATTATTGTGAGAACATCATCATTCACCCTTCTGGTATGCATTGTTTTCCCCTGCGGAGCAGTAGGAGCCCCGTCTGTAGCCTTACGCTTTACCCATGACACAGAGCCATGGGGTTGCAATCAAAACCCACAGTACCTGGTAAGATTCGGTGAGTTATTGCAGACAATATCTCTCAACGGAAGGCCATAGGGAGTGGCCTGACCCTGTCTCTTCCTGGCTCTGACGGGTGTAGATGGGCATGCATGTTTCACGTACCAAGGTAGCCCTGGTGAGCTTTTAGGCGCCTCCTGATGCTTGAAACAATGCATGAGCGGCTCCTGCCGCGTTGCAGTTTGGGGAAGGGAGTCCCCGGCGGTGGAGGAATGCTGACGAATGCTGGTGGTCCTGAGAGCCCTGGTGAGCTTTTAAATGCCTCCTTGCGCTTGAACCAGCGCGTGAGCGGCTCCTGCCGCGTTGCAATTTGGGGAATGTAGTGCCCGGTGGTGGAAGAATGCTGGCAAGAGCTGGTGGTGCTGAGGGGCTCACCCATCTTCTCTAAAATTTGGAAATTGGTCTATATCACAAATGATTTCTTTCTCAACCGTGAAACAACTCAGAAATCAACAAAAGTGTTACTTTTATGTGCAAAAACACACAAACCCATCTCCACTGCCCTGGAGACTTTCTGCTGGTTACTGGTTGCAAGAAAATCTTCATTCAAAACATTGTGTAGATCTCCCAAGGATAAAGGCCCCCTATTCCTCTGGATGAAAACCAGCAACTACTCCCAATTTAAGACTTTACATTCTAGGTGATCACCACAATTATTAATTCGGCCTTATAAAAAGAAAAATGTTGGTGGCACTACTTTCTTCATACAGGCCCAAATTATGGACATACGTCCCATCAAAAATAAGACCTATCAAAGCCATGTTAATTAAGGAGTCGCTGTTCCACCGAACCCATACAAAAATTAAATTTATACAAATTAAAGCTCGTCAAAATGTTAGCACTAGACCGCTTCCCTTTTTCTTTCATTGAAGGAGAAGGGGCTCATGAATTTGTGGAGACCCTCTGCCCAAAATGGAAGTATCGAGACCTATTTTTCCACTGTTGCTGTGCTAACGATGTGCCATCAAGTGCTGCAATTAGTTGGCAACAATATAAAGAAAGTGTTTTTCTCCCATCCACCTCACAAAAGACATATGGACCAGTTGTTAAGCAACAGATTATGTGTGCACCATTTTCTTTTTAGTTTAAGAAAGTTTTATTTGCATTTTGAATTAAATACAAACATATGTCATAAGTAAATGGAAAACTAAAAATATGAAGAAAAATTTACAAAACATATGCAATGAGCAATAAAACCAATATTAATAAGGATATAGAAAGGGGAAGAAAGAAAGAAAGAAAAAGAAAGATACAGGCGAAGAAGAAAAGAAGAATGGAAGGACAAAAGAGGAGAAGGAGAAAGAAAAAGAAAGAGAGGAGAAGAGGGGAATAAGTGGGATGACTAAGAATCAGTCAGGGAATCGGTTGGAGGAAAGATAAGAAGTAAAAGGGAGCCAAAGAAGATCGGATTTAATTTTCAGGGGAACAGAAGAGGATGAAGCGATAGCAATCCTATGTTCATCGCAAACAAAATTCCACCATGTGTGAACTGAGATTTTAGAATTATCTTTCCAACATAATAAAATAACTTTAAATGCAAGGGAAATAAACAAGTCCAACAGTCCTGCAGAAGAAGAGATAATATCAACTTCGGACGATAACGAGCCTAAGAAAATATTCTGAAAGGATAACGTAGTGGAGCAACAAAATATTCGCATACATATCTTCCAAATTTGCTTCCAAAAAGAAAAAACAGGGAAACAGTCATACAACAGGTGTTTAAGCGACCCAGGTTCTGTAGAACAAGACCAGCATAGTAAGGAAGATGTAGGGGAAAACTTATGAATACTTACAGGGGTGAGAAGAACTCTATGGTATAGGAAAAGAAGGGATTGAGTAATGCGAGCAACAGTTTGGACCATATACGATCCCACAGTGAGATAGGGAAAGTAGTATCAAGATCATTTTCCCATGCAGTCTCAACAATTGATTTAGGACGGTCAGTATCCAAGGACATTAATGAAGTATAAACAAGGGCAGCCTTAGGTTGTTGATGTGAAAATAAGGGATATAGTGTAGGGGTAGGAACAAGGGAGGGTAAAACGTCAGGCATTGAGAGGGAAGTTAGGTGTGATTGAATAGCAGACGTAATAATAACATATTCAGTAATATAAGACATAGGTAAGTTAAATCGTAGTTGCAATTACGGAAACGTAATGAGAGAAACATTATCAGAAAATTGATGAACAAATAAAATATTCTTTTCTTTCCAGTGCTTAAAGTAAAATGTCTTGCCTTTATATCTAAGAAACTTGTTATACCATACAACAGATAATAAGAAACATTGTAGAGGGGACAAGTTGGAGGAGAAGACATTGTGTAATACTGTTTGGGAATATTGTAAAATAGGGAATTTGGTTAAAAAAGAACATTTGGACATAAAAGCAATATGTTGGAAGGGAAAATCTTTCAGCAGAGAACGTTCTAAAAGAACCCATGTAGGTATAGGAGTATCATTAAAATCATAGGCCAAAGAAAAGGATTGTTTAATCAGGAAGGCGGAGTGATAGGTTTTAAAGTTGGGAAAGCGGACACCTCCCTCAGACTTAGGGCGGATCAGCTTATGCATAGCTATTCTAGGATGCTTGTCATTCCATAAAAATTTAGAGCATATAGCATTTATACGGGAGAAATATGAAATGGGAATTTTAAATGGAAGCATGAAACAATATAAAGAACATGGGGGGTAATCATCATTTTAATCGTATCTAACCTACCCCACCAGGATAAAAATAATGGGGACCAAATTTGAAGAAGGGAGTTGATTTTCTTTATGAGAGAATCAAAGGTAAGTTTAAGGGTATCTCTCAAGGAGGGGGCAAACCAAATACCAAGATACTTAATTTTAGAGGGACACCATGCAAAATCAGTATTATTGAACATGAATTGATAGCAAAGAGAATTAAGTGGGAGGACTTCAGTTTTTGAGAGATTCAATTTAAATCCCGATACAGAGGAATATAACTGGACCTCATCCAAAAAGGGGGGAAGGGAGGATTCAGGATTGGACATATATACCAACACATCATCCGCATATGCAGACAGTTTGATTTCAGTGGAAGACATTTTAAAACCAGTAATGTCGGGATTGGAACGAATTCTTTCTAAGAAGGGTTCTAGACAGAGGATAAATAATAAGGGAGAAAGGGGACACCCTTGACGAGTGCCTCTGGATAAGGGGAAAAACTTGGAAAATTGGTTGTTAACAAATATACTGGCACGGGAAGAGGAATAGAGAGGTTTGACCATTGAAATAAAGGAGGGACCAAAGCCAAACCATGGTAGGGTACGAAATAAGAACTGCCAATTGATTCGATCAAAAGCTTTTTCAGCATCTAAGGAGAGCGCTGCTAAAGGGACTTTAAGATGCTTGCTGTGAGCAATGACATTAGAGAACAAACGAGCATTGTCCGCAGCGAGTCTGCCCTTCACAAAGCCCACTTGATTCGTGTTGATTAAACGGGGGATAAGGGAATCAAGACGTGCAGCAAGAATTTTAACAAAAATTTTGCAGTCGTAATTGATTAAGGATATAGGACGATAATTTTTACACTGGGTATGGTCTTTATCAGGTTTCGGGATTATGATAATTAGTGCATCTAAAAATGACCCAGAGGCCTTTGCAGTAGAAATAAAGGAATTGAAGAGTTGTAGGAGTTTAGGAGCAAAAATATTATGAAATGAGGAATAAAATTCGACAGGCAGGCCATCTGGACCAGGAGCCTTTGATCTTTTGAGTGAATTAATGGCTCGAGTAACTTCTTGGAGAGTAATTTCGTTTTCCAGGAGAGCAATATCATCCGGTAATGAGGGGGGAGCCGGAAGGCTGTCAAAAAAGGACGATAAGATTACATCAGAGGGGTGTGGGTCATCAGTGTACAAGGATTGATAGTAGGAATGGAAAACTTCAGCGATATCCTCATCTGCCGAAACCAATTTATTTAGAGAATCATTAAAAATTAGGCCTACATTCTTGCGTTCAGTTTTAATTTTTAGGTAGTTAGCCAGCATTTTCCCCGCTTTATTCTGGCCACCATGAAATTTGGATTTAATTTTAAGTAGAGTATTACATGCCTCATTAGTAATAATTTTATTGAGTTCTGTTTTGGCCAAAATTAAATCATGAAGGAAAGAGGAGGATTTAGAAGAGAAATACGTATGTTCAAGGTCTTTGATTTTTCGAAGTTTGTCATCATATTGTTTCCGATTAAGTTTCTTTTTCTTAGCAACATAGGATATGGTAAAGGCATGGAACGCAGCTTTAAATGCATCCCAATTATTAGGAATAGAGGTATCAGAGGGATTATTAAAAGAAAAAAAATCATTGAAAAATTGCACACTCTCCTTCATGAAAACTGAATCTGATAAAAGAAAAGTGTTAAACTTCCAACAATTAAATTTAGAGGAAGTAAGGGAGAGATCAAGTGTGGTGTAAACAGGGGCATGGTCAGAAATGAATATGGAACCTATTTCAGATTTCTGAATGGAGGGGAGTAGGGGTTTGCTAACCATAATATAATCAATCCTGGATCGGGTGTGATGAACATTAGAGAAGAAGGTATATTCCAACACATTATTACACAATTTCCAAGAGTCATACAAAGGACGTGAGGCAATGGCCGATTGGAAACTCTTATGCGATTTGTCGGGTTGAAATTTACTGGAGGATAATCTGTCAGAGAAAGGGTCAAACCATTGGTTAAAATCACCTGCAACAATAAAATTGGGGCAATCAAGGGAAGAGATCAGGGTTTTGATGGCAATCCAAAACTTAGGGTCAGGACGTACCAGGCCATAAATATTTAGAAGCACCAGAGTCTTATCCTGGATAACAACCTTAACCATTGCCCAATGTCCTTCATCATCATGTTGAGAGGAGATAATTTGTACATTCAATGCCTTGTGAAATAATTGTTTTCCCATAACCCAGCGAGCAGCTTTGGGATATGGATGAGATATATACCTGCCCTATCACCACCCCAGTTTGGCTATCAAGTCAAGTCAAGTCAAGAAATGTATATAGCGCGCTACATACCCAGAGGGTCTCAAGGCGCTTGAGGAAGGGTGGGGAATTAATTGTCGAATATCCAGGTTTTAAGTTGTTTTCTGAATGTAAGGTGGTTCTGAGTGAGGCGAAGGTGAGTGGGAAGTGAGTTCCAGGTTTTAGCTGCCAGGTAGGAGAATGATCTGCCTCCCATGGTGGTTTTGTTGATGCGGGGTACAGTTGCAAGGGCTTGGTTGGAGGATCGTAGGTGGCGGGAGGGGGTGCAGAAGGAAAGTCGTGAGTTGAGGCATTCGGGTCCAAGTTCATAGAGTGCTTTGTGTGCGTGGGTTAGGAGGCGGAAAGTAATCCTCTTGTTAACGGGGAGCCAGTGGAGGTTTTTCAGGTGTCCAGAGATGTGGTCTTTGCGCGGGATGTCTAGTATGCGAAGAATATTGAAGCAAGAAGATGAGACGGCGTTGACTTGTCTGTTCATAGAGAGTGAGGAGTCCAGAATGACACCTAAGTTCCGTGCGTGGTCCATCGGGATGGGTACTTTTCCAAGGGACTCTGGCCACCAAGAGTCATCCCAGGCGGAGGGGGAGGTGCCTAGGATAAGGACTTCAGTTTTGTCTGAGTTCACTTTCAGATGGCTGTGCTTCATCCACTCGGCTACTTCTTTCATTCCTTCATGTAGGTTGGTTTTGGCGGTGTTAGGGTCTCTGGTGAGTGATAGGATCAGTTGAGTGTCATCAGCGTAGGAGATGATGTTGAGGTTGTGTTGGCGAGCGATGGCTGCAAGGGGGCTCATGTATACGTTGAAGAGGGTGGGGCTGAGTGAAGATCCCTGTGGCACGCCGCAGATGACTTCGGTGGCTTCTGATTTGAACGGAGGAAGGCGAACTCTCTGAGTTCTTCCGGCAAGGAACGAGGTGATCCATTCCAGTGCTTTTCCTTGGATTCCGATGTTTCTGAGGCGTTGTATTAAGGTGCTATGACAAACTGTGTCAAAGGCTGCGGAGAGGTCGAGGAGTATGAGGGCGACTGTGTCTCCGTTGTCTAGCAGATTTCGGATGTCGTCTGTTGCTGCGATGAGGGCGGTCTCAGTGCTGTGTTTGGCTCGGAAGCCGGACTGAGAGGAGTCGAGGGATTTGTTGGTTTCGAGGAAGGTGGCAAGTTGGTTGTTGGCAGCTTTCTCAATGACTTTGGCCGGGAATGGGAGGAGCGAGATGGGGCGGTAGTTTTTGAGTTCGGTGGGGTCAGCTGTGGGTTTCTTCAGAAGTGCGCTGAGTTCGGCATGTTTCCAACTTTCCGGAAAGATGGCGGAGTTGAGGGAGCAGTTGATGACGTCTCGGAGATGTGGTGCTATGATGGAATCTGCTTTGTTGAAGATGTGGTGAGGGCAAGGGTCTGTGGGGGATCCTGAGTGGATGGAGTTCATCAGGCGGATGGCGTCCTCAGCGGAGATTGGCTTCCAGTAATTGAGGATGTTCAAGGGGGTGGGGGTACTGCAGCAGGTAGGGTGGGTTGGTGTTCGGGTCGGTTGTCAAAGCTGTTGTGGATGTCTGCAATCTTGTTGTGGAAGAATGAGGCTAGGGTGTCGCAGAGGGCTTGAGAGGGGGTGATGTCGTTGGAGTTGGCTGAGGGGTTGGTAAATTCCTTGACGATGTTGAATAGTTCCTTGCTGTTGTGGGCGTTGCTATCTAGTCAGTCCTTGAAAGCGGCTTTCTTGGCAGACCGGATTAGTTGGTGGTGTATACGGGTGGCATTTTTTAAGGCGTCCTTGGTGCTGGTGTTTGGGTCTTTTTTCCAGGCCTTCTCAAGGGAGCGGCAGAGTTTCTTGGATTTCTTAAGATCATCGTTGAACCAGGAGGCCTTCTTGCTGCCTAGTTTGATTTGACGTTTTTTCAATGGTGCTAGGGTATCGGCGCTGTTGGAAAGCCATTGGGTGAGGTTAATGGCTGCTTGGTCAGGGTTTGAGGAGTGGGCGGGGGGATTTTGAAGAAGTGATGAGGAGATCTGGTCGATGGTGATTTTGTTCCAGTTTCTTCGCAGAGTGGGTTGAGGATGGTTGTTGGAAGTGGTCTTGTTGTAGGTAAAGTGAACGCAGCTGTGATCCGTCCAGAGGAGAGCTGTGGTGTGGCTGAAGGAGATATGTTTGCTGGAAGTGAAGATAGGGTCAAGTGTGTGACCTGCGATATGGGTGGGGGTAGTGACAAGTTGTTTGAGTCCGAGGTTGGCGAGGTTGTCCAGAAGGGTGGTGGTGTTGCGGTCATTGTTCTTTTCAAGGTGAAAGTTGAGGTCTCCCAGAAGAATGTCATTCTCGGAGGGGAGGGCGTGTGGGGTGATGAAGTCCGTGATGTCCTCACTGAATTGTGCCCGGGGTCCTGGTGGCCTGTAGAGGAGGGTGCCTCTGAGTGTGGTCTTGGGGTCGATGTGAATCAGGAAATGAAGGTGTTCAGAGTTGGCGAGATGGACGTCAGAGCTGGTTGAGATGCGGATGGAATTCTTATGGATGATAGCGATGCCTCCTCCTGTTTGGTCGGTACGGTCCTTACGCATGATCTTATAGCCTTCCAGGATGGCAATGGTGATATCTGGGGCTGATGTGGCGTTCATCCATGTTTCAGTTAGGAAGGCGACGTCTGGAGAGATGGTGTCAAGCAGATTCCAGAGGTCGATGGCGTGCCTGTGGACTGAGCGGGTGTTGAGCAGGATGCATTGTAGGTGTTTGGTGTTAGACAGCTGTTTTGTGTTCGTGGGTGAGGAGTTGTTCTTTGTGCCGTCGAACTTGCAGGAGAGACAAGAGAAGGGTCCATGGATGTGTCCGGGAGCGGCTTGGACGCAGTTGGAGGGGCGGCCGGGGTTTAGGGCTAGGAGGGTGGAGGCGGCGTATGTAATGCGGGTGGGGTGGGGGGCACAAGGGCAAGGGGGTCTGGAGCTGGGCGCGGTCCAGGTGCGGACGGGCGTAGACGGGCTTACCTTTGGCGCACCTTCGGCGCGACCGTAGCGCGTGGATGCTGCGTGTTGGGACATCCGTCTAAAATGGATAGTGGAGGGGCGGAGCGTGGGAGGGGCGGCTGGGAGGCGGGAGCGAGGTGCAGGGAGGGTCTGGGACGGGCCGAAAGTAAACACGAAATGGCTCTTAGGAAAACAAATGCTGCGAGGGTTCCCAACAATAGTTCAGGCCAGCAGAGGATAGCGCTATACCAGTTAGAGCGACGAAGCTCTGTACAGGGAAAATAGCGAGGCACCCCACAAGAACAATATAATTTAAATAGATAGCAAGGCACAGCAGCTTTGCAGAGCGCAGCGTAGCTAAGTATTTCTATATAATTAATAGCAAGGCAGTAATCCCCAATCAGGTAGAGCAGCTTGGCAGAGCGCAGCGTAGCTAAGTAATTCAATAAAATTCATAGCAAGGCAGTAATCCACAATCAGGTACGATACCACGAGAGAAGGTGGGGGAGTGATTCGCTTCTGGAGGCAGCAGGGCGGTCCATTATTTCGTGGCAATCGACTAGCCAAGAGGGGAGCACGGGACCCCTGTCCCCCCTCCACTGCTCCTTACTTACGACCCCAAGCTCTCCAGCTAGACTCCCCCCAAAAACAACCTCCTTGTTGGCATCCATTTTCAATCTTTCTCTTCTCAATCTGTGGAGAAGTGTGGCTCACTGGTTAGAGCAGGCAGACCCTGAAGCAGAGGTCAGACCCGGGACCAGGGTTCGATTCCCGACGCGGCAGGGTGTTGAGCTTAAATGTCCACGGACTCGATAATTCTCGCTTCGGTGCCTGACCTAATCATGGGTTCACACTCTGCAACTCTGGGCATTAAGCTTGCTTAATCTCCACAACGCCCCCCCGCGGCGGGATGCCTGGCTTTCACCTTGGGGATGCCCTGTAGGGGCTATCTCACAGGGAAAAGCCAGGACGGGTTCCCAAGGCAAGCGCGGAGATACCCCTTCGGGGGTCGATTCTGGCGCTATATAAGAAATGTAATAATAATAATAATAATAGTCTCACAGATGGAGATGGGACTGTGTGGGACTGAGCACTTGTATCTAGAGGGAGACAATACTAGTCTAGGGGACTAGAAAAAGTGTTAACCATAGCACAGCACATCTCTCCTCTTTCCAAACCCACCCCCTCTCCCCTACAATAGCACATGTGATTATTAGTATACCCCCAGCATAATTTCCAACAGTGTCAAGGAGGATCTTAACTTGTTCTTTTAGCTTTTCAAGAACTTCCATCAAACTCCGCAGCATAGTCAAGATCTCAGTGCTCATGCAGTCTCTCCCTATCGGAGTGCGGTTCTCCGGTTCTAGCTCACAGTTATCAAGTACAGAATACCTATTACTACATTCTGCCATTAGGGTCTCGTGGGTTGGAGGTGAACTGTGGCAGTGGGCATAATTAGACATGCCATCTTTCCCCTCTGGCCCTGACACATGAGTTTTCAGAAGGGACTTTTCAAACATTTTATGGATTTGCTTTGGCAGTGAGCTAGAGTGGACCATTGTACTTGGGTTAGGTAGCCCAGGGTTAGATGAAATCATATATCAGTACTTTTTGACAGAAGCAAATCAATTATTGTGAGAACATCATCATTCACCCTTCTGGTATGCATTGTTTTCCCCTGCGGAGCAGTAGGAGCCCCGTCTGTAGCCTTACGCTTTACCCATGACACAGAGCCATGGGGTTGCAATCAAAACCCACAGTACCTGTTAAGATTCGGTGAGTTATTGCAGACAATATCTCTCAACGGAAGGCCATAGGGAGTGGCCTGACCCTGCCTCTTCCTGGCTCTGACGGGTGTAGATGGGCATGCATGTTTCCCGTACCAAGGTAGCCCTGGTGAGCTTTTAGGCGCCTCCTGATGCTTGAAACAATGCATGAGCGGCTCCTGCCGCGCTGCAGTTTGGGGAAGGGAGTCCCCGGCGGTGGAGGAATGCTGACGAATGCTGGTGGTCCTGAGAGCCCTGGTGAGCTTTTAAATGCCTCCTTGCGCTTGAACCAGCGCGTGAGCGGCTCCTGCCGCGTTGCAATTTGGGTAATGTAGTGCCCGGTGGTGGAAGAATGCTGGCAAGAGTTGGTGGTGCTGAGGGGCTCACCCATCTTCTCTAAAATTTGGAAGTTGGTCTATATCACAAATGATTTCTTTCTCAACCGTGAAACAACTCAGAAATCAACAAAAGTGTTACTTTTATGTGCAAAAACACACAAACCCATCTCCACTGCCCTGGAGACTTTCTACTGATTACTGGTTGCAAGAAAATCTTCATTCAAAACATTGTGTAGATCTCCCACGGATAAAGGCCCCCTATTCCTCTGGATGAAAACCAACAAATACTCCCAATTTAAGACTTTACATTCTAGGTGATCACCACAATTATTAATTCGGCCTTATAAAAAGAAAAATGTTGGTGGCACTACTTTCTTCATACAGGCCCAATTTATGAACATCCGTCCCATCAAAAATAAGAGCTATCAAAGCCATGTTAATTAAGGAGTCGCTGTTCCACCGAACCCATACAAAAATTAAATTTATACAAATTAAAGCTCATCAAAATGTTAGCACTAGACCGCTTCCCTTTTTCTTTCATTGAAGGAGAAGGGGCTCATGAATTTGTGGAGACCCTCTGCCCAAAATGGAAGTATCGAGACCTATTTTTCCACTGTTGCTGTGCTAACGATGTGCCATCAAGTGCTGCAATTAGTTGGCAACAATATAAAGAAAGTGTTTTTCTCCCATCCACCTCACAAAAGACATATGGACCAGTTGTTAAGCAACAGATTATGTGTGCACCATTTTTTTTTTAGTTTAAGAAAGTTTTATTTGCATTTTGAATTAAATACAAACATATGTCAGAAGTAAGTGGAAAACTAAAAATATGAAGAAAAATTTACAAAACATATGCAATGAGCAATAAAACCAATATTAATAAGGATATAGAAAGGGGAAGAAAGAAAGAAAGAAAAAGAAAGATACAGGCGAAGAAGAAAAGAAGAATGGAAGGACAAAAGAGGAGAAGGAGAAAGAAAAAGAAAGAGAGGAGAAGAGGGGAATAAGTGGGATGACTAAGAATCAGTCAGGGAATCGGTTGGAGGAAAGATAAGAAGTAAAAGGGAGCCAAAGAAGATCGGATTTGATTTTCAGGGGAACTGAAGAGGATGAAGCGATAGCAATCCTATGTCCATCGCAAACAAAATTCCACCATGTGTGAACTGAGATTTTAGAATTATCTTTCCAACATAATAAAATAACTTTAAATGCAAGGGAAATAAACAAGTCCAACAGTCCTGCAGAAGAAGAGATAATATCAACTTCGGACGATAACGAGCCTAAGAAAATATTCTGAAAGGATAACGTAGTGGAGCAACAAAATATTCGCATACATATCTTCCAAATTTGCTTCCAAAAAGAAAAAACAGGGAAACAGTCATACAACAGGTGTTTAAGCGACCCAGGTTCTGTAGAACAAGACCAGCATAGTAAGGAAGATGTAGGGGAAAACTTATGAATACTTACAGGGGTGAGAAGAACTCTATGGTATAGGAAAAGAAGGGATTGAGTAATGCGAGCAACAGTTTGGACCATATACGATCCCACAGTGAGATAGGGAAAGTAGTATCAAGATCATTTTCCCATGCAGTCTCAACAAGTGATTTAGGACGGTCAGTATCCAAGGACATTAATGAAGTATAAACAAGGGCAGCCTTAGGTTGTTGATGTGAAAATAAGGGATATAGTGTAGAGGTAGGAACAAGGGAGGGTAAAACGTCAGGCATTAAGAGGGAAGTTAGGTGTGATTGAATAGCAGACGTAATAATAACATATTCAGTAATATAAGACATAGGTAAGTTAAATCGTAGTTGCAATTACGGAAACGTAATGAGAGAAACATTATCAAAAAATTGATGAACAAATAAAATATTCTTTTCTTTCCAGTGCTTAAAGTAAAATGTCTTGCCTTTATATCTAAGAAACTTGTTATACCATACAACAGATAATAAGAAACATTGTAGAGGGGACAAGTTGGAGGAGAAGACATTATGTAATACTGTTTGGGAATATTGTAAAATAGGGAATTTGGTTAAAAAAGAACATTTGGTCATAAAAACAATATGTTGGAAGGGAAAATCTTTCAGCAGAGAACGTTCTAAAAGAACCCATGTAGGTATAGGAGTATCATTAAAATCAAAGGCCAAAGAAAAGGATTGTTTAATCAGGAAGGCGGAGTGATAGGTTTTAAAGTTGTGAAAGCGGACACCTCCCTCAGACTTAGGGCGGATCAGCTTATGCATAGCTATTCTAGGATGCTTGTCATTCCATAAAAATTTAGAGCATATAGCATTTATACGGGAGAAATATGAAATGGGAATTTTAAATGGAAGCATAGAAACAATATAAAGAACATGGGGGGTAATCATCATTTTAATCGTATCTAACCTACCCCACCAGGATAAAAATAATGGGGACCAAATTTGAAGAAGGGAGTTGATTTTCTTTATGAGAGAATCAAAGGTAAGTTTAAGGGTATCTCTCAAGGAGGGGGAAAACCAAATACCAAGATACTTAATTTTAGAGGGACACCATGCAAAATCAGTATTATTGAACATGAATTGATAGCAAAGAGAATTAAGTGGGAGGACTTCAGTTTTTGAGAGATTCAATTTAAATCCCGATACAGAGGAATATAACTGGACCTCATCCAAAAAGGGGGGAAGGGGGGATTCAGGATTGGACATATATACCAACACATCACTAGCATATGCAGACAGTTTGATTTTAGTGGAAGACATTTTAAAACCAGTAATGTCGGGATTGGAACGAATTCTTTCTAAGAAGGGTTCTAGACAGAGGATAAATAATAAGGGAGAAAGGGGACACCCTTGACGAGTGCCTCTGGATAAGGGGAAAAACTTGGAAAATTGGTTGTTAACAAATATACTGGCACGCGAAGAGGAATAGAGAAGTTTGACCATTGAAATAAGGGAGGGACCAAAGCCAAACCATTGTAGGTTACGAAATAAGAACTGCCAATTGATTCGATCAAAAGCTTTTTCAGCATCTAAGGAGAGCGCTGCTAAAGGGACTTTAAGATGCTTGCTGTGAGCAATGACATTAGAGAACAAACAAGCATTGTCCGCGTCGAGTCTGCCCTTCACAAAGCCCACTTGATTCGTGTTGATTAAACGGGGGATAAGGGAATCAAGACGTGCAGCAAGAATTTTAACAAAAATTTTGCAGTCGTAATTGATTAAGGATATAGGACGATCATTTTTACACTGGGTATGGTCTTTATCAGGTTTCGGGATTATGATAATTAGTGTATCTAAAAATGACCCAGAGGCCTTTGCAGTAGAAATAAAGGAATTGAAGAGTTGTAGGAGTTTAGGAGCAAAAATATTATGAAATGAGGAATAAAATTCGACAGGCAGGCCATCCGGACCAGGAGCCTTTGATCTTTTGAGTGAATTAATGGCTCGAGTAACTTCTTGGAGAGTAATTTCGTTTTCCAGGAGAGCAAAATCATCCGGTAATGAGGGGGGAGCCGGAAGGCTGTCAAAAAAGGACAATAAGATTACATCAGAGGGGTGTGTGTCATCAGTGTACAAGGATTGATAGTAGGAATGGAAAACTTCAGCGATATCCTCATCTGCCGAAACCAATTTATTTAGAGAATCATTAAAAATTGGGCCTACATTCTTGCGTTCAGTTTTAATTTTTAGGTAGTTGGCCAGCATTTTCCCCGCTTTATTCTGGCCACCATGAAATTTGGATTTAATTTTAAGTAGAGTATTACATGCCTCATTAGTAATAATTTTATTGAGTTCTGTTTTGGCCAAAATTAAATCATGAAGGGAAGAGGAGGATTTAGAAGAGAAATACGTATGTTCAAGGTCTTTGATTTTTCGAAGTTTGTCATCATATTGTTTCCGATTAAGTTTCTTTTTCTTAGTAACATAGGATATGGTAAAGGCACGGAACGCAGCTTTAAATGCATCCCAATTATTAGGAATAGAGGTATCAGAGGGATTATTAAAAGAAAAAAAATCATTGAAAAATTGCACACTCTCCTTCATGAAAACTGAATCTGATAAAAGAAAAGTGTTAAACTTCCAACGATTAAATTTAGAGGAAGTAAGGGAGAGATCAAGTGTGGTGTAAACAGGGGCATGGTCAGAAATGAATATGTAACCTATTTCAGATTTCTGAATGGAGGGGAGTAGGGGTTTGCTAACCATAATATAATCAATCCTGGATCGGGTGTGATGAACATTAGAGAAGTAGGTATATTCCAACACATCAGGATTACACAATTTCCAAGAGTCATACAAAGGACGTGAGGCAATGGCCGATTGGAAACTCTTATGCGATTTGTCGGGTTGAAATTTACTGGAGGATAATCTGTCAGAGAAAGGGTCAAACCATTGGTTAAAATCACCTGCAACAATAAAATTGGGGCAATCAAGGGAAGAGATCAGGGTTTTGATGGCAATCCAAAACTTAGGGTCAGGACGTACCAGGCCATAAATATTTGGAAGCACCAGAGTCTTATCCTGGATAACAACCTTAACCATTGCCCAATGTCCTTCATCATCATGTTGAGAGGAGATAATTTGTACATTCAATGCCTTGCGAAATAAAATAGCAACCCCTCCCTTTTTATGAAGAGCAGGAGAAAAAACAACTTGACCAACCCACTGTCTCTTTAACTTGAGTGATTCAACATCAGAACAATGCGTTTCTTGGAGAAAAACAACTTGAGAGTTAAGTTTGGATAAATGAGACAATACCTTTTGACGTTTGACAGGGTGACCAAGACCACGCACATTCCATGAGACAAAATTACACACCATTGAGGTAAGGGACGATGGACGACATGTGAAGAGGACACATGGCAAGGGAATCACTACATGAATGGAAACTGCAAAGACAAAAAATACGCGTGAAGATAGCTCTCAAAGTACATATAGCACAAGTAAAAAATCTGGTCAAGAGAACAAAGTACATCACAGAAACGAGTAAATGTGGAAGAGACTGCAAAGGGAAAGAAAAATATATAGCAAAATAGATGAGAAAAAGAAAAACAGAAGGAGGAAACGAAAAAACTGAAAAAAGAGGGGAGAAAGAAAAGAGAGCAGATGAAAGAAAGAGAAGAGGAAATGGATCAAGGCACAGAAGCCTGATCAGAGAAACAGAAAACAACCAAGACATCAGGGGCAAGGATACACCAGATGGGGGACATACCCCCACGAGCCACCGGAAGATGGACAAATATAAAGACATAGAAAAAGAATGTAAGAGCAAAAGAAGTAGCAGATGAATAACAAGCGTTGAATAAATAGAGTTAAGAATCAAGGGATGGCAGAAAAGAGAGGGAAGAACCACAGTTAAAAGGAAAAGAGGTATAGGTAAGACAATGTTGAGTAGGAGTAGTAAGCCATATTAGGAAGCAGCGTCCATCGTGGAGGGAGAAAAAGATTGTACATAGGCATTAAGTTTTTGGGATCATCAAATGATCTGGCTCGACCATTATTGAGTGATCTTGCAAAAGCAAGGATGAAGGATGCCATATTGAATGTTGAGTTGTCGCATAAGAGGTCGTAGATTCAAGAATTCTTTTCTTTGGGCATTCGTTGCAGACGAGAGGTCTTGTGAGATAAAGATGTTGTGACCAGACCACTGGAGACGTCGTTTGAGTCTGGCAGCTTTCAGAACAGCCATTAACTCCGTGAATTCCAAAAAGAGCATAATAATTCCACGAGGTTTATTAGAAGCAGAGTTAACACGGCCGAGGCGATGAGCCCTTTGAATGTTAAGTGGGTGAGACGTTGATTGGAGATCCAAAAGATCACGTAAAAATTTTTGCATAAAAGACACCATGTCGGGACCTTCCAAATTTTCCGGAATACCATAAACGCGTAGGTTGTTTTGGCGATTACGATTTTCCAAATCCTCTGTGTGCAATTTGAGTTTGTGGATTTCCTGCTCTAATAGTGGGATTTTTGTTGAGACGTCCTGAATGTCACTAACCCTTTGCTCCAAACTTAAAACTTTGCCTTCCATAAGAACCCAACGGTCTTCAATTTGTTTAAGTCTGTCATTAGTAGCAATCATAAATGGTTGAAGACCACGCACCTCTTCGAGGATGGAGTCCAGAACCGGATTCGAGGACGACTTAATGGGGGACGGCGGATCATTCTTAAGTCGTTTTGGTTTGGTACCTGTTTGAGATAGTTTGGAATCGTTGGCCATTGTAAATAGCGTGAGTAGGATCCAAAAGGCGCAGGAAAAAGTAGAGCAACACAAGACACTGCAAAAAATAGAACTTGAGAAGAGTTGCACCAGTCTTATTCAGTAGATATCAAAAAATGAATATTAGCGACTATAACAAACATGTAGGCTAGTTGAGGCTGAAAAAAGAGCGAAATATAGCCCAATAAGTAGCCCACATGTCAAGATGGCACTGAACAGCGAAGTAACACATCCATGTAAAGTCGCATTATGAGCTGAATGAGAGAGTATCCTATGTCATAGGATGCATGAATAAGGAGCAGCCCAAGTGGGTTAGTGAGCATAAAAATCACAACAGCAAGTGCCAATAACTGTGGTAAATGAAGCCAAAAAGGTAGAAAGAGTCATGTGTAAAACGGCATACTTAAGATGGCAGCACCTGTTCCTGTCACAGCATACATCTTCAGTCACAAAAAACGGAAAAAGAGCAGAAAATGGCAAGGCACTAGTCCGAAAATGGCACAAGGACAGGAGAAATAGCAGCATGACCGTTTATTTGCTAGATAGAGAATTGGGGAGTCGAGCAGTAAAGAGAATCACGACACGGGCTCAGCACTCAAAATGGCGGAAATACAGGAAAATTACCGCTAGTCCAAAAAGACTCCACAGATGACGAATTCCTCCTTCAGCAGCAACATTAGGGTCACGAAGGATTCCACCGACCCAGGAAACTTTTCAGACGTTCAGGCAGCCAGGAAATGCGCTCTTACGGCATCCGCGGGAATGTCCGACACGGAGCTCACGGAGAAGCCGTCCTCCCCAGCTGGCGCGCAAGCCACGCCCCCCATGTGTGCACCATTGCACGCGAGATCTCTGTCAAGGGAGTGAAGCAACAACTAACTGCTGATCTCACAACTGATGATGCTTTTTGGGGAATTCAACGGCATGCAAAAATTGCTACGTTCACCATGGAGCCATTGCACACAGCTGCCAGAATCTTCAATGAATTTGATACTAAAGTCTAGGAATTACTTAAATCCAGAGGACTAGGCATTGGATTAATTGTCACTGTAAATCGCAGTAATATTGTCAAAGCCATGGCTGACATAGGTTACTTCAAAGTCCTGTGTTTTGTGGCTTGTATAAATCTAAGTTTGCAGGACTTACTCAAAAAAAAAAGACTTAGTCAACAGCATACTTGCCACCTGTCAAATAATTTGCATAAGGATGTAAGCAGAGCTGAACTGGGAACCAAAAGCAGCCCTGGCAAAAATGTTCAACCAAACTTCCCCCCTCTCTCGTTCTCTCTCGCTCTCCCTCTCTCTCTCTCTCTCTCTCTCTCCTGAAACCCCTCCCCCCAATCTGGAATTACATGAGTAAGCTAGAGAAAGTATTAGATGAGCTAGCATATGGCCCTGCCCGAAAAAACGGGCTGTCCGGCCCTGGACACAAATCCTCAACACCCTGCTTTCGCCCACAGAGACACTTTGACCTGCGTGTCTGTATTTTTTGCTTTAATTTTGTTATTGAGGTTGTGTTTACTAGCAGTTTCCCAAGCTATCAATGGCAGAAGTTTCAAGTATGTGTCAGTCGTTTTAGTAGGCTATAGTCAAGCTGGCCCTCCGTACATGGCAGAGGCAGACTTATGTAAAAATAACTAAACCAAGAACACAGAAGCCCATTCCTAGACCCCTTACGGATTTTTTTAAATTACATTGTTCCAGTATTTCCTAGGGTGGCTTCCTGAACTCCGTTCCTAAGCCCCTCCTTCCATACCTGTATGGGTCACGTCTCGTCCATTCCACCTCTACGCAAATTCGGGTTTATGTCTATCCCCATCATTGTTTTTGATCCACACAGTGGGAGTCTTGGCTACAGGGTATAGAGGATTCCACATAATGCCGCCAGAGACCCAAATTTACTACTACAAAGTCGTGATGACAAGTCTGACTGTTGACAATGTGTGACCTTGTGGGATGTGTTTGAATTCAGGTCAGTGGAGGTTTGCTGAGCAAGTCAGTGGGCTCTGGAATTGCCAGATAACCTAGAGTGGGGGTCAAATCTGACTGGCCGCTATCCTGTAAAATGTACACAACGTCACACTCAGAGCAGCTGGGCTGGTTAAAAGAGTGCCATGGTTACAGATAACGAAGTTGGCCCTGTTTCCACGAGTGACGCCTAGGTGACGCGAGGGAGGCATAGATGCGGGCTCCTTCCGCGCGGGCGGCCTTGGCGTTCACAATCCCAGCAGCCAGGGGCCCTCCGCATCCGGAGCTCGATGGGTAGTGGCAGATGTCAGGCCGAGCATCTCCGGCTCACATGATGCCGCTGACAGTGACCGAAGGCGCCAACCTGCGAAGGCTCCGTCTGCGGAACCCCCCTGCCGAGGAGCGACAGAGGCATGGTGTTGTGGCTGCGAGAGGGAGAAGCCCCCGCCCGCCCGCCGCTTCTTCCAGTGCATGCACGGCTGGCACACGGTTCGCTTCTGCACGGTGACCTCGCTGCGAGAGCTGCTCTGGGCAGGCGCTACCTCACTGTGCACTGTCCCAGACAACTGTCACACGGGTGGAGGGGGGCCCCCTAAACCGTGCATGTGCAATCCTGTGCCTTTTCAGGGAAAAGCCTGCTCCTTTCTGAAATATCATTGGTCCATCGAAAGGATGGTACACTGTACTAGCATAGGCCAAACGGGGTCGGCCTGGCCTATGGGGCAATTAGGCAGTGCCAGAAGCCCGAGTCAGACACGTCAGTGTGTGGGCCTGTTTCATGGTCCGATGGGCAGGATTTTACTGTTGATTTCCCTGACGTTACCACACACATTTTTCAGCCAGTTCAAATGCATGCAAACTCCCATACCTTGCAAATCACCTATACAGCGTGTGTGCTGCCAAGTATAAAACTGTAAATATCTCCGCTTTTTTTTAGCCATCTGATTCGCTAGTCGGGTCACTTTTACTGTGGCCTATTTTCTGTCCCAGTCCGACCCTGAGCCGTTGGACTTTTTTCGAGATCTACTCCAATTCACTCTGTGTTGTATAGGAAGGATATGCACCGTTCTGCACTGTGTCCGTGTGTCGGTGACAATCTAGTGCCTGTGATTGAGTTCTAGGCACTGTTGAACAGTGCTGCCACAGGCTCCAGCCGCTGTGTGCAGGATATTAATCATCCTGCCCTGTGCTAGCACAACCTCATGGCTCTGTGGAAAATGCCTTAGTGCAGTGACTACCATTGGTCTGTACACACAATTGATTTATTGATCGTTAATTAAAACGATATAATGTATAGAATACTACATGTATCGACATATAGGAGCATATACGGACAGATTAAGAGATTTTAGAAAGATTGAGATTCATAGAGCTAAAATTTAAAAAAATGGATGGAAGAAAAATAAAAATGATTGGTAGTTTCCATTCTAATTGTCTTGTCTTTTTAATTTAAAAATATGGAGTTCACGAGGTTATTTGATAAAGTACTTTCTGTCAATGGGACCACAAAAAAACTGCTTCGTTGTGAATGAATATGCCAATTTTACATGTAGAACTGTACAATGTAAAAGCATTACATATAAAAATAATTGAAATTGACAGAAATTAGCATTTTTCGTATTATATATGAAGGGGCAGATTTACAAGGAACTGATGCATCTGCATAGATACATCAGTTTCTTTGCGCCAGTGCCAAATGTCCTTTCACCACCATGGATGCACTGTATTTACAATACAGTACTCCATGGCGCAAAAGTAAACAGATGCCTCAGAAATACTGATGCATCTGTTGGCACAAAAGTGCCGCATCGCTGGAGTTGCTCATGAAAGAGAAGCAACTCCAGCAATGTGCCTCATCAGATAGGTGAGTCCCACACAAAAGCCCTGCGTCATTCCTTAGGCCTGGTCTGAGCAGGCATAGGGATTTTGACGCAGTGAAGGCGTAGAGTGACACAGTGAAATGTTGTAATTTTCACTGTGTCAGTTCTACATGGCTTTTTGCGGGGGAACGCCTAGCCTGGATCCAATACGCCTGGCGCAGGTACAATGTGACGCAGGGCATTACAACGTGATGCATCTCCCTAGATGCGTCACGTTGTAAATTGGCAGCATTGTTTGCGCCACCGTTGCATAAAAAAAAGTGACGCAATGGCGGTGCAAGGAGGCGCAAGGGGCTTGTAAATCTGCCCCCAGTGCAGAGGAAAAGCTGACCAGCAGCATATAATATGCACTAAGTTCCCATTGTAACTGAAAAATCGGTATGCAATATTCTGCCTTTTGTTCTTCTGTGCCATGATTGTTTTACTTCCGTTATATCAAATAAGCCAAAACGCAATCTAAGATAGTGTAGTCAGAGGTCCCATGGTATAGGTCTGACATGAAGGAGTCGAGCTTTCTCCAAAACATAGCTTTTCTGTGCCAAGAATGCGTGAGCCCTTCTTGGACTGGTGTTAGCTAAGACCTTTTGATTTAAAACAAATTTGTATAATATACTTATTTAAAGGGTCTCTAAGCCAGCTGCTGATTTCCACTGGTCTGATCTTGTGTCATTCACATGTTGTTCCCACTCACTCACTGCAGCATACAGCATGGGGCAGGGAGTCTCCCCACTTCAGTCTTTGGACAACTTCACTTTAGTCACTTTAGTCATTGGACAACTTTACTTTGAGTGACTGCATTTTGCTCTTTCTCAAAGAACAAATGCACACACAATGTAGTTCCCTTCAGTGCTGGATGTTTTGTTTTTACTTTATATGTTAGTGTTGCATTGTGTTTTGAGTCTGATGTGATAGCAGGACACTTTCTACCAGATGTAAATACAGGGTACCTTCCCGCTTTATCACTTCCGGTCTCCTGCTAATGGTGTTCTAAATTCCTTTTATAGTGTTAGCATGTGCACAATGAAGTGCATTTATAACTGCACTCCCATATGTCATGCTGGTATATATTTAAATTGAGGACTACACTTATATTTGTAAACTAGTGTAGTCTGGATATCCTGCTCACATGGCTTTCTAGTGTGCTTACATAGATATTTAATTCTTTTGTTTATTCCAATTTACTCTAATTTCTACCTACTATCTCTATATCTTTGTTACTCTATCTGTCTTTCTACCTTTACAACGCTATCTATCTATGTATCTATCTGTCTGTCTGTCTGTCTGTCCGTCCGTCCCACTGTCCGCCCGTCCATTTGTCCGTCCATCCGTCCGTCCATCCGTCTGTCTGTCTGTTTGTACAACCCTCTCTCTCAATCTCTCTATGCAAGTCTTTTTGTCTATCTAGCTTTGAAAGTCCCTCAATCTTTTTCTAAGAAGGTTTTTCAAATGTATTACAAAAAAGCATTAGCAAAGTAAAAGGCTGGCAGGCAAGGCCAGATTGATTTGCTTTTTTAGGTCTGGTGTTAGTTAAGACCTTTTAATTTTACAATTATGTGTATAGCATGGTTGCTTATAGGGGTTTTCGACCAGACTCTCCCATTAGTCTATTGTTGTGTCATTCACATTTTTCTTCCAACCACTGCAGCATGCATCATGGCGCAGTGGGTTAGCACACTTCAGCCACTGGCTGACTTCACTTTGTGTTACAGCTTGCACAAGGAGCACATCCACATATAAATTAGTCCTCTTCAGCTTCAGTTACTACTATTGTAAAGTGTGCTTTTTTGAAACCCAGAAAATATATTTGACTTTATTCAGTGTTTTTTTTTAGAATGATGATGGCCTGGCTGCTTCCCAAGCACTTAAATGTACTGTAGAATACTCCTAGCTCCCAATGTGATATCATTTTAAGATCTTGTCAAATGGAATTTATTGTAACATGCGTGTGAGTTTTGCCAAGATTGCTCAAATGATCGGATTCTTTAATCTGAATAGCTTTGAAAAAGTGTGTCTCTGCTCACTTCATTTGAAATGAGTATCTTAATAGGACCCCGTTTGTGGTAAATTGCTAGTCAATTAGACTGAACTCTGGAGAATTTATGCTTGTCTGTTCGATTAAGGAAAGTGAAAGATGGTTCTAAACAATTTGCTTTGTGCCTGGTTTAGCCATGGGTTGGCCAGGAAAAGGTTCTGATCCATAGCTTAAAGATGGTAAGTATTTTTCCTGGCAACTTTAAGAAGATTATGGCAGGGCAATCGGAATTCTTAGATAGTTTTCAAAATACAAAATCCAGTGTGGCTGCTTTATTTTACATGGCTTGCAGATGTGATTTCAAATGGACACCTTTGTATAACTTATTGCTGGCTTTACGTGGTCTTGTAAATATGCCGGGGCACATTGCGCCACCGGAACGTCAAAAAATTGATGATCCGGTGCCTCAAGGGGCCTCATAAATGAGGCCGCATGTTCGTATTTTAAATATAGAGATGGTAACTGATTGCCCTATTAGTCACATAATAATGATGGTTGAAAAATTCTGAGTATGAAAAGAAGTGTGATTTAAAGGTTACAGTCCTTGTACATATACATGTGGTGGCTATTGGGATTGTGAGTACTAAAAGGAAGAAACACAGAGAGGGGGGCCAGAGGAGGTTTATAGACCTGCAAGGGTAAACTCTCCATATTCAATAAACACAACACAAATGAACCCTCGTGTCTAGAGAGAGAGAGAAACGTGTAGGCTGAAAATGAAGGCATCCCTTTAAAGGATCGTTTCCCTGGTGGGTGAGGGAAACTGTCCTTTAAAGGGACGCCTTCATTCTCAGCCTACACATTTCTCTCTCTCTAGACACGAGGGTTCATTTGTGTTGTAGTGTGAGTACCATCCCACAAGGGTCCACTATTCACAGTGTCCATCTATACATATTGTAAACACAGGTGCCCAACAAACCTGGCCTTCCAAAACATTTCACTTAATAAGGATATCTTATAAATGCTGGACCCACGTGTGTTCTATGTGCTTACCCCTTTAAACACTGGTAACTTATCAACAGGATAGGGTCTGGAAAAAAGATGTCAAATGTTGTATGTCATGTATTTTTTGTTTTAAGATAAATTTGTAATGTGTAATTATGCTAATATCTGTGTATATGTTAGTTATTTATACACTGTAAATATATATGTGCTATATGCTTTGGTTGCTGAACCGTATATGTTAAAAGTGGAATTAAATAAAAGAAGAACTTTTCTAAAAACATATTTGAAGATTTGCTGACTTTTTCTGTGGGTGCACCTTTCCAGCTTTATTTTAAACTTTGCTCTGCGGCAACATCATACAACAGATGATAAAGGAGTTGAATTGCACCACATTGTTACCATCTGGAACTGAGTGTTAGGGGCTGTAAAAAAGTCCAGAGTTGGTGTGTGCATTCTTTTTTTTGCAAAAGATGAGATATGGGAGTTTTCTGGAAAAGAAATTGGATTAATTAAAAGGGCAAAGCCGATCAAAATAAAAGTCAAAACTGAGGCAGTATTTCCTAGAATGGAGCAGTACAAACTTACAAAAGAGGCAGAAGAGGGAATGAAACGAATGATTGCAAAAATGATTGAGCAAGGAATCATGTGGGAAGTACTTAGTAGTCCTTGTAACTCTGCTGTGATGGGAATCAAAAAGCCGAATGGCAAGTGGAAAATCATGCATAATTTCTGCAAGATTAATAAAATTGTTGTTCCATGTTGTCCAGTGGTACTGAATCCATCAGTGATTTTGTTTCAGATTCCATCAGATGCAGAACAGCATACAGTCACCGACTTATTCCAAGCATTCTTCTCAATTCCTTTGCATGAGGATTTGCAATTTCTTTTTGCATTTACATTTTTGAATAAAGTTGTTGTGTGGTGTAGAATCCTACATGGGTATAAGAAAGTCCCTCAATTGTTAGCTAAATCTTGAGGAAAGAGTTAGAGAGTTTGAAGCTATGATGCAATTCAGTCTCAGTACAATATATTGATAACCCACTGGTCGCACCTAAGACAAAAGAGGAATGTAAACTTGATACAATTGCCTTGTTAAATCACCCAGCTGGGAATGGGCATAAGGTTTCCCCAATTAAAATACAGTATTGCAAAAAGGAAGTCATCGATCTTCAACACCGTATTAAAAAATGTGTGAGGAAAGTCTCAAAAGAACATGTTTCTGCAAATCTGAAATTGAGTCAGATGACCACCCAAAGGGAGGTTTGGATTTTTCGTGGAATTGTTGGGTACTGTTGTCAGTGTATTCCAAACTTTTTCCTGATTGCAAAGCCTTTAGTATGGTTGACATGTATTGATGTGTAATACCTGGTTCCATTTGATAATGAATGGAATGATGCATTTTGAAAACAGAAAGAGAGTTTGTTTCATGTACTTGCACTTGGGATGCCTGATTACAGTTTAACATTTGTTGTCTGTTCTGTCATGAAAGAAAAGGATATTTACTTACAATTCTTACACAGAATGAGGGGGGTAACTGCCCTGTGCCATATCATTTTGCTGTATTGCATCCTGTATATTGTAAGTCTTTAAGATCGTGTGAAATCAAATGCAGTTGTTTGTATTGCTATTAAAAAAAGAGAAAGGATTATCATGGGCCATAATGTAATTGTGTATGTCACACATTCAGTCAAAATTATTTTGATAAGAAGAAGTATCCAACATATAACACAGAGCACTCTGACTTGTTAAGAGCACATCATACTTGTAGCAGAGAACATTTCTATTAAGAGATTCAATGTTTTAAACCCAGCAAAACTGCTTCTTATGTCAGACAAGAATGATGAAGACAGGGCAAATAGTGATGAAGTTGATGACGAATCAGACCACAACTTTATAGAGGTGACAAAGTTGTGTACAAAGCCAAAACCAATAATTAAAGAAACACCTTTGGAAATGGCTGATCTGATATTGTTTTATTGATGGCTTTTGTTTGAGAGACCGATAACGGAGCATCGAGAGCTGTCTATGCAGAATGCTCTATTTCTAAGACTTTGGAAGCATCTTCTCTACCAACATAACTTCATAACTAGTGACATAATTAGCTGCAGTAAAGAGAGCTTGCTGTTTATTATTATTGCTTGAATGTGACAATATATACAGACAGCCAGTATGGTTTTGGAGTTGTCCATAACTGAAGTCAGCTATGGTTACAAAGGAGTTTTATGACATCTTCAGGAGCCCCAATAAAAAATGGTGTTTACATATTCGTATTTATCAAAAGCTATACAGAACTCAAAAGAAATTGCAGTTGTTAAACGTATTGCCCATAAAAGTATAATGGATGTGCTGATGCTTGGAAAGAAGTATGCAGACTAAGTGGCACATATTGTACATTACAAGATGAGACAGTTGCACAAGAAGATGAAAATGGAGGATTGAGAATGATTAAGAACAAAATGCAGAAAATGCAAATTGTTTGTTTAAAGATTCAATGCAAACTTCTTTAAGTAAACTGATGGATTTGACGGAGGAGGCCCCAGAAAATGATAAAAGAAAATGTGAGAGACTAGGCTACAAGAAGAATTATCAAGTTTTGATTGTGAATGCTGAGCAGGAATATGTACTACTTGTATTACTATTATTCAATGTTATAGCCCAAGTACAAGTATTTGCACAACAGGACACATGGAGGTAAAGATAGCTTGTTTTGAATATTAAAAAAGTATTGGGAAAATAGAGGATTTGCATTTGTTTGTCATTTAAATAATCAAGGCAAAAGACAGTTACTGTTCTTCAATTTAGAATCATATTGGCAAATCGGAAGACCCATTTACAAGACTTGAACGGATTATACTAAGATGCCAAAATGCAATGATTTGAAGTACATCTTAATAATTATCTGCTTGTTTTCTAAATGGATGGCCAAATTTCCCACAAGGAGAGAATAGATTTACAGTGGCCAAATTGTTGTTGAAGGAGCTGATACAGAGATACAGTTTTCCAACTTCTATTGAGCCCGATTGTTGAACTTATTTTAAAAATTAGGTTCTACACATAATCTGCACAGCATTTGAGATCAGCCAGACATTTCATTATAGTTTCCAACCATAATCTTCTGGTATTGTGGAGACAGCGAATGGCACTCTCAAGAACAAGGTAGCAAAAGTCAGTGTTTCGACTGGTTTAAAGTGGCCTGATGCTCTTCCTCTGGTTTTGATGAGCATGAGAAGTACTCTTGACAAAAAAACGAGAATATCATCCCATGAGATTACCATGGGAAGAGCAATGAGGCTTTCATATGTACCTTCCGCTCCACTACTTTCAATAACTTATCACATCATGCTGGGTTCTGACTGATATGGTGAAGTCGGTCTCTAATCAGGTGACTTTGGCAACAGAAGAACCCAAGGATATTGTGTGACATGGATTCAGTCCTGATGACTGGATTGTAATTCACAAGCATATTCAGAAGGGGTGCTTGGATGAGTGCTGGAAGGGGTCATATCTGGTATTCCTAACAACAAACACAGCTTTGAAATGCGCTGGTGTGCCACAATGGATCGATGCTGCTCACACAAAGAGAGTGAGAGTAGCTGAAGAGGTGAATAAATCAATTGGTCCAGAGACAAGCCCACAGAGTAAAACTCAAAGTCAAGCTCATGTTTGCAGCGTAAATTCAGGGGGTTGGGGGGAGACATTTTGAACTGTTCGAAACTAGTGAAGATAACGAGCACAAGCCAACTGAAGAGGTGAACTTACACAGAACCTGACATTTCTGAATTCCAATTTCAAACCAGAGATCAGAGTGAAGAGCTGTTACAGTGCAAAGGACAAAGGTATGAGTGCTAGCAAGTAGAAGTTATCTCTGATCCAAGAAGTGAAAAGTTGCTGTTGAAGATAAAAGTTGCGAAGAGTAAAGAAGAAGTTCACTGTAAACAGAGCAGGAAAAGACAAAGACAAAGTTGATCAAGGTTCAAGGTCGAGTATGAGTTTGCTCTCAAGCCAAAGTTCCTTGGAGAGTTAAGAAACTCAAGCAAAGACTGATGCTGAGAGAGAGAGGTGGGAGAGAGAGAGAGTAGAGGAAGATATTTAAAGGAAATGAACTTGCAAAATGTAAATATAAACCAGGACTTATCTTACATTTTATTATTTTTCACTTGCACTTTATTTGTCATTACTTTATCTGGGAAAGGAAGGATCAACACTGTTATAGAACCTACTCCCTCTCTTCTTGAATTGCGCATGAAGCTGAGGCCTGGCTAATCAATTAACCAACCTACTATAGGCAAGACCAGGCACAAACATCAGGTCAGTGCCAGGATACGCTTGCAGATGTTAGGACACTTTACCAATTCACATACCTTAACAACATAACATAGAATGTCCCACATTTCTTTGCTTTGCAATATGAACTGAATTCATTTAAAGTATGTTGTAAGCCCGTTCTGGTGAGATCTAGCATGGGTGTGTCATGTGCAAACTGAATGATAAAGACAGAATTAAAACCAAGTTTAGGGCAAGAAACTCTTGAATTCTTTAGTGTTTCTTCAATGTGAGCCACATACATCTTAAATAAAGGTGAGCTAAAAAGCATACTGTTTCAACCCTTTATTATGTATATTTTATATTCCAAGGTTGTGATACCCCCCACCTTAACCTGGATCCACCTTGATTTTGTTGTAGACATGTGCAGATTGTGTTTAGTATATGGGCACTAATTTGAACCAATAGTATATACTTGTTAGGTCGAACACGTGGACTGTACTTTGAGCTGGATAGACTACACATTTGGTGGAACCGATGGACAATATTTAAATCAGGTTATTCATGCCTATTTTGTAGAATCCATGGTCATCACTTTAAAGGATAAGTATATGCTCATTTCATAGAACACACAGACAGAACTTTGAATTAAAGCTTGCATTGTCCATATTTGGTAGAATTCAGAATCAGTACTGTTAATGAAAGCTAGGTAGATAGTTGGTGAAGCCTATTGACAATAATCACAGAGTTTTGTTCAAGTCACAGTAGCTGGTGCCTTTGGACAAGGTCAAGTGACTTCATATCTATCAATGGCAAAACCTGGAAAGAATTGTGCATCAGATTATTGTTCCAGAAACTATATTTTTAATAGCAAACTCATTCTTGTTACTATAAAAATATTTATTTCTCCAGGGACCTAGACATGGCACAATAGCCCTTTCTGGTTGCGGTGGGAGGAAGTCACCAGGGAAGCACTGCACTTAAATAACCTAAAAAACAAATGTTATTTCATGGAATATATTGCACAGCTCGCCCAGACTTGTCTGCTTCCAGTCTGCCTCTTCCAGGAAGAAATATCTTTGCTTCCTTGACTTCCAGGTACACTGAATTAGGATTTAGGAGTTAGGTATGATATACTGGTACATATGGCTTCAGTAGGAGCCACTTAATGGGTAAGAATCCAGATTCATTTATTCAGTTCATGAAATATTAGAGGTGCACCAATCACCTTCAATATATGTGTACAAATAGGGTTTCATAAAACAGATTTTAACCTCATGCGCGCTAGCGGAATTCCGCTCACACGCTGAGATTTTTAAAAACGCACTTTACGTGACGAGCTGGGCTGGTCATCAGCGTGGAAGGGGTTAAAGGTATGGGAATTTGGGACCAAAGTTATCTGTATAGAGGAATGATATAGAACATTAATCAATGATGTCCAGATCCAGCCACCGATCCCGATAGCCACATGGGACAAAATGGCATAGAATTAATCCAAATGGGAACCCTGATTCTGTGGGTATCTTGAACATCTGGTATGGATCCCTCCCCGTGAATCAATTTTGACCTCTAGCATAGACCATTTAAGTGCAATATAGTTCTGCTGCATTCCTTAATGATTATCTAGGTTGATGCAAATGTATCATAGAAGGTGTAGCCATCTGTGGTTTTACTTTTATTAGTATATGGATTGGCTATTGGTGTGTTTGACTCTCGAGTCTCCTCGAATGGCTGATGCTACTATGGATTTACAAAAGGGGGTGGTGATGAACAGAGTGTCTGAATTGAGCAGACCACTCTTACCCAGTCCAAAGATCAGGGCTTGATCCATCACCGTTATTTATCTCACTGCCCCATCCCAGCTCAGAACCTGGCTATATGCAAATCAGTCTGTCCCTGGCCCAGTGCATCATGGGAACAGGGCAGACTAAACTACCAAGCCAATTCTTTACCAGAAAGGAGACAAGCTACCGGGGACCGGTTTCTGGCATTTCAGCCTCTTCGGCCCGGCTTGCTTGAATCCTGATGGAGCAGTGAGAAAGGGACTCATGTCTGAGTATACCCTGCCACACCTATAGTGGCCAAAATCGATTTACAAAAGGGGGTGGTGATGAACAGAGTGTCTGAATTGAGCAGACCACTCTTACCCAGTCCAAAGATCAGGGCTTGATCCATCACCGTTATTTATCTCACTGCCCCATCCCAGCTCAGAACCTGGCTATATGCAAATCAGTCTGTCCCTGGCCCAGTGCATCATGGGAACAGGGCAGACTAAACTACCAAGCCAATTCTTTACCAGAAAGGAGACAAGCTACCGGGGACCGGTTTCTGGCATTTCAGCCTCTTCGGCCCGGCTTGCTTGAATCCTGATGGAGCAGTGAGAAAGGGACTCATGTCTGAGTATACCCTGCCACACCTATAGTGGCCAAAATCGATTTACAAAAGGGGGTGGTGATGAACAGAGTGTCTGAATTGAGCAGACCACTCTTACCCAGTCCAAAGATCAGGGCTTGATCCATCACCGTTATTTATCTCACTGCCCCATCCCAGCTCAGAACCTGGCTATATGCAAATCAGTCTGTCCCTGGCCCAGTGCATCATGGGAACAGGGCAGACTAAACTACCAAGCCAATTCTTTACCAGAAAGGAGACAAGCTACCGGGGACCGGTTTCTGGCATTTCAGCCTCTTCGGCCCGGCTTGCTTGAATCCTGATGGAGCAGTGAGAAAGGGACTCATGTCTGAGTATACCCTGCCACACCTATAGTGGCCAAAATCGATTTACAAAAGGGGGGTGGTGATGAACAGAGTGTCTGAATTGAGCAGACCACTCTTACCCAGTCCAAAGATCAGGGCTTGATCCATCACCGTTATTTATCTCACTGCCCCATCCCAGCTCAGAACCTGGCTATATGCAAATCAGTCTGTCCCTGGCCCAGTGCATCATGGGAACAGGGCAGACTAAACTACCAAGCCAATTCTTTACCAGAAAGGAGACAAGCTACCGGGGACCGGTTTCTGGCATTTCAGCCTCTTCGGCCCGGCTTGCTTGAATCCTGATGGAGCAGTGAGAAAGGGACTCATGTCTGAGTATACCCTGCCACACCTATAGTGGCCAAAATCGATTTACAAAAGGGGGTGGTGATGAACAGAGTGTCTGAATTGAGCAGACCACTCTTACCCAGTCCAAAGATCAGGGCTTGATCCATCACCGTTATTTATCTCACTGCCCCATCCCAGCTCAGAACCTGGCTATATGCAAATCAGTCTGTCCCTGGCCCAGTGCATCATGGGAACAGGGCAGACTAAACTACCAAGCCAATTCTTTACCAGAAAGGAGACAAGCTACCGGGGACCGGTTTCTGGCATTTCAGCCTCTTCGGCCCGGCTTGCTTGAATCCTGATGGAACAGTGAGAAAGGGACTCATGTCTGAGTATACCCTGCCACACCTATAGTGGCCAAAATCGATTTACAAAAGCTTTCTGCTTAATTCAGAGACGCTGTCCCTCACCACCCCTTGTTGTAATTATTTTTGTCCACCCTAAGCGTGGAAGGGTATTCTCAGATGTGAGACCCTTGCTCATTGCACCATCAGGATTCAAGCAAACCGGGCCGAAGACGGCTGTAATGCCAGAAACCGGTCCCCGGGAGCTTGTTTCCTTCCCAGTGTAAGAATTGGCTTTTGTAGTTTGGTTTGCCCTGTTCCCATCATGCACTGGGACAGGAACAGACTAATTTGCATACAGCCAGGTTCTGAAACTGGGATGGTGCAGTGAGCTAAAAAACGGTGTTGGATCTAGCCCTGATCTATTGACAGGGTGAGAGCTTTCTGCTTAATTCAGAGACGCTGTCCCTCACCACCCCTTGTTGTAATTATTTTTGTCCACCCTAAGCGTGGAAGGGTATTCTCAGATGTGAGACCCTTGCTCATTGCACCATCAGGATTCAAGCAAACCGGGCCGAAGACGGCTGTAATGCCAGAAACCGGTCCCCGGGAGCTTGTTTCCTTCCCAGTGTAAGAATTGGCTTTTGTAGTTTGGTTTGCCCTGTTCCCATCATGCACTGGGACAGGAACAGACTAATTTGCATACAGCCAGGTTCTGAAACTGGGATGGTGCAGTGAGCTAAAAAACGGTGTTGGATCTAGCCCTGATCTATTGACAGGGTGAGAGCTTTCTGCTTAATTCAGAGACGCTGTCCCTCACCACCCCTTGTTGTAATTATTTTTGTCCACCCTAAGCGTGGAAGGGTATTCTCAGATGTGAGACCCTTGCTCATTGCACCATCAGGATTCAAGCAAACCGGGCCGAAGACGGCTGTAATGCCAGAAACCGGTCCCCGGGAGCTTGTTTCCTTCCCAGTGTAAGAATTGGCTTTTGTAGTTTGGTTTGCCCTGTTCCCATCATGCACTGGGACAGGAACAGACTAATTTGCATACAGCCAGGTTCTGAAACTGGGATGGTGCAGTGAGCTAAAAAACGGTGTTGGATCTAGCCCTGATCTATTGACAGGGTGAGAGCTTTCTGCTTAATTCAGAGACGCTGTCCCTCACCACCCCTTGTTGTAATTATTTTTGTCCACCCTAAGCGTGGAAGGGTATTCTCAGATGTGAGACCCTTGCTCATTGCACCATCAGGATTCAAGCAAACCGGGCCGAAGACGGCTGTAATGCCAGAAACCGGTCCCCGGGAGCTTGTTTCCTTCCCAGTGTAAGAATTGGCTTTTGTAGTTTGGTTTGCCCTGTTCCCATCATGCACTGGGACAGGAACAGACTAATTTGCATACAGCCAGGTTCTGAAACTGGGATGGTGCAGTGAGCTAAAAAACGGTGTTGGATCTAGCCCTGATCTATTGACAGGGTGAGAGCTTTCTGCTTAATTCAGAGACGCTGTCCCTCACCACCCCTTGTTGTAATTATTTTTGTCCACCCTAAGCGTGGAAGGGTATTCTCAGATGTGAGACCCTTGCTCATTGCACCATCAGGATTCAAGCAAACCGGGCCGAAGACGGCTGTAATGCCAGAAACCGGTCCCCGGGAGCTTGTTTCCTTCCCAGTGTAAGAATTGGCTTTTGTAGTTTGGTTTGCCCTGTTCCCATCATGCACTGGGACAGGAACAGACTAATTTGCATACAGCCAGGTTCTGAAACTGGGATGGTGCAGTGAGCTAAAAAACGGTGTTGGATCTAGCCCTGATCTATTGACAGGGTGAGAGCTTTCTGCTTAATTCAGAGACGCTGTCCCTCACCACCCCTTGTTGTAATTATTTTTGTCCACCCTAAGCGTGGAAGGGTATTCTCAGATGTGAGACCCTTGCTCATTGCACCATCAGGATTCAAGCAAACCGGGCCGAAGACGGCTGTAATGCCAGAAACCGGTCCCCGGGAGCTTGTTTCCTTCCCAGTGTAAGAATTGGCTTTTGTAGTTTGGTTTGCCCTGTTCCCATCATGCACTGGGACAGGAACAGACTAATTTGCATACAGCCAGGTTCTGAAACTGGGATGGTGCAGTGAGCTAAAAAACGGTGTTGGATCTAGCCCTGATCTATTGACAGGGTGAGAGCTTTCTGCTTAATTCAGAGACGCTGTCCCTCACCACCCCTTGTTGTAATTATTTTTGTCCACCCTAAGCGTGGAAGGGTATTCTCAGATGTGAGACCCTTGCTCATTGCACCATCAGGATTCAAGCAAACCGGGCCGAAGACGGCTGTAATGCCAGAAACCGGTCCCCGGGAGCTTGTTTCCTTCCCAGTGTAAGAATTGGCTTTTGTAGTTTGGTTTGCCCTGTTCCCATCATGCACTGGGACAGGAACAGACTAATTTGCATACAGCCAGGTTCTGAAACTGGGATGGTGCAGTGAGCTAAAAAACGGTGTTGGATCTAGCCCTGATCTATTGACAGGGTGAGAGCTTTCTGCTTAATTCAGAGACGCTGTCCCTCACCACCCCTTGTTGTAATTATTTTTGTCCACCCTAAGCGTGGAAGGGTATTCTCAGATGTGAGACCCTTGCTCATTGCACCATCAGGATTCAAGCAAACCGGGCCGAAGACGGCTGTAATGCCAGAAACCGGTCCCCGGGAGCTTGTTTCCTTCCCAGTGTAAGAATTGGCTTTTGTAGTTTGGTTTGCCCTGTTCCCATCATGCACTGGGACAGGAACAGACTAATTTGCATACAGCCAGGTTCTGAAACTGTGATGGTGCAGTGAGCTAAAAAACGGTGTTGGATCTAGCCCTGATCTATTGACAGGGTGAGAGCTTTCTGCTTAATTCAGAGACGCTGTCCCTCACCACCCCTTGTTGTAATTATTTTTGTCCACCCTAAGCGTGGAAGGGTATTCTCAGATGTGAGACCCTTGCTCATTGCACCATCAGGATTCAAGCAAACCGGGCCGAAGACGGCTGTAATGCCAGAAACCGGTCCCCGGGAGCTTGTTTCCTTCCCAGTGTAAGAATTGGCTTTTGTAGTTTGGTTTGCCCTGTTCCCATCATGCACTGGGACAGGAACAGACTAATTTGCATACAGCCAGGTTCTGAAACTGGGATGGTGCAGTGAGCTAAAAAACGGTGTTGGATCTAGCCCTGATCTATTGACAGGGTGAGAGCTTTCTGCTTAATTCAGAGACGCTGTCCCTCACCACCCCTTGTTGTAATTATTTTTGTCCACCCTAAGCGTGGAAGGGTATTCTCAGATGTGAGACCCTTGCTCATTGCACCATCAGGATTCAAGCAAACCGGGCCGAAGACGGCTGTAATGCCAGAAACCGGTCCCCGGGAGTTTGTTTCCTTCCCAGTGTAAGAATTGGCTTTTGTAGTTTGGTTTGCCCTGTTCCCATCATGCACTGGGACAGGAACAGACTAATTTGCATACAGCCAGGTTCTGAAACTGGGATGGTGCAGTGAGCTAAAAAACGGTGTTGGATCTAGCCCTGATCTATTGACAGGGTGAGAGCTTTCTGCTTAATTCAGAGACGCTGTCCCTCACCACCCCTTGTTGTAATTATTTTTGTCCACCCTAAGCGTGGAAGGGTATTCTCAGATGTGAGACCCTTGCTCATTGCACCATCAGGATTCAAGCAAACCGGGCCGAAGACGGCTGTAATGCCAGAAACCGGTCCCCGGGAGCTTGTTTCCTTCCCAGTGTAAGAATTGGCTTTTGTAGTTTGGTTTGCCCTGTTCCCATCATGCACTGGGACAGGAACAGACTAATTTGCATACAGCCAGGTTCTGAAACTGGGATGGTGCAGTGAGCTAAAAAACGGTGTTGGATCTAGCCCTGATCTATTGACAGGGTGAGAGCTTTCTGCTTAATTCAGAGACGCTGTCCCTCACCACCCCTTGTTGTAATTATTTTTGTCCACCCTAAGCGTGGAAGGGTATTCTCAGATGTGAGACCCTTGCTCATTGCACCATCAGGATTCAAGCAAACCGGGCCGAAGACGGCTGTAATGCCAGAAACCGGTCCCCGGGAGCTTGTTTCCTTCCCAGTGTAAGAATTGGCTTTTGTAGTTTGGTTTGCCCTGTTCCCATCATGCACTGGGACAGGAACAGACTAATTTGCATACAGCCAGGTTCTGAAACTGGGATGGTGCAGTGAGCTAAAAAACGGTGTTGGATCTAGCCCTGATCTATTGACAGGGTGAGAGCTTTCTGCTTAATTCAGAGACGCTGTCCCTCACCACCCCTTGTTGTAATTATTTTTGTCCACCCTAAGCGTGGAAGGGTATTCTCAGATGTGAGACCCTTGCTCATTGCACCATCAGGATTCAAGCAAACCGGGCCGAAGACGGCTGTAATGCCAGAAACCGGTCCCCGGGAGCTTGTTTCCTTCCCAGTGTAAGAATTGGCTTTTGTAGTTTGGTTTGCCCTGTTCCCATCATGCACTGGGACAGGAACAGACTAATTTGCATACAGCCAGGTTCTGAAACTGGGATGGTGCAGTGAGCTAAAAAACGGTGTTGGATCTAGCCCTGATCTATTGACAGGGTGAGAGCTTTCTGCTTAATTCAGAGACGCTGTCCCTCACCACCCCTTGTTGTAATTATTTTTGTCCACCCTAAGCGTGGAAGGGTATTCTCAGATGTGAGACCCTTGCTCATTGCACCATCAGGATTCAAGCAAACCGGGCCGAAGACGGCTGTAATGCCAGAAACCGGTCCCCGGGAGCTTGTTTCCTTCCCAGTGTAAGAATTGGCTTTTGTAGTTTGGTTTGCCCTGTTCCCATCATGCACTGGGACAGGAACAGACTAATTTGCATACAGCCAGGTTCTGAAACTGGGATGGTGCAGTGAGCTAAAAAACGGTGTTGGATCTAGCCCTGATCTATTGACAGGGTGAGAGCTTTCTGCTTAATTCAGAGACGCTGTCCCTCACCACCCCTTGTTGTAATTATTTTTGTCCAGCCTAAGCGTGGAAGGGTATTCTCAGATGTGAGACCCTTGCTCATTGCACCATCAGGATTCAAGCAAACCGGGCCGAAGACGGCTGTAATGCCAGAAACCGGTCCCCGGGAGCTTGTTTCCTTCCCAGTGTAAGAATTGGCTTTTGTAGTTTGGTTTGCCCTGTTCCCATCATGCACTGGGACAGGAACAGACTAATTTGCATACAGCCATGTTCTGAAACTGGGATGGTGCAGTGAGCTAAAAAACGGTGTTGGATCTAGCCCTGATCTATTGACAGGGTGAGAGCTTTCTGCTTAATTCAGAGACGCTGTCCCTCACCACCCCTTGTTGTAATTATTTTTGTCCACCCTAAGCGTGGAAGGGTATTCTCAGATGTGAGACCCTTGCTCATTGCACCATCAGGATTCAAGCAAACCGGGCCGAAGACGGCTGTAATGCCAGAAACCGGTCCCCGGGAGCTTGTTTCCTTCCCAGTGTAAGAATTGGCTTTTGTAGTTTGGTTTGCCCTGTTCCCATCATGCACTGGGACAGGAACAGACTAATTTGCATACAGCCAGGTTCTGAAACTGGGATGGTGCAGTGAGCTAAAAAACGGTGTTGGATCTAGCCCTGATCTATTGACAGGGTGAGAGCTTTCTGCTTAATTCAGAGACGCTGTCCCTCACCACCCCTTGTTGTAATTATTTTTGTCCACCCTAAGCGTGGAAGGGTATTCTCAGATGTGAGACCCTTGCTCATTGCACCATCAGGATTCAAGCAAACCGGGCCGAAGACGGCTGTAATGCCAGAAACCGGTCCCCGGGAGCTTGTTTCCTTCCCAGTGTAAGAATTGGCTTTTGTAGTTTGGTTTGCCCTGTTCCCATCATGCACTGGGACAGGAACAGACTAATTTGCATACAGCCAGGTTCTGAAACTGGGATGGTGCAGTGAGCTAAAAAACGGTGTTGGATCTAGCCCTGATCTATTGACAGGGTGAGAGCTTTCTGCTTAATTCAGAGACGCTGTCCCTCACCACCCCTTGTTGTAATTATTTTTGTCCACCCTAAGCGTGGAAGGGTATTCTCAGATGTGAGACCCTTGCTCATTGCACCATCAGGATTCAAGCAAACCGGGCCGAAGACGGCTGTAATGCCAGAAACCGGTCCCCGGGAGCTTGTTTCCTTCCCAGTGTAAGAATTGGCTTTTGTAGTTTGGTTTGCCCTGTTCCCATCATGCACTGGGACAGGAACAGACTAATTTGCATACAGCCAGGTTCTGAAACTGGGATGGTGCAGTGAGCTAAAAAACGGTGTTGGATCTAGCCCTGATCTATTGACAGGGTGAGAGCTTTCTGCTTAATTCAGAGACGCTGTCCCTCACCACCCCTTGTTGTAATTATTTTTGTCCACCCTAAGCGTGGAAGGGTATTCTCAGATGTGAGACCCTTGCTCATTGCACCATCAGGATTCAAGCAAACCGGGCCGAAGACGGCTGTAATGCCAGAAACCGGTCCCCGGGAGCTTGTTTCCTTCCCAGTGTAAGAATTGGCTTTTGTAGTTTGGTTTGCCCTGTTCCCATCATGCACTGGGACAGGAACAGACTAATTTGCATACAGCCAGGTTCTGAAACTGGGATGGTGCAGTGAGCTAAAAAACGGTGTTGGATCTAGCCCTGATCTATTGACAGGGTGAGAGCTTTCTGCTTAATTCAGAGACGCTGTCCCTCACCACCCCTTGTTGTAATTATTGATGCTACTATGGGCAGCAAAACTATCAAGTCAAGTCAAGTCAAGTCAAAACAAGCTTTATTCGATTACATTTAAAATCATAAAAGCAACAAACAACATATATTTAAAAAATTGATTACAATTAGATAAAATTCATTACAATTTGCTAAAGTCATGTGGGTTAAAAAACATTACAATTCAGTAAAATTCATGAAGGTTAAGCAAGCCGGGAATTATAATAATAAAATCACCCTTCCAGTTGTCTCGGGGATAGCATCCTGGACCTAGTACGCATGGCGGCGACCAGGAAGCTAGCAACCCCGAGAATTATCCTGGTGCTGCCTAATAACTGTAGGTAAAGTAGAGCAGGCCGTACCTGGACAAAGCCTGCATCTCTTAAGATGGGTGCCAAGAACCTCAACCTACTCGCTTTG
Organism: Lissotriton vulgaris; assembly: GCF_964263255.1. Classification (NCBI taxonomy): domain Eukaryota; kingdom Metazoa; phylum Chordata; class Amphibia; order Caudata; family Salamandridae; genus Lissotriton; species Lissotriton vulgaris. The sequence goes on along the minus strand of NC_141687.1, from coordinate 1,243,161,539 downwards.
TAGTGACTACAAAACATGATGAAATGCATGAGGGTTTGGTCAGAGAAATTGTCACAGCTACACGGGGTAGATTCGTCAGGAACACCCCACACGGGAAGATCGCCCAGGGAATATTGAATTAAATTGAACCTAAATCTGATAAGCAGGTGACGATGGTAAGGTCTGCTCACAATTTTTAGATAGGGTTCAATTTGGGGCGTGGTTAGGAGTAGAAAGTTGGCTCTGACTCTTGGTTTTGTTAATTCTTTCTCCTCCCGTGTTTGGACTGCCCTCCTCATGAAGTTTTCTTTGATCCATTTCAGATCTCCCTTGAGTATAGTATTTGGGTGGCTATATAGGTTTGGTCTGCCGAGTCTGCCCATCTCCCCCTTTATGTATTCGAGCCATGGGATTTTTGAGGCGTTGTCCAAGGTCATACAGTCCCTGAGGATTTTGTGATTCAGAGCAATGTCCTTGTTCAGCCAAGTTTTGGTCCAACACATTAGGGGCGCTAGTTTGAGCGAGTCAGTAAGATAACCCAGCCCTAGTTCGGTATGTATTGAAAGGACAGGTGTGGATTGTGGAACACCCAACAAGGACCTAAGGAAATGATTTTCTGCTGTTTGTAGTTTGCCACAGTTTGCGTGGCCCCACAATGGGGCTCCGTATGAGGCTATAGATAGGCATTTGGTTTTATAGACCTTCAATAATGCCTCCATCGGTCGAGACCCAAGACGCTTGGCAAAACTCAAAAGTGCAGAGGTGGATCTGGTAACAGCTAGGGATTTCGCATCCACCTGTGGGGACCATGAACCCTTCTCTTCAAATATCAGTCCCAGGTAAGTGAACACTTGTACTCTCGAGATCCCCTCTCCACAACAACTGAAAGATTTCAACTTTTTTGGCCTTGGGCGCTTCCCTGCCAGCATAATGTGAGATTTTTTGTTATTGACCAGCAGGTCGAGCGAGGACATAAAGTGACCAAATGCATTGAGGAGCCTCTGTAACCCCACCCCTGTGCGGGCTAAAAGCACCGCGTCGTCCGCATAGAGGAGGACGGGAACTGCAAACCCCCCCACATATGGAATATCAAGTGTAGTCCCCTCCAGGGCTTTATCAAGTGAATTGATATAGATGGTAAACAGGAGTGGGGCTAGGATACAGCCCTGCCTAACACCCCGTCCGGATCTGAATGGTCTGGTGGTTTTACCATCACGGGTTGTTCTGATGTTAGCTGAAAGATCTGCATGGAGTGCGGCCAGGAAGTCTACTAGAGGAGGGTCAATCCCAATACCAGCCAATATGGTCCATAGCTTGGCCCTATTGACCAAGTCAAAGGCCGAAGAAAGGTCCATAAAGGCCAGATATAGGTGACCCTCCTTGGCCATGGTGTATTTACTAATCAGCATGTGGAGGTTCAAGCACTGCTCTATTGTACCTCTTTTCTCCCTGAAACCATATTGCAGTTCAGAGAGCACCCCCTTCTCCTTAATGATATCGTCTAATCTGTGTAAAATGACTCTGCCAAGGATCTTTACGGCAGAGTCGATTAACGAGATCGGCCTGTAACATGCTGGATCCGATCTGGAGCCCTTCTTAAATATAGGGATGATGGTTGAGGTGGACCAGCTTTTTGGGAACCCCACGATGACAGTTGAGTTAAAAACGTTTGTGAGGATGTTGGCCCAGAATGGTGGCTGCGAGCTATATAGGTCTGCAGGGACCCCGTCTGGGCCCGGTGCCTTGTGTTTAGTCATTTCTTCGATTGCCCTAATAACCTCAGATTCAGTAAAAGACAAAAGGGGGGGTTCGGTAGGAGGTTGATGGGAATGGGGTGTAGTTAAAAGGTCTGCACTATTATAAATTTTACTGAAGTGATTCACCCAGTCATCCTCCGGAATCACGCAATCCAGCACAGTGTTGTTAGTGGAGGCAAAATACGGATGATTTAAGATCGTCCAAAATTGGGAACTATCTCTCAGTACACTGACCGATGTTAAGCTGTCCCATGCCTCGCTTTTTATAGTTTTTTTGCGTATCTCAATAGCCTGCCTATATTCTTTTCTAAGCCGACCCACCAACTCCCTATCTCTGGGCTGATGTTTAAGAGCCTTGAGTAGAGCATTATGTTTTTGGGAGCACTCCCTATCGAACCATCTAGGGCTAGTAGGGGCCATTTGGTTTTTAGTGCACGTCAGGTCATGGCTAATTTGTGTACATATGGCGGTAAAAGAGGTGATGATGGCCAATCCCTCGCTTGTACTCTCCATGCAGGTTATAATGTCAGCTTGTCTATTTTGAACAAGCTGATCCATGAAGTTCTCCGGGACAACTTTTGCCCATTTTAATCTGCGGCCCTGCTCCCTAGGGATGAGGGCGTCTCCACCGGCCCCCAGGCGCTCAACCTGGGTCACAGTGTTATCGCCCATATCCAATGTCAGGACAACAGGGTTGTGATCACTAAAAGAAGAGGTACACACATCATAGGCTACCGCCATGCTTATTAGGCCGGGCGTAATGAAGATGTAATCAATAATTGTACTGGCATCCCTGCCTACAAAAGTAGGTGCCCTCACTTCACCCCATGACCCTTCAGCCTCATATAAATTTAAATTGGCAAGTAGGTTTTCTAAGTCCGCCCCATGGCCGGTGTGCTCAAAGTGAGTACTGACAGCTCCCAAAGGGCCCAGTACCTCCATGGACAAACAACCCCATCCACATGGATGGACGTTAAAATCACCCAATAACAAAATATCGAATGAAGCGCGTTGCTTTGACTTGTATGCAGATAAAAACAGAGAAAGGGACTTCAAGTGAGGACAGGTACTATCCTTTGTGGGGGCATTATAAAAATTTATTATGAGAATTAGCGGGGAGTTTGGCCTGACCCACTCGATGCAGAGGATGTTATCGGAGGTACAATCAATCTTAGTGGTAACCCCTGCCAGTTTTAAAGAGAAGAGAATGAACAACCCTCCTTTGTGCCTACCTCCCTCCCCTGGGGTTGCCTTGACTGAAAAGCTCCGGAACCCATCCAGGAAAAAGTTGTCTCTGGTATCCCATGTTTCTTGGAAACCCAATATCTCGTATTGGGACACAAATTTTAGCCATCTAGCGTCCATGACTTTCTTCCCTAACCCAGCGATGTTCCAGCTTACTACTGATATGTGACAATTCCTCTGGACAGTGGTAGCCTCCGTGAGTGGGGGCACGTTTGATGGTTGTCAATCGTTGGAGTCCAGAGGGGAGTCCAAAGAAAGGGGAGAGAACCTGTTAGTGAGTAAGATCCCTGCACCCTGGCTGCCAGTGTGGTATGCTGGGGTGGGTGGGGCTACTATGGGATTGGGACTCACCCGCAGTAAGGCCTGCTGGGTTTGATAAGATGTATGTGGGGGGGCCCCTGTCCAGCCAGCTGTATCTGGGTATGGAATGGGAAGGTGAGGGGGTCTTGTCTGGGGGTGTATGGGAGGGGGATAAAAGTACCCTAGTGGGAGTGGTCTAATACCGTCCCCGACTAGCTCCGAACCATCCCATAAGAGAGTGTCTGCCAGATTACCTCTGTCAAAATTAACAATAACACAATCCCCAGGAATACATTTAGCCCTCCTTCCCACCCAATCTACCCTCCTCGCAGCTATAATATGTTTGCCCACATCCACGCTCCCGCTGCTGAACTGTGAGCACCATTTTCTAGTTCTGTTTAAGAGCTCAGGTTCAGTTTCAATCTGTTGTGGTTTGAGACACGGGATCCCAGTCAAGATAACAACTAAGCGGGCGGAGTCCGGTGGAAGATGCACTACCCGAGACAGTCTTTTACGAGGATCAGTGGGTTTATGCCCCTGTGTTGAGGAAGTTGTTGCCACACTTGCTGCCCCATCCGTCACACTGGCGGCTGTTTGAGCCCCCCTCGATGATGTGATCTTGTCTTCATGTGATATATGCATGGCGGCAGGGTTAGTGTTAGATGGTTGTATGTGCGGGCCAACTGGCACAGTGGCAGTGACATTAGTTGTTAGTGGTGTCCTCCCGTGTTGGTCGGGTATGAGATTGTTATTGAAATGCGTATCACAGTGAACATAGCGCTCATGTAGGAATTTGTCGATCTTGTCGCACTTGCTCATGATGTTATTCACGCATGTTTTGAGGGTGTCCACGATATCTTTCGCTATATTAACAAGCAACGGTTCCACCCGGGATTCAAATAAGCCCTCGATTACCTCGATCAGGTGTGCGTGGGCGACTCCTGAGATCGATTTGTCCGCATCGCCCGGGACACCTTTACGGGTTGACCTGCCTCTCTTGTGTTTGGCTTTAGCTGGTATATTATTAGCCTGGTCATGATATACAGCTTCACTACTGGATTGAGGAGGAGCGGAAGGGATTATAGTTGCAGGAGGAATGTTAGGAGCCCTTACAACAATACTGGGTTCTAGTGGAATATGCGAGGCTTGCTCGGGAGCAACTGTGTTGTTTAGGTCCCCCGGCTCTATGATGGGCTGATCTAGTCCCAGTTCTTTTTCCGCGTTTGCTATTTCGTTGTTCAGAGCACCCACCGCAGATGTGAGATAAGATATTATTGAGTCTGCTTTCCTGGGTACCTTGGCATTCTTACCTTCGCCCGTGTTCACAGTCAGCTTGCGTTTCCCCATTGTGAGGGGCAGAGTCACTGGCCCTGCCCTGCTTCCTCCTGCCAACGACTGCCAAAGACTGTCCTGCCCTTGTCCCGGGCTTCTCCCGGGCGCTTCCCGCGTGCTCCCGCGTCGCGGGGGGTAGTGCTGCACTATATGCGCCGCCTGGCGCCAAGTCGCGATGTGCGGCTTCCGGCCGCTCGGGATGCTGGGGATTGAAGTCCTTGCTTCCCCGCTCCCTGTTCTCCGGTGCGAGGTCCGCGGCGGCGCTCGATGGCAGAGAGCGCCGCTGCTGCTGTCAGGCTGGCTGGTGGCGATGGTCAGTCCAAGCGGGACCCCTGGTGAGTGGCTTGAGTCCCCCGCTCTGCCGGGGGTAGTGCTGCACTATATGCGCCGCCTGGCGCCAAGTCGCGATGTGCGGCTTCCGGCCGCTCGGGATGCTGGGGATTAAAGTCCTTGCTTCCCCGCTCCCTGTTCTCCGGTGCGAGGTCCGCGGCGGCGCTCGATGGCAGAGAGCGCCGCTGCTGCTGTCAGGCTGGCTGGTGGCGATGGTCAGTCCAAGCGGGACCCCTGGTGAGTGGCTTGAGTCCCCCGCTCTGCCGGGGGTAGTGCTGCACTATATGCGCCGCCTGGCGCCAAGTCGCGATGTGCGGCTTCCGGCCGCTCGGGATGCTGGGGATTGAAGTCCTTGCTTCCCCGCTCCCTGTTCTCCGGTGCGAGGTCCGCGGCGGCGCTCGATGGCAGAGAGCGCCGCTGCTGCTGTCAGGCTGGCTGGTGGCGATGGTCAGTCCAAGCGGGACCCCTGGTGAGTGGCTTGAGTCCCCCGCTCTGCCGGGGGTAGTGCTGCACTATATGCGCCGCCTGGCGCCAAGTCGCGATGTGCGGCTTCCGGCCGCTCGGGATGCTGGGGATTGAAGTCCTTGCTTCCCCGCTCCCTGTTCTCCGGTGCGAGGTCCGCGGCGGCGCTCGATGGCAGAGAGCGCCGCTGCTGCTGTCAGGCTGGCTGGTGGCGATGGTCAGTCCAAGCGGGACCCCTGGTGAGTGGCTTGAGTCCCCCGCTCTGCCGGGGGTAGTGCTGCACTATATGCGCCGCCTGGCGCCAAGTCGCGATGTGCGGCTTCCGGCCGCTCGGGATGCTGGGGATTGAAGTCCTTGCTTCCCCGCTCCCTGTTCTCCGGTGCGAGGTCCGCGGCGGCGCTCGATGGCAGAGAGCGCCGCTGCTGCTGTCAGGCTGGCTGGTGGCGATGGTCAGTCCAAGCGGGACCCCTGGTGAGTGGCTTGAGTCCAGCAAAACTATCATTCACTGTGTTAATTAAAAAAATAAGCTCATGCACAGTAAAATCTAAACAAATTGTACAGAAGCAAGAAAAGGTGTCAAGCCAAATATTGACTTGGTGCTGTCACAAGCATCGGCATTGTCACAGGTATGGTTGAAGTATTCTACGCTTGACACCATGCAACAATATTTCACCTAACTGTGAGGCTCCGATCTGGTAAATCAGTTCCATGTTTTGGATGTAGTTTACTCTTAGCCAACATAGGAACAGGATAAGCAGAGATGTAGAGTAAGTATATCAAATATATAATATGTTATGTTATGTTATAAAACATTTTATTACGCGCTCTGCTACTACAAAGTATTCTGGCGCGAGGATATGAAGGATATGAAGCTAAGAAGGGCTGACTTAGCGCCAACGCTGGTCTACAATACTTGGGGGTCTTAAGGAACCCCCACTGATAACTCGCAGCAGTGTCACATTTTAAATCAGTCACAAGGATATGATGGACGGAGTACTGAAACTTTTCAAACACTCACCCCAGTCACAAATGTAGGTTGAATCCATCATCATTCTTTAGCTCACTTTGCCACCCCAGTTCAGACACAACTATATGCAAATCAGTCTTGACGCTGTGCCTCATGGGAACAGTCCAGCACGAACTGCCAAACCATGTCTTCCCTGAACCGGAAACAAGCATCCTGGGACTGGTTTCGGGATAACAGCCCTCTTGAGCCAGGCTAGCTTGAGTCCAGTGGCAAGTGAGGAAGGGACCCACGTCTGAGCTTACAATGCCAACTTAGGGCGAACAAATCAGCCCCGGGTTTTTCAGGCATTTGCTTTGTACTTCTTGGGGCTGCCTGTCAATCTTTGCCGAAGCTACTTCGCCGCCCCAGACTTTCCCACGTCCTCACAGAGAGGGGTGGGGTCAGCAAGCATCACTGACCCCCTCCCCAGCCAGTAGACCCCTGCCCATAATTAGGGCATGCTTGGTGCACCCCTCAAGGCCATAATACTGATCCAAAACCTCATATCCTTGTGACTGATTTAAAATGTGACACTGCTGCGAGTTATCAGTGGGGGTTCCTTAAGACCCCCAAGTATTGTAGACCAGCGTTGGCGCTAAGTCAGCCCTTCTTAGCTTCATAGTTAAAGCCCTACAAAGAAAACAACAAGCATGTTTGCTGGCACATGCAGTGTACATGTGCCTTCGGAAACTGCCTGTCAGCCTGGCGATTGATTATTGAGGGAGAGAGAAAGGCAGCTAGCATTGAAGCACAGACATTGTTTTGTTATGTATGGGGATGATAATTTTTGTCAGTAACTATAATCCACATGATTTGTAAAATTGGAAGGGCAGGACCCCAAAATACAAATGCAGGAGCTGATGCTGCTGTCTTGCCTGGTACCCTCTCACCTAGGTGGGTCAGATTTGCTTGGGCAACCAAGGGCCATATTATCAAGAAAGGGCAATACATTATCGCCGCTTTTATCGGCAGAAAACTGCCGCTAAAGCAGCGATAATGTGTTTTATAATATCCCTTGTGAATTCCCATATCAACCCAGGTTAACACCAGAACCTGCGCTGCTATGGGAATTCACAAGGGCATATTATCAAGCCCATTATCGCCGTTTTAGCGGCATTTTCCAGCGATAAAAGCGGCGATAATGTATCGCCCTTTCTTGATAATATGGCCCCAAATTCTACAAAAATGTTACATGAGATTTCCTTTAAAAATACCTATAAGAACTGCAGTTTTAATACATTTCTTGCAGGACATTGTGCTGGAAAGGTACCCCCCTCCCCCCTCATAAAAAAAGTCCAGCTCGCTCGGCCACACACACAAAATGAGTTATACTGCACCATTTCAAATTCCAACAGCCTACAAAACTGTGATTAATGAGGCGTACACATGGACCACAACCGCAGTAAAAAATCATAGGTCAAGATGGGGCTGCAACTGTTGTAATCCTCCTAGGCCCAGTGACGTAGCAACTAGGTGCGGGAGGTGGCCTCCCTCCCCCCAGCAACTAGTCTAGCTATGCCCAGTCAGGGCTGCACCTACCATCAGCTTGACCCGACCTGCATCTGCTGTGACCACCATTGGCCCATTTTGAGTTGTGACTGACATCAGCAACACACTATTACAACTAAAATCGACCACAGTAGCTGGACTCGCACATGCACCGGAGGTGCAGAATCAGAAGCCTGAAACTGGGCTGGCGCATAGGTTGAGTTAGCCCAGACCTGCCTTAACCAAAAGCTTTGTTAACTTCCTGCTCATCACAGCCAATTGTTCAGACATGTGGAGGGGCCGCATGAGCTGCAAAAGAAAAGTGAGGACTCAATCTTTTGTCTTTCAAATTCACCGATAGTTGTAAGATTCAAACAAACTTGAACACAATACAGAGAAACGACTTGCTTCTCTGACTGCAAGTCTGCTATCCACCATAGACCGTCTAGCGCCATTGAAACCTCAATCAAACTCCAACAAACGTTTACACACCCCATGGTACTCCCCTACCCTTAGAACCAAAAAAAGCCACTGTAAAAAATTAGAATGTCTTTGGCGACTTTCCCAAAACCCTTTAGAGAAAAATTTACTTAAAAGCGCACTAGCAGCTTACCATAAAAACTTGAAATCGTCTCGTAAACAACACATAGCACTACAGATCGGTAAAGCACAAAACTCCCCCGCACACTGTTTCAGATACTGAAATCATTCACTAACCCAGAAGCTTGCAACATCAAAGAGGCCCAATTCCAAATCCTATGTGACAACATCGCTAACCATCTCTCACAAGAAATGGAAAAAATGTACAATAAAATCACATCCGTCTCTTCTCGCCATTTTGATCCTCACATAGACCCTCCTTTCGTTGTAACTGACACTTCTAAACTGAAAATCTTTCCAGCTCTCACTACTACAAAAGTAGACACTCTCCCAAGAACAGTCAAATCTGGATCCCCATTAGATCTCCTACCTACTAAGACCTCTCCTATGCTATCCAAAACTCTTGCGGCACCAATCTGCTTAATCCTTAACAGCTCCTTAGAAGAAGGTATCCTCCCCACTGAGTGGAAAGTAGCACAGGTTATCCCCATAAGGAAAAACCCTAAAGCTCCAGTAGAAGATCTCACTAACTACCGCCCCATCTCTCTGCTCCCTCTATACAGTAGCTCCTGGAAAAGCATATAAACACACACCTATCTGAGTTTGCTGAATCTGCTAATCGCCTTGAATCTCACCAACCTTGGACTCAAACAACTTGTTAACACCCCAACCCACTACGCAGGTCACACACTCGACCCCATCTTCACCTCCAGCAAACATATCTCCTTCAGTCACACCACAGTTCTCCATTGGACGGACCACAGCTGCGTTCACTTTGTCTACAAAAAGACCACATCCCACAACCATCCTCAACCTACTCTGCGAAGAAACTGGAACAAAATCACCATCGACCAGATCTCCTCATCACTTCTTCAAAACCCCCCTGCCCACTCTTCGAACCCCAACCAAGCAGCCATTAACCTCACTCAATGGCTAACCAACAGCGCCGACAACCTAGCACCTTTGAAAAAACGTCAACTCAAACCAGGCAGCAAAAACGCTTCCTGGTTCAACGATGATCTTAAGAAATCCAAGAAACTCTGTCGCTCCCTGAAGAAGGCCTGGAAAAAAGACCCAAACACCAGCACCAAGGACACCTTCAAAAACGCCACCCGCACACACCACCAACTGATCCGGACTGCCAAGAAAGCTGCACTTAAAGACCGACTAGACAACAACGCCCACAACAGCAAGGAATTATTCAACATCGTCAAAGAATTTACCAACCCCTCAGCCAACTCCAACGACATCACTCCCTCTCAAACCCTTTGCGACTCCCTAGCCTCGTTCTTCCACAACAAAATCGCAGACATTCACAACAGCTTCGACAACCAACCCACCCAACCTTCTGACGTGCCTTCACCCCCCTTGAACATCCTTAACGACTGGAACCCAATCTCCACTGAGGACACCATCCGCCTGATGAACTCCATCCACTCAGGATCCCCCACAGACCCATGCCCTCACCACATCTTCAACAAAGCAGATTCCATCATAGCACCACACCTCCAAGACGTCATCAACTGCTCCCTCAACTCCGTCACCTTCCCGGAAAGCTGGAAACACGCCGAACTCAGCGCCCTTCTGAAAAAACCCACAGCTGACCCCACCGAACTCAAAAACTACCGCCCTATCTCGCTCCTTCCATTCCCGGCCAAAGTCATCGAAAAAGCTGTCAACAACCAGCTCGCCGCCTTCCTCGAAACCAACAAATCCCTCGACTCCTCACAGTCCGGCTTCCGAGCCAAACACAGCACTGAGACCGCACTCATCGCAGCAACAGACGACATTCGAACTCTACTGGACAATGGAGATACAGTCGCCCTCATCCTCCTTGACCTCTCTGCAGCCTTCGACACAGTCTGTCATAGCACCCTCCTACAACGCCTCAGAAACATCGGAATCCAAGGAAAAGCACTGGAATGGATCACCTCCTTCCTTACCGGAAGAACTCAGAGAGTCCACCTTCCACCATTCAAGTCAGAGGCCACTGAAGTCATTTGCGGCGTGCCACAAGGATCTTCACTAAGCCCCACCCTCTTCAACGTATACATGAGCCCCCTCGCGACCATCGCACGCCAACACAACCTCAACATCATCTCCTACGCTGATGACACTCAACTGATCCTCTCACTCACCAAAGACCCGAACACCGCCAAAACCAACCTACATGAAGGAATGAAAGAAGTAGCCGAGTGGATGAAGCACAGCCGTCTGAAACTGAACTCAGACAAAACAGAAGTCCTTATCTTAGGTACCTCCCCCTCTGCCTGGGATGACTATTGGTGGCCAGAGGCCCTTGGAAAAGCACCCATCCCGACGGACCACGCACGGAACCTGGGCGTCATCCTGGACTCCTCACTCTCGATGAACAGACAAGTCAACGCCGTTTCATCATCTTGCTTCAACATCCTTCGCATGCTCAAAAAAACATTTCGCTGGCTCCCCACCGAAACTAGAAAAACGGTCACCCACGCACTGGTCACGAGCCGCCTGGACTACGGTAACACCCTATATGCCGGTACCACCGCAAAACTTCAGAAAAAACTCCAACGCATCCAGAACGCATCAGCCAGACTCATACTAGACATCCCGCGTAAAGACCACATTTCTAGTCACCTGAAAAACCTCCACTGGCTCCCCGTCAATAAGAGGATAACATTCCACCTCCTAACCCACGCACACAAAGCACTCTACGAACTTGGACCCGAATGCCTCAACACACGACTTTCCTTCTACACCCCCTCCCGTCAGCTACGCTCCTCCAACCAAGCCCTTGCTGCCGTACCTCGCATCAACAAAACCACCATGGGAGGAAGATCCTTCTCCTACCTGGCAGCTAAAACCTGGAACTCACTTCCCATTCACCTTCGCCTCACTCAGAACCACCTAGCATTCAGAAAGCAACTTAAAACTTGGATATTCGACAAGTAATTCCCCACCCTTCCTCAAGCGCCTTGAGAACCTCAGGGTATGTAGCGCGCTATATAAATTATTTGACTTGACTTGACTTGACCAATCACAGTCTGACTTTCGCCCAAGGCACAGCACTGAGTCAACGCTAGTGGAAGTTACGAATAACATCCGAATGGCAGCGGACAGTGGCCAGGCAGTGCTTGTGTTGCTGCTCGACCTGTCTGCTGCCTTCGATACCATCTCCCACCAGATACTGCTCAAACACCTCAAGGATATCGGCATTCGGGGAAAAGCCTTGAACTAACTGGCTGACTTCCTAGTTAATAGAACACAAACAATCAACCTCGGCCCATACCGTTCCCAGACCACTACTGTCACCAAGGGAGTTCCGCAGGGCTCTTGTTTAAGCCCCATATTATTCAATATATATGTTACCCCCCTGGCAGGGCTACTAAGGAAAAAAGGTTTTATCCCCATCTCCTACGCTGATAACCGCAACTTCTCTTATCCCTCGATAAATCAGATCCGCACATTCAAGACACCTTTTCGGAAGGAATGAAAGGCATCTCGCATTGGATGAGGGATAACTTCCTCCTGCTGAACACTGAAAAATCTGAGATCATGTTGTTTGGAGAAGCAAAAGTGAGATGGTCCCCTAACTGGGGGCCAGGGGAATTAGGACCAGCCCCACCCCCAAGAAGATAGTGGAAAACCTAGGAGTGCGAGTTGATCAGGAACTAACATTAGAGGAGCACATTAACACCACAACCAGGCTATGCTTTCACACTCCCGGCATCCTCTGAAAGGTTTTTCCCTTTCTGCCATCAGCCACCCGAAAAACCCTAATCCAGGCACTGATCATCAGCCGCCTAGACTATTGCAATGCCCTGCTGATTTCCGCCAAAGAAAAATCCTTAAATAAATTGCAAATAGTCCAGAATTCCGCTGCTCGTCTGGTGAACAACGCTCCTCCCAGAACCCCTTCTGCCCCGCTTCTCCGCAAACTTCACTGCCTCCCAATAAAAAAGAGAATTAAGTTCAAAATCTGTTGTATGGTGTATAAAGCACTACACAATACAGGCCCTAGCTATCTAGCCCAAAAATTGGTCAGATACACACCGGTCAGGCCCCTGAGGTCAAGCCACCAAGCACTCCTCCGCATTCCCCGTGTCAAATTGGCACGCACGGGGGCAAAGCCTTTTCCCATCTAGCCCCCTGCTACTGGAACCAACTACCCATACAGATGCGCCAGTGTACAAACTTCTTGGCCTTCAGAAAACTCCTGAAAACCACATTGTTCTAAGTCTTCCTAGGTAGGGCCACACACGGTCTCAGCGTGGAGATACCCCTCTAAGGTGATTCTGGCGCTATATAAGTCCCATAAAAATAAAATAAAATACACTGAATATTTGATTGTTCTGCACCTGTGCTTGATCTATGCTTTAATTGATTAAGCCACCAGAAAGAAGGGTGCTTTTAGGTACTATTAAAGAGGATAATGGGGTGTAGAGGGGTAGAGCCACATAAGACAGGCATACTTAGACGATATCTGATACAAATAATGGGACTGGTATAAAAGTGTGATTAAAAGTATTTTCATTTTCTGAAAAGACAAGCCTGGGCTGGTCAGTACAGCTTGTGCTTCTAACTCTACCCCACTGAGAAACATGTGCCTGCTCACCCCTTCTACCTTGAGAGTCTAGTGCAGAAAGGGTTGTACTTGGCCCAATTTGCCCCTTCGATGGGTCCTAGGACACCAGAGACAAAGAACAGCAACCACCAAGGTAGAGGTCCAGTAGCCCCTGCCTGCCCCATAATGTCCCAAGTGGAACATGACAATGTTTTTATAAGTCTGTTCTTTTTTAGAAACTATTAACATACTAAAATTGAAATTGATGCTGGTCTTAAGGGGGTGGTGATTGTAATCATTCCACCTGTGATTGGTGAGAAGGCCTGCCATTTCACATAGGGGTGTATTTTTTATACGGGGTGCATTTGAGAAACACATATTTCTGGGAAATTTGAGATTTGGCTGTTCTAAGGAGAGGAGCTGCAAGCTGAGAAGCTCAATTATAGCAGTTCAGTCTGCGTTTCTGTCTATGCAATAAAACATTTGTATATTTGCAACTTTTGCTTTTTATCTCTTCCACCTTTCCTAACACAGTCCTCTCCTTTCCAGAATTTTTCTACGAACTTTTCCTTCCCTGGCTAACAGGAATGTGGAATTTCACCTAACAAGACTCGAGGAGCCTAAAACTGTGTTGTTGGTGATGTAGCAGAATTGTAATTTCATTTGTAGGGGTGCATTATAATCACACATGTAGTACGCACCAGCATATATCCTTTGTCGTGTTAACATGAAGTGTTAGGATCTCAAAATGTAATAACATAAAATGTGATGTATTTAGACCATTAGGTAGACATGTGAAGGGTTAATGTAAGAAGTGAATATAATTAGCAGAAAACACTGACATGAAGAACTCATGTTGTGTAACTGACAATCAGTCATTATTAATTGTGTTTATTAATGTGTCATTTTCCATGTAGGTAGGAATATTAACTGAATGTGCTTTGTATTCTATGTAATTTTGTAAAGGTTATGAGCCATTTCTCTTATGTTAGCTGAATCTTGTAGGCCTGACATGCATTTCCCTGGAAGCTCTTAGTTTAGAATTAACAGTTTGAATTTCATGAGTGCTGTGGATTTCGTTCTTTCTCACATTTTGTGTTGTTGGTGGAAGAAGCGCCCTTGTTAGCTGATTAATGTCTATGTTTTATTAGTCAGGAAAGGAGAGAAGGGGATACATTGCAAGCTGAAATCGATAAGGAGAACAGTTGTATTTTCACACAGGAGAAGGCCTGGGAATCAAGGTCAACATGTTACAGTACAGGAGCCGAAAAGTACCTATGAGATCGTGGTCAGAGCGAATGGCATGACCCACAAGGACGGTTGGGAAGATACCTGTAATATTGGAACATTGCCAGTAGGGAAAGGAGCCCACTTCTTCTCTACCTTTAGAGAGAAAGTATCTCAGAACGAGCTCTGTCTCAATAGCTTATGTTATTCTACCCATCGATGGGGAGAGACTTCTTTGCAAGACTCCACATGCTGGCACCTTTTATTTTTTTTCCCCGAAGGATGCTTAAGTAGGTATTTCCCTTTAGCGCTAGTGTTGGGGTAGACTGATGCTTTATATTCATCAATCCTTAATGCAGGCAAATTTTGACTCGTGCTTTCTGATCCTCTGCATCCCATTTCTTGAGGTATTTTGGGCATGTTTCACCGACTCAATTTTATTAGCAGATTTGGCTTTATGCTGATTCAAATGTATTTTTGCACTTTTATTTTGAGGTGTCTCTATGTCCAGTTATTTTTGGCTTGTAATTAACTAACTAACCTTACGTAGTTGTCTGTGGTTACTATCTGTCCAGAGAAATTCCACTTGAACTGATTGGGATTACAACAATTTTTTCCCCTCTCAGCTTACATGCTGCTAAAGAGAACCATTGAATTGTGATTCTAGATCAGGTCCAGAACTTTTAGGCTTGTCCCAATCATTAGCAAGCATGGTTGGACAGTGTAGAACTTTGATTTCTCTGAGAAGAAAGGAACTCCTGCTCCTTCCACTGTTGCAAGTCTTGAGGAGTTTGGTGTCACTGTCTGAGGGTATTTTACCTCACCTAAATTATATTTCCCTTATTCCTGGATCACTGTTTCTAATACATTGATCAGGGAAGAAAAGAAAAGCACAGAGACAAGTGCACAGTGACTGCTCTCCCCCTGAAAGGTGGGTGGAGGCGCTGTTTATTTCTTCAATCCGCCTATGAGGTAAGCAAACTTGAGGTAAGCAAACTTGACTGCATGTGTGCTCTTCATAGGTACTGATTTCCCTTACTGTCTCTTTGTGAACCGTTCATGGTTATGAACTCATGTCTGTTAGGCATGGGAACAAATCATGCCTGTTATCTCATAGGTGATTCAGAAAAGGAGGTGGTGATGAACAGAGTGTCTGAATTAAGCAGACCACTCTTACCCAGTCCAAAGATCAGGGCTTACTCCTTCACCGTTTTTTTAGCTCACTGCACCATCCCAGCTCAGAACTTGGCTATATGCAAATTAGTCTGACCCTGGCCCAGTGCATCATGGGAACAGGGCAGACCAAACTACCAAGCCAATTCTTATACTGGGTGAGAGCTTTCTGCTTAATTCAGAGACTCTGTCCCTCACCACCCCTTGTTGTAAATGTTATCTCATAGGAGCACTTCCTCAAGTTTAGCAATGAGCTCCATGAAGTCTCTCCTTGTTAAGGCCAGCCACAGCTTGGTACTCGACCCCCATGTGATCAACCACCAATGCGAAGATTAGTTTGCCCAAAAACTAAGATACAATTTGCTTCAAACATCTCCACTCGTCTTGAATTTGTGGAATGATGTTGCCTTTGGCATAGTACAATGTGCTAGAGCCCCCTTTTCTTTCTGTGCCCTCCCTGCTCCCGCCTCCCAGCTGCTCCTCCCTCCCTCGCACTTGCCCATAAATGGCGACCGTGCGACGCAGGTGAGTGTGACCTAGCTTTAGGACACCCCCGCGCCGCACGGCCACCAGCTGCTGCGTGTGCCCCCCGCCTGCCCCCCTGCCTCGCTGTCCCTGCCTGCCACCTGCTGACCACGCCCCCTGCCGCCGAGCGGCGTGGTCTCCTGCGGTCGGGGCATCTGTAACTGTTACTGTAATCGTTGTAATCGTTGTTCTGTTGCCTTTTCAGGCTTTTGTGCCCCGTGATTCTCTTGCTGTGTGCCCCATTGTTTGTACTGCTGCCCCGGTAACCTCCCGCCCCGCTCCCCGCTTCCCGCCTCCGTTGGTTTGCCACGCCCCCTTTTCTTTCTGTGCCCTCCCCGCTCCCGCCTCCCAGCTGCTCCTCCCTCCGTCGCCCTTCGCCATAAATGGCGACCGTGCGAACATGCAGCGGTCACGCACAGCAGGTGCGCCGATTGTGCGCCGAAGGCGCGCCAAAGGTAAGCCCGTCTCGCGCCTGGACCGCGCCCAGTGCCAGGACCCCTGGCCCTCGCAGACCCCAGCCCACCCGCCGGACGTACGACGCCGCCACCCTCAACGCACTCAACACCGGACGACTCCCGGAATGCTACCAAGCCACCCCGAGACGCACCCACGGACCCTTCAGCTGCCACTCCTGCGAGTTCACCTGCATCCGGACCTGCACTCCACCCGCACCCGCCAAGACCAAGACGAGCAACAACAGCAGCCACCTGAAGTGCATCCTGCTCAGGAACCTGCTCGACACCACTTCACCAGACGTCGCCTTCCTCACGGAAACCTGGATGAACGCCTCTTCAGCGCCCGACATCGCCATCGCCATCCCAGGCGGCTACAAGATCATCCGAAGGGACCGCATCAACCAGACCGGAGGAGGCATCGCCATCATCCACAGGAACACCATCCGCATCACGACCAACGCCGACGACACCCTGACAACCGCCGAACACCTTCACTTCCAGGTCCACATCAACCCCAAGACCACCCTCAGAGGCACCCTCATCTACAGACCCCCGGGACAACGCACACAATTCAGCGAAGACATCGCCGACTTCATCAGCCCGCACGCCCTCCTCTCTGCTGACTACATCCTCCTCAGGGACCTCAACTTCCACCTGAAGAACAACAACGACCGCAACACCACCACCCTGCTGGACAACCTCGCTAACCTCGGACTCAAGCAGCTGGTGACCACCCCCACCCACTACGCAGGACATACACTCGACCCCGTCTTCTCATCCAGCAAGGACATCGCCTTCAGCCACGCCACGCCACCGAACTCCACTGGACGGACCACAGCTGCGTCCACTTCAGCTTCAGAAGGACCACGACCCACCACCAACAACAGGTTGCACGCAGAAGCTGGAACAAGATCACAGCCGACCAGCTCGCGACTTCCCTGAGCAAGAACCCACCCACCAGCGCAACAAACCCCAGCCAAGCGGCCACCAACCTCACGAAGTGGATCAGCGACTGCGCTGACGACCTCGCCCCCCTGAGGACCCCGCCTAGCAGACCCGGCAGCAAGAAAGCCCCATGGTTCACCGAAGAACTCAAGAGCTCCAAGAAGAACTGCCGAGCCCTCGAGAGAACCTGGCGCAGAGACCCAACACCGGACAACATGACGGCCCTCAAGCTCGCCACCCAAAACACCACCAACTGATCCACGCAACCAAGAAAACTGCATTCAAGGAACAACTGGACAACAACGCACACAACAGCAAGGAACTCTTCAACATCGTTAAAGAGCTCTCCAACCCCAACGCTGGAAACAACGACATCACCCCTTCGCAAGACCTCTGCAACTCCCTCGCCTCCTACTTCCACAACAAGATCGCGGACATACACAACAGCTTCAGCACTCAACCGACGCACGCCACGTACGAACCAGCGCCCCCCACCACCACCCTCCGCGCCTGGACCCAGATCAGCACCGAAGACACCGTCCACACAATAAACTCCATCCACTCCGGATCTCCGACCGACCCATGCCCTCACCACGTCTTCAACAAGGCCGATGCTGTCATCGCACCCTACCTGCGAGACATCATCAACACCTCCTTCGACACCGCTACCTTCCCGGGGAGCTGGAAGCACGCCGAACTCAGCGCTCTACTAAAGAAGCCATCATCCGACCCCACCGACCTCAAGAACTACCGCCCCATCTCGCTGCTCCCGTTCCCTGCAAAAGTCATCGAGAAGACCGTCAACAAGCAGCTGGCCACCTTCCTCGAGACGAACGGATCCCTAGACCTCTTGCAGTCTGGCTTCCGGGCCAACCACAGCACCGAGACCGCCCTGATCGCAGCCACCGATGACATCCGAGCCCTGCTTGACAACGGAAAAACAGCAGCCCTCATCCTCCTAGACCTCTCCGCGGCCTTCGACGCGGTCTGCCACCGCACACTAGTGCAGCGACTCCGCAACGTCGGAATCCAGGAGAAGGCACTGGAGTGGATCATCTCCTTCCTCGCCGGAAGGACACAGAGAGTTTGCCTCCCCCCGTTCAGATCTGAAGCCATCGAAGTCATCTGGGGCGTTCCTCAAGGCTCCTCGCTCAGTCCAACCCTCTTCAACGTCTACATGAGCCCCCTCGCAGACATCGCACGCCAGCACAACCTCAACATCATCTCCTACGCCGATGACACCCAGCTGATCCTCTTCCTCACCAACGACCCCGCCACCGCCAGAGCCAACCTCCACGAAGGGATGAAAGAGGTAGCCGAATGGATGAAGAACAGCCGCCTGAAACTGAACTCGGACAAGACGGAAGTCCTCATCCTGGGATCCTGACCCTCCGCCTGGGACGACTCCTGGTGGCCCCCCGCCCTAGGCAGCGCACCCAAACCAACAGACCACGCACGCAACCTAGGCTTCATCCTAGACTCCTCCCTCTCCATGACCAGAAAAGTCAACGATGTCTCCTCGTCGTGCTTCAACATCCTGCGCATGCTATGCAAGATCTTCCGGTGGATCCCCACCGAGACCAGGAAGACGGTCACCCAGGCCCTCGTCACCAGCCGTCTGGACTACGGCAACTCCCTCTACGCAGGAACCACCGCCAAACTCCAGAAGAGACTTCAGCGGATCCAGAACGCCTCAGCACGACTCATCCTGGACATCCCCCGTCGCAGCCACATCTCCGAACACCTGAGAGGCCTGCACTGGCTCCCGGTCAACAAGAGAATCACCTTCCGTCTCCTCACCCACGCTCACAAAGCCCTACACAACCAAGGACCAGGATACCTCAACAGCCGCCTCAACTTCTACGCTCCCAAACGCCAGCTTCGATCGACCGCCCACGCCCTCGCCGCCGTCCCCCGAATCCGAAGAGCCACCACAGGGGGTCGGTCCTTCTCCTACCTCACCGCCAAGACATGGAACTCCCTCCCGACCCACCTCCGCCTGACCCAGGACCACCTCGCCTTCAGGAAGCAGCTCAAGATCTGGCTGTTCGAGCAGTAGCGGACCCCCCCCCCCCTAGCGCCTTGAGACCCTCTGGGTGAGTAGTGAGCTATATAAATGCTTTGATTGATTGATTGAATAATGTTAGCAACAACATTATCCCTTGGATCAACCTAACCCATCACTTGCTGCACTGAGTTCCCCTCATCTGTCCGCGACCCAGTACACTTGTATACAACCACTGTCCCACACGTTCCCACTATAAAAACACCAATATTAGAGTGCTAACTTTTCTTCTGAAAAGGATACCCGTGAATTTCACATGTGCCTCGGATACAATAACATAACGTGTATTTGTAAAGTGCATCTTCACCCAAGGGTATATTGGTGCTAAATAACAGATGTTTATTGTTATCCAACTCAGTG
Source organism: Lissotriton vulgaris (assembly GCF_964263255.1). Lineage (NCBI taxonomy): Eukaryota > Metazoa > Chordata > Amphibia > Caudata > Salamandridae > Lissotriton > Lissotriton vulgaris. Next base: position 1,243,141,744 of record NC_141687.1, on the reverse strand, counting down.
GTACTCAGTTTATCCACCTCAGAAGGATGAACGGCTGAGTGGACCTATCAGGATTTGAACCTGTGACCAAGAGGTCACACATATGCCTCTACAGGGAATGCATTAGTTCACTAAGCCACCAAAAGTAGATATCAACAATGATTTCTGTAAGTCCACAGCCTTTATTATGCTTCATGAGTCTGAATTTATTCAAGCTTGTGCCCCCAACCTTTCGCCAAAAACATTGCCTGGTTCCTCCACCCAGGTTCAAAAATAGCCTGTAATGTCTCTTGCAAGACACAAGAATTCCCTGTAGCGCGTTCTACTAGCTGCTTTGTTAGCTTTATTAAAGGCTTCATCGATAATCCAACCAGATGTTCCCATCCTGCTCCGTGATAGCAATATGTCTGGCTGGCCTCACAGCATCCTGCAAAAGCTAGCTACATTCTGGTACCTCCTCAAGTGCCTTCACCACCACCCTACTCATGAAATGTCATCACTTTCTGACATCCCTGCCAAAAAACCTAAAACAGCTTTCACCTCAAATACTTTTGCCTTCATTATGTGCTGAATAGTCATTTTGATCCATGGTAAATTCAATACCGCACTTTGTGGCATAAGTATTGCATGTGAAATCTTCAAGCGGGTGAATCTCGCAAGCCCAGTTTTACCACAATGTGGACTGGGCATGAACAGATTTTGCTCCAGATTCTGGTATTTGTGACCTACTCGTGGATAAGAGCTTATGTCTGAGAATTGTTTCACCTACAGCTTTTAAGGAGGGAGTTCCAAAAAATGACCATGTTGTCTCAGGGTATCTCCTACCAAAAACGACGCCCTTCCCCACACGGCACTGGTATGCCGCTGTACAGCTTGGCGAGACACAGGCCACCCAGACCCGCACCTTATACCCATACTTCGTAAATCCATGCACCTATCCCCAGTTTTTACGCCACGGTTCGAAGTATCACCGTTGACACAAGACCGAATGATCTGCTTCACACATCACCGATGACATACTGGGCTTATACAAATGCAGTATATTACTTGCTTATATGTCTTGTTTCATAACTTGTCATGCTCAAATTATAAAATGCTAATAAAAATAAGTTTTTAAAAAAAAGACTGCATGGTAGGCCTCATGCCAATGCTTACACACATTTTTTTTTTTTACACAATAATATTTCCTGAAAGCATGCATTCTGTAGCCGAGTTGTGCAGATTCAGTGATTCCCTTGATCTTTTTCTTCTCTACCCTTTAAATATTTAGTGATATTGGCTGTCAGATCTGTGGCCTTGGCCAGCAAGGCACACCAGGAAGTTGGCAGTCAACGGCTAGAACCTGAAGGACTTTGTTCTAAAGGATCCTTTGCCAGTTATGGCTGGTATTCAACAGTCACAAGAAAAATTATTGCCACATAGAGCACTCTTCTGATCATCAGAAACACTTGTAACTGGGAGGTGTAACTGATGATCTGATTCCAGATAGCATCAGTGGTTAACTTGAGCCGGTTGTTTCCGGTGCTCGGCACAGGCACTTAATTGTCAACATCAGCGCTTGTGACAGTCTGCTGCAAGGTGGTGCTGTCTGGCTAATTTAGAGATGACCACTAAAAATGACTATTTCCTGACACTCAAGCCATTCTTATAGCTTTTTTAGGCCTGAAATGGTATGCACTGTCACACTTGTAGGAGTGTGATGGTTAGTAGTTGTGGTGTTACTATGACTGGCAGCATGGTAGGGGCGATGTGTGGTGCAAGCTGCAGTGGCGTCCTGATGAGAGCCCTGGCACTTATTGTTTTGCAAATTGAGCTTTGACTAGCATTCAGCCTGAAAGTACATCTCTCACAATGCACGCTCAGGACATCTAAGAGACCTGTTACCAGAATTTGCTCTTTTTTCAATAGATTCAGCTACCGTGACCAGGCAGCCGGAAAGTGCCACTCTCAAAACAGATTGCTTACTGTTGTTGGTAAATATGGAGCTGAAAGCTGATGAAATGCTTCCTGCTGCCGGGATCATACAACCAGAAACAACAAATCCCAAGATGCATTATGATGAGTAATCTCTATTTATTAATACCTCCATCGCCAGACTAGGACAGCACTTAATCAAACCCGGGCCTGGAAATGGGGGCTCCTCCCTCTAGACTCGTTAAAACCGTGTGCATTCAGAGGCAGCACTTCCGAGGCGCAGGCTTCAGAATCAGCCTTGTTTGAGTGATGAGTAGGCTAGCCATGATGTGCTGCAAGAGATTAATGACTGTGCTGTCACCACTCTGTTCCAGAAATTCCCTGTACTCTTTTCTCAACCTTTACATGGAATCAGGCTCGAGCGAAATTTTAAATATACTGTCGTAATTTGCGTAATTTCGAAATGTTGTGATATGCTTGTCACGTAAAATTCCCAAATGTACACCATTATGCCATGTCACGTAATTATGCATCATTCGCTGTGACATTTTATGCAAAGCTCAGGAATAGCCCGAGTGTCCAGGCCTCAAGTGGCTGTTGCTCGAGCTACTTGTGTTTTTGAAACTTTATTTTTACTGGAAAATGTGCCTGCGATAAAATAGAGCGCTGAATGATTGATTTTGAATTTTGCTTAATTGCGCGAAATTTTCCCAAATGTTTACATAATTGCACAAATTAAGCACACTCCAATCTTGTTCTTAAGAGCAACCCTGGATTTTCTTTTAGTACAAAACTTATTTTGCACCAAGCAACAGAGCTTGGTAAGAAAAGAGAGTTTCTAAAAAAATGATCTAACATGATATCAAGTAGTTTTATGCGCTGGCGCATAATCAGGCCGTGAGGACCATGCACACACTTTTGCATCATGGTGCGAAAATATCTGCATAAGTGAGTCTACCATTGGTTTTGTACTGGAGGGATAGCCTTCCAGCACAAGTCTTGAGCTAGAAAGTAAATCCAACACAACACATTTTGTGCAGGTTGGCGTCACTTTTCTGACAAAAACACACCACAAAAGGATTTCAAATCGGGCTTTAGAACCACTCCTTAAAACATTATTTTTTAACTAGTCTCTTTCGGTCATAGAACTGAGACTTTGTCAATCACAGCTCAGCCTAGTGAGGTAGAACTTTCTCACCTGATGCTACTGGCTGGTAGAGTGCATCTTTCTGCCTCCAATTCAGCGCTTGTGTGCAGAATGCATGATGAATTACTATCTAGCTGTAGATATCTCTGTCCATTCCTAATGGCTTCCTCCCTTGTGTCTCAATCTGTTCCTCTAAATATCCTCTTCTGCCTACTGCCCCCAACTCCTCTCGCCTTTTCCTGTGCACTTCTTGTTCCTCCACTCATCACCCTCTTGGATCTCCCTCTTGCCCTTTTCTCCTTTCTGTCTAGGCTCCCTGCTCTACCCACCCTCCACCCTCTTACATCTCTCTCCCATCCCTCCCCCCTTCTTCTGTGCACTGCTTGTTCATCGCCCACCAACCATTTATTTTGACCCTGCTTGTAAATGTAAATGTAAATGTACAGGAATTTATATAGCGCAAATCACCGAGCGGTTTCTAAGCGCTTGCTTAGGGAACCCATCCTGGTATTCCCTTGTGAGATAACCCCGGCAGGGTATCCGCAAGGTGAAAGCCAGGCATCCCGCCGCGAGGGGCCGTTGTTTGACCCTGCTTCCCTTGTGTCCCTTCACTCCAGGCAGCTTTTCATAGGTGCTGCTGGGGATTTGTGCTTTGTTTCTTAGGAGCACTGGTTGAGACACTCCTTTACCTTCATTACTGTCCTCTTTTTTCATTTCAAAAGAAAGGGGAACCCTTTTGCTTGCTTTTCTAGTCATAGAAACTAGACGAAGGACTGTACTGAAGGGCTCTCTTGCCATTCAATGTTTATTTTACTTAGCAGGGTCCCTTGCCTGTATTGACAGTTCAATACAGCTCTCCCTTTGTTTCTTTGTATGGTTCTAGTGTGTTTGTTTCTCATGTGTCAGTAAATTAAACTCAGTCCTGTTTACTTTGTATGATTTTAGTTTTAATTAGCCTTTAGAAGAGGTTCAAAAGTTAATTTGAGTTTCTGTCCCATCTCCCCAATATGCAGCCTTTTTTTCCTTTTCGTTTGTAGCCTCACAATTTAGTCACCGTTTTGGTTGTCTCTTCATAGGTTCATTAAGTTCATTTTTGTTTATGCATGCAGCAAATGGTCCTTTCACAAGGGTGTTGCTAGCAGATGCTCAAGTTTACATAATCAATTGTTGGCCTAGCAGCAGTAGTCTTGCACAGCCAGAATTATTTTTATGTATTGATTTTTGTATGATGTAGTTTCATTGCTAACCATGCATTCTATCCTGCTGTGACATAAATGCCCACTTGGAAATTTGATAGGCTTGGTGGTGTTCTCTGCTTGGTTTGTGGAGTTTGTGGAGATTTACCCACTACATGCTCTGCTTGTGCTCGTCAACGTTAAGATGGCAAGCGCATACAAGGAAAATTCAACGCTACATCCTCTTCCAGCAAGATTTCTCAAAGCGGGTGGCAGCGGATGATCACGACCACTTGTGTTGAGAAACCTTCTGTGCGCACTGATTTTCGATCACAGGTCAAACACCCAGCACTAAAAATGAGTGCGAACAACGCAACCTAATGCACTCTGTTGCTTACGGAACTTCTGTTATGTACAAATCTAGGACCCTAGTGTAATTTTCCTGATTAATGCCCATATATAGGTATAAATCACCCGATCCTTATATAGGCATAGAAATCATACCCTTATTTAGACTGAGCTTTTGCAGCCCAAATACGGCATGGCCACTTCCACTAAGTTTCGAGAATCCACAACGATTTCTTGGAAAAACCCGCCTTCAGCAGCTAGGGACTTCCCCTTGCCTGAATACTAATTTATCTAGGAAATCATGGAGTTTTCAAAGAACTGAGTCTTTGATGACGTTATTAAGTCCAATCATACGTCAAACTCGGCACCTTCAAGGTATAAATATGCCTACATTTGCCCAGACAAACACAATGTGGTTTGGAGCAGTTCGACTATCTACTTGCCTGACGCACCCTGCAGCAGCAAGTGCAGAAGGAAGCCGACCCTCCATCTGACGCACTGAGAGACACTGTCTTTTCTCCTGCCGAGAAATCCAGCTCCAGTGTTTCCAGGTTACCCTTGCGAGTTGCTTGGAAATCTAGTCCTGAGAGAGAGATACAAGACCTCCTTCATTCTAAAACCAAGGTACGGAGCTGATTAGACCCTTAGAGAATTCCTGGAAAAGATTCTTGGCAAAAGAATACTAAACTTAAGCTACACCTCACTTACTTCTTCCCTCGTACTAGACCTAGGTTAGGTACACCGGAGTAGGTGTATTTTAGAAGCACCAGTTGAGTACTTTTAGTCACTAGTTATTAAAATGTATGTATCTTATGTTATTTTATATGGCTTAGAAATCATACCATGCTTTTAAAGTATTATTTTATAATACTATTTATACTGTACTCATTATACTTTATAACCAGTATTTCGATTGTGGCAGTACATTTCTTATGTCTGAGAAAGAAGAATGTCCAATAAATACTTTTTATTGAAAACGCCCGTCTCTCTATTTTATCAGCACCTCTGATGAAACGAAGCATGCACGATTGACTGAGTAAAATAGCCATCTATTGTTTCCGCGACTCTAGAGATTGATTTCTTAGTCTTGGGAAACAAAGTTGTCATGTTTATGCGTTTGTCAGAAACTAATCCCTTCTTGTGAATTCGAGAAAGTTTATAGTGATCTCTGAGCTAGCTGGCACTCACAATTAAGTCTAATATATGCAATAGAGACCTAGTCGACCTCAGTCCTACGTCTAAACTATAGTATAGGTTATTCCAATGCGCAGAGCCTATTGGGAATATAGGAACTACACTACATGGCGCCCAATGTTTGGTAAGGCGATAATTTAACGCTAGATACTAGAGTAACTCAGTCGTGTTTTTCACACAGACCTTTTTTCCCGTGAAATACTCCAAGAGACGTCTGGAGTGGGTAAAAGTATAAATATCCACCAAAACTGAGTAGGACAAAAAATCCTATTTATTAGTTTTTGGTTTGTTCAACGTTGAAGGATACAGTGTTACAAAATATTGTGCACCTAATCTTTGTTTCCTTGAAACTTGTTCTGTAACAAAATGTCGACTACGACTAGTGACGACGAATTAGCAAGAGCTGCAGCTCAAGCAGTTTTAGATGACAGAAATCTCATACAGAATGACCCGGATGTTATAATCATCCCAGTAAATGTAAGAAAAACGATAACTTACAAACTCATAAATAATGGGGTATCATCGAGAGGTGGTAAAGTAATTTTTGTTATAGAGGCACATGAATATCGGCAGACAGAAGTATTCTATTCATGGATTCATTTTCCTCCAGCAGATGCAGGAACACATGAGTTCCACTACTACAAAGTAGAGGAACCTCCAGCGGAATACGTTCCTTAGGAGGACGTTGAAATTCCATTAACTTACCAAGAGCATCAGCTCTGGTTTAAAGGCGCCCTACAACATGAAAATCACATAACCAGGCTCAGTCCCCTAGGTAGACCAGGAGCAACATGGCCGGTACTAGCCAGCTATACACCACATCCTGAAATTGAAAACATGACAGGCCCAGAACCGTTAGTACAGCTAAAACAGTTAATTAAAATACATAGACAATTGGTTCAATATGTCATGCGGACCTTAACAGTCCAACCTACTGTAAGGATTCCATAGCACACCCCTCACCAGGGGAGCACAAACAAAATCATACCACAGACTATTCAATCAGTCATTGGTAAATTGCCTGCAGAAAGATAACAAATTCCGTTTTGGTTAACCTAAAAAATTAGTCAGATAGAGGCAGTATTTCCTGATAGTACACCTCATGAGAAACACAGAATTCTGACAATCTGGTTACCAATGGGGATCGCACCACACGTGGAGGACTATGACACTTGGGGTGCAGTCTTTGCTTCAATCTACACAAAAACACATGGTGTTCAGTCTATGGCAGTAATACCAGACATCCTAAGACAGATTCAAAATGAATACGGACCAGAACCTGCCCTAAATCTTGGTATGAAATTACTGAAAGATTTCAATCAGGTCTCGGCTATATTATTAGCCAACATTAAAGGTGAAGCAGCATCTGTGGCAATCCGCCAAAGACTAAAAGAAACAGATATTACTTAGCAACCGTATGAGCTTGCCAGAATTATTGAAAAATACTATGAAGAACTAGGTAGAGATAGTTTGGGTGGGAAACCATTAAAACCCCAACTAACAGAAAACTACTGGCTTTCAAGATGGCACTTGAAAATACAGATCGCGAATTCCCCGCACTCATAGTGTGTGATTCATATTACTGCGTGCAGTCTTACAACGAATACCTGCAAAACTGGGTTCAAAATGGTTTCAAAGACGCAATAGGTGGCATAATTAAGCACAAAATGCTTTGGGAACAAATAGTTCTTTTACAGAAAGAACTACAAAAGATTCACGTGATTCATACACTGAGTCATCAGCGTGATGGCGTTCGCGTTGCAGGCAATTCATTGGCTGATGAAGCCGCAAAGGCAGATGTGCAAACGGCTTCCATAGCCGCAATAACTCGTTCAAAAAGGAAAATAGACAGCGAAATAATGCAGGCGGTAACAGCTTCAGTAAAAGACAGTGGTAAAACACTCCCGAAAGGGTTACCAGCAAAGTACTCATATATAACTGATGCAAATAATGTTCCTTTTGCTCGAATGCCTGGAGTGGGGGATAGGGCAATTCCAAACATGGAACATAGGTTAGGACTGATCTTAGCAGCACACGAAGGACTCACATCTGCACACGCAGGAATTTCCGCCACAGTATCATTATTAAAACAAAGATACTGGTGGCCACGCATGAGGAAACAAACTAGAAACTATGTTCTAGAATGTGAAATCTGCCAGAAAATGAAAGTTTCAACAGTAAAATGACCTGCACAGACGCCCCTTCTGATTTCAGATAAACCACTAGCATGTGTTTACCTGGACCACTGTGGTCCCTTACAAAGGGATGGTAACTATAAATATATAATGGTCGCAGTGGATTCCTGCACAAGATTTATTTGGATATGGCCCCATCGCTCGGCTGACGCCAGAACTGTTATAAAAGATTTGCCAGTCTTTATCGGCACATACGCAATCAGCACGCTACATTCTGACCATGGTCCTGCGTTTAGCTCTTGAGCTTACAAGGAGGCCATGGCTAGCTTGGGTGTTGCATTGCGGTATTCTAGTCCCTTCCATCCTGAGGGTATTGCGGTAGTGGAAAGAAAAAAACGTGACATAAAGCAATCTATAACAGCTAGGGTATTAGGTTTGGGTGATGGGTGGGTGAAACATGTAATAAGTGTCCAACGTAGTCTTAACAATCTGCCAAGAAATTCTTTGGGTGGAATCACTCCATACGAATTAATGTTTGGTACTAGAATGTTAATCGAAGACCTCGATTGTCAAACTTCAGTGGTGGAACAAAAACCTTTTGATGTCAAAGTTCGTTTGGCTGTTTTACAGGACTTAAATGAAACAAGAAGAAGTCTGAGTAACACCACACAAAAGCCAACAGCCACTGAAGAGAAACCACCTGTCCCAGCAAGACCTGTCTGGATTCCAAAGATTGGGGATCTAGTCAGGGAAAAGATTGCGGTAAAGAAGGAATTTGGGCCTTCTTACAGAGAAGCAGTACCTGTCTTAGCAATCAAGGTTACAAGATCAGTGTTACTACCACCCCTTGCTGGTAAAAGGGAGAACAGAGTTGTGTCCATCGGCCTGGTCAAACCACATCGTGTGGCAATAATAAGTAGTAGGCCCAGTGGACTCCCAAGATGTAGCAGACAACCAAATCTTGCTACAATCCAAGAGGTTCAAACTGAAAGACTTATCACCTTTGATAAACCTGCAGTAGGAAAGGAAGGACTATGCAACAAAGCCATGGAACTTGTGTCTCTGGATACCCAAATAACAGTTCGTCAAGATACACCAGTCTACAATGATGTAGCATCTGACTATACAAACATGACAAAGGAAGAAGCAACTCCAGCAATTCAGAACAATCCTGATGCAATTCCAACAATTGACAGAACTGCCTCTGGCTACTTCATCAACTTTGATACATTTTCTGAGGATCCCAGTGAACCTGAAACAAAGCCCAGAAAATAAAACATTCAAAGAAAAAATAACAGAACTCTTTCATCAACTTGGGAAAGCATATCTTGTTTCACAATGGGTTGAATTTTGGATTGTGTTAGGTGTACTTTTTCTCCTGCTTTGGCTTTTACTTGTGTTAAGTTTGGGAAAAATGATAGATGGAAAATATAGTACAATGGACACAGCAACTAAGAACATCAACTTACTCCTACAACCTTACAAATCATCTCATCGTGAACGAAGAGACCTGTCATCAGTGAACATCACAGCTGTTCCTATACCTGGTGGTATAGCATGGGACAGAACTGATTATGACATTTAAGGCCCGGTGGAGCTGTTGAAGTTTCTACACCAGTTTAAGGTTTCTTTAAATTACTTTGTCTCACCCAGCACATTTTCTGATGATTGGGACTTTGAAACTGTTAATAACATGATGACAGATTTAGAAATGTCAGCTTAATTTACAAATCATGAACACCTAGAAGGTTCATCAGATTATGAATAAATGTATTGTTTTAATCATTATGGTCACCATTATTTGCATAAATCTGCAAGCCCTAGAAATGTTTTTACTTATTATCAATGGGAACATTGTCCAACGCCACCAAAGGGTAGCTCAAAATCATTTCATGACAAATTTCGTACTTCTCAGGGTATAATATAACGAGTCCGGAAACATTTTATTTCCAAAATATGAATAAGACAGGAATGAAAACAATGTTGACCAATACTAAACACATTTATTCTACAAACTTTTATGCTCAGCTGTCTACATTCGGTTTTGACTTTTGGAAAGACAACATTGAGACAAAATCTGTCTGGGGCACAAAAGACTGTCAGGTGCAAGGTTTAGAACCTTATTCAGAGCCTGCATTATACCAGAACAAATAATGTTTTAAAATGACACTGTTCAACAAACTTCTTGTCTTGGCCTGGCTAAGATAAAAGATTTAAAAAACTGTCTATACCTAAGCCTAGATCTGACAGTAATGATACTACAGAAGAGGAGGTAGACGTACCCTATATTTTAAAACAAAAACAGAAATAATCCTGATTGGAAAAATTGGTTAATCTGGCCCACAGACACAAATAACTGTCAAGATAGATTTCTGAACAAAACACAAGGGTTCACAGTGAATAGGCCAGATCCTAGATACTCCCAGAGACAACATCCAGGGATAGTAACTACTTACAATGTAGGAATACTATGCCTTGAATTGCTACATAAATCCACACTTCCAGAAATCAAACAACACTTATCTTTACTTAAAGAAGGCAATGATTTGCGAGATTTCTTAATGGGGCCTCGCAAACCACGTCAAAAAAGTTTCATATACGCCGGTATATACGCTGCTTACAATGAAGCTTGGAAAATCACGCAAATGGAAACTGCAGAAAAGATACGAGAAATGTATTGTATTAATTTAGAGAAAGCTCTCTCTGTAGTGGACAATGGGTTAACGACTCTGTCCTCCAGAATGTATTCTTTGGACAGCGTTGTATCATTTGCCATTGACATAATAGAGCAGGACTTGCTAATGTTACAACATGACCAGTCCCAATTACGTTCTATAATGCAGCTAGGCTGGACGTTACAAAATCTCCGTTCAGGCTACGTGCCATGGGGTCTAATCAACACCACATCGTTGTTTGCTGTATTTAACCTTACAGATAAACAAATCTCTTTGGCACAAAGAGGAGCAGACTATACGGTGCTGAGCATTGAAAGACTGGAAAGATTACCATCGACAGTTTCTGAGAAGCCTGTCATTGAATGGATAATACATGGCACCATCACGATACCAGTGACGATTTTCCAATTTCAGTATTGCTTAAGCCGCATACCAGCGGGCCTGTATGAAAGGTTGGGTAAAGAATACATTAATTCGACCTGGACTTTACCGTATACACACAAATGTTGGAGTGGGGGAAAGGAAGTATTTCTTAGTGGTAAAAATTGTAAGAATTCACTGGGTGGTACACTCTTATGTCAAGGTTTTAATTTACACGGAGACTGCGAAGGTTCTTCAAACAATCTTTCCTGCCACCTGCACGGGACACCAGCAGCCTTGAAAGAACCAATTTTCAGGCAGCTTTCCAATGGCAGCTACGTTATGCTCAATGATCACAGCTGTTGTGGCATATTGCCCGGAAGAGCATATCTAGTTAGTGTGCCGGCCAGGGTCACTTGTTGCATGCAAGTATTGTATCCAAAAAGCAAGACAGACAGGGAGACGGCGATATGGCCTTCACTGAATATCTCTTCTATACTAATTGATACTTTAAGCAGAATGAAAGCCATTCTTTTGCAAAAAACTGTGCCACTGACATCGTCCAGAGAGACGTATGATCTGCAGGTTGCAAGGACTTCTGCAGAGATACATGCATTATTATCAACAAATTGCCCAGTGCATTTCGCAGAAATGTTAGGTCAAATCTTAAACATGTCTGATACCGGCGGCATCGCACATGTATTTAAGACGATTTTTTCGGGACTGTTAACACCATTTGAAGCAGTCCCCTGCATTTTTCCAAATTTCGTGCACTCTGTGTTCGGCGGCATGCCTCTCATTTTGGGACTCGTAGCAGGAATTCTATTTTTATTTCTTCTGCTCTGATATGGCAAGTCCAGTCACCAGCGATACCCAGGCTACCATGGAACAAGCTCTACTTGCCATGAGGTATCGTGAACGCATTACACAGATTCTTGGCTTGGCTCGTTTAAGAGATCTGAACACCAATTGCATCTTACCTGTTCTACGATGCCTGCTTTGTGGAGAGGAATGCGTGTTGGACATTTGTCTTACACTTCCATCAGTCCTGCCATTGGATGTTGATGCCTTGCTAGGTCCGGTAACGACTCATGCATTGTGTTGCCCCCAACGGCTGCCAATTCTGATGACGGTATTCATTGAGGTCTCACCAGCAAGTCTAACTAAGGGTGCGATACGTGACACTACAGGCACAAAGGTACCATCTACTGCGGACACTGCTAATGCATCAAACGCTGACAGCGATGATCCTCATCTATGCACATTTGACCTGCTAACTGAAGTGGCTCCACTTTCGCCTACTATGGTAGACGGTTTCTTTGCCAGCCTAGACGATCTGATGTTTCCTCCTGACACTGAGAATAACTTTTGATTCATGCACACAGCATTCCCAGAACTCTGAAATTCGGTCTTCGTTTTTTCAAAACAAACTGTTTAACAATTTGAACTTTTTCCAAAATAGAAACTTTTGGCACAGAGTAATCTGCTTAAAGTAGAACTATTCTTAGAGAACAAGATTTCTTTTGAAAAACTTCCTAAATGACAATATTTGACCTTGTCCTAATAGCAGAACATGTTTATATATTAGGCTATGGGATGGTCTCAACCTTTTTTTCGGTACCTTGACACATTTCATGAATGTAATTTCGTATTTCATAAAGGTTAGAATATATGCTCTCATAATATGCTTCACGTCTGTTGAGACTTGTTTTTTCATACAGTTTTATACTCATTTCATGTGAACAAACCTTTTCAAATGCAATTTGTATTTTGGGTGGGATTGTGAACAATAGCATTAGATATGTTCAGTGCTTATACATTTAGTTTTATTGAACTTAATATCGTGGAGTGGGTGTTATGTACGAATATAGGACCCTAGTGTAATTTTCCGGATTCATGCCCATATATAGGTATAAATCACTGATCCTTATATAGGCATAGAAATCATACCCTTATTTATACTGAGCCTATGCAGCCCAAATACGGCATGGCTACTTCCACTAAGTTCTGAGAATCCACAACGATTTCTTGGAAAAACCCACCTTCAGTAGCTAGGGTCTTCCCCTTGCCTGAATACTAATTTATCTAGGAAATCATGGAGTTTTCAAAGAACTGAGTCTTTGATGACGTTATTATGTCCAATCATACGTCAAACTCGGCACCTTCAAGGTATAAATATGCCTAAATTTGCCCAGACAAACACACTGTGGTTTGGAGCAGTTTGACTATCTAATTGCCCAACGCATCCTGCAGCAGCAAGTGCAGAAGGAAGCCGACATGCCAGCTGATGCACTGAGAGACGCTGTCTTTTCTCCTGCCGAGAAATCCAGCTCCAGTGTTTCCAGTTTACCCCTGCGGGTTGCTGGAAAATCGAGTCCTGAGAGAGAGATACAAGACCTCCTTCTTTCTAAAACCAAGGTACGGAGCTGATTAGACCCTTAGAGAATTCTTGGAAAAGATTCTTGGCAAAAGAATACTAAACTTAAGCTACACCTCACTTACTTCTACCCTCGTACTAGACCTAGGTTAGGTACACCGGAGTAGGTGTATTTTAGAAGCACCAGTTGAGTACTTTTAGTCACTAGTTATTAAAATGTATGTATCTTATGTTATTTTATATGGCTTAGAAATCATACTTTGTCAGTGCATATTTCAATTGTTGCAGCAATGCACAAAATGGTTTTTCAGCCTCTTGTACGAGAGCTGCACCTTTGCGTGTATTTTGTTGGCATTGCTCAATTATGGTTGCTACAGGAACTGCTAAGAGGATTCTCAATATTTTCCCTTCTAAATGTGAGCTAAATGGTTTTCAGCCTCCTGTGAGAGAGCTGCACCATATTTCACTCTATGTTTTGGATTTTTGACCTAGCTCCGTTTCAGACCCCCTTTTTATGGACAATGCTGAATTTACGATTTTAATGAGGACACAAACATGTAGTTTATTAATTCGCAGTATAGCCGTAATTTCATTCAGGATTGCCTTTCGATGCCCGGGGTAGTAACTCTTCTATGTTACTTGTTGGGAGTTTTCATTTAGCTCCGCCCCAGACTCCGCGTTGTACACACAGCGGAGTTCGTGTTCAGGACCCGAGTAGACGCCAGTACCCGCGCCCTATCCTGTAAGTCACCTTGCAATCTGTCTCTGCCCTTAACATTTAATTATTTCAGTCCCGTCATTCGGTAATTAATCCTTACTTTACCGTAGGACTGCAAACCAGTCATTCGAAAAGAAATCGACCCGTAGTGGACGACATGACCGGAGTAGACGCGGCTGCGTCTCGTTTCTCTGTAAGTAACTATTAAGTCACCCTTGACTCTGGTTATTTGAGTATTATAATTGAGTCACTGATCGCGCCCCACCTCCCCTCTTCTTTAATCCACCACAGGATGACCACCCAGATTTAACTTCGCTTTGAGCTTCGCTGGCCAGACGGCCCGTTTGTCCCCTGTAAGTAAAACTGCGATCCCTCATGTGTTTTTAATTTTTAATTGCAATTTCTCCTTCTGATTAAAACAACCTGTGTTTGCAATCGTAGGACTAAAATCACATCTTGGTTTGGTGGCCACTGTGAAAGTACACATCCCACGGCCTCATTGCAGACGGCGTAGTTACACACCTTGAGCTGTAAGTGCACTATAACTCGCTGTTCTTAAAGGGGTTTGCAGCCTACTTACATAATTGGTAAACATCAACCATTTTCTCTGTTGTACTACAGTATGCTAAAACGCAGAAGCGGAAACTCTTCATATACTGCGCCAGAATCTTTGACTCCTTGAAGGTCCAATTCCCAGCGACCTAGAGGTATTAATTCCCCATGTAGCCATTTTATGACATCTCATGTAGTTTTTCCACCTCAATGCCTTCTATATATTAAATTGTCACGGTCAGTAGTGCCTTTGAATTTTTGTATTCTCGGACTAACTGCCTTCATCCTTTGAGGATGTAACTGCGGTCACAATAAGTGTCCTGATTCTTTGTGAATCCGATTGTCTGTCTCCTCTGTAGTTGGATCGTCCACCTCACCAGACTGACCACGACGTTTCGCGTGGCTCTTCTGTCCTTATACAGAACCCAGTTGGGTCGTATACCATGGTAAATCTTATGAATTATAATAACCAGTGTCTAATTTGTAGATAGGATGATGACTTTCGTCCCTATTTTGATCTATAGTTAATTTTTGTATATACTTTTTTTACACAGAACGGCCCCACGTTTCTCCCTTCCCTTGTTTGACGTCCTGATGAAGACCCCGTGAAAGGACTTTAATCGGCCTATAGATAGGGGTCGAAACGTCGACTGTTCTCTCCCTAATTTGTCATTCCGGCACACCCCTTAATTTTCTAACAATTAGATGTGACCGTTGAAATGCTTTGTTTATATGTGTCTTCCTATTTTCCAGTCCTGATTTGGGACATTTTGTATTTTGATTACCCTTTGATAATCTGTGCCAATTTGTATTCTTACCTCTTTTATACTGTGTCATAACCTCTCTACACTTCCTCGAGCACTACCCCTCCTTTCCCTCTCTTCCCCCCTTTGGGGCCTTTAATTCACATCAATATTTGTATTGCACGTGATACCCACAAACCATTGGTCATTAAATAATATATGCCAATCTGATATTCGTTCCCCCCAAAAAATTTTTGGTTTTATTGAATTCTAAATAACTGTTGTGTATGTAATTTACAATACACCCTTCTCCTCTACGGGGACCCCCTTTATATGTATTACACAGTGCCCAGGTCCCCGTGACTGCATGGGTTTAACCCCCTTCTTTGCAAAGGTACACTGGGGTAGGCGTATTTTAGAAGCACCAGTTGAGTACTTTTAGTCCTTAGTTATTAATGTATGTATCTTATATTATTTTATATGGCTTAGAAACCATACCATGCTTTTACAGTATTATTTTATAATACTATTTATACTGTACTCATTATACTTTATAACCAGTATTTCGATTGTGGCAGTACATTTCTTAAGTCTGAGAAAGAAGACGGTTCAATAAATACTTTTTATTGGAAAAGCCGGTCTCTCTATTTTCTCAGCACCTTTGGTGAAACGAAGCATGCACGATTGACTGAGTAAAATAGCCATCTATTGTTTCCTCGACTCTAGAGATTGATTTCTTATTCTTGGGAAACAAAGTTGTCATGTTTATGCGGTTGTCAGAAACTAATCCCTTCTTGTGAATTCGAGAAAGTTTCTAGTGACCTCTGAGCTAGCTGGCACTCACAATTAAGTCTAATATATTCAAAAGAGACCTAGTAGACCTCAGTCCGACGTCTAAACTATAGTATATGTTATTCCAATGCGCAGAGCCTATTGGGATTATAGGAACTACACTACACTTCACGTATCATGGCAGAGTTTTTTGGTCACTTCGCGGACCACTTAGCGGAACTCCGCGAACTCCCCCCAGACCTACAATTTGAGGCGAATGGTAACTCCTCTAATCTATACGCGTTTTCCCAGATATGTTATGCAAAGATAAAGGATAATATGGGGTTCATATTTTTTTTAATCCATTGTGATAAACAAAATGATTGCTTTATTGTTTGTGTTCATAAATGTTCCTCTTAGATGCTGGATTCGTCATGGATCTTTCTAACCTAAGGAGCATGGTCTTGCCCTGGAAAGAGGTTTGCAGGCTTTTCCCCATACTTTCATCCAGCATCCTCACCTTCAAGCCAAGGATGCAAGGGCGACTCATTATTTGCTTTCTTTCTGCTTAAAGACATAAAATTGATTATTTAATATTTGGGTTGTGAACTACATTTACAGAAGATGTGCATTTATAGTTGGCATCAGTTTTACCTTCATGGGTGTTTGTCGTGGGCCAAAGTCCTCTTTCTGCTTTTGAATTAATCGTTTACAGTCCTATGGACAAATATAAGGGACTTAATATTTAATGATATATAGATCATAAGGAGTGGGTGATATGGCAAACATTTTTCCTCCACAACTCTAATTTTTAGAAAACCTCTCATTCTTTGTGAACTTCAGATTGTTTATGACATTTTTAAATGAAGAAAATGCAGTGAAAAATGTCAGCTGAAATATTTTTGCCAGTGACAAACTCTGAATAAAACCCAGCCTGGAATGAAATTTCTTTTGCAAAAATTGTCTTTCTTTACAGAAAGCTCCTCCCACAAGTGGAATCCATTGAAGCTGTAAACTCAACAAGCTTCACAAACTACAAAAAGTAATGCATATCATCTTCACTCACCTGGCACTGAGAAGTGTATATCATCCGCCAGAAACTCCACTCTCTATGCACAGGACCTACATGCTTAACTTCTTCCCAGGTGGACCCCAACACATCCTTCCTACTCCTCTACAATTTTGACAGCCCCCCCTTCTCCTTTAGGTCTTGTGAGCCAACGCGCATGCGTTGTCTGCGAAAATTAAGTAAGGGCTCTCAAAAATGCTCCCAAGCAGGCGGATTGCATACAGTGCATGTGTCCAGGCGAGTGCACATCACACACCATTTGGCAGCCTGCTTCAGACTTGCAGCCGGCATCAGACTTCAAAGCAATCCGCTCCCCCGCCCCCGCCATTCCTGGCTTTGCGCGCTGTAGGCTGTCATGCCCAAGATCACACCGACTGTCACTGAGACCTTGCTTTCCCCATTTGGCTACGTGAAAACCAATGTTTATATTGGGCGTCCTGGTTTGTACATTCCCAAAATAGTAGAGCGTTGTTGCAGTAAACTTGAAAAAAGGTTCGGTTTGGGCTCGTTAATAACAAAGCCCACCCTTTACTACATTTTCCAGCACACCTGTGTGGTTTCTGTGAAAGAGTTGTAATTAAAATGTGTTGATCATATCAGGGGTACAGCTGTGCTCCTTTCATTTCCCTCCCTTTTAGCCCATCCCTTTCAGCAGCAGCTGGCAGGCACCATAAGGGGCAGAGCGGCGCACACATTTAAACTTTGTCTACTCACTCTCTCTTACCTAACACAGAAAAGCACATCACACTCAGGTCTGACAACACATCACACACAGCAAAGCACAACAAACTCAGGCCTGACACCACATCACACACAGCAGAGCACATCACACTCAGGTCTGATAACCACATCACACACAGCAGAGCACATCACACTCATGACTGACACCACATCGCACACAGCAGAGTACATCATGCTTAGGTCAGACACCACATCACACACAGCAGAGCACATCACGCTTAGGCCTGACACCACATCACACACAGCAGAGCACATCACACTCAGGTCTGACACCACATCACACACAGCAGAGCACATCAAACTCAGGCCTGACACCGCATCACACACAGCAGAGCACATCACACTCAGGTCTGACACCACATCACACACAGCAGAGCACATCACACTCATGCCTGACACCACATCACACACAGCACAGCACATCACACTCATGCCTGACAACACATCACTCACAGCAGAACACATCACACTCAGATCTGACACCACATCACACACAGCAGAGCACATCACACTCAGGCCTGACACCACATCACACTCAGGTCTGATACCACATCACACAGCAGAGCACATCACGCTCATGCCTGACACCACATCACATCACACACAGCAGAGCACATCACGATCAGACCTGACACCACATCACACACAGCAGAGTACATCACACTCATGCCTGATACCACATCACACACAGCAGAGCACATCACACTCATGCCTGACAACACATCACTCACAGCAGAACACATCACACTCAGGTGTGACACCACATCACACACAGCAGAGCACATCACACTCAGGCCTGACACCACATGATACAAAGCAGAGCATATCACACTCAGGTCTGACATGATATCACACCACACACAACACCACATACACAACACCACACACACAACAACACACACACAACTACACCCAACAACACAATCACACACACATCCACACCACACACACAACCCACACACACACATACAACCATGCACACACACATAACCACACAAACACACACAACCACACCACACACACACAACCACACCACACACACAACCACACCACACACACAATCTCACACACAACCACACACACACAACCACACACACAACCACACACAACCATAACACAACCACACACAACCATAACACACATGCAATACTACACACACACAACACACATACACAGCACACACACACACACACACACACACACACACACATAACACACATACACAGCACATATACAACCACACACACACAACCACACAACCACACATACCCACAATCACACACACACACCAGCACACAAACACAACCACACAAACACACAACCACACACACAACCACACACACAACCACACACACACAACCACACACACAACCACACACACAACCACACACAACCACACACACACAACCACACACACAACCAAACACACAACCACACACAACCACACACAACCGTAACACACATGCAATACTACACACACAGAACACACATACACAGCACACACACACCCACACATATAACACACATACACAGCACATATACAACCACACACACACACAACCACACAACCAGACATACCCAAAACCACACACACACCACCACACATACACAACCACACATACAACCACACACACACATCCACACACACAAACACACCAGAATCCGAGTCCTCCACAGCACCCTGTTCATTGCAAATCTTACCATTACTAATTCAAATTGTGTTATCTTTGGCTTATTTGCAATGCAAACTTTATCTCAATAAGTTGTGGTAACAAGCTGCAAGTCCACTATGTAAACACATTCATTTGCACATTTTCTTCCACATAAGGTTGCAAGATCATAAAGTGGAGTTTTCAGGATTTTGAATATTTTCTTGTTTGAAGATGTTACTCTCTCCTGCACACCCCACTCCTGTACTAAGGTTACGAGTGACTTGGCACCCGCCTTTCAGAGGTTCTTGCATCCACCCAAGTCTTGCCTGGCACTGGTGTGTCCCAGCCTGGCACACACCGGGTGATGATCTCCGCACCTCCTTCTAGACCCCAGCTCACTACTGTTTGCAGTCTGTCACTCACCCGTCCCCTCCCTGGCACTCACCCTTCACCCCTCAGGCCAGGCAGTCACTCCTCACACCTGGAACTCACCCTTTTCCCTCTCTGGCACTCAGCATTGTCTCACCGTGACACTCAACTGTCACCTCCCTGACACTCACACTCGAACCTCCTGGAACTTATACTTCCCACCCCTAGCACATATCCTTCACCTCCCTGACACTCACCCATGTCCCTTCTGGCATTCACTACTTGCCCCCTTGGCACTCACCCTTCACCTCCATGGCACTAGCCCTTCATCCCCCTGGCCTGGGAGCTACCCTTCACCCCTTGCACTCACCTTTCCCCTCCCTGGCACTCACCTTTAACCTCCTGACTCTTACATCTCACCTCCATGGCACTCAACCTTCATCTCCCTGGCACTCACCCTTCATCCCCCTGACCTGGCACTCAACCTTCACCTCTGTGACACTGGCCCTTCACCCTCTGGCCTGGCAGCTACCCCTGGCACTCATACTTCCCCTTCTGGGCACTCACCCTTCCCCTCCCTGGCACTCACCCTTGACCCTCCTGACTCTTACATCTCATCTCCCTGGCACTCACTCCTCATGTCACCCCCATGGCCTGACAGTCACCCTTGTCCCTCCTGGCATTCACTCCTCACCTCGCTGCCACTCACCCTTGACCCTCCTAGTTTCTGTCTCTCTCCTGTCTCTCTCTTTCTGTCTGCCTCTACGTTCAAGTGCCTTTCTTCTCTCTGCTCCTTACATCTATCCCTGTCTTTTTCTGACTCCGCACCTTTCCTTTGCCTCCCTTATTCTAGGCGTCCCTCTCTGTACATCGTTCTGTATCGCTTTCTACCCTTCTTTCAATTATATTGCTCCCTGTTGACCTATTTATTCAGCCTCCCCAGAGCCTGTCTCCAGTGTCTATCCAGGTTCTCCTATTAGTACCCCCTCCCGAACCTGTGATTCTCACCCTCTGCTGCTTGTCTTACTCACACTGCCGTTTCTCCTCCCTAGACAGATGTTTGACTTATTCTTTCATTTTCCCTACTCAAAGGTGATCTTATCCCTCCTGTTTCTCTTACTCATCCTGATGTGTCATTTACTTTCTTATTTCCAATGCTCTTTAAAGGGGATCTTCCACCGGCCGTTTCTCATGCTCTCTCGCTCGCCCCATGTTTCTCTTAGCTCTTCTGCAGCCAGATGGTTTGCTTATTCTCTCATTTTCTTTACTCAAAAGTGATTGTACCCCTACCCCCTGTTGTTTTCCTTATTATCCTTTAATACTTTGCCTACTCTCGCTGCCCCATCTACCAGCATCTTTCTAGTACCTATTTCGGCCTTTTCGTTATTTTCGTCTCTGTCTCAGTTGGCATTGCTAATAATAATGCAACACTAGCACCTGACTGACTCAAACTAACTACACAACATAAAACAGACCACAGTTCTTCAAAACCTTCACCTCTGTGACACTGGCCCTTCACCCTCTGGCCTGGCAGCTACCCCTCACCCCTGGCACTCATACTTCCCCTTCTGGGCACTCACCCTTCCCCTCCCTGGCACACACCCTTGACCCTCCTGACTCTTACATCTCATCTCCCTGGCACTCACTCCTCATGTCACCCCCATGGCCTGACAGTCACCCTTGTCCCTCCTGGCATTCACTCCTCACCTCGCTGCCACTCACCCTTGACCCTCCTAGTTTCTGTCTCTCTCCTGTCTCTCTCTTTCTGTCTGCCTCTACGCTCAAGTGCCTTTCTTCTCTCTGCTCCTTACATCTATCCCTGTCTTTTTCTGACTCCGCACCTTTCCTTTGCCTCCCTTATTCTAGGCGTCCCTCTCTGTACATCGTTCTGTATCGCTTTCTACCCTTCTTTCAATTATATTGCTCCCTGTTGACCTATTTATTCAGCCTCCCCAGAGCCTGTCTCCAGTGTCTATCCAGGTTCTCCCATTAGTGCCCCCTCCCGAACCTGTGAATCTCACCCTCTGCTGCTTGTCTTACTCACACTGCCGTTTCTCCTCCCTAGACAGATGTTTGACTTATTCTTTCATTTTCCCTACTCAAAGGTGATCTTATCCCTCCTGTTTCTCTTACTCATCCTGATGTGTCATTTACTTTCTTATTTCCAATGCTCTTTAAACGGGATCTTCCACCGGCCGTTTCTCATGCTCTCTCGCTCGCCCCATGTTTCTCTTAGCTCTTCTGCAGCCAGATGGTTTGCTTATTCTCTCATTTTCTTTACTCAAAAGTGATTGTACCCCTACCCCCTGTTGTTTTCCTTATTATCCTTTAATACTTTGCCTACTCTCGCTGCCCCATCTACCAGCATCTTTCTAGTACCTATTTCGGCCTTTTCGTTATTTTTGTCTCTGTCTCAGTTGGCATTGCTAATAATAATGCAACACTAGCACCTGACTGCCTCAAACTAACTACACAACATAAAACAGACCACAGTTCTTCAAATCGGCCACAATACCTGAAACTGACCACAGTACGTGAAACTAACTGCAGTACGATATCTGAAACGGACCACAACCCTTGAAACAACCATATGTGGTACTGATGGTGTTATGTTGAGTGTAGTTATGTTGTATTGAGTAGAGTGTAAATTTGTGTTGCAAATATTTGTTGTGTAATTATGTGGTATTGAGTGTTATGATGTGGAGAGTATTTATGTTGCATTGATTAGTGTGTAAATATGTGGTTTGTAATTGTATGGTACTGAGTGGTATGAGGGGTGTATTTATGTTTCATTGAGTAGAGTACATAACCACCCTCTCCATAATACCACTCAGTACCACATAATTACACTGTACTCAATGCAACATAAATGCACACCTTTCACTCAAGTTCGTGCTATATATAAAAAAATTGCCTTAAATTAGGTCTCACATTACTGAATCTTTGAGCTGCTAGTGTTGCATTATTATTAGCAACGCCAACAGCTCAAACTTTTATAATGCGCAGCTATTGCATTGCAAATGCTTATTTTTCTTCCTCCTTAACCTCTCCCTGATTAGTACCATGGATTGGGATCCAGCCTCGTACATTAAAAGATCTGGCACAGAGAGAAACAACACCCTCCCTAGGGATAATGCCTAGATCACTCACTAGTGATCTTAATTGTTCGTGTTCCAACTCTTTCAGTTCAAAATCTTTAAAATCTGCCCCACCCTCCTGATGCAATTGCTTTTTTTTGACCCAGTGAAATCTTCCTGAACTTGGGTATTTTCAGGAGGATTCTCAGAATGCCATCTCCTTTTGTAGCACCCACCTGGAGGGTGGGGGATCTGGGCAGGCATTTTTGGATTTATGCACACATATATTGAAAGTAAAAGAGGATTTACGGGCATATTAGCAAAGAATAGCGATATTTATCGCAAAATGCGCGTAGCACATTTTTTTTTATCACTGCCTATCGCTGGATATGTTAGCGGAGAAAGCATGCTATTAGCAAAGTTTTTTTCCATTGTGCTAAAATATCCAGCGATAGCGGGGAAATGCAATAATATTGCTGGAATTCCAGCGATATTCACGCATTAAACCCAATGGGGACTTAACTGACAATCCACCTCCCATTGGATAAACAGGTACGTTTTTAGCAGGCGATAGATTATAGCGATAATCGCGGTTAGCCTGCCTGCCTTGCTAATAGCATATCTTGCTAATAGGCGATAGCCGTGTTAGCGACTGCTTTCAGTCGCTAACAGTTTGGGTACGCCCACTTTGCACATCATTAGCGATAAATATCGCTGACATGCAAAGCAGGCCCTAACTGCTGTTAGCGACAGCTTGCTGATAGGGTAATTAAAATATCGCTGCTTTAGCGTCAAAAAGTGCTGCTAAAGCGCCGATATAGCCCTTGCTAATATGCTCCTTAGAGACCACACTTCCTTCTGAGACCATACCTGCCAACTAGTAAAACAATCTCACAGTGTGAGGAGTGGGTGAGGCCTTGAAGGGGTAGGGCCTCATGATGAGAAGTACCTAGGAGGCACTTTTGAACCCCACCCTGCCCAAATGCACCTCCCCCTCCCCAAAAAATGTCCTGGGGTTTTTTCACACCTCTTAATAGACGTCAGCAGTTCAGAGCCTTTTGAAAGCGAGCTGGAAAAACACTATTTACAGTGGTTTTTGGCTTGTTTTCCCTGCTACAGTGTGATATCGGCTCCTCACCGGGTGACTGTGTGATGGGAGCTGATATTGTATGCCACTGTGTGAGTTGGCGGGTATGTGAGACACTTCATAAATCACAACGAGTGTGGTGAGTCTATGGACATAACAGGTAATGAAGGTCACCAGAAAGTAATTCGCTCATCTGTGTAGCTCTCCCAGAGTGTCTTGCTGCCTCCACCAGAACTCCGTCAGGCCAGCTCAAAGGTCCCATTGCCTTTGTAAATGCTTGTTTTGCACAATTTCAAAATTACTGAAAAAAGCCTAAAACTACATGAGTATTTCAGATTTGGAAATGGTTCTGTTTTGCAGGAGTCTCGTTGCACCAAAAAATGTGACCACAACCAGAGTGAGCTGGGGTCACATGACAGGCTGCTAACAACAAGCACAGCAAGTCCAGCAAGTTTAATGGCAAGCAAAGGACAGTGTCTCCTTCAAGGGCTCCTGGGACTTTCTGCAGCCACCCACTCAGCTGAGGATTTCAGGGCTGTGAGGCTGAAACACTCCTAATGCTGCCGGAGCCTGTGAATTAGTTTTTGCCCAAAGGACTTGGCTGACTGTGGAAACGACGCCTTTGCCTGCATGTGCTCAGTTCACATTTTCTGGGCCAATGGATGCTGTACTCAGCTGGGTTCTCGTGGGGCTAACTTCCGAAGCACTACCATCTCCGAAAATAATCAGCGAATCATCAGGCTCAGTAGAGGATGATATCTCCGAGACCAGGATACTGCTAGGTAGAAATAGAAGACGGACACGGGAGATGAACGGCTCAGGGCTTTCCTGCTCTACTTTCTGCACAACTTTAGATTTTCCACCGTTTAGAGTTTTGAATGCCTCTCGGTTGTAGGTTACAAGCCTGTTTCTGTGAAACAAACAACTACAGGCAGCTACCATTAAACACAACCAAAATTGTTTTTCCTTACACAATTATTTAAGTAATTTTTAGGTCTGGCTTCACTATACAGGTTTCTTGCTGACCTATTATTGGCAATTCTTCAAAAATATACGTAGAGTGGGCTGTGGCTCCACCCAATGCAGCATTGCTCTCTCACCTCAGACCAAATGCATAGCTAAACAGCATTTGTGCATACAGTGCATGCAACCACATTCGTCCATTCCTGTGTTTTCATGTGTTAGCTCACTATTGCATCCCTCCTCCCTGCTGGCTTTGCAAATGCTTGTTTCTCCTGTCATCGTGCATACAAATGTGGGCTTTTCTCAGGCAATAAAACATCATCATCACCTCCAAACCCCCCCCCCCCCGAGCAGGAGATTAGATCATCGATCGGATAATTGATTATATGATTTGTTCGCACCACAATACCCGAATGAGCACTTTATCTTTCATGACTCCCCCTCTTAATTGTTTTTTGTTTCAGTGACCCTCGCCACACCAATTAAAACTTAGCAGTTGAAGGCCCTTTGCTTGCAGATCATTGGTTCTGAAACAGTCAACAGCATGTCATTCTGGGGAATTGTCATTAGTCAAATAACAGTTGGATTTAATTTGGAGTTTGGTGGCAGTGGCTACCAAATTATTGACAGCCTGCTTTTGTTTTGGTTTCCTTTGTTGGGGCGCCTATTTGTTGGTCAGACTGCCTAGGGGTTAGGGGTTCATGTGATTAGCTGTATATCAGCTCACTCGAGTTAGGGTTCATCAGTCGTTATGATCCTCAGGTGGAAGGTCAGTAGCCAGCACATAGTAGGATCAAGTTCGATATAGCTTGGATTTAAGAGGAAAGGGGAATTGGATGTTACAATCAGGAAGCGGGAGTCCTGGGAAGCTCATTGTTGGTTCCTAAGGGCTAGTGCCGGATTAAACCCCACGGATGAGGCCCAAGGCGCTCGAAATTTCGTGGTCCCCTCACAAAGCAACTCCTAATCCCCCATGCACCGGATTTCTTTTTTTACACACTGGCAGTGCCAGAAGATGAGTTTTTAAAAGACAAACTGTTATGTGAATCTGATGTCTTAGCTATATGTTCTTTAAATTGTTAATGTGGACATTACAATAATACAGTATTTTCAAACAGAATCTTTATTGTAAAGTTTTTGATTCTTTCCTAGCCTTTGGAAACAATATTTAAGAAAGCTTAATTTCTTTTCTTTCAAGATCAAATCAATAGTATTTTGATCTGTTGTCGCGGGACCCCTAAAAGGAGTGGGGCCCATAGACCGGTGCCTACTTTGCTCATTTGGTAATCCGGAACTGCAAAGGGCATGAAACACCTTTCAGTTTTGAGGTTCTGGGTGGATGGATGTTAGGTTTCGGCAGAAGGGTTTGAGGGTCTGAGCTTCAGGATACTGTCTTTAGATTTTGGACAGCCCGGTCTAGGTTTATTGGTCTATATTGTGAATCGTGTTTTAACAGTTTGATCTAGTTTGAGGGTCTGAGGTATGAGTGCTCTTTGGTTTCCATTCTTGGATAAAGCGAGAAGGTTCATTAGTTTATTTATTTATAAAGTTTTATATAGCGCAAACTTGATCCCGAAGGATATCAGAGCGCTTTACAATTTGAGGCAAAGGTAACAAATCAGAATATTAGTCTAACATTGGGAATTAATGGGCATTGAATCAACTAGAACACACGTGAAAGATAATATTTCAAATCTGCTTTATGCATCCCAAAATGTGTCTGTTTGTTTTGTCTTTCCTCCTCTACTTGCATAATTTAGATCCTGAACGGTGTTATGGGCCAAAAACTCTAGTTGTTAACAACATTTCCTTCCTATATTTATTTTGCTGCTGAGTGTTATTTACACTGTTCTAAATCCAACTTTCTGACCTTGGGACCAGCACCGAATAACGTGCAAGCAGACTTGATGGGGATTGATACCCCAAGTGTGATGCTAGCATCGTCATCTTCACAAAAAATCCCACCCACGGAGTCCGAATTATGAATAAAGTAAGGCGCACAAGAATACTGAATGAAGAAAGGTTTTCATCTAATTTCTGAACAATAAGCAAGGACCAAATGTCAGATGGATTGGCCTGACTTTCAGTCTGATGTGAGCACCCTCGTCCATCCAGCATTCATAAAATGCAAAATGGATGTTTCTTCAGTGAGCGAGTTCTTAGTGATTTCTTATGGATCAACAAAATGGGGAAGGAACTTTAGAATGTCAGGCATTTTAAGGTAACATAGTCACTATTATTCTATGTCTGCTTTGTGATCTTTGGGGTCTTCTTTAGGTCCTTTTGAAAAAGTTTTATATAGGTACTTTGCATTTTCCAAATGGCGTTGTATGTTATCATAGGTATGAAGGCTAAGCCACTGGTGTACTTGCATCTGTAGTATAACAAGATGGAGGCTGTATGGAGGAATGAAGCAGATAACCGCGGTGTACATTTATGCTATCTTGGTCGAAATCCTCTGTTCTCAGAAGATCAATCTATGCCTGCTTTTTGTCTATCTACGGTAAAGCACTGCACATATTGCTCTCTGATAACCGTAGATCTTTCGCATCAGTTTCAAAGTTATATTCCAACACTGTCAGATGGAGAATGGTTTGCGCATTGAAAGAACCACATTAATACCCACCTTTTTACATATCGAATGCCTATTCAATAATTTTTCTTTTAAAGATATTACAACCCTGAAGGAAGGCTATTTTTGGTGTTCGTTGACTGAACAACAGCCTTTGACTGCATAATACACGAGAGGCTGTGGGGAGCCCTGCGGGATCTGGGGATGAACAATATTATTATATATTTTTTGAAACACCTTTACCAGAATGCCAAGGGCAGAGTTCGATACAGGCCTAACGGAGAATGCCCAGTACCTTCTCCAATTAAGAAGGGGTTCAGGCAAGGATGCGTGTTGACCCCCTTCTTTTTTAATCTGTATACAAACGGTCTAGAACAAGCACTGACAAAAGAGGGACAAGACTACCCCATGATAAAAGGTCGACCCATACTGCCATTAATATATGCAGATGATGCCGTCTTGATGTGTCGCACCCAAGTGGGTCTACAAAGACCCCTTTTTAGACCGCAAATCCTCAGTTCGATTCACCCCCCACAAACCCCATAAACAGTTTCTCGATACTATCACACAGGTTCACCTTGTAGACTCATGGAGGCTCACACACCCAGACACTATGGATTTTTCTTTTTTCTCCCCACCACATGCCTCTTTTTCCCGTTTAGATTATATTTTTCTTTCTTCTTCCTTATCTCAAAATCTTATATCCTCGTCTATTGAACCTATTGTCATTTCTGATCATTCCCCTATTATCACTGATTTTGATCTTTCTCCTCCACCTCCTAAATCTTCTCGTTGGCGTTTTAACTCTTCCCTACTTACAGACCCTCTTTTTTCCTCCTCTTTTCGCTCTTTCACATCTGAATTCTTCCAGCTTAACTCTGACCCCGATATCTCTCCCCATATTCTTTGGGACTCTTTCAAGGCCACAGCCCGCGGATTTATTATTGATTTTGTTTTCAAGAAAAAGAAAAAGTTTCTCCAAAAGCGCAAAGTTGCTCTTGCACATATCAAATCGCTTGAACACCAATTTTATACCTCTTCCCCAACTCAAATACCTTCTGAACTTCTTCAAGCTAAAATTGCATTTAACAAACTTACTACAGATTCGGCTTCCTCCTTTCTCCTTCGAGTTAGTGCACGGTACTACGGGGGGCGCAACAAATCGGGCAAATTGCTTGCTAATTATCTGAAATCACGTAAAGAAAGAACTCTCATAGACTCTATCTATTCCCCTTCCAACGTCCTCTTGCACACAGATAAAGACATTCTACAACAATTTCAATCCTTCTATGAGTCTTTATATTCTCCTGAGAATCCCCCTACCCCAGATCTCCTACACTCATATTTTGAGGGCCTGCCTAAACCAGATGCTTCTACACTTAATTTCTCAGACATTGAGACGGATTTTACCATCTCTGAATTATCCACAGCGCTATCTTCTCTAACCAAGGGCAAGACCCCGGGGCCTGATGGCTTTCCCGTTGAATTTTACTTACACTTCTCTGATCTTCTCTTACCTAAACTTCTTTTTCTTTTCCAATCTTTTTGCTCGGCAGGTTTGGCTCAAGGCTCCTTTCAGGATGCTACCATCTGCCTCATACCTAAGGAAGGCCGTGACCCAAAATACAGTAAGAATTATCGCCCAATATCCCTAGTCAATGTGGACTATAAAATCTATGTAAAATTATTAGCCCTTCGTCTTGATCTTTTTATGCCTCACCTTATTGGGAAGGAACAATGTGGATTTGTCAAGGGCCGCCTCACCTCAGACAATTCCAGACTCCTCCTCAATGTTCTCAACAAGGCTTCCTCTCTCTCTATCCCCCTCGCGGCTATCTCGGTTGATGCCGAAAAAGCCTTCGATCGAGTTGATTGGTCCTTCCTAATGGCTTCACTGAAATGGCATGGCTTTTGTCCGAAATGTATTTCCTACGTTTCTCTGATTTATTCTATGCCCAAAGCATCGGTCATTGTTAATGGTCAACGAGGTGTACGTCAGGGCTGTCCTCTTTCCCCTCTTCTTTTTATTTTAGCTCTTGAACCCTTCATTTCTTCTATTCGTAACAACCCTTCCATTTCTGGTTTCCCATATGGTGAGCATCAACTTAAGTTATCGGCTTATGCGGATGACATCCTTTTATTTAATTCAGATCCACATACTTCTGTCCCAGCCCTAATGCATGAATTTGAGAGATTTTCCCAGGCTTCAGGATATAAAATTAACTCGGATAAGACGGAGATTCTTCCTATAACTAAATTCTGCCTTCCACATTTCTTTGCTTCCACTGGTTTTGCCTGGAACAGTACGAAAATAAAATATCTTGGCGTCCTCTTCTCTAATTCTATCCTCTCTTCTATCCGTCTTAACATGACTGCAGTCATTTCTAGAATTGACTCGCTTCTCTCTTCCTGGAATCCTTTATACCTTTCCTGGTGGGGTCGTCTTGACTCGATTAAAATGATGATTGCTCCGATTTTGATCTATTTACTCTCCATGCTCCCTGTACATATTCCAGCTCTCTACTTCCGTCGCATTGACTCTCTTTTATCCAAATTCCTTTGGAAGCAGAAGAAAGCTCGTATATCTCTCTCAGCGCTTCGTAAATCTAAATCAAATGGGGGGATTAATTTTCCAAACTTCCGTCTTTATCATAAATCCTTTTCTCTTCGCCAGGCCTCACGTTGGTTATTGCAAGATGTGACCCCTTTTGCCCCTTTATGGTTATCGGTTGAACGTGAGTTACTCTTTCCCTATTCCTTTCAGGATGCGCTACGCTTTACCACCAAGGCTCCTTGTCTAAACCCTCCATTATTTAAACATACCTTCTCTCTTTTGCGACCCTTGCTGTCCACAGCCTCTCTCGCCCGTGAATCCTTTTTAACGTCACCCATTTGATATAATTCATCCATTCGCATACGAAATAGACCTATTGCCTATTGCCTGGGTTCGTGGAGATCAAAAGGTATTATATGGGTTCATCAACTTTTTGACGGTTCGTCTCCTCGTTCCTTCCCCCAATTTCAGGCCCAGTTTCATTCTCCTGCGTCGTTTGCAAAGAAATATTGTATTCTCATGGACACCGTTCTTGATCGATACTACTCTTTATCCTCTGAGGAACTATCCACCTCCCTTTCCTCCTTACTCACCATTCTCTCTACTATTCCTAAGGCTTCTCTTATTTATCGATACTTCTCAGCTCCTGACCCTGATCGTCCCAAGTCAAAATTGGAACTCTCTTGGGAAAAAGACTTAAACTGCTCGTGGCCGATCTCTCTTTGGGACAAACTTTGGACGAAATCCTTGAAGACCTCTCGCACTGCATCTCTCACTCAATCCTTATTCTTCTTCTATCACAGACTTTATCTCTCTCCTCTTTCTCTTTCTCATGTTCTTTCTTCTTCTACATCCAACTGTTGGACCTGTGATGCTCCCAATGCTGATCTCTATCATCTCTTCTTTCTCTGTCCTTCTGTCCGTCATTTTTGGTTTCAAGTGTGGTCCCGCATATCTTGAATCTTTCATCTCTCTATTTCCTTTTCTACCTCTTTGGTTTTTCTAGGTAGCCTTTCAGAAGCTTTAGACCTCCCCCCACATTCATGTGGTCTTTTTGACCTTTTTTTAGCACTTGCACTCCAACATATCGCCTCCAATTGGAAATCCTTGAACAACCTCTCCATAACCTCCTGGTGGAATTTACTATGTCATTCTCATAGATTGGATGTTGCCTTTGCATCCTCCTGCAAACCCCCTCGAAATGTTGAACTCTACTGGTTACCTCTTACCTTATACTTGGATCATTCCACCGAAAAGACATATACTTCCTTGATCCCTGACAATTTTAAACCCCCTTGAACGTTTGTACTTCTGCTTGTAAGTTTATGCTTTAGTTTTCACTATTGAAAGTTTCTCTTTTCCTTTGTTTATTCATATCTTAATAATGTTTTTAACTCGTGCATTTATTAGTCACTCGTGCATTTACTGCTCTATTTGCCATTACCTAATTTGCTTCTCTTATATTGTAGCCTTAACTGTATTATACATTGTTTTTATTTTCCCTTCCTTGGGAATATTATTTGATTATAAAGCTACATGGGTGCAGCCCGTGCAGATGAGATAAAGCTCTTTCATGAAAAATACTGCAGTCCTAGTTAATTTTCAAAAAAATTAGGGATGAGGCCCTAGCAAGTCCTACAACAAATCTATAGGGCTAAATGACAGCCTTGTATGGCACAGGAGTGTGGGGACATTGTAACATCCAACCTTTACAAACGGTTGATAATCAGTTCCTAAGATACATCCGGGCCGTCCAGAGTAGTGTATCATAATATGTCTGTCAGATGGAACTGGGGATTCCTTTCTAAACAGATTTAATTAAAATAGAACCAATTATGCTCTGGTACAGGATTTGGAGGTGCGAGGAAACCCACTTGAATCCGAAGATTTTAAACTATGTTTTGGGAATGACTGGTGTGTTAAAAATGAAATGCTAAAATATGTCTGGGACTTTCTGTGTGATTTAGGATATCCTGAGTTTTATAATGACCCAACCACAATGAGTCTGATGTCAAATCAAATCAAATCAGGTGTTTATTAAGCGCGACTACTCACCCTTAAGAGTCTCAAGGTGCTGGGGGTGGGGGGGGGGGGGGGGGGGGGGGGGGGTTGCAGGTTCCAGTCCATCAAGAAGGAGGTCTGTCGAAGAGCCAGGTTTTGAGGTTTCTTGTGCAGATGGCGAGCGATATTCTCTGTCTGAGGTGGAGCGGAAGGTCGTTCCAGGAACTGGCCGCTTGGAAGGAGAAGGAGCAGCCTCCCGATCTGGTCTTTCTGGTGCGGAGAACCACGGCGTAGGAGAGCTGGGCTGATCATAGGTGACTCTAGCTTCGATGGGGAGCCAGTGGAGTGTGCGCAGGTGCTGGGAGATGTGGCAGTGGCTTGGCAGGTTGAGGACCAGTCTTGCGGCGGCGTTTTGGATGTTCTGTAGCCTGCGGGTGTCCGGTATAGAGTGCCTTGCAGTAGTTAAGCCTGCTGTTGACCAGGGCGTGAGTGACTGTCTTTCTGTGTTCGAGGGGGATCCATTTAAAGGTCTTACATAGGAGGCGGAGGATGTGGAAGCAGGAGGACGAGACGGAGTTGATCTAGTGGTCCATTTTGAACTCTGAGTCCAGGATGATTCCCAGGTTGAGTGCGGGGTCCGTGGGGGTGGACAGGCTTCCGAGGGCGGGGGGCCACCAGGTGTCGTTCCAGGCATCTGGGTTTGGGCCCATGATGAGTACTTCCGTTTTTTTTGTGTTTAGTTGTAGGCAACAGTTTTTTAATCCATTTGGCAACGGCTTCCATGCCTTCTCAAAAGTTGTGTCTGGCGGTGTTGGGTTCGTTGGATAGGGAGAGGATTAGTTGGGTGTCGCCTGCGTATGACACAATGTTGAGTCCGTAGGTTCTGATGATGGGGGTGAGTGAAGCCATGTAGATGTTGAAGAGCGTAGTTCTGAGGGAGGACCCCTGGGGGACTCCACAGGTGGTAGGTGTAGGGTCTGAGTCTAAGGGGGGAGTCTGACCCGCTGCGTTTTGCTGGAGAGGAAGGAGCAGATCCAATCAAGGGCCTTGTCTTGGATCCCTGTGTCATGGAGTCTGAGTATTAGGGTGCGGTGAGAGACTGTTTTGAACGCCGCTGAGAGGTCGAGGAGGATGAGGGCTGCTGTTTCTCCTTTGTCTAGTAAGGTACGGATGTCGTCTGTTGCAGCAAGGAGGGCGGTTTCCGTACTGTGTTTTTTTCTGAACCTGAATTGGGAGGAGTCAAGAATGTTGTGCTCTTCAATGAATGTGGCGATTTGGCTGTTGATGGCTTTCTCAATGACTTTCACTGGGAACAGGAGCAGGGAGATGGGTCTGTAGTTTTAGAGGTCAGTGGGGTCCGCCAAGGGTTTCGTCAGGAGGGGGTTGATCTCAGCGTGTTTCCAGTTATAAGGGAACGAGGCAGTTGCCAGGGAGCAGTTGATGGTGTGGCAGAGCATAGGTGTGAGGGTGTCAGCGGCTTGGTTGAAAATGTGGTGGGGCAGGGGTCCGTGGGAGCCCCAGAGTGGATTGACTTAACGTCTTCAGTGTGTCTTCGGTGGTGAGGGCTGTCCAATTGTCGATCGCTGGCTTCAGAGTGTCAGGGATGGTTGGTGAGGGGTCAGTGTGTTGGTTGTCTTTGTCGAAGTTGTCGTAGATGCTCTTGATTTTGTGGTGGAAAAAGGTGCTGAGTTTGTCGCAGAGGTCTTGTGATGGAGGGATGTCGGTGGGCTCGCTGGTGGGTTGGGAAAACTCCTTGATGATGTTGAAGAGTTCTTTGCTGTTGTGTGCATGAGTGGAGTTCTGTCTTCAATCACTTTTTTCCTCGTTTTTCTGATGAGTTGGTGGTGGACGTTGGAGGCGGCTCTGAAGTTGTTGTGGGCTTCTGTGGATCTGGTGTTCCTCCAGGCCTTTTCGAGGCGGCCGCTAGTGCGTCTGGACTCTTGAAGTTCGGTGGTGAACCATCTAGCTTTCTTGGTATGGGTGTTGTTGTTTTTCTTGAGGAGGGCTATGGTGTTGACCCTGTTGTTTTCCGCGATGGTTGGGGTGGAGTTACTGTCAAGAAAAGAACTGAAACATAAATGCTTATCATTACTTGAATCATGTTGATAATCAGAAGAAATCGCTAAGCCCACAGTATTGCACAATCAGATGATAGCAATAACTTTCAACATCCAACCTTATCTAATCTTAGTGCATGGCCAATATGACAGACTGTTGTAAACAAGATTTAGATTATACATTTTTCACCGTATAATCAGTTTCCCAACTATAAAAACGAATCGGTAAGGGTGATGCAATTATGCTTCTGTGACAACACGTCCGACCAAACGACAATTCATATAGCCTTTTTTTGTAAATTTTATAATCTACAAAGGAAAAAATGGTTAGAGTCACTTTTAAAGAAGCTTGCTTTTAGAAGATGCTGACAAGCGTTTTTAGCCTTACAATTTTTCGGCAATGAATTTATGATATGGATTTTAACAAATTTTCTGAAAAGCATGATAAAATGTAGGAAGTCGATAGTACTGTGATGAACTTTCTGCATTATAATTTCATCTATAAGGGAAATGAGTCGACATCTTTTTAAAGTTTTAAAAACTATGTATTTTTATGATATGCTTTTATGATTCTCTTGTACAGTAATCGAATAAAGCTTGTTTACTTACTTCCTTACAACGCGCTTCATTATCACAGTCATTACATTCAAAGGCTTAGTGATGTACATCATCTCCGGCTCAATATATGAGGTTACTTGAAAATTCCAAGCTATCACAGCCTTTTGCCTATCTGGAATAACCCAAAATGTATTTCACACACTGTACAGCTAGTGCTAACTCAGCCTGGTAATGGGTAAGTCTTCATTTCATTTATAAATGTATACCAGTTGTGCATCTTCAAGCAAATCTCCATTTGTGAGGAATTCTTTCAGTGTCCACGGCTAATAGAAGACTTTACCAAAATACTTTTCCATTTTGATCATAGGAACCTCTGGGGTCATTTCAGGTCTCTAGGGATTGTGTCCTCCAAAGCTATCTAGGTATTAGAAATATTCGTACAAGAGATGGCAGATAGTGTTATTGGGTGGGATGCTAGGTGTTTTGGCTGACAAAAGGTACAGACACTATCTGCCATTTGATTTCTATCCCTTAACTCAGTGAAAACACCTACTTTGCAGTCAATGTCAACCCTAGGGATTCTCTAGTGCATTTATCTGACTGCTGACTGAGTCAATATGTTTTTGCTTTGAAATTAATTTCAATCTTTTTGGGTGATTCTTAAGAAGGATTTTGGTCGTAAGCGGATTGTTGATGTGATTCAATATTTTCTTCCGAATTTTGTGGAGGTATCAACTGAATTATTTTATTCTCTAGGCCATTATCTTTACATAAAGATGCCCTTTTGGAGATGCAAGGGTCTTCAGGTCTGTCCAATCAGAAACACAATAGCTAGTACTAGCAAGCCACATTGCCTTGTTCACCTCTACCAGAAGCCCAGCCCCATAATTTTAAGTGTCATTGCTCCATCATTGCTGCCAATGACGGCTCCAATCAACTACTAACCACCCCTCTCACCTGCTAGTGCAACAGTTCAGATTGTTCCAGGACCCCAAAGCAAGAGGAATGGCTGGTGAGGCAGGTATTAGTACATTTCAATGAAAATTATACTCGTACACAACCGTTGTTCTGTACGTCTCTAAATTAGATGATCAGTGCTTTCATGGGGCAGAGTGTCGTAAGTATTGTGTTGACAATTAAGTGCCAGTGCCGAGCACCGGAACCAATTAAGTGCAGGTGCTGAGCACTGGAAACCACCGGCTCAAATTAAGCACTGCACCTCACACATTACCCAGGCTGTCCCTTCTCCTCACCTTGCCCCTCCCCTTCAATACTGGCCCCTCCGAGAACGAGTCACTTTCTCTGCCCCTGCTCCTCACAAACTGGACCCTCTGCTCCCTGCCCCATCTGTTCCCAACGCTCACTGTGCTCTCTTCTTTTTTTTTGTCTCTTCTATTCACCCACGGCCCTCCGTGCTATCTTTGCTCTAAGCTTTACTTTCAGAAATATTTTTTTCATCTAAATGCCATTTCAGTGTGCAAAAAGCAATTTGCAATTATATTACCACATCGTAATTCAGAGATTCAAGATCTGTGGAATTTCCTGACCCAGCAGTAACTTAGGAGAACATTTCGCCAAGACAACAGATTTTCCAAAGTTGTGAATTTAGATTATGGAGAGGATTTGGGGGAATTTTAGCATGGGTTCTCCCGTAGGAATAGGAGAAAACCCACAAACACGCACTTCCACGGCCTATCACTGGATTAAACTGTGTGCATTTCCATATATCTATTGTAAGTAGTGTTCTACCCAGGAAATTCGCAGTTTTACTCCAGTGATGACCTGGTGTGTGGGCCTTTGAAGGGTGGGAATGGGACACTACCATATTTAATGTTGGTGTGGGTGAAAGGCATTCATTCACTCCAGGGATTTCTTTCTCTTATGGAGAAATAAAGATCAATCGTCAAACCGACACTTGTATACGATTTACTGAGGTGGACCTACTGGAAGTTCTGCATGAGCGAAATTCGGAGTACTGATAGAAATCTATTGTACATTTTAAGGAGTGCGGTTTAAGGAGTTCTGCGATGCAAAACAATTCGTCAAATTGCCAAATGGATGAAAGCTCCCCATTTTCCCCTTTTACTTAAGGAGTGAAATTGAGCTACAAAAACGCCCAAAAATGGCGAACTTCAGACTTTGTGTGCGGTTCGTAAAGTTTGTGCAGTTCTTCCCGGCAGCAAAAGGTGGTCCAGATAGACCCACATACACCACATACCCTGCAGAAACAGCCTATGAAGTGGGCAATTTGTTTGAGGTAAATTTGCTGCCTAACACTTCATTTTTCATTCGTGGAAGAAAGAAGCAGATCGGCAACAATTCAATATACCATAGAAAAAAGTTGCCCAGGCCTAGCCACCTGTACCTTTTATTCGTGTTATGTTTGAAAAGTTTGCAATACTTCTCCCCTGAAATATCTGTTGTATCTTAGTGAAGCTTGCTTAGAAAGATTTTCGCTTTACTAATGTCAAATCAGACAGCATTTTCATGCATGGAGCGACTGAAATGGTGTGCTTTAATACAATAGGCGAATAGGAATAAAATGTGAATTTTCCTCTCAAGACAATTGGTAATAGTATGGACTACAGCGCTTTAAAAAGTGTATTAATATGGGACACACCTGATCCTTTACCGAGTGTAAATATGTCTGCAGGTTCTTGCCTTTTAGCTAGAAACACTTTGCGTGATGGGCTTTTAGTTTCCAATTTAGAGTCTTACAAAAACACCAGCCATAGGTTCCACAATGCAACACGCTGGTACATGGAAAGAATGGACTAGCTAAAAGTCCACACATCACAACTGGCTTCTTGACAGCTATGTGTGTCGTTAAAAAATATAACGTTTTTGATTTCAGGTTTTTATTTTTAGAGGCAATTAAAGGTTAATCAATTAAGTGGTGAGAGGGCGAGGTTACAATCCTACCAACATTTGAGCTTGTTGACCCTCTCACTGCCCATCACAAGAAGAGCCCCTGTAGGGTGTGGTTCCTATCCCACAGCACCACCTGCACCATGCACTCCTCCTTATCTCCAGCTGCAGAGGATTAGCAGCTGATTAATACCGCTGTGCTGGAGCCTCAGTCCCTGAGCAGGGCCCCGGCTGTTGCGCACTTTAAAATGCTGATAAGGGGACTCCCTCTGTCGAAATATTGGTGGTGCCTGAGCCCAAAGCACTACAGAAGGTAACGCCCATGATGCCTTATCATTGTTGACAGGTAGTAGCTGACAAATAGTTACTCACTGTTCCAAAGGCAATAAGGTGATTGTATCTTGTAAGTGTGAACTGGCTTTCGCCTCGTGAATAGTTGAGGGCTGTAGCCAGTGAGTAGTATGCGGCAGTTGCTTGTAAGTGGTGGCTGCCTTTAGCCCGGTGAATAATTGATTGGTGTAACTGGTGAATATTGGGTATCATGGCTCTAGCCAGTGAGTAGTATGTGGCAGGACTTTCTAAGTTGTAGCTGGTTTTAGCTTGGTGAATAGTTGATTGGTGTCACTGGTGAACATTGGGTGGCATGGCTGTGGCCGGTGATTAGTATGCGGCAGTAGCTGGTAGGTGGTGGCTGGCTTTAGCCTGGAGAATAGTTCATTGGTGTAACTGGTGAATATTGGGTGGCATGGCTGTGGCCAGTGATTAGCATGCAGCAGTAGCTGGGAGGTGGTGGCTGGCTTTAGCCTGGTGAACCGTTGATTGGTGTAACTGGTGAATATTGGGTGGCATGGCTGTGGCCAGTGATTAGTATGCGGCAGTAGCTGGTAGGTGGTGGCTGGCTTTAGCCTGGGGATAGGTTGATTGGTGTAAATTGTGAATATTAGGTGGCACGACTGTGGCCAGTGATTAGTATGCGGCAGTAGCTTGTCAGTGGTAGCTTGCTTTAGCCCTGTGAATAGTTGGTTGGTGTAAATAGTGAATGTTGCGTAGTATTGCTGTAGTCAGTGATTGGTATGTGTCAGTAAATGTTAAGTGGTAGCTGGTTGTAGGCCGTTGCATATTTGCTGACTGTAGCTGGTGAATATTATGATAATGTACCCTTCCAATGTTAACCGGATATCTCCTGTAGAACAGTTAGTAGCTCGCTGTAGCTCGTGATGGGTGTTTGCACTTTCTCAACGTTTATTTTTCCCTCTGTAGCTGCTTGGCTTGGTTAATGTTAGCTGTGTAGCTATTTGACAATTAACGTCGGATTGGATTTCAGAGGGTAGCAGCTCACTGAGCCTTGTTTAATGTCAACTGTCTTATACAGTAAATGTCGGGTCGATTTACATTAGCACTGAACGCCATTATCAGGACACTTTCAGTAAAAAAACGTCTATCTTGAAAGTTTGTACTACATTGCCACCTAGAGGCAGGTTTACAGAAAACACGTTTAGAATCGGAGCAGATTGCAAACAATAATTGCATTGATCTCGCGAGCAGAAATCCTTCTGCAATCTTCATCCTTTGTACTCATTTTTGAGTTTGAAAAAAAAATCAAGTTCTAAAGCCTGCATCCTGTTCTTGTTTGAGACTTCGAAACATGGCCTGATTATTTTCCAGGCATGCAGCTATGGTGTATTCCCCAACAAGATGTCTCTCACTTTAGCAACTCTCCTTGGTCTTTCCTGTTGTAATGTGAAATGTTCTTATTATGTTTATTTAAAAGTAATTCAATAACGAAATAAAAACATACTTCATTTCCAATCACTAGCTTATCTGATCTACCAAATTCTTCAATGAGAACAGAAGAAAGCCCATTTTTTAACAGAACACGTGTACACCTCATCCTTTTACAAGAACAAATGCATTGTTAAAGGTCTTATTCTTTTTTTGTTTAAAAAACATTTTATCATGAGCATTCATGCTTTTTCATTGGCTTGGAAACGAACGTGTTCCAGAACTGTTGTGCATTCTTTATCCTTTGTTGTGGCATTTTAATTTAACACAATTTGGCATTGCGTCAGTGAATGAATTCTCCTCAGCTCTTTTATCTGTTACAGAATCACAGTGTCTTTGTTAGACCTGTCAGCCTTAGAGTAATCTTCTCCAAAATTTGTTTCCCTTTTCATTATTTTTTTCAGAAATTCGCTTTTGTTGATCTTAGGTCTCTGTGCACTTTACCCACGCTAGCCAGTGCTAACGTGCTTGTGCTTACCCCCCATACATGGCAAAATCACTTAATGCCATTTTATCACTTAATATATTTCACCAACCCTTTTAGTTTGAATACCCTTCCAGTGCCTACCACTAGAAATGCTGTAGGGCGTGGGTAAGTTCACATAGCTATATTCGAGTACACCGTCTTTTATTGGTTTTCAGCCAAGGTAACTTTATCACACTGTGAGTGGGTCCAGCACATAGCACTCTGTTAACATAGCTCGCAAGTTTATTAATAAAATGTGAATTGAACTAACATAGGTTGTGATTGCGTTGAAATAAATAGTAAATTGCATGTATTGGTGTCTGTAGTAGAACTGTATTGTGGCATAGAATGCAGATGGTAAGTAAAGTGGCTTTAATTGTTGCATTTGCTAGGTAATACCTAATGTGGGTAATTAGAATGGTGGACTGTAAACAAAAGGGCTTATTTTCTATATCTAATTTCTATTATGCTTACTTTCGTGCTAGTTCCCATGCGGGCCTGATCGGCCTTGTCTGAAAATGGCTGATGTTAAATGCAAGGGCACACAGAAAATAAAGATGGCCCCCGCACATGAGCAGAATGGATGTTCAGTCACGAGTGTATGGCCTATGCCCATAGTGAGAGATGTCAAGGCCAGCCTGGCCTGCAATGGGAGTTTTGCCAAAGAGACTATCCTAAATGTATGAGAACGGATGAAAGAACCAAGTTCCAGAGGATGAGAAAATTCATGACTGCAAAAGAATGGTACAAATGGTTTAACAAAGTATAAATGTGAACATTTTATGAAGTCATGTGAACCCCTAGAATGAGTAAGGACATTGTGAACTGGTTTGACCTAGGAGGACAATGAGGTGATCATTACCACCCCTCCAATGGACCAATCAGAAATGGATGTAGCCCCTAAATGTTTCAATTTGGGTATAGAAAGTTAGAGAAAGGGTATAAAAAGGTGTTTGTGTATATGCGAAAAAACTTCTTCCTTTTTTTTCGCACCTTTGCTCAGCACGACATGTTGTCAGTTGAGTCAATTTTTCTTTGATGGTGCAATAGACTTTGAAAATTTCGGACTTTGAACTCTGATGGGGAAAAAGAACAAGACCGTTGCGGAAATTCTATCTCGGGAGGGATACGTTCGAGTAGGTGAGAGGGACAGACGGTCAGCTTGAGAAACCTATCCTGTTATCTACAGATGATGTTCTGGTTAATCATTCTCATCATCGCCCTATGGCCAAAGGGTAATGAGTAATTTCCGTTTTCTAATTTCCTATGCTTAAATGTATTGAAATAATGCTTAAAATGTATTTGACTAATAAAACTTAAGCAATTTAAAATTTCTCTTTAAATGAATTAGGATAAACTCTTGTGAAAATATAAACTTGAGTCTGTGGTTATTAGAATAAAAGTCATGACAGATAAATGTTGAAGGTTTTACATTGTGATTGAGCTGGGCTTAATCGCCATCAACTGATTCCTACTAGGTGGTCCATTGACCAAATAGCGGAGTTACTTGATGTTTTTGGAACTGAAAGCTATTAAAGCTTTATGTGTATAATGTATATGGTTAATGTATAGGTTAAATAGGTACCCCGCATGTCTTGCAGCTCGTCTACTTATCACTGATTCAGGAACTGTGCAAATGTGTGTTTGCGGTGTTATGGACACCACCGATGAGTAAATGGTAAGAGATTCCTGGATTAGTGACACACGGAAAGGGTTTTATGTTAGACCTGCTGAATTTGAAGTCATGCTTATTATAGTTCTGTTTCTCTTTTTACACCATTTACTGAGATTAAACTTTGCTTTAGAGCTCACGCATTATTTTCATCTAGGTTGTCTCTGGTTTGAATGCACCGCCACGGTTACACTAATATTTAAGAGACTAATTCCTCTCAGGTACACTGCTGCACAGATTCCATAGCCCTCCCTTTAATCTTGCAGGTCCTTAACGCCAGGTTTTATAATGTTTATATCTGTTCGGAAGTCAGTCTCCTAACCCAGACTCTACTGCCTGCCTGTGTGAACAAGCACTTTAGCTTACACTGCCCTGCTTCTAACCACAGTTCATATGTTACCTCCTACATATTTACAGATTGCCTGCCACTCTGTGGACACGTGGAGATTTTTATCCATTCATTCACTTTGAACCAGATGAGGATCATTCCTCTTCTTCTAGTACACCTTGACATTTTTTCACACAGGACTCTCCCCTGATATCTTTTCTTTCACACCCCCCTTCCTCCACCCTCATACCATCTCTCCTAAGATATTATTCTAGCTTAGTTGGTTGCTCTCCAAAAATAATTG
Organism: Lissotriton vulgaris; assembly: GCF_964263255.1. Classification (NCBI taxonomy): domain Eukaryota; kingdom Metazoa; phylum Chordata; class Amphibia; order Caudata; family Salamandridae; genus Lissotriton; species Lissotriton vulgaris. Next base: position 1,243,099,536 of record NC_141687.1, on the reverse strand, counting down.
CTGTGTCGCTTTCAGTGTATCAGACATGGTTTGGATCAGCCATCTGTTTATGTTACGCTTCCAGCTGATCACAATACGCTCTCCAATGACATAGCTGTACTATCTCCTTATGCTTTGGAAAAGTGTATATGATGTTATGTACAAGCACTATAAAACCTTGTAAAATTAAATACAAATTTGTTTAAAAAAGTCTGTAATACCTACTACAAAGTGGTATTTGGCCCAGTACACATTATTTCTGTTTATTGACTTGAATTGCTACACTGCATCCCACACACCTTTCGTGTTCCTTCTGCTCTTTCAATCACTATGGTGATACTTGCATTGTAATACTCACTTCCTGTGCTATGGTGATGGTTACTACGACATTCCATTTTATTGATCCATATGGACTGATTTTAAATCTGCACATATTTTCTCTAACCTGGTCCCTGATGAAGTAATTGGATATTGCCAAGTAGGACTTTGTTGTGTATCGATTTAGATTCCATATGAATTTCCCGTGTCATGCCCTTATATAGGTACAATCCACTTTGCCCTTATATAGGCATAGAAATCTAGTCCTTATTTAGGTAATTTCCAATGCTACTCAAATACAGGCATTGCCACTTCCATCTGTTCATCTACGTCACAACAATTTCTTGGAAGACCATACTCTTAAGCCGTTAGGGACATCCCGTTGCTTGAATATTGATTTCTCCAAGAAACTCATTATTATGCATAAACATCTATTCCCAGGTTCATTCATGACGTTCATATGCCCGACTCACGTCAATACTGGCATTCCTGAAACACCTTTAAAGTATAAATATACCTTCACTTGCTATGGCAAAGCATGGTATGGTTCGGTGTAGTTCGACTACCTACTTGCACGACGCAGCTCGCCACAGCAAGTATCGAAGAAAGCCAACTCCCCGGCTGACGCACTGACCAGACGCTGTCATCCTCCTGCCGAGAATCCAGTTTCAGTGTTTATGACTCCCCTTGCAGGGTGTTGGGAAATCGAGTCCCGGGAAAGAGATACCAACCTCTCTCATTCTAAGGCATGGGTCTCCAAACCGGTCCTGGAGGGCCGGATCCATTCCAGATTTTTGGGATATCCCCATTGAGATACATGTAGTAATTTTAAAAATCTGGCATGGATCCGGCCCTCCAGGACCGGTTTGAAGACCCCTGTTCTAAGGTATGGAGCTCATTAGAACCTAGAGAAACCTTTGGCAGTTCTTGGCAAAACTAAAACTTATGCTAAGGCAGCACCTACTTCTTCCCTCGTACTAGACCTATGTTAGGTACACTGGAGTAGGTGTATTTTAGAAGCACCAGTTGAGTATTTTAGCCTGTGTTATTTATGTATGTATTTTTATATCTGTCATAGCAACAGACAATGCTGTTACAGTATTATTTTATTTTACTGTTTACGCTGTACGCATTATACTTAGCATTCTGTCTTACGATTGTAGCAGTTCATATCTCTTGCATGAGAAAGAAGACTGTTCAATAAACCTTTTATTGAAACGCCCGTCTCTCTATTCCTGTGCAACTCTGTAGAAACAAAGCATGCATGATTGACTGAGTGAAATAGTTATTTATTGTTTCCACGACTTTGAAGATATTGTTCCGATTCTAAGTGAAACAAAGTTGTCATATTTATGCGGTTGTCAGAGACTAATCCCTTCTTGTTCATTCGAGAAAGTTTCTAGTGACCTCTGAGTTAGCTGGCACACACACAATTAAGTTTAATATACTCGGTAGAGACATACTGACCTCAGTCCTATGTCAAATCTATAGTGTACATCATTCAAATGCACAGAGCCTATTAGGGATATACAGCCTGATTCATGAAGTAAAATTGCGCCCGCAAGCGCTGCGAAAATGCAAATGCGGGCGCAATTTCCGTAATCGGCATTCAACAACAAAATAGCGAATTCCCAAACACATATTTGCGAATTCGCAAATATATTCGCAGAATCCCGGCAGGTGAGCATTAGCGAATCGGAAATAGCGACACACCACGGATTCTGCGAAAATAATTGCGCAATCGCAATATAATCGCAATCGGTATTCAAGAAAAATCGCTATTAGCGAAAAACCCAAAAATCGCAATTTGCTCCGCGCAAAATAAGGACAACTCAAAGCAGGTGGTAACCATGAAAGCCATGGAAAAAAAACTTTCAAAAAACCGTTGTCCTATCACCAACAGGTACTGGCCTGACCAATCACACATAAGGACCATCATCAGCAGCAGCATTAGGTGTCCCACAATGCCAGGAATGTACATGGTGGTGAGGCGTCGCAGGCTAGAGCAATTAGCACGGAGGAGACGCAGGATCCAGGACAGGATATTCCGCCAGCGGGTCACCTTGCTGGGCCAAACCAGAGAGCAGATATATGCTAATTGCAGGCTGAATGAGGAAATGATAATGCAGCTAATACAGGACCTTGACCCCCTGATGCAGCACCCAACAAGCCGTACCAATGCTGTGCCTACACATGTGCAGGTATTGTGTAGCCTGCACCTCCTGGCCTCCGGGAGTTTCCAGGGGATAGTAGCGGCTGCTGGGGGGATATCCCAGCCCACCATGTCACGCTGCCTCCACACTTTTGTTGACGCCATGCTCACCCAGCTACACCGTCACATCAAATTCCCCGCCAGCCAACAGGAATTGGACATGACCAAGCTACAATTCTACAATGTAGCCCATTTTCCACATGTGCTCGGATGTATAGACTGTACCCACGTCGCCATCTGCCCACCAGCTGGCATGGAGTGTATGTTCCGCAATAGAAAGTCCTACCACTCCCTCAACATCCAGATGGTCTGCAATGCTAAGACATACATCACTGACATTGTCGCACAGTACCCAGGGAGTACCCATGACTGGGACTCCACACACGACTGGTCAGGGGAGAGTTTGGGGAAGGACACCTACTTGGTAAGTACACTTTGATTGAAATGTCACATTGCAAAGATGAAACAGCGCAGCACAGGCAATCACCATCTGCTCCTCTCATTCAGGTGACAGTGGCTACACCCTCCGTGAATACCTCCTGACCCCATACCTCAACCCTGCTACACCCCAGCAACGGCGCTACAATATTGCACACATACGGACAAGGAATTGCATAGAAAGGACATTTGGCCTGCTCAAGAGCAGGTTCCGCATACTGCACAAGACAGGTGGGGCCATGTATTACAGTCCTGAAAAGTGCTGCCGCATTGTGGCTGTCTGCGCAATACTACATAACATTGCAACCAAGCGCCGGATACCTGTTGACATCTCTGGCAGTGAATCTGAGGGGGACAACCGGCCACCTGCACATGCGCACCATGCACATGGGGAGAACCCAGCAGAAGGGCACAGACGTCGCAACCACATCACAGTGAACAGTTTCTAGTACAACCACTTCCATCACCCCACAAATCAACAATGCATGCAAAATGTAATGATGACACAACACTAATGTGTGTAGCAAAATAAATGTATTTGTTAAATTCACAAAAATAAAAATAAGGTTCCTGTCCAAATATGTCCAACAAACAGTATTACGCCATACTGCTGTGCATCACCACATGGCAGGCTTAACCTCAGCCTGTGCCATTGATTAACTGCAGTTCTCTAGGAGCGCCTAGTGCGCGTTCCGCCATAGCGCCTCTGAGGGGCATCCTCCTCCGGGGCTTCAGGCAATGCTGCGGGTGTGTGGTGGGGCCAGTGAGGCAGATTGAGAGCTGACGCTGGACGCCCCCTCACTCGCATCATCACCCCCCACATCAGATGGAATAGCTGGAGGGTGAAGAGCAATGACGGCCGTGGTGAGGGTCTCCAGCACCCTTGTCATGTCCTCGCTGCACTGTATGATTTGGTGCTGCTGGGTCAGGGTGCGCCGCGCCAACAGAGATGTAGCATTCGCTGACACGTAACTTGCCCTGCTGTTAGTGGCAAGCCGGGTCATTAGTTGGCGGTGGCGCCGGCGTGTTCCACTGCGCTCTCTCGACATGGCCGCGGTGTTGGTCTCCAAGGCTGCAGCCATGCGGGCCAGTCCTTCTCCCACACCTGCCATGTCTGCCCTCATGCCTTCCATGTGGCCTGCAACAGAGGCCACATTGCGCCCTATCATGTGCAGTTGCAGCTGTATAGCTCCCTGCTGCTGAGCCTGGCGCTGGTGAATGCGGAGCATGCGGAGCATGCGTCTCTCGACGCTGAGCCGCGCCAGTCCATGAGCATTGGCCCGCCTGCTAGCTGCTGTGGAGTGCTGGCGTGACCTGCCACGCCTGCCCTGCTGGCCTGAGTGTGAGGCTGGCCGCTGTGTGGACACTGGCGCAGCCCCGGATGTAGAGGCGACAGCTGCTGGGGGTATGACCGCCGGTGTTGCAGGTGCGCCAGACGCAGGGGGTGTGCCTGCTGGTGTGGCTGTTGTAGTAGATGCAGGGGGCACAGGAGTGACTGCCCTGGCTGCGGCTCTGGGAGGAGCAGCGGTGGCAGGAGGCACAATGGGGGCTGGCCTGCCAGCGGATGTGGGTGCTGCACCAGTTGCAGGGGGGACGCTGCAGGTGGTACTTGCTGCTGGTGTAGATGCAGCGGCAGGGGCTGGTGCCTGGGTTGGTGTTGGCACCTCCACCTCCGGGACGCCCTCATCGATCTCCAGCCTATCGCTGTCGCTGGTATCGCCACCTTTGGGGGTAAGTGGTGGATCATTAGTTGCATGTATCTGGCAGACGTGCAGTTGCTACATGCATGCTGGGTAACATTCCCTGAATGGCAGTGGCTTTGTGTGCTTTGGGACCTGTCTGGCTGCATTGTGGTACTACGACATTGTGGCCAGACTACATCTCCCACAATGCTTCAGGACATTCCTTGATGTGCAACTATGGCATGCCTATGGGACATTGGGGGAGCCTATTTGGTCATGGACATCCATAGGGGGCAGGGTCGCAGTCGCATGCCACTTACCTTGGGTGTCTTGGGTGGTGCGGGATGAGTCCAGTGTAGTAAAACCGACACAGGCCTCCTTCTCCAGGGTGTTCTCGACCTGGTCCTCCATGGGAGTGTTGGGTGGTACAGTTGGTCCTCCTCCTCCAGTGCCCGAGGACTCCCCAAGGCGCGCCGCCACCTTCTCCTTGGCACGGCCTCGGAGGTCGTACCACCGCTTTTTTAATTCCTCCAGGGACCTGGCCGCCACTCCCACGGAGTTCACAGCCGAGGCTATCCCCTGCCATATGCGCCGCTTCTCCTGTTCAGGGACCCTCCAAGAATTTGCGCCAAACAGTCTGTCATGGTTGGCCACAACCCCCTCAATGAGGTGTTCCAGCTCCTGCTCTGAGAATTTCAATTTTCTCTTGCGCCCAGACGAGCTGCTGGTGCCAGGTGCAGGTTCCTCAGCCATGGTACCAGGGTTGTGGATCAGTGTAATTTCCCAGATTAGCAGCAGCTCTCCTAAATGCTCCCTCTCTCTCTGCCTCAATGTGGAAAATGGTGGTGGGAACCGGCAGCTTCCTGGTTGTGATGTCATCACTGGGCTCGAAATGCGACTTCCCGTTTTCCCGATCTCGCGAGTTTGCGATATCGCAAATAGCGATATCGCAAATAGCGATATCCCTATTTGCGAGCTCGCAGTCCAGGCGCGGGTAGCCGGAAATAGCGATTATTCTGCGATTATCGGTCATCGCTAACGGAATTTGCGATCGCGTGCGAATCGCTTTTTTTTATCGCAATTCTTCATGAATTCGGATTTGCGATTTCTGAATAGCGATTCACATTTTTTCGCTATTTCAGAATCGCAAATGCCCATTTTCATGAATATGGCGGATAGGAACTACACTAAATGGTAGCCAACGGTTTGGTAAGGCACTCATTTAACGCTAGATACTAAAGTAACTCAGTCATGCTTTTCTCAGAGACCCCTTTACTCGTAATACTCCAATAGACATCTGGAGTGGGTAAGGGATAATATCTGCCATAGCTGAGTAGGACGAAAAATCCTATGTATTAGCTTTTTGTTTTTTTCAACGTTGAAGGATACAGTGTTCAAAAATATTGTGCACCTTATCTTTGTTTCCTTGAAACTTGCTCTGTAACTTTCATTGAAATGGCTGACGAGGATAACGCCTGGACTGCAGCTACAGGCGAAAACGCCAACAGAGTTTTAAACTTTACAGGTTTTCAAGAAACCGAAGCAAATGCTGTAATAACTCCTCCAAATTTAAGGAAAGCCATCACTATAAAACTTATAAAACATGGCCTAACATCAAGAGGAGGTAGAGTAGTTTTTGTGATAGAGGCACATGGATATCACTAGACAGAGGTATTCTATTCATGGATAGTCTTCCCAGAAGCAAATCCAGTAACACGTATGTTTCACTTCTACAAATAAGATGATCCACCGGATGAGTATATTCCTTTCGAGGATACTGAAATTCCACTCACATACCAGGAGCATGAGCTCTGGTTTAACGGTGCCCTAAAACATTTAAATCATATTAACAGGCTCAGTCCACTATGTAAACCAGGAGCAACAAGGCAGATTTTAGCAAGTTACACACCTCATCCTGAAATCGAAGACATGACAGATGTAGAGTTACTTGCTCAACTCAAAGAGTTAATCAAAATCCACAGACAATTGGTCCAATATGTCATGCAGACTCTTACAGTCCAACCTACAATAGTTATCACACAGCAAACATCTCACCAGGGGAATACACTAAAAATACACCACAGACTTTACATGCAGTCATGGGTAAATTACCCAAAAAATGTGAGCAAATTTCATTCTGGATAGCTCAAAAAATTACTCAGATCGAAGGAGTATTTTCTAATACTAGCCCTCATGAGAAACACAGAATTTTAACAATCTGTTTAGCAGTCTTCGCTGCAATCTACACAAAAACACATGGTGTTCCATCTATGGCGGACCTGATGTCCTGAAACAGATTCAAAACGAATACGGGGCAGAGCCTGCTCTGAATTTAGGTATGAAACTACTGAAAGATTTCAAACAGGTCTCCTCAATAATATTATGTAATATTGAAGGAGAAGCAGCATTAGTGGCGATCCGCCAGTAGTTAAGGGAATTTGACGTAACAGAGCAACCACAAGACCCAGCCAGAATGATTGAAAAATCCTATGAAGAATTAGGCAGAGACAGTTTGGGTGATTAATGAGTAAAACCACAACTTTCTGAAAGCCCTTAAAAGGTCTTTACTAAAAACACTCCTACCTCTTCTGAAAAGAAGTGGGAAAATAGCAAACAACCTTCCAAAGAGAAGCGTTCTCATTCCCGAGGTAGGTCTCCTCAAAAGGAGCCCTCTGAAAGGAGGTACAACCTCAGGAATAGGGATAATTTGAAAAAACCTGATAGATATCAAGATACTGATACACGTTCCTCTCGTACCTTTCAGACTTCGTCACAGAAATCCGAAAGAAGAGGACGGTCAGAAAACAAGGAAGAACGCATGAAGTCCAAAGACGATCAACACGTTCAGCGAAGCAACAAAAACCTCAATTCACCAAGAAGAAGGTAGCAGGTCTAAAAATCAGACAAGCTGAGAATCTTGAGGACACAACTCAAGAATGGAGAATGGGCTCAGACAGTGCTGGACAGCGCAGCAGAAGTAACAATAGCTCGCCAGAACCTGAAGGGTCTTCTGGAGACCGTGGACTTGAATGAGGACATTCAAGTTGAAACTGCAGATACCAGGGTTTGTGCTCCACATACGTTATATGAAATAACACTCCGGATGGAGGGAGACATTCCAAGAAAAGTGAAAGCACTCTTTTGGGAGCGACTTTCTAAAGGTCATGACATACTTCTAGCTGAACAAGACTGGCAAACAGAATTTGTCAGGGAGTGCCCACATGGCAAAAGACATCATTATGCCAGCCTTCTCTAGCCATATTCCAGTAGATATACTAATACCAGGAAATGGGCAGTTTCCCAAGCCCCAGCATTATATAAAAATCATGTAGGATGGGATGAGGATTCTCCTCAACATACAATTTGGTTGAAAAATCAACCAACTGCCCAAAGGCAGTACCCAGTTAAGCAAGAAGCTAAAAAACAGGTCAGGGAGATCATAGACCAACTTGAATACCAAGGGGGGAATGAAACCATCACCTCATCATTGAACAATCCTTTGTTTCCTGTCTCCAAACCAGACAATACATATTGTCTAATATTGGATTACAGACATCTAAACTCTTGTTGCAAAACATTTGCAGTGCAAAATGAACACAGTACAGCATTAATGAAAAGCATTGTGCGTAAAAAATAAAAAACAACATTAGACATTTCAAATGGATTCAAAACATTGCCCCAGAAAGTAGGTATTTCACCACTTTATCAATAACGGGGACACAGTGTAACTTCTGTCCTCTCCCTCAGAGATTTAAGAATAGTCCTGGGTTATTTTCAGCAAGGGTAACGTAGTTACTACAAACTTATGATGACGAGGCATTGTCATACATCGACAATATCTATCTGATGGACGATGACTTGGATAGGCACTTGAACAGGGTGAACACTATTATACTGGGCTTCGCCTCTGAAGGGTAAGTTCAACTTTAAAAAATCTAGAATTGCCCATCTCAACATCCTTTTTCTAGGATATGAATTATCAAGTGAAGGTAAAAGCCTGGCAGACAACATTTTAGAAAAGAGTGTGCTGCTCCAACCTCCAAAAACACTAAAGAACTTACAATCGATTCTACGTTTCCTGAATGTCCGAAGAACTTACATTCTAAACTACGCAGAAAGGGTAAAACCTCTCTACGAATTAATCAAACCTGATTTTAAAATCATTCATTGGAAAAAAGAACACACAGAAATTTTGTGTTCACTCCAAACAGACATGTTAGCAACTAAACATTTACAAACACGCGTAAACGTACGCAACTTAGTGATCCGAATAATTCCGGGTCAATGCGGATTCACCTACTTAACTTTTAAAAAAGGTGAAAAAGTATCAATTGCATACAAATTACATTTGTACACACAAGCAGAAATGAAATTCACTTCTACAGAAAACATTCTGACAGCTGTTCAAACCGCTGTAGCAAAAGAAAGAGCTCTAGCACAGGGGAAAGGCATAATGGTCGTAACTGCTGTACCCGACTTAGAGGCAGTGTCAAAAGCGAGCATTCTGAATGCTAAAGCTTTACATCCGAGATGGATACAATGGGTTAATTCTCTTGCTGCAACCAATGTTAAATAACTTTTTGATCTTTATTTGAAAACACAAGCATTTCTACAATACGAACAAGAATGTCCTCTGCCTACTGAAATTCTGCCTCTGGATGAATGTATACAGCACAACCCGCTTTGGGGGGTAAACAAGCTTATAGTGCTGCATGCGTGATCATTGAAGGTCGTATGCATGGTGGCAAAGTTTGGGCGTTGCATTGCGGTATTCTAGTCCATTCCATCCGGAGGGAAATTCAGTTGTGGACAGAAAAAAACGGGACATAAAGCAAACTAGAACAGCAAGGGTATTAGGTTCAGGTGACAGGTGGGTAAAACATCTAATAAGCATCCAACATAGTCTTAATAACTTGCCAAGAAGTTCTCTAGGGGATATCACTCCATACGAGGTCCTTTTGGGACAAGAATGTTGGTCTCTGACCTTGATGTCACACATCAGTGGTGGAACAAAAAAAATTTGATATCAAAGATCGTTTGGCTGTTTAACAGGATTTTAATGTACTAAGAACGAAACAAAGCAACGTTTTCCTGAAGTCAACCACCACTGGGGAAAAATCAACCGTCCCAGCAAGGCCTGTCTGGATCCCAAAGCTTGATGATCTAGTCAGAGAAAAGATCGCGGACAAGACCGAATTTGGGCCTTCTTACAGACAACCGGTACCTGTCTTAGCAATCCACGGATCAAGAACAGTTTTACTGCCGCCCCACACTACGTGGCCAATACTAAGCAGTAGGCCAAGTGGACTCCGACAATGTAGCAGACACACTCCTCTAGCTAGAATCCAAGAGGTTCAAACTGAGAGAGTCATTACCATTGAGGAATCTGCAGTGAGAAAAGAAGGACTAAGCAACAAAGCTATGGAACTGGTACCTCTTGAGACCCAAATAACAGTTTGTCATGAAACACCTGTTTAAATGAAGTAACACCAGTCTACAACGAAGTAACAAGTGGTCAAGTGGTTCCAGAGATTTCAACTAATCCGGACGCTATTCCATCCATTGACAGAACTGCCTCTGGCAATTTTATTAACTTTGATACGCTTTCTGAGGATCCCAGCAACCTGTAACAACGCCAGTAAAAAGAACAAGCTATAGACTTTTTTCATCACCTGGAAAAGACTTATCTGGTTTCACCATGGATTGAACTTTGGATTGTGTTGGAAATATTCTTTCTTCTACTTTAGTTAGCTCTGGTAATAACTCTGGGTATGCTGACAAATGGAAGATATGTCAAAATGGACACAGCAAGTAAGAAAGTCAACTTACTCCTGAAACCACACAAGTCATCCCCTCGTGAACAAAGAGATTTGTCATCAGTGAACATCACACCCGTTCCTATACTTGATGGTATAGCTTGGGACAAAACAGAATATGACATTTTTGGCCCTTCGGAGCTGTTGAAGATTCCACACTTATTCAAGATTTCATTAAGTGACTTTGTTTCATCTAGAACCCTTTCCGATGATTGGGACTTCGAGACTGTTAATAATATGATGTCAGATCTAGAAATGTCTGCAGTATTCACAAATCATGAATATGTTATAACCATTATGGTCATCATTTATTGCACAAATCTGCAAGTCCTAGAAATGTATCAATGTATAACCAATGGGATCATTGTCATACGCCACCAAAGGGTAGGTCCAAAACTTTTGCTATGAAATTTCCATACTTTTCAGGGTTCAATGTATCCAATCCATAATCATTTTACTTTAAGAATGTAAACAAAACAGGAATGAAAAGTATGTTAACGAATACCAAATGTATTTATTCTGTAGACTTTTATGCCCAACTGTCTAGACTAGGTTTCGACTTTTGGAAAGACAACATTGAGACAAACACTGTCTGGGGTACAAAAGATTGGCAGGTACAGGAGGTAGAAGCTATGTTTAGAGCATGTATCATCCCTGAGCAAATTATGTTTTTGAATGACACTGTCCAACTGACATCTTTCCTTGGGTTTGCCAAGATCAAAGACATGAATAATCTGTCTATTCCTACACCTACACCTGAGAGCGATGACACTTCAGGGTGGGGGGGCGGGTAGACTTACATACTATTTTGCATCACAACAGAACAGATCCAGATTGGAATAAATGGTTGATCTGGCTCACAGACAGAAACAACTGTCAAGATAGATTCCTGAACAAAACACAGGGTTTCACATTCAATAGGCCAGACCCAAGATATGTTCAAAGACGGCATCCTGGAATAGTAAAAACATAGAGTGTAGGGAAGCTCTGTTTTGATTGGCTACAGAAATCTACACTCAAGGAGGTAAAGCAACACTTATCTTTACATAAAGACGGCACAAACCTTAGGGAATTCTTGCTAGGACCAAGAAAACCGCATCAAAAGCGTTTCATATATGCCGGTATATTTGCTGCATATAACGAAATATGGAAGATTACGCAAGAAGAGCCTGCAGAACGAATATGAGAAATCGATCGTATTAATTTAGGTTCTAATACTTTATTGTACAGTTAATAAAAACCATTACAAAAAGACCAACAGCGATAAAAGATCAATAAAAAAAGTTACGTTAAAAAAGGTATTTGTAGCAGCCAAGGAGAGAGTTCAAGTGAAAAATTAAAAAGTGATAGAAAGAAATTTGAGAGTAGATATTTGTCCGCCACTAGATCACTTCTGCGATTCCTCCGGGGTAGTTTCTGAAGGGTTAACCATACCCTCTTTCCCTTTCCGGATGCGTTGCAGACCACATTCCTTGTAGGAAGCGTCCTTTATCGGGGGCAAGCCATTCCTTTTCTCCGGGTGTCCGTGCATTTGGCTCCTCAGTCCATTTTATATACCTATAGGTCAGCTGTTCCTTTGTGTGGACCAAGTATTGTTTTATTTGTAAAAGTGTGGAAAGTGCGCTTTTATTGTCCATGTATTCTTTCTTTGTGGTCAATCTGCCTGCCACGGCTTTAATGTATTTTTCCAGTCGACAAGCCATTTGGGGTTCGTCAACTTAGAGGCACGCCAGGGCTGCTTGCCTACAGGGCCGGATCCCCCCTTTTTTTTTTGTTGAGTGGTGGTCTTATCTGGTCCCTGCCTTATGTGTGGACCACATATTTGTTGACTCTAGGGGTGTGGAGTGTACGCTTTCTTTGTCCATTTATTCTTTCCTTATGGTAATTCTTGCTTCTAAGGCTTTGATGTATTTTACCAGTCGACAAGCCATTTGGACATCGTCGCCTGAAAAGCAAGCAAGGACTGCTTGCCTACAGGACCTAATCCCCTTTTTGTTGAATACTGGTCTCAGCAAGCTCCTGCGTTCAGGCTGCAGCTTCTTGCAGGTAGTGATGAGGTGTAAGATGTTTTCCTCGTCATTCCCGCACAGGTGGCATTTTGTTGGTTTTAAAGGACGCAGCCAGGGTGCCATGTGGTCTGCAGAGGGCAGTACACCTAGCTGGTATTTTAGGAAGAGCTCTTTTGTTTTTTTTGTAAAACTGGTCAAAAGATACATTTGTGGTGCAGGTTTTTTGTAGGTGTTTACAGTTAGCCATCCATGAGCTCGCTCCGTCAGTGAAGCTTTGTACTGTAAAAGAGATTCTTTCCTGACAACGTTGTTTACTGCTTTTTTAAAACCTTTCAGGTTTCCTTGAAGATCCCACAGTTGTTGCGCCCCAACGGCTTTATTGCCTCTTCCAGAAAAAGCCTTGCTGGGCTTTGGTTTTTAGTTTGAAGTTCTTTCCAGAGTAATGCATTAAGAGTATTTGCCTCTCCCCTACTGATTTTGTACCAACTTTTGAGATAGACTCCCTTGCGTGCCAGCTCTTCCTTTACTAGCCCAAATTCAAGACAAATTTGCGCCGGTGAAGTATACTGAGGAAGGCCAAAGATCATGCGCATCGCTCTTGTTATTACTCCATTTACTGTTTCAGCATCCCTGCCTCTCATTGCTTCACTTCCGTAGGTGATGGAAGGGATCAGCTTGGCTTGGATCAGCTTTATTAGTGGGGAGAGGTTTGGCCCAGCAATTTTGTTTCTCAGGTTTCTTAATGTTACAGCTGTCATTAGGCCTCTCTTTTTTATTTCCACTCGTTGTGGTGTGAAGCTGCCTCTGTGGTCTATAATTACACCCAGGTAGCGATATTTGTTTGTGACATCCAATTTCTTTTTGTCCATAAACCAGCTGCGTGTTGATTTCTTTTTGCAGTGGTTAAAGCACATGGCTTTTGTTTTGTCATAATTGATGTTGAGTTTGTTTGATTTGGAATACTGCGAAGTGACATCAAGGAGCCGCTGTAGGCCTATCGGGGTCCGGCTGGTTAGCACTAGGTCGTCCGTATAGAATAAATTGGACAGCTGGAAGCCCCCTAGTTTAGGAGCGTGAGAGTTGTTTTCGTTTAGAATGATTGATAGTTCGGCCATAAAAAGGTTGAATAGGGTTGGCGCTAACACGCATCCTTGCTTTACTCCTGTGGTGGTTGGGATTTTCTTGGTTAGGAAATCTCCTGCTCCCAATTTGAACTGGACCCAGGTATCGCTGTGCAAAATAATTATTTGGTTCAGCAGTGTTGAGGGGATTTCCATTCCCTTTAGTTTTTGCCACACGAGTTTTCTGTTTACACGATCAAAGGCAGAGGTGTAGTCGATACAGCACAGGTATAAAGATTGGTTTGCCTCCAGCGCTGTGTCAATCAAAAGTGATAGGGCTAATATATTGGTTGTCGTCCCCATATTTTTCCTTAATCCGGTTTGGTTGAGTGGGATTGCTAGTTTTTCATCCGCCTATGATGTTAGCTCTTGGAGTAAGAGGCCGGCGTAGTACTTTGCCTCGTTATTAAGCAAGGCTATTAGACGATAGCTTCTTGGGTCGCTTCTGTCTCCTTTTTTATATATTGGGGAGATAATTGCTCCCCTCGATGAGAGTGGGATTGTTGAAGTCCGCCATATTTTTTCGAACGTTGGTTTAAGGACAGCTGCCCAGTATTCTGGCTCTTGTTTGAATGCAATTGGCGGAATGCCATTTGGGCCAGGTGCTCCCTCTCTTCTCCCTTTTGAGATCCTGTTACATATTTCTTTAAGGGATTCTGTTCTTTACAGCAGATTTTGGTGTTGCATGATTCTGTCCGCGGCTCTTGAGGGTCGTTAAAATGTGTGCTGAGGTAAGTTGTCCAGGCCTATTCCGTCACTTGGGATTCAATCCCCTGGCTTTGCACATTAATCAAGCTGTTGATCTTTTGCCAGAATTGTGCGCTGTTGTTTGTTATCACGTTGTGTAAAACTTTTCCCCAAAAGGCCTCGTCAGCATCTTTTTTTTAATTCCTATATTAGTTTCCTATGCCTGCTTTTTAGCTGTCTCAATGCCTGGCAAGCGATGGGATCTGTTTTTGCTCTTCGCTTAGTGTTATTAATCTGCGTCTTCAGCCTTTTTAGCCGAATGTCATTCCTGAAATTGTGTTGGCTGTGGTGTTTCACGTAGTTTCCCTTCCCATATTTTTTTGTGTATCTTTTTCCTTCGGCTTTGTCTCTCAAGTTTTTTGTGAATGCCTCCCAGCACATGATTGGGTTTGAGGATGCGAGTTGTGCCTCTTCTAGTGTTTGCTTCGCTTGTAATAGGAGATTTTTTGGGTCGTTGGTTTTGCACTTAATTGGTCTATCGTTTGTTGTAAACTCCGAGCCTAATTTGCTACCGCCTGGCTGGCTTGGTATTACGGGTGCATCTATTGGGGTTTCCTGTGGGAGGTGATCACTGTAGTCCATTGTGCAGATATGAAAATCTCTCACCCTTTCATACATGCTCCGAGTAATGAATGTGAAGTCAATTGTAGAGCTTGCCGTGGTGCTATGGAATGTTGCTGACTGCGGTTGATCGCCTGGGAGTCTGTCGTTCAGAGCTCTGAAGCCCAGCTCTTCCAATTTGGCCAACAGGCTCCTGGCTGTTTTCGTACTTCTACCTCCTGAGGTGATGTGTTGATAGTTTTGCTCCCAGGAAAACGGGTCCTCCTCCTCGGTGTTTTCAGGGGCCGCGGTGCTAAGCATATTTAGGTTAAAATCCCCTGTATTGATTATGCTGTTCGTGTCCTCATTTTCTATTAATTTTACGAGTTCTTCCTTCAGCTGGTATGCTCCCTTTATTTTCTCCTTAGGGTGCAAGTAGAGGTTTATTAGGATTATATCCTCATATTTGTTCTGCTCACGGAGTGTCAGTCACAGGGCTTGCAATGCATTTGGAGGAGCTAGTTTAGAAAACAGTGGAACTGCTTCAGCAATCAATTGTATTGCGCTGTAGGTGGCGAGTCCTCCTTTCTTGTGTCCAAATGGTGAGCTCTACGTAGACGGTAGGAAATTCAGGTTACATCCTGATAGTGCTTGAGGGGAGTCGGACCAGGTTTCTTGCAGTGAGATGATGATGAATCTTTTCAGGTAGTTGTTTAGATCTGCGTCCACAAACTTATCACCTAGCCCATTGATGTTCCAAGAGCATAAGCTGACAGTGCTGAGTGTTTTTGCTGGTTTTACATTACTTTGTCATGGATTTAACTCTTTTGTATTTAGGGTCCTTGAAAGTCAGCTCCAATTTAACGCAGGGTGATTGTCGAAGGCCGATGTTCTCTTGTGTGGCTGTTATCTATAAGCTAAAATCTCTGGTGTCTTGCTTCGTGCCCCTCTTAGAACTGTATTTTGATACAGTTGTTTGTTTATTCTTATCCTTTGTTGGCTGGCATGTAGTAGAGGGTCGGGGTATCTTGGTCTAGAGGAAGGTTGTAACTTTATTTCCCAGGGTTCGAACGTTGCTTTTTCTTTTAGTAGTCTCTCCCGGAATTCCGCTGAGGCCCAAATTGTTTTTGTTGATTCTGCTCCAAGTATTCCCCCGGTTCTATGAATTCTATCGATTCCAAGTCGCTAGATGATATATTTTTGAGGCTACCTATGGTTTTCAATACACGTAGGATGTTCCCCCTGTTTAGGATATCCATTGGGCCCCTTGATTGATACTCTGGGTGGAACGTTATTGAGCTCGTGCCAGTTTGCCCCATATCCTGTGCCCGGCTGTTATCTTCCTTGCTGGTTCAATCTTTCACTTGGCCTTGATGTTCATCTGTTCCTACTGTGTGTCGTTTGTCGATCGTTTTTCTGATTTTCGTCAGATTTTGTCTGGGGGCACTTGGTGAAGTTGTTACGCACTGTTCTGTGCTTACTCCCGGTTGTATATCTTCCTTTAGCTTGGGAGGATTTTTGGAGTGGCCTTGGTCTTTGGGTGAGGTTCTTTCGATGTTTTTCTTATCAGTTAGTTTTAAGGCTTCTTGTGGGTTGTGCCTCCTATCAGTTGGGATTGTGACTTCTTGTATGTTGTGACCCCTTTCAGTGTCGTCTCTTTTGGCCTCGTGCCTTACTTGTGGTAACTTTGGTGCTGCTATGTTCCTTTTGGGGGGTGGGCCTTTCTTTCTGGTGTCAACTTTCTACTGGGTTGTGTTACCCCTGTTTGGTTTTTATTTTTATTTTTTGGCGTGTTGTAATCAGAGTCAGTTGCATCACTCGTCTCAGTTGGCCTATCTTGTGGTATATTGGCTGCGGCTTTCTCACTAGTAGAGCCCTTACACCATGCTACTACTGCTGGCATTTTCTTTTGGTTTCTTCCCTTCCTTTTCTGTTTTCTTCCCATTTTTTCTTGTTGATAATGTGCAATCACTCTGTCTTTTTGGCAGGTTTTTTCTGGTTGCACTGTGCTTTCTGTCGATGTGGTTTGGAGTCCTTTATGCACTTTTCTGTTGTCGGCTGGTTTGTTTATTGCGTTTACTTTTCCCCTTGACGAGGACCGGTCTAGTGCTGTACTTTGGTTCTCCTGGGTTGGAGGCAGAAGTCCAGCTTGCAAAAGCGGTGTCGTTTCGTCTCTCTTGTTGATGTGGATGCTGGGCCAATTGATTTTTACTGCGTCCCTGATATCTAAGAGTAAGTTATCCATTGCTGTTGATAGTGTTGCCAGTTTATCCACAATTGAGATACAGGAGCAGTTGGATTGTATTAGTTGGGTCTCTGCTTTCACCCTTTTTACCAAGCCGTTCAGCTCTGCTAGCTTGGCGTCAATATTGGCAACGTATATTGACAGGGAGTTGAGGACGGAGAGTTGTAAGTCCATTTTATCCGACTGGTATTAAATAGCGTTTACCGATAACTGCATTGTGTGCAGAAGGGAGGTCCAGATATCTTCCTTTTCCTTTGGTGGTTCCTTTGACAGGTTTTCGCTGATGGTTTCTTCTGGCACATCCCTCTTGGAGGCTGCGGGATAAGATGCTACCAGTTCTTCCCACTCTTCCGTGGTGGGGTACGTGGTTTCTAGATCCGTTAGCCTGGTTGGTTTTAATACCCTGTTGTGTTGAGTATTAGATGCAGATGGTTGGCTTACCAGTACAGATTCAGTCAGTTTAGTGGCATGCCCTTGCACTGCAGCTTCCTCTTGCTTTTCGAATTTGTCGTGTTTCCCACGTTGAAGGGCATTGAGTTGGGGTGAACTTAGACCCTGCACTCTTACTGCCTGAGCAGTTGTAGTGTTTGATTGCCGGTCTGTGTCTGCCCTTCTTATAGGTTCTCTCATCCCTCTGTCCGCTGGTGTTGTCGTTGTGTGGTCGCAGGGAGGTATTTCTCCTTGTGTTATTAGGTCAGCATACTTTGTAGGGTCACTCTTCTGCATATCATCCTGCAAGGACAAGTCCAGAGCCCCCCGAATTTTGGCCATGTCTGGGCCACACTTACCCTTGTCGCTTCACGGTGGGCTTCCTGATGAGCCTTGCCTTCTCCTGTTCGTTACTGAGCTTTCTGAGTATTCCTCCTCAGTACAATTGTGGTAAATGTTGTGTCTTATTATGCTTTTTAAATGTGTGAGGGTTAAAGGGGTTGTAGCGGTCCTTTCCCTACTGGCTCGTAATAAAATGTCGAAGATAGCGGTCACGCTTCTGTCTTCCTCGGCTTGCTCGATTCCATTTATGGTTGTTTTTATTTTTGTAATTTGTTCTCCCTGGTCCGCTCTGTCATGTCTTTCCCCCTGAGCGAGACCCTGGGCCTGGGTCTGCGCTGGTTGATCTCCTGGAGCCCCCTTGCTCACCTCTCCTCTGATTGTCGAAGTGCCCACCTCTGCACTGTGCTCCGTTGTTTTATGGTTCTCTTCGGTCTTCTCGTCCTTCGACAATGGTTCTTTTTTTGTGAGTGGTGCACTGTTGATTCTGCTTCTGGTTGGTTGGAGCGGTGTAGGTAAATTACTTGCATTAGCTTTGTTTAAATAGAGGGCCGTGCTGGGATCTTTGATGAAGGAAAATTTTGTGTAGGTTTTTGGTTGAAAGCACGGTTTACTCCCTTATGGGCTGTGTGAGCACTCACGCGCTGTGAAGCCCCCATGGCTGATGTAGAGAGAAGAGATCAGGGAGAGCTCGCCTTCGTCGTCTCCGTTCTTTCCCTTGTCCTTCCCGTTCCTGTTCCCTTCATTGCTAACGTCCATTAGGTCCCCCTTAGGGTTATTCTTTGCTTTCCTTGATTTTTTGGGGAGGTTCGTCGGTGCCGTGTCGTTTCTTGGCTTCCCGGACCTCATTTTGCAGCTTGCCTTCCTTTCTTTCCTTCCTTTTCACCCCCTTCTTTTATGTCCTTTTTTTTCCTGTATCTCCTTTGCCTTCACCCACTCCGTTTTCTTTGATGTTGATAGGGGATATTTTCCTGCTTGCTATCCACTTGTTATCACTTATAAGTACACATCTTGTGCATCTTAAATATAGCTTGTGGATTTGGGGAGCTCCCAATGGCTGGCTTTTTTCCCCTTGTGCATCCCTTGTGCGTCTCTCTCAGCCCGGCCTAGCTCACCAGCCACTGTCTCCTAATTCCGTGATTCCGTAGGGAGAGAAGGAAGAGAGAGGAAGGGGGGGGGCTAGGATTCTTGCCGTTTTACTGTTTTGTTGTGTTTGCTGTTGACTGTTTACTGTTGATGGTGGTGTTTACTGTTGATGGTGGTGGTGGGAGAGGTTTTTTTTTTGGCGGGGACACCCCCAGAAGGAAGAAGTAGAGAGGCGCAGATGCGCAGAAAGCACTCTCTCCTCTGGCGCTCCCCGGCTCTCCCAACTACCCAGCTGGGTCCTTTGCAGTGGTGCAGTGGTACTGTAAAGTAGAGCGACGGGGAAGCGACGGGAAGCTAATGCAGGGAGAG
Organism: Lissotriton vulgaris; assembly: GCF_964263255.1. Lineage (NCBI taxonomy): Eukaryota > Metazoa > Chordata > Amphibia > Caudata > Salamandridae > Lissotriton > Lissotriton vulgaris. The sequence continues at coordinate 1,243,080,206 of NC_141687.1, read as the reverse complement.
GCCGTGGGCAGTTCTCCAGCCCGAGCTCGCTGTCACCCGCCTGCTGCGCACCAGCAGCACCCCAGTAGCAGCATCAGCTCTAAGCGCACGTCAAACGCTGAGCGCCGGGAGTTGTGTGCTACGGCAGGGCAGGCAGGCAGGGGCAGGGTTCTGCGGCCGCGAGGAAGGGAGCCACAAGCACACACCCGCCCGCCTATGCACACCGCGCTCACCGTCATCGTCGTCGCTGTCTTCAGCTCCTCTTACAGCTCGGGGGCTCTGTAGATTCTGGTCAGTGCTCAGAGCTCAGGGCTGTCAGGATTTCAGGGTTCAGGCTCGTCTTTCGGCTCCTCGCGTCCTTGCCGCGCCTCGCCTCGCCGCCAGCTCCTAGCGCTCGGTGCTGCACCCTCAGCTCCCCTTCACTCTGCGCATGGCTCACTGCTCACTTCTGTGCACACGGCACAGCACGCAGCTCACTGCTCCAGGTATGCTGCAGGTACACCCACTTCGTGCACGGCTCACTGCTCACTGCTCACTCGTATTAATTTAGAGAAATCTCTCTCTGTGGTTGACAATAGGTTAATGACTCTGTCGTCCAGGATATATTCATTGGGCAGCATAGTGTCTTCTGCCATAGATATCATGGAACAAAACTTGGTCATTTTGCAACATGGTCAGTCTCAGCTACTTTCAATCATGCTATTAGTATATCCAGGTATTCTGCTCATCCCAGTCTACCACGACTAGAGGCGTTGCAAACCATGTCTCTAATCAGATGCCACGCATTAAGTGAACTCTATTGGATAAATGGGGTAGGTGGACAATCACCTCAATACCAAGTGGCTTAACATTATTTACGATATAAGGGTCAATTTTGATGATTCGGACTTGTTGTCAGAATTCGAACTGGCCTCCTGGCCTTCCCCCCCTTATTATCTGTGGTGATTTTAATACCCATTTGGATACAAATGGCTCCGTTAGTGGAGGGTATCAGGGGAGGAAGCCACATGTTTTTAAAGCATTAAAGGCTCTAGTGGACAGTCACAGGCTAGTGGATATGAGGTCTTATAAAAAATCCGGAGATCCAGGGTACACCTTTTTCTCATGTCCACATCAGAAGTACGTCAGGCTTGACTACTTTTATGCCTCTGCCTCTCTTATAGAGGGGGCCAACATCAGGAAACTGCCTAAGGTCCTGTCGGATCATAACCCTCTGATACTGGAAATTTGAGGCTCAGGGGCATGAAAGATCATTTACAAAATATTTTGGCCACCGAAGGATTTATAGAACATATCAGGGGGTGGGCCCGCAGTTCTACGATATTAATAGGTTTAGTAGCTTGAGAGAAAATGTATGGGATGCGTTTATAGCAGGGCTCAGGGGGAAATAATCAGCTATGTGGGGTTTCATAGGAAAAGACAGAGAGAGGCAATACTTCAACTCAGGGAGGAGCTGTCTAAATATGAGGAAGTAACTAGAGAGTGGCCTAGTCCCATAGGTGACTAGGGCTCTAGCGTGCACTACGAATAAGTGTGTTATACACAATATCAAAACATATTTTTAATCAAACATTGCGACTGTGATGATTTTCACATTAAATCAAATTAGATTTCATTTCTTTTCCATCATATAAATTGTTTACATAAATGAAAAAGGCAAAATATAGGCATTACAAATTTGGGGCATATTATCAAGAAACGGAGTTAAAATTATCGCTGTTTTAGCGGCTGAAAACTGCTGCTAAACTGCGATAATGGGCTTGAAAATATGCCCATGAGAATTCCAATAGAAGTCCCTATTCTGGTGTCAAACATGGGCTTCTATTTGAATTCTCAAGGGCATATTATCAAGCCCATTATCGCCGCTTGAGCAGCAGTTTTCTGCTGCTAAAACGGGGATAATTTTAGTCCCATGCTTGATAATATGCCCCTTCGTTCAAACAAAATCGAATAGCAAGATCCAATGCATTTCGGGACTCTAGGGTTCCTTCATCAGGGGTGATCTGTAATAAAGAAATGGGAAACAACTTCAGAAGATGCACAAATATGGAACATCTAAAAATGTGTCTAAATGTCTCACAGTCATGTCAGTGGTCATGTACCTTACTCCTGTCTAGGGGAAATCAGTGACCCAGTGTCATGCTGAGAGAAGACAAGTTACATAATAATTTCACAAGGACGGCGTGATAAGCGGTATCTGTGTAAAGAGTAAAACAGAACGTATTGAAATAAGAATAACAAAGACCAATAACCGGGTCTTATATATAAAATCATTTTATGGGTTCCACATACCTAACTGGACTCTCCCCCAAATTGCATGTTCAGTGAAATGATAAACTGTGGTCACGCGGTGTCAGGCACCTGAAATAAAACATAATGCTATGACAGTGCTATATGTCAGCATCACACAACAGATCTGCATTTCTGTAACAACTCTCACCGTATTATTAGTGTTCTGAACACGGTGTCACCAATGAATTGTGGAGAAATAGAGACACGAAGAAGTGCCAATAGCGTTCAAAGCAGTGGTGTTGATCGCACACCTGTTGAAATAAATATGTTGATTAATAATTCGAAATGTTCTGTGATGACGGAGATGCTGTATCTTAATCTACATGAAAGTCAGCTGACCGTGAAAAAACGGTGAGATCAAGTTATCGCGAAAGTGCAAGAATGTATGAACAGCAGTCTTGAATGGTGGCGGCAGCGGACAAGGCTGGACCGGAATGGACACTATAACAAAGGAACACCCGTTATTGACTGAAACACAAAGAGTATGACAAGCAAGATATTAAACTTGTTGTTTACTCCGCCATAATGCAAGAACAAAGAGTGTCTGGCGTTTTACCCAGAGAAGGCCTGAATTAAAGCATCCCGGCTGAAGGAGTGAACATACTATTGCTAACATATTATTCTACCAATTATAATCACCGTCGTCAAACGGACCCGTATCCCCGAAATCCCGCTCACCAGTGTGCATCAAAATCCAGCGTGTAATGCAGGAAGCAACAGCCTCTCTTCCTCTGTGTAGACCTCCCACAGGAGCTGTACTCTTCTCCTACCAATCATGTGGTATTTCAACAGACTTCCTGATCGCTTTGAGAGTCACGTGATCGCGCGTGTACGTCTCTCCAAAATAAACAATAGACTATCCGTGCTGCTGCTCTACTGGAGAATGGAGAATAGACTATCCATCTCGGTCGCCTATTGCAAAACAGAATTCTGAATACATCTTTGGCAAAAGTCGGTGTCTGAATAAAGTAAACGGTCAGTGTCAGTAATATTAACGCTGTTACTACAAGACCACAGTCAGTCAATAGGGGGGGGGGGTGTCTCAGTCAATGTTCACTGTCAATAAAAGAATCCTGATTCTAAAAAAGTGTGCCACATCTCCATGATATTATTCAAACAAAACAGTATAACTTCAAAAACACATGATCAAAATGCACACAGAAATGCACAAAAACACATAAAATGTCAATATAAACTTCTTGCTTGGTCAGAAGAATAAAATGGCTAGAAGTAGATCATGGCGCTTAGTGTTATGGTGTGGGTATAATGTGTGGATGAATTGAAGGAGAATGATGCAATCTCAGTATGAATATTTGTATGACCAGAGCAACCAGTTGTTTGTCAGGCGCATTGCCTCATGGATAGAGTTTAAATGAATGTATGCGTCTGGTGTATAATAGAACCCTGTTTGTTCTATAGAAAGCAAGCCATCTTGAATTTGTCATTCAGCCCATAGGGCATCAATGTATGTACCTTCTTAATCCAAAAAGCTTCTCTCTGTAACAGTCTTTTCAAGTTATCCATGCCAGGAGTCCGAGGTACTTGTTTGATGATTTGAAACTTTGGTTACACAATGTTGTGTCGATGCTCATCCCAGTGAACCGCCAAGCTGGAGGTAATGTTCTTTGTTCTGATTTTTCGTTTATGCTCAGTCAACCGTGTTTTCATCCTCCTCTCAGTTTTTCCGATATATAACAGTCCGCATGGACATTAAATTGAATATTCAATGTTTTCAGAGTTGCAATCTGTATTTCCTACTAGTTAAATTTTTTCTCCAGTCATAGGATGTAGTAAAGTTCCACCAGGGATGAAATTGTTGCAGTGTATGCAGTTCCAAAATTTTTAAATATGAGGAAGAACATATGGCAGCTATATCACAAAAGCAGAAGGAACTATAATCTCAGTTAGAATTCAAAGTCTGATGAACTAAGGCTAAAATTAACATAATTTACAATAAAACAGAGTTAGGGATAACTAATGATTATGGAGAGACAACAGGGAAACATTTGGCACTCCGCTGAAAACAAAGGGCAGCAGCAAACAATATCTTAAGGCTAATGAGGAAGGATGGAAAATGGCTACTGAGCCCCAAGATATATAAAAAATATTCGCTGAGGATTTGTATAGCTCCAGGGACAGAGCGCCAATGACAGTAGGTACGGGAACTGATGCAACGCCCCCTATTATTCAGAAACAAGAAGAAGATATTAAAAGAAATTAGGTTATTGAGGCACTTGCTTTGGGTAAGGCGACCGGCCCAGATGGGATTCCAATGGAGGTCTACAAAGCTTTACAGATAGAGCTAGCCCTCCTTTTGTTACACCTATTCCTGGCTGTACAGCAGAAGGGGATTCTGCCTCAATCTTGGCAGGAGACTAACAAAGTTATTTTCCTGAAGAAGGGAAAGGCTGCAGAGGATTCAGCTTCATATAGACCGATTTCTTTGATAAATGCTGATAAGAAATTATACTCCAATATTATTGCGCTTAGATTAGCAAAAATAATCACCTCCCTGGTGAGCCCATGGCAGCATGGCTTCATTCCAGACAGAGGGACAACGGATCATGTCCGTCGGGTAATATCATTATTTGATGTTGTGGAAGCTTCAGGAGAGCAGATGTCATTGATATTGCTGGATGCACAAAAAGTATATGATCAGGTCGAGTGGGCATACCTGTGGAATAATCTAAGAACCAATGGCTCTGGCCCACATATATTAACCGCCCTATGAGCAATATATGTGCAATCTCATGCGAAAATACAGTTGATGGGGCGGGAGTCGAAAGGGTTAAAATCACTTGTGGCAGAAGACAGGGCTGCCCCTGTTCCCCTATCCTTTTTGTGCTGTATATAGACCCCTTAATAAGATCAATGTTAAACAATAAGGCAATCAAACCAGTAGTGGTCAGGGGATATAATACCAAAGTGTTAGCTTATGCTGATGATATAGCAGTTGTTACCTCCAACCCACTAGGAGCAATAGGAAGGATTGAAGCCTTGGCATTAGAATTCAGTAGTCTGTCGGGCTATGGTTTGAATACCGTTAAAACAGAGATTGTCTGCTCTAAATCCACTATATGTCAGGATCCACGGAGGACGGAGGTAGCCACATACTTAGGGATAAACATAGCTGCGGAGGTCAGGACTATATGGGATATCAATTTGGCCCCTCTCATAAAGAAGATAGGTGGAGATTTAAAAAGAATGAATAATTTACATCTGTCCATCATAGGAAGAGGTAATGTCCTAAAGATGACAAAGTTCCCTACTTTTTTTATTTACTTCGATGCATACCACTGGAACCATCACATTTTTTTTCAAAAAAATAGATGGGATTTTCTCACAATTTATATGCGGCTATAAGAAGATTAGGAGATCACTGAAATTAATGACTTTACCACAAAATCAAGGGGGGCTCGCCGTTCCAAATCTTTTATATTATTATTGGGCTATAACGCTGCAGCAGATGACCATTTAATTGAAACCTAAAATATGGGCGGAACAACACTGGGAGGTCAGGATAGGAGATCCCCTCTTCCATTTATGAGCTAGCCATAGGTGACACAGCACTAGGGATAGTACTGAGGCAGTTGGAGGGTAGCTATTATAGGAAACACGTTTCAAACCCCTAAGAGCAGCCTGGAACGTTTGGCATAAGGCCGGTAAAATCTTAAAAATCCCAAAGGTCCAGAGATATTTATTATTATGGAGATCATCAATTTTCCCTGCTCCACTCTACGACAAAATAGGTAGAATATGGGAACATGCTGGAATTGACAATCTAGGAGATATTATCAATCTGAATGGAGTTATGTCATTTGGAGGATTCCAGGAACGATATGGGGTAGACCCTAGGACATTCTTTAGGTATGTACAAATCAGGGAGACAATTAAACCGGTTGTATCGCAGCTTACTAGTTTGGCTCGAATCCTGCTGTTAGAATGTCTAGTGTACAGTCAGCCCGGTAATAATGATTTATTTCAGTTCAGTTCAGTTCAAAAACTTTATTTCGATTAGTTATAACCATAAAAGCACATACAAATACATGTACAGTTTTCAAACAATTCATTAGTATTATGATATCTTAAAAAAAACATCATCTAAAACAACAGAGGGGAAGAGACAAAATTTTAAAACTATAAAACTTTTAAATAGATCTACAACTTTTTTTTTTATTAAAAAATATCACTTGATGATCTCCTTCAATCCCTACGTCACTACAATAAAACAGGGGCCATAAATGTAGATTTTAACTGAGCAATTTCCTTCGAGTACTCCACATCAAAAACAGAAACTTAGCTACAGCGGCCACGATCACTGGATTAGTGTCAAATTTCAGAATCCTGAAGAAAGCGAGATAGTCCTTAATACCCAAATTGTTGCACAACTGGATTATCCTCTTTCTCAGAATGATGGCATAAGCCGGGCAGAAGAGGGTGACATGAACAATAGTTTCATCCTCTGATCTACAGCCTGGGCATGGACGTGCAGGACCCCCCGTCCACCTGTCAGTCATTGAACAAAGGGGCAGTGTTCCATATCTAAACTGTAGGTACAGCTTCTTCACTAAGGTGGGTTGGATTACATCAATCTGCTGTTCAAAGCTGTAGGCTGGTAAAATCTTAAAAATCTCAAAGGTCCAGAGATATTTATTATTATGGCGATCATCAATTTTCCCGGCTCCACTCTACGACAAAATAGGTAGAATATGGGAACAGGCTAGAATTGATAATCTAGGAGATATTATCAATCTGAATGGAGTTATGTCATTTGGAGAATTCCAGGAACGATATGGGGTAGACCCTAGGACATTCTTTAAGTATGTACAAATCAGGGAGACAATTAAACCGGTTGTATAGCAGCTTACTAGTTTGGCTCGAATCCTGCTGTTAGAATGTCTAGAGTACAGTCAGCCCGGTAATAATGATTTATACTCAATGTTGATGAGTGCTAACCCAGATGACATAGCCAGGTCAGAAAGTGATTGGGCAGACAAGCTGGACAATTAGGATGTTGAACTGTGTAGATCTTTAAACTTGTCTAAAAATGTATTTTTGTCTGCTAATCTCAAAGCTCAACACTTTAAAACAGTATTTAGGTTATATTTTATGTTGGCAAAATTGTTTGCTTGGGGGAAAAGGTAAAACAACTATTGTCCAAGATGTGGACAGGGTCCTGCAGATATGTTCCATATGTTTTCCGATTGTAGTAAATTGAATATATTGAAACAGGGGATTGAACCTTTCTTGCATCAAAATACAGGGCAGATGGTCCCATTACTTCCAACTATGATGTAACTTGGCTGTGATGAGACCGTACAGCTGGAACTGACCCAAGTATATTTATGTTTCATGGTTTCAGCAATTTTTCGTATAAGGATAGCTTCAAAATGGAAGGATGTAGACCCTCCGACATATCTGAAATGGTATGCTAGACTGTTTTATGTGTTCAATTTGGAGATGGCATTGTATAAATGTAAAGGCAGAGAAGTGAAGAAAATGCGTCATCAAGTATGGAGGCCCTTGATGGAGCAATTGGGGAAATAGGAATATCGAACTAATTTTTTTGGCTGAAATGTGTCTCCTTCTATGATTCTGTCTCCTTTATCTTTTTTTCTTTAAATATTTTCTTCTCCCTTTCTCTCTGTTTCCTCTTTTTTTCTGCCTCCCCTTCCTTCTTGAAGATATAGGTAGGGTAAAATACCAGGAAGTATTTTATGGTTGGAATAATATATGTACCATTTATAGCTAAAAACTAAAAATAAGGGGAAAAATGATATGCTAAAAGATATTAAACATGTATGCCAACATTTTCACATATTTGTCCACAGTTTCCGGCTATTTCTGCCTTCTTGCCGCACAAGAACCTGGTAATTTAGCTCATTATTACGGGTTTGCCCCTTTTTTTATCCAAACGTTTTGTGGAGATAAGTTACACCCTTTGCAAAGCTTGCAAAGTTTATTGGTTTGTTTTGACCGAGTACCCAACTTAGCTAAGCTTCAGAATGCATGCAGACTTTTCCTCTAAGGGTTTACATTTTGGAGAGTTTGTTTATAGTTAGGTGAAATGGAACCGTGCAAGAGAGTTTTAACTGATTCTTGCAAAGTACACCTTACTTGTGGCCTTTTTTGAAGTTAAACTAGAAATATGAATACATTCTCACAAAAGTGACTTTCTCACAAAAGTGGAAAAGTAAAAAACGTTGAAACCTCCAGGACGTTGCAAAAGCGTACTATAGAACTATGTGATAATTGCGAATAAAAACATACTTTGGACACTCTTATATTAATTCTTTGACACTGTTGAGTTTCAGGAATTTTTTGGAAGCACTTCTAGCTAGAGTCATGAGATGTAGGTTAGGGATTTTTATTGTTTTGCAGCATGCAGTAGAAAACCAGCAGTTGTTTCTGGAATTGTGTTCTTACATTCTGCAAAGCACAGTGGAGAAAGGTCCCACAGCCATCCTTGAAAACTAAAGGTTTGTGAATGGTTTGCCCTTTTGTGGAGGTTTTCATGGCTCGTGAACCATAAAAATGTGAAAGGCATACTCTAAATTTGCAAAATGTCACAAAACGGCTAAACCATGGAGTTCTGAGGAATTCTATGAAGAGGAACTGCCTCACGAATGCATGCAGTCAATCTGTTCCATGGGCAACATTTCTCCACCAGCAGATCTTTGCGCTTTTTGAGTTCTGATGCAATATTTTGCCTATTACTAATGGTTTCTAAACCCCTGCATGCAACACAAGGTAGCTTCAGACTGCTTGCTGCATAGGACATTTGGACATATGAGACGACATGTGAAACTTAGAATATATCTTAATAAGTTAGCCCTGAAATTCCACAGGACATAAGCTTTGTTTGTGAATTTTCACATATGACTTCAGGAATTTCGTCGGATCAAAGTTCGTCGTTCTATTTTTAATGACGTTGTCAAAGAAGAAGAGAAAACAATGCTGCAAATAGTCATGTAGTCTTGATAAAGGATTATGGCTGAGATACCCGCCACCCCCTCTCAACACAATCCCCAAGGATGGGAAAACGGAAACGGTTCTGAACTTTTTGGAAGGCGGGAGGGAGTTACCCTCCCGGCCGTATTTATTAAAATATGAAACAAAATTAAAACATTAAAATAACAGTTTCATATCATGTACAATTTCATTTACACATTACGATGTTCTTGGCTGACCTTAACACATCTCTAATACAAAGGTTCTCCTATCCGATACTAAACATCCTGCAAATGCATTTCTGAACATTGAAATTGTACATCCTAACATTACGGGCCAACGGCAAGGTCGTAACCGGTGTCAGATCCCCAATACCAGAATTCCCCCCTCACTTGTGAGGGGCGGTCGCACAGCGGACTGTACCTCTGTGCCTACTTCCAATTTCCCTTGTCTTAGCGGGGACCCCCTGTTAACTCGACGCCATCTTAGTGGTCGTCCGAGGACTCGTGTGAGGTGTCTAGAAGGTAGCGTAGACCCCCCTCCCACCCCACACAACTTACCACATCTGCTGTCGCAGATGTCCGGGCCCCGGGAAATTCCGAGGAGGGGTCCGTAGCCCCTCCTCCCCAGGGAGGGGCCCATGGCCGCCTTCTCTTTCGGCGTCCCCATCCTTAGAGGGGACCGCCTCCCCGTTTGAGGGGCCAATGGCCGCCTCCCCCCGGGCGCTCCCATCCATAATGGGTGACGCCCAAACCTCTAGGGATCTTCCAATTACTGCTCACCGATCATGACCTTACCGCCCGACCAAAATAAATACGACAATCTAAGCTAACAAGGAGGAAAACAATCACATTTAAGCAATTCCAAGTATAAACTCTACTGAGCATCATTGTTCAGTTCAATTGCAACCATTCCTGCTGAATAAACATGCTGAAAAGAAAATTATCACTTTATTACATACCACTTTACCAACTTTTATTCAAAAAACAACCTGTAAGAGAAACAATATCACGTCACTCAACTTTATTCAAACAAATCGCTGTCAACAGGGGCTGGTGGGTGGGTCAAAATTGGCTCTTCGTTCCGTCTCAAGCTCACGTGCAACGGGGAGGTGCAGCTTCAGAGCACAGGAACAAGAGGATGCTTCCTTGGCTTGTCGCTCCATTTATCCTTCTTCGGGCGGGCGTAAACCCACCTCCAATCCGCCTCCCGGGCGTGGCTAGCGGTGTTGGTGTCTAGGACCACCCTCTCTTGGGCGGGAAAAGGCGCGCCCCAGCTACGCCGCTTCGGGCATACCAGCCGGGACACGCCTCCCGCCCAAAATGGCTTCCCGGGGGGATCGGGGTACTCCACCATACGTTCGGGGGGACCGAGTGGTCGCCCCTTTCCATATGGCTGAGATACCCGCCACCCCCTCTCAACACAATCCCCAAGGATGGGAAAACGGAAATGGTTCTGAACTTTTTGGAAGGCGGGAGGGAGTTACCCTCCCGGCCGTATTTATTAAAATATGAAACAAAATTAAAACATTAAAATAACAGTTTCATATCATGTACAATTTCATTTACACATTACGATGTTCTTGGCTGACCTTAACACATCTCTAATACAAAGGTTCTCCTAGCCGATACTAAACATCCTGCAAATGCATTTCTGAACATTGAAATTGTACATCCTAACATTACGGGCCAACGGCAAGGTCGTAACCGGTGTCAGATCCCCAATACCAGAATTCCCCCCTCACTTGTGAGGGGCGGTCGCACAGCGGACTGTACCTCTGTGCCTACTTCCAATTTCCCTTGTCTTAGCGGGGGCCCCCTGTTAACTCGACGCCATCTTAGTGGTCGTCCGAGGACTCGTGTGAGGTGTCTAGAAGGTAGCGTAGACCCCCATCCCACCCCACACAACTTACCACATCTGCCGTCGCAGATGTCCGGGCCCCGGGAATTCCGAGGAGGGGTCCGTAGCCCCTCCTCCCCAGGGAGGGGCCCATGGCCGCCTTCCCTTTCGGCGTCCCCATCCTTAGAGGGGACCGCCTCCCCGTTTGAGGGGCCAATGGCCGCCTCCCCCGGGCGCTCCCATCCATAATGGGTGACGCCCAAACCTCTAGGGATCTTCCAATTACTGCTCACCGATCATGACCTTACCGCCACAGGCCGGATAGTTGACCGGCTATCCCGACCCCCCACAAAAATCCTACCTAAAGGTCATGGCTGCAATCCCTCAGCCAAGCTACGAAGTCTCCTATGAGTAAAGCATTCCCCACCCGGGACAAATGGACCCCGTCTTCTAGATACATCTGATCCCCCCTGATACATCCATGAGGAATAGAATGCAATGTATTCGTACGAAACAATCTACCAAGCTTGTTATTCACTTTCTTCACTGAATGATTTAAAGCAGACACAGAATTAGCCCCCCGCCACACCTTCCGTGGGATCATGTGGGACCATGCCATTGTGCACCCCGGGACCCTTCTCCTCAACCAACTTACAGTGGATAGTATCATCTCGAGAAGTACTCGTCGACCAGTGGCCACCAAATCATTGCCCCCAAGATGCACTATGATTATAGATGGCGGTGACCTCGTCCGCCCTAACAAACCCTCCATAAAATTTTGAAACTGGTCAATACAGAGCCCGCCCCTTCCGTAGAAGGTCACCCTGTACCCGTATTCCCCAGCCATGTGAATCATGTCACCTGCTTTGAATACGTCTGCGGCACGCCTCACGTATGAGTGGCCCACGACCCACACCACTCTTTCCTCAGCCGGTGATTTTTGACCGCTGGTTCCCAGGTGTCGGGTCGACTGCACAATCCGCCCCGCCTCGTAAGCTCGCGAAACTGTAAACCAAACAAAAACAAGAAGCGTGAGTGCATGACATTAGCTTCACAACATGTGCAACCGCACATACCTTTTATAACAATTCGAGGACCAACGCCCCAACTGTTTCACTTTTTCCACACTCAGACCCCTGGCTGTAGCCTCTGTAGCAGCCCCTATCCGGAAGGAATGAGTCCCGAACTCGCACGGGTTCAAGCCCGCAGCTGCGATTGCCATTGTTAGTACCCGTTGGAACTGAAACCTCGTCAGTGGGGTGGCGTCGGCGTGCCTCAGCAAGCTTCCCCCCCATGATGCCGCCCTCTGCGCCAAATATTCCTCAACGCATGCAACCGGGCACATGGGAGATCCGGGAATCCGCTGGACTACTACACTGTCCCCGATCGCTCCCTGATCGGTCTTGGACCTGGCAAACGAGACTACCATTGTCTCCCCCTTAATTTGGATGTGCTCTCGGCACAGACCTCTCCCGTATCCTGCTTGTTCCTTGCTACCAGCTCGCTTACCCGCATAGCCCCATGGAATGCTAACGCAAAAGCGGCCCAAAATAGTACTGTCTCCGATTGAGATGAACATGTTGCAGGGAGTACGGACAGTAACAGGGCCAATCTTTCCAGACCTATCGGGTGCCTTACGTCCGTTCTGCGACCCTCAAGGCGTTGCCACCCACGCAGCGCTTTCTGTACCCCGAAAGACGCTGTGGGGTCCTGGATACCATGAGCCCGTGCCATGAAAGAAATGGCGGCCCGGTGCCGCTGGGCCGTGGCCACTGATTTGCCTGCCTGATGTAAAGATAACAGAAATTTCAAGACATACTCCTCTTGGCCCCAAAGCTCCCCCCCAGCAGAACCCAAAAAGGACCAGTAGGAACGGAACGCCCCTTCATACGCCTTCCTTGTCCTGGGTGCTAGACTCTCTCCCACGAGGTCTTGTAGTCCGGGGCACCGAGAGACCAGAGAGCTTCGGGAAATGGTGCCGCCACCGGGTCCGCTGAGGGTAGGAAACCCCAGAAGGCCTGCATACGGGAACGAGAAAGCGCATCAGCTGCCTGATTTAACACCCCTGGCACATGTCTTGCCCTAAAGTGGACGTTTAGCCTCATACACAGCAGAACAATTTCCTTCAGCAATCTCAAGATCCATCTGCAGCGGGCAGCCTGACTATTGATACACTCAACAACGGTCATATTATCAGATCAGAACACCACAGAGCGGTCACGAAACCCTTCAGGCCATGTTTTCAAGGCCACCAGAATAGGGAACAGCTCGAGAAACCCAATGTTACCTGTGAGCCCATTCTCGTGCCACCACACCGGCCAGGTTTGTGCTGACCAATGATTACCAAAAATGGCGCCAAATCCAACACTCCCTGCCGAGTCTGTCCACAACCCCAGCTCCTCAGAGGAAACCACGGGTTTGCTCCACACGACCCGACCGTTGAAATCCGCCAGGAATGCCAACCATATGCGCATGTCCTGGCGAACCTCTGTCGAGAGCCTTGTGCGGTGGTGGCCTTCCTTAAGGCCCACCATGGCCTGAGCAATAGAGCGGGAAAATGGGCGCGCCATCGGCATTACTCTAAGGGCAAAATTTAGTTGACCCACAACCCGCTGCAACTGATGCAATCTTACTTTTGTCTCGCTAATACATGTTTCAAGCGATGCCGTAAATTTCGTCACCTTTTCTTTAGGCAAACGGAAGCACCCCTCTTCGGAATCGAGCTCTATTCCAAGAAACTCGAGCGAAGTAGACGGCCCCACTGTCTTACCGGGTGCCAATGGCACGCCAAAGCGTCTCATGAGATCACAAAATTCATTCAAAGCTTGTGCACACTCTCTGTCCCCGGCTGCCCCCAGGAATAGAAAATCATCAAGATAATGCATCACATGTGTAAACCCTGTTGTTCTTGTGAAAGCCCATTGAAAAAAACAACTGAATCTCTCAAAACACGCACAAGAGATGGAGCAACCCATTGGCATACATTTATCCATGTAATAGCGACCCTGAAACATGAAACCAAGGAGACGCTGATCATCTGGGTGTACCGGGAGCAACCGGAACGCTGACTCGATATCTGATTTAGCCATCAGCGCTCCGGGCCCCAGGCGATTCAAAATGGCGACGGCCTCATCGAAAGATGCGTACCGCAACGAACAAACTCCCGGGTCAATCGCATCGTTCACCGAAAGACCCCTTGGAGCTGACAAATTATGTATCAACCTGAATTCCCCCGGATCTTTTTTGGGGACTACACCCAGGGGTGAACAAACAAAATTAGCAACTGGCGGGTTGTCATATGGTCCAGCAACCCGACCCCGGGCCACCTCTTTACCAATCTTTGCTTGTACCACCGCCGCATTCTGCTGCACCGACAGTTGATTCCTACATTGTGCTTCACCCTGAAAATCCCCCGCCGGGATGCGGAAACCATATGAGAAACCATCTCGCAACACCCCAGCGGAGATATGATCAGGGTATTCGTTTAGCCAAGGGATCAGTGCCATGATATCAACCGGGGTAGGTAGAGGCGCCCCTCGGACTATTTCAGACCTGTTTGGCGCCTCCTCTACTCCCCGTATCACTAGCCTTGGCTCTGCACATAGTCTCGGGGTGCGAGGACTGCCCACATCCCGAACATTCGTGCCTGAACTTACAAGAACCCTGTGGCCTGGTACATTTTCCTCTGTTAAAGCCCCAGCAGATCCCTTTTTTACCTGAGCTGCCACTATTCCTTGAGTTCCGGTCATTGCTTGACCCTGCCCGAAAGGGCGCCCCTGACGAATGGCGGGAATACTCAACCACATCACCCCCCAACGATGGCGACTTCCCCACGCCTGGCTTTTCCATTTTTTGCCATGAAATGGAGTCAAAACAATCCCAAGTGAGGGATGAATCGTGCTCCTTGGATTTACGAAATATATTATCATAAGAAAACCATTGATTACCCCCGTAAGTTTCAAAAAATTCCATGATACGTGTCTGGTACACGGCCAATTCCCCCAACAATTCGGGCCTACGTTCCCCCATAATTGCAATGAACATTCCAAACGCTCTGCCCCAATTGCCTATCGATTCATCGACTCTGAAACCGGCCATCCTGGCTCGCCATACACTAGGATGTAGAAATTCTTTTTGATTTTTTTACATGCTCAATCTCGTAGTGATCGGTCAACAAGGAAAACATGTTCACATATTTGTCTGCCCATATCCTCTCTTTCACCTCGATCGGGATATGCTGAACAATTCTTTCCCTCCTCGAAGGTACCGATCCCTCCCCCACCATCGGCAATGGCTGCTTACCTGGACCTGCCGTCGTAACTGTAGACCCTGCCGAAGCAACGCCCGATCCTGGTCGACCCACGGGAGCCTGCGGGGGAACAAAAGGACAAGGTGCCTTTGCAGCATCTCGAGATTGCCGCAACTGCTTCATTATTAATTTGGCCTCTTCGGCCGTGTCCCCCGGAGCAACAGAGCTCTCGTTGTTCCTGCCCAACCATGCCGCCAGCTGGGCGGCCAACTCCGGTGGCATATCCCCTTCGTTCACAGGGGTAACTACGACAGGGATCGGCTGCCCTGCGTCGGGAATCGGCACAGGAGCCTCTACCGGCCTGGGCGGGCTCGCCGGGGGAACCTCCGGAACTGGTACCTCGTCTCCAGTTGCCCTTTTTCTGGCCCTTTTTCCTCTCCCGGAAGGGACCACCCCCGGCAATGCTGGCCCGATGATTTTCTTAGGCCGGCCCGTACCGTCCCTGGCCGCCATCTGCTTCTTCATCTCCGCCATGTCTTTCACCAGCATACGAAGCATTTGCTCGGTGCTAACCTTCTTTCCGACCCTTCTGCCCGGCATTTTACTCACGATAGGTGACCGAAAGGTCCTGGACAAGGCTTCTAGCGCTAAAAGAGAAAACAGAAAAATTACAAATTTCAAAATTGGCTCTTCGTTCCGTCTCAAGCTCACGTGCAACGGGGAGGTGCAGCTTCAGAGCACAGGAACAAGAGGATGCTTCCTTGGCTTGTCGCTCCTTTTATCCTTCTTCGGGCGGGCGTAAACCCACCTCCAATCCGCCTCCCGGGCGTGGCTAGCGGTGTTGGTGTCTAGGACCACCCTCTCTTGGGCGGGAAAAGGCGCGCCCCAGCTACGCCGCTTCGGGCATACCAGCCGGGACACGCCTCCCGCCCAAAATGGCTTCCCGGGGGGATCGGGGTACTCCACCATACGTTCGGGGGGACCGAGTGGTCGCCCCTTTCCAGATGTAAGATTCTGTGGTCCAAGGTTTAGGAAATTCCAGTTCAGGAAATGTGTGTGCAAGTGTATTTTGCATTGTATTGTATTCTGCTTATATCTTAATGATAACTAATAAACCAGGAAAACTGAGCCAAGGTGCTATACAAATATTAATTTACAAAACACCAAACATAGATTAAACAACAAATATGTGAAATCTCCCCCCTTAGATGCAGTCTCACAAGAGTTCCAGAGTTGGACCAAAAATATCCCAGAATTCAGTTTAAAGCACCAGGAAGATGATTCCATGTTGACGTGCCTGGCACTTCCAGACTTCTTCCTCCAAGCTGCAGTGCCTCTGTTTTGGGATTGAAATTTCAGCTCCTTTGAGGACCATATACTTCTCTCTTGCAAATTATAAGTGATAGAGCAGAGATTTCATCTAACTAGTTTTATGATAAAAACACATTTTTATGACAACTCTTATATAAATGATGACCAACGTGTGTTAAGTTCCACGTTTTGAAGAAGATGGCATACAATTTGAATTCAGACACTGCATCATAAAAGCATGCAGATGGGAGGATAGTTTGAAAATAGTATGTGCTAAATTTTAATAGAATATGGTTATTAAACAAATACTAATGGGTTTGATTCTCATGATTACGAAAAGTGATATTAATGAAACTAAAGTAAATTAAATGTAGTAGATCGACTATTGTGCATAAAAGTATGAAACCATGATTGATGTTCTAACATATGCACCAAAAATGACAAAATATAAAAAAGGAGCTACATTGTATGCTCAAAGATATTATTGTGAAACCTTTTCTAACATGTATTTTATGTATGTAATTTTTGAATAACACTCACCCAAGGAGATATATATATATATGCATTTTCCTGTGTTTAATGTTGACATTTACAAAACATGTATGAATACCCTATTCTTACATGAATTAATTATGATAAAGATTAAAACGTTTATTAATGTGATTAGTTTGAAAATGTTATGTTGAGTTTTCCCTATTAACATGTGATTCACAATTTAACATACCAATTGACATATTTTGGCCATATTTCACACATGCTTCATTTTTATTCTCCTGTTTCTAATGAAGTCATGGACTGAATATTCAGAAGCATATGGGAATATTCAGTAAATATACCACTCATATTTGAAACAATAACTGTTTCTTTTTTACATCCTTTGGCAAGAGCAGTGTGATTGTAACAATATTGCAACATACTACAACAGCTGTTTGAGAAAATGTGCTGCTGAACTTTCAAATTCTCTTTCTAAAATGTCCCATTATTTAACGTATCCTATGTCTACATGACTTAAGAAAGCTGTGAAATTGATTTACCTAATTTTTCTGGATTGTATCTTCTTTCCCACTACATCACCCTCATCTCATATGAAGTATCCAATAGAACTGAGTGGTCTGAAATTTTGGTGATGTCAGATAGTGTCACCCGGGAGATTTATGGAGTATAATTTCTCAAATATTGAGAGCTCTGGTGCACAAGTTGTTCAGAGACCGTTCAAATTTGTTATCTGAGGACGGAAGCAACTTATGACATAACTCTGCGATTGGCTGCCGGCTGATGTGCTAGTGCAGATTGAACCATTTCAGCTGAATCCGTTCACGTCATACTACTGTGACTGCGTGGTTACAGTGTTGATGAACTGGAACAGGTTACTTGAAACTTTGCTGAACTTTCCTGAGGGTCTGTATAAGGTTCGCCTATTTTCTTATCTCCTATTGATATACGCAGTATGAGACCAAATCTGCCTCGCCTGAGGTAGATATTTCCCTGGTCGTCTTTATTATTCACCTTCAAAATAAGAGGCTTGGTATTATTTCATTAAATCCTTTACTAATTTGATATTTAGTCTGAATGCAATCTTATTATTATTTTTAAAAAATTTTTGAAAACCTTTATTTGTGTAGATGGTTGCATACAAATACGGGCCTACAACCCAGAGGCCAGCCACAGAACAAACTGGAAAGCACCAATATCAATAAAAAGTACGGGGCATTTTACTGCGGGGAACTGCAGCGCGGAGGTCCAGAGGCACGGGACCCGCGAACGCCATCGCTGCACACGCCGCCGGAGCGGTAACGGACTACACTACCCAGCATCCCCTGCTTCCTCCCGGGGACGCCGGGTGCAGCATCAGCCACAGCGCCCGGAGGCGCATAAGATCCAGAGGCTCCTGCAGAGGAGCGGGGCATTTTACCACGGGGAACTGCAGCGCGGAGGTCCAGAGGCACGGGACCCGCGAACGCCATCGCTGCACACGCCGCCGGAGCGGTAACGGACTACACTACCCAGCGTCCCCTGCTTCCTCCCGGGGTCGCCGGGTGCAGCGTCAGCCACAGCGCCCGGAGGCGCATAAGATCCAGAGGCTCCTCCCACATCGCGGGACGCGCACGGGCGTCGCCGGGCTGAGCCCGGGCAAAGGGCGGGCCGTCTGTGGCCGTCAGGGGCCAGAAGAGGCCAGGCCGGGCCACCCCCCTTGGCTGGACAAATGGGTAAGCGAAAACACTTGGGCCCTGAGGGACAGGGGGCTAAAGATGCTAAAGTCCCCCGCAAGGCAGATACAATAATCTCATACCTCACATCACTGGTAGGTGCTATCAATCAAAAAATCGCCAATGCTGAGAAAGAATTGGAACTGGGTAAAGCTTCTAGCCCCGCTGACACTGAACCCTTACAACCCTTACACCCCACGGTGGTGATCCCATCGGTTGAGGAATTGCCAGCCAGTAACCCCGACATCATCAACCTATAGAGCAGCATACGGAGAATGGGGAGTTGGGTCAGACTACGTCCCCCAATAGCTCTAGAAAGAAAGCCAAGAAAATTGGAAGGAAATGCGCTCCAATTTCCAATCACCAGGATCTTGTCAAAGACATTTGTTTAATTATGGGGGACAAACTGGAAGACTCGGTTACTGCTCGCCTCGAGCCAATATTGGAAGAGATTGGTAAAGATATTGTGGACTGCCTGAATAGTTGCCTGGCAGGACTGCTAAAGAGGTGTGAGAGAATCGATACATTCATAAATGATTTTCGAGCTAAAGAGCAACTACAAAATGATATAACTAAGTCTAAGTCTAAGTCTAACGTTACCCATACCATGGAGTCAATGGAATGCACTACAGTTAAAACTATTCCATCTAATGTACAATCACAACAAATACTGGTTCCACCAACTCAATTGTCAACCCCACCTCATGTGCCCAATTGTGGCGCTATTACCCAATCCACCACACACGGAAACACCGTGATAGGTTCTAATAACTTGCCTAACCATAGACTAACTAGCACTGCTAGACTGCATCTACCACCCCAAGCAGCTCCCTATGTGGCAGTAATATGTGGCGTTCCACCCTTACCCCATAATGAGAGAGAGTCTACTAGAGATCTCTTAGACAAATCTAAAGGATGGTGTAAGCAATATTCGAGTGGTGAACTTGACATTACTCCCCACATTATCATGGCCAGACGGGTGGGGTGGGTTGGATACGGAAATAAGAACATCATGGGAGACTGCATAGTCATCAATTTCTCAGATAAAGAAGTGGCAGATAAATTATTTTGGGATGGATCACCGATAATTAACAATGAAATCAGGGCACTCCCGTTGGGTTACTTTTACCCACCAAGGCGGGGCCAAAAAGTTAATTTACCTACACAAAAGTTAGTTGGGAATAAAACTAGCCCAACTTTAGGACCATGTGATTTTGTAATGCAAGCCAAGAATAGGCCCTCAGCACCGACCATTTGTTATGCCCCACGACAATGACATCACAATTGAATAACTAACATACAGAAGGTGTCCCTCTATCTAACCGTTATTCCCCACTTCTACCCACAGATAATCTGGTTTGACTAGAGAAGACAAATGTCATCAACCAGACTTCGTATGTGCCAAGTGGGAAGACCTGTAGGTTCCTTAGTTGGAATATTGCAGGACTAAGATCTAAGGTTGAAGATGAGAATTGGCTGAGTTTTATCTCATCTTTTGATATTATCACTCTACAGGAAACATGGGACACTGATACCAACTTTGAATTAGATGGATTTGTTCATTTTAATATTTTGGCTACACCAAGTGCGTCAGGTAGAGCAAAAGGCGGCTTATCCACATTAATCTCACTCAATTTGAAAGGGATAGCCAAACAGCTACAGACTTGCTCCCCACACTTCCTGGTTGTAGAATTGTCAATGTCAAATTTGATTACCATTTTGTTGATCAATTTTTATAACTCTCCTAAATTTGTCAGCAATAACCAACTTTTATTGTCACTTGAGGAATTTTTGGAAGATTATAAATTAAGCAAATGTGGTTTTGAGATAATCTTGTTGGGAGACTTTAATACTCACCCTTGTAGTAGGAACTGTATGGTTAATGATAAGGATGGCCCACCCCTCACGCTTCTTACACATTTTGAACACACAAAAGGTGGGGAGGGTTTGGAGAACTTTTTGGCCACCCATAATCTATACGAATCTAGCTGCTGTCCGTCAGGACCAAGACCATCAACATACAAGGGGAAAGACACAGGTTCGGTCATAGATTTTATTTTTATTTCCTCATTTATTCTGACCTTTATTTTAAGTTATAGAGTTGTAGACTCTATTTTTAGCGATCACAAGACTGTGGTACTAGAGGCATCACAGGAGGGATTAATTGATTTTAAAGATTCTAAAGAATCGGGCATACAAACAGTGATAAATTTAACACCTAAAGATAAGGGGAGAAGGCTAAAATGGTCTAATGTAACACCAATTAGTTTTTTAAAAGAAGTTCTCACAAAAGCTGAAAAGGAGGTAGGCATCTGCCTGGACCCCTTTCGTCTAAAATTACTATTGTACAGGCCTTTAATCGACTATGTCAACAAGTCAACAATGATTTAACCCTGAAAACAAAAATTGGGGGACAGAAAGTTAGACAGTGGTTTGATTCTAACTGCTCAAGGGCGCACTCTGCCCTGTTAAAGGCACTAAAAGAGTTACCAAGAAATAAATCCGCTATAACACAACTGAGGAAGGAGTACAAAAAAGCCATCTACATCAGGAAGAAGGATATTAAGGAACAGGCATGGTTGTATCTCCAATCATCAGAGGTCCTCCGGGATAGCTCCAAATTCTGGGAAGTTATTAACCACCCATACTTCTCAGAAGCAGATAGTCATCCCGTGGAGTGTGTCATACCTGACGATCTGTGGTTATCCCACTTTGGTAATATTTATAGACATACTCTAACTGACCAACCACAGGTTAACCTGACTCATCCCAATGTTGACTTAATTGAGGCTTTTCAACCAGAGGAAATTGAAGAAGCGATAAATGAGACATCTAAAAACAAGGCCCCGGGCCCTGATGGGGTTCCGGCGGATCTGTACAAGGCGGCACCTAAATTTTGGGCTAAGGTCCTGACGAACGTGTTCAATTCCGCCAGGACAGGTACGATCTATCATCGTACCAATTTTAAAAAAAGGCCTAAAGAGTGACCCTGCCTGCTACAGACCTATCTCCCTCATTGACTCTGCGGTTAAAATCTTGGGCAGAGTCATTTTGGGGAGGTTAACATCTTGGCTGGAGGGCAGGGGAATTCTATCTAACGCCCTATACGGTTTCAGGTCCAAAAGAAGTACACTGGATCAGTGCCTTAATTTGCATTTGATCATTAGCAAATATACCGTAGTTAAAAAAGGGGCCTTATATATGGCATTTATGGATCTCTCCTCAGCCTTTGACCTGGTCAACAGGTCAAGGCTGTGGGGGGTCCTTTTGGAAATAGGCATAGAAAAATCATTAGTAGGCTTCTTGGCTGATATGCATCAAGGATTGAAGGCATCGGTCAGAGTCACTAGGGATGGCAGATGCACCAAACCCTTTAGCTCTGAGAGAGGAGTGAGGCAAGGATGTATCCTCGCCCCTCTCCTCTTCACACTGTATATAAACACACTTGAGCCGGTGCTTTCTGCCCTGGGGGCCGACGTTCCGCGTGCAGGAGAGACTAATGTCCCGATCCTCCTGTACGCGGACGACGCGGTCCTCCTGGCAAGAACAGGTGTTGCCCTTAACAAGTTATTGGCCTCTTTCGGGGACTTCATGAGTTCCCTAGACTTAAAAATAAATACGGAAAAATCTCATGTTATGATCATTGGGCTCAATGGTAGAAAGAAGAAACCCATAACCCTTGTTTGTACAGGAAAGGAGGTACATAGGGTTCCTTCTTTTACTTATTTGGGTGTCCTATTCGATGATAAAGGCACTTGGGGTGCTCAACATAAGGCCAAATCTAATGCAGTGAGTAGATCTGCTGGAGCCATCTTGAATTTCGCTAGGAAATTGGGGTCAAGACCGACGAACGCCATTCTTAAAGTATATAACGCTAAAAGTATGGCGATCGCCACCTATGGGGGTTCGATCTGGGGATATACGAGTTCAGCCCTCATCCAGAGGGCAGAAAACAGGTTTCTTAGATCATTACTCACCGTTCCCCAGTCCACCCCCACTTTTACTATCCATTCAGAACTGTGGGTTGGTTATGTCTCAGATGTTATAAAAGCCGCCCCTGTCATTTCCTGGTTAAAGACTTGGCTAAACGTCGAGATTTCATTAAATTATAAAATCCTTGAAGATTGCTTAAGTATGGATGGAGCCTTAAAGATACCATGGTTGACGTATGTAAAAACAATGTTAACCCAGGTGGGACGTATTGACCTTTTTAACTCCCCCGAGGGCATCCGAAAAGAGGATGTCAAAACAATTAAGGAATCACTGAAAAACGTTTTTACAGCAGAGCGAGAGGATATTGAACTAAAGAAAACAACGGTGAGAAGGAATTTTGCACTTAAAACTGTCCCAGGTCCAGAACCATACCTGTTATTTGTCAACAAACCATTCCACCGTTTTCTTTTAATTAGATTTCGTTTGAATTTAATACATTTTCTGTTGGGCACATACTATAGATGGGATACTCCTGATAATAATAAGCCTTGCGATTGTGATCACTTTTCACCCCAGGACACATTACATTTTATTATGTTCTGCGATCACTATGATAAAATCAGAAGAAAATATCTTGTTCCCATCCTTAAAGAGGCTTGCTTCTTACAAGTTAGGCCTGCGCTTCTATTTCTGCAACTTTTGCACAATGCACAAGTCACTTTTCATGTCGCTAATTTTTTAGTAGCAGGAGTACGTATTAATAAAAAGCGCAGCAAAGATAACAATGGATTAATTATAAATGAAATATCTTAAATGTATCCATAATAAGACAATAGATATCTTGATGTTTTAAAATTTTTTAATAGTCTTTTTAAATTTTTAGATTGTATATATTGTTTGTTTATGCACATGTTACTTTAAAAATCATCTCTCTGATGATATGATTCACGATCCATTATGTATATACATTACGTACATATTCTCTGATATTGTTTTTTTTTTTTATATTTTGTGTGTAATCTATGAATTGTATCTTGTGTCTTTTTATGATTTTCAAAAATCAAATAAAAGTGATTGACTGACTGACTGACTGACAAGTACGGAGTGGTTACGCAATACTTCACAGTGCTACGAGTCCATAATGTTAACTGAGTGTAACCCCCGGCACAGGATCACAGAAGGTTAATTTTATCTTAAAGAATAAAGGATCAGTTGTATAATAAGCGTCCTGGTGCACATGGCGGGGAACAGAACCAACAACATTATAATAGGGAAACCATAGATCTGTCATCAGAATAGTCCAAAGCGTTCAAGCCATAGATGCCCTTGCAATTCTTCTTCGGCCAGTGTCCACCCGCTACCTCATGTGCCCAAAGACAAGCAGAACATCACTCTCATGATAATCAAATTATCAACAAGACGGATAAAGTTGCAATCATTATACAGCCCAACCCGGAGAGTAAAAGAAAACGAAAATACTAGAGAAAGGAAAAGGGAACTCCACGTTACTGTACCCGCCCCACGGCGATAATGGCGATCAACAATCCAGACAGCAAACATTCTTAGGGGCGGGGCGGCTAATTCAGGGTAAGCAGAACCTGAAAGTACCATATTATATAGGAATACCCAACCCTCCCCCCCCAGGCACTCACCCCGCGGGAATCACGCACAGTCATGGAGACCCAAGAAAAGGACACAAAAGAGCCATAGAAACGAGTAACTATCTAATAGACCCCAATCCACCCGCCCCACCCTGCACCCCTGCAGAAGGCTATGGCCTACCCCTCCCAGCAGCGTGCCTGTCGCCCTAAACATGAACCCGAAATATAAAAAGAGATAATGTAGGGAAAGGGAAAGAAAACAGATAAAAAGGGAAAATGGAAAGCCAGGGGGGAGAATACCATGTAACAAGGCGCACGGCCCCCACCCCCCGCCCATACAAACAATTAGTACAGCCCAAAGCCAAACTGGCATGTTTTCAGGTAGCCATACATGTTAAGGATTCGACAAATTATCTCAATTTGGGGCAGTCCATAACTCCGTGCTCCGAACAGCAGTCCTCCGGATTAAGAACCGGGCTCACCCCAGTCCTTTCTTAGCTATTGCCACGATGAATGTCGAAGTAGCGGGCATAAAACAAAGCGGACAGAAAAAGCCGTGGAGCAGCCGCTGAACGGTCAATGGAAGCAACCCATGGGATCTACTCCGCCGACGGTAATGCAAAAGCTGTGTACGGCAGTCATGTACATCAGTGTCCATGGTCACCAGCAAATCTTCCCGCATACGAGCCAAGACATCGCTACCCCTACCAAAATGCGGGAAACAAACAGCAACCACCTCGGGCCCATCCGCATCTCTGAGGGACGGCCCGGGAGCAATGGCGGCCACCACATTGTCTTGCACACAAGAATCCCGGGCCAAGGTCACTTGCCAAATCTTCAGCGCTCGTAGGACGTCGCCAATCGTGGGTTCACGCTCCCCATTGCAGGCCCCAGCACTGTACAGAGGTACAGGATCGACATCCCGGGGCGTTCCAAAGCATACGGCATCAGCCGCCATTTTGCAACTACAGCGCCGTCTTCTCGGAACCAAGTCCTGGGGCGGGCTCACAAGCAGGGCCCCCGCGGGATCCCCCTCAAGCATCCAAACAGCAACCTTGATGCAGAAATGAGGGCCACCAAAAGAGGGGGGACCCGCCGGCACCGCCGTTCCGCTGGAGCCACTCTCCACCACCGAGCGATGAAGTTGGGAATGGCCGGGCAAGGCAACAAGGGGGGGAGCCACCAACACGGCGTCCCCCACACACAACTTGCCGCACCTCACCTCTAGATCACCGGACGGTAGTCCCAGGCGCATTCAGTTGCCTCCGGCTTTTTCGCACAACGGCCTCTTCCGGCCGGCCTCCATCCTCCACCCGAGGCCGCCACCGACACCGTCTTGCCGGCTACTCGCTGAAGGCAAGGCTCCGGTCTAAACCCCACGGAGGCCGCACTTCCTGGGAGGACGTCGCTGCGGGCCCACTGAACACCGGAGCCACCAGAACGGGTGGTAAGTATCAGCAGACCTTAATCTATAAAATGTTATCCTTTTTGGGTAGGATGGGCGGCAGGATAGATGAGTTTGGGCGGGGAGGCCGGCGGAACCGAGCTACCGTGCGGCCATCACGATGTCGAGCTTCCTTAAGAGTATGCAATGCAATCTTATTTTAATGCTAATGTTGCATACCTATAAATTGAATAATTAAACATTGAGATTTTTAAAATAAATTCTGCTGGTTCTGTCTCATAATTTGCTGGTGAGTAAATCATTAGAGTTTGAGTCACAATTTCCTGATATATAAGGAAGTGTAAATTGAGAATAACAGTTATTCTATTCCTGGTCCTCGTTGGATAATTTATTTATTTATTTGCTTGTAAAGCGCCTGAGTCAATTCCCGAAGGGATATCTCTGCGCTGTTGCCAGCAGTTTTAGGGCAGCTTACTCTAGGGGTGAAGGCTGAGTGGGGGATGGATATTATGGCCTGGTGAAAAGGTAAGTTTTCAGTTTTTTCCTGAACAACACTAAATTGCTAATTTGTTTCAGTTCGATGGGCAGGGAGTTCCAAAGTATGGGTCCTTTGTAAGACAGGGCTCGGCCTCCCTGTCTAGCTTTTCTTATTTTTGGAACTTGTAGCAGCAGATG
The DNA here is from genome assembly GCF_964263255.1 of Lissotriton vulgaris. Lineage (NCBI taxonomy): Eukaryota > Metazoa > Chordata > Amphibia > Caudata > Salamandridae > Lissotriton > Lissotriton vulgaris. The sequence goes on along the minus strand of NC_141687.1, from coordinate 1,243,053,764 downwards.
GTTACTAGAGCGGAGTGCTCGTCCAGGGCAGTATGGTATAAATTTCTCTCGTAAGTATTTGGGGCTGGTACCATACAGGCATCTGTGTATGATGTTACAGATTTTAAAATTGATGCGCTGCTTCACAGGAAGCCAGTGGAGTTGGTGCAGTAGGGGGCGGGAGGGCGTTCTGGGGGGGGCGTTGAGGCCCAATCTTGCTGCCGTATTTTGGACAACCTGAAGTTTGTCTATTTGTTCTTCATTCGCCGATAGGTAAAGCCCGTTGCAGTAGTCCATTCTGCCTATGAATAAAGTTTGGATGAGGGTCTTTCTGTGGTTGTCTGGCAGAAAAGGAAAGACACGTCTAAGGAGCCCCACCACGTGAATGCAGGCACCTGCAACCTGAGTGGTGTGTTCCTTGAGCAGGAGTGCTTGGTCCAGCTTAACACCAAGGTTTTTTGCTAAGGGCTTGGGGTTGGGGACAGGGCCTAATTCCAAAGGCCACCAATCTGGTGACCAGAGGAGAGTCGCTCCTCCAAACAGCATGACCTCTGTTTTGGTCACGTTGGACTGAAGAAAGTTTTTTGCCATCCAGTGTGCTATCATTCTCATCCCACTGGCAAATGATGAAAGAATTGCCGGTGTGAGAGTTGTGAAGGGAAACAGAAGTTGGGTGTCGTCAGCGTATGACACCGGAGTGAATCCAAAGGATCTTATCATATTTGCTAAGGGGGCCACATAAATGTTGAAGAGCGTGGGGCTAAGGCATGAGCCCTGTGGCACACCCTTAGTAAGCACTCTAGATGGAGAGGAGTGAGAGCCTAGTCTGACTCCTTGGGTGCGATCGGATAGAAAACTTTTTAGCCATGCAAGAGCCATGCCTCCTATTCCCACATCACTCAGTCTTTCTAGGAGGAGTTCATGTGATACCGTGTCGAAAGCAGCGGATAAATCTAACAGCACTAGAATCACGGATTCCCCCCTGTCCAGTGACATCCTGATGTTGCCGGTCACGGAGAGGAGGGCTGACTCAGTGCTGTGATTAGGCCTGTCCGAATTGTCCATCCTCCGAATATTCCAGACCCTTTCAGCTGAGAACAAGATCCATCGGAAGACCAAGTGAGTGTATCAGGTAGCGAGAGGATAAATAGACTTACAGATGAGATACCAATAATGCTAGAAGTAAATTTGGGCCCCATGGACACTACAGCATAAGTAAGTGCAGAGCTATTTTTGTTTGAAAAAAATCAGGGCCTGCCCAACCAAGTAGAGAGCTCTAAATCTGATCTGTGCTGCAACAGTTAACCAACACAGCTCTTCCACCTGACCTTGCTTTTTTCGTAGTTCTGTGTTTTGAACTGCCCTCAAAGGATTAAGGGGAGATTAGATAGATTGCTAAACAATAGAACAGTCTAGAAAAATCTATTGGCTAGTATAATTTTTTGTTGGATAGCCAGTGGAGAGCTAACCCTAGACGTGTTAAAGACATGCAAGGGAGCTTTCTAGGTACTGGAGGATGTGTGAGAAGATAATAACTAGTCTGTCATTAAAGTCTCCCATGTTAGGTACCACAAACATAGATGTTTGGGGGATCTCCAGTCAGCCAGACTCAAGCGATCAAACTGAAGGGGGCCATAGAGGAAAGCACTCTGTTTTTCCAATGTTAAGATGAAGATCATTTGAAGACATACAGGAATTAACATCAAGTTGGCCGGTAAAGGTATTGTGTCTATTCAGCGAGTTCTCATGAAGATTGAATAGTCTCTAGGTGTCATCATCATATAGTTGGCCCCACTGTCCATGGGAAACCGCTGCCCCTACCAAATACATTATGGAGATATACCGACCATCGAAGTGACCTAGAATACTAAACACAATGTTAATGTGTATTTTACTGTATACAGTACAGTGTTCTTATATGTATACAAATGCAGCTACGTCAACAAAAGAACCAAATGAACTGTTCACCAAAGAAACCTTTCTGATTAGAATATACCATGATTTCCAGAAGATACACTAAACATGTACGAAAAAGTGTTTGCAGTTATTTCATGTCTCATATGCGGTTTGCTGGTATCTTCAGCTCAAAGAGCACAGCATTAATATTATGTTCAGAACCACTTTTGACCAGCAGAACAGGCGAGGTACTCTTACATGCGATGTTGGCTCAGTCTGCTGCATGCCCTTCCATTCCATATGACCATGGTACTTTCTGTGACTGCTCCACATGTCAAGAATGGTTGGTTTCCTCATGTCGGTGAATTGGGCTTACAAGACAACACCCCCATGGTAGTTTCTAACTTTAATACAATTGCTGTTGACAAATAAAATATATGAAGCATCATCTTGACCCAGATGCGTGTACTCAAGTATACTTTCTTAGAGTTCATTTTGAACAGCCTCTGACATGTATGTCACTCTTCATCTGGCATGCTTATCAAGCTCATAGCCACAACTCTGTAACTTTTGTGTACTCATGTATGAAGTCTATTTGTCATGTCCACTATAATTGGTCTATGCCTAAGAGACTTTGGCCAGCACCTAAAAGTGGAACATCCACCACAATGATAAACAAAGACACCATGCTGTGAAGATGATTCTTGGCTCATCAACAAGGCTCCAATCAACATGTATTAATTTGAGAAATAATACCAATCATACAGGTCACTTCAGGTACGTGGCCCACTGCAGCTGGGCGGGGTTGACATTGGAGAATGTTCTGGTGAGGTAGATAGGGTGGAGTGAGCAGCGGACCAAGTATAAGAGAAATGATCAAAGGACACTGCAGGAGTAGGCAATAAGAATGGCAACTCCATCAAATAGTGCGGCATCCCACACATGTAGGCGGCTATACGTTAGATCCGTTCTTTACGAACTTGACAGAGGCCACAGTTACGGCCGTAACTCCGCTCGGCTGGACAGACCACTCTTTAGTGGCCATTGATGTCCCCGTGCCGGGATTTTCTCCTTCTGCTCCCGCAAGGTTGGTCTCCACACGGCATTGGAGTAAATTGAGACTTGAGGACCTACATAGAGCCCTCGCAGCGGCGCCGTTGGGACCTCTGGAGGATGTAGATGCAGGCTATGATCGGTGCTGCTCTTGGATCACTAAGGCACTTGACACCCTGATTCCCATCTTGACCAGGAAAATTAATTCCCGGGAGTCAAGCCCTTGATATGATAGTGCATTACGTGCACTCAAGGGCAGTTGTAGGCGAGCAGAGAGGGAATGGCGGAAGGTGTACGACAGCGGGAAGAAGGTCATCTATCTCGCTGCCGTTAAAACTTACCATTGTGCTATATGCCAGGCTCGGGCAGCTTTCTACGCTGCGGAGTTCGGCAATAGCCCTAATCCATCAAAAACCATCTTCAAAGTGGTAAAGGACCTTGTGGCAAAGCGGGCCTCGGCAACAACAACGAGCTCCGCGGTGCATTGCGAGGCCCTTGCCCTGTTCTTTTTAGAAAAAGTTTAGAACATCTACTTAACATTCCCTGATACTAGGCCACCGGCAGGTACTCTATGTAACATCTCTGGAGATTCTCTGCTGCATGTGTTGCCCCCGTTGACATCTGAGGGATTTGACATCTTGGCTCAGCAGGTGAAATCCGGGTAAGCATGGGCGAATTTTGCGGATCTCGCGTTCGCGAATTTTGCGGATTTGCGGATTCGCAATCCGCAAAATCCGCGAATTCCCGCGAATTTGCGGATTTTTTTTTTTTGTGTTCGCCCGTGTTTCTGCCAGTTCGCGAGGGTTTTTACAATTTCGCAATTTGCGAACTTACCTGTCGGGTCGCAAGTTTTGCGAACTTGTTGTTTCTACGTGTCCAGCCTGTTTGGGACACTCTTCTTCATCACTGCCACTCTCTGTCACCACTGCCACTCTCTGACTACTCATGCCACCCTCTGGCCCACCCATGCCACCCTCTGTTTCATCACCACACCCTCTGGTTGTCCAGTGTACATTATTTTCGGCAAAGCAAAGCACACCTTCCCTGCCTCAAGTGACCTGAATTAATTTGGGGCTGATTAATGTGTCACAGAATATTTTTTTAGCTGGCACCTGCTTCCTTAGTGCGCCCTGATTAGTGATCTTTTGCACTTGCTAAGTGCTTTCATTGTTGCAAAATTAGTTACAACACCTGCCCTGCCCCAACTGACAATAATGAATTAGGGGCTGATTAATGGATTTTAACTTCCAGCCTGGCTCCTGCTTGTCTCCCTTAGCTGTAATTCAGGACCTTTGTGGCATATGTGTAACTATTCTGAGGTTCAGAGCAGGGTCACATAATAGTTTCAACTGGCAACTGAACTCTGGAGGGGCCCCTCAGGAAGCACTACAGGAAATGGCTACTAATGATGAGCCTGAACTTTTGAACCTGGTAAGTAGTTACTTTCAGTTTTGCTAAGATCGTATTTCTGCAATTTTGCACTTATTCGCGGGGCGCGAACTCACGCGAACAGTGCGAGCAGTGCGAGCAAAATCCGCTGCTCGCGGATTTGCGGATTTTGCGGGAGATTCGCGAATCTCGCGGATTGCGAATTTCCCGAAAATCCGCAAAATCCGCGAGCGGAACGGATTTTCCGCCCATGCTTAAATCCGGGTCGCCCGCCGATCCGCTCAAGCCAGCCCTTTTTAGAGACCAGCTGTTTATGGGTCGTACTTCTGTACTCTCCCTGATTAACATCTCGCTGGCCTCGGGTACGGTTTCAGCAAGTTGGAAGCGGGCTGTGGTTTCTCCTATTTAAAGAAACCCTCCTTGGACCCGGAAAAGCCGGAAAGCTATCGGCCTATTTCCCTGCTCCCCTGGCTGACCAAAGTCGTGGAGGCCCATGTGAACAAGGTTCTTTCCGACCACCTTACTCGAGCTAACATCCTTGACCCCACCCAGAACGGGTTCCGTGCTGGACACAGCACGGAGACCCCCTTCTCACCATGGCTGAACATCTTCGCACAGTGATGGATGCAGGACAGACGGCGGCGCTTGTTTTACTAGATCTAAGCGCCGCCTTTGATACTGTCTCTCATCCTATCCTGTTGCATCGCCTGGAGGAGATAGGAGTGGGGGGTTCCGCCCTCCAGTGGTTCCGGTCCTTCCTTGATGGTCGCTTCTTCAGCGTTGCGGTGCCACCGTTCCAGTCCAAGTTCCATCCTCTGAAACAGGGAGTGCCGGAGGGATCCTCGCTGAGCCCCACATTGTTTAATCTATACGTGAGACCGCTGGCTGAGGTTGTCAGGCAGTGGGGTATGACCATGGTGTCATATGCCGATGACACCCAGCTAGCGGTTACGATCAGCGGGGATGCGGACCAGGATGCCCCCAGGTTTCAGAGTGGACCTAGGGCGGTGGCAAGCTGGATGAAGGCCAACTGTTTCCAGCTCAACGCGAAGAAAACCGAGATCATGATCGTCGGTAGAAGGGCGGATCTCTGGGGGGATAGGTGGTGGCCTTCGGAGCTTGGGTCGGCCCCTCTTCCGGTGACGGAATTGAAAAACTTGGGAGTGTGGATGGATCCCACTCTCAGTTTTGAGGGGCACACAAAGAAAACGGCTGCCTGCTGCTTTGGAATCCTCCGGGCTCTGCGTCCAGTCCTGAAGTTCTTCGACCCCCGCACCCGGCAGCTGGTAATACAGGCGACTGTTATATCGCGCCTGGATTATGCCATCTCTCTTCTGGTGGGCGCTAACCTGGCCGAAGTCACCCGCCTTCAGCGCGTGCAGAACGCCGCTGCCAGAGCAAACAGAGCAAATGTTGGTCTTCCCAGATCCTGCCCTGTTTCCAGTACTTTGAAAACGTTGCACTGGTTGCCAGTCAGGGCCAGAATTCAATTCAAGGTACTGTGTTTAGCCTTCAACATTCTAAATGGTACAGCTCCTCAAATACTTATGGACCTCCTGTCCTGGTATGTCCCCACTCGGCATCTGAGATCTCTGGGCCAAGCTCTCACTATCACTCCCAGATACAAGCTGTGCCGTGTTGGTGGTCGTTCCTTCCGGGTCAAAGCAGCCGAACTGTGGAACTCCCTTCCGGTGGAGATTCGGTTGTTGGAGGATCTTTTTTCTTTTCGTAAGGCTATTAAAACTTTCTTATTTTAACCTGGTTCCTTCTTTTTAGCTGTTGTGTTTCTTGTGGCTGTTGCGTGTTACCTTGCCATGCGCCAGGACGCCCCTTAGCTGGGGCAGCTGTGTGCACTACAAATCCACGTAACATAACATAACATAACAAGTCGAATGGTTAACACACACCATTTTCACAGAAACTAAGTGCTTAGCAAGGCAAAGAATGCAATGTAAAAAATGTAAGAAAGGTTTCATGATTTGGGCTGCATTCCTCTCCTTCCACCTCTCTTTCTTTACACACTTTTACTTGTTGCTGCGTGCTGCATAAATCTCTTGGGGGCATATTATCAAGAACGGCGTTAAAATTATTGCTGCTTTAGCGGCAAGAAACTGCTGCTAAAGCGGCAATAATGGGCTTGATAATAGGACCTTGTGAATTCACACCAGAACCTGGGCTTCTATGAGAATTCACAAGGGCATATTATCAAGCCCATTATTGCCGCTTTAGCGGCAGTTTCTTACAGCTAAAGTGGCAATAATTTTAACGGCGTTCTTGATAATTTGCCCTGTAGTTCTTTTGTACCCTCCCCGTTATTTTTTCTCAACCTATTTTTACTTTGATATTACCAATCAGCAAACCTGGTGCTTGTGTGGGACCTGTGTTTCTGCTTTTAAGAGACAGGAATGGAGAAACCCCTGTAAAACCACTGGAAGTGACATGGTATGCCTAAAGCATTTCTTGAAGAACCAAACTCTCCGGCATAGCATTGACCCAGGCCTGTTCCAAGTACTCTTTACCATTCTCTTGATCCTTTCTACCAGACCATTAACCCTTGGACAATACAGAGGTGTCCTGGGATGCTTAATTGCCATTTCTTTTAGGAATTACTTCATCTGGTGAGAGGTTAGTTGTCCCCGTTATCAGTGACGATTTTATCAGGAATATCTTTATCAATGATCACCTCTTTCGCAAATTCTATTAACTCTGTCATTGTTGTCTGACTGTGAACCTTTGCAGCTACCCACCACTACCATGGGGCCCTACATCATTTGGTGCCCTACCCCAATTAAGGAGCTCCTCAGAATCCCTTGTTTGTAACTTGAGAGAAAGCACTGATTAGGCACGGATGCTGTTAATTGAAAATGTCTCCAAGCCATAATTGGTGTGCTCAACCGTTCAACTCACTTTCACCTCTTCAAGTTCACCTAGTAGAAGCCTTATGTTTGTATACCATAACTCAGTTTGCTTCCTAATGCTCTCCTTCCTTCACAGTAGTCAGCCCGTTGGTTATCTGTGTTCTGTTGCTGCAGTTCAGGTAATGCAGGACAGGCACATTTATAGGTCCCACTCTGTTGCCATCAGCTCTTGAACAGTAGGGACCATTCCCTTGCCTTTCCTCTGAATTTGGTAGTGAGAGAGATCAGCATGGCGGCTCACAAGGCAGCACTCTACTTCTGGAGTAAAGACCTCCAGAGGTGAGTGTGAGATCTCTACTCTTGGCAGTCATCAGGCTTCCTAAAGAAAAAATCATGGCCAGAAAAAATGGCAGGCTCTACTTAGATACGGTCTCACTTTGAACAACAGCAATCTCAGTCCCTCCCATCACCCTTACCATCTCCCAAAAAGCAGTGGCCAGGAAGAACTACTCACTCCTTTGCTAACAAGGTCTCAATGAATTTCTGAGGCTAGGTAAGTCTCCATCCTCCTTCATTTCAGTGTTTGCTTCTTCGTCCTCTATCACCAGGAATGCAGTCAATTCAGTTCCACTATCTGGGGAAGGTGTGTCCAAACTCCATCGTATGCCATGCTAAACCAGGGCCATCAAAAATAGATCGCACTGAACCCAGGGCTCACACTCTCATCACACACTGAGTCCAACTGCCACACAAATGCCATACTTTGCACATACATGTTCTTGTCATGCACACAGAATATCAGCTCAAGGATCTTGTTCTAACATAAAAGAAGAACTTTACACGAGAGGGGACAGTAGACTGCACTTTCCTTGTCACTGGGTAAAATGCCTGGTCAAACTAGTGACTCACAAAATCTCAGTATGATGCTACAACCACTTTATGCGACTCACCTGGGGCATGGACAGTAGTCTTATGCCCAATATACAACAGGATCTAAACCTCAAATTACCAGGGTAGGAATAGACCTCTGCAACCATGGTGACAGGGCTAAATAAAAAGGTAGGATATCAGTTTTCCCGTGCAATTGGGCTCTCAGAGCAGGGGTATATGCCCGGCTAGCATGCATGGCACATTTCCATCACAAAAGGACTTGAATCCATGATGCTACCTAAGCCTTTTACAGATTTCATATACTATTTAGCTAGAAATAAAAAGTACCTAAATTAATCTTTATCTTCAGGGGATTGAGGTTTTTTGACTGCTCCAGCTAAGTCAATTTTATATTGAAACCCATCCTTAGATATTATGTGGCCTAGGTAAGTTACTGAACCAACACCAAGTAGACATTTATCTTTTTTCAGAGTAACAACATGATATTTTTCATTGTATTTATAATATAGTTCAGGATGTTGCCATGAAGTTCCATGCCAATACCCTAGACCTAAACTTCATCTTGGAAACATGAACCATTTGATGAGCCTTCAGGATTTTTGCACAATGTGCTGAAATACCACAATTGCTAAGGCTAGCCATAAAAAATCCTGCAGAGCCCAAAAGCAGTGATGAATGGCATGAGGGGCCATGAGCCAATGTGCAAACTCACTCGATAATAAGCTGAGGTAAGACATATAATTCCGAAACAGCCAGTATGTCCTACTGTACTTAACTTTTCAGTGATACTGAGCATGGATGGTGATCAACTCTGATGTGATGTGGAAGTTTAGGTACCTCAAATCGACACATGTGTACTTTATCCCCACTTCCCATCCCTTTTAGCTACACCATTTATGATGTGAGGGTGGATTTTCCAGAGTCTGGCTGATTTGGGTCTAGTTTTACATCAAGGCCCTTCTGGTTTACAACCCAAGAGATTAGGGGCCAGATGTACATAGATTAAGGTTTGTGATGATCTATTAGCAAATTGTAGTGATTCGCTATTAGATCGTTGCAAACAGCTAGCTACAACAGTTAAACTGTTTGCGATTCTCAGTGGGTCGCAAATTGACCTACCTCATTATTATTCATGGGGTAGGTCACAAATTGCAACCCATCGGAAATCGCTAAAACCACAGAGATGAAGCCAGATTGGGCTAGCAGACCACCATGTGTATGTTTGCTTTTAAATTAAATCAATGCTTTTTTTTAATGCACCCATTTTCTTTAACCCCTTCGCTGCGGCGGCTATTCCGCCGCAGCGCTAAGGGGGTGGGGCACCCGCGCGGCGGCTCCATACTAGTGACGGAACCGCTCCGTCACGGCTCGCGGGCGAGCTGTGCTTGTGACGGAACGGTTCCGTCACAAACCCGCCCGCCCATCAAAGCGTCAGCACAGGCACGAAATCAGCGCTGCGCAGGCGCGGCAAGCGGGCCGTGACGGAACCGTTCCGTCACAAGCACAGCTCACCCGTGGCTTGTGACGGAGCGGTTCCATCACAAGCATGGGAGGGGTTAAGGGAAAAAGTGATTGTTTTCAAAAACAATAATGAAAGTTGTCTTTTCATTCTTTAAGTGTAGGCCGTGGTCTGGGGACCACGACCTGCTCTTAAAAAACGTTTCCACAACCATTCATAAAGGGAAAGGGGTCCCTTCTCATTTGTGGATGGGTTACCACCAATTTGAATTTGGTGGTAAAATGCAAATATTTTGTGATCGCAAAACATTCTTACATACCACTGTGATTCGGGGTACCCCTAATACGCCCCTTCCTAATACCAAATCACTAACCCCTTTTGCTATTCATTAATAGGTCATCAAATTGCAAAATAGGGTTTGATACATAGAAAAAATTATAGTTCCAGTCACAAATGGCCCAATTCTGTTAGCCGGGCCATTTGTGACCTATAAAAAGCGCTGTTCATCTGGCTTTAAAAGCCAGATGTACATAGATTCAGATGTGTGCTTACCTAATAGCTAATTTTAGCAATTCACTATTAAGTTATCACAAATAACTGTGTACAACAGTCTACTTTACACTGTTTGCGATTCGTAGTGAGTATCAAATTGACCAACTTCATTAATATTCATAAGGTTGGTCGGAATTTATGACCCATTGGGAATCGCTAAACCACAGGGATGGTGGCCTGCTGGGGCCAGCAAACCACCATGTCTGTGTTTGCTTTTAAATAAAATAGTTTTTTTCTTTTAATGTAGCCCATTTTCCTTATAGGAAAATGGGATGCATTTCAAAACCAAAACTGAAAAGTTCCTTTTCATTTTTTAAAACAATTTTCCTACCATCCACGAAGGGGAAGGGGTACTTTTGGGACCCCTTCTCATTTGCAAATGTGTTATCACTTCATGGTGGTAAACTGTGAATGTTTTGCGACTGCAATTGCAATATGCAATTCGGTAACGTATAACCGAATCACAAAAGGTGTGTTAAGAGTGTCCCTTCCAAATACCTAGTCGCAGTGGTATGTATGAATGTGTTGCAACCGAAATGCAGTCGCAAAACATTTGCATTTTATCACCACAAAGTGGTAACACATTTGCAAATGAGAAGGGGTCTCAAAAGTACATAGGAAAATGCTTTTCTGCTAATCAGGCTGGTTACTGCCAGAAAAATGGATTGTACATCTGGCCCTAGATCTCTTCTTAGCTACATCTTTCCCAAGGTTGATCTGTCTCTGTTGGAAATGTGCATGAGCAATATTCCTTCCCACCACCATGGGTCCCGTTCTACCCTACCTACCAGTATTTTGTTGGCTCTTACTCTTTCCTGGGAATGCATGTTTGAAAACGTCAATAATAATGAATATATTTGGGGAACAAGAGTCTGCTAGTATGTTCACAGTGTGCCCACCAGTGAAAATCTCACTACATGGCATTTCACATTGTTGTCACTGTCTTCAATTTGGAAAACTAACATGGCCATACTTTTTTCAACGGGTTATACAGAATTCACTTGTTTTGAGTTAAACTCTCTACAAAACCTATTCTTGCCACACTTGAGGAAAACAGGAAGAACTGTTGGAAAGATGTCCAGTGTTCGCACAATAGAACCACTTACCATTATTATTTTTGCTTGGAGTGCCTTGAAAATGGATCTGTCTTCATTCTTAAATCATTTCTGACTACACAAACTTGTGATTCCCCAGGATTTTTTTTAATCACATGTATCTTCCATGACTCCAGCTATAGCTTCCTTTATGTCATGATATTTTACCATCGACTTATATGCAAGGATTGTTCTTATAACGTACCAACCGGCTGTGAATCAGTGAAACACACAAAAAAAAAAAACCCCACAAAGGTGTTACAAAAGCACCGTAAAACAGCTATGCACCTCAAAGCTTTCTCTTTTGTTTATTTTTTTATTTTATTTGAGCAGATCAGAAACATTTCAATATCAAATGCTAATGTATATCAATACACAATGGGGAATATATAGTTATACATGCATAGCGAATATCAAAAGTAATACTTTCTTTCAAAATAGAACAGCTTAAGATATAGTTAAAATGCAGAAAATCCGAAAAAACTGAAATTTATTATTAAGGTTCCCTATTAAAGGACATACAAGCTGGAGTAGAAAAATGATAATTTCTACAGCTTATTGCAAATACAATAAAGTGGATAAACAAAATACAAAAATCTAAAAAACAAGAAATTCATCGCTAAAGTAGATGTAAATTATAATAAAGTGCATATAAATTGAATAAGATACTTTACAGTGATTACTTGCAAATATTGTAAAGTACTCCAACAAACCAGAATAGTGACCAGATGCCACTATCCCTCATGATCCTATTACATATTAACATACAAATCATTTCAGTGCAACAAGTCTGGAATAATGTTTACAATCAGCCTACATAGGATCAGCCCCTTGGGAATTTAACATAGTAGTGTTAAAATGTGTAAAAAACAGAACACACAATACAGCTTGATAAGATCTAAAACTGTACTGAACTATGATAGACCACGGAGCTTTAGTTTATAATTAAATCAAGATACTGCCAAGAGGCATTAAATCGCTTTAAACCCCCAACCCTCTTTGCGTAGGCTTCCTCAAATTGCTTTGATCAAATCATTTTACTTAGCCATTCTTGATAAACTAGAACCCTACAGGTTCGTCACATTTGCAGAATTAGAGAGAGGGCAATGATAAAAACAATTGCCAAGAGCCTCTGTCCTAATTTTGGTAAATTAAAAGATAACCCATTATTTAAAAAAATAAAAAGTACCAAGGCAGGAGATGAATCAATTGTTGCCCCACAGTCAAACGTAAGACAGATGTTAACTGGAGTAATCAAAAATAAATGAATAAAAAATGTGTAGCCAGTCCCCTTCACCCTGGTTCTTACAAAAAAAACAGCAATTGCCAAGTCCCGGGAACATTTTATTTAATACAGCTGGAGTGTAGTACGCCATACAGCAAGAGATAAGCAAGTTCCTTTTACATTTCACTGCTCTCAATAATTTATGGCCTAAAAGCGATATTGTCTGCCAATCTCTCCCTGAGAAATCACAATGTGTTGTTAACCGTATTCTATCTAAAATATTCTTAATACCATTAGGTTGCACCTCTAAATTATGCACTAGCCAGTACCAATTCCCTATTCTGACCATCCTCGACCTGAACAAAGCTTGAAATGCAGTGTGGCTATCGAGACTGAGATCCAAATTTTGAGCCCTACAAAAAGATAAAATCTGGTGATAGCCAAGAAAAATCTGCGACCCATGTTTATTACCCGAGCAAAAAGTTCGAGCCAAGTCATCCATTTACCCAGGAGGGGAGAGTGACCCACATCTCTGAGCCCGGAGTGATCCCAAAGGCTATTGAATAACAGCATCCTGCATCATTCTATCAACAAAAAAGGAGTCCATTATGCCTCAGCCACCAAAACTCTTAGACACAAATCCAAGTGTGCCAACTAACAATAACCTTGAAAATTGGAAAAAGCCAACCCACCCTGTAATATATCCAACTGAAGGGCAGAATGTTTAACCCTATGTGCTTTGTTGTTCCAAATAAACTGCCTTAGAACCACATCCATATTAATAAAATAGCTACTATTAACTTCAATGGGGATGTTCGCAAGAGGAATAACTAAACTAGAAGAACAGACATCTTAATTAGAGCCACTCAACCAACCAAAATCAAGGGAAGCAAAGTCCATCTACTGAGAAACCCCTTTATCTTATAAAACATTGGGAGATAGTTAAGCTGAAGGTGCTTAGAATATTCTTGAGTATCATATACCCCTAAATAGCGGATAGGCACCTGAATTTGGGCTTGTGGAAGCAAAAGAGGCGGAAGGGCCTCAATCGGAAATTTCAAAAGCAGAACTTCTGTTTTTATGAGAATAATCTTATAACCCCTGATATCCTTGAACCAATCAAATATGTATGTATAGGCATTTATATAGCGCACTACTTACCCGTAGGGTCCCAAGGCGCTTCGACCGCTGCGAAACCCTTCCTGGCTTCCCTGAGAGATGGTCCCTTAATGGGTATCTCCAGGGTGAGACCAGGCATCCCCGGCGGTCTGGTGGGGCCGTTAGTGAAGATGAGGCAAGCTAATGCCCAGAGTTGCCGAGTGTGATCGCTGATCAGAGTGGGCACCGAGGCGAGAGAATTATCGAGTCCGCTGACCCTGGTCTAGAAACCTGCCGCGCCGGGAATCGAACCCTGGTCCCGGGCCGTCCTCTGCTCTCGGGTCTGCCGCCTCTAACCGGTGAGCCACACTACTTCACAATCTAATACATGAGTAACATCTCCCCTTGCTGGTTTCATATAAAGAATGTGAATATTTTTAGCTTGGTCATGCCCAATAGAAGCGCCTCTATAGCCTGGGATGCCCTAATCCTAATCGCTAAAGGCTCTATGAAGAATGTAAATGAAATAGGCGATAAGGGACACCCCTGATGTCTTTATTGCAATTGTGCCTGCTAGATGAGAATTAACAACATTTAAGAGTTGGCTCCATCATAAACCTTCAATAGCATTCTAACAAAGCGTCAAGGGAACTCAAATCTTTCCAAGCCAAAGAACAATGCATCTCAGTTAACCAGATTGAAGGCTTTCAGCACATCAACCATAATAACTACAGCCTTCGTCTGCTAATCTGAGAAACGTCAGTTGCCTGGAGTAAGAAATATGTGTTTGCATCCATCAGCCGTCCACCCACAAAGCCTGTTTGGTTGCTATGAATTAAAAAATTGGCGAGCGGACTGACACAAATTGTCTATAGCTTCAAAAAAAGCTGTTAAACTAACGAGCCTACAGGAATTAACGTTCTTGGTGTACCTAATCTTTTTTTTTGTTTTTTAAAGCTAACAATAGTTGATTCCCTAAAATAAGATGAGATTTCTCACCCGTCTTTGACATAATTAAATAATCCAGTAAAAAAGGCAGCAATTCCCCTGCAAAGGTTTTATCAAATGTGGCTGGTAAAGACATCATTGAAACACACCTTGCCATTAGACATTGTGGCTAAAGCATTTTTTAACTCCTTAAATATAATAGTATTCATAAATTGGTCAGCCTGGGTATCCTCTACAGTCGGTATTCTAAGAGCCTGAAAATATGGTGCTATACTTGACTGAGAAGTAGAATAGCTTGCTTCATATACGAGATTATAATGCGCAACAAAAACCTGGGGTTCTTGGCCTTAATCTAATACCATGTCACCCGAGGCAGGGTTCGTCAATTTCCTGACATGCAAAGATTCTTGTTAAGCCTGGGCTGATCAAGACATATACCTTCCGATCTGCAGGCTTTCTTCATAGATTTGCTGATGATAAGCCCTTGAACTAGAATTTTCTTGTAACACAAAAAAAATCCCTCAGATTCTGCTTGTCCTTTTCCTAGGCAGATGAGTTTCTAATTACTCATGATGCCTGATCTACAGCAGCTTGCAACTGAGCTAGATTTTTGTCGATGCTCCCAATGTTGATTTGCCTTATAGGCAATAATTCATCCCCTGGCGGTAGCATAAATGCTTCCCATATGTAGAACCAAGAAGCTGCAAAATGATCCAATTGAAACAATTCCTTAATGAATTTTCTCATATCACTGAGTCATTGTTAATCTGCTAATAACGAACGGTCCAGCTGCCACCTGGGCTTATCGTTTCGAGTGACCTCAAACTCAATAATAACTGTGATAAGTGAATGATCGGAAAAAGAATTGGCCCAAATATCTGACCCTTTCCTTGTAATCAAATGAGACAGCAAAAAAATCGATACGGGAAGCAGTATGATACAGATTTGAAAAATAGGTGAATTGTTGAATCCCTGGGTGGTCAGACCTCCAAGGATCTATTAGATAGAAATCATTCTTCAAGATTTTACTAACCTTTTTTGTTGAAGGTTTCAATGTTTTTTTTCTATTGGAGGTATCATTGGCAAGCTCCTGAATGTCATTAAAATTTCCCCCATAATAATCGGTTCAACCACTCCCAATGCAATCTCATATATTTGCTAGAAAGGTTTGAGCGCATCCATCACAGGGGCATTATAATTCCCTAAATTGATGGGAATGCCATTGACGACAGCTTTAACCCTGAGCCAATGACCCTGCAAAACCCTTACAATATCACTGAGGGCCCAGTCCAGGCCTCTTTTCAAATAATTGGCGGCAATAATTGGTGACCTCTCTTACTGCCAGACCTGCTGAGATGAACAACACATGAGAATACTGCCTGGGTATATGAATTTTCGGCAAGTTGTCCTTAAGATGAGTCTCTTATATAAATAGTACTTCAGGGGAAAAGAAGCCAACCATGTCATCAATGCACCACACTTGGGGGCCCATTAGGATGGCAGGCGGATTGCCCCCTCCAGGCTGGCGGTAGCCCCCGCCGGCCTGGCGGGGCCAATCCGCCCGCCATCCCCACAGAAATGACCCCCGCCACATTAGGATGGCTGGGGCGTCCGCAGGAGACGGAAAGACCGTCTGCCACTTTTTCGCCTTGGTCGCCTTGCGACCGGGGCGGAAAAGGTTTAATATGGTGGCGGTGTCTATCAAACACTGCCAGCCGTATTAGGATGGGCTTTGGGGAATGCCTCATTGCCGCCACAGAAAGACATGCAGAGACTCCCTGTGGGGACCCGTTGCGGGCCCCCTGGGACTCTGGGGGGGTGGGGGGTGCACATGGGGTTATCTATGGTACCCCCCTGCATTTCAAAGTGCAACATGGCAGGCACCGCGCAGTGCCTGTCATGTTGTGCTTTGAAACACACAACATGCTTTTTTAGCATTGCTGTCAGCACCGCCCGCCGCAATGTTAAAAATGCGGGATGCACCTGCCACTGTGGCGGGTGCATCTGAATTCCAAAGACGGGACCCCCGCCCTTATGGCGGGCGGTCCTGTCATCCTAATAGGCCCCTTGGTATCTAATAACCATGTAGCTAGCAGTACAAGATAGAATTCTAGTTTAATGACCCATTTTCAAATACTATTTTGAAATAAACAATTACTGAAGGCCATTGCAATGTGTACACCCAAAAAATAAATTTCATTGCCGAACCCTTCTGCCTTATCAAATAGAGCATTTTTACAAACCTGTAAATTTTTAGATAAAGGTTATTTCTGACCCCTTCAGCCTTATCCAATAGGATATTGTCAAAAGAAAAAATGCGAATTTTCTTATATATGTGCCTACCCCCACCACTAGATCCCACCCTGTGACCCACCAGTGTCCGATCAAAAAACCATAGAACCAATGAGATGCACAGGAAAAATCTCTCCTCCAGAAAGAAGGGAAGCGCCCACAGTAACCTTCCCAGAGTGTACCTAACTAAACTGGGTACCATGACATTGCACTCTTTTACACCCACACCATCACCAATCCTGTAATTTAGAAAGATATAAAAAATATCACTATTTTAAAATCAGCAACCATCAGCTAAGTCCAAATATCAACAGACAGAAATGATCACTATATATATCACAATTTATGAAAATACCAATTAGATCTTATTAGAAATCTACTGCAGAAGCGCCTGTGCCTCCGAGACATTGCAGAAAATGTGAAATTACCCCTTTCTCAAAACCTTCAATTTAGATTGCTGCACAATTGCTGCTTGTGCATCCTGTGCTTTGAATGAGTAAAGCATTTTAACAAAGTCTTTTTGCCATCTGGCTGCAAGGGTGGACAAATCAGAAAAGATGTAGCAAAGGGGTACCTCAGGCGTGGAAACATGCATCTGCTTAATTGCCTTGGATAACACTTGTTCTTTGACTCGATACTCACCATAAGTAACCAAAATGGTGCGTGGGTCTGTTGAGTTGTGGGGGGCGCTGTGTCGGGACACAATGGGCTGTTGTTAATATTAAACGGCTAGAACATCCTTGCAAAACATGGGTTTTAATAAATGATTCAACCCACTGGAGCATTTGTTGGCACTCACAGCCCTCCGTAACCCCTACAATACGCAAATTGGAGCAGCGTGAATGATTTTCAAGTTCCTCTATCTTATTTTCCAACGAGGACTGTTCTTTATGAAACTGGACAGTTTCCTTCTGCATCGTAATGAGCTGGTCTTCCAGCTCAGAAATCTGGTATTCACCCTCTTTTAGTCTCTCTGGGAGCTGAGCAATTGAACCATCAATTTTATACAGCCTGGCATTTAGGGCAGCAGTTTCTGATGCTTGGGAGGCCCTCAAATCCCTGATCTTGTTCAAGAAGAGATTGCACATATTTGTAATCTTCGATTCAGGGCCGGACTGGCTACCGGGCAGTTTGGAATGCTGCTGAGCTGGGGGTTGATTTCGTTAATGGGGACCTGCGTGAGCTAAACGAAGTTCATTTTGCTTTCAGTATTTTGAAGCACACGCAGGTCTCCATGAACGAAATCAGCCCCCACTGCAGTAAATTCAATCCCCAGATAGGCAGCATTCCAAACTGCCCGGTAGCCAGTCTGGCCCTGCTTCGATTGCTTAGTAGAACTCTTAACACCCTGCTGAAAAATCTCCTACTGTGACTCAGCCATCAATTCATCCGGTTCGCCCCCTCAGACTCTGCTCCGAATCTATTCTGCTGCAAAGCATCAGATACAGCCTCCTGAAGAGCCAAAGAAGACAGCTGCAGGAATCAAGATTACTCATTGGAGCCAAGCAAGGTAATAGAGAGAAAGGAAAAGAGGCAATTGACTGTGAGGCATTTAATACAACAGCCCCAGTGCCTACTTAATTTTTTTGAAAAAGAGGATACTCCTTAACTGTACCCAGGCCTAGGCTCAAGCTTAATTTAGGCTCCAAGGAGATCACAGCTGTATCTCCCCCAACCAACTGCGTTGGAAAGAGGGTTCTAGTATCTAGGAGATTTTTGCCCTGCAGGGAAATAGAGCCTGATACCTCAAGATCAACATGTTCAGCAGCATCTGGAGATGTTTGGTTGTCATCAAGATTTACTATACCCACAGCCATTATTAACTCCTTTTGTAACAAGGAAGTGTGGTTAGCTCGTACCGCTGCCTGTCCTCCATGTTTTTTCGCTCTTTGTGCCAGAGCTGAAGCCTCAAAATTGGCGGAAGCGTCTGATGCCTTAGAATGCTTTTGCATAGTCAACAGACACCACCTTTAGATGCATCCTAGACAAAGCAAAGGATCCAAAGACGTTTTAGGAGACCTAACACTACCAGAACCTAACCAGAGACCCCATAAGCCTTCTAATGACCTAAACTTAACAGTTCTCACTCTAGTATCCACCGGTCTCAGCACGACGCTCATTTGGGTCCTCAATGTCTTTAAGAAATCTGGCAGAAATGGGTGAAGGGGAGGATCGATGTGGTTTAACTCAGGCTGCTCCTTTCTCTTATGAGCCTGTTGGTCAGAACTAAGCTTTTTTCTCCAGGGCCTAAAGAACCCAATAGCTGCTGTGCTCAAAAGTGGCTGCTTGGCACTATGAGCAAACTGCGTAAATCAGACGCCACCATTTCCAAAATGTCAATTGCAGGCTGCATCTGGCTGCCACCTCTCTGTGTCCCCTAGAATGCTAAATCTGACCCTTGGACTTATAAGCCAAACTGCTTGTCAGAAATGCCGTAAACACTGTGCCTAATTACAGGCTGCAGGTGTGGCGATACCGGGGAAGAATAGCAATAAACCATGCTGCTACAGCCTTCAGCTCTTCCGTGTCCCAATCCGGAAGCAGCAAAGTGGCATCCTAATAGTGAGTGGGGGGCAGGATTGCAAGTGCTTAGCAGCGGAGCATGTGGGATCCACCCACTACAGCACCCAAAACATTCTCATTTGTGACTTGCTCTCACCCCAAAAATTTATGTTTTTCAAAGACAATGCCGATCCTTAACTCAAAATGCTCTTCCACGTTTTTTGTAGACGACTACAGCTACACGTTAACTCTCACCTTCTGGTGGATCTGGAAGGCTTTCCTAAATCTTTACCCTTTCAGTCCCTAAATTGATCAGTATTATGTGTAGTTTTCCTAAAGAAGAGGCATAATCCCCTCTAACAAATAGGACCAAAATGGTTTTCCATAGTATTTCCACAGTATATACTTCAGGCTGTACAAGTCTTCTAACAGTATGTCCACCTCTCTTAACTTCCACTCTCTGTTCCTCTTTGAAAGTATATTTATTTTGCTGCAAGGAGCTAGACTAAGAAGAAACCTCTTGGTAACCTCTCCGGCCCAACTCCTTCACTCGAGGCATGTGTTCTTAACAAATATATACATACATTGTTTGTAATTGCCTGAAAGAGTGTGCAGGCCAAGCACCTGCAAGCTCAACCTGGCCATTGCGTTAGGACATCCAGGTAGAGAGTGGAAAGGTTAAGGGAATCTTCCCCATGTAGGCCTGGTAGGGTCTACGGCCAGGACCCCTGACTTTTCATCCCCTCTGCTCCATCTGTATCTATCCTCCATCCATACAAACCAAGCTCATAAAAATAATCGTCCTCCTTTCCAAAAATACCAATTAATGTTTACTAATTGTGCTCCTTCTGTCATCTATTTCTGTGGGTAGGATGTCCACCCCTCTACTCAATATGTTGATGTCTGTGTTATTCCTTTGGTTCCATCTCCACCTCTCCTGGGTGAACCGCATAGATGCTCTATGGTGCTATGTATGGTAAATCTTTGGGTTCTGACTTCCCAGTTCTTTGTGGTGGAACTAATGGCCTCAGGTTGCCCCACAGGACCAGAACCAACTGGTAACCTCAACTCCTGGACCTCAGTGCTAAAAATATTGAGGGATCCTTGCCCTCATCTAAAATATGAATATGTGGTCACTAAAGATGCTGAACTTTATAAGGAAACTATGTTGAGAATATGCAATAAAGCCTCAGCCCTTCCCACATGTCTTGGCTATGCACCGTGCTTAAGCACGCCTATAAGATTACTGCATCCCTCCAATAACATTCAACAAACACATGCACACACGCACACACACCCTCTCTCTCGCAACCATTCACAACTAATGGAGAAGCAGCTCCTAGTAGTTGGCCATCTGACTAATGTCACCTGACCCGACTTGTCCATTTAAACCTGCCCACCTCAGCAAACCTGCCCACCCAGCAAACCTGCCCGCCCTCAGCAAAGGCTGACTGACTCCCGGTCTGATTTTAATTAAAGTAAACCCAGTTCTTGTTTCTTTTTTTCAATTCATGTTATACTACAGAGGCCTAGGGGCAAATATAATTGGGGTAACTCCTGGCCGCCCTTAGGCAGAAATTGGCGGAGTTTCTTCTTCGACTACCTGACAACACTTCAAAAGAGGTAAGAAAATGTATAACAAATACCAATATGAACACAATATCGTTCAAGCCAAACTATTCTACACCTTTCCAGTGAGTCTGCTGCAGAATAATGCACTTTACAGCGATACCTACGCCTGCCCGCGGCTCAGCAGTGAGCCACCTAAAAGGGTGACCACCTTAGTGCCACTTAGACACACCAACACCCCCTCTAGCCTTGGGACCTTGGGGAGGAGTCCCATAGCCCGACACACAGGCCGCATTATTTCTGGTGCGCAGAGGGTTGGGAGAAGGTATTTTTACCTGCCCCTCCCTTTTAGGCGCCCTCTTTGCTGCCGGACACGCCGTCTCCCGCCCTACTGCATACCCAGCGTGTTGGCTGGGGAGCACGATTAGGTAGGACTATTTAATGTTTTTGTTTGTGTTGCAGGCAGAGTTACAGGGCAATCCAGAGGTGAAAGGGTACAGAAGGGTACCTCTTCAGGAGAACAATAGGGGTGCCGGTGCCAAAACCCTGGAGTCTTTATGGCAGGACCCTGGAGAAAGAATTGTCGCACAAAGCTACTCCTTCGGGCAGTTGGAAGCCTGAGCAACAAGGGCTTACCTTGCAACGCTTTGTTCTAAAAAGAGTGTGAGTAAAGTGGTGGACCAGTGGTTCATGGTATTCGAGCAGTGAATTCCTTCATAACTGGTAGCTTCGTTTGGACTGACCACAGTGCAATTTGCCTCTTCAGGCGGGCAGGACAGCGTAGGTAAGTCACCGCTGCCTGCCCTTGGATCGCCCGTAAGTTGACCCACCATTTTGCATACTTTTGTATGGAATACACCTGCAGCAATCTTTTCCAAACAAATAATTGTGTTGTGTATTTATTTATTCCATTGTGCATGCTGACCTTGCAAAGGGTGGTAAGTGTTGCCTATATAGGCACTATGCGCCACTAACAAGTTTGTCATTTTGTTTTAGGATAAGTGCTCAAACCCTTGCAATAAATGCATATGTACACCTTTAATGTTTCTCTCACTTGCATTATCCATCCTTTGGCACTCTGCCGTCACTTCCATGGGAATACTCACTTTGCATACCAAGGTGGAATTTTTGGGTGCGTGATTAAGGCAGTGTATTTGCACATTACATGCATGTGCACAAGCAGCCGCATGCATACATACTTACTCATCCATAGATAAAACCTGTAATTGCAAATTAGTAATCTGTCAATCCATTTGCCATCATACCAGTTCCATGCTCTGACTGGGACTTGGCTTGAATACTCTGATGCATTCTGGTACTTGTATGCTTTCCCTGCATTTGTCAGTTACGGGTGGCCTCCTGATCAACATTAGCCAAACTGGATTGACCTTGTTTGCTGAGTGTTAGTACGATTTAGCAGCACATTCTTGCTTCTTGGCTCAGTAGTAGTAATCAGATCATCTTTGTTCAGAGAATAGCACCTTTTAGCATTTTATTAACGTTTCCTAGCTGGCACTGTTAATTAGTGCATGTTTGCTTGTGAGCAAGCACTGTTTAGTATTGTATGCTTTTTCGGGAAGTAGCACTATTAAGCACCACAACCCATTTCTTGCTATACCACTGTTAACAACTCATTCTTCTGTCCTGAAACGAAACCGTTAACCAGCACTTCCTAACGTGTGATGCTAGTGCTATTTTCAGTTCACTCTTGTTGACAGATGTTATTGCTTTAATTGGATTCCATTTCCTCTGTCCTTACTTTCCTGTTCCTGTTCTCTTAGCTCCTATTATCCTGATGTGATACTAGCTTATGCTTGTTTCCTAAATTCCAGATTGTCAGGTTCCTAGTGTCATGTGTTTTCTTTCCTTCTGTAAAGTCTTTACGTGTTTGTTCTTTCCTATATGATACAATCCCTCAATCGCTTTATGATTATTTGGCTGTTAATTAAGTTACATATCCTTCATTGTTACACACTTGCAGGGGTGGCTCCTCCGCTATGGTGGAGAAGCGTCTGCCCACTGCTTTTTCACAGTGCGAAAAGCAGAAACATAAAATGGTAATTACGTTTAGTTATTACTATTTTATGTTTTTTTGCACATTGCAGGTGGGTGGACAGGGCTGCTCTGCTCTCCGAGCAGGGCAGGGGAGGCGGGTCTTCCCACTCCTGAGTGCGCAAAGACTATTTGGACAGCCCTCTCAGGCCGCCCAGACCAGTCAAGTACACTCTGCCCTTCTCCATAAGCCCCTGCCTGGGTGCCACCCCAACCAATCACAACTCTGCATTGCTGCTTTGTGATTGGCCTAGGGAAGAAGCCTGGCTGCCTGCTCCCTGTTCATGTCGGAGACAGGGGAGCAGGAGCCGAGAAGTCCAGGACCAGTCTGCAAAGTATGTTTACATTATTTTTTTATTAACCCCCTGTGTGACCTCCACCATGACCACCATCTCTGTGTGACCCCCGCGCACGCCACCCCAGCCATGAGTCAAGTCAGCCGTGACTACTTGCAATTTCCTGAATGATTACCTGGATTTGTAGGATCAGCTGTCAAATGAGATGGGGTTTCCGGTCCGTTGTAAGTATTGTCTTTATGTTACCTTGTATAACCTCATCAAAGTTATCAGTTTGACAGACGGTGCCCTGCCACTTGTGTCTCGGTTATTGTTTGTGTTTTACCATCTATACATTGTTCATTCAATGGTTCATTGTTCCAGGGAATGCCTGTGCAGCAGGTGGTGTTAGTGTGAGAAGGTTTCTGTGGATAGATGGATGAATGAATGAGCAACATGTCATCAGCCGTTAGGATCTGCTTTGGATATGAAGATGGGATAACATTTTTATTACTCTCCTGAACTTTGAAGAAATTTCAAACTACTTTAATCTTTCAAATAACTGTATTTCCGCAGCCATGCCATTAAAGTATAAATTAGACAATACATAGAATAGGACCACAATGAGCTTTCATAATATAGATGAAATTAAACAAGTAAAATCAGTTTTAAGAAAGTAAAATAGCAGTCTGACATATCTAAGATTGACACAGTAACAGTACTATTAATTATGAATGACATGTTGTTAGGAAAAAACAGCACTCTTATTGCATCTTAGGAGGGATCACCATTGCCCTAGTTGACCAAATACACCCCGAAAATTTGGCTAATGAAGATACAAAAAAGGGGCGAGTGCCTGTTCTTAAGATTCGAGCACGGTCAAATGGCTATATGTGCCCAGCTATTTGCATACAATTTTAATCCAAAGCTGAGGTAATCTTGCATAAATTGGGCAAGCAAATAAGACAGGGGGAACCATTTCATCCATGCTTTTACAAGCATAACAGTAAATCTATAGCCATCGTTTTACAAGAGAATGCATAAAGAGGTAGGGTGCCAATCCTGAAATGGAAATGTAATTTCCTGTCTAATGGGACTATAATAAAATTCCTCAGAAGTCATGCACATGTCTCTAGTATCTGTCAAAGCAGGGTACGGGGAATAGGTCAAAAGCTGATTTAGGATCGGCAAAGACATCATACAAACTGCCCTTGCCAGTCATCGCTAACTGCCCATTGAGGTCCAGGAACCGAAAAACCTGATTGATGGTGCCAATACCCTTGTGGAACCCAGCTTGGTATGATGTCGATATACCTTCCTACTCGATCCATAGCTGGATTTTGTTCCCCAACATTCTAGAAAAAATCTTTTGAATACAATCTATCAGACTAATTAGTCAGTAGTTTGGTGGAGAGTCACAATCCCCCTTTATGTAAAATGGAATGACCTTGACATTCTTCCAAGAGTCGGGTATCGGTGCACCCATGGCAATAAAATCAGCAAGGACTAAATATATATTCTGACCAGCTTGTTTTATCTGTTAGAAATACGTCTGTTGGGTATAGTAATTGCTACTTTCAGCACCAGGAGCGCTGCTGAAGTGCGACATTTCACTGACTACATTGGGTAAAGGGACAAATGCCTGGGCCGCTGGGGATCACATGTCCCATCAACCCTTGCTGCCACATATGCACCTGACAGAGCTATAAAAGCAATTTGTGGTACAGCTGCACTGGGGGCCAGTCATCACTAATATAACCACCAGGAGCGCTGCTGAAGCACGCAATTTCACTGTGAGGGAGCCTGACAACATTGGGTGAAGCCGCCGACGCCTGGGCCAATGGGGGACCACATGTTCCATCAACTGTTGCTGCCTCATACTCATCTGACAGCTCTTTAAAAGCATGGCCATGGTCCTGCTACAAAGGATGAGCTTGGAACGTGCCTGGGCGTAGCCCGGGCCATGGGCGGGACTGTCCTGTGCCTGTCAGCAAATGGAGGAGGCTGTGCCACCACCTTTGGATGCTTTGGACCATATGAAGTTACTATTATCCAATCTTTCTGGTCCCTACTGTTGCCCATAATCATTCTGGCACAGACTCTTGCCCCCATCTGTAGCCCACATCTTAAGGGTGCTTGTTGGATTGCTGCTTTGCTGCTAAGGTCTAGGCTGGCTCTGTGATTTCTGTAACTTGCCAATGGGGGGTGTAGGGTCTACATTTGTAGTGTATATTTTTTCTTTTGTACCTGTGTTTTGTTTGTAGGCATAATGTTTTTAGTGTTGAGCTAATTTTATATTTTCTTTGTGATCACCCTTGACTTTGGCCAGCCGTTTTATCTTTATATTTTACATTTTATCACAATGGGAAAACATAGGGCTTCTGAACCTGTGCAGGGACCTGCAGAGCATAGCAAAGCCTCCAAACCTTCGAACAATTGCGCAAGGGATGAAAATTGATCTTCTCATTAAAGAAGTAGAGTTTATTATAGGGGCTGACTCTGTGCCTCAAGACACCACTTTAGGTGCTATCAAAAAACAGGCTGCGATGGGCGATTTAAAAAAGTTGATAATTCATTTAAACATTACTTTTAACCAACTTTTATTACAGAAGGATGTTAGCAATAAAACATGTAGCTTTGTCACTCTAAATGTACATCAGATTCAAGGTTGACTCGTCCCAAAGTTGCCCAATCTAAGGGTGCTTGTGCTACCCAAAACCGTGGATCGGCTCTGTACCTGAGTGGTTTTAGTTTTCCCTCTTAAAGAAGAAGTTAAGACACCCACGACCCAGACTGCAATTTAAACAAGGTGCTAATTTCATAGCTCCTGTCCTATAAGGGAGTCCGTGCTCAAATGATCAACCATATAGTCCCATAATGTTAGTGAACTTGACAGGTGTGAACTTCAGTTGTAGAAGTCCCTCCAATGCATGTTCCATTGTTATGGTCAACATACCCAAAACCTCCTCTCACTAAAGGTTTGAAGATGAGGACTTGCTGATTAACAAAGCAACTTATTGGTTTTGACACACACAAGAGGATGCCGCTCAGTCATTAGAGACAGCAACCTTTGTGCCAAAAGACATGTTTTTCGGAACCAAAATGTTGACAGTCTAGAGTTATTTTTAAGAAATAGGGCTCTTGTTGACAATCTAGGGCCCTTGACCTGGATCTCTTTCTCTCTATTACAGACAAATATGGTTAAAATTACACCAGCCGACCAAGAGTCACTTTAAGGTTATGCTCAGTTCTGACTTGACAATACTTCGATCTCCTGCCCGCGAGGTGGGGTGACTACCTTCTAATAATAGCTCTTAATATCTTCTATGCTTAAACTCTTCATTAATATTCTTTAAAAAAAAGGGTAATAGCAACATTTATATCAATCACCTACTTGCCACGCCACTATTTGCCCTTCTGCGGCCAGTCATTTGGTTAATATTCAATCCTCCTGCGTACTGTCCCCATTAGCAATCAATGTGCCAGCTAGCAGTGGCATGCCACAGTGATTGCAGGTTACCCCCTCTTTCATGATGTCAAGAGTTCCAAACCATCGTTGATCAATATCATCTCATGGAATGTGGCTGTCCTTAAGTAAAAAATGACACTGCCAGAATGCTCCAGGAAACATATGAGTACGGAACCAATTTTTAAAGCTCGATATTTACAATTCGATTTTCCAGCTATCACCAATCATGTTGGGAGACCATCTGGGGGATTGACGATATAGCCCAAAGTTACCCTGAATTGTAAAATTTGGCAATTAAATATCGATTATCCAGATATTTTAGTCATGAGCCTTATGTCTGACAAGTTAACTAGAGTAGATAATTTGAACATCTGCACTAGAGTCGCTTAGGGGGTTAAGTTTTCAAAGCAATTCAATTTCCCTAGTACTATAATGATGCAAGTTAGAACCAATCTCGTCTTATCCTCTCAAGTGATTTTAACACTACCTTTGAGCCTCTGTATCAGAATGATATTGGGCTACCTGATGAGGAGGACAAGAGGTGGGCGAATCCTTCATTGGACCAAACACCGATTTAAAGGTGGACTGCAATGCAGCTGAAGACCCTATTTATAGAACTAGAGGTCAGAGCAGTTAAAGGACGAACGAAATCCGATTCTGTCCCATTTTCTATCACCAGGGATGTTGCACCTGCCAACTATTCTATTTCCCTAGAACTATAATGATACAAGTCAGACCCAATCTCGTCATATCCTCTCAAGTGATTTTAACACTACATTTGATCCTGTGTCAGAATGATATTGGGCTAACTGATGAGGAGGAGAAGAGGTGGGCGAATTCTTCGTTGGAACGAGCACCGATGTAAAGGTGGACCCATGCTGCAATGCAGCTGAAGACCCTATTTATAGAGCTAGAGGTCAGAGCAGGTAAAGGATGAACATGGAGTACGGAACCAATTTTTAAAGCTCAATATTTACATTTCGATGTTCCAGCTATCGCCAATCATGTTGGGAGACCACCTGGGAGATTGAGGATATAGTTCAAAGTTACCCTGAATTGTAAAATTTGGCAATTAAATATTGATTATCCAGATATTTTCACCATGAGCCTTATGTCTGACAAGTTAACTAGGGTAGATATTTTGAAAATCTCCGCTAGAGTCGCTTAGGGGGTTAAGTTTCCAAAGCAATTCAATTTCCCTAGTACTAAAATGATGCAAGTCAGAACCAATCTCGTCTTATCCTCTCAAGTGATTTTAACACTACCTTTGAGCCTCTGTATCAGAATGATATTGGGCTAACTGATGAGGAGGACAAGAGGTGGGCAAATCCTTCATTGGACCAAACACCGATTTAAAGGTGGACTGCAATGCAGCTGAAGACCCTATTTATAGAACTAGAGGTCAGAGCAGTTAAAGGACGAACGAAATCCGATTCTGTCCCATTTTCTATCACCAGGGATGTTGCACCTGCCAACTATATGTTCTGCCTTAAGTGGTACCGGGTAGTTCTTAAACCAGAACTTCTATCTGCAAAACACCACGATCTTTATTCGACATAAGCTGAAATGAATAATTGCTCGTGGAGTCTGACCTTACATCTTTTTACCATTGTTTTTTCAAACTCAACTTGTCTTACCTATCTGTCTCAGTGTCTCATAAAAGAAAACATAAACAGTAAACCACTACTTGGTTTAACAAGGAATATAGACAGTGTCCTAAGCACTGGTTTTAAAATGAAGGACCGTAACTAAAATCTCAGGGTAAGAAGGGTCTATAATTTAAGTCCGGTTCCTGCTAAGAGGGACTGGGACTAACTCTGGTGGCAGGATCTTAAGGCAGCCTGTTCCACTAATGATTCATCTAAGTTTTGGTCTTTGGTCACCTGGGGCAACAATGGCTCAGTTCCATCTCATCAGAATTCTATATATTACCATCAAATTGGTCGGAGTCAAAGATGACACCCAAGTTATTTGCTTTCTCTGTAGAGGTTAGAATTGTCTCATGTGTTGCAAAAGAGCATTTCCAATACTGCTGCCAATTAGCATCCTTATATAGATTACAGTTGTCCTTGGAATCTGCAGATCTTTGTTCAATTCTCTGTGTTGGCCAAGGGCTTTACTACAAGTCTGGCGGACCATCGACCACCAGAGTTGCGGGGGCGCTGCGGTGGTGGCCTTCCAATTGCCCTATTTTGACCTGGGCAGTCGGAACTACCCGGAACCCTGGAACTACCGCTGGAACTAGCGCTACTGGAACTACAGCTACTGCCAGGGATCAGAGATCCCTGGTTGTGGAGGTCAGTCTTGAGGCCTCAATATGCTTGGAGGGGCAGCTGTGGGCGGCCAAGCATAATATGAGTTTCCTCACTGCCATGCTTTTCATGGCGGTGTGACTGCCATGAAAGGTTTGGTGGTCAGGAAACAAAGGGGGCTTTACAGGCCCCCCTGGTGCCTCATGCCATGTGGATGCACACAGGGTGCATGCAAAACAGTACCTGCATGGCGTGGACTTCAGCAGTTTATCCTAGCATTTCAATCACATATTTTACTTTCTTGTTGCACTGCGAGCAGTTTTTCAACTCATTGCCTAATTCATTGATTATCGATAATAATCTAAGAAACATGACACACTAGAATAGCATGGATTGCACTTGGCAGTTTCCTCACTTATTATATATTTTTTTCATTACTTTTTGCACTTATGAAATGGGTATCATGTTTGCACTTTTGATCCAAAAAGTGTGACCTCGAATTCCCTCTACTTATTTGCACTGTATCCAATTACTGTTATTGAGATGTTTAAAGCAACAACAAGAAATGTACTATTTCATCGACTATTTATTGTGCATTATGGAATTTCAAAGTATTACTTTTACAGTCTTACATTATGATAATCATGTATTGACTCAATTAGGTGTGATTTTAAAGTATATTGACGATATACACACACCCTCGATCTAATAAGCGTGATTTTCAGTTGTCTCTGCTCACTGTAGCTAGATTCTATGTTTCATTTTGGATGTTTATTTTTCTTTGAAACAATGACGGTGTGCAAAAATGCACGGACTTATTCATACACATATTATACATTATGAAATTATTGAAAAATACTATTGTAGTTTTCATCATGTTTATTCAATTATTTTTTATCTTTGAAGTATGCTAATTATGAACTTAGAAGTGTCTTTTTTGAGGAAATCAAGTGCACTCATATCACTTCTGAAAGGCTTCTTTGAAGCTGAAACGTGTTAGTTCTGATCACAAATAAATGAGTGACTAACTTGGATTGGTATGCCACCTCTTTTTTTGCCATAGAGCATATGCGTACATATATAGTATACAATTATTAAATCAAATAATTTAGATATTTAACAATCAATTAAATATGTAAATAATATAAAAAATAAATGAACATTTAAAGTACATGAATTTAATAAACTAACGTCTCCCAATTCTGCTGTAAACCTAAAAACCCACTGCTAAAATATAACTTACTTTAAAAAATAATATTTTAATGTACATTAAAGTTAACAAATTACACTGAAAAATATTAAATAACAATTAAACCTGTTAACAATTTACATAGGTAATACCCAGTTAAAAAGATAACATACGAGGTGGCTTGGACGCCAAAACAAGATGGTGGTCTTTTTCTAACCCCGCTCGATCGCGGAGCGATTATTTTTAATTTCACCTCGCATCTTGATTTATTCAGCTTAGTGCTTGCAGTCCCGCCGAGAGCTAATGGCGGGGACTGTTTTTTGCTGGTTTCTCCGTTTTCTTCACATACAGTGAGCCCAGGAGCTGCAGCGGTTTGAATTTGAATTGCCTCAGAAAAATCACGAACAGCCCTTATTTTGGGATTTTCACATCAGCTGGGCTCCGAAAAATGCCTTTAGTTAGGCCTCCTGTAATACCAATTCTACCAGCTTTCCAGTAGCCTGCTGACATGGTTTTTAAAGCTCAACTTCATGCAGTATGGAAATGCCTCTTTTTAACCTGTTCTTCTCCCCTGAATGCTGCACATTCCTAATACTAAAATAGAGGACACTGCCAAATCTCACCTGTGGTCCTGACTGGATGAAGTGGTGATAAGTGTCTTTTGCTAGGATCCAGCAATTCACTGTGCGCTTTGTTTCCAAGAGCCGCTGTTGTTTTCCATCACCTCAAGAAATTGCGGACAGCCGCCATTTTTGATTTGCGGCGTTCGTGTTATGTTGCCTCACACCAGCTAAACTCCATTTGTTCTTACAATATATCCATTACTATTTCTATGCTGTCAGCTTCATGGCTTTTTAAGTTCTCACTGCCCTCAACCCTACTACCTAAATTCATAAGTTATGGAGGATATATTTCTTACCTAATCTTCTCTTCAATTGTAACGCGTTAACATTATATCAAAGGATACTACAAATATAGTAGTTTGTAGGTGGTCAGTGAATGTTCCTTAATGCTTTCTAGCTGGTCCTATCTTTTCTCTCAGGTGTCGTTTTCATCTTAAGTTGGATATATATCTACATTTCTTATACCAGTGAGTTATTCATTTTCTAACTTTGACAAGTTTGCCAGTGCTTTTTGTATTTATTATCCCAACTATCCTTCTCATAGTTTATGGGCCGAATTCGCCCTACACTATTTAATACTCATTGACCTACCCAGCTACCTAAGATGGCCAGCGATCATCGTAACTCAGCCTAAACAGGTGCAAAGCCTAACAGACAAAAGAGTGACCTACCTTCTCCTATTCTATCCTCACAAAACCCAGTTCTTGACTCTATATTAGATGAGGTTCGTGGTCTTCAACCTTTTATGTCCTCCACCACTGAAAAACTAAAACAAATAGAAGACAGATGGATTATTATGGAAGGAAAGTTGTTGGAACTTGAGCAACGTGTTAGTGACCTTCAAGATATCTCCATTAAAATTCCTGTGTTAGAGCAAGAGATCCACAAATGGAAGTTGCACATGGAAGATCTTGAAAATCGTAATCGAAGGAACAACCTACGCCTTTATGCACTTCCCGAAAATACTGAGGAGTCAGATATGGTGTCTTTTCTTCAGAAGTTCCTTCCTGAGCTTTTAGGTCTTCAACCCTTTTCACCTCTCAACATACAACCTGCACACTGTCTGGGTCGCATACATCCTTCTTCAAATAAGCCACGTGGTATTATAATGCTCTTCCTGGAATATACTGAACTTATGCACGTTCTGAAAGCTGTAAAACTCAAACGTCGTCTTACTTGGTCTGCTCACAACATTTTTATCTCCCAAGATGTATCAAATGCAACAAATGCTCGCCTTAAAGAATTTCTGGCTCTTCGTCCTCAGATGAGACATCTGAATATCCCATATGGCATTCTTCACCCTTGCTTGTGCAAAATTACCCATGAAGGAACTTCTCGCTCATTTGAGGATCCTGAGAAACTCAAACTTTTTCTAAACAATATATCCTCTCGTAACATGAATACTAATGCCTAATGTCCTCTTATGAAACAAATTGTTATATAGCGTTTTAAACATTTATCGAGTTTGTTGTTTTTATTATTCTCTTAACCTATCTAACTTTTTCACCTTTCATAATATTTGTTCATTCTCAATTCTTTTTTGACTCGAATCTCTCTCATCATTTTGTTCACTTTACTATATTTCCTCCTTTTCTATTCTCTATGCTTTGCTATTTCTTTACTCCTCATGGGGCCTTTTCTTTCTTATCTTCTTCTTCCGCTGTATTTCGTCCCTTGGTTGTCACCATGCTCCTCTCATCTCGACTACCTGTTCCTTCTCAGATCTGGATTCTTCTCCTTGATCTGTTTTTTCATTCTGTCTATTTTTTATTCCTCGCATCCTCTCTTTTTTTCTCAATTCCTCTTGGTTTATGTTTTCTTTTTGACAGTATACTAATGTTTTGGCGTCCTCTGATGAAGATATTGCAAATGCATTTCATGATACCAATCCCTCCAATCAAAATTTACACACCTTTTTTTTGGGTCTCCATAAACCCCCTCGGCTTCCTGATGAATTTAGATTGCTAGAAAATGCAGTCACTATTCAAGAGATAATAGAAGCAATCAAATCCTTAAAAAAATCGAAAGCACCAGGTCCTGATGGTCTTTCTGTTGAATTTTTTTCTACATTCTCCTCTATTTTTACTTCTAAACTTCTAGCCTTTTTTAACTCTTTTATTTCTAATTCCAAAGCCTCGGGTTCCTTTATGGAAGCCTTGATTGTCCTTATTCCCAAACCTGATAAAGATCATTCCCTCTGTAAAAATTATAGCCCCATTTCCATAATCAATTATGATTGTAAAATATTCGCTAAAATTCTTGCCTCTCGCCTTAAAAAAACTATCCCATTACAGGTTAAAACTGATCAAGCCGGATTTATTAAGACCAGATTGGCTTCGGACAATGCTCACATGTTTGCTAATGTTATCTCCTTCGGGAGGAAATACAAATCTCCACTTGCAGCTTTGTCCTCAGATGCCGAAAAAGCTTTTTTGTTGTTGTTTTTTTTGCTTTTAAAATATCTTTATTCACAAATTTTCCGTTGAATACAGACCCCCCTCCCCCCTCCCAAAAGACCAAGGTCAAAGCCCCCAACAAAAGTCGACTTATTACATACATAAGTACGGGATTGCAATCCATTATATACAGATGGGGTAGAAAATAGGAAAGTGTGAGAAGTACATGATCATATACACATTACATTATCCGTACAATTTATCACAACGTGTAAAAAAAAGTTATTCAAAAGAAAGCTAAGCTCGTGATTATATATACAGTTGTCTATGCAAGACGAGCCCCAATCTTAAGCATGTTGATGAATTCACTGGAGCAGTGGCGCCCAGATCATCATACCCCTTCTTTTGTTAAGACCTTTATTTTTGTAAATGGCCACCTCGAGGCTACATGTCGCAAGCATACTGGCCCTCCATTGTAGAAACACGGGTGGATTCGAGTCAAGCCACGAGGAAGCAACACAAAGGGCAAGACTGCCATAGCCACAAACATCAACCCTTGCATACATTTTGGTCGGTCACAGTTTAATACCCCCAAAATGGTCTCTTCTGTTGTAATATTCAATCTTGTTTGGAACACTTCTGATAGAAAATCGGATATATCGTTTATCAGATTAGAAAGTGTATTGCATGTGGCAAACATATGGATAATGTCGGCCCCAAACAATGCACACTGTGGACAGGTGGTTTCCTTCCCGGACCCCCATTTAGCAATTTTATGAGGGGTGTTGTATAAGGAGAAGAATGTTTTATAACATTGTGCTTGCAGTTTAATAGACATCAAGCACATTTGGGACAGTTCATAAGCGAGAAGGGGAATTGCTGGTCGTACACCTAATTTGGCCAAACAGCTGATTGTTTATCCATATCATCGGGATATACTGAGCTCAGAGCTTCGTATATTTCCCCGATCTTGGGTGTGGGTTCCTTACATAAATTCTCTATAAATTGACTATTCTGGAATTTTAATCGACCACCTCCTTTCTTTCTTTCTTTGATAAAAAAATCCCTTATCTGTAAAAACTTAAAAAAGGTCCCTATGCCTGATATCCTATTCGGTATGTAGGTCCTCAAATATCTTTAGCCCATTCAGGGTATAGAAACAGCCCAGCTGCCGCACCCCAGCCACGACCCATCTGTTCATGCAGCTATCGTGGAAGATCTCTGGTAAGTCATTATTGTGGCTCACAGGAGTATAACATGAATATCACCCTAGCCCCAGCAACGTCCGTACATTACTCCACACTTTGTGTAGGCTACCAATGGTCTAGAATTTAATTTTCTTGAAATAGCTGTTGTTGACATGTCACCAGAAGCAGCCGTCACAGTCCTCTCCCAATATGATTTCTTGCGGGGTCAGGATAATTTGGTTATTGGTTTCATTAGAAATAAGCGTTACACAATACCTTAACACAGTAGCCCAGTAGTAAAGTTTAAAGTTGGGCATTGCTAATCCCCCTCTTTCCTTTGGTAGCATAATCCATCTGAGAGCCTAGAGGGGTTTCTTAAATCCCCAGATAAACCTCGAAAACATTGAGTCTATAGTCCTAAAAAATTGGGGAGAAAACTCTAAGCAAATAGCCCGGAAGAAATACAAGAATCTGGGCAGAAAAAGCATTTTAACTACATTACATCTGCTACCAATAGTCAATTGCAGACTATTCAATCATGCCAGCTCTTTTTTGGTGCGCGTTATCAATGGATTCATATTATTGCTAACAATATTTTCTATTTTGGCACTTATGTTAACACCTAGGTACACTGCTTTCTCCGTAACTCTTGCGTCCATCCTCGTAATTTTGTCGTTGAGGACAATCTGGGTTTTGCCAGAGTTTAATTTGTACCCAGAGACAAGTCCAAACCATTGAGCCTCCTCTTCTATCGTAATTATAGCTCTATTGGGATCGCTCGTGACAAGCGCGATGTCATCGGTATATGCTAGAATTTTAGTATTATGATTACGTACTTGGACAGGTGGTATCAACGCATGATTATCTAGCCGATGGACAAATGAATCAATATAGATTGCGAATAGAAGAGGGGAGCAAGGGCACCCCTGCCTAGTCCACCTAGTGATAGTAAAATTCTCAGATAGAAGCCCATTGACCAAAACTATGGCTCCTGGATTGATATATAGCCTTTGGGTGGTCTTTATGAAGCTTTCAGTAATTTCACAATGGGACATTGCTGCCCATAGAAATTTTCAGGAGACCCTATTGAACGCCTTCTCTGTGTCAAGCAGAATAAGCGCCATAGGGTCTCCAAGTCGTCCCTGTATAATCAAATAGGGAGATTACTCTTTGAATATGATCTATTGTTGATCTCCCTGGGATAAACCCATGTTGGAAATTTATAATTGGTGCAAGTCGAGCGGCTAAGAGTTTAGAGTACATTTTGGAGTCCCCGTTTATCAGTGTTATAGGGCGGTATGATCCCATTTCGAGGGGCTCTTTATTTTTTTTGAGGAAGACCACAATTTTAGCTTCTGACCATGAGGCAGGTGGATTCCCCCCTGAAATATATGAATAAAAAGTTCTAACATAATTATTTCAAGTTGGTCTTTAAACTTAGCATAGAACTCCGTTGGGATCCCCTTAATACCTGCTGCCTTCCTGCTGGAGAGGAGAATTTCATCCCGATAGAGCAGATAATCCAACTTATCTTGGTCTTCCTTCTCAAATCTGCTGCCTATAGTTGAATCTAGATATATTTCGGGATCCTCCTGTCCCACTTTTGGCTCTGTGTATAACTCCTGATAAAATCTCTGAAAAGATGCCCTTATTTCTGATGGTTCTGATATTAAACCTAGTTTGGGATCCTGAATTTATTTCCTTTACAATGTTAGCTGACATCTCCTCTCTGGTATGAACTGCCAGCTGATGCCCAACTTGCTCACTTAGCTTGTATACTTTCTCTCTATATGTTGTTGCTTTATCTATGGCGTTTTCCATTAATATCTCCGAGATAAGATTTCTGGCGATGGCTACCTGAGTCAGTTCGTTTTCTATCGCCCGTCCCTCTTGAACAGCTTTAATCAGATCTTCTCCTGCTCTACCCAAATTCTGTTGTAACATTGCCAAATGCTGTTTCCCTTCCTTATTAGATCTAATTGAGAATTACAGCGTTTCGCCTCTAATGCCAGCCTTCAGGGTATCCCAAACTACATCAATAGGTGCACTGCCCAGATTGTCCATAAAAAAAAGTTGGGATCCACTGTCTCATGTGTAGGTAATATTTCTCACTCCTCAATAATGCCCTTTCAAACGTCCATATCTTTCTTGTGTAACTATTTTGGGTATGTGCTAGACTTAATGTTAACAGGTTATGATTCGATAGCACCCGCTGGAATTTTGTGCAAGTGGATTTCAGGGAGTTTGAAATAAACATATAATCTAAGCTTACGTGACGGGAGTGTGGATAGGAATATTATGTGAATCCATGATCCCCTGAGTGTTTAAGTTGCCATCTATCAATCAACCCATGTGATACACAGAAATCATTTAGTGCCCCGAAAACCCTCGGTTTCCTGTCGCAGTATCTGAACTCCGGGTCAACCAACCAATGTCCTGGCAGGTGTAAGTTAAGATCCCCACATACGATCAAGGGTAGGGGCTAATGTACTAGTTTGTTAGAAATGGTAGTCAACACCTCTGGATCGTCGCTGACGCTTTCATAGATGCTGCAGAGTGTCATCTTGTTTAACTCATTATTATAGTGACATTAAGTGATTGCCCTTCGCCCGAATTTGTCGGATATTGATCTTATAAATTGAAGCCCCCCCTTTTGCTAGAATAGCCACCCCCCTGGTTTGAACACCCTGTGTTGAGGCAATAATAAGTTTATACTCTAGTGTTTTAAGCAAATATTGTTGCGACCCTTCGATATGTGTCTCCTGCATGCATACAATGTTAGCCTCCATTAGTTGTAGACCCACTGCGACCTTTTGCCTTTTCTTAGTATCGTTAAGGCCACAAATGTTGATTGAAACGATTTTTAGCTTTGCCATACTAGAATTTTGTGGGTATGAATTTGTAGAGCGCACGTTCACCCCAGGGTTTCTT
Organism: Lissotriton vulgaris; assembly: GCF_964263255.1. NCBI lineage: Eukaryota > Metazoa > Chordata > Amphibia > Caudata > Salamandridae > Lissotriton > Lissotriton vulgaris. Next base: position 1,243,016,585 of record NC_141687.1, on the reverse strand, counting down.
GGCGCTGTGTGCCGCTGGGGAACCCGTCCTGGGTTTCCCTGTGAGATGGTCCCTATTGGGCATCCCCAAGGTGAAGCCAGGCATCCCGGCATCCAGGGGGCCGTTGTGGAGATTAAGCAAGCTATTGCCCAGAGTTGCAGCGTGGGACCCATGGTTAGAGAGGCACCGAGGCGAGATTTATCGAGACCGCTGACATTGGTTCCGTACCCTGCCACGTCGGGAATTGAACCCTGGTCTAGGGCCGACCTCTGCTTCTGGGTCTGCCGCCTCTAACCGGTGAGCCACACTTCTCCATTTGAGCTACCATCGGTTGCCTACTGTCTTGTATTTTGAATACGTTCCCTGCCATTTTCTTAATACGTTGACCCCCCCATACAACACCTTTCCCACCCCTCTTGTGCTCGAAATCCCTTTGTCTTCCCCACTCCAACCCCCACCCCCACCCCCCTCCAAATTGTAAGCCGCCAGGCTCAATCCTGAGCCTGTGTGACAGCGTCTAACCAACCTCACCCAACCTCCACAGCCCTCCTCCCCTCCCATCAATACTAATAGAACCCTGGTGCCTCGGCCTTTTCCTCAAACCACTAGGCGCAACAACTCATTAGAAAAGGAAAAATGTGAGACAGACAAAAAAATATTAGGGGGAAGGATGGAAAAAACCGGATGACAGTGAGAAATTACAAAAAAGTAGATTTGAAATAGTAGGAGTATCAGAAAGCAAACATCAATGACAATCTGATCACTATTGAGAAATCAATGATTGCCCCCTGCACCCCTAGTTTGTCCTGCAATGATGTCTTTCAGGGTCTGCTCTGCCTGTATCTCCGACGTGAAAAACCAAGTCTGGCTCTGTGATACCACTTTCAGTTTGGCAGGGTTCTGGAGAAAAGTGAGGGCCCCAGCTTTCTGGAAAGGTGTAATCAGCTGTCGTAGCCTCCATCGCCTTTCCACCCTAGCATGTGCAAAGTCTGGTTTTGCGAAAAATGGAAAAGTCTCCCAGGACCTTTTCTTGTTTGGGCGGGCAAGGTCATATATCACTTGTCGGAGTAAGAAATTCCAGAAAAAAATTAATATGACTCTGGGAAAAATTTTGTCCAGTGTGTGGCCATTTAGGTAGTGATAACGGGAATCTGTGTACACGCTGGATCTCTTTGCCCCAGTCCCATTGTGCCAGCTCGGGGAATGCATTCTTGAAAAGGTTGATGATAAATGCCCGTATATCGCTTCCTTCGCTGTTTTCGGGAATCCCGAGAATTCTGAGGTTATTTCGGCGCTGGCGGTTTTCTGCCTCTTCCAACTTCCACATGATGTCTGTCACTGTGTGTCCATGCGCAGTCACCTGTGTTTTCAGGGCATCTACTGTGTTTTCCAATATCTCTGTTCGATTCTCCACCATGCTTATTCTCTCAGCAATTTCAGTGCAGGTTTTACCAATTTTCCGTACAGAGCCCTGTAGTTTCTTCCCAGCCATACGAGTGAGTCTATTCTCTGTTTCGACCTCACTCTGGAATGCATTTAGTGATTGCAAGATCATTGCTACTGTAGGTTCGGATGATTGTGCAGAATCCCTCTGTGCGTCTGCACCCTCTTGGGATCTCCTGTCCATCCCGGTCGAGCCATGACCCCCTAGTATGGAGGTGGTTGTGTATCCGAATAGTCCAATCGGAGGTCATGTTCTTCCTCCGTGTCCACCTTCTGGTCAAGTTTCCTCCCTTCTGAGGCCCGTTTGGATTTCCTCTGAGTTTTACCCTCATATTGGCTGCCATCACTTGGAGAGGTATCCGCACCCTCACCCCCGCTGCTGTCACTATGAAAATCCGAGAATTCAGAGCCATCGGATTACTCATTCAGTGAAAAAAATTCTCGGTAGGATCCGGGGACAAGTACCCCTGTTCAATGTTATCTGGGGGGGGGTGCTAGCACGCCCCTTGACTGCTGATCTTGAGATGGGCCCTCTTTCCTGGGCACACCAATGTCGGTTTTCTCTCTTACAGGTTCAGTATTCAGAACAGCTTGTATCCCGTTCTTGTCCCCCCCGCTCCATTGGTAGTGATTTTTCTGGTTTATCTATAAAGTCATTGACGGGTAACACCGTAATCTCGCTACTTAAACCCCATGACAATCGTGCATCAACAGTTTCTGGCAAATACTCGGGGGCAGTCACTGTTTCTTTTCTTCTCCCCCTAATTTCCCTTTATCACCAGTTGTTACAGGTAGTTCTGCATTAGTTACTATTCTTTTGAAAGACGTTGGTAAGCACGTCAGTTTCATTTCGGCCGGCGAACGCAGTAAGGAGCAACCGAGCCAGCCTCTCCCAGCGACAGTTGTGTACCTGATTGTTTCGGCGATCAGCTAGGAGATTGCCTTGGTCCACGCACAATTCTTTGCCAAATATACGCCAATGGTGTTCTTGGTGCCAGCGAAACCAGCATCCATTGCCTGGGCGCATCTCTCAGATGAAATGCTCCTCGGAAGGTCGGAGTGCTGCGGAGGTGAGTACTGAAGTCTCACTCAGCCGCCATCTTGGCTCTCGCCGAAAAAGCTTTTGACCGCATTAACTGGCAATTCATGTTCAATACGCTCCAATGGTTTGGGTTTGGTCCAAATTTGATTTCTTATGTTAAACTTCTCTATTCTGTTCCTCGTGCTAGTATTTTTGTGAATAACCATTTTTCTAAATCTTTTCTGTTATTTCGAGGTACACGCCAAGGTTGTCCACTTTCACCCTTGTTATTTGTTTTATATCTTGAACCCTTCCTTGAGCGTATTCAAATTAATTAACATATCTCTGGTTTTACACATAACGCTATAGAAACTAAACTATCTGCATACGCTGATGATATATTGTTTTATATGCCTGATCCCAATACCTCCCTCCCTCCTTTTTTGAATAAGGTTTAGTTGTATTCCAGTATCTCTGGATATAAATTAAACTTTTCTAAGACAGAAGTCTTACCCCTGAATTCTATCTGCTTCAATATATGTTCAATAATACCAATTTTACCTAGTGTCCCACAAAAATCAAATACCTCGGTATTTGGTTTTCCACTACCCTATCTACTACCATTATTCATACTTTTTATGTACTAATGAACAAAATACGTTCACTCCTTCTCTCATGGTCCCCTCTTCATTTGTCATGGTGGGGTAGATTAGATACTATTAACATGATGATTGTACCACATGTCCTTTATACATTGTACATGTTACCTTTTCGGATCCCTGTCTCACATTTTTCACAGATTGACTCTATCTGTACAACATTTTTATGGACTAACAAACACCCCTGTATTGCTCCTATGAAACTCAAACGTCCCAAAACAGAAGGTGATGTTCGTTTTCCTGATTTTAAAACCTATCACTCTGCATTTTTAATTCGTCAATTTTTTGCCCTAAATTATGATTTTGTTGATATCCCTGTCCCGCGTTGGATTGTTTTTGAGCATTCTCTACTAAAAGATTTTTCTTTTCGAAATATAATATACATGTCAAACTGTACCTTTATTTCAGATAATCCCATTTTGAAATACTCTAGACAATTATTATATAATATTTTTTCTGAGGGTTTAGATTCTTATCAATGTTTTTTGTCTTCCACTATTTGGTATAATAAATGTATCAAATATAAACGTAAATCATTTTATTACAAACATTGGAAAGGGAAGGGAATTATTTGTATCCATCAGTTAATCCAATATTATTCTATTATTCCCTTTTATGACTTACAATTACATTATAATTTACCTGATTCATTTTTTAATTAATATCTTTTAATATCAACATCTTTGCAGTCTTATTTATCTTCCAAAAATATCCCTTTAGCTTCTTCCTCACTCACTCCATCTTCACTGTTATACACTATCTCTCAGGAACATAGAGCTAAGGCTACCTTTATTTATTAGTGGTTGTTATCACCTGTTACTGAATGACCTAAATCTCATATAGAATTACTCTGGGAAGCAGAGTTTGTCACTTCCTATTTCTTTTTGGGATAAATTATGGCTCAGGCTATTTAATTCCACTATCTATACAAAATGTTTTTCTAGGTTCCTTCTCACCTGATTACGATGTTTCTCATCATATTTCTTTTTTGTTTGATTTATTTATTGCTTTAGCATTCAAAGTGATTCTGTCCTTTTGGAAAGATAATTCTAAAGTATCTTTATTAACTTGGTGGAACTATATTTGTGATGAACATAGAATTGCTACTGTCTCTTCTCTTACTCTTTCCCAGAAAATTAAATCTGATCTACTTTGGTTACCTTTTACCTCTTATCTCTCTATACTTGCGCCTGCATCTTAATTTCTTACTTTCTATTATTTTCTAACTTTCTTTTATTTACCTTCTTTTTCTCTTTCTCTCTTCTTTTCTTCTCTTCTTTTCTTCTCCTCTCCCTTTTCTCTTATTTTCTTACTTTCTGTCTTCACCCTTTTTGAATTATTCACGCACGTTTTTCCTTTATATATTAATTGTAATATTTGTATTCTTAATGTGTTAATTTAATTAATAATTGTTCTTCCTTTCTTTTTCTGAAATCTCAATAAAAATTATTAAACAAAAAAATCATAAAATACAATTAAAAACGACTTATCATTGCATTTAAATTAATTATAAATGTTTTCATTTCCCATATTATTCCACTGAAACATCACACTACTACATTATAAATGAGCAATTACATTTAAAAATAAACTACTAAAACACTTACAGCTACACACTTTACTAAGAATTATACTAACAATGCTAACACCTAAAACGAACTAAAATGTATTACATTAATTTAAAAAAGATTTTTATACTACGATATCAAACAAAACTATGCTAATAGTCAGTCAGTCAGTCAACATCACTTTATTCGGTTAATTAAAACCATAAAAGCATGCTAAAAATCCATTGATAAAAACAGAATAATACATAATCATTGTGCATAAGTCAACCAAACATAATATATGGTCCAGATTACAAACTGTACATGATAAAAAAAAAACAATTGAAGGAATAAAGCAACAGGGCATAATATTCATAAACCAGATTACAAGAACTATATTTTTACGTTAAAAGGGAATGAGCATTTGACATGTCAGATCATATGGGCCCTTCTTTTTCTCCTTTCTCTTACTGCCGCCACCAAAAAACTAGCAACATTTAAAATTTCCCATGGGATATTCACGCTATTAAACCCAATATTATATACCAAAAAAAACTATTTTCTTGCCCACTATATTTGGTCCCATAAAATCTTGTAAGTAACAATATTTTTTTTATTATATTTTTTTCCCACAGTTTGTAAAACTCAATATTCTGTCTAAATACCCTGAATGAGTAGCCGATGATGATACATTGTAGACCCGTTGCTGAATGATGTTGAATTACAGACTACAACATAAATAGTGTAGTAAATATTACTCTGAGAGGTATGGTGAATGATTACTAAGAAGCGAAATAATTGTGTGTTAAAGAAAGACTGGTAAGAGGATGAAGAAGCATGCAGTGCCAATGGATCACAGTTCATTGTGGGTCTCCAGTCACAATGCACTTGTGTAGTACCCAACTTCATGGAGTGGTAATACGCAGAAAGGTGTCCGTCTGTGTGGCACTCCAAGTGTGAATGACCCTAAAAGGGGTTAATTTGTTGTCTTGGTCTAGTGCAAAACAGTGACACTTCCTTCGATGTGTGGCACTGTTCCATCTTACCCAAGTGTATATATATATACTGTACTGTTGAAAATGTTTCTATCTAAAAAAAAACATCTTAGTGCTAATTGCATTTCATGTGAAAACTCCCAAATTGGTCAACATTTGTCCAGGTGCTAAATGCAAAAGTGCTATTTAGCCCTGTACAAATTTTCTTCCCGGTACAAAATATCTGGAGCTGTATTTTAGAAAGTATCCAGCATGCTCTGAACATGTTCACCCCGCTTTTTGCATCCCAGTGCACTTTGCATCACAGAAGGGGCTCCAGATGCTTTTTTTAGCCCCTTCTGCAGTACAGAGCGCGCTTGTGCTAAATGTGCACTGGTTTGATCTCAAGGGGCCATTCAATCTTTGCATGGGAGGAGGGACCATGCAAAGGAGGAAATCCTTTATGCCTGTGACATATAATAGATGCGGGCGCAGAGGCAAATTGGCCATCATGAGTTGCACTCATTGTGTGCCACATAGAGGTCACTCGCTGCATGTACCTGCAATGGAATTACTACCCCACTTTCAAAATCAGGCTTAGTTGCCCCTGCTTGCACAGTGAAAACTAGGCTGGCATCTTCAAACATTCAGTCCCCATTTCACTAATACGCAGTCCATAGTGCAGGCGCAAGTTTGCAGCTGTCTGGGGAACATCACATGTACAATATTAGCGTGCGCTGTCTTGGTCTGCGTGCTCTCTGGGGCAAACTGGGACAGTGCACCCTAAATATAAAGCAAACACAAGGAGATGATGGGCGGAGCGCTGAAACTTTTCAGACACTCACACCCAATCACAGCTCTGGGTCGTTAAGATCTGCTGTGGGTGACACCAAGCCTCGAGGCGCCAACTGGAAGGAAATATGATTCATCATAACATTAACTCCAAGAAACTGATGATAATGGCCCATTGGCAAGGGCTGCAGACCCTCAGTCCTGAGACCTATCTGATCGGTATACAAAGTGACTGCAACCACTCTGGGCCAGAGGGAGACTATTGGGAGACTGGGGGTTGGGGGCGGGGGTCACTCTGCATGTGTCAGATGGTTAAGGGTTTATTTTGAGGGGGAGAGAAATGTTTAACCTGGATTGTGTTTTTTCAGGTAACACTACTGTTAGAGCTGTAAAATTAAATAAAGTGTGTTATAATAAAAGGATAGTAATTATATGCTCACCTTACAATGTGGTGGTAGGTAGCTGTGGTGGATAAGATATTACTGCCACCTGATTAGGGTTTCAAAATCAAACCAGGTTGAATAGAGTTCAGGCATCATTACAACTGTGTTACATTTTAGGAAGCCTGGTTGCTCCTTTGACGTCTAAAATCTGGAGCCCCCTTCACGTTGAGCCAGGTGTTGAGGATAGAAAGACCCCCACAAAACATCACAAGTCTGCGCTTTTCCGAAACTTGGACAGTTTCAGGTTAACACTGCATTTTTTTTTAAAAACTTTAAACAAACTCTGCTTTAGTTAGAGTTGGAACATTCCTTAGGCAAGGTATCTGGAAAGAACAAATCCTCTTGATGCCCTTACCCCATCCTACAACACCATTTTCCACCGCTTGGACTGGTCTGGTCTGTCTTGTTTAAACATCCGTTGAAGAGGATATTAAATACGAAAAAAATTGTACGCTCAAGTTTGTACTTTTTACCGCTCGTTTTTAACTTCACAATAAACGATAAAAAAATATTTTAAAAAACAAAATATTGATAATAATAATTCTAAAGTGGTATGTTTATATCTGGAGCTACTGACATCATGGATATCAGTAATGCCTACAGAAAAAAATTACCATGGAATTCCTATCTCATGTGGAGTTTGTTTGATGAAATGTGGAGTAACATTGCATATTGGTGGTACCATACTTTGGTACGCGCACAACGTCACATTCACTCCTCCCAATAGCCCAAGAACTCTCAGAATCAGAGCGTGTTGTTCATGGCGTAGCCTTTTTATTCACAAAACCAGGTAATTCACCAATGACCAACACGAGATTAGCAGTATCCTTTTGCAAATAAAATTATTACAGCATCACTCTTTAGCGGCATCAACATGACGAAGGTGGCAAGGGAATTAGGCACGACATTACACTTGAACTTGAGCTTGGCCGTACACTTTAGTGGCCTTGACCTGTCAAAGGCGGTAAAAAAGGTATGCACCACATTACACTTAAAATTGTCCATACACTTGAACTTGGCCCTCTCGGCCCACCTGGGTACCTGCCCTCAGGCAGCCTCCCCAAGGTTCAACTCAGTCCATACATTGTGGGTTAGGGCAGAAGAGTTCAGGACCACCAGCAGGTCAGTCCCCCCTTCCGCCTACCCTCTGCACACGTGGATCCTACCCCCTCCTGGGGCCATCCATTCGCTGCACCATCATAGATGTGCATGCCCTTTGTTGTTAACTGTCCCTGCTCCGCCCTCGCTCTCTTGCCGGGTGGGTGGGTGGTCGACGACATGCCCCTGCAGCTTGCCAGAGATCCAAGGGGACAAAAAGGCTGAGAATCCCAGGGCACAGACTTAAATATCCTTCCAGCGCATCCGATGACATCACCTCATCCAGCCCCCTTTTCGGCCCCGGAGGAAGCCCAGTCCCGTGGCGCTATTAAGGACGCCCCTCCCCTAGGCGCGGGGGGACTGTCATAGTACGTGCACAACATGACATTCACTCCTCACAATAGCCCAAGAACTCTCAGAATCAGAGCGTGTTGTTCATAGCGTAGCCTTTTTATTCACAAACCAGGTAATTCACCAATGACCAAACACAAGAGTAGCAGTATCCTTTTGCATATAAAATTATTATAGCATCACTCTTTAGCAGCATCAACATGACGAAGGCTGCAAGGCAATTAGGCACGACATTACGCTTGAACTTGAGCTTGGCCGTACACTTTAGTGGCCTTGACCTGTCAAAGGCAGTAAAGAAGGTATGGACCACATTTAACTTAAAATTGTCCATACACTTGAATTTGGCCGTCTCGGACCACCAAGCCCCCACTCTGCTGTGCACATTGTGCCATTAGGCCCCAATGCGCTACAGCAAACAGTTGCACTACTTGAATACCAGGGCCCGCCTGGCACACTGGCCCGCCCACCGGGGTACCTGCCCTCAGGCAGCCTCCCCAAGGTTCAACTAAGTCCATACGTTGTGGGTTAGGGCAGAAGATTCCAGGACCACCAGCAGGTCATTCCCCCCTTCCACCGAGCCTCTGCACACATGGATCCTACCCCCTCCTGGGGCCATCCAGTCGCTGCACCGCCACAGGGTGAGAAGCTTCCTGGCGCACTCGCCCTCCCCCCCCCAATGGCGCTGACTGTGCTCCCTTATAACCCCAGTATAGTTTGGCTAAAGAGCTTTTACTGCCCGATGCACCCCATTCTGGCGAGACAGCTCCCTTTTCTATCTGGAGCAAGTTGTCCGAAAGTTGTGCCCATCGCGTAACCTGCTACGATTCCCTCGATTGAAAAGTTCAGCTTCTTTACCCATTCGTTCATTGACTTTCCATTGCCCGTGGATTATGCCCCAAAGTAAAAGGCCACCCGTTATTGGAATGAGCTTTTAAAATTCATTACCTTTCCGAGAGCCGCACACATGTTATTGTTCCATGTATCCTCAGTCCTCTCCAAGGACCGCATATAATTAACGGGCGATTAAGTAGAGCTATCCTAAGACAGTTTGTAAGCCATTCCCCACATTGCGACGTTTGATTGTATAGCTCCTTTAAGCCCACCCAACGTGACCTGGAATGTTATAGACTTTAACATAATTACTGTAAGGGAAATCATGCAAGGCCAACCCCTTGGACCCGGTATGGGGTACCTGCCTATAGGCATAATGCTGACTTTTGTACTCCACCCAAAATAAAGGACCTGCTGCTTTGCTCTGCCCCTAAAGAATGGCTATCTTGATATGTTGCCAACGCTGAAGTGCCAATGCAGGAGACAGCGACCCTACATGCCACCTTTTTCCCACCAGTGATGGCTTTCTGTATGAAAGGAAGCCTGTTCAGAAAAACGTACTTTTTCCCTTGTCCGGGCTCTCTGGCGCCCCCACAATTGTGGACTCTGGCTCTACTTTCTGAGAATCACAGACCAATAAGAGAAACCGTACTGTTTGGATATATCTTCACAGCATTATGCTTTGGCCACCTTAATCTGTGAAAGGCATTAGGGTAATCAGGCACGACGTTTAGAAAATTAGGCACCCAAATAAAGGCTATCTTAATATGTTCCCAATGCTGACTTGCCAATGCAGGAGACGCAAACCCTATATGCCACCGATTTCGCGCCAGTGATGGCTTTATGTAGAAAAGGGAAACATGTTCAGAAAAAAAAAAAAATCCCCTCGTCCGGATATTCTTGCGCCCCTAAAAGTGCTTACTCTGGCCCTACATTTCCTACGAATCACAGATATATATTGGCAGCATGATGCTTTAGCCACATCAATCTGTGAAAGGCATTAAGTTCATTAGGCACGACCTTAGCAAATTAGGCACCACCTTTTGCCTGCAGTTTAAGCCTGGCCTTACTATGGAAGATGATCTAGAGACTTGTGTTGCACCCCAGCACACCTCCACTATTAGGATGCATGCCCTTCCTGAGGCCCCACTGCATGTTACCCTGAGCTCACTGGGAATTACTGATCTTTAACAGAATAACGGAAATTCTGATTATAATTATTTGGTAATTGAGCACAACTCAATTAAGGAAAGCCCTGTTATGTAGCACATATATGATAAAGAATATGCACAATGTATTTCCGTCCCTCGGCACCCTTATGGGTCCTTAACAAGGACTGTTGACCGTTCCTCACAAAACCTGTGGCTTGCGGCCCAAACAACGTGCTACTTATCTGATGCCACTTGGGAGAAAGAAGAAATACCTGCGTAACAATGTTTGTCAATTACGCAAAGCTACGTGTTTGTCCTTGTTGGGATAAACTTGAAAATGCAGTTAATCAAAGCCTGGGAGAAGGCAGATTCCATATAGCAACACCACCTCTTCCTGGGTGATAAAGCTCTTACACAACAGCATCGCCCAACATCTTGTTATATATTGCCCTTTCTTTAAACACCTCTCCTGGAGTATGTGCAGCCCAGCTTGGAGTGATGCACGACCAAGAACACAAACCCGACATTGACCTCACACTGCACCAGAGGTAGAGGGAACCCTAGTGCCATTTTAGATACCTTATATAGGTAGCCCTAGAACCCTGTATTATGTAATTTCTGCAGTAAAGAACCCATACAATATTATATACAATTTTTTCAGCAGTTTATCAACTAAAATACACCACTGAAGAAACATACGGACGAGAACCTTAAAACGCAAATAAGGGGTGCCTTAGTGCTGCCATCCTTCTAACCCTTGTCCAAACCGGCAAAGAGTCCATGCTTTGGGTTGAACCCCCTCCCCTGGCGAAGAGGCCTCTTGGCAATGAATAACAGATGCTTCTTTTGCTAACTGGATGCTGCTTAGTTGTTCAACCCCTCGGAGAAGAAATGATAAGCTTACCCACTGGGCATTGAACCCTGCTATCATGAGGCTGAACACCAACCCTTGCAATGCATGGGTTATTACGCAATAGGAACCCCATGTTGACATGGACGCCGCCACATATCTACAAATAATATTGCGTGCAAGGAGTCACTCCCAAGTTGTCGCCACCCATAGCCCATGGGCATATTAGCACTGAATAACAGCTGCTTATTTAACAAATAAAATCACTTTTTTGTCTACCTCCACCAAGGTGAGCTCCTAAGTATACCTCGCCAGGCATTAAACCCATGACCAAGAGGCAGCCCTCCGAGCACTGCAATGTATGCGGTAAACCATAAATCTCTCCAGCCCAGTCTGAGGACTCATACAATAAGCTGTAGAAAAAATAACTACACGCTTGTTGCCTCTATTCAGACATATGAATTGGAATCTGAACACCTGTTAGTGTAGCCCCTGAACCATAAATGCTTATGTGGAGAAAGAAACATGAACCTTTCAAAAGGAACGCGTTTAATACACTGGAACACCAACATAAATGAGGATTGTACCAAGTAATCACTAGCATGCGACGTCAACGCACCTTCCAACTTTGCCATCGCTGTATACAGCAGCTTCTGCACTGTTTCCCCTATTGTTGGGGTGGCGCACTGCATTTATATACATCCAAACCTGTATTGTACGTAACAGAGCTCTGCCTTGTGTCATGAAGCCTGGCCCCCCAGCTTATGGACAGGGGGCATGCTAACTTCCCAATAACATTCGAGTTCGACTAAAAATGTGAGCCCTTGTTTTCTTCAAACACATCTAATAAATGAAAATCGCGTCGCTGTCACTTTCCTGGAAATAGTGTATTACCCCGATATCTTCTTTTGTGATAGGTTGTTACTAAACCTTCAAACTTTAAAGCGCATGCTTGGTAACTGTTAGTGTATTACCCTAATATCTTCTTTTGTGATAGGTTGTTGTAGCGTCTGGCCCAGTAATCCACACAGACACGGGGTGATATTCAAAGACCTTCTTTATTTGCGTGCTTCCTCTTCATAGACTAACGGCTAACTGCCGTTCCTGGTTCCCGACTCCTCCCTTTCCGCCTGCCCTCGTCCCACTTCGGGCAGGTCATAGTGACTGCCATGTGTGGGCTTCACTACATCTCCCCCCTATGTACACAAAAGAAAAGCAAAAGAATACGGCATTATATTCACACAGTTCTTCAATCAGGCGAGACGGTTTTGTGATGACCCGTCTGGGGCGTGATTCAGGTTCAGGATTGTTCAGTTCTGGTTCATCAGGGGTCCCCCTGAGTGCTTGACTGTGATGGGTTGTTGTCTCTGGTTATCTCCTCTCTGCTTCATGTTCCGTCAATAGTTCTTTGACCTCAGGACTGCATCTTTTGAAGTACGTCGTATTCCTGGTCATGCGTTTTCCATCGTTTCCCGCCGTGATCATTGTTCCTTTTTGTTCTATCACCTTCAGTGGCATCTCGTGATATCTGCAGTCAGACTTTCGGTGTTGTTCTTGCCGTGCCAGTACCCAGTCACCTTCGCAGATTTGGGCGGGGGTGGCATGTCGTCGTTCATCCGCATAGTCCTTCATTTTCTCTTTCTTTATTTTGTCCTTGGCCACTATCTCTTCGTGGTCTGAGTCTGGATACCGTTCACTCTCTGCGGTGATCATCATCGGTAGCCTCGTGCGCACTGGTCGCCTCAGCATGATGGTGGCGGGGCATTTGCCTGTGGTTGAGTGGGGCGTGTTTCAGTAGGCCCTTAGCACTTCGTTTAGTGCTGTCTGGATGTCCTTTCGGGTGAGCTCCGCTTGCTGAATGGTTTTCTTAATTGTGGTCATGAAACGTTTGATCATTCCGTTCGCCTGGGGCCATAGTGGCGTGATCATCCGGTGTTTGAAATTGAGGTGTCGGGCAAACTCAGCGAAGTCATGGCTGTTGAATGGGGGCCTGTTGTCGGACTTCACCACTTGGGGGATGCCCCATGCAGCAAATACCTCCTCTAAGATCGGTATGGTGCTAGATGCTTTCGTGGATATGCACAGATGTGCGATGGGGAATCTGGAGTATTCGTCCATGAGGACCAAGACATATTGGCCTGATTTGACTGGCCCATAGAAGTCGAGGGCGATTTGTTGCCAGATGCCCTCCGGTAGTGGAGACATTTGTAGTGGAGAAGGTGGATCTGGGCGGCTTACCAGTTGGCATTGTGGGCAGTCTTTTAATGTTGTTTCGACCATCAGATCCAGCGTTGGGAACCAGACTCTTTCGCGGAGTGCTCTTTTAGTGGCTACTATGCCCCGATGTCCTTCATGTGCCAGGTTTATGACTCCTTGTCTGAGTTCCCGTGGTACAACAATTCTGGTGTCTCGTAGGATGAGTCCATTGGTCGCTATTGATAGTTCGTCATGGACATGCTTGAATGGTGCCAGGTCTTGGTCTTGTGGTCCACTGGCTTGTGGGTGTCGCCAACTGTTCGTTTGGATCCGACGTTTTACTTCTTGTAGTGTGACATCGGCTTCAGTCGCTTCACAGATGGCCTCCAACGGAACGGCTGGGGGTCTTGATTGATCTACAACAAAGTAAAGGTATTCGTCTGCGATCGATTGCTCTGAGTGACTGTATTTGGTGGGGTGTCTGGACATGCAGTCTGCAGGATTTGCGGCTATTCCTGGCTTGTGTATGATGCTATAAGTATACTCTTGTAGCCTGAGGCCCCATCACTCTATCCTCAGTGGCATTTTTGCTCGAGGGTTTCCAAAGATCGTGGTTAGTGCTTGATGGTAGGTCACTAGTGTGAAGTGTTTTGCAAAGATAAATATGTGGACGTGTTCGCACGCCCATACTACGGCCAGGCTTTCTTTTTCTGGCTGGGAGTATGCTCTCTCAGTGTCTGTGAGGCTCCTGCTGGCATATTCCACTATGTGTCGTTGGTCTTCTTCTCTGTCGTATTGTGCCAAGATGGCTCCTAGTCCTACGGGGCTAGCATCCACTGTTATTCCCATTTTCTTCTTTGGATTGAAGTAAGCCATATTTTTGGCTGACTCTACCGATCTCTTGATCTCTCTGAATGCTTCTTCACAGTCGCAGGACCACTGAAATGGCTGTCCTTGTTTGGTGAGTGTTCTTAGTGGGTGGCTTATTGTGGCGTAGTCAGGTATGTAGCGGGAGCAGTAGCTGGCCATGCCTAGGAACGAGCGGATGTCACCAACATCATCTGGGCTCGGCGTGTCGTTCAGCGCTGCTACCTTTTCAGGGTCTGGTTTCATGCCATTTCCAGAGAATATGTGACCTAAACATTTCAGCGTTGGCTTGTGAAACTCGCATTTTACTTGGTTGAGTGTGAGGTTGGCTTCCATCAGGGCATGACAGACCTGATCCAGTGCTCTGTCGTGTTCTTGAGTGGTTGCTCCGTAGACTAGGATGTTGTCACTGTAATTTAATACATGAGGGATGTGATGAATTGTTCTTCTGATGGCTTCTTGGAATATTTCTGCTGCTGAGGACACCCCAAAGCTTAGTCTTTTATACCTGAATAGTGCCAGATGCATCGAGGAAGTTGTGATGTATCTTGACTGTTCGTGAAGTTCAAGCTGGTGGTATCCTTTGTTAAGGTCTAGTTTTGAGAATATTTTCGCTCCATTCAGTGACGTGATCATGTCACTTATGTGAGGGCCTGGATGTCTCTCCCTCTCTATGGCTGTGTTGGGTGCTCTCATGTCCACACATAGACGGACTCGGCTAGTGTCTCCTTTCTTTGGGACTACCACCACTGGCGAGACCCATGGTGTCGGTCCATCTGTCCTTTCTATGATGCCAGCTTCTAGAAGTTCGTATAGCTCTTTTTCTACGGCTTCTTGCAGGTGAAAAGGGATCTTCCTGTGGTGCTGGGCCACCAGTGGGATTTGTTAATTGATATGCAGTCTTATTTGGCAGTTCTTCATTTTTCCGAGGCCTTGGAAGAGCTTGGGGAACTGTTGGATGAAGGTTGGTTTGTCCTCCACTTGGAACAAGACGTCAACAAGTTTTAGTCGCTCAGCAGTGGCCAGACTTAGGAGGCAGCCTGCCTCGGGCCCTTCGATTACGTGGATGTAGGCCTGTATAGTGCGATCTTGGTACGACAACTCAGTTGTGAACTTCCCCAGACACGGTAGTGTTTTTTTTGACATCCATGTATATACTCGTACATGAGCATCGACTAATTCGGGAGGTGGTCTCATGCGTTGGTACTCCGCTACAGGTAGGTAGTTCAGTGACACCCCACTGTCCAGCACGAATTTGGTAGGATGAGAACCTACCCTGATGTCCAGCCGCCGATATTCCTTCAGCCGGTCAGGGTCTGCCACACAGTAGACGTGTTAGTTTCGGACTCTTGGGATGGGAGAGACAGATCTGGACTCCCTGGATGATGATCGCCGTGACTGATATGTTCGGCAGGAGTGGCCGCTCGATTGTGATGACCCAGTGGATGAGTCTTGTCTATCCTGGACTGCTCGGACGTGATGACGAATACTCGAGTGATTGTGTTGTCGCGGTGGTCCTCGCGGGTATCTTTTGTACACTGTTCCGCACATATTTTCAAAGTGATCATCCCAGCCACACCTTCGGCATCGTTGTCCTATTGCTGGGCAGGCGTCTGCATGCTCGAAGTCATAACCGCACCTATAGCATTTGAGTTGTTTGTCGGAGTGCCTTTTGTTGTGGCTCGTGCTGGTGTGTCTCTTGGATGATTGTGAGTAGTGTTTCTTCGATCTGTGAGACCGCCCTTGAGGCGGCGATCGTCCATGAGCTGGTCTAGATTGCGTCCTGAATGCTTGTTTTCGTTTCTCTGGTTCTCGTTTCTCCCCTCTGTCGGCTTCCATTTTCTTTGCATGTTCATCGGCTTGCTCTTCTATTCTCGTCATTTCTTCAATGTCCTCCAACGAGTAGCTCTTCTTGAGCAGCTTGCGTCTCAGTGTCTCTAAAGTACAGCCTTCTATGATTCGTAGTCGAAGGGCATCTTCGGTGGAGAACTTGTCGAAGTCACAGTATCTCGCCAGCCGTCTCAGGTGCGTGATGAATACGCTTATTGGTTCCCCTCATTCTTGCGTGGCGAGATTGAATGTGTACCGCTCATAGTCTACGTTCGTCTTGTGAGCAAACTTGCGATCGAGTGCTTCACATACTTTATCGTACGAGTCTGCAGACTCCGTGGGTAGTTCCTTTATTATCTGACCGACTTCTTTTCCGATCAGGTTCTTGAGAGCCATCAGTCGTTCTTCTTTGTCCATTACTTTCGACGCTTTCATAAAGTTTGGGAAGTCCTCCATCCATTCTTGCCATCTTAGGCCCATGCCCCCGCCATATTCAAGAGCGAGAGGCTCTGGGCGGCACAAAAACGAGGCCCCGTACATCCCCATGGGAGTTTGTTCAACCATTTTCTTTTTTGGTTCTTGACTGTTCTTGCGGGCTCTTTCTTGCTCTTCATTGCGCTCGCTGGTGTTTGTTTACTTCGTTCGTTGCACTCACCAGTGCTTGTTTGTTATTTTTGTTGCACTCGCCAGTGCTTGTTTACTATTTTCGTTGCACTCGCGAGTGCTTGTTTACTGTCTTCTCTGCCCTCGCCAGAGCTTGTTTATTAGGTCTGTTGCACTTGCCGGTGTTTGTTTGTTTGTTCGATCTATTGCACTCGCCAGTGCTTATTTATTGTCTTATTTGCACTCGCCAGTGCTTGTTTGTTGGGTCTATTGCACTCGCTAGTGCTTGTTTGCTATCTCTGTTACATTCGCTAGGGCTTGTTTGCCAATTCAGGTCTTCTGCCTGACTTCAAAATGGCCGCCGATGATCCCTCGCAGGGGATTCGACAATGTTGCCTGACTCTAAGATGGCCGTTCAGTAATCTCGTTTTCGGCGAGATTTTGGTCGTTTTTGTTCGTTTCTTCTACCGGAGACACTTAATTACTCGGTGCTTCACTCCCCACTCACCGCTTGTCGATTACAGCCGCGTTCTACTGCCAGAGTCACCGCTGCAGGTGGGGTTGCTTTTCTTGCCTTTTGCCGCCGGGGTGGGCTCCCGGTGGGCACTTTGAGCGACGCGCTCCAGCCTCCACACGTGGGGCGAGCTCTGCTTCTTCCGCTGTCGGGATGGGCTCCCGGTGGGCACTTTGTACGGCGCACTCCAGCCCCTACACGTGGGGCAAGCTGCGCTCTTTCCGCCACCGGGGTGAGCTCCTGGTGGGCGCTTTTATGCAGCGCGCTCCAGCCTCCACACATGGGGCGAGCTCCGGGCTGGTCAGTTAATGCCTGGTTGCTGCAGTAGCCGTCCACACGCCTGGGATCTGGTCACCTTCGTCGCCAGTTGTAGTGTCTGGCCCAGTAATCCACACAGACACGGGGTGATATTCAAAGACCTTCTTTATTTGCGTGCTTCCTCTTTATAGACTAACGGCTAACTGCCGTTCCTGGTCCCTGACTCCTCCCTTTCCGCCCGCCCTCGTCCCACTTCGGCCAGGTCCTAGTGACTGCCATGTGTGGGCATCACTACAGTTGTGTTGCTAAAACCTTTAACTTTAGTGAGCATGCTTGGAAAATGTTGACCATCACTATGCATTGACGCTTTCCGTCTTGCTTGAGCTTCACACAAAAGTTATGTTGGGCATTAAAACATACTGCCACGGAATGCTTGTCTTAGGATTCCCCTTTAAGACTCTGTGGGAGTCAGAACGGCATCAGGCCACCTCCAAAAGCCCCAGCAGCCCTTCCTCCCAGGCAGGTCTAAACAAGGCCAGGAAATATGCAGTCTGAAACAAGGCCAGGAAATATGATGTTAGCCAAAGATTGAGCCTCAAACAACGAAAATCTATAGCGTTCATGGCAGTTAAAATGACAAGCCACTTACTGTCTCCATTTAAAATGTAATTAAGAAAAGCATAACTCCTTAACTGTGGAAACTGACTGCGGACGCAGAGTAACTGTGTTAAAGCACACTTTCGGAAGTTAAATGAACTTCAAAGTACAGCGCCGGCCAACTGATTGTGCACGAATGCCGATCGGTATTACGAATGACACTTTGAATACCCAGTCAGCCAAGGCAGGTTTTGCTGGCTAAGAAAAAAACGCCAATTCACTGACGCAAGGTAAGTGTGTTGAAGCACATGTCGCAGAAATAAGATAAAGTTTAAAGTGCAGAGCTTGCCAACTAAGTGGGCATGAATAACTAGTGTTATTACAAACGACGCATATTGAATACCCTAACAGCCAAGACGTGTTTTGTGGCCAATAATACCCGCTCAGAATAATTACTGGGCTTTCCTAATGACTGATAAAAAAAAAATTCACGGTCTCGGGCTCGCAAAATTATATTACATGAGAAGACTACAACGAAATCAACCCCATAACATGAATGCATATACTTAATACCTCTGCCTTGTCCGACGCACCAGTTCTACCAAGGCATTACGCATGGCTGTACAGCAAATACAGGGAGCCGACGGCATGATGCGCAACAAAGACTTCTAAAACTACGCGATACAACTGCAGTCAACAGTACAGATCGTAAGGAAAATCAGTACAAAGAACTGGACTAATGTTGCCTTGAAAAACGCTCATTTGCGTGAAGCGCATTTGCAGATCTCCCGTTTACGTGTCTGGGAATGGGACCATCCCAATTAGCCTTCCCCGCTCTGGATACAAATGCGGAAGGGGGGCTTGGGGGGCAGTCGAGCCGTGAGGTCTGCCCCCGGGCAGTTTTGGGAGGGTGAAGGGGGGAAGAGCGAAAGTGCGGCCATTTTGCCTGATTAGGCTGCCTGGGGATAGCCCAAAGTCAGCACAAAAATGATGCCAGCAGCCCAAAGGGGTTAAGCAGGGTGTCCGTTTTCTCCCAGCCACCATTTTAGGTACTGAGACCTGACTGCTGGGAGCGGGATATTAAGGTGCTTTTTTGGGGGTGATCTTAAGCAGGGCTGTGATGCGGAGGTACTGGGGACGAGCGGGAGGGGCGGCTCGCTTGGAGTTGGTCTGGCCGGCGGCTTCTCTCGAAGGCTGTTATGTACGTAGGCGCTGCGGGTGCGAGGTGTTAATGCGCTGCGACAGATCGGGAGCACCAGTCGCAGCAGAGCTGACTCAAGGGAGCGCCGACCAACGGCGTGCGCGCGTCATGGAAGTTTAATTTCGTATAATCTGATTGCAATTAAAAGCACTCCCGGGGTTTTCGGTTTGAAATGCCGTACACTGGCATTCTTCAATGGCCTTCATTATTTCATGGGTATTTCGTTTTCTGTACCGGGGGAAACCGCCTTGACAAAAGCTTTGCGTGTGAAAATATTCGACGTGGAAGCCTTGTGGAACTCACGGTGTGTTTGGACGGGGCGCCACACATGGCGACCATTGGCACGTGCTCACAGGCAGGTATAAATCCGGGGAAGCGGGCGTCACGCGGCGGGAGGGGGTGGTTTCTGTGGAGAGCTAGCCCCACACCGGGTGCGTGTAGCTGTCACTGCCCGCGTGCTGGGATGGGGCTCTGAGAGGGGGCTTTAGGGGTTGGTTGCATGGAGTCGGGGTGCTGGCAGGGGTTTTGAGGTGCTTGCGGGCGGAAGGGGGCCAGGGTTCCGGGAGGGGGGGTGGGAAGCTTGGGGGGGGCCCGGCGGGAGAGCGGGGAGCTGGCGTGGGGGTCGGAGTTGAGGGGTGTAGGGGGCAGGGGGCAGGGGTGGGGGAGGGGGCGGGCAGTTTCAGAGGCCCATCACACCAGCGGAACCTGGGATGGCCGGTGCGGGGGAGCCGACTTGGTAAGGCTGGGGGCGGCCCTGTGACACCAAGGAGAAGGGAGGACTGTGCTTCCCGCAGCAGGCCCGGAGTCCGCGGGCGGTCCAGTCGAGGCTGGATCACAAAGGCCCCAGGTGGGCTCGCCGGCCCCTCCACCCACAGGCCCCCAGCGGCTTGGGGAACATCAGCAGGCATGGAGCACCGGCGCGGAGGACCTTTATGTTTCAGGACTGCAGGTGGCGGTGAATGCTTCTGGGGCGGGGGGACTGCAGGGGTGTGGGCCTACGGCAGCTTTTGGGTACCAGACAAGGTTCCATCAGAATGAGACGGGGGAAGTCTGTATGCCGACCAATGAGATGACGAGTGAGAATGCCCGACATTTAATGCCCATAATCAACTGCAACAACAGTATTCGGCTGAAGGATGTAGGTCATACCAATGAGATGACGAGAGTTTCTAGGGTTACTTTAAAGGTTCAATTGGAGGAGCTTACCCTATGGGCTGTACGGGTCGACAAGCAGAGGAGCATGAGAGTGGAAAAAGGAGGGTGAGGGGAGGGGGGGAGGAGAAAGGAAGGGGAAAAAACAAAAACAAAACGTAAAGTGCAAGGGCTGCCTATATAGCAGTAGGATGGGGGGTATAGGGGCAGTACACAGGGTCTATGAGGGTTCAAACCCCAGCAGGAGAACATCGATGAAAACAATATTTCGCATTTCTTTGCCCATTGGAGGTGATGGAAAATCATACTTAATGTCACTTGACAGAAGCAGGTAGTTTTACAGTGACTGGCCGTGTATTTCAGGTTTATGTTCTATGTGGGGGAACGAGACCCCGAAGGGCTTTAGGATGCCTCTGAATACCGGCCAACATTTTCATACAATCTGTACAAGGAGTTTGAGGTAAGCATGGGGGGCAACTTGTGGGTTCTTTGTTTACATTTCTAGACATTATTTCTGGCAGCAATGTTTGCAACGTTTGAGGATTATGGGTCGGGCTGGGGGATAGGAGTATTGCGTGAGACGGCATGGGAAATGGATGGTGGCTTTGGAAATCTGGGGGTCCATAAGGGTGTACTTTCTTTGGCTTCTAACCATGCTTGATCCCCCGGAGGTGGTCACTTTCTGGGGAGATATTGACAGAGTTTTTAGGTGTGGACTTACATGTAGGAAACACAGTCTTGTAGAGGTGTCAATTTTGCACACTTAGGACTGAATTTAGGGGAAGATTTTGTGTCAACCGTCACCAACCCAAGGGGGGCGCAGAAGCCCGCAAGGAGAGTTACTGGGCCATGCGGCTTGTTGGATCTAGGCTAACACAGAGCTACTCGGGTCGAGGCGCCCATGGCCTTGGTAGTGGCGGCAGGACCTAGGGAGCAGATGGCAATGTGTGACGTCAAGTCAGTTTCTGGTGGCTGCCGGTCCACCCAGACGACTGGAGCCGACTGAGGATACAGTTTAACGGCCGCTGGCATGTGGACGAGGCTTTGCCGAGTGGTTGTTCGAGGACAAGCGCGTTTGAAGGTTAGGGCGTGCCGGTGATGGGCTTTATGGAATAAAAGAATGAGTCACCCAGATGCTAAGTGGTGGCGCGGGGGTGTTTTCCACTCATCCACACATACGTTCTGACACGTTTCCAAGTTTTCTCCGTACGGGGGACGTGGGGATGGGGCAGTATTATAGGACTCCTGGCTGAGCTGTAGTGAGGGGATATATTTGCATTTCTCCTCGTTGTTTCTGTGGTACGTTTGACGGCGGCCCTGCGTAATTACCCGGAGGAAGGGGCTGCGGATTGGTTACGGGCCGGGTTTCAGAGGGGGGTTTTCGATGGGGCTACATGGGGCCCCGGCGGCGATGTTAGGCGGACAATTTGTGGCCGGCTCGGGAACACCGGGCGGTAGGACGGTGCGAGCGGGATACAGAGGTCGATGAGGGCCACAAGGGCAGCCGTCTGGGCCTTTGGAGTCGTGGCTGGTGTCCGCATTAGGGGGTGCCCACGCAGGAGGCGGGGCAGTTCCGCCTTCCACAACACATCACGTGGCCGGGGGGTGGATCGGTTAACGACTATCTCAGCGAAAATGTGACCGCGGGGGTCTTACTACCCAGGTTGAGACGACATGGTCTTGGTAGTGGCGGCGGGACCTGGTGCGCAGTTGGCGATGCATGATGTCCGGTCGGTTTCCGGCGGCTGTCGGTCCACCCAGACGACTGGTGCCTACTGGGGATCCAGTTGAACGGCCGCTGGTATGTGGAAGAGGCTTTGCCGACGGGCTGCTTGAGGTCCTGCGCGTTTTTGAAGGTTTTACTACGTTCCTGCACTGTTTTTTTACGGAACGAATGGGGCACCCTGGAGTTTTGGTACTGCAAGGATGACTCTTTTTCTTGGTCGGGGCCCTAGACTCCACGGACTGCCAGGTGGTGCTGGACAGGTTTCAGGAGAACATGGAGGGCCATTGGGGTGCCATGGGCACCGGAAAAATCAAGTGGGGCCATGCACGGCCCTATCAAAAATGTGTGGGTACTGAGCTGGGCTTGGTTAGCTGGAGGCATGGTGCCGGCAAAAAAGCAGCGGCAGATGTTGGGGCTGCCCGAAGTACTGGGCAAGGCCAAAGTGGCAGGTTTGGGCACCGGAAAAAGACAAGTGGGGCCAGGCACGGCGCTGTCAAAAATTTGTGGGTACTGAGCTGGGCTTGGTTTGCTGGAGGCATGGTTGCCTGCAAAAAAGCAGCGGCAGATGTTGGTGCTGACCGAGGTACTGGGCAACGACAAAGTGGCAGGTTGGAAATTCAGGTGTGGTAATTGCCAACGGAACAGACAGTGGGGCCAGGCACGGCGCTGTCCCTTTTTGGGTATGGAGCTGGGCTCGGTGTCGCAGGAGGCATGGTTGCCAGCGGACACGCACCGGCGGAGTTTGGGGCTGCTCGAGGTGGTCGTGGCAAAGTACAATGGGGCAGGGTTGGCAAATTCAGGTGTTGCCATTGGCACCGGAAAAGACCGTGGGGTCGGGCATGGCGCTGTCAATTTTGGGTCCTGAGGTGGACTCGTTGTGCTGGGGGCACGGTTGCCGGCAGACAAGCAGCAGCGGAGTTTGGGGCTGCTTAGGATAATGGGGGGCAAAGCACAAAGTGACAGTGGCGCAACTTCAGGTAATGGTGGGACACAGGGTTTGCGCATGTGGAAATCCAAGTGCTGCCAGTGGGCACCGGAATAGATGGTGGAGGCCAGGCAAGGCGCTGTCACTTTTGGGATATCATGCTGTTCGCGGTGTGGTGGGAGACGCGGTTGACGTTAGATAGGCAGTGGCAGATGGTGGGGCTGCCCGCCTTAATGGTGGCACAGCTCAACGTGACAGTGTTGGAAATTCAGGTGCTGCGGGGACACTGCGGTGTGGCTTGCAGGGTGTTTGGTTGGAGAGGTGGCTCAGTGGCGCATTAGGTAGCGCGTTGGATGGCTAGGCGGACGGTGAAGGCATTCAAAGGTGGTGGGTTCGGATTTCACCGGAGTCGTTTGCTCTGGGGGCGGGGCCCTGGTGGGACAAAGGCCTCCGCGCCACCTCGGGCGTTTGTCGGCAGGCGTTTGGGTAGGACTTGCGGATGTGGTGGGTTTTCCTTGACACAAGAAATGGGGTGCCACGGGGAGAAAGGCAATGGGGTCACAGTTGTTGGCAGTGGTGGGCTCTGCCAAGGGGGGTATGGAAGGTAGTCGGTAGGGCACGCACCCGTTTTGGATTGGGGCGGCGTCGGAAGTGTATTGACGGGGATGCGCCCGAGGGGCATGCTGTGCCTGTTGAGGTGGTTAGTACGGTGTTATTGGCATTATGTGCACGGCGAGGGGAGTTTTTGGACCGCGCAATGGGGTGCTGGTGGGCATATTTACTGGCATTTGCTTCTCGTTTCGGGATCTGTAGCGGGTTTCCTTGTCCCGGAACATGTTGATTTGGATTGTGGACCTGCAACACAAAAAACGTTGTGTATTTACTTGTCTGCCCCTGCAATCTTGGATATGTGGGAGAGACTTCCCGTTCAGTAAAAACTAGATTAACGGAACACAGGTCCGCAATTAAAACTAGGAAAACCACTGCCCCTCTAGTAAATCATTTTTTAGAATATAATCACAAACCTGAAGAACTGAAATGGCGAATTTTAGAGAGGATACAGTTGCAAAAAAATCAAGGTGGAGATAAAATCCGCAAAAAAAGAGAGGTCTTTTGGATTTTTACCCTCGGTACTTTTAATCGTGGACTGAACCATGAATTACCCTGGGAAAATGCGATAATGTGATGCTAACATGATTTTAATAATAATGAACAGACTCTGTCTGATAAACCGATTTTGTTTGATGAATCAACAGATTTAGACTAAACTGCCCGCTCTCTAATAATTACGTAGCAGAGGACTAATGTTGTGCCTCTTTCTGTTCAAAAGCCAAAGCTGTAGCATTGGTTTATGTACATATAGCAATTCTTCCTGAAAGCTACAGGTTAGGTCATTCACAGACTGAGTATCGTTCTACATTGTATCGTTTTACATTGTATCGCTTTAAATGGGCGGTACACATTTAGGAATTTCAAAAAAGGCGTAGCCAATTGACGAAATAAAAGAGTCCCGCTGGTCGCTTCAGATCTGATCGTTTTTTGCCGACAGGAGCAGTTGAGGAAGGTCGAGGCGCCGCTATCTCGTAGCGAAGGTAAGAGCCCTGTTCACCATGCGAAAACTCCGCATCAGTTTGCCCGTAACTCTGCACTTTGTACGCGACTAAAAGGAATCTCCCGGTGCGATCTTTCGCGCTGTTTTTCCAAAACCCGCTTATAAAATCCGCCTGTAAAACTGCTAATCTTTAGACGTCTTCGTTTATTTTTTAAGAAAAAAAGATCGCCTTACACCCACTAATCTTGGCTCCCCTGTGGGTATTCTTCCCTTTTTGTATGCAGGGACTACTCTACGACCGATTCAGGCATCAGAGGCGCCGACAGCAGTCCCCGAGAAATACGAGCAATTTTGAAAAATAAAACAAAGGCTCCCATCACCGCGCCTTGCAAACGCCTAGCAACAACGTTGCAAGAACACGGTTACTTTGGTTATATAACGAATGTAAGAAAGAAGCTAAACATTAATATTTTAACTAAAAACAATACATAAATAGAATCAGTATTAGAGCGCACAATTTTGTGATTATGTTTCTACTTTAGTTACAAATACCGCTGTTTACCGACTGCTACATGATGACGAAATAGAACTTGAAAGCCTCGGATTTCATTTCCCTGCTCCAAAAGGGATGAATGAAAGTTTTTGATAGGTGATAGTAAGATGGAGGCAGTGAACACTGCTTAGACAGGTGAGATTGGTACCGGGTATAAATAATACATCCGCAAATAATGAATCAAATACAGCTTTTTAAAAAAATGATAAAAAAATGACAACATGAACTAAATACTTCAATTTGTTGCTTATTTTTATATAGTTATCACATACCAAGTCCGTTTTTTTTAAATAAAAGAAGGAAAGGTGCCTTACTCCCTACATCTACTTCAGATCCTTCAGGTTACCAATAATTTTAGGTAAGAAAAATTCATGGGAAAGGGGCAAAGTTTGATAAAATAAATATGCCTTTTTGGTCTGTTTTCCCCATCAGATATCAGCCATGATCTTTATGGAACTAGTGAGCTATTGATGTTATAGAAACTCTGAATGACTGAGATATATCCCTTTTAGAATCTCTAGGATTAAACACGGTATCTCTATTGTCTACCCCTTACCATTGATGTTTTTAATCCGTTAAATATGCAATTTGACTCATTAGTGTAAACCAATCGCTAAATATAGGCCTCCCTTTATATCTAGACTTCCCTTTATGTACAGACTAACTCAAAAAGAGTGCCAGATAAAACACATAGGGAAAAATAACGACAAGTCTTTGTGTGTTTTTATAATTAATTTTCTTAGCAAAAACTAGGGTGACTTTCTCAGGATATTACATAATATGGATGATACACCAACCTCTATGAGGTTATGATATATGTCTGCAATTGAAATGTAAAGGATTACGTCCTGTATATAATAATTGTGAACGATGGAATGTGTATATGTGGTTGTTCCTACTACTTTTCTTAAATATGTTTCGCATTACTACAAGAGCCAGGCTGATGAATTTGATTAATCTAGGAACATTTTTATGTCTTATGAGAAGCAATGCACTGTGAACTTAAATTTAAATTTATTTTAAATGTTATCATTGTATCTTTCTGTCTAGAAAAATTTGGCTGACCATCCAATATTGTCCTGATGAAGACAAATGTTTTTGTCGAAACGCGTCGACACATGACACGCAGCCTCATTCTCTACAATTAGAGAATACCTTTGAAGATAAAAGATCATTTTTATATGTTATGAAGTCTTTTTATATATTCTGAAAATAATTACATGAACTTCATAATTTAATATGTTTATTGTGTAATTTATTAACTTTATGTGTACATTTATCTTTTATATTCATATTAAAGAGTATCTCTTTTTGATATCATTTCAGTCCATTGCTTTAATCATTTTTTATCAATTTGTTGTGTTTTTGAATGTTGTTTTTTATAATCAGCCAGCTCTTGCACTTATAGCCTGCCTGGGTTTTTACCTTCACAAAAAAAAAAAAAAAGATTTGGATTGTGGACCACATCTTTTGTGGAGAGGGCAAGTTGTAAGAGCAGGTAGCTAGTTCAGTGATACTCTTGGTGTCTAGGGGAGACGGGTAGGTTGCAGGAGACTGGTTTGGTGTTGCTGCGAGCAAGGAGGAAGGAGTCAGCGGAGCTGCGGGAGAATTGGTTAGGGTGTACGTTCGGAGGGAACCGAGCTGATATAGCGACGGGTGGCGTGGCGCAGTGAGGCCGCAGGCGGCGGACAAGGCGCGCCGGAGGATTAACTTGGAAAGGGTGGTTTGGACCGGTTTGGCTCCGCGAAGTTCTGGTCCATTTAGTGGGGAGGCGCAGTGAGTAAGGGCCGGCATTTGGCGTTTTCTTCCTTCATCAAAAAAAGGGGGAATGGGGGGGCAGGGAAAGGGGGAGGCGGTGTAATCACCTAACCTCCACCTTTCCCTGGGTGGCGGAATTGTTTTTGATGTTTGCCAAGTTTGGCTGGAGTTCGGTACTTTATCGTTAACTTTGGGAAGTTCAGGAACAGGAGCGGGGAAAGGGTAACCAGTTTTGGAGTTACATTAGAGGGTACTTAGTTACAGTTGCAAGAAGGCAAATAGGACCGTAGGTCTTGGGAGGTTTGGGAATTACGATGTAGGGGATAAAATTGGATATTATTATGATGTAATTGAGTTATATATTTGTATATTGCGGGGTGGGGGGATTTTATCATGTGGGGATCGTAGGGGTGGGGGGAGGAAAACACAAAGGGGTCAGGTTAATCCATGTTTAGAGAGGTTTTAGTTTGTAAGGCGTTTTGTCAGGCTTTATTAAAATTCAAAGAGGTGCTTTTACCTCCCTCAGTCAGCTTTAGAGAAGAGCCAGCCGCGACCAGCTCCCGATGCGGGTAGGTGGTAAGCATCAGCAAGACCATGGCAGCACGCAGCACATCAATACTGTGCTGTACTTCACTGTTACATCGAAAATTACTTGCAGCTGCAGGGATCCATACCGCGGAAAACTGTTGCGTAAAGCGGTATAGACGCTGCTTCAGGCGCGCAACACCCATTGGACTCACCGGGCTTCAGCCCCCCCGTCGTGTGTGGCAGCCCGGGATGAGACGGATTCCGGGCACACACGCAGCCACACCCGAACGATTCACAGGTCTTTAAAAGACCATTTGAATGTTAATTAGGCCTTGCTATTGTTTCCCCCCTTGTTGGAGGCCCTGCAGCTCCACTCTGCCTACTGATTAAAGGTTCAGCACCCCACGAAATTTTTTCTTAGCCCCCCGCCCCCCCGAAATTTGGCTCTAATTGCGCCTCTGCGCTGCTTTCAACAAACAATTGCACCATCAAACTCTTATCTGTGACGGGCAGGAAACCAGGTGACAACAAAGGCGCGTCCCAAGCGTTAAAACAAACCACTGATCAGTTATTTGAAAACCAACATATTATTCCAAACCCTTAGCGGAAACATTCGCTAACAAAGGCTTGTCTCCGCGCCCCCCTCCCCCCTCACACACATGGCAGTAGGCTGCCTCGCACCACGAGCCGCATCTTATCTTTTACGGCGCGGCCTTCTGAAAGGAAATACACCTGAAATCGAAGATGCGTCCCCCCGCATATGACAGCGGGACGCCTCGCCTAAGAGCTGCATCTACTCTTTTACGGCGCGGCCTTCTGAACCGAAATACCCAAGGCGCCCGCATATGGCAGCTTGACGCCTTGCACTACGAGTCGCATCTTTTCTTTTACTGCGCGGCCCTCTAAAAGGAAATGCCCATGAAAACCAAGGGCACGTCCCCCGCATATGGCAGCGGGATGCCCCTTTAAGAGGAAATATTTATTTATATTCATGATCGTAAACATATCCCAAAACTAACAAACCCAACTACGCCTAGGCCCCCTCAAACCTCCCGTGCCACACACGACATGCCGCCGACTGGAACCCTCTCATGGTCGGCGACGCGCCCCTGCAGCTTGCCGGAGGTCCAAGGGGACAAAGAGGCTGAGAATCCGAGGGCGCGGACTTAAATATCCTTCCAGCGCATCCGATGACCTCACATCATCCACCCCCTTTTCGGCCCCGGAGAAAGCCCAGTCCCGTGGCGCTACTAAGAACGTCCCTCCCCTAGGCGGGGGGTGCCTGTCAATTTCTGAATTCCTGGCTATTTTCCCCCAAAAACTAATTTGACCACATTTCACATAGTGAATTTATACACTGAATGTATTTTTGAATTCAGAAATAGTGCATTCATACTGGACTACATTAATCGTAATATCAGTTTGGTAGAAAGGGCCTTATTACGCATTTGGTGGTCCGTTGACCTCCATATTATGAATTGGGTGGATTGCCTTTGCGTAGACCGTGGCTGAACCACCAAGACCACCAGCAGATCGCCGACCGGTTCACTGTCAGGGAAAGGCAGTCGCCAGAAGGCAGCACAGGGGAAAAATATGATATAATTATGGTTGAAGTACATAGGAGGAGTTCTATTTGATGTGGAATTTTCGATTCAGTGACCAAGTAGCACCAGAGCAAAGGCTTTTCATAGACATTTAGAGACCCTCAATATGACTTAAATCCCATTAAAGATTAAACAAAATTAATAAATCTATATTGTAATTTTCGATATAAAGTCTCCTTTTGCATAGATCACGAACACGCACAAAATATGACTGGGAGTGGGCCCTTAAAATAAAATGTAAAAAAAATTTATTAATCACTACCACAGGCATGATAAATGCTATTGAGGTGTATCTTTCTGTGCATCAGTAAACGAGCGGATACAAAAATGAAGGAACTGTCCTGTCCCAGCCCAATACCAATTGTGCGCCAAAGATAATTCAATACCAAAAAGGCTTTCTTGTCTGTGTAAAGGCACCTTCAAATCCAGTACTAAGATTTGTAGGGAGCCAACTATTCATTTTCTACAATTCAGATGTCCCACTATAGAAATATTGAATAAAGTAAAAGTACCTTTTCAATAATAGGTGGGAAGGAAGGGATAAATAAAGAGCTTGAAAAGTTATCAATATGGGCACTCAACTTCATTTCCCCTAAGGGGCTTGGCTTGCCAAATGAAAGGTTCAAAAAGTTACTTCAGAACCTGATATGGCATATGTCAATTTGTTTAAATTCCATACTTATGACAATATCTGTGGCTAGTCACACACAACAAGCTTTTGAAAGGACAACAGTCCAATTTGTTAGGTGATGCTGGGATTCCATTTTTAGAGAACTTGAGGTGAAGAAAAATGTAATGTAGATCCTTTGATAAACTTGATGCACTGACTGCTAACACCTTGAGCAGACCCAAGAGTATGCAACTCCATGGATGGTATGGTGCAAAAGGCCAAATAAAATGCTAAATGTGCCATATGAAATAGTAAAACGGTGGATTTATTGTGGATAAAGGTGGAAGGAGCATCAATTCATTTCTACAATCGACACTAAAACATTGTACCCATTTTGAAAGATTTGAACTGTGGATATATTGCCGTATGAATTGGGGATAAACAGAAAGATTTGAATTAATTAATAACATCAATAATATGACGTTCATACTTATGTGAATCAATTCTTTTTTCTTAAACACCATTTTATCCCCTGAACAAATGGTCACATTTTTCATTGTAAATACAGGAATATGCATGAAGTATGCACGTACTGCAGCAAAGCGAAAAAATGATAAAAATGTTGCAAAGCATGAGTAAATTAATATAGCTGGTCTTGTAAACATAAGTAGAGGTAAATACAGATTTAACATTATTTGGGGGTATACAAAATGGTTACGTCACAGGGAAATCAAAACCATGACTAGTTCTAGAAAAACCATGACTGCTATTGATGGTGGCTTTATCTGCAAGACATAATTAAGCAGATCTCTCTGTATACCCCTCAATGCATATCGGCAACACCTGAAATACCTACAGCATGCTGGGAATAATATTCATCTTGATGGTGACAATTCTGCCTAGTCATGATGCAAATATGCCTTTCCACCTCTTACCATCATTTTTATTTTGTGCAGTAGGTCAGGTATGTGGCCTCGATAGAGACCGCCACCTTTCGCATCAAGTATATCCACAAGTATTTTATACATTTTGCCTCTCCTCAAAGGGATGTGGCTCTCAAGATAGCTTCCACCTCACTGCTTGTGATGTTAATAGGCATAAATTCCGATTTGACGATCTTATTGCCTAATACTTTCCCAAATTCTCATAGTATCTGCAACACTGATGGCAGTGATTCCACAAGTTCTTCTGATATCATTACGTAATTCGCAAACCGGGAAATTTGGGGTAGATGCATACGTACTATGGAGTACAAGTAAAAGTGGTTGCAATTTGCGCACAGACTTTTAGAGAATCCAATGGAATCTTGTCAACAAACTTAAATACGAATAGGTCTGTTCACAAAATACTGAATTGAAGTGAGTCCCAATTTGAAATCCATCATGAATACTAATGAAGTAGGTCACTAATTATGATTTTCTCCCATCAGATGTACGGTGGCCTGCTGGGGTCATCAACAACCACATCTGTGATTCCTTTAAAGTAAAGTAATCTTTTTTTTTAACACATCCAATTTTCATGATAGGAAATTCGGATGCATTTACAAAAAAAGAGAAATGTTCGTAAAACTCTTTTTTAAGAGAATGCAGTGGTCCCATGGCAAACTGCTAAAAATGTTTTTCGACTATTCAGAACAGGAAAGGGTCCCCTAGAGATCTGTTACCATTTGTAAATGGATTACCTATTTCTTTGAGGTGTTGGTAAAATGTTAAAGTTTTGTGACCGCATTTAAGTTGCAAAACATTTATATATATGATAAGGAACCACTCTTTAGAAGGCATACCCTAAACTACCCCCCACATAGCAATTACATATGATTCCCCAAACCCATGTAGCGATTTAGTATATATGTTACCAAATGGATAAATGGTTTTAGTACATTAGAAAACCAAATTTTCTTTTCCCATAAACCCTGTGATTTACCAAAATCAAAGGTCTGCAACAAGAAAATGTAGTGTAGGTGATCTGTTACACTCTGTCCCCTCAAACCTTATCTCTTTTATCAGGGATTCCAGCCACACTTTCATTGCTAGTGGTTCTATGGAGAGGGCAAAGAGTAACAGCAGCATAGGGCAGGCCTGAATCATCAATCTCTGAATTCAAATTTTCATGGACACTACCTCATTCGCTGCCATTCTGGTTTTTGGAATTCGGAATCTGGCAATTATCACTGTGAAACATTTTTCTCCCAAGCCAAAATCATACACATTTGCCTTAAAAAAGGACCAGCTTTCTCTGTCAAATGAGTTCCCCAAGTCTCGAGGCCCCCCTTCAATCTTTATTGTCAGACTTTAGAAATAGTGGTTTGATCGAGCTTGTTCAAAAGCCATAAGGAATTTGCATGAGGCCCTAAAAGAACAACCAAATGACAGGGACCAGATCCAGCTCCTTCACAGGGCATATGCGTTTGCCAGAAAGGATAGAGAAAAGTCATGGGAACAACTGGAGATAGCGGCCACCTCTAAGAATTAAAAAGACTTTTAGAGAGTGATCAATGCTCCTTATTTAAAAAAAAACTCTTACCCTTCTCTAAATACTCATGTAAGTGAAGATCAAAGGGTGCCCACTTCGAAGAGATTTTCTACTCAAATAACATATCTGGGTCTAACGGACCTGACATAGAAAGACCATTAAATGAATATCTGACTCTTTCAGCACAGGAGGTTACTAAGGGACTGGGTAAGTGCACTTGGGGCTAAGGCTCCAGGCCCCAATGGTGTCCCCATAGATTTCTTTCTCTACCACCAAGACTTATGGGCCCCTCTATTTACCAATGTTTTTAATGAAATTGCTAAAATCATCCAACTAGCCTCATGGAACACTAGTATTATTGTTCCAATATATAAGAAGGGAGACAAACTAAATCCACAGAACTACAGAACCATTTCATTACTGGATACTACAGCAAAGCTAATGGGACGCCAACTATTAAATAGGTTCGAAGAGTGGGAAAAGGAGAATAAGATAATTATGCAGGCGCAATATGGTTTTCAGGCTGGTAGAGGCACTATATGCCAGTGCCTCAACCTAGCTAAGATAACTGATACATATACCACAGCAAAAAAAGGGCAGATCGTTTTGGGTTTTGTGGACCTACGTTCTGCTTTTGATTGCGTAAACCATCCTCGTTTGAGGGAGATAATGGAGGAAATGGGGGGGACCCCGAACTCACCCATTTTATTCTGCAGCCGTACTCAAATGCGACTGCCAGTTAGGTACGGGAAGTGCACCCGCTTATTTAAGATCGCAAGGGGTGTTAGGCATGGGTGCATTCTCGCTCCCTTCCTCTTTTCTTTATACACACACAGGATTGGTGCCGCATTGACTGGAGAAATATTAGACGTGCCCATTTTTGACTCCCAAACTATACCGATTCGATGGCGTGGTATTAATAGCTCTACGGAGGTGGCCCTTCAATGATTGATAGCTGCTTATGCTTCCCATATGGCTTCAGTGGGTCTAAAAGTAAATGAAGCAAAGTCCTTTTACTTATAGTAGGTTCTCCTTCCACTAAGAGATCGCAATCCTTTGCTCTAGGCCCAAGGAGACTAGACGTGACTCTTTCTCATATCTAGGGGTCTATTTTGATTAAAAAAACAGTCCTGGGCTAACATGGTGAAAAATAGAGCTCTGGGGATGGAAAGGAGTATGGAAGCTAAAAATTATTTTGGTAGCATACTGGGCACAAAACCACTAGCTGTTATAAAGTCAATATGCCTGGCAAAGACACCCTCTGCAGCCACATGTGGGGCAGATATATGGGTAATCAATAAGGTTAGGGACTACTTTGTTTATTGTTTTGCCATGGGCCTGCTTTTCGGGCTGCCATGCTGCTAATGTTTATGTAAGTGCACAGGTGCTGTGCTTTGTTAAAGCACAGGGCACCCTTTCATAGTTTTCATGCATTTTTTATTTATTAAAGGTGTTTGCGTATGCACAGCGTCCTCATTGTGCAGTTGTTCGTGTTAACTTAAAAGTTTTAGCATAGTTTGTTGCCGAGGCCGTTCTGCTCTCCGTGCTGACTTGTTGCCCAATACTGCCTCTTCGCTTACAAGCGCTTGAGGTCTCGCGCTCCTGGCTACAATCAGCACTGTGAGCTCCGAATTACTTGTTATTTTTCTCATGGCTTGCCTGCAAAGCACACCCCTCCCACCTCTGAAACTGCAGCAAGCAGACTGGGGCGTGTGTGTACTGCTCTGCAGGCTTGGGGTCTTCCAGCTAAACTAAAGTGCCGCCGGCAAGCTCTTAGGGCCATATGTATCAACATTCCGTTTTGCGATTTCTAAATAGCGATTTTTAAGGAATTGATATTTAGAAATCGCAAAATGGTTTGTATGTAGAAATTCGCTTCTTTCCTTAAAATTCCTTAATTGCGATTAGCAAATTGCTAATCGCAATTAAGGAATAATTTCCCTTTCATTTCTATGGGCCAGGAGGCCCATAGGAATGAAGGGGAAATTTGCGATTCGCAATTTGCTAATCGCAAATTGAGAATATTTTCAAGGGTGCAGGGGTGTCCAAAGGACACCCTGTTGCACCCCTGAAATCTGCATGGGTGCACATGTGGCGCACATACATGCCCTAAGGGCATGTATGTACGTCACATGGCACTTTGAAAAATGAAAAAATATGCATTTTGAAAGGAATTCGCAACTACCACCAACTAGAAGTTGGTGGTAATTTGCGATTCCTTAAGGCCAATTTGCAAATGTTTTTGGCTTCTTACATTGCATTTAAGGAATCGCAAAATTTGCGATTCCTTAAATGCGATCGTAAAATAAGGAATCGCACATTTTGCGATTCCTTATTTTTAAAGCACATTTCCTTCATACATACCATTTGTCCAAATTGCATTTGCAAATGCCGAAATTCTGCGAATTTCGGCGTTTGCGAAGTCAATTTGGCTTGATACATATGGCCCTTAATCATTTAGTGCTACAATGTATCTTATTTATGTGATGATTATCCGACGCTGTAATGTCAGATCCCATGAGCCCAGGGCTGGGCCCAGTCCGGTTGTTTGGTTCACATGGGCGAATGGAGCTGCGTGGGACGTCATGTATTGCTGCCAGAGCGCCGCAGGAAGTTTAAGAGGACGGCCGTCACCATTGCGGCTCCCTGGTTTGCGAGTGGGGCATGGCTATATCAGAGCTTCTGTTTGCTCTCAGGGGAATATATGATTATACATCGCCTACAAG
This sequence comes from Lissotriton vulgaris, assembly GCF_964263255.1. Classification (NCBI taxonomy): domain Eukaryota; kingdom Metazoa; phylum Chordata; class Amphibia; order Caudata; family Salamandridae; genus Lissotriton; species Lissotriton vulgaris. The sequence goes on along the minus strand of NC_141687.1, from coordinate 1,242,981,774 downwards.
TACCACGCATGGCATTACCACGCATGGCATTACCACACGATTTTTAGTTCGCAAGTGGCTTTATCACGCAGCTTTTTAGAACGCAGGATTTAACATCGCCAAAAAAAAAACGTTACGAAACATCTAACGTCCTTAGGCACATATGTCATTGAAATCTACATAACGATAGTGATAGGCTAAATACAATGTTCCTAACTGTATAACAACCCAATAGATCGATGTTTTAAACAATCAAAAACTACAAATTACCTTAGATTTATAAATTCTTTTAATTTAATGTGCGCTTAAATATATATATTTTTTTTTAATAAAGATTATATTCTTACCTGACACCTGTACGCCTTTCACCAGCAGCCCTTACTTCCATCCACCACGGAAACAAGCGTCAAAACACGTCTACCAAAATTAAAAAAGGACTTCTATTTTGACGTACACTGCACGTCTTTGGGGGAGTCTCTTTCCTTGAACTTCAGAGGTACTGAAGAGCGTTTTTTTTATTTAAGTAACCCACTCCTTGTTTTTTTTGGGGGGGGGGTAGACCCGCCCAGCACCCCAAGTCCCCCCAGCCCCCCAAGCCCACGCAGAACGAACAGGCAGGACGACTGGAAGGAATACCACGTCTCCCCCCCAGCCCTTCCCCAAGCCCACGCAGAACGTACAGGCAGGACGACTGGAAGGAATACCACGTGCGTGGTAAAGACGGTCGTGGAAGGCACCCGCGTTGAAAAGACGTTTGCGTGGTAAGTGTACCGTTGTAAACGTTATGCGTGGTAATGCCTTCGTAGTAAATGATGTTTCCCCTCTCAGGGGCCTCCATGCTGTGGGGCTTATGATGGCTACCGCCCTCGCCGTGAATATAATTTTGCCAAGCCAGGCTTGGGAAAAGTGCAGTGGAGTGGACGTCGTGGGAGTCATCTGTCACACTCACTGTACGGTAGGCCCGTGCATTAGCCAGTGGCTAGGCCCGTCAGAACAGGGACAGTCAGCCTGGACTAAGGCTAGCGGCATTTTGAAACAAAATGATTGTGAGGGGCAGGGTGTTGAGATTATCACGGCCTGAGCCTGGCACTAGTGCTGCAGAGTGTTTGATGTCAGGCTGCCTCCCTGCCCTTCCATGTTTCTCTCTCTCGTACTCACCGCGGCTTGCCCCACCCACCTCTTCTTGTGGCTTGAGAAGACACAGGGCCTCAGAGTCCGAGGACTCACTCAGCCGGCAATCATTGTTCATTGAGAACGCAGAATATGTTGGTCTCTCAGGAAAAACTGTAAGGCCCCTACTTGGGCTCTTCTGCCACACCTGGGGATCTTCAGTGGACTCTTTCTAACTTCTTAGCATGGCAGTCCTTGCCGCTGTGTCCTCGTGTGACCCCATGCTCAAACCATCACTAAGAACAGGAGCACAGAAATTCAGCTCTGCATTATGGCACGCTCTCCCGGTGGCCATCACTTTGTATATTCTGTCTGGCTGCAGTGTGGTTATATAGTATTTTTGAGGAGTCCCGGAGTGGAGCGATCCTGCAGTTGGTGACAGCTATGATGTCTTATTCACAAAGGCAAGGTCAGCAGTCTTTTTAGTTGCAACATGTAAACTTGGCTGTAAGCGGGAAAGTACCATTATTAGATCAGTTTTTGCATAAGAGGCAATTTCAATATTTCTGTTGAGTAGTATTTCGCGTCCGATGGAAGTTGTGCATCTGCATGTTTGTATTCGAGCTTGAATGCTTTCCATTTGAACCGTACTGTCGTCTCACCCCAAAGTTGTTCTTTGCACAGAATTTAAAGGTCTTCATTAAAAAACCAGCAATCGCTCGGGTTTCTTTTTTTCTGTTTTTGGTTGTTCATTAGCTTTATATGTTTTTTGCAACTTTTTTAAGCGTTCAATGAAAGCTTTGTGGTATACAACAGTTTAACTTAGAGGCATCCATATAAAAATTGTTACCTCTGCTGTGAATGTATGTCACACGCATCCTTGATAACCTTTTCTGCTCTCTTCCACTAGCCACACTTTCCACATTCTTCTTTTTCAACTTTATTTTACCTGTGCTGACCCCCAACAGTCTTGCAAAACATTTAGTTTTTTTACTTATCCACTAGTTGTTTGATGCTTCTACTGTCTAATCACACACAGACTTCTATGCCTTTCTCTTACCCACCAGTGCAGTGTATTAATTTAGATCTTAACTTAGGGAAATACACCAAAGCAAAACAGGGCTCTTTATTTCTTTGCTTTGCAGACCACTTCAGTGCCTTTGATCTGGTGGATCATACTCTCTTGTGGTCCACTTTACTCGAAATGGGAGCCCCGGCAGCTATAATTTATTTCCTGGCTAGACTGTACAACAAGTTGTCAGCACAGATCCGCTATGGGCAAGCGGGGGAATGCACGAAGAAGATCAAGGTTAAATCCGGCATTAGGCAAGGTTGTGTCTTAGCCCCGCTACTTTTCTCTCTTTGTATAAATTCTATGGAGTTCGACTTGAAGACGGTCCAAGCCGACGCTCCTCAAGTTGAGGGCCAACCAATACCGGTACTGCTTTATGCAGACAATACTGTCCTACTTTCGAGAACTCAAATAGGTCTTCAAAAACTTATGAATCACTTTTATGATTTTATTCAGGGGAGGAAATTAAAAATCAATAATTCTAAAATTTTTATCATGGCTTGTGGGAAAAAGGTGAATCAACTTAAATCATTCCAGTTCAAGGAACATCGAAGTGAGGTTGTGGACACATTTTGTTATCTAGGTATAACTTTTAGTAACAGTGGGTTGTGGGCCCCGGAGCTACTCAATGTCAAGGCCAAGATGGGAAAGGGGTCCTCAGGAGTATTTCGTTTTGCTTCTAAACTAGGCAATCGCCGCATCCCTGATATGTTGAATGTCTACCGGCACAGATGTGCTTCAATTGCCCTCTACGGCTCAGGAGTGTGGGGACATTGGAACCAAGGGGAACTGCAAGTAGCTGAAAACTCATTCCTTAAGAGACTCCTCTGTCTCCCTCCCTCGGTATCCACAGAACTAATCCATAAAGAGGTGGGGCTGGAATACTTGACTGACCTAACAGGATTGAGACCTCTTATGGCATGGAGGTCTATCTGGGCTAAAGACGAAACTGGATTTACCAGGCGAATAATTCAAGACTGTCTTCGCTTGGACAAAGTCTGCCAGATCCCCTGGTTAAAATATGTTTTAAAATCCTATAAGGACATTTTTGATTTGGATGTTCACAGTGACCCCTTATGTGCCATCAATATACCTAAACAGGAGGTCAAAAGTGTTTTTTTGGGGAACAAATCTAATAGGCGTAAAGATCAATGTAGCCATTTTACAACTCATGTTTTTTATTTATCCAACAAGGAGGAAGGTTATGGCATGCCTAAGTATTTAAAAGTAATTACCAAACAGTCACACCAGTTTGTTCTTACAAGGCTGAGATTAGGCATTGTTCATAACCTGGTGGCATTCCCAAGGATGAAAACCTATACTTCAACTCCATGCCCGTGTGATGGTACCACCTAACAGAGCACGTTGCACTTTATGCTAATTTGTCCACTATATATGCACCTTCGTATTTGTTACCTCAAACCTCTTTATAAGAAATACTCTGTGTTTACAACTGCTACTGCCATGAGATTACTTTTTGCACTTGCTACCTCGGATATCTGTTTTTTTACTGCAACTTTTTTTTTTAAATCAGTGTCCATTAGAAAAAGCCTGGAATTTTAACATTGCGTTTTGTATAATTAGTAGCTGCTAGGTCCATGGTATTGCCTCCATTCGAGTTGTCCAAATTCTTGTAATACATTGTAATTCTTTTACCTTGTAACAATTTTAATGTGACACTTTTAATTCTGTGTGCTTTTATGATTGTTTATTGAATAATCGAATATAGCTTATGAACAGAACTGAACCGTACTGTCGTCTCACCCCAATGTTGTTCTTTGCACAGAATTTAAAGATCTTCATTAAAACACCAGCAATCGCTCGGGGTTTCTTTTTTTCTGTTTTTGGTTGTTAATTAGCTTTATATGTTTTTTGCAACTTTTTTAAGCGTTCAATGAAAGCTTTGTGGTATACAACAGTTTAACTTAGAGGCATCCATATAAAAATTGTTACCTCTGCTGTGAATGTATGTCACACGCATCCTTGTAAACCTGTTCTGCTCTCTTCCACTAGCCACTCTTTCCACATTCTTCTTTTTCAACTTTATTTTACCTGTGCTGACCCCCAACAGTCTTGCAAAACATTTAGTTTTTTTTACTTATCCACTAGGTGTTTGATGCTTCTACTGTCTAATCACACACAGACTTCTATGCCTTTCTCTTACCCACCAGTGCACTTCTCCACCAGCCCCAGTGTGTGCTCCCATCATCCTTCCTGTACTCTTCTTAGACAACCTCATGTGCCCTCCTCATGTCTCACTATATTTGCTTTACCAGCTTCAGTATGTGCCCTAGTTCTCTAACGCTTCTCTTCCACATCCTACACCATGCCACATAATTCCCATCTGCATAATTTCACTCAAAGCCACACAGTTCAATGCCACACAATTCCACTCCATACATTTCCGTTACACTCAATCCCACTCTATTTAATTCCAGTACACTCAATATCACATAATAACTGTCAACATAATTCCACTGCACAAATCTACTCCGCACACCACTATTCCACGCCACAGAATTCCACAACTAACAGTTTGAATCCAAAACAGATAATTCAACTCCACACCACATACATCCACTCCATAAACGTAAGTAAAAGACTCTAGGGCAGATGTATCAATATACCTATTTGCGATTCTCAAATAGCGATTTTTTGAGAATCGCTATTTGAGAATTGCAAAATGATATGTATGTAAAAATTCTCTATTTTTTAGCGATTTCTTAAAATTCCTTAATTGCGATTAGCAAATTGCTAATCGCAATTAAGGAATAATTTCCCATTCATTTCTATGGGCCAGGAGGCCCATAGGAAGGAATGGGAAGTTATTCTCAATTTGCGATTCGCAATTTGTTAATCGCAAATTGAGAATAATTTCAAGGGTGCAAGGGTGTCTTAAGGACACCCTGCTGCACCTCTGAAATTTACATGTGTGAGCATATGGCGCACATACATGCCCTAAGGGCATGTATGACCGCCACATGGCACCTTTACAAATGCCAAAAAATTGCATTTGTAAAAGAATTCGCAAATTAACACCAACTACAAGTTGGTGGTAATTTGGAATTTCTTAAGGGCAAATCGCTAAATTGAAATGCTTGATGCACAGCAAATTGCGATTCCTTAAATACTTACGCAAAATTAAGGAATCGCAAATACTGCGATTCCTTAATTTTGCTATGCATTTTGCTTCATACATTCCAAATAGCGAATTGTTAGTCGCAAACGCTGCTTTTTTGCGAATCGCAGCGTTTGCGACTAAAAATGACCTTGATACATCTGCCCCATTGTCATTTACACTACCATTAGCTCTAACATTCACAAAGGCGAGACCATTGCATTGCAAATGCTTGTTATTATAGCTGGTCCCTACTCATTATGAAGATTCCAGTATCTTTGGACTGTGCAAGATGGTGTTTATTTCTATGTGCCCGTTTTGTGCGTGTGGAGCGTTTCAAAATGGCACCAGGATGTGCAAGACATCCGCTTTGGGTGCCAAATCCAGCAAATGTTGCCCTTCTCGTTTTACTCGGACATAAGGGACGGTATAGCGAATGTAAGTATGCAGATGCGGCCTTTCGTATGTTCTCTAATTATGAGACTGCGTGTGTAATCGGCATTTGCAACATGCGGTTGTGTTTTTTTTTATCATTACTGCAGCAATAGCAATTTATTATATATTTACTAGGCGAATGTGTGCAGAATTCCAAATTTTGTTTGACAACTGGTTTGCATGAATATTTTAACAGTTCTTGAGCGAGATATCTCTGCTTGCCTTTGATGTGGGAAAGCTAGTCTAAGAGTGCATAAGGAGATATATATAGGTAGATATATTTGTACGTGCTGCTGCGTGGGTCATGCATACTTTCTGATAATTGCGTCTTCCTAATCCTTGCAAAGGTCGCCCTGATGCAATTATTCCTCCTCTTGGCGGGTCAGAGGTCACGCTGCTGTCATATAAACACTCATGCGGGTTGAATTTCCCAGCTGAGCGAATGATACAGAGAAGATTTAACAAGCTGCCAGTTGCCTGTAACGCTCTCGGGGATAATAATGAGGCTTCCGTAGAAAAACATTAAAGGGAAGGAAGATGTAGTGACAGCGAGGCCCCGGAATACACCTTCTGGACACCAAATAAAAGGGATTTGATGCAATTGATGTAACGCTGGGGCCTACATCTTGGAGACATGTCTCAAATGCATTCATATACACAAGGGCCAGGAAATGGCGGTCTGCACAGTGCTATCCTGCAACATAATCATGAATTATGGTCACACAGTGCAAATGAACCTAGATCATTTAGAAAGAGGCGCATGGAAAATGTCAGATACACACAGAATAGGGCTTAATTTAGCAATGTAATTGCAGGCACTTTATTTAACTGCCAATGCTTAGAGATCCTCCTAGCTCTCAGCAGCTGTAAGCAAACACTGTCAATGTCAGTATTGCAGACACAGGGAAGATAAAACGCTCTGGGACCTCTTTGCAAAGGTAACTTTGCATAGAGTAATTCTTGACATGTAAATTTACTCTTACACTTTGTAGTACCCTTAATACTTTCGGCTATTCACTGTTTCCAAGTGTAAAGTTATTATTAAGTGTGGTCTTACATGTTTTCACTCCTTCAGTTTAGGAGATGGAGTCTGCATTACCATGAACTACAGACATAAATGTACTTCTATTTTTAGTCATTTTATATCAAGACCGGAGGCTTACATTATTGGAATCTTCTTAACTTGCTACCACTCAGCAGCTTCTTTAAAGAACTTAGAACACTTAGCAAGAACAATTCCAACCTAATAAAAGTCAAGAACCCTCTGACATCTTCCTTCTTTTTGTTGGCTTCTGCTGAGCAGATAAGTACAATGCTTGTTGCTGGTTTCGGATCTGTATATTTTGTTGGTTTGTTTTTGGGATAAGAATGTATACAGTATGCATTTTAAGAGTGTAGCATGAGTGTGCTTAAGGGTTATTATAGCCTTATAGCCCGACGTAGCGGGCTATACCGGTGTTAATGGCCTGAGCCGAAGGCGAGGGACTTTAACAAGGCAGCGGTACTTTAAAAGCCGGTATAGCCCTGCTACGAAGGGCTATAAGGCTATTAGAACATTCTGCCACTAGCAGGCAGAATGTTATAACAAATAAAACAAAGCCTTCAGGGAGCGTGAGGAGATTGAAATCCCCCCAGGCTCCCTGAAGCCTTTGTTCACAGCCAGAGCTGTGAACAAAGAAACATTGGAATGTTGGAGCTCCGGGCTTATACCAGCCATTATAAGCCCAGAGCACACCATTATTTTCAGTGGAGCTACCAACATTCCAATGTTCTAAGAGTATTTATATTCTGAAGTAGGGTAAGTAAGACTTTTTCATCAGGAAGCCATTTTTTCTGGTATGCATGTATATACTTTTTAAAAATACCTGGGTTTTCAAATTGCTAATTCAAAAAGATCATTGCATTTAGGATTTTTGTATTCAAGAATTTAGAAATTCTGGTGTTATGTGATTTCGTCAGTTGGGCGTGAAGACTCATAACCTCCAGGCGCCTTCAGCCGTAGAGCATTTTTCTTCTTCACATCCGCGTAGTGTCCTATTACAGCTCGCAGTGACATCTTCGAGGTTCCATGTGAAAGATAGTGCATTCCTGGTGCATGCTGGGACACGCGTTGGCTGCCTGGAGCTGATTTGAACTAAACACATTCTGTGAAGCTCAAGGAGGCACAGCCAGCTTCACAACGCAAAGGAGATTATGCAGACGGGTGGGCAGGTCTCCATTTTGTAGGGACAGCTGTAAAAAAAGGGAAAGTGAAAAAGTACTGAATACGGCAGGGAAAATGATAAAGGACTGCATGCTCGCTTCACATATTACGCCGAGAGCGGGTAGACATTTTAGAGGATTGGGATTTCTTTATTGTATTCATGAAGAAAGATGGTTTGACAGACTGAGATATTTGTCTGCTGGGAAATAGACATTTTAGTGAGCTTTTGACAGTTATTCACATGGTTACAGATCTACAACTGTAGGATTTAGAAGTTCATTTAACATTAGGAAATAATTGGAAACAAACAAGAGGTTAGGGTTAGGTGTAAGATTTGTGCTCATTTAAATATCAACTTAAAGAAACAGCAGACGACAGTGTTCTAGGGAGAAAGGATGTGCCCTTAGAAGATAAGTTAGGTGGTATATTGCAGAAGTTGAAGACTTTGATACAAGAAAAGAGAATTATGTCTCAAGAAAAAAGGTTTTGGTCAACAGGAGAAGGTTCTCAGAATAGGACAGGAGGAAAAAGTGAGTAGGAAACTGAAACATTTGGATTCTAATGTGACTCAGTCTAAGAGAGGGATGCTTAGTGAGTCTAACAGTGGATTTTGTGTTCACACAAATCATGGTGGTGTCGAGGACACACACGAAGACAGCGTAAGGATCCATGAAAGAATAAAAAAGCTCACAAACATTCGATTGTGCAATGTGATGACTCCTCTGGAAGTGCACGGGTTGAAGTAAGCTGCTCATCAGATTTTGAAACAGATAACGAAGATAGGGATGTGGGGCACAAAATAGGCCATTGAGAGAGAAGTTTAGATGAGGAGAAAGGTGCTTTAACTGACCCCTTTATTGGGACCCCATATTGATAAAACATCTACTTTTACCAGAATGGACACCTGCAGCCCATGTTGCAAGGAAACCGGCCCCTAAAAACGTTAGATTACATCTAAGATCAGAATACCCGAGGGCTACTATAGCTAACAAAGTTATGCAGACTCCTAATTTCGACATCAAGACTTTGGCGGTGCTTGGCAAGGGAGGGCGAGATCCCATGAAGATATTAGATAAGGACTACGGATGTGCCACAACATTGTGCTGGATTTTACAGGTCCATTAACTAAGATATTCAATATGGCAGAGGAGGCTTATGTGAAAAAGCATTGTGTTAACATGGAAGAATTAAGAGAGTGGATACAGAGAACAATATGTCTCTTGGGAAATGCAAACACTGCCATATCCATAGCGCGTAGGAAAAGCACCCGACTAAAGATTGACACAAAGTTGATTGAACTAGCCAAAAATGAGAAAGAGCTAGTTGCAAATGGTTTATTGTTTGGGGACACATTTATTAAGGAGATCTCAAAGTATGTAGGTGCTTTCTATTCACAATAGAAATCTCAAAGAGAGATTTAAAAAGTGTTTGACAGGCGTGCTTTAAGATGGGCCGGATGAACAAGACGTTGGTTCCCTGACCGAGGACACGGCATTACGAGGACCTCACTTATTAGAGGATTTAGACCAAGCCTGTATCAAAACTCTTATCAGTCAGAAGGGTTTTACCCTAAAAAACAAAGGGCTAGATGAAGAGGAATGCACCAAGAACATCTCACTTGTGGCTTGGGTAAGTTAAGACCATTTTGTTACACCAAAAGAACTGGGCAGCATCCTAGCTCAACATTTCAGCAATTAGTCACGGGTAACAAGAGATCCTTGGGTGTTGGAAATAGTGAAAGGATATCATATAGGTTTTGTGGAGGAACCGGCTCAGGTTCATATTCCAGAAATGATAAGGCTCAGTTTAGAACGTACAGATTTGGTGAACAAGGAGGTGCGAGATTTAGTAGAAAAAGGAGCTGTTGTAGAGGTGAGGGGTGCTCAAAAATGTTTAGTGAGCGATATATTTCTAGAACCGAAAATGGACAAAGGGATGAGATGGTGATAAACCTGAAGAGTGTAAATGACAGGGTGGAATATCACTAATTCAAGATGGAAAGTATGCATTTACTCAGGGATGTTCTGTAAACAGGGGATTAGCTAACAAGATTAGATTTAAAGGATGCATACCTGGTGATTCCAATTTAGAAAGCCCATCAGTAATATCTTCAGTTCAAGTGGGATAGAAGAATGTGGAAATTGTGTGCCTGCCTTTCGGTCTATCCTTGGCCCGTTGGTGTTTCACCAGAGTTCTTCGACCAGTGGCTGAATATCTGAGAGAATGAAGTGTGCGTCTAATTATATATCTAGATGACATTCTGTTAATGGATCAGGAGAGGTCAATATTGTTGAAAAACATACTTTTATGACAATGTCTTTGTTGGAGGATCTAGGGTTTGTGGCGAATAGATAGAAATCATGTCTGTTTCCGAGTCAGGTGACTAGGGGCATATTATCAAGCCTGTGCGCTAAAATTATCGCCGCTTTATCGGCCGAAAACGGCCGATAAAGCGGCGATAATGGGCTTGACAATATGCTCTGTGCAATTTCAATCGAAGCCCATGTTAGATGTCTTCACATCTAACATGTGCTTCGATTGGAATTCCATAGAGCATATTATCAAGCCCATTATCGCCGCTTTATCGGCCGTTTTCGGCCGATATAGCGGCGATAATTTTAGCGCACAGGCTTGATAATATGCCCCTAGGTTTTTAGAATTTCTGATGCAGAGTTAAGGGACAACTAAAACTACAGACGGAGAAGTTAAAAAGCATAAGGAAGGAGATGAGAAATATTTTGGGTGAGAAGTTGGTCTGGCATATGCTGTCCACTATTCTAGTGGGCACCTTGCACCAGTCCAAATGACCCTTATTGATGGTAGGTTTAAAGACAACCTATATAGAAAGCTATCCTAGTGGTAGCTGTGGAGATCAGCCTTCAGGCTAAGTCCTGAAGGAATGTAAAGCAGCTTGTTTTACCAGTCTATATACTCATGAATGACCAAATGAAAGGAGAACCACACCAGGTATATATAAAATATATATGTATTTATTCTAAACACATCCCTCTAGTCTCTTTATGAGGCTAGAGGCAAAAGTAAACGAAGTAAACTTAAGTAGCACACAGTAAATTAGCACAGTATACGTTTTGCCCTAGGGGCCTCACAAACCATATACTAAGAAAGTGGTATAAGTACCGCTGTGAACATAGAGACAAAGCCTAGGGCCAATAAAACCGCTGGGGCAACCAGTAACCACCCAAGGTAGGGACGCCGGAGACCCACGGGGGACACGTGCAGTGTCTAAGCATAGCCGCGAATCACCATTGACTTCTATGGAGGAAGTTACAGTTACAGATTTAAAGATTAAGGACACTTAGGAGTGGACTAGGAACAAACCCCTACAGTACTGGACAGTTTGAGAGTCAAGACCCACGGGAGCACCAAAGTAGCCGTGTTACCTCACCCAGGGAAGCCGGGTGCATAGGTATCTTTTCATGTCGGGTTTCGTCGTCGTTTCCTATGGAGAGCTGCAAAGAAGTGCTGTAGGCGAACAGATGAAAAGTGTCCGGATTGATCCAAGGGTGGATCAAAGATCTGAAGAACCTGAAAGCAGAGGGGCCAGAGTCTTGGTCACTTGCCAGTGACCAGGGAGGCAGTAAGAAGATGGCCACCGATGTCGGGTGATTTCAGGTGCAGGAGGTGAAGCTTGACTCTTCAGCCACGAGGACCAGGAGGCGTCGATGACAATCAGGAGCTGGATTTGAGCTGCCCCACGTCGGATGTCGAGTGCTGCAGCGTTGGTATCCAGATTGAGCCCAACAAGACTTAGTAAAAGCAACACACGTAGAATGCAAAGATTGGTTTTGGAGCACACCAGCAAGGTCTGAGGGACTCACCCTTTGGAGAGGAGTCAGGGCACATTTGGAGCAACCAGGAAAGCCCAAGAAACAAAAGAGTTGCCTTCGTGGGGACCCACCAGTCGACAGACCAGGGATCATGAAGGGGGCCACGGAACACTTGTGGAGTGTAGGCCCACAATCTTCAGTACAAATGATGCTCAGGACTTGGACTACAAGTAGCCCAATGCACAACTTCAGGAAAACTCGGGAAATAGATGCACTTGCAAATGTGCATGGTGTCCAGGAGTTCTGGTCCCACGTCTCTTGTGAGGGCTACAGGTTTTAGCTTTGCTGAGATTTCGTGTAGGCCATGGAGATGTCTGAAAGTCTGTGTCCTGTGTATCAGATTCTTCAGGATCCGGCGGGAGCCTTGAAAATGCAGACTGGCAAGATGCTTCTTTGGTGCCTGTTTGAACAGGGAGTCACTCCTTGACCCCAGGGGATTTCCTTCCATCTTCTAGTCGAAATTGAATGTTGAAGTTCCAGGATATATGTTGCAGAGTTTCGTCCAGGGTAATCGAAAGTCCTAGGGACTGGGTTCCTATACTTATACTAAGTTTAGGGGATGGACTAACTCTAAGGACCCACCTATGGGAGGACCTGGGGAGAGGTGGTTACACCCCTTTCCCTTTGTCCAGTTTCGCACCAGAGCTGGGGCTGAGTGCCCCAGCGACCGGTTTGAACTGGGGTATGCACAGGGACACCTTGTGTGCCCCAGGCACTGTCTGAAAAGCATTCACTGAATGCACCCACCCTGCCCTAATACACTAAAGCCTGTCTGGGGAGGTGGTTACACCTCCCTGGACAGGAAACCTATTGTCCAGGCCTCCCCTGCTGGAGTTTCGTCCAGCCGCAGGAGGTCACGCTCGTGTCTGTGGTAGAAGCATCCATTTTGTGATGCTGGGGCTCTTTTAAACTATTACCGGTCAGGTAAGTGTGTACATGTCTTCTCCCTATAGAAGGGTGGAATTCTACCCCGCCACCAAGACTGGTGGGGGTAAGATTCCAAAGAGTTTGACACCAAACACAACATGTTTTGATGCAGCCATTCCAAAGTTAGCATTTACTGCGAGGTTATAATGCACTTACGACTATATGGTATGGCTGTATCACAGAGTAGCTATAAGGAACTGATTCCAAAAGCTGCAGAGGGGCTCAGCTCATGCTAGGACACCCTCTCACACAGAACCAAGCACTCTGCCTTCAGGATTGTCAAGGTCTGCCATTGGAGTGACTTATAGGTTTATATGTGTCTGTACTTATAGGTAGATATCGGTATACTATATCTTAGTAAGGGGTACTTACACCACCCTACCCAGGCTGCAGTAGCAGACCTGTGGTGCCATTTTGGAAGGCTTCCGAGGGGTGGCAAAATACATGCTACAGCCCCTGGTAGGCCTCTGGGGTACCTATGCCCTTGGTACCTAAAGTACCATATACTAGGGACTCACAAGGGTAACCCAGTAACCAATCTGGAGTGTACCTAATGTATATGCAATCAGTTTAGAGAGGAAGCAGCTAGGCTGGGGTCCTGGTTAGCAGGGCCCCAGCCAGGCTAAAGTCGATAAATCAGTGAAACACAGCAAAAAGTGGGGGTAACCATAGTAAACAGATCATACTCTCCTACATTTTGAGTATGGAGAGGATCTTGCTGAGAATGCTGGTGAGAGTGGTAGGCTTGCTGCCTGCTACAATTCAAGCTATTTTCCCAGTACCTCTAAATTATCATGCTCTTCAGAGATTGAAGGCCATACATCTGAGGCAAGGGTTAAGATATTAGGAGGAAATTGTGCTTTCAGAAGAGGCCAAGGAGGAACTTGGTCAGTGGTTAAGGAATATGGAGGCATAGAATGGCAGAGCCATTTTTGGGGAGTAGCCAGACATGATTATAGAATCAGATACGAGACTGACAGGATGGGGAGTAACTTGTTGTACAATTTCTACAGGAGGTACATGGTGAGAGGTGGAAAGTGTTTTACACATAAATTGTTTGGAGCTTATGGTGAGATCTTTTGCAATAAAGAGCCTTACAAAGAACAGGGCAAAGTTTATGATTGTCTTGCAGATGGAAAATGTGCCTGCTGTAAGATACGTGAACAAGTTGGGGCACCAAAGTCAAGATACCTGGCAGACGTGGCCAAGGTATTTCAGGAGTATTGTTTGAGACAGAACATTGTAGTGCAAGCGTAACATATTCGAGGTTTGACCAATGTGGAGGCAGATTAGTTTTCAAGGAATTACAGGGACTCGAGCAATTGGACTCTGCACAGAGCAGTTTTCATGAGATTGATGTAACTTTGATATCAATTTCAGGTGGATTTGTTTGCGGACAGATTGAATACTCAGTTGAAAATGTTTTACAGTTGGCGTCCAGGTCCAGAGTTAGCGGGCATAGATGTATTCAGGCAATATTGGAGGCATCTGAAGGGTTATGATTTCCCTCCATTTTCAATGATAACACGGGTAGCTATGATGGTTCACTGTGGATAGAGATGGTGGTGGTAATAACACCTGTTTGGAAATCCCAGGTTTGGTATCAATATTGTAGAAATGTTAGTGGAGTATCCAATTCTGTTGCCAGTGTTTCAAAAGACTTTGGTGGGACCAGCAGGAGAGCTGCACAAATTGGTTATAGGGGGGTCAGTTGAAGATGATGGCATAGAAACATTCAGGTGTGTTTGGGAGGTGCCTTGGCTATCACAGTGGCTTCAAATCTTATCTATGAGTCCTGGGCACCAGGTGCATGAAAGATTTATGGATTGCTCTGCCAAAAATGAATTCACTGGTGTATAGAGAGAGGTTTTGATCCCATTTCAGTGGATTGTGAAGGTAGTGAATTATTTATCTTAAATGTTAGCAAAGGGATTGTCTTATAGAACATTTAATGTTCATTAATCAACTATTGCCACTGATCATGTTCTAATAAATGGTATTACATAGGTCAGGATGTTCTGGTGAAGAGATTTAAGAGGAGTATAAAGATTTCAAAACTGCCAGTTTCAAGATATTATTCAGTTTGGGAAGTGTTGAACTACTTGGATAGTTTGGATACAAATGATTTATTAGATTTAAAGTTATTATCACAGAAATTAATCTTTCTGCTATGTCTAGTATCTTTTAGAAGAATATCAGATGTTATAGCTTTAGAGGCTTCAAACGGTCTTTTTCACCGGTAGGAGTGTGTGTTTTTATTTAAATAAAAGAACAAAGACAAATTTTCAGACAATTTTTTTATTCTTATTTTGATGGCCATGAAAAATTGTGTGCGGTATGTGGTATGATGGAGTATGAGAGAAGGACTTTGCAGATTAGATTGTGAATGTGTAATGATTGTTGATTTCTTTTAGGTATCCTCATAAAGGTGTGTCATCTCCAACTCTGGCAAGGTGGGTAAAGGAGGTGATGCGTAATTCAGGTGTGGATGTGAGTCTGTTTAGAGCGCATTCAGTAAGGGTTGCATCTGCTTCACAAGCTTTTATAATGGGAGGCACATTACAATACCTACTAAGGTGTGCAGATTATTCCAATGATGCAGTTTTTCGCAGATTTTACTTCAAGCCTGTTGGGAATGCAGCTTGTTGTTTATTAAAAAAACTATGAACTTGCAATATGGAAACCAACCACCTCAAGTGTAACACAGGGAAGACAGAGATCCTCCCCATGGGGAAAAACGTCAACTTCTGTCCCCATCTCTGGTGGCCAGAGGACTCCACAGCCCCCCACAGACCGTCGCTACTGCAAGAAACCTTGGAGTCACCTTCGATACTGACCTGTCCTTTGACCAGCATGTCAGGACAGTTGCAGGAAGCTGCTTCGGAATCATTAAATCCCTCAAAAATTTTTTTGATTTCCTACCAATTGAAGCCAGAAAGACGGTAACCGTGGCGCTAATCCTATCGCGCATAGATTACTGCAACGGCCTCCTGGCAGGTGTGAAAAAAACCACACTCAAAAAACTACAGAGTGTCCAGCATTCGGCTGCTAGGCTGGTGCTTAAACTCCCCAGAAGATCCTCAGCCTCCTCCGCCCTGAGAACCCTCCACTGGTTGCCCTTGCACAAAAGGATCCTATTCAAGATCCTAACCGTGGCTTTCCGGGCATTCAACCACACTGGTCCCAAGTACCTAATCAAACGCTATCCCCACTACAACCCACACAGGACCCTGAGATCCTCCAACAACAACCTACTAACACTAGTTAAGTTCAACCTAAAAACCAAAGGGGGTAAAACCCTTACCCACCTATCCTCCAAAGCATGGAACGCCATGCCCCAGCATCTGAGATCCCTGACAAAGGAAAGCCAATTCAGGAAACAACTGAAAACATGGATCTTCAGCCTATCGGACGAGTATGTGCGGGACACCATCTAATCCTGCCTAATTTCACCCTTCCGCACACCTTCCAGTCAGCGCCAGGATGCTTCTTCCGAAGCGACAGTCGCGCTTTATAAATACTGATTCCAATTCCAATATTGTTAGCCTCCGGTCTTGACATAAAATGTAGATTTCCCCCAGCTTTGATGGTCAGAAAATCTGGATTTTATTAACAATATGGAGGCCAATAATATTCCCACCCTGTACCCAACCCTGTTTAGATATAAATGTATTATCTTGTAGGACGTGGTCAACAATAGAGGAAGCAGATGTAGAGGATTGAGTCATTAATGATGGAGATGCTTCATGAAGTTTTGCAGGACGATTCATTCAAGGAAGAGGAATACAGACTTGCTTTTATGGTTAATTGTTGAATTTGAAAAATTGATGAAATATGTTTAAAAGTTATATGAAATGTGGCCAGTTAAAAAAGAGGGAAGATGTCAGAGGGTTCTGGGCTTTTATTGAAATTAAAGATGCTATTCTTTGCTGCATCTCTTGGTAAAGAAGACCCGTCTGCCATTACCTGTCAGCATCTATGTTTTGCTACAATTGCTACTCAGGGTCATAAAATACAGCTCACTTTGGCCACATTGGTGCAGTTCTTCGATGCTGTCTACTACTTTTGAAATAACTTTTTCCCAGCTTGAATAATAAAAACGTATCTGTTTTCCATCTTCTAGTACAGCCTCTCTTTGACCACCCCACTTCCTTCTCTTGCCCCAGCTAAGAGGATCATTAAGATAACACATTAAATCCAGTGGTAATCTACTGATGTAGTAACAAAGGTACTGCAATTGTGGGGTGTGAAATTAGCCCCGGACTCAGAGTTTTCCAGACATAAATGGAAAATGCCTTGCAGAAAATAAGTTTATGCATTGTTTCTGCATTTCTAGCTGTACATTTGGACAGGTTCTTTACAGACAGTATAAAATGCTAAGAGGTCTAAGGACGACTCCTGGGCCTGTGCATTGAACTTCTATAAGGAAGCAGAGGCTGGTCAACAGTATTGTCGGCCAGGAGATTGGCCAAGGGATGGTGTGTAAAACTTACTCGTGGTGTACCTGCTGTGCATTTGCTGGTTTTATGCAGGGTTAGTGGAAGAGCACCAACAGAAGAAGGATAGTATTTTAACTGAAACCATGCTAAACCTTTGTTCAATGGCCACTGGCTTATCGTTCCTCACTGTCAGAATTTCCGCTAGCAAACAGTGGGCACACCTGAGTACAGTGTATGTCCTTTCCTGTCACATTCAGTCAGACTTTTGGGGTGACTAGACTCAAAGAGGAATCTCTCTAGGAAACTTTGTGAAATCCATTCATTTGCTCCTTATGTTTATTAACCCTGGGTGGAGCTGGTGGAGCGGCACTACGCGGAATTGGGGCCCAACTCCATGGAACTCCTCTCAGCTCCCCCCCCCAGCCTCCACTCCACATATTAAAAATTAATTAAAAATACAATTCTTCGCGTCTCAGGGTGATCTGCGCATGCGCGCGCTCACGCGCATGCGCATTTCTCGCAAGGAATGCACATGCGCGGGCATCCACACATGCGCAGATCACCCTGAGATGCAAGGAAGAGGAGGACGGCAGCCCGGGAACGCCGGAGTGAAGATAAGTCTTTTTTATTTACTCCTTAATGTGCTTTTAATTCCTTTTTAATCGGGGGTGGAGGCGGGCGGTGGGCCAACTCGGCTACGCTGCGGAGTTTTGCCTACTCCGCGGGCAGAGCGGAGTTCTCTGCCCACGGTTAATATTTATGACTGCAGTTCATAGACAATCTTGCCCTGCAGGCAAGTGGTGGATGTGCAAGCTTCCAAGAACATTTCTCATCCTGCTGGACCCTAGAACGCATCCCTAAATGCTGCACTACTCAGTAAACGCGGACATCTTCGTGACCATGTCCTTACAATAGAGAAACCTGAAAAATGATACACCCTTTTGAGTAATTCCCACAGATTGGACTTTCAATATTTTTACTGTTTTTTGCTATTAATTTACTGTTATTTCGTCTATATGTTGCTACTGCATACTTAATTTTTTCTTTTCTTTTTTTTGCATTCCTTGCAAACGGTACCCACGGATTGAGAAAATAATTTAAAAAAAACCACATTGTGGAAAACAGAAAGCCCTCTCACAGAGTCCCATTAACCTTGCTGGAGCACTTCTCTATGCTCAAAGCCACTAGGATCCTCACTGCCTCCGGATCCCCAGATGCCTTCAGGCAAGTTTGAGCTGAGCTGATTTGTTATTGGATGACTGCTTCTGCCATTATCCAACAGCAAAGCAGATTGGCTCATGATGAATAACTCTACGTGACCCCAAGACCTCCACCTTACCCTTCTGGTGGAAAGCAAACACTGGAGGCTCCAACCAGGCTCCTTGCAATGCATTATGAGAGGGTAACTTCTTAACAAACTGCAGCTGTGCATGGCTCGATGGACCCCCTTACGTTTTGGGCCCCGGTATATCGCATCAGCTGCACCATGGGTAGGCACACTGCTGCACAGCTTCCCCAGCCAGGTGTGGACACCCAATGCAGGGCAGCATGTGGCAATGACTCTCCATATTTGGGCCCATGCTGTATAGCTGAGGGTGGCCTCGGGAGTCCAATAAAGCTGATGGTACCTTTGAGGGACCTCCTCACAAATGATCTCCAATTCTTCATGAACGAGGGACCCTTTCATTTTGTTCCTCCACTATGTTGAGGGCTTGATAAAAGAAAGGAGCAGCAAGGTGGCGAAGGAAGGTGGTTTGTTGCTGAGACATTTTCATGAAGGACTTTCACAATGTCTGACATCCTCTTTCTGTATGTAATTTCCTATTTGCAGTGGTAGGAGGAGATCTCTGCCCGACTGAGGAGACCTGAACCTCATGTATGGAATGTAGACTCCTGGGGCCTCATTTATGAAAAGTGACGCATCGCTGCGTGAAAACTGCGATGCGTCACTTTACACTGCGCCCTCCTTGCGACACCAATGATGTGTCATATTTACAGTATGACGCATCATGGCGCAAGGAGTTACAGATACGTCAGTATTTCTGACGTATCTGTATGGCGCAAAAGTGACGCATTGCTGGAGTGTGCCACAAAAGTGATGCAACTCTAGCAATGTGTCCTTTCACATGGGGCAAGCCCCATCTGAAAGGGCCTGCGTCAGTCTTACGCCTGCTGTGAGGCAGGCGTAAGAAATTGACACATTTGTGTCCTAGAAGTGGCGCAGTGAAATCTTATAGATTTCACTGCGTCACTTCTAGGACCCTTTCTTGCGTCAGAACCCCCCCCCCCCCCCCTGCATACATTATACCAGGCGTAGGTATAATGTAGCGCAAAGGGTTTACAAAGTGACGCATCTACCTAGATGCAACAAGGCACATTCTTTACGCTGCCGGTGCGTCACACACAGTGACGCACCGGCGGCATAAAAGTGGCGCACGGCCTCATAAATGAGGCCCTTGATGCGGGATATTGACTCTGCATGTGGGAGGAAACCTCAAAATGCGGAAGAGACTCCTATGCATATAATAAATCATCCTTACATACATGCAGAGTAATGTGTGTGATGTGCCAAGTGCCATGCATCACAAGTGACACAAAGGCATTTTAATGCTGGTTCCCGCATCATCCCATTGAAATACATTGTCAAATATTAACAGCTCCTCTCTGCCCATCAGAATTGCTTGAGGCTTTCTTAGCACGATGGTGTGATTCTCAGTGTCAGCTGTAAGTCTGCATCTGTTGGGTACACTGTCAGAGCCTTCCAGGTCGAGAAAAAAAGAAATTGTCACTGATAACTGACACCTTGTCATGTCACATTTGGTGGTAGCTGGGATATTGGCACAGATTTTCCCTTCCCAGTTTATTGCCATCGGACGGACGCTGGCTTCAGGAAGTCATACACATTTCGGACGCCTTTGGCCTTTTTGTATATGAGGAACCTCTGATCTTCCCTTTAGGTGGCTGCTACAGTACTAGGATTCTTGGTCAAACTTGCCTCTAGCAGTCACAAAAATCTAGTACTTGGAGAGGAGATTTCTCCTGCACACTCTGTAAGTGACCTAGAAGTTTATTACAAATGGAGCAAAATTATAATCCATTAAACAAAACACAATAATGTCTTTGTACAGTGCATATCATGAACTCACGTTTGAAGGTGCTTGAATATGTGAACATGAAGAAAAATGAGGGACAATATTTGCTTAGGATCACACAGTTAGTTGAAGTTGGGAAACCGGGATTTCAGAGTGTGCCATTTAGCTACTAAATAGGGCTTTTCCAGAGCTTCAGGTTGCTCAACAGGGGGTAATTTATGCTGAGTGTGTGTATTAATATAATCATTCATTTGGCAATGGAATGTCCCTCATACGCATACTAAAGCCATGCAATTGTTGCACATGAGCAGTCTGAAAACACGACCCCTAGTCTCAGTGGAGCTAATGGTTTTGCCCCCTCTGAGGCCAGGGCCGCTAAGGAAGTAGCAGGGAGCAAGCTAGAGGTCACAGCTACGACCCCTGACGGCTCCCAAAGGAAGGTCCCTGATGATGAAGAAATGGGTTGTTTCCTGCAGTTGCTGTTGATACAGAAGGCAGTGTTATGCCACCTGTATCTTCAGATTCTATTCAGATCAGGGGACATGAATAGTGCACATTGCCATCGAAAGATTTTTTGGGGTCCTGGATAAGACCTATTTTGAGGCCCCCTTTTCAGGGCAATGAATGTATCACTCATTTTCAGCTAATTCAAGTCAACAATATTTTATGTGAAAATCTGGTTCTAAACCAGCCTGGTTCACCCTAAGTAGGAAGATACAGTAATGGTGACGTTATGTTTTTTTGAGATAAAAGCACAATATTAAAATAAGACATGCACTTACAGTTTGAAATTGTAACTTCAATTGATGGATAATTGTAACCACAAATAATTTCCCTAACACAACTCACTTTCTCACTGCAACAGTTATATCAACGTTATGCTCTGAGGATAGCCACTATTGCACTAGGCGATTGTCAGATGCATTTCTCGTAAATTCAGTTACCTTACCTTGTCTCTACACTCAGCTTTCTTTGTGTAGACGTCTCTCAGTAGATAGTAATCCCTGACTCTGCGTAGTAAGAGAAATGGGAGTGGTTGTAAGACAGAAAGAGGACGGACAGGTAGAGATAATGGTGTATCAAAGACAAGGGAAATTACATGGGAGGTAGCGCTAGAAATATGAAGAAAGATAGATAATGTAGATTAAGTGGTGACAGAGGGAGAAGTACAGTAAAGAAAGATGATGCAGTGAGAGAGAAATGAGGTAGAGAAAGAGTGAGGGGAGATAGAAAGCGGTATAGTAAACAGAGTTGAGATATAGATTGAGAGAGGTGGATTATAGACAAATGAAGAAAGAGATAGAGAGGTGAGATAGAAAGAAATGGGATATAGACGGTGGAGGAGAGTTCACAGCAAGAAAAAACTGAGCAGTGAGGTGTGGAGAGACGGATGAGGTGTGCGATAAAGGTGATATTGGGTTAGGGGCTAGAGAGGTCGAGATATAGATGTACGCACAGAAACTAGTATAGAGGATGCTGTGTGGGAGAAGTATAGAGAAAAGAGAAGGGAGGGGGTCCACTACTGTTGAGGCCACTAAGGGAACCCATCTGGGGAGGATACAGGTTTCCCCCGCCCATTGAGGGAGTAAATAGATACACAGTTCTTTCCGGTCTTAATGACTGTGATTGACTGTGAGGGAAAAACGTAACCTCTACTCCCTCCAAAAGTATTACTTCATCCAAAACCAGGCTCCCCTTAGTAGACAGTCTAGTGCTTGAGCCCATACCTGTGGTGGCTAAATTAGATAAATCTGCTTCCACTCTAGCCGATGGGCCTTGGGTAGAAAACCCTCCTGAAATATTATTGCCTGACCCTCTACAGGAGGTCACCCTGGGTATTAAGGAGAACCATCAAGATCACAACGTACTCTCGTGGAACATCGCGGGTTTGGCAGGAAAGATTACAGACCCCATATGGGTACAGTTTGTCAGCAAATTCTCACAAATTTGTCTCCAAGAGACGTGGCTCGTCGACTGCAATATTGCGCTGGAGGGGTATAGAGCCTTCTTTAGTCCAGCGACTAAAGTAACTAGCGGTAGAGCCAGGGGAGGTCTGGAAATCTTTGCATCGTTGGCCCTAAGATGTAGTATCAGGGCTATTCCTCCAGACAATAGAAACATTCAGGCCATCTCCTTGGGCCAAAAGATAGCACCCTCTACGTGATAAATTTCTATAACTCCACTCACAAAGAAGAGTGTTGTGGGATTGCCGAGCTGAATAATCAGGTTAAACAGGGCTGTGGTTCTCTCATGAAGAATTTGCTCATTGTAGGAGATTTTAATGTCCACCCTTGTGGCGACCCTAAGTCTAACGCCATGGGGACACTGGGATGCCCACTGATAACGGGACTCCACTTTGAGCACACCAAACAGGGTAATGCCCTTAATGACATGCTCGATGAGTTAGATCTATCCTCTGCGTTGAGTTTTGTCCTACCAGATAGCAAACAAAGGGAACCTACGTTTAAAGGCAGAGACTATGGTTCTTTCATAGATCACATTTTACTGTCCAGAACCATCTTACCTCTTCTCCAGGGTTTCTCCATAATCCCAAGTGCACACAGTGATTACAATTCTGTCTGTGTGACTATAGGAGGGAGTATAATGAAGAAAAAGGGCCCAGCTCAAAGCAGTAACACATTACAACCGACTGATGGAGGGCAGCAGATCAAATGGAGCCAAGTAATTCTGTCCCTCTTTCACGATACACTTAAGGTTGCCTGTGAGACAGAATTTTCTTGTTGCCTTCACGATGATTCTTTGGCCACAGGAATCTTAAAATCTTTTGAAGGGATCGCATTTAAAGTGGGAGGCATGTTACTAGCCCAAGGGAGAAGCAGTAAGTCTAGTGATCCTAAATGGTTTTGTCACCTATGCTCAAAAGCTGCAAGAGAACTTAAGGCACGTTTGAAAACAATACCCAGGGATAGATCCCTGATTAGTACACTTGGAAAAACTATAAAAATGCCGTGGCCAAACGTAAGGTGGAATTGAAAGAAGCACTATGGAGGGAACTCCTAGATCCCGTGACCCTATCCAGCAGCTCTAGATTTTGGAGTACCATTAACCAATCACATTTTTTAGCGGAAGGGGTCAAAGAAGTGGGCTCCAACATCACAGAGGACGAATGGGTGTCCCACTTTGTGAATATATTTAAAAACACGTCTACTCTGCCAGACTTACCTGATAAGATCCCAGAATGGGTTCCGCCCAGGTCACTCGACAATGGCCCAGTGCCTAAATCTCTACCTGATCCTAGGAAAGTACACCATCGCTCTCCCAGGGACCATCTACATGGCCTTCATGGACCTTTCTTCCGCTTTTGACTGTGTCAACCGTGGAAAGTTGTGGCAGTCCATGGAGGCCATGGGGTGGAGCGAAACTTGGTGGACTTCTTGAGGGATCTCCATAGAGATACTAAGGCTAACATCAGATACACCACAGACCTTAAGGTATCCAGGAGGTTTAACACTGAAAGGGGGGTTCGGCAGGGGTGCATATTAGCCCCCTTCCTTTTTAACCTTTATATCAACAACCTAGAAGGATCATTGCTAGACACAGGGGCCGATTACCCTTACGTGGGACGGCGTGGACTGCCCGTCCTGCTATATGCGGATGACGCAGTCCTCCTGGCCAGTACCCCAAAAGGGTTACAAACTCTACTCGATGCATTCCATGGATTTATGACAAAATGAGACCTGTCCATAAACAACACCAAATCGTATGTGATGCAGGTAGGGGCGAGTCTTAAAAGACAGTACCCTTTTGTGGTGAATGGAGTCAGGGTGCCAAATTGCTCAACTTTTTCCTATTTGGGTGTCCTTTTAGACCACAGGCTCAATTTGGGCTCTCTTTTAAATAAAAAAAAGGGTGAGGTCACCAGGGCAAATGCCGCGTTATTTGGATTTGCCGCCAAAACGGGTAATCGACCTGTGGCAGCTATGCTAAAAAATTTCCGCGCCAAATGCTTATCAATAGCCAGCTATGGGAGTGACTTATGGGGATACTCTGGCCTCGATGGCCTTCAGGTTACAGAAAACAACTTTTTAAAACAACTATTGAGCGTCCCAAAGGGGACTGCGAATCTGTCAGTACATGAAGAAACCAGAATGCCCTTTATAAGCGACACACTGGCCCTGCGACCCCTGACATTTTGGCTACAATGTTGGCTCAATAAGCATCTTGGCCTTATACAAAACCTTTTAAAGGAGACTCTGAGCTTAGACCACATGATCAAAATCCCATGGTTTAAATATTTAAAAACTTGTTTTAGTGAGTTGGGATGCTTGGACTTATTTTTAAAACCAGAAGGCATCACCAGAAAGGATGTAGCGCTAGTAAAATACTTCTTCACCTTAATTAAAACTATGGAAAGAGAGGAGAAAGAACTGCTGAAGCCTAGCGTGCGGTCACATTTGATGCTTAAAACTTCTCTAGACATCGAACCATACTTAGCATGGCCGCTATCAGCATAAGAGCGATTTTTACTTATTAGGTTTAGACTAAATCTCTTTCATATTTTATTAGCAGTACCAAGGGGAAATTACAAAGGGAGAGTGTTAGCACCCTGTGGCTGCGGCAACAAGTCTCCTCAGGATCTGCTTCACTTTATGTTCCTTTGTAAATACTGTGAAATGCCCAGGACTTTTTTTTATCTAAAACCTATTTTAAAAAAGCTAAATTTCGTGCAAGCACGTCCCGCTCTTTTTTACTTGCAACTATTAAAACCTGAATGTATCCCTTTTGTGACCGGATTTCTGAAATGTGCAATGAAACATAGAAAATGTTTGGGTTTTAAATTGGATATAGTGTTTTTATGGCTTTCTTCGCTATTATAACTGTTAAATGGCTCTTAATGATGCCCTCCCCATCATGTTAATGCTGAAGTTAAATAATCACTACTTTTTTTTACTAAGGGCAACGTGTATTTTGCGCTCTTATCATGTGTTTGTATTGTATTTTGTAATTTGCAACTTTTATGGTTTCTTACAAAGTAAACCGAATAAAGTACTTTGACTATGACTATGAATGTATCACTCATTTTCAGCTAATTCAAGTCAACCATACTTTATGTGAAAATCTGGTTCTTAACCAGCCTGGTTCACCCTAAGTAGGAAGATACAGTAATGGTGATGTTATGTTTTTTTGAGATAAAAGCACAATATTAAAACAAGACATGCACACAGCTTGAAATTGTAACTTTAATTGATGGATAATTGTAACCACAAATAATTTCCCTAACACAACTCACTTTCTCACTGCAACAGTTATATCAAAGTTATGCTCTGAGTATTGCCACTATTGCACTAGGCGATGTCAAATGCATTTCTCGTAAATTCAGTTACCTTACCTTGTCTCTACACTTTCTTAGTGTAGACATCTCTCAGTAGATAGTAAACCCTGACTCTGCGTAGTAAGAGAAATGGGAGTGGCTGTAAGACAGAAAGAGGACGGACAGGTAGAGATAATGGTGTATCAAAGACAAGTGAAAAGATATGGGAGGTAGCGCTACAAATATGAAAAAAGATAGATAATGTAGATTAAGTAGTGACAGAGGGAGAAGTACAGTAAAAAAAGATGACGCAGTGAGAGAGAAATGAGGTAGAGAAAGAGTGAGGGGAGATAGAAAGCGGTATAGTAAACAGAGTTGAGATATAGATTGAGAGAGGTGGGTTATAGACAAATGAAGAAAGAGATAGAGAGGTGAGATAGAAAGAAATGGGATATAGACGGTGGAGGAGAGTTCACAGCAAGAAAAAACTGAGCAGTGAGGTGTGGAGAGACGGATGAGGTGTGCGATAAAGGTGATATTGGGTTAGGGGCTAGAGAGGTCAAGATATAGATGTACGCACAGAAACTAGTATAGAGGATGCTGTGTGGGAGAAGTATAGAGAAATGAGAAATGAGGTGAACATAGGCGAGTTAGAGACAGTTGAGATGGGATAGATAAATAGATAATGGTGGAGCAGAAGAGGTGAGGGATGGAGAGAGATATACGACAGAACAATTGTTTTTTATACAATTTAATTGCCACCAATTGCCTGGAAGTGAAAGGGTTAAGCATGTGTATTCTAAACTGCTATCTCAAAAAGCTATCTATTTTGTAAGCACAGCTGTTGAATTTCTGGCTGTCCCGATTACTTTACAACGGAGTCCTTGGGAGGTGAGGACCATGGGTAACTTCCCACTTTGCAGATGCTATAAAATAGATCTGATAGTCCACTGTAATGGGCAAAGTAATGGATACATAGGCAGTGCACACATGGAGACTGCATGTATTGATCACCTTATGTAAGTGCTCTCTATAAAGGCTGTATTTAAGTTCTGAATCTCCATTTTTTCAGGGAGATTTTGCAGATTATATCTATGGGCCAGAATCACAAAGTAAACTTACACTTTTGTGTAAGTTTGCTACTTTTCAGTATTCAGAAATGTATACTTAGACGAAAAGTATAACTTTACTACTTATAGGTATTTACAAATGTACACCTAGACCAAAAGTCTAACATTACTAGTAGTAACTTACCTTTGTGAATCCCAAAAAGTACTAAAGTTAGACTTCTGGTCTACGTGTTTACCTTTGGGAATACCGAAATGTAGTAAATTTACACAAACGTTTAAGTTTACCTTTGTGAATCGGGCCCTAGCTCTTTAAATTCTCAAAAGTGGGTACCTGGACTTTCAGCATAAGTTTCTCTAGGGACCCTGTAAATATTCTAGGCTTTCCCACTATCCGGCATCGTTTTTTAGGTTTTGAACCTTCATTTCCCTAGCGAAATGTGTATGCTTCTTATTCTTAAATTCTCCAGATTGGGTATGTCAGCTTTCAGCATTGAGTTCTCCAACGTCCCTGAAAATGATCCACGTTTTCAATTCTCCAGATCCTGTGCCTATTTCCTCAACAACCTCAGTTCTTTCATACCAATTTGTTTTGAATATGTTTTTTCGATCGCTAGAGCTTGCAGAAAAATGAGTGCTTCCAAACTGGAGGTTTCTGGTTTTTGCATTAAATGGTGCCTAGGCCATTATCTCTGCACCAGAGGGAGAGAACTCTTGCAGTAACATGCTGATTTATGAACAGTTTAGAAGGCACTGATCTTTCAAATGTTCTGCTGCAAACAAGCTTGGTACTCAGTACTTGGTGTGTGCCACCAAAAAGCTCATGAAGATAGAAACACTTGTTATCGATCCAAGAAAATGCCATATTGGATTAAAATAATAGTTATCAAGCTTTGCCTCACTGAATGTACTGCAGCTTTGCCAAAGATAAACCACATTCATCAGAATGCAGTTGGAGGGCTACTGAGTCATGTTTCACTTGAAACCCATAGCAGAAAGCTATTGATTAGTGCCAGTCCAGTTTTGAGTGCTACCAAATGGTCGTTTTCAATAATTGAAGAGAAATAACCCACCTCTTAATAGGGTGGCTGTTGTACTGATAGATGCACACCAAAATATACCAACACATTCTGCCTGTGAACCTTAATGCCCTAGGCAAATTAGGTCTGGCTGGCAGATTCTTGAAGCAGAAATACTAAGTATGGCAGATGTTGCACAACCAAACTAATTAAACCTCTAAAATATATGGTTCCAAACTGTATATAAGTGCCTTCATGTCTTCATATTTTATTATAGGATTAGTCAATAGTAAAGCAAACCTGATCTGATTCACTTCAAAGGTCATAAGTGTTGGAAAATGGTGCCCTCTGAAGGGTCACTCCAAAATGTTTGCCTTGCTCCTCCTCTTTCTACTAAACTCTTTTTGTTGGCCTTAGTACTCTGAGCACTTTACCACTGCTAACTAGTACTAAAGTGCATGTGCCTTTCTCCTAAACATGATGAGATTGACGTATACCTGATTGTAATACTTGGTTGTATTGGTAAGTCCCTTGTAAAGGGGTATTCCATATACCCAGTGCATGTACTTCAAATGCTACTAACCAGCTGCAGCACTGATTAAGCCACCCACAGAAGTAGCCTTTCAAGCATTTCTCAGGCTTGACACTGCAGTGCCTGTGTGTGCAGTTTACCGCCACTTCAATGTGGCCCCTAAAACTACTTTTATTACATAAAATCATTCCTAAGGTAGACCCTAAGTAACTCTTAGGGCAAGGTGCCATGCAAGTAAAAGGTAGGACATGTACCTTTATATTTGCCATGTCCTGGTAGTGACAAACAGCCCATTTTGTTTTTTTTTACAACTGTGAGGTCTACCCCTCTCAGGCCACCATTGTGAATTCCTTAATACATGTTTAAGCTCTAATTCCTGATCAGAGAGGAGTAGCATTTTCATGTTTCATATATTTGGAATGTAAATGAGGAATCCTCCTTACTCGTAAAGTTAGATTTGACATTACTCTCACAGAAATGCACTATTTGAAAGTGGATATTTATCTGCCCTTACTGCTCTATGTGCCTGACAGCCTGTTCCCAATATATATCTCAGATAGGGGATAGCTACACTTTGTGTATTCCCTCTAGACAGTCACAAACACAGGGATGTGAGGCTCAACTGCATTCCGAGCACTCATCTGCATTCTGATGGGTCATCCTGGGCAGGGAGGAATGGGAGGGGTTGACATTTACAAATCAATAGGTACTGTCTTGTCCACACATAAATCACTGACCCCCCCCCCCCCCCCCCAGATAACCTAGGAGAGAGGACTGGTTTGAAAGGGATCCTTGTACACTTCAGAGAGCTGCTTGAAACTCCCCCCTACATCAAAGGCACTTTTTTAAGGTGTTATTTTTCCCTTTATTATTTATGGTTCAAATCTTTTTATTGCTATTACATAACCAGTGCCATTAGCACTTTCACTGCCCTCTCTAAATCTCGAGAGGTCACTCATCAATGCTTTCATATCAGGAACTGCAAAAACTTGGCACATATATCCCAACACAGACTCCACCCTCCCCATCCCCCACCCACTTCAGAACCTTAAACAGTTGATTGGTAACCACAATGTCTGACAGCTCGATGATTCAACTGAGGCCGCTTGTCCATGTCAGTTAGACTTAAATGAGAAAGTACCTTTTGACTTTTCACGGGATGACCTAGACTAGGCACATTAGACAAGATAACATTAAACAGGTTGTACGGTAGGAGAAGACATATGAGAACAGGAACAACAAGCTGCAAAGTCAATAAAAAAGACAGAAAAAGCCATTTATCGATATCAAAAACGTAAGAGAAATATCATTGTGGGGTGAGAGGTTGAAGAAAAGAAAGAACACTCATACGTAGGGAAAAATTGTAACAAAAGAAAATCAAGAACAGAAAGGACACATAAAAAAGAAGGAAGGGTGAGGAAAAAGAAGAATAAAAAGAAGGGAGGAGAGACAGATCAAGGATGAAACTCCAAATCTGAATTGTAGAGGTTAGAAGGTAAGCTAGGGCATGCTTACATTAAAAACAAGAACGGCGACAGAGAAAAAACAACAGGAGTTATAAAAGAGAAGCCATGAGATTTAGATACGAAGAGAAGAAAGATAAATCAAAAGATGACTATGGTATAAATAGAAGTAATAATATTACATAACACGATAACATGTCAAAGGAAAGATAATGAACATTTTAGAAAATATTAAGAAGCAATCTGCGTGTTATGATTTGCGATGTGTCTCAAAAAAGTTTTCAGTTTCATCGGATCATCAAACAACTGTGAAGTACCTTCATAGGTGAACGTACAGACACAAGGATGAAGAATGCTATATTGGATGTTTAAGTGTCTCATCTGAGGGCGAAAAGCTAAGACTCCTTTACGACGAGCGTTGATTGCATCTGAAACATCTCGTGATATAAACAAATTATGGCCAGACCAAATAAGACAACATTTTAGCTTAGCCACCTCTAGGACACGCATCAAATCAGTGAATTCCAAAAATAGCATTATAATTCCACGTGGTTTGGTTGAGTGAAGTTGAAGATGAACCAAACGCTGTGCATGTTGAATGTTCAGTGGTGGAGTGGAAGTAAGATCCAGGAGGTCTGAGAGAAATTTCTTCAAGAAGACCAGGAGATCAGGACCTTCGATATTTTCCGGAAGACCATAAAGATGCAAATTGTTCCGTCGATTACGATTTTCAAGGTCTTCAGTGCATATATTAAACTTCTGGATTTCTTGTTACAGCATAGGAATTTTAGCAGATACGTCTTGCAGGTCTCCTACACGTTGTTCCAACTCTGACATCTTCCCTTCCATAACTATCCAACGATCTGCAATTTGTTGTAATTTTTCATTGGTGGTAACCATGAAAAGTTGTAGACCACGTACTTCATCTACGATAGAGTCCAATACAGGATTATTTGATGATAAGATGGGGAAGGAGGGTCATTCTTCGCTCTTTTAGGCTTGGTGCCCGAAGAAGACGGTTCAGCAGATACATGCAAGTCACTGGCCATCTTCTATTTTTGAGAGGAATTTTTCATAGAAGTGGAAATAGGATAAAACAAAACCAGTGAGGAGAATAAACAGTTGCCAAAAATCTGCTTATATAGAAATTTGTAAAAACTACTGCTTTAATTATCCACTATATTGTTGGAAAAAGAAAGACAAGGCAAATCCAGATTAAAGGAAATGAAGGTTCATTGAGTTAACCTGTCTTAAAGGATCTGCCTGAAACAGTAGTCAGGAATAAGATTTATAGTGGACTTGAATGAGCAAAAATCGCCAACTGTAGTAACCAAGGTTGAAAGTTGCAAGTATGTAGACGGTCCCAAACAACCAAGGAGCAGCATTGACGGGAAAACAGCAATTAAAAATTAATATTTAAACATGAAGAGAAAAGAAAGGAGATAGTAGCGGGAGAAGTAAAACTGTAGCGTGAGCGGCGCGATTTAAAATGGCGGACGCTCACTTTTGTCAAGAGAGATAATCACTGTTCAGCCACTCGGGTCACAGGATGTGTCTTCATGGTGGAAGAATGAAACAAGAGATGCTGCCGCTGTTCCCCCACAGGTCTTCAGACTTACATTAGTATAAGTGGCATAAGTGAGGCCACAAGGACAAAAAAGGCTCCGTGCCTGCAACAGAGCTACACAAAAGCCGCCATCTTGGTTCGGCTTCCAAGCCATGCCCCGTGATTTTTTCATCTTAACAACTTCTTCCTTATCTTTTTTTTGTTTGTTTAGAGGAACATCCATTGACTTTTTACTAAGCTTTAGCTTAGGACAGATTCTTTATTTCTCATAAATAGGATACTGTCCAAGGTGACAAGTATATACCCTTTTTACCCGATTGTATTCTCTAAAACAACTAGTATCAGCACTAACTTTCTTTTAATCAAAATCAACCAAAAACAAACCGGACACTGTTCTAACTCGCAACAATGCTACACATGGCATTCCTTTTTTAAACACAGTAATTCCAATTTTAATAAAAGCTGCATCTACACTTAAACCTTGTGATTTATGTATAATTACAACATACGCTAGAGATAGTAGGAACTGATGGCACATGTAAATCTTACACTAGCAAAAAACATACAACACTTCAGCAAATTTGTTTGATGTCATTAATCTGATCAAATTTCATGGCCAAATCTTCAACCCCATTCCTATTTGGAAAATTATTTGAATCAATAACTTTACACGTTGCACCATCTACTTATCCTTCCTCAACATTTAAATGATGCCGCAAATTACTTTACAGTTTTTACACACAAGTAAACACTTCTCTAATCCAGCAGTTTTAGATACAGATTACTCTAATGGATCCAGTTTTTCTTGAAGTTTTTTATTTAGCACTATTGTTATTCCATGGTGTTCTATTTTGTCAATAGCTGCAACTTCCAAAATTTCTTTATTCTCCAATTTCAGGAATTCCTCATTAAAATTGGCACACTCTTGAAGTGTAGGAATTAAACAAACTATTGGTTTTCCATCTTTAAACAAATTGAGCATTACCTGTGCAGCTATTTTCTTACACGTAATACTTTGTGATAAGTCAAGTTTTTAAGGTACTCTTACCTTCCAGTCTCAGAAGTCCAACTCTTACATTCTTTAGAATATTACCATATATCTCATCAGACACAACACACATTCTTCAGTAGTTCCTTGTATTGGAAATTTAGCCAAATGTTTACATTTCCAATACTCAGTTATAAATTATGAGTTTGTTCATGCAGAAGTGTCTTGAAAACAGGCTCTTCTTTCAAAGGGGTTAGTTACGATAAGTCACTAAAAACAATTAAATGCTTTCCTCTGAAGAGAATATTGTACTGTTTTCTTAAAATCTGTTGCATTCTTAAGTGAACAAATGCAAGCAATACATTTTAAAACATGCTTAACTTATCAATGATTAGAAGCTTCATTTTCTTCAAAACTCTTGCTACTTCATCACATGCTTCATCAGATAACTTCTGGTACTCCAGTTTATTATCATGTTCTACAGGTAGCATTAATAATCAATGTAGAGTTATTCCTTTAATACTGTGCAGCTAATCCAGTTGGAGCTGTTACTACACATGACACATTTGATTGTGTTATCCTATGTAGGTAAGTTGTCAGAATTGTAATTCAAAAGTTTTTCCCCATGCCAGCTTGACCACTGATATATAATAAAATCAGCTTAAAGGTTGAACAATTGCTTTCTTTCTTCTCGTGGAGAAGTCCATGTTCTATTTTCTCTTTTATTTCCAAATAAATGTCCTTCTGTTCATTTTTCAGTTGTGCAACTAACTGCTCCAGATGTATAGTTTCTTGTCAAGCCTGTTCCATTCCACTTCTGACCTTATTCATAGCTATTGCAGCTTCATTTTCAATACTAAATGGTCCAAGAGGATATTTTCTGAGTGGTGCAGAACTTTGACTGCTTTGTGAACTGTTGTTAGCTACCGCTGCAGCAATTCCTTCTTCTTGCTGGATCTCACCAGTTAACATTTGCATATGATTTTGGAAGGCTAAACACACAATACTGTCTTTCACAGCATTAAACCTCTCCCTCCTGGGGTGGTTTGTGTGCATTATAAATTAAAATAACATAACATAATATATGAACCTTCATAGCAGTGATACCCTCCTGTTACTCCGATTCAGAATGCCAAGGCTTGAACAGTTGAAGAAGTGCAAATAGAAAATGTTTCTTTCTCTGTAGTTCGGCATCTACGTTTTATGTGATTTATTACTTTCCTTTTGCATGTCTCCCAAAACAACCATCACTTCAAAGAATTGCAAATTTACCTACTTCTATTTTTTCCATTACATTGCTTTTGTACCTGTAGTGTTGAAGGACTTTATATAAGCACATATTTTCTAAACGTACACTCCTTCTTGAGTAGTATGTATCCAACATGTTGAATTTTACAATGTCAGTACTTTTCTTGTCGAACTATGCTAAATACTGATTTTCTGGGAAAGACTTTAACACTCTATTTCACATGCATGCTAGGCATAGATTTACTCAAACAATTCGCCTAGACTTTGAGAATAAACTGGCCAAAATTAGCCTGTTACAACATGCATAAGAACCCATCTCCCTAGAGCTGTACAACTTTTTTTGTTAAACTATTTTTTCAGAAATCTCCTCCCACATCTCTTTCATTTCAGTCATCCCTCATTTTGTAATATAATTAGTCACATAAAGAGCAACAGCAATGGAGTTGTCTGCAACAATTGGATGTCCATGTTTGCATTTCACATTTTAAGAACTTCTTTCTTTCTTTACTATTATTTTCTTTATTGGTTTTCGTAAACAAGGAAGAGAAATACAATATTTACATTTCAATCCAAATAAAAAGGGGGGAAGAAAAAGAAAAAAGAAAGAAAGATAAAAACATGGAAAAAACAGTCACAGCAATCATGAATGCACATCACTTTTCACTACCGGAAAGGCATTACAACATACACTGATAATCAGATATAGGAGACCTCTATAATATGCTACAGGACCTTCAACACTAGGGTTCCCACCATTAAGTTCCCTCATTTCTAGCCTTCTCAATAGCTTTTATACAAGCTTCAGAAGTTTTTAGGACGATCCCTAGGGGGAAGCAATTCACTGTTTAATTCAGTTTGCGTATTGCAGAACAGCATATCTTTAGACCATTGAGCTAGGGTAGGTGGGGGCACGCACGCCCAAAGCATTGCTACTACTCTTTTAGCTATCAGGAGACGTATGTCAATTAGGCGCCTTATATCTTTCCGTCCCGTTTGGAAAATCCCAGTAAAGCTAGCAGTGGATCTTGTTCAGTATGTTTGCCCGTGTACTCCCCTAACTTGGAAAACATTTGGACCCAAAAGATAGCAATTAACAGGCATAACCATGCTAAGTGTAAGAAGCCAGCCTCCTCTTCCCGGTATTTTTCACATTTATCAGTTTCACGTAGGGCAAACCTATGTAACCTGCCCGGGAATTATATATTCTGTTAAGGAATTTGAATTGGGTCAGACGGTGTCTACCGTTCAGGGAAATGCGTTGCATACATTTATTGAGGCAAGAATGGTCCATTGAGAATCATTTTCACAGTGGGACTTTTCAATAAAATGCTCAACCATGGGTGAAGTTTTGAGACAAGACCTATGTTGCGTAATTCTAGTGTTTGCCTGTTGGGATGTTTTCCCAATGTACATTTTTGGGCAGGGGCATAGTACTGCGTCAATGACATTTTTAGTTTTACAATTGGTAAAATCAGTATGTTTCCATTTTACCCCATTATGGTTAAACGCAGTCCCTTCAATAGTACTGTTACAAGCTACGCAATTTCCACATTTGTGGTGGCCTATTATTGGTCTCATGTTCCATTTGGATAGAAGGTCACTTTTAGGTTTTGGCAAAGATATGTCTGCACGTATTAACTGCTGACCTATACTTTGGTTCTTTCTCATTGCAAACAAAGGCTTAGGAAAAGGGCAGTCCAAATTTTCAAGAAGATGCCAGTTTTGGAGTATTATTTGTCTAAATTTGTTTGTTGCAGGACCAAAGATGGTGACACAAAGTAGTTTGTGAAGTTGTTTCTTCTCTTTGACCTGTAAAAGGCTTTCACGTGTTGTGAATCTTGCTCTTTTTTAATGAATCCTGTAAAAGTTTTTTTGGGTAGCCTCTTTTTGCCATCTCTTTACAAAAAGTTCCTGCATGTTCTTCAAATTCTACAACATCTGTGCAATTCCTTCTAGCCCGTAATAGCTGTCCATATGGGAGGTTTTCTATTAAGCTTTTTGGATGTACACTCTTAAAATGCAGGATTGTATTCCTGTCTGTGTCTTTCTTGTACAATGATGTGCACAGCTCATTTGGTTCTATACTGATTTCTACGTCGAGGAATGTCATTTTTGTTTTACTTGAATAGATAGAGAACTTGATATCTCTATGTCTGGTATTTAACCACCAGTCATAGAATGAATCCAATTCAACCTGGCTCCCCTGCCACAGGAGCCAGACATCGTCGATGTAACATAACCACTGAAAACATTTTCTTTCGAAGGGGTTACTTTTTCCAATATATCTTTCCTCAAATTGAGCCATGTACAGAACTGCCATTTCCAGTGCATAAGGACAACCCATGGCAGTACCCTTTATTTGTACAAAAAACTGGTCTTATAATTTAAAGCAGTTTTTCTTGAGGGCTACCTCTGCCAATTGCAAAATGAATGAAGTCGGAACTCTATGAGGGCGTTCTCTGCCATCCAAGTAAAACTCCATGACTTCCAGGGCCTCATCCTGGGGAATCTGGGTATAAAGCGACGTGACGTCTAGTGTCACCATAGTTTGTTGTTGGGCATCAAATGGTAGGCCTTCGACTTTCATAATAAAGTCTGTTGTGTCCCGTAGATAGGATTTTACATCTTTCCAAAAGGGTTTTAAAAAGAAGTCTACCTAATTCGAGGGTTCTAAAATTGGGTCGCACCCCTAGACTATTGGCCATCCTGGGGACGTTTCTACATTTTTATAAATCTTTTTCAAAAAGTACAAAATGGGGGTTCTTGGGAACTTCTTAATTAAAAAGTTGTGTTCCTTTGGTCCCAAGAACCCACCTTCCACTCCCAGTTGTTGATTCTGACATTTGGTTTGTATTGACTGGACAGGGTCATCTTTTACCAATCGATACCAGGTTAGGTTGTTGACCTGGATTCTCCCTTCCTCTAGATACATATTGCGTGGCCAAACCACTACTGCCCCACCCTTATCGGCCTGCTTGATGACCACTGATGTATCTGCTATAAGTGTTTGAATTGCTTTTTGCTGTTCAAGACTTTTGTTCCTATGGACGTATTGTTTAGACTTTTCCAAGTTACTGATGGAAGATAACACTGACTGTTCAAACGCATGAATCTCTTTAGGGATGTTTTGTGTAGGAATGAACTTTGATTTAACCCTAAGTCCAGTCACTTCTTTATTGATCATTGGTTCAGCATTAGCAAAAAAAGCTTTTAGTCTAAGTTTCCTACACAACTCGACAGCTTCAAGTTTGAGTTTAGTGAAGTCTGTAGCTCTTTGTGGGACAAATTTTAACCCTAGGATCAATACAGTCTCTTCCTCTTTTGATAGTTGTTTTATAGACAGATTTACTATGATTGGTGAATCTAGGATTTGTAGAACCGGTTGCGGGTTCTCATTTCCCTTGGCGCTTTGAACCTGACTTTTTGTTGACTGACTTTGTCTAAAAAAGACACCTGCTTTTTAGAGTTACCTTCCCTAGAGTCTGCCCCTGACGATTCAGATGATGAAGTGTCTGAGAATGTGGAAAAGCAATTTTTTGATCTTCCTTGATAGGTATTGAGGGCCCTACATGATTCAATCAAAGTATAATAATCCTCTTTAAGAAAAGGGTATACTTGCTCAATATTGAATGACTTTGAGTCCTTTTCAAATTTGGCTGTCTTTATATTAATGGTGTTATCTTTAAAATTTTGGAACTCCTTATCAATTTTTTTAAGGAGAGTCTTAGCCTCTGCAGTAGATTGATTATTCTTAATCGTCTGTGTCAATTCTTCAAGCTCTTCAGCTTCTTTCATACATAACCTCTGTGCTGTCTCGATTGTGCGAACCATAAGGTCAGGACTGCATTAGGATGATGGGCGGACTTAGTCCCCTATAGTTAACACCCCTAAGTTTTCCCATCTGGAGATATCATTGTTAACTTGTTCTGGTATCACGTCAGAGTGCCATAACGAAATATATTTATTACATTTGGGAACATTAAGATAACTCGCAGTTTTCTTCCAAATTCTCCAAGCACTAGGTATTATCTTGAACTTCACTTTTTTGAAATACGATCGTTCAACTTGTTTTAATAATAGGCCATTAGCCTTATTTCCCATTGCTAACTCGAAGATTGACGTTATGAAATTGTCTTCTATGGTTGACTCCGTTGTTTTTATGAGAAATAGCGACGTCATTTGCTGGAACAGTGTAGCCCACAGATAAATTGCTATATTAGGGATTGCTAAGCCTCCTCTGAGGAAAGGAAGGGATAGATATCACAGAGATCTCCTTACATTCCCATAATTCCATACAAATTTGCTCATTTGAGACTCAAGTGCTTTGATGATCTTATCTTCCACAATTAACGGGATAGCATGAAACAGATACAGCACCCTGGGAAGAATATTCATTTTAAGAAAATTACCTCTCCCGATAATTGAGAGGTGTATGCTGTCAATCCTTTCTATGTCTCTCTTTATATTTTTAAGAAGGGGCTCGTAATTTAGCTCGATAATCTTGCCTATCTTGGGGGACATGCACACTCCTAAATACACTGCGCTTTCTACCTTTTTAGGATCTTTGTAAAGAATTTTCTCAGTACAAATAACCATTGTTTTACCCCGATTAAGAGAATACCCGGAGATCTGACCAAAAGCTTGGATGATTTGTTCAATTTCTGGTGTTGCCTCTGTGGGATTAGGTGTTACGACTGCCACATCATCGACGTATGCCAATATATTGGTGTCATAGGGGCCAACCGTAATTGGTTTAATTGCTTCACTAGCAGGTAATTTCAAAATCAAAGGGTTTATATAAAGGGCAAATAAAATCAAGGAGCAGGGACAACCCTGCCTTGTACCTCTTAGTATGTCAAATAAACTAGATTCCTGGCCAATCACCAGTACCCTAGCCTTAGGAGAGTGGTACATTGCCCTAATTGATTTCCTAAGACTGGGTCCCAAGTTATTTTGTTCTAACACCGCCCATAGGAATTCCCAAGAAACTCGGTCGAAGTCCTTCTTGGCATCCAGGAGGACCATCGACATCTGACCTCCCACCGACCCCATGACATCAAATAACGTTATAACCCTACGGGTATGGTCCCTAGTGGACTTACCCGGGATGAAGCCATGCTGCCACCGGGAGACCAGATGTTCGACGATCCCCCTGAGCCGATTAGCCAGAATCTTGGACTACAACTTTGAATCCGAGTATATTAATGATATTGGGCGATATGAAGAGGGTAGACTAGGAGGCTTGTCTTTTTTTGGAAATATGACTATGTTCGTTTCTCTCCATGAATCCGGAGAGCTGCCACTCCCTTGAATCCCCACAAATAAATCTAAAAGAAAAGGTGTTATAATATTACCCAAAATGTTATACAATTCAAGCGGCAATTTGTCGGGGCCTGCGGCTTTACCCGAAGCTAATTCTGATAGGGCCAATTGTACTTCAAT
Organism: Lissotriton vulgaris; assembly: GCF_964263255.1. Classification (NCBI taxonomy): domain Eukaryota; kingdom Metazoa; phylum Chordata; class Amphibia; order Caudata; family Salamandridae; genus Lissotriton; species Lissotriton vulgaris. Next base: position 1,242,942,953 of record NC_141687.1, on the reverse strand, counting down.
ATGAGTTATATTCATTTCAAGATCTTCCTTAGTAATCTCATCTAAACCTATATTTAATCCGGGCTCGGTCAGCCAACTATTCAGGGCCTCTTTAATTGCTTCAGAATCGAGCGTATCTTCATTTTGGTATAAATTTTGATAGTATTTTCTAAAGGTATCTAATATATCCTCTGGTAATGTATATTTCTGGCCCTCCACTTCGATAATTGATATTGAATTGAGAGACTGTTTCTGGCAGGTACGGAGAGCTGGCTGCTTCCCTACTTTCTCCCCGTTTCATAGAACTTATTGCGGTTGGATTGGTAAGTTTCAGCCTTTTGGGAAAGCCTACTATTTATCTTGGTTTTGAGACTAAGCATCTCTCTTAAGGTCGATCCTCCATCTTCCCCCTGCATTATTAGAGTAGTGTGTTTCTCCTCTATTTTAGCTAGCTCTTGAAGCTGTACCTAATTAGCCTTATCCGCGTCCTTCCTACGTTTGGCTACATAGCTTATTGTCTCCCTTCGGATTGCGGCCTTGAAGGAATCCCAGACTGTACCCCTGGATGCACTATACCAATTACAGTCCATATCTTAATGTAGTCAGTATAGTCTTTATTGACAAGTAATTTTCTATTGAAAGTCCATGCTGATCGAGGTCTATTCAAATTAGCTATATCTAATGTAAGAGATAAGAGATTGTGATCAGAGATACTCTTTGGGGGCTTACTAATTAGTGCCTTATCAGAGCAGTCTCTTGTTACCCAAATGTAGTCAATCCGAACTTATTTACTATGCGGATGCGAGAAATAAGTATATCCGGGGTCAGGATGTTTTTTAATATCCCATATGTCAACTAAACCTAAGCTCTCTTTAAGCTGAGAGATGGCTCTATATGCTTTAGGTTTGCCACCAGTATATATGTATTGATCTTGATTTTGTAATGCCCCATTTTGTGTCAAAGAAATGTTAAAATCCTCACAAAATATCAGTGTTTGGGGCCAGGAGGCTAGTTCCATATCGAGTTCCGTAAGTATAGAGGGGTCATCCTGGTTAAAGGCATAAATTGAACAAATTGTAATACCAATCTTAAGCTCAGCGATGACCCACCTTCCCATAGGATTGGCGCCTTACGTATGGCCAGTCCCAGAAAAGGTTTTGCTAGTATAGCAACCCCTCTAGTTCTCAAAGTGTGAGTTGTATTCACCAATAAATTAAATCCAGGGACCCTCAATACATCTCTTTCTGTCCAGGGGATATGGGTCTCTTGTAGACATATTATATCAAATGGATTTTGGCTAAATATCCCACACAGCTGAGCCCTATTTTCCCTATCATTAAGCCCCGCCACATTCCAGGAACATATTTTCAGCTTATCCATATTATGTTGTGGGTTTTTTTTGTGACTTATTTTGCATGCTAATTCTACTATGTGAAAGAGTTTCATACTGAGCCTACAGTCTTTTTTTTATACAATTACCCGATCTCCCCTAGCCCCTCCCTGCCCTCCCCCCTCCCTCCCAAAAGTGAAGCATACCGACTCCATTAGAGTCTGTTATGATGAAAGTGCAACTCCTGACCAGTGCTATTAAATTGATTACATGTTTCCCACCCTGTAGACCAAGTACATTTTGAAACCTTATAGCCACCTATTTCTTCATCATTTTTTTTTTTTTTTTTTAGTTTATGCTACAAAAAAGAAAAAAGGGGTTTCGTACAAAAAAGAAAAATAGTACTTTTTTGGGTTATTACATAGCATCTTTTACGCTAAGAGGAAACAAAACAGCGTAGTGGGTCATCTTGTCTCATTTGAGACCGTCCAAGTATTCTTTCGCCTTAATTTCAGAGGTGAAAAATGTTGTTTGTTCTCCATTAATAACTTTCAGCCGAGCCGGGTTATTCAGGTACACCTGTAGTTTCTTGTCTTGGAAAGGTTTTATACGTTGGCGGAGCCGCCACCTCCTCTCTACCGTTGTGTGGCAGAAGTCTGGTCGTACAAAGTAGGTTATTGACCCCCTGGTTCTTTTTTTATTGGCATAGCTTTTTCCGAGATTGCCTGCCTTAAAAGGAAATTACCGAAATACACTAAGGGGTCGATTCCGATCCTGGTAAAAAAACGTCCGTACGATTCGTATCCGGAGCCATCTCCGAACGAATCGTACACGTCCATCCGAGTCGCGTTGTACGATCCGTATTTCGTGAATCCATCCGAATCATCTCGATCCGTACGTTTTGCAAGGCTGAAACCGTGAACCGTACGACTCGTACACATGCCGTACGACCGGACGAGTACGATCCGGAACGGGGTATGAGGACACGATTCGTACGGCCCATGCCAGGTAAGGATGATTCGCACAGAAAAGCAAACAATCACATACACACCGTACGGTCCGTACGCCCCATGATCGCGGGGTACGGTGCATATCCCTGCGATCATCAGGTGTACGCATCGTACCCCTGCGATCGCAGGGTGTATGCACCATACACCCTGCGAACATGGGGTACGGTCCCTACAACCCATGATCACGGGGTTCAGTGGGTACACCCCATGATCGCAGGGGTACGCACCGTACTACTGCGATCATGGGGGGTACGCACCGTATGCAGGGGGAGCATTCCATACCTGTTTCGAGACGAACTCTGCTTTTATGGCTCTCGTATGAAAAGGGTCGCACGGTGCGTACCAGACACGAATCGTACTTGCTTGGTCGGAAAAACCAGCTGTGAACCATACAGATGTCGCGTACAGCGGGTTCCAAGGGAGAATCGGACGGGGATTTCATTTGTACGGTCTCTGTACGATTCGTACGGAGTCTAGCTCGTGGTACGAATCATACTTTGTTGTATGTACGGGGGATGTTGCAGGGTACGATTCGTATGCGGAAAAAAGCTCAGAGCGGCACTTCGGAGTGGTTTTTCGAGAATCAGAATCGACCCCTAAGAGAGCCCTCGGATACGCCCCGGGTTTAGGTGGGTGTCCTGAAGTAAGGAGTACACGGTGTGCTCTCTGCACCTCTAATTCCCAGTTCCAGCTGGTCAATTCAGGGAGAGAGTCGCGAAACAGCTGAATCACAAAGGAGCGGGCATCACCCCCTTCCATTCCTTCCGGAATACCTAACACGCGTAGGTTATTCCTGCGTTACCGATTTTCCATGTCCTCAAGCTTCCACCTCACATCCGATAGTTCAGTCTCATGTGCATTGATCTGTTCTTGATTCGCAGCCATCTCGGACTCATTCAAAACAACATACACTCGATCTCAGTTATTCGATCACTAAAGGACCCCACTTTTCTTGATAGTTTACGCACCACACCTTGGACCTTACGAAGCTCTGCTTGAGCCTTACGACGGTCATGAGACATTTCTTCCCTGTGTGCCGCTATAGCTAAAGCTAAAAGTACAGTTTCAATCGTGGGTGAGGCCGAGTTTTGGCATGTAGGGGAATCTGAGTGCTGAGCTGTACCGAGAGCTGTATCAAGAGTGCGTATTGGATCTGTTGATACTAGGAGGTGGCTTGAAGGTGTGTAATCCCAGGTTAGCTCTGCTGAATCTCGATGGCTCTTTCTGTGCTTTAAAACCGTTTTTTTGGGTTGTTCTATTCTCTTTGGCACTCGTTTCATCGTCACTCGAATCACTTAAGGGAGATCCTGTATTATCTGACCACCTTTATTCATCATAGAATGAGTAGAAGTCACTGGGATCCTTATCCCTATCCTTATCCTTATACCTGTTAAGGTTGCCCTCATTAGTTTTTTCGTTAGTTTCAGCAACCAAAGAGCTTGGTACCCCTGTTACCCTTGTTACCCCTGTTATCGCTGTTACCCCTGTCTGGAGGAGTTCAATTTGATTAGTGTTCTCTGAGGGATTACAGGGGTCAATTTGTGACTGATTGACTGTAGGGGTAGTATCCTTAAGAGTTACGCAGGGGGTGGCATTGGTTTTCCCAGGCATAACATCACTTTGTATTTCTACCACCCCTACACAGTTCCTACTTGCATCAGCCCCACCGGTAATACCAGTCTGTTCAGTGCTTACTGTATTCTCTTTAATGGCCGTAGTCGTGTTTTTCCTGTTCCTCATAGGGGCATCTGCCTCGCTGTTCTCCTCGCTGTTCACCTGTGAATCGCGTTCCTTGGGTGCTGGTGTGTGCTGTGCTGCTGGCTGACTCCTCCCGCCATGGCCCGGAAGGAGTTTTGCAGGTGTCCTGCGCAGAAGGTCGACAACAGAAGGCTCAGACTGACTTCCTCTTCGTGCAGAGGCTCCCCCCTGTTTCGGTGTCTTGGCAGGCATGTTCTCGGCTGTTCCAGCTACCATTCCTGCTCTTGGGGGAAGCTCAGGACACCCGCACGCCTGCTTTGATGCGTCTGAAGCATCTCAAACTGCCAGTCTCGCTGCCCTTGCCTTTGCAGCCACAGCAGCCACCGCCACGTTCTTCGGTGCCATGCCGCCCCCACTGATGACCGAGCACCACTCTGCTCCCGAGCGGCAGCAGGGTAGGTCTGATAGCTAATTCTCAGCAGTTTGTAGTTGATTCTGCAGAGGTATCGGATCACTGCGAGGCCAATTAGGGATCCGAACGTTGCCACTTGATTTCTTATAGGCAGCTTAAAGTTGTCAGTACTTTCATTCTCCTTAAGGCTGCTAGATCCGCATGTATCTCTTCCGAGCACTGGTCAGTGTGCACCGCGGTCTCACCCAGCCGCCATCTTGCCCCCCTAAAATGATTTTTGATGGACCATTCCTGCCTCAATAAATGCAGCTAAAAGACAAATTGATTTAGAAAGTGCACTACTACAGAAAGAAGAATACTTAATAATGAAATTTAATAGTATAGCTTCAGGCTTGAACAGTATGAGTGAACTTAATCGAATATGAAACTTTAAATACCATGATGCATCTCTGTATTTGACAAGAGAAGGTGAACTATGATTGGTCAATCCAGTTGGAAAGACCACCCAATATTTACATAGTAAGTGGAAAGCGCAAAATGGCTGCCACAATTGAAGAAATCCTGCCACGAAGAGCCAAATGAGAAAGAATTGTAAGTACCGGGCTTAAAAGCTTGAAAACGTCTTAGCGTTTCAAAAAATCACCATAAATAACAAGCAACAAGCAAACTAACTCGTACACCTTTTTGTAGGTTAATACGAGCGTGAGATACCAATGCGGTAAACTGAAAGCGGCTACTCACAGCTTCAGCAGATTCAAGAGGCAGATATGAGCTACAATGTTACCGTGTAGTGAAATAATGTTTCAAATCCTGCGGTTTACTAAACCTTCCCCCGTTTTCTGTAGAAACAAAGCGCCAGCTGCCACGAAAAGATTAAAAAGACGGGCACAAGCTTGTTATAACAAGGTACCTAGTATTCTCCATACTTTCATTCAATATCGGCAAAAGTTGTGTCATACGCATTTTGAATAAATAGAAAATAAATGTGTTGTTTAGAGGAATAAGCTGAGCCACAGAACGTCGGACTGGTTACATTAGGAAATAAAGAGATATGAGGTAATGATTGATAATCGCGGCTGCGATTTTTAGTCTACTTTATGACCAGACCTAGGACTTTGTTAAAAATGTTTGTTAATTCCTTTAGAATATCAGAAATTACAAGAAAGAATTGTTTTTCTTAATAGCCCAAAGAAGTGCGCCATGGTGACATCTTAAGAACCAGTAACCTCATGACTAAGGTAAAAATCACATAGTGACAAGTGTATAGTGGAGAAACAAATACATAGGGATATAACGTTTTTTTAAAAACCTGTTTATGTCACAACTTCTTTACAGAATAAAAGAATAAAAGCCCTGATGAGAGCCCTGTAAAGGAATACCAGGACTTGAAATGCGTCGGCATATCCCTTAGCATTGAGGAATGGTGGTTTATTTCCACTTCGTAAAATAAGGACGGAAATCTTTCACAATTGAATAATAGTAATGTTTACTTGGGTACACCAAAAAGCAGATATTAGATACAAATTTGGAACTAGGGCAATTAAATCGAAAAATTGCTGTTATTGTTTAGTCACATTTTTTTAATTGCTTATTCACATTTTTTAATTTGATATATCTTCTTGTGATATTGTTTTTTTAAAGCGCAAAATCTCTTTCATTAACACTGTCTTGTATAGTATGACTAATTGTAGTTGTGAAATTTCTTTAATGAAGTACAACTATACGTGAAAATGTTTCATTTTTCTATGTGGTAATGATTGAAAAATGATCATTTAAAATATGAAATAATAAGGTATAAATAAATATACCAGGATTGCTATAAAAGAGGTGTTAATCCTCTAAGCTACAAAATTGCGTATGCTTGAAAAATCCAAGGTATAGGCTTACCCCTAGTTACTTTAGAAGTTAATGGCCCTGCCTATCCCTTGTCCCATCGGGTCTAACTCCCCTTGTTCTTTGAAACTTTCTCTCACTACTGCATTTTGTACTGCTGTCAGAATGCATTCTGTCAAAGCAAAACGCATTTCTCTGTTTGTGTACAAGTGTGATTTATATGCTATAGGTACGTTTTCACCTTCATTGAAGGTTTGGTAAGTGTACCCAGATTGACCCTCTATAACACGGATCACCAAATTTGTGGTGTTTACACGTGTGTGTAGGTGTTTGGAAACTATCATTTCAGCTTGTAATGAACGAGGTATATCTATGTGTTCCTGTGGCCAATGCATAACTGAAAAATCAGGTCTTATTAAGTCGTAGAAAGGTTTCACTTTTTCTGCGTAATTCAAAATGTACGTTTGCCCAAATTTAGGAATCCCAATATGGACTGTAAATTTTTCAAACATTTATGACGTTGGAGCCGCGCACACTTTTCTAGAAAGTTAGCTGCTAGACTTTTATCTTCACTTGAAAGCTCATATCCCAAAAATAGGATATTGAGGTGGGCTATCTTTGATTTTGTACAGTTGAATCTGTAGCCCTCAGAAGCATACCCCAAAATTATGTTACTCACCCAGGTCAAATGATCCATTAAATCATCATCTGCCAGATACATTTCATCTACATAGGACAATACCTCTTCATCCATTCTGAAGTAACTCTGTTACCCTATCTGAGATCAACCCCGGGCTATTCTTATACCCTTGGGGCAGTCTCAAAAATTAAAAATGCTGTCAAATATCTGCTTTCAGGCACCATATTTTGGCAGAAGTATCCATTTGAGATATCTAATGTTGTTTTGTATTTATTCCAAATAATGTTATTCATCAATGTAGCACTGTGTGCATTCTGTATTCCAAATGGTTTAGTGCATGTGTTCAGATGTCTGTAGTCTAACACTAGACGGTATGAATTATTGGGTTTCATTACAGGAAACACAGGATTATTCATCGAAGAGGTGCACGTTTCTATTACACCCTGGTATTCATGTTGATCTGAGATTTCCCTGACCTGTTTTTTTTCTTCTTGTTTTATTGGGTACTATCTCTGTGGAGTTGGAGTAGTTTGTACTGGGATTACATGGTGAGGTGACTCAACATCCTACCCAACATGGTTGCGATATAATGCTGGAGCGAGTGCTACTGCCCACTTCTGCGTGTATGAATGTTTTAAGTATACTTGAACGAGGTAAAATTTTTTTATAAAATTACTGTTTCTCCCTTTGGGCACTCCATAGCAATTTTAGGCGGGCAATCTTTTTCAGCCAAAAATATTTCATATCCATAAGTCAGGCTCTCCTTAAAGAGACCTTTAATTTTTCTGGGTTTGTCCCCCTCAATTGGAGTTTTATTTCATGTTACCTATGTGGAACACTTACCCTTGTATCACGTGTCTCCACCGTGATACAACTCTGCTGTCAACAGAAATTCCATCAGGTTCTGGTGAGCTATTGTTACTTCTGCAGTGCTGTCTAGCATCGTCAGAGCCCATTCCCCATTCAGAATTTGAGTCCTCCGAATTCTGGGCATGTCTAACTGTAAGACCTGCTACTTCCTTCTTTTTAACACCTTCAATGCTATGGGAATTCCCCTGCTGCGCTGAGTTTGGCTCATTTCCATTAGTTCATGACGAGCTCAGCTCGTCATGAGTGTAGCAGCAGGCTACTGCATGACGAGCTGGGCTCGTCATGAGTGTGGAAGGAGTTAAATTGAGGTTTTGATTTTGTTTTTCCTCTTTTTTAGAAGTATAGTCTGAAGCGTGTTGCATGTCTCTGGACTTCATTCGCTCGTCTTGTCTGTGTTCTGACCGTCCGTCTCTCTCGGAGTTTCTTGATGAACCCTGAAAGGAACGATAGGAACGTCTATCAGTATCCTGATACCTGTCAGGTTTTTAAATGTTATCTCTATTCCTAAGGTTGTATCTCCTTTCAGAGGGCTACTGTTGAGGAGACCCACTCCTGGATTGAGAGCTATTTTGTCAATTCTTTTTTTTAAACATTTTTATTGTTCTTATCTCATTTCTTCTAGGAAGAGTCAGGTACTTTCTTGGTGTTATATTTTTCAGGACCACAAATGAGTTGAGATTTTGTTGCTCTAGCTACCAAACTATCTCTACCTAATTCGGCATAGGTGTCTTTGATAACTGTAGGTAATTGTTGTTCCTATTGTAAATGAGTGAAATCCCTCAGGTGTTGGCATATTGCCACTGCTGCTGCCTTCCCTTTAATGTTTGCTAATATATTAGTTGATACAGGGGCAAAATTGCCTAACAATTTCATCTCTAAGTTCAGAGCAGGTTCTGCTCCATAATCATTCTCTATTTCTGTTAATATGCATGGTAACACTGCTATTGAAGGGATACCATGAGATCTGGTATTTCTGGTAGCAAAAAATATACCCGAGGTACAATCCTCTATTGGGGAGCTATCCCCATTGGCAAGCAGACTGTTAGAATTCTGTGTTTTTCTTGAGGGCTTGTGTGTAGAACTACTGCCTCTAACTATAGTTATTTTCTTAGCTATCCAAAATGGCATTTGCTCACACTTACTGGGCATTTTACCTATACCTGCATGTAGAGTTTGTGGAGTAATTTTAGTTGTAGATCCCTGAATTGTTCCTACCTGTGTAGCCCTTGCTGGCTGAAGTGTGAGTGTTCTCATTATAAATTGTGTCAGGTGTCTGTAAAGTTGTATTTATGAAGTGGACGTAAGTCTGCTACTGACATTGAGTCAATGTCTGGATACGGTGTGTAAGCCACTAGGGCTGGCCAAGTGACTCCATCTCTTCCAAGCGGACCGAGTCTCAATTTGTCTTTTTTATGTGGGAAGGTGCCTTTAAACCAATTTATATGCCCCTGGTGGGAGAGTGGAACTTCAATGTCCTCATACGGACAGTATTCATCTGGTGTTTCATCTTTAGTGTAAGAATGAAATGTATTTGTGCAGGTGTGAATTTAACCCATGAATAGAATACCTCTATTCTGTATGACTTTTGTGCCTCAATCAAGGAAGTTACTGTACCATCCCTAGCTGTGACTCCATAGTCTGCTAGTTTTAAAGTAAGGGCAGTTCTGATATTTTCTAAAATGTTTTTTTCACCTTCCTGTTCTTCCTCCATTGCTGCAGCCGCACATTGTGCTGGCACAGCAACTTCTTCATCAGACATTATTGGAAAAAGGAGCTGTTTCAAGGAAACTGAAATAAGGTTTGTGCACAACAGGGAACTATTTGCCCTTCAAGCTTGATAAACCTACAGCCAATACATAGGATATGCCTACTCAGCTGTGGTGGATTGTTCCCTTCCCACTCTAGACGTCTCTGGGAAAATGTGAGTAGGGTTCTCTGAAAACAACACAACTTAATTACTAAGATTTAACCATTAAATAAATACCAAACCAACGTTTGAGGCGCAGTGTCGTGTAATTCCTATAAAAATATAAAGGATCTGCGCGTTTGGACAATATACACTGCTGGATTGGTGTCGGAACTGATTCCAGACACCCCCACCGGGTATGTAAGCCTGTTTACCAGCTAGCTCACAGTGCCACTATAAACCCCTCTTACCAAGGAGAGAATAGCTCTTGGCAACTATCGAACATGACAACTCTGTCCCGTCATGGGTCGTGGAAACAGTACAGTACTTTTCAGTCACTCGTGGTCTCTTCGTCTTAAAGGAATACACAGAATAAATGGTGTGGACGCTTTTCAAAAAGCATTTATTGAACCAGCGTCACTCTAATGCAAATTAGGTGTGCTGAAACAACCATAAGACAGAAACAGATGTAAAGGATCTTGTAGGCACCAATAGAGAAAAAGGATGGTAGATTCCTACCATAGAGCTAAAACAATGAATACAGGCAATTATAAACATACATGACAGTATTATTGCATACTCCTTCGATGCAACCCTAACTAGATGTACCCAAGTGTACCTCGCATGTATGAAGGAGTAGAGCCGAGAATCCCCCAAGGATAAATCCAACCACATTACCAGAATTGAGAGACTGTGGGACGCCGTCTTGGTCTTGAGATGGATACCCCGTGAGGGATGTCAGAACACTGCGTGCTGGAGTGTCTGCGTGCAGGAACCTCAGCGTCTCGCGTCAGTGTGTCAGCATGGATGTTCTTTTCTCCTCTCTCTGTCTCAGCAAAGATATGGGGTTTATATACAGAAAGCAGTACCCTCAGGGGATATACCTTGCTGTGTTATGTCGAATTAGGATGACGGAAGGAATGTATATATATGTCAGGTCCTGGAGTCCTCAGAATCGTACGATGCTTAAATGGTTTCCACCTCCCGACAACCCCTAGGTCTGAGTAAAACAACAGACACGAAGGAGTGGTCAGGCAAGGGAAGGAAAGGAAGGGGACAGCAGGGAGGGAGACCTATAATGAGAACAAGGCACTATGAGACAAAAACATATACTACATTGAGCATAGACATTTGTTGATACATATACATATATCTAAATTATCTTCCATAGTAGGAAATAGTAATACCTGTAAAAGAAAAGAATGTAACATTGCCTGACATCCTGGTATCCTGCAGAGTGTAGTCAATAGTAACCTATGAGATTAACAGTATATTAGAATCAACCCCTAGTGTTTGCATGAACACAGAAATCATGTAAATGTGTCAGACATACCAAAAGGTTTACCTAGGATCTCTTCAACAGGGGAGATAGTAGAACGGAGCCTGCCAGGCGGTAGCTCAATCAACCCCTGCTGCGTAAATATAAAATGGTTGGGTAAGGTTATTGTAGCATCAATCAACAACGTGCTTCAGACCTCCTGGTTTAACTCCACCAAGGAGTATCAGTTCAATAAACTTTATTCGGTTAAAAAGCAAATAACCATAAAAGTAACAGACATAAAACAAATACAATGATTACAGCAGTTACAATAATTACTTCTCATGATTAGTAGTACAGTGAGGTAAGTCGGTAGGGAGTCTAAGATATTTTGATTTGAATTTGTTTCCTAAGTTTAAAAACACTTTTTAAATAATTTAAAATCACAGTAACAGTTAAAATCGTGTCCATTTTCTGTACTTCTAAAAAAGCTGGGCGACATCTGGTTAAATTCATATTTTTTTAAAAAGGGACTATGATTTTCCTACGTATAGCAGTATAAAATTTGCAGAAGAAAAGGATATGAATATCAGATTGTTGTGACGTACCATCACACAAACAGGTGGGCAAAATATGGTTCCATGAATTCATGCATGGAAAAGACACTAATCTAAAAAATATACAAAATCTAAAACGAGTTAAAAGAAAACGATCATAGTTAGTCATGGACAGGGATAAATATGGCTGTACAGTGTTAGTCTCACAGAGGGTAGGAAGGTGAGAGTGTACTGTAGATTTCAAAATTTCCACTCTCTTCCTCTTATCCAGCAGGTGGTCCAGGCAGATAGTTTTTAATGTCTTCCTTGGAATAGTGTCCATAGAGGTTGGGTCCGAGAAATATGAATGTAGTCCAATCTCGGTCAGAAAGTGCTTTACGTAACCCAACCATTCCATTCTGTCCGCATGGTCCAAACTGAGGGTGTCACGTAGCAGGGCCCGGTTCATAACGCATTCGTTAGTAGTCCATACCCTGTGCCACAATAGGATAGGTTGAATTCTGATAATGTCCGTTATGTAAGGTTGGCCAAGTTCAGCGTGACAATTAAATGTGGCAGCACACTGTGGAACTGCTAGAACTCCCCTCAGAAATTTGTTCTCTACCAGCTGGATTTGATCAACATTTGCATATCCCCACAGACCCGAGCCATACATAGCCACAGACAGGCATGTAGCTTTATAGATGGTTAACATTTCTTTTATCGGCTTCCTGCCCAATTTTCTAACAAAATTTTGTAAGGCCATGATCGTTTTCATGAATAAAAGAGTTCTAGCCTTAATAGCGCTTGTCCAGGAACCTGACTCATGGAATAAAATGCCCAAAAAAGAAAAGGTTGGGGTGTTATCTAGCGGCACATTGTTTAAGAAAATACGCTTCATTAATTTACCTGGTTTTAAGCCACAATTCATTGTGAAAGTCTTGCTACAGTTTACTAGTAGGTCCAGGTTCAACATAAATTTCTCAAAGCTAACTACTAGTTTTTGCAGAGCGCGAGGAGTGCGTGCCATGAGTACTGCGTCATCCGCATACATGAGCGCAGGGATTTCCCTCCTCCCCACCCTGGGCATATCCCTACACTCCTGCAGCAGGTGACGCTCGAGCCCATTAATATAAAGAAGAAATAAAAAAGGTGCCAATACGCAACCTTGCCGCACTCCGCGACCTACACTAAATTGTCTGGAGCATTCTCCTCCCCTGCCATAACGAACAGAGGCTGTGGCTCCACTGTAGAGTTCCCTCAAAAAACAAATAATGTTATTGTCCACTCCCAAACCTTTCATTATATCCCACAATTTAGAGTGTGATACACAGTCGAACGCTGAAGAAAGGTCGACAAAAGTAAAATACAAGCGTTCAGATTTTATCCTTATATATTTATGCTGCAAAAGCATTAGGTTTAACCCTTGCTCAATTGTACCAATCCCTTTTTGGAAACCAAATTGCAAGTCACTAATAATATCATTTTCCTCTGCCCAGCTTTGGAGTCTTGCCAACACAACGCGTCCTAAAATTTTTACTGAGGAATCAAGAAGGGAGATTGGTCTGTAACAGGCACAGCTGTTCCTGTCCCCCTTCTTGTAGATCGGGACAATGACTGAGGTGAACCACGATTCTTTCAGACCCAGTGAAAGAGCTGCATTAAAAAGTTGTACTAACATTGGCCCCCAGATTTCAGTATTAGCTTTAAATAGGTCTGCCGGAATCCCATCAGGTCCGGCAGCCTTACCGCATTTAGTAGATCCCAAGGCTAAAAGCACTTCATCAATTGTTGTAACCAGGTTGTAACTCTGTTGGGCATCCAGGCTAGAGTTAAGACCCCCACCATGGGTGTCATCCTGTGCCTTGTAAAGGTTTGAAAAATGGTCTACCCATTTGTCTTCATCTATTGCAATCTCGATTCGCGCCGTGTGGGTTTCATAAGGGAAAGGGGTGTTAATTGCTTTCCAAAATGCAGCGGAATCTTTAGATTGCGAGGCCTCACAAAGGGAATCTAATGCTTCCTTATTCAATGCGGTTTTCCTTACTTTCAGGGCCTGAGTATATATATTCCTACACTCTCTTATTTCATTTTTATCCCTAGGGCATCTGTGTACTGCCTGCTTTAGATTTTTCAGAGCCCTTGTACATGCAGTATTAAACCAGGTCTTGGGCCCATTGCCTTTGCGTTTTGCCTCCACCCTTAGGCTACTTTTTATGTTTGCAGCTATTGTTCCAAAGTGCTCAATAATTTGATCGTTAGTGGAGTTGTCACTTAGGCAAATCCTAAAACTATTTGAGCACACCTCCCAGAGTTTCTCGAAAAAGGTTGTGGGGATTACTTTACTCCATTTAAGTGTGTACCCGTTTTGTCTCCCAAGGACAACATCAACCGCTGTCTCTACTAGAGGCGCGGACGTCGATGGGTCTGGGAACAAAACTGCTACCTTAAGAGATTGTGGAAGGTGATCACTTATGGGTAATTGGATATTCGTAACCCCCAAGAGTCTATGATTAAGGTCACTGGAGGTAATAATAAAATCAATAGTTGTCGATAAGCCTCTACCAACAAAAGTCGGAACAAAGGGTGTGGGTTCTGGGGCAGATTCATTGGCGAACCCCAAATCAAACATGAATAATAATTCATTAAGTAAGTCCCCCATCAGGGTATGATCAAAATGTGTCAAATGCATGTCTCTCTCTGTCATTAGGCCACATAGGCCCTGATTCCTTTTAGTACATAATGAACAATTAAAATCCCCCCCCCCATATAATTATCAGCTCCCTTTCGTTTCTGTCTACCTCTAACTGAATTTCATCTTTGAGCTGCTTCATGACAACCAGAATATCATCTCTCGGGACATTGTTATAGAAATTAATATTTAACACCACAGCTCCTTTATAATTCCGTAAAGTTATAATTTGGAAATAACAGGAATTTAAATGGCAGTGAGCTTGTTTAATTTTAAGTTGATTTGAAACAAGCGTTGTCAACCCACCCTTAGCTCTTCCAAAATGACCTCCAACAGCTGGTGTAAAGAAGGTTCTATAGCCACTTACATGGATTGATTCCTGTATCCAAGTTTCTTGCAAGGCCACTATATCCTGACCGTTTATTACTGACTCCCAGGCTGGGTTTGTGATTTTTTGCCTGAACCCTGCTATATTCCAAAACAACAGTGCACATAAATCATTCTCTTTCTGGGTCAGGCCTTCTCCTACCTGTTCCCCACCCTTGCTATTGATATCAACTATGGGGGATTGCATCTGTTCCAGGGTATTACTAATATATGGTAACAAACTGTCAGTGTTAGGGGCCTTTTGTAAAATTAGCTGATCTTGAGGAAGGCCGCTCAAAATCTCAATACTTTTAGGAGGGACTATCTCCTTAATAGAGGGGTGAAAAACTGGAGGATGAAACTTATTCCCAACCAGAATTTCTTGAGATGTCTGAGCTTGTTGTCAATCTACCCCGTCCAGGCCATTAAAAATCTGAAAACGATTTTGGATAGGTAGATTATACATGGATGGGTGGAACTCTCTGTTATTCCATGGTCTCCCTTGCAGGAGGTTGGGCTCGGGATGTGGAGGGTATTGGCTGTTTATAGAGGGGTATTGATAATCTGATACCTGGTATCTGGGATAGAGCTCCTCCGACCTTTGCATGTGAATATGGGGGTCCTGAGCATTTACATAAACAGGATAACCCATCAAAGGTGGTGGCCCCATTAAGCCGGGCATATCCCATGGTCCCACTTTTCTAAAGCCCCGCTGTCGGTGTGATGTTTTCTTAAATAGCTGCCTATTCCAGCCCTGTTTGTTATAATCTTTTGAGGGTGCATAGGGATAGAAATAGGATAAAAGATGTGTGGAGATGGCATCGCTGCTACTGGCATCGAACCAATCTCCAATGTGCCTCACGGCCCTATAATCCTTAAAATTGATGACTATTACATCACCCCTTCTATCCTTAGGTCTGACTCCCACCCAATGGGCACGCCTTACACTTAGGATTTCTCCATTGATGGATGCAGGCAATGGTCTGTTGTCTCGGAGCCAGAATGTGACCTTGTTCCGTAAGGCAACGTGGTCTTCCCATTTGCCTGCAGGTAATTCTGGGACCCCTGCCATTACAATGACGAAAGGGGCAGAATCTGGGGGTAAGTCTATAGTGTGACTCGTTTTTTCTAAGGCAGTGGTTGGTGGATTTTTATCTCTCGGATTAGTTGTTAAAGGGTCTTTTCTACCTCCCTGATTTTGAGTTCCCCCAGGTTTTTGAGTTTGTTCTTTAGTTACTGGGGCCGCCAGCTGAATTGCGGGCGGTTGCAGTGTGGGAGTTGATGGCAAAATTGTTGGACTATCCACTCTTCCCTTTTCTTGCACTAGTTTCTTTTTTAACACGGGTGCTGGCGTCTTGATTACTGAGGTTATAGGAGCTGATGTTATAGGAGGTGCTACAGCTTTAGATTTTACAGGAGGGTTAGTCTTAACTGCGGGATTTGTCTTAGCTTTTCCCGGGCCTTTTATTAGGTCATGTAAAAGGAGGGAATTCTGTTCAACCTTTTTCTCTATGATGTCCAAATGTGTGGACATCAAGTCGGTCTTATCCAAAATCGGTTGCATCACACCCCTGATTAATTCTAGAATTTTGGCCAGCATGGCCTCTTCGCCTAATAAAGTTTGACCAGTTTGTGACTGTGGGGTCTGAACTACCCCTTTCCTTATCTTCTGAGGTCGATTACACAGTGGCTCACCCCCCCTTTTTTTACTTGTTCTTATAGTGAGGGGTGAAATAGAAGACCTGGAAGATGCCTCAATGGGCATTTTTGGTGATCCTGATAACCTTCCATTATCATTCCCTGTAGATAAGTCTAGTAGAGATGAGCTAGTTGGCGTACTAGACAGAAGATGCTTACTCATTATAGTGGGATCAAGGGGAAAATTATCAATATTGTCTGTGATCCCTGATTGTGAAAAATCAATAAGCATCACGGAATCTGTGGGTCGACTCTGTGAAGTAGCATCCCCCACTCCTCCCAGATTTGAAGATCTCAACTCAGGAAGTAGAGGTGCAATTTCAGGCACACTCCCCCCTCCTTGTGTAATTTTGTAACTTGCCTTACTTTGCTTCCCCCTCCGTCTCACTCAGGCTTTCTTAAATATTCTAGGGGATTCTTTAGTTGCAGGGTCATTCAAACCTGTAGATGATATGGCCAATACTGTGGGAACTGGAGCACAAGGGGTTTCGTCATACTGGCCTGCATGAACCATGGCTGTTACAATGGTTACTTTGCCTGCAGGGACCGAATGTTCCTTAGCCACAGTGTTATCAGAAACAATAACTGGGGGTTCTGATACAGTAGTAATAGCAGGTGAGTATTCCAGACCCAGTGAAGCCCTCCTGTTACTGTTAATTTGCGCTACCTTCTTTATGAGAAAATTGTCCATAGTAACCACTTTAGTAGTCATACTGGCTGATAGTTGAATGCTAGCTTAATGCGAGAAGTAAAATGATAAAATAACAAATTCTCACTCACATAATAGAAAGCTGCTCGAATGATGGATAAAGGGACGAAAAGGGTATGGCCCCGGCCCGGCTCCTCGGTCCTCGGAGGGCCACAGAGGGCCCGCCCTTTGCCCGGGCTTCGCCCCGGGCGTCCCGCTCGCGTCCCGCGACGCGGGGGCTCCTGAGCTTTATAGCTCCGTTGGCGCTCTCTTTGGCGCTGGCCGCGTCACACAGCACGCGCCGCCACGAGGCCTGCCGGGATTTGTGGTCTCCCGGAGCGGCGGCGCGGAGTCCGGTGCCTGGGGACTCTAGGCGGTGGCGGCGCTCTTCCCTCGAGCAATGTCAGCACTCGTCTGACTCTCGGTGGTGGCGGCAAGGATGTCGTCAAGGTGAGTTGGTCCCCCCCGCTCTGCCGGGGCTCCTGAGCTTTATAGCTCCGTTGGCGCTCTCTTTGGCGCTGGCCGCGTCACACAGCACGCGCCGCCGCGAGGCCTGCCGGGATTTGTGGTCTCCCGGAGCGGCGGCGCGGAGTCCGGTGCCTGGGGACTCTAGGCGGTGGCGGCGCTCTTCCCTCGAGCAATGTCAGCACTCGTCTGACTCTCGGCGGTGGCGGCAAGGATGTCGTCAAGGTGAGTTGGTCCCCCCCGCTCTGCCGGGGCTCCTGAGCTTTATAGCTTCGTTGGCGCTCTCTTTGGCGCTGGCCGCGTCACACAGCACGCGCCGCCGCGAGGCCTGCCGGGATTTGTGGTCTCCCGGAGCGGCGGCGCGGAGTCCGGTGCCTGGGGACTCTAGGCGGTGGCGGCGCTCTTCCCTCAAGCAATGTCAGCACTCGTCTGACTCTCGGCGGTGGCGGCAAGGATGTCGTCAAGGTGAGTTGGTCCCCCCCGCTCTGCCGGGGCTCCTGAGCTTTATAGCTCCGTTGGCGCTCTCTTTGGCGCTGGCCGCGTCACACAGCACGCGCCGCCGCGAGGCCTGCCGGGATTTGTGGTCTCCCGGAGCGGCGGCGCGGAGTCCGGTGCCTGGGGACTCTAGGCGGTGGCGGCGCTCTTCCCTCGAGCAATGTCAGCACTCGTCTGACTCTCGGCAGTGGCGGCAAGGATGTCGTCAAGGTGAGTTGGTCCCCCCGCTCTGCCGGGGCTCCTGAGCTTTATAGCTCCGTTGGCGCTCTCTTTGGCGCTGGCCGCGTCACACAGCACGCGCCGCCGCGAGGCCTGCCGGGATTTGTGGTCTCCCGGAGCGGCGGCGCGGAGTCCGGTGCCTGGGGACTCTAGGCGGTGGCGGCGCTCTTCCCTCGAGCAATGTCAGCACTCGTCTGACTCTCGGCGGTGGCGGCAAGGATGTCGTCAAGGTGAGTTGGTCCCCCCCGCTCTGCCGGGGCTCCTGAGCTTTATAGCTCCGTTGGCGCTCTCTTTGGCGCTGGCCGCGTCACACAGCATGCGCCGCCGCGAGGCCTGCCGGGATATGTGGTCTCCCGGAGCGGCGGCGCGGAGTCCGGTGCCTGGGGACTCTAGGCGGTGGCGGCGCTCTTCCCTCGAGCAATGTCAGCACTCGTCTGACTCTCGGCGGTGGCGGCAAGGATGTCGTCAAGGTGAGTTGGTCCCCCCCGCTCTGCCGGGGCTCCTGAGCTTTATAGCTCCGTTGGCGCTCTCTTTGGCGCTGGCCGCGTCACACAGCACGTGCCGCCGCGAGGCCTGCCGGGATTTGTGGTCTCCCGGAGCGGCGGCGCGGAGTCCGGTGCCTGGGGACTCTAGGCGGTGGCGGCGCTCTTCCCTCGAGCAATGTCAGCACTCGTCTGACTCTCGGCGGTGGCGGCAAGGATGTCATGAAGGTGAGTTGGTCCCCCCCGCTCTGCCGGGGCTCCTGAGCTTTATAGCTCCGTTGGCGCTCTCTTTGGCGCTGGCCGCGTCACACAGCATGCGCCGCCGCGAGGCCTGCCGGGATATGTGGTCTCCCGGAGCGGCGGCGCGGAGTCCGGTGCCTGGGGACTCTAGGCGGTGGCGGCGCTCTTCCCTCGAGCAATGTCAGCACTCGTCTGACTCTCGGCGGTGGCGGCAAGGATGTCGTCAAGGTGAGTTGGTCCCCCCCGCTCTGCCGGGGCTCCTGAGCTTTATAGCTCCGTTGGCGCTCTCTTTGGCGCTGGCCGCGTCACACAGCACGTGCCGCCGCGAGGCCTGCCGGGATTTGTGGTCTCCCAGAGCGGCGGCGCGGAGTCCGGTGCCTGGGGACTCTAGGCGGTGGCGGCGCTCTTCCCTCGAGCAATGTCAGCACTCGTCTGACTCTCGGCGGTGGCGGCAAGGATGTCGTCAAGGTGAGTTGGTCAAGGAGTATCAATTAAATAGTGCTCCGTGATGCTCAAAACTTAAGCTGATTTGGTTCCCACTGGGAGTTTCATCAGAACTCAGGAGGATAGGAAATCGAATTCCCAGCAACCTTGATGGATCAGCACCCCAGTAATCTCTAAGCACAGTCACACTCGAGAAAAGTTAAACATTTACAATAACCTTCTTAACCTCAGAAGGCAATCAGCAGCTCACGCTCAGAACTGCCCACAGAATTCTGCAATAGAAAATGTCCTTCTTGCATCAGAAGGTGATTAGCAGCTTGCGCACAGAGCTGTCCACAGAATGCACTCTAGTAACATATGGTCCATCAGCAGCTCGCGCTCAGAACTGCCCACAGAAATCTGCAATAGAAAATGTCCTTCTTGCATCAGAAGGTGATTAGCAGCTTGTGCCCAGTAATTTAATTGTAATTAATTAATGATTTATACATTTTTTTTGTTATGGATAATTATTTTATTTATGATTAATTATTAATTGACAATTAATTATTTTAATTGATGGGGGCGTGGCTTGCAGCCAAAGGGAATGGTCGCACCTTGAAGCGGCTCCTCGGCCTTCGCTGTCATTTTAACGTCTATCCTGTGCTAGTGCCTTCATTCTGCCCTAGATCGGAGGACATACGATCGCTGACCGTTTGGGCTCCCCTGCTGGGGCCCCTGCTGACCACCGGGCCCTCTAAACATCGGTGTTTGGTCATGACGATCGGCTCTCCCTCGGCTCAAGATGGCGGCCGCAAACACCAGACACTCTACTGTGGACGCCGGAGCCATTCCAGACGCCTAGTGGCCTCTGATTCCTGTGAGTGGCCCGATCGAGTCTTGTGGGGTCAATCCCCCATTGATACCAACTGACCACGCCTTGCTGACCCCCCCCCCCCGAGGGACGAGCAATATAACAGACAACAGGCCCTCCCTGTCGCCCGCGACTACAATCACGCGAGTCCCCGGCTTTGGGCCTGCTGCCGGGGACCGCCTTACAGCTGCCGGTGACACTGAATCTTCCACTACTCTACAACGCAACGTACAGAAGTGCTGTCCCACCTGACGATCCATCTCCCCCGGCCTGATCATGTTGCTGGAACTGCTGGGAAGACTTTAAAGCCTCTCATGGGCCGCGATTGGTGAGTGACCCCACGTCGCTTTAGGCCCGCTGTGAGTGGAGCCCGCTCTTCCTTGTCTGTGGCGAGGTGACTGGTCTCTGTACCGGCCCTGACTTCTGGGGACTGCTGGAGCTCAGGGGGCTCCCATTGCGAGGTGTCCGGCCCTCCCGGGGTCATTGGTGCTGCCCAGAAGATACAACCAAGTGAGGTCTGCGCACCACAGTAAGCCATAAACTGAACTTGATGGTGGCTACATCGTGCCTCCATGCCGGCTTGAGACTTGCCTCTGCGGCCTCTGCTGTGGTTCCCGAGCGCTCAGAGGGAGGTGAAGGCCCTGAAGAGCTCCTTCACCCCTCCGCATTCGGCCTGAACAGAGAATCTGGGGCCCTTCCCCCCCCCACCGTTGGCTTGAGAATCAAAAGGTAGAGCCTGCATAACTGGGAGTAGTGTGCCTGCTCCCCCTTTCACTTCTGTAAACTATCATTGGTTCTCGCCTCCCCGGACCCTGCAAACTCTCATTTCTTCCTGAGGCGTACATTCCAGAAGACGCGGGGCTACGCTCCCCTCTGTGACCGATGAGGGACCCCCCCAAATTGTGCACCCCTCGAATCCTCGTCAGTGCGAACTACTATACGATCTACACTTCACGATGGCCTCCGGTAAGGGAAATCGACCCCCCCAACCAGAGACAGATCAACAAACTATCATGGAGCTCTAAAGGAGAGCCTAAAGACACTTCCCCTGATACTATACCTAAAACGGCGACTCCTCCTCCGCCGACGAGGCCCCCCCACCCTGGACGATGTTATGGAGGCGATCGCTGGGGTCTGGTCCTCATTAGAGACCCGTATAGACTAAGTGAACATAGAAGTGACGCTGCTGCGCGCGGATCTTCGTAAAATGGACACTAAAGTAAAAGATATAGAAATCAAAACCTTAGCACTAGTTGATGAAACCTCCACTCTACAGCAACAAGTGACTCAAGTCCAGAAGCAACAGCAGCAAATGGAAATGCTCCTTGTGTCCCGGAGCGCCTTGAAGAGCCAGCGGCCGACCTCTTTGTGGAGAAACTGGTCTTACAACATCTCGAACCAAAACAACTGTCCAATTACTTCTCCATAGAAAGAGCACACAGGGTTCCCGGGGGCAGGCCGAAACCGGGCGCTCCCCCCCGCCCTATCGTGGCTCGTGTATTCAATTTCCGTGACCGAGATGTCATCCTCCAGACGGCACGAGCAGGGCCACCACTGCGAATCGACAACGCACAGATCATGATCTTCCCGGATTTCACGATGAAAGTGCAGGCTCGTCGACGCAGTTTCCTAGAGGTGAAGAGGGCGCTCCGTGCTCAGTCCATCAAGTACTCCATGCTATTTCCAGCGAAACTACGCATTGAATTGGAGGGCAAGACTTGGTTCTTTGAATCCCCTGCTGAGGTGTGGGATTGGTACAAGGAAAGTGGTCCGAGTTCACGCAATTATTCATAGACATTCTGTATTACATCGTACAAAAGTGCACCACATATATATATCATTATTCCTTGATAAAAAACGTGAACAATAAAGCTTGTAATATTCAAGATTTGATTGTATTTATTCTTACAATCGTGTAGGATATAATTAATGCATCACAAAATAAACTTTTACTCTTCATAGATAAATGCCTAATTTTTAAATCATTACAACAATGGTGCTCTCAGTGAATAAAGGAGGGTGTGTGATAGGGTTTGTGAGGGACTGGCTAAAGGTAGTGTGACATTGATAGCATCACATTGGAATCAGTAGGCCTTTACACTAAAACTAATACACATGTTACCGAATCACATCACACATAGGCTAGACAAATCCATTGCGTTGAGTCCTATGGTGTGTTGGTTGGTGTAGAGGTGTGGGTTGGCTTGAGGGGTGGCGTCAGTCTGCAGCCACTCAAAATCATCGGAGGGAATCTGCAGGTCGCTCTGACCCAGAAGTGCTACCTGAAAGCCAGGACCTGTTCACGGACAATACTCAAGGTGATCAGTGAACCATATGCTTAAGACCTGTCTACGCAATTGAGCACTCTACCACCCAAAAGGACTCCCCAGGGGAATCTCGGATCACTCTCCACTCATAGTGAAATTAACGCACCATCACCAGAGATCCTGCGGCCCCATAATTATAACCCCTTGGCTCCTAAAAATCCCCGACATAAAGGACTGCTTACTAGAACACACAGAATATCACTTCAAGGAAAATGTTGGATCCGTGAAGTCGGCCATAATCATCTGGGAGGCCTATAAGGCTGTACTCAAAGGGAAGGCATTAGCTCTTAAAACTGGCTATATACAAAAGCAGAATGAACACCTAATCCAGACCGAAGCGGACCTAGTCCACCTGGAATCGACCCACAACGCAAACCCCTCGGACGAGACGGCAACTCGCCTCCGATCTAAACAGCTAGAATATAAAGCGCTAGCCTTAGAGAAGGCACAGGCTAAACTGTTGAAGACTCATCACCGAGTGTTTGAGCTGGGGGATAGAGCAGGTAAAATGCTGACGTGGCTCGAAAAACGCGAGCAAGGCTCTAGATGGATCCCAGAGCTGACCGGTCCTGACAATTCCTCTATCACAGACCCCTGGAGAAATAGCGGAGGTCTTTGCTACCCATCTGGAGGGAGTATATACAGCAAGGGCACACTATAATGCCTGAGAATCCAGACTGCTCTTGAATGAAATGTGACTACCCACCTTCTCCGAGGTTGACGCACAGGACCAAGAAGCAGACCTCACAACAGAAGAGATTCGCAATGCAGTGTTTGCCATACAATCCGATAAAGCTATGGGTCCCAATGGTGTCCCTATTGAATTTCTGAATGGCATGGCAGGGGAGATTCTCCCGCACCTGAAGGCAATGTTCGAAGAGAGCCGGGATGCCGGATGTCTACCTCTAGACCAACGGTTAGCTTCAATAGTTGTTATCCACAAACCTAATAAACCGGCTACCGATTGTGGCTCCTATATGCCGATTCCCCTCATAAACTCTGAGATCAAAATTCTGGCAAAGCTCCTCGCTACCAAACTCATGACGGTCCTTCCTGCCTTAATCCATGAGGATCAATCGGGATTCCTTCCAGGCCGCAATACGGCGCTTAATCTCCGTAGGGTCCATAACATTATGAGTAGAATGCCATATCTTCAAGAAGACGCAGCTATCCTCTCTCTAGACTCCACACTAGCCTTCGACTCCATAGAATGGTCGTACCTTTTCGAAGTCCTACTTCGTTGTGGTTTTGGTCCCAAATTCATTCATTCATTCATTCAGTGGATCCGACTGCTCTATACGGATCTCTGGGGTCAGGTCTATGTTAATGGGCATAAATCCAGGAGATTTCCTTTGTCCCCCTTTTTGTTTGCGCTTACCCTGGAGCCTCTGGCTCATTGGATTAGAACTGACACCTCTATTTGTGGCCTCCGGTGGAATGAGGATACGACTGACAAGATCTCACTATACGCTGATGACATTGTCTCTTCCCCTAAATCCTCTATCAATAGCCTACTGCACGTTATCACTAATTTTGGCAAATACTCGGGCTTCTCCATCAATTGGTCCAAATCAGTCCTATACGGGCTGCACGGCCCACTCCCTCCTCTCCCGAGGGGATACTCGATTGATGTGGCCCGCGACGGATTCAAGTACCTTGGCATTTTTGTCACCCCAGACCCCACAATCTTCTATGACCGTAACCTTAAGGGCCCACTACAAAGACTTCATAGCGACATATCACACTGGAGATCACTCCCTCTGTCTCTTCCGGGCAGAGCGGCCCTTTTCAAAATGCTTGCACTCCCTCGTTTTTTGTATGCCTTGCAGAATTGCCTATTTCCCATTGCAGACTCCTATTTCAACACACTTGAAGGAGACCTCCGCCTTCTCCTCTGGGATGGTGGTTCTCCCCGCATCGCTCTTCCCTCGCTCATGCAGGGGTGGTGCAACGGCGGTATTGCCTTGCCCAATATCCGACTCTACTATTGGACTTCTCAACTGACTGCCACTAACTCTTGGCTATTTGGTCCACCGACAAATCCTGCTTTCCACCTTGAATGATATCAGACGGGCCGAGAGGGCTACCTTGGGGCCTTCTATGGTAAGCCTTCCCACACCCGATCTTTAGGCCCGATG
Source organism: Lissotriton vulgaris (assembly GCF_964263255.1). Classification (NCBI taxonomy): domain Eukaryota; kingdom Metazoa; phylum Chordata; class Amphibia; order Caudata; family Salamandridae; genus Lissotriton; species Lissotriton vulgaris. The sequence goes on along the minus strand of NC_141687.1, from coordinate 1,242,918,377 downwards.
TCACAGACACTGACAATTTGGCATCGGGCAAATAGGTGGCTCGGCTGGTCCAACACTCTCACACTATCCACTCCGCTCTGGACCTCACATCTGCTAGGTTCCTTTTGCCACTATCAGGGATTTGACAAATGGGACACAATCAGCATCTCTACCCTGGGCGATATGCTTCACAAGGGCAAACTATTGACATTCGCTGAGCTCCAGAAACAATATGAATTAGCCCAATCTGAGGCCTTCCGCTACCTCCAAATCAAACATGCTGTACTCGCTAATGCCCCTGATCTCGCTTCTATTCCACAATCCTCACCTCTTGAGGATGACTCTTATCAGAACCCCTTCCAGCCAAGGTGATCTCCCTTACCTACCACAAGCTCTGCAATAACATGCCCAACACCTCCCAGCTCCTGAGAGACAAATGGCAAGGCGAGATCGGTACCATGGAACATACGCAGGCGGCACTGATGTCCCCGCGCGAATCAGCTATCAATCACAGATTTAAGCTTATACAGTTAAAGATACTACACAGAACATACATGTCCGCTCCCCTCCTAGCCAAAATTGGTAGACGCGCAACAGATCTCTGTCTCCGTAGCTGCGGGCAGATTGGTACCTTCTTCCATAATATATGGGAATGCCCAGTGATTCAAAACCTATGGGAGCGAGCTGTCCGTAAGATGCCAGATGCATTGGGAAAACCTGTTCCCCTGTCTTCCAAGGGCGGACTCCTTAATGTAAGGGACCCCTCGGATCTCACCGCAATAGAACGACAATTGGCGGCTCTTGGCTTTCTCTTGCTTAAACGTGAAATTGCAATGCAATGGGGCTCGCTAACTAAACCGCTCTTGATCAAATGGGTCGCTGCAATGGATGTATGTATGCTATCTGAAAAAACTATATACAAGGTCAGGGGATGTCCTGGAATTGGGGATAAGAATTGGGGGCATTGGAATATTTATAGAGGTGAACTTTGTACTTCCCCTACAACCGAAAGGGCGATGACCCAGAATGGTCCTCCCCGCACTCATACTTGTAATGTACCGCTGTAATGTATGCCTTCTATGTCACTTTTGTACTTCATGACTGTCAACTGATTGCTTCCTCTGCTTTTGTTGAAATAAAATATTTAAAATATATATATATATTTTAAATGATGATTTATTTTTTTAATTGGTAATTGTTTTTAATTGTTAACTAATTTTTTGAATTGGTAATTCATGTTTGTAATTGGGAATTGTTTTTTTGATTTGGTAATTAATTTTTGAATTGGTAAATAATTTTGTTACTTGGCAATTCATATTTTTAATTTGTAATTATTTCTTATTAATTGGAAAATATTTGCAATTAATTGGTAATCAATGTTTTATAAAAAGTATTATTTGGTATAAAAAATAATTTTATTGTTTAATAATTTATAATTGTGAATTAATTAAAAATAATATTTTTTGTAAAGAAAAATATTTTATTGTTTAATATTTATTATTTGGCGAGTAATATTTCTTAATTAATATTTATTGGTATTTGTTGTTAATGAAGAGTTAATTAATTATTCAAATGTAATTGCTTTTAAGAATTATTAATTGTTTGTAAATGATATAGATTTATTAAAAAATGTAATTAGACATTATTTAAAATATAAAAATTATTTATAAGTATGTTATATTTAAATTCTATGCTATCCAACGCTTTCCCTACTGTTGCACTCTCTGGAGTTGGAATAGTAATTTTTACCCCTACGCTATCCAACGCTTTCCCTACTGTTGCACCCTCTGGAGTTGGAATAGTAATTTTTACCCCTATGCTATCCAACGCTTTCCCTACTGTTTCACTCTCTGGAGTTGGAATAGTAATTTTTACCCACCCGCTATCCAACACTTTCCCTACTGTTGTGCTCACTGGAGTGGGAATAGTAATTTTTACACCTACGCTATCCAACGCTTTCCCTACTGTTGCACTCTCTGGAGTTGGAATAATAATTTTTACCCACTCGCTATCCAACGCTTTCCCTACTGTTGTGCACACGAATAGTAATTTTTACCCCTACACTATCCAACGCTTTCCCTACTGTTGCACTCACTGGAGTGGGAATAGTAATTTTTACCCACCCGCTATCCAACGCTTTCCCTACTGTTGCACTCTCTGGAGGGGGAATAGTAATTTTTACCCCCATGCTATCCAACGTTTTCCCTACTGTTTCACTCTCTGGAGTTGGAATAGTAATTTTTACCCACCCGCTATCCAACACTTTCCCTACTGTTGTGCTCACTGGAGTGGGAATAGTAATTTTTACCCCTACGCTATCCAACGCTTTCCCTACTGTTGCACTCACTGCAGTGGGAATAGTAATTTTTACCCACCCGCTATCCAACGCTTTTCCTACTGTTGCACTCTCTGGAGTGGGAATAGTAATTTTTACCCCTATGCTATCCAACGCTTTCCCTACTGTTGCACTCTCTGGAGTGGGAATAGTAATTTTTACCCCTACGCTATCCAACGCTTTCCCTACTGTTGCACTCTCTGGAGTGGGAATAGTAATTTTTACCTTAACGCTATCCAATGCTTTCCCTACTGTTGCACTCTCTGGAGTGGGAATAGTAATTTTTACCCCTACGCTATACAACGCTTTCCCTACTGTTGCACTCTCTGGAGTGGTAATAGTAAGTTTTTACCCTTACGCTATCCAAAGCTTTCCCTACTGTTGTACTCTCTGGAGTGGGAATAGTAATTTTTACCCCTACGCTATCCAACGCTTTCCCTACTGTTGCACTCTCTGGAGTGGAAATAGTAATTGTTACCCCTACGCTATCCAACGTTTTCCCTACTGTTGCACTCTCCGGAGTGGAAATAGTAATTTTTACCCCTACGCTATCCAACGTTTTCCATAGGGGGTCACTCTCTGGAGTTGGAACAGTAATTTTTACCCACCCGCTATCCAACGCTTTCCCTACTGCTGTGCTCACTGGAGTGGGAATAGTCATTTTTACCCCTACGCTATCCAAGGCTTTCCCTATTGTTGCACTCACTGGAGTGGGAATAGTAATTTTTACCCACCCGCCATCCAACGCTTTCCCTACTGTTGCACTCTCTGGAGTGGGAATAGTTATTTTTACCCCTACGCTCCAACGCTTTCCCTACTGTTGCACTCTCTGGAGTCGGAATAGTAATATTTACCCTTACGCTATCCAACGCCTTCCCTTCTGTTGCACTCTCTGGAGTGGGAATAGTAATTTTTACCCCTATGCCATCCAACGCTTTCCCTACTGTTGCAATCTCTGGAGGGGGAATAGTAATTTTTACCCTTACACTATCCAACACTTTCCCTACTGTTGCACTCTCTGGAGTTGGAATAGTAATTTTTACCCCCACGCTATCCAACGCTTTCCCTACTGTTGCACCCTCTGGAGTTGGAATAGTAATTTTTACCCCTATGCTATCCAACGCTTTTCCTACTGTTTCACTCTCTGGAGTTGGAATAATAATTTTTACCCACTCGCTATCCGCGCTTTCCCTACTGTTGTGCACACGAATAGTAATTTTTACCCCTACACTATCCAACGCTTTCTCTACTGTTGCACTCACTGGAGTGGGAATAGTAATTTTTACCCACCCACTATCCAACGCTTTCCCTACTGTTGCACTCTCTGGAGGGGGAATAGTAATTTGTACCCCCATGCTATCCAACGTTTTCCCTACTGTTTCACTCTCTGGAGTTGGAATAGTAATTTTTACCCACCCGCTATCCAACACTTTCCCTACTGTTGTGCTCACTGGAGTGGGAATAGTAATTTTTACCCCTACTCTATCCAATGCTTTCCCTACTGTTGCACTCACTGCAGTGGGAATAGTAATTTTTACCCACCCACTATCCAATGCTTTCCCTACTGTTGCACTTTCTGGAGTGGGAATAGTAATTTTTACCCCTATGCTATCCAACGCTTTCCCTACTGTTGCACTCTCTGGAGTGGGAATAGTAATTTTTACCCCTACGCCTGTGGTTCCCAAACTGTGCGCCGCGGCGCCCCTGTGCGCCGCAATGAGGTGCCAGGGGCGCCGCGCACACTAGGGTGATTAACCGTCCGTAAATTTTGACATTCTGGCCATCACAGGGAGCAGTGCTGCTCCCCTGTGAGAGGCCTCACCCCTGCTGCTGGAGGCGCCACACACTCCTCCAGGAGCACGAGAGCAGCCCCTCCCGCCCATTGTCATTCAGTATGCCGCTGATTGCCACCTACTGAATGTCAATGGGGCAGTCTGGGGGTGTGACACCATGTGGCGGCCTCCTCCTTCCTCAGTGTACAGAAGGGCATTCTGTATGATAAAAAGTAAAACGCCCACGCTGCAATGTTAGAAAACACTTCATTCAAAGAAGCCTGAAAAATAAGTTTAAAAGAACAGGTTATCGTTCTCTCACTGTCCTGTCATTTTAGAACTGAATTATTTTCAATATTGTATTCAACAAAGCCATGGTTGCTCCTTTTTTTTTTTAAGGAACTAGCAACCATTGACAAAGCCAATAGTCCTGGCTTGTTGAGGTGTACTGATACTTGCTGTATTATATATCTGGATGCAATGACAGAGACAACATAATACCAGTGAGGCGGAACACTATGCTAAGAGCAGATTTTTAGACTAGGTGTTTTAAGCTGCGCTCTCAATTACGTCAAACACCCCCTTTGGAGAGACCCCCCAGTTTTTTTACACCGCTTAAAGCCCTAGAAACAACACCATGTTACAGTAACCTCACATCCTGGCACTGTGCATCATCCATGACTCATGCCTTCTGTGTTTTCAGTCTGCCTATGTGCAGGGGCATAGTGAACTCTCCACCACCCGACCCCTTGCTGTAGTTCATTCTTGATGGGACTCTAATGCCTGCAACTCTGCAAACAAAGGCTCAGCTCATAATATGAAAAAGTGGGTGAGTCAATAAGTGAAGGCATGTCTGAATGGCTGGATGGATTACTGAAAGGATGAATGTATGAATGAAAGGGGGAATGGATAGATATTGAAAGGATGAATGGATGAGTGAATGAATGGAAGTATGGATGAGAGAAAAGGTACATAGATGGATGTATGGGTGGAAGGGTAGATGTATGGGTGGAAGGGTAGATGGATGGGTAAAAGTGTGGATGGGTGTGTGAAAGGATGGATGGGTGAGTGAAAGGGCAGCTGATGGGCGAGTGAATTGGTGGATGGGTGTGTGAAAGGATGAATGGGTAGATGATGAAAGGGTAGATGATGGGCAAGTGAATGGGTGGATGGATGAATTGATAAGTGAAATGGTGAATGGATGGATGAGTGAAAGGGTGGATGCAAGGATTGATGAGTTAATGAAAGGGGTAGATGGACAAAAGGATGGATAGATGAGTGAAGTGAAAGGGTGGATGGATGAAAGAACGGATGGCTGGATGAGTGAACGAATGATTGGATGAGTGAAACAATGGATGAGTAATAGGATCAATGGATGGATTCATGAATGGATGAGTAAATGGGTGGGTAGATGGATGGATAAGTGAAAGGGGGATGGAGAGAGAAAGGGAGTATGAATGACTGAAAGGGTGAAAGGGTGGAAGGATAAATGACTGGGTAAATGGATGAGTAAGTGAATGGGTGGATGGATGAGTAAGTGAATGGATGGCTGGGTGCAAAAGTCGGTGCATGGATGATTGTACAAATGGATGGGATGAAAGGGTGGGTAGATGAATAATGGATGGATGAGTGAAAGGGTGGATGGAGGGATGGATGAGTGAAATGATGGACGGAAGGATATACGGTGGATAGGTGTGCAAATGGTTGAATATGTTTGGATATAGATGGGCACACAGATGGAAGGACAGACCTTTTTAGTGTAAAAATAAGGCTGGGGATACTGATTACGACAGACAAAACTCAATGTTCCATTTTCTCAGAGCGGGTCTCAGTACCAAAAGGTACTGAAAGCAGCAGCTGGCATAAATAAGGGTTTGGGACCAGGCACTCTGTTGGGGAAAAAACGATGGATTGGGATGCAGCCAAAGTGATTGCCAGTGGATGAGATTAATAATTCAAGCATTCCAACCAATATAATACCTTCATTGCGTCCCAAATACTTTAAGGAAGATAACAGGAGGTACACACCACCCACCTACCCACTGGTAAAAAATAAATGGTGGGGAGCCACAGGTCAAAAAAGTTTGGGAACCACTGCCCTACGCTATCCAACGCTTTCCCTACTGTTGCACTCTCTGGAGTGGGGATAGTAATTTCTACCTTCACGCTATCCAATGCTTTCCCTACTGTTGCACTCTCTGGAGTGGGAATAGTAATTTTTACCCCTACGCTATCCAACGCTTTCCCTACTGTTGCACTCTCTGGAGTGGTAATAGTAATTTTTACCCTTACGCTATCCAAAGCTTTCCCTACTGTTGTACTCTCTGGAGTGGGAATAGTAATTTTTACCCCTACACTATCCAACGCTTTCCCTACTGTTGCACTCTCTGGAGTGGAAATAGTAATTGTTACCCCTACGCTATCCAACGTTTTCCCTACTGTTTCACTCTCCGGAGTGGAAATAGTAATTTTTACCCCTACACTATCCAACGTTTTCCATAGGGGATCACTCTCTGGAGTTGGAACAGTAATTTTTACCCACCCGCTATCCAACGCTTTCCCTACTGTTGTGCTCACTGGAGTGGGAATAGTCATTTTTATCCCTACGCTATCCAAGGCTTTCCCTATTGTTGCACTCACTGGAGTGGGAATAGTAATTTTTACCCACCCGCCATCCAACGCTTTCCCTACTGTTGCACTCTCTGGAGTGGGAATAGTTATTTTTACCCCTACGCTATCCAACGCTTTCCCTACTGTTGCACTCTCTGGAGTCGGAATAGTAATATTTACCCTTACGCTATCCAACGCCTTCCCTACTGTTGCACTCTCTGGAGTGGGAATAGTAATTTTTACCCCTATGCCATCCAACGCTTTCCCTACTGTTGCAATCTCTGGAGGGGGAATAGTAATTTTTACCCTTACACTATCCAACGCTTTCCCTACTGTTGCACTCTCTGGAGTGGGAATAGTAATTTTTACCCCTACGCTATCCAACATTTTTCCTACTGTTGCACTCTCTGGAGTGGGAATAGTAATTTTTACCCCTACGCTATTTAACACTTTCCCTACTGTTTAATTTTCTGGAGTGGGAACAGTAATTTTACATTCTACGCTATCCAATGTTTTCATTACTGTAGTTTTTTTTGGGAATTTATATAGTAGTTTTATTTATTTATGTATTTATAATGTTTTTGTATTATTTTAGATAATGTTGTATTTTATTAACTTTTTAAATATTGAAATATATTTAATTTTTTTAATATATTAAATATAATTATTTATGTTATTATTTTATGTGTTGATGTATTTGTAATTTATAGTATTTTTAATAATGTATGATTAGTTAAAATAATTAATAAACATTATTATTAAGTAAGTATATATTATATTTTTTATGTTTAATTTTAATAAAAAAAATGTATATTAAATTTGTATTATTTATTAATTTTAAACATTATTAAATATGTTTAAATATGTTTATTTTATTGATAAGTATTATTTACTTTATTTTACTTTTTTTTACAGAAAAAAAATGATATTTTTAATTACGATATTTTTAACATCGATATTTTGGTTTCGATATTTTTGTACTTACCATGTTGTAGATAGGGTGTCGATATACTTGCCTTCGATATTCCAGCGTCGATGTTTTGTAGGTCGATATTCTGTCCTTCGATATTCTGTCAGAGATTCCTAGGAACCATCTCCTCCTCTGCAACAGAACTACCATCTTTCACTTAATAACAATGACAAGTTAAATCAACTGCATGCAGTTGAGTTTTCTCTTGCTAATAGTTTTCTTAATTAAAATATGATTCTGTACTAGAGGTATGCTTCCATTCACCTTTGAAAAGCTTGCAAAAGTTACTTCTATTAATAAACCTTTTTCTAACCGTTCTTTTCTTCATACACAACACTATTTTGTGCTCATTCTATTCAATATTAACATAAACACTTTCCTCTTTATAGCAAATGATCTCCCAACAACAATCTCAATATGTTCCTTTTGCTTAAATGCAGCACTTCTCTCATACTTCTCCATCCTTTTCAGCAAATTTTGTATTACTCTAATAGGAATCATTTTAGCTCTGACGTCCTTATAATGTTTATGTCTCTATGACAAAGTCCTTTATTTCCTAGAGCATATCCTACTTTCAGAAACAGGCACTCCTTCATTTTGTTCACTTGATGTGTAAATTCTATTTTTGGACAAGACTGCAGTCACATTTCGCATTTTACAAATTTTTTTGGAGAGACTGCTAGCTTTTCTTTTTTTCTCTGGATATTCTCCTTATTTTGTTTGTCTGTCTGAGTTTGAAGTTGATAATACTATTGTCTCTGTTTCCTTTATCATTGTGCCTTCTCTGGCATTGTAAATCTTGTGTGTCAAATATAATTTCATATCTGGAAAAAGATAACAAATTAATTAACATCTACAATGACTAACTTTATTACAAATTTACTGACTAACTGGTTATTCTTTAGTCTAGGGTTTATAATCTGTTATACAAGACTTTGGGACTCACTAGGATGCAGGTGGGACTGATACCAATGCCGATGACACGTTGCTGTCCGTCCACCGACAACTGAAGCAGCGGTCAGATCACAAAATTACAGTGCGTTCAGTCTGACCGAAGGGGTGAGGGACCAAACACTGCAGTTGTGATGGTCTCGAGGAGCCCATCGGCCCTGCGGTCAGAATGTAATCCCTACAATGAGGGCTGTAGAGATTGCACTGGCCCTTTCCGACGGCCTTTCAATGGCGGTCCGACAGCCATTTAAAGGCTGTCTGAAACTGACTTCGAAGGCCCTAGCAGGGACCCTGATCCTCCGCGGCCTCAGTTTTGAGGGCAGTGGGCACCACACTTGCCCTCACAAACATCCATGCCCCATATGGCAGGCACCATCAGGTGTCTGCCACAGGATGCAGGGATGTTTAAAAAAATGCCTTTTGGCATTAGGACTTGTGCTCTGGCCCTTTTGTAGGCCGCAGCACAAACCTCAATGCCAAAAGGCATGTTTTCGACTGCCTCCCCAGTGGTCAGATCCTAATTAGGCGGTCAGGACTGCTGACTACCTGTCTGCCAGTCCCTTTACCGCAACGTCCAACCGTCATCATAATTAGGGCCATAGTTTCTTTTTATGCTTTGCTCTGATTTCCACTGTACACAAATATAATGCTCCACATTTAGTAAGTAGTTAAACAAAAACTACTGTCCTTTTATTGTTTCCTGTAGTACACACATATAACTGTCTATCCATCTACCTCTGTTATACATAGGTATTACAGATACAGTGAAAGTATTGTTCTAGGTATTTATGTGTGCACATGTGTATAACTACATGCATTGCTGTTTCACTTAGTGTATTATTGTGTATCTCGCTGTAGATCTGGTTCTGTAAATACCACTATTATTTTTTTGCTGGGTGTATTTCTAGAAATGTGACTACCTACTTTATAGTGGTTGTTCATAAATTACAGTGTCCTTTTAGGATCTCTCAGTATGTATTTGTATGTCATACCTGTTTTATGAAATAAAATGAAATGAAAAAAACATTTATAAAGCGCAGGGCTACCCAGGACCATCCCAGCGCTAAGTCTGTCACAGGGGAGGCAGAAACAGCTAAGGAAACAGAAAGGTCTTCAGTTGTTTATGAAAGGCAAGGTGATTGGAAACCAAGTGAAGGTGTGGTGGCAGGGAATTCCAGAGTTTGGCAGCATTATAAGAGAAGAGCCGTCCACCACTTCTGGCCTTCTTGATCATAGGGACCTCAGCAAGATGCAACTCATCTGACCAAAGTTTCATACAAGCCTTGTAGGGACGAATCATGGCCGAGTTAATAGGTGGCCGGTTCCCCTGCATGGATTTCTGCACTAGCCACAGTGCCTTGAATCTAATACGTTCCTACACTTGGAGCCAATGAAGGGAGTAGAGTGCTGATTTCGCTGATTATCTATTAGAAGCTCCAGTCAAAAGTCTGGCTGCACTGTTTTGCTGTAGGTTGGAGACTACTGCAGTAGGGGCACCCAGGTATAGGGTGTTACCATATTCCAGTCTGGAAAGTATAAGTGCTTGGACCAGTTCTTTTTTAGCTTGCAAGGGGAGGAGGGAGAGGACTTTGCAACTGTAAAATAACATTGAGCGGTACACTTCTTTTTCAAGGCATTAATTTACATGGAGCCTGTGATGGTTCTTCAAACAACTTATCATGCCACCTGCAGGGTTCCCCAGCAGCAGTGATAGATCCAACTTTTCGGCAGATTTCCAATGGGAGCTACATAATGTTGAATGATCACAGCTGTTGTGAAATGCTGCCAGGGACAGCCTAGCTCGTTAGTGTGTCAGCCAGGGTCACTTGTAGTTTGGAAGTATTGTTTCTAAAAACTAAGACAGACGGGGAATCGCCACTATGGCCTTCACTGAACATCTCTTCTATACGAATTGATACTTTAAGCAGAATGAAAGCCATTCTTTTACAAAAAACGGTGCCACTGACCTTGTCCAGAGAGACGTATGATGTACAAGTTGCAAGGTCCTCTGCGGAGATACATGCATTATTATCAACAAACTGCCCCATACATTTCACAGAAATGTTAAGTCGTATCCTAAACATATCTGATACTAGTAGTATTGTACATGTATTTAAGATTATTTTTACCGGAGTGTTAGCACCCTTTGAAGCAGTCCTGGGCATCTTTCCTAACTTTGTGCACTCTGTGTTCGACGGCCTGCCTCTCGTCTTGGGACTCATAGCAGGGATACTTTTTTTATTCCTCCCGCTCGGTTATGGCAAGTCCAGTCACCAGCGATACCCAAACTACCATGGAGGACGCTCTTCTGGCAATGCAGTATCGTGAACGCATAACACAGATTCTTGGCTTGGCTCGTTTGAGAGATCTGAATACTACGTGGTTCCTGTCATTCAGACCAATCTGGCAAGATTGCATCTTACCTGTTCTAGGATGCCTGCTTTGTGGAGAGGAATGCGTGTTGGATATCTGTCTAACACTTCCATCAGCAAGGCCAACGGATGCTGACGCCTTACTGGGTCCGATAACGGCTGAAGTATTGTGTTGCCCCCAATGGCTACCAATCCTGATGGCATTCATAGAGATCTCACTGGCAATTCCAGCTGAAGGTGAGATACGCGGACCAACAGGCACACAGGTACCATCGACTGAGAACATTTTTAATGTGACTGACGTTGACGGCGATGCTTCTCATCTGTGTACAATTGATCTACTTAATGAAGTGGTTCAACTTTCATCTACTGTGGTAGACGATTTCTTTGCGAGCCTAGACGATTTAATGTTTTTTCCTGACACCGAGAATAACTTATAAAGTTAGCATACAGCGTTCTATTAGCTTTGAATTCGACCTTCGTTTTTCAAAACAAACACTTCCAGCTTTGGAATTCTATTTTTCTACGATTTGAGTTGACTTTTTTCCAAAAAAGAACTGTGGCAAAAAGTAATCTGCTTAAAGTAGAACTATTCTTAGAGAACAAGAATTCTTTGAACACTTCCTAGAAACAATATTGACCTTATCAAGAAACAAAACAAGTTCATATATTCTGCAATGGGATGGTCTCGACCTTTTCTTCTGTATTTAAGAGCCATTTCATAAATGTAATTTTCGTGATTCATTCGGTTAGCATTTCCAATATCATATCATATGCTTACAATGAAATCATTGCTTTTAAATGCGTACTGTACAAATGCTCATTTTATGTGTACAACCAGTTTCAAATGCATTTTATGTATTTTGTGGGGGGGGATTGTCAACACACGCTTTAGATATGTTTTAGTACTTAAAATTTAGTAATGTTGAACAAAATAAATTGGAGTGGGTGTTGTATAGTATTTTAGGACCCTAGTGTAATTTTCCTGATTCATGCCCTTATATAGGTATAAATCACCATATCCTTATATAGGCATAGAAATCGTAAACATATTTAGACATAGCCCATGCAGTCCAAATACGGCAGGCTACTTCCACTAGTTCCAAAAATCCACAACGATTTCTTGAAAAACTCGGCTTCAGCAGCTAGGGACTTCCCTTTGCTTGAATACTGACTTGTCCAAGAACTCATGGAGTTTTCAAAGAACCGAGGGCCCGATGTAGGACACCAAATACCGGTCGGGACCGGTATTTGGTATTTGATATGTAGGGGCCTTAAATGTTACAGAATCGGTAAATTTACCGATTCGGTAAATTTACCGATTCGGTAAAATACTGAATCGGTAAATTTACCGATTCTGTAAATCTAGATGTTGGTGGCACTGAAAACAGTGTCACAGGCCCTTAAGAAATCGTTATTTACCACGAAATAATATTTTGTCGTAAATAACGAATTCCAGTGTACATGCACATCTGTGCATGTACACCTGTGCCATGTGACACACATACATGCCCTTAGGGCATGTATGTCACATGGCACACAAGCCATAATCAGGAGTGCAACAGGGTGCCAAAGTGACACCCTGTCACCCTTGACAATTCGGTAATTTTATCGAATCGGTATTTACCGATTCGGCAATTGACATTGATTCTTCTGGGCCTCAAGGCCCATAGGAATCAATGGCAATTTCCGAATCGGTAAATACCGATTCGTTAATTACTAAATCATACCGATTCAGTAAAAATTACCGAATTATTTCCTACCTCTCATTTACCGAATCTAGTATACCGAATCGGTAAAATTCTGTATTTTAGAGTCGGTAAATGAGATTTACCTACATCGGGCCCTGAGACTCTTTGATGACGTTATTATGTCCACCTTTACGTCAATCTCGGCACCTTCAAGGTAAAAATATGCCCACACTTGCTATAGCAAACACACAGTGGTTTGGAGCAGTTCGACTATCTACTTGCCCAACGCATCCTGCTACAGCAAGTGTCGAAGGAAGCCGACCCTCCAGCAGATACACTGAGAGAGACGCTGTCTTTTCTCTTGCCGAGAAATCCAGCTCCAGTCTTTCCAATCTACCCTTGCTGGTTGTTGGGAAATCGAGTCCTGAGACAGAGAGATACCAGACCTCCTTCATTCTAAACCAAGATACGGAGCTGAATAGACCCTAAGAGAAATCTTAGATAGATATAGGAGGGTCTATATAGGTATATGATTGGGTGTGAAAGTCTTTGTATGGATGTATATGTGGGTGTGAGAGTGTTGGTATGTGTTACTGAATGGGCGTAACCGTATTTGCATAGGTATAAGAGTGGGTGTAAGAGGATCTGGATGGTATGTGGGGTGTGAAAGTCTCTGAATGGATGTAAGTATGCATATGAGTGCCTCTGTATGGGTTTAGGAATGGGTGTAAACGTGACTGCAGGAGATCTAAATGGGTGTGAAGTTGTCTGTATGGGTATTTGAGGGGGTATAAACATATCTATGTAGGTGTAAGTATCTCTGGGTTTGTGAATGTATTGTCCTGTGAATGGGTGAGACTGTCTGGTGTTAAGAATGAATGTGAGAGGGCCTGTATGGGTATGTGAGTAGGTGTGGCAGTATCTGTTTGGGTATGTGAATAGCTGTGAGAGGAAAAGAGTATACATAAAAATTAAGAAAACATAAACGGGGGTTGGAGGATCTAAGCAAAGTTTTAAAGACCTGCACAGGTTATTATCCCCTACTATACTGTAAAGAAGATATCTTCAATCCAGGTTATATAGTTGAAGTAAGTCTTTATTAGTCAGAAGTGAAGAGACCTCCAGCTCCTTCCACAGCTTCCTCTGTACTGTCTGCTATTCACATCATAACATTCTAACCTCCTAGCAACATCCCCACAATTCCAAGAAGCATAGATCCCAACACATCTCCCCCCATTACAATATCAGAAGAAATGTACAAATGAAATATATAAAGAAAAATAAAGCATACAGGAACAAATAAAAGTCTATGGAGCATTACACTTTGCAACATTGCCACAGCTCCAAGCAGAACCATCATTTAGAATGAGAACATTTTTCTTCACAAACTTTACTTGTTTAGGTTGAGAATATTTGCTTTCACCTTTAGTTACAATACCACATCTCTTTGTCACTACCCAATCACCAACACATATATTCGGATCTTTCACCCTCATTCTGAGATTGTATGAATCTGTAGAATCACGCTGCCTACTGACAGCACAATCTTTCACACTAGATCGGTCAACCCACACACATTCTTTGTTCTTCAGCCAACCCGGAACTTCCTTCAAACCAGGCTCACGCCCTTTTAGGGAGACAAAAGGAGAGATACCGGTGACTGAATGTGGAGTTATTCTATAAGACCAGACCATTTTCTTAAGCTCCTCAGCCCACATCAAACCATTCGCTAATGACAACTGAATGTTCTCCATCAATAATCTATTGATCCTTTCCACAAGGCCATTGGCCTGTGGCCTAAACAATGCAACCTTCTCATGACAAAACCCCATGCCATCTAAAAACTCCTTCATTTGTCTTGATACCAGCTGCACACCATTATCTGATACCAAAGTTTTTGGAATACCTTCATTTAAAAATGTTCTTTCCAAGAAGTTTATCACTCTCTTAGTGTCAATACTTTCAGTGGACTCCATTACAAACCACTTAGAATGATAGTCCACAAGAACCATTATGAATCTATTCCGAGTACCTAATTTAGAAATTGGTCCCAAGAAATCAATCGCTAATTTCTCCCAGGGCCTTACCGGAAATTCAACACAGGAGAGAGAAGGCTGCCTAATGACTTTCGTTTTATCGCTAGCAGCACACGCATGACAATTCCTGACTAACTCATCAATCTCACCATCCACCCCTGGCCACCAATAGGATTCGCGAATCCTTCTCTTGGTCATGTTCCTCCCCAAATGACCTTCATGAGCAATATTCATGATCTTTGATCTAAGATTACACGGTGGCACCAAACGGTTTCTCCTCCACAACTTGCCCTCAGATACACTCAATTCAGCTTCCACATTAGAATAACCCTTCAAGCGAGTGTCATTGGAGGATTCCTTAGACCACCCCCCAGAGACAAGTTTCATAACCAAAGGAATTATTTGATCATCAGCCATGGCAGATTGTTGTATCCTAACCTTGTTTCCCCCTGTGCCCTGGTTACCTTTCTGACTTGAAATCACCCATTGTCACCTCTCCCCTCCCATTGGTTCCCCAACGTTCCACTTTCCCCTCCAGTTAAGGAACTGTCAACGGTAATACATTGTGCTTCCTGACCACGCCGTGACCTGGTGTGGGGCTGTAGATTCTGAATAAACTTCTTGATGATTTACTTCTACTTGCTGGTACTTACTTCTAACAAGTGGCGACGAGGTAAACCACAGCCCCTCACCACGGATTGATCAACTTCAATCGTAGGAGTTAAGCATTATGACTGAAAAATGCCCTCCTACCTGAACTCCGTATGATGTGCGACGTTAAAGCCTGAAATTGGTCGGTGTCCTCGGAGCTACCCTGCGGCGACACCTGAGTTGAAGCGCCTGCCTGCCGAAATTTCAAGAGGGTCGGCTTTCCTGGCGTGAGTGATTCCACATTCCTTTTCTGCATTCTTGAGAGGCTCGGCTGTTTTCCAGCGTGTGTCCCACAGCCTCCGCCCTCACCGCCTTCGATGACGACCAGTCGGTAAGCACAGCCCGAGCATCGGATAAGAGGTGCCGTTTGTGTGGCTGCGCACTGCTGCTTAGAAGGTTATTGCCTTGACACGGCAAAGGTGGAGCTGTGCTGATAATTGAATGTCTGTGGAGACGCCTGGTGATTTCTTTGATGTACATGGACATTCCTCTTCGTCCTGTTTGATTGAGAAGGAAGCACCTTCCTCACAAGCGCGCAGTGACATTTCCTGTCAGCTGTTTTCGCGCCTTGCATTTCCCTCAGTTCTGTTCTTCTGCGCAGGCTTCTGCACATTCCACGTCACTGGAACGCAGCGTCTGGCGCCATCTTGTGGTGAAATCTCGCATAACTTCGCATTCAAACCAGGCACATACACGGTGATGTGCACACCCATGTAATTCTAACAGTATTGTGTTTTTCATGCAAACGTTGCGCTTTTAAATCAGAGACTTGTTAACTTCATACTTCGGTTATAAGCAATGTGTGCCCTCAGTTCATTAAATCTTGCGCAACCCCAAGCTTTCCTACCTCTCAAAGGTGCTCCTAGTATGCCATGGAAGGAGTGGAGAGAGTACTTCACCAATTATATAGAAACTGTGGAAGATGAGGATTTCACTCCTGAAAAAAAAAAGAAAGTGTTGTTGTACTGCTTAGGTCCTGGTGGTGTCAAGACTTATAATAACATTGAAAAGAAAGTAAGAGAGGGTAATGATGTTTATCAACATGCATTAGATGACTTAGATGCTCATTTTTCACCCATCGTTTGTGTTGCTGTTGACCGGTACAAATTTTCAAGAAGGAAACAGGGCAAAGAAGAGAGCATAGATGATTATGTGGCGGCCTTGAACAACCTGGCTTTAACTTGTAGATTTGGTCAGTTGCAAGAAGAATTTGTACGCGATCAAATATTTATGCATGCGAGTAATCCCAACATACAAGACAAGCTTTGGGTTAATGGTGAATCTTCCTTAAAAGAAGTTGTTGCTCTAGTTAAAAAAGCTGAACTAACAGGCAGATGTGCCAAAGCGGTTCTAGATGAGCCAGTTGTGGTTAAAGCAATCCATTCTTCCAACGCAAACAAACTCAGACAAAAGGCCAGCAATAAAGAAGTTGCGCATGAGTATCATAAAAAAAATGAACCGTACAAATCTAGGCACAAAAGCGAGAAAAGTCACAGCAGTAAATACAGAAATCCACCTGAACTCAAATGCTATCGATGTGGTTCTCCTAACCACTTAGCAGATTCCACGAAGTGCCCTGCTAGACATCAGAAATGCTTGACATGTGGATTGACAGGTCACATCGCCAAGGCCTGCAATAGGGCATCCTTTAAGAAGAGCAGACATGTCAGACACATTCAGGATGAAAGTGACTCTTCAGATGAAAATTCGGAGTACTCGGATTCAGACAGTGTCAATTACGTGTTCTCCATTGAATATGACGTATTGGAACTTACACCCACTAAAAAAAAGAAACCCATGTGCGATGTGAAATTGGGAGGGGTGACTGTAAACCTAATGGCTGATTCCGGCTCCCCCTTCACGATCATCAATGAGAATGTATGGAAACAATTGCTTACTGATAAAATTGGAACAACGCTTGAGAAGTCAAACATCATTGCTAGAAGTTACACAGGCAACAACATCGAATTTCTAGGAACACGTGAATTGGAATTTGAGTTCAAAAACAGGAAAGCTTGTTGTAAACTCTTCATTGCAAAAAAAGGACCATTTAGTACTTGGCTGGAGTGATCAAGCCGATCTGGGAATAATCCTCAACCCGAACAGCGCTGATCCTGTGTTGTCCGTTGATGAGACATGCAAGAATACAATTCATAAAGATTTTCCTGAAGTGTTCTCTGGAAAAGTAGGTCTTCTTAACAGTTTTGAACACAAAATTGAACTCAAAGACTCAGCCATTCCATGTGTTCACAAGGTAAGACACTTACCTGTGTCGGTAAGGAGTGATGTTCAAACAGAGTTGAATAGACTGGTCAAAGATGGAATAATTGAGGAAGTTGAATCAGCGGAGTGGGTTTCTCCCTTAGTTGTGGTTAAACGTCCCAATGGGAAAATTAGGCTGTGCATTGACCTTAGGGATCTTAACAAAAACATTATTGTTGATCAGTATCCTCTTCCACGCATTTGTGAGATGTTTAATGCCACCAATGATATGTGTATTTTTTCAATAATAGATTTGAAATCTGCGTATCACCAGATACCCCTACACGTGGATAGCAAGAAATACACCACTTTCATCACCCCATTTGGTTGTTACCGTTTCACTAGGGTACTGTGTGGGTTAGCCTCTGCCGCGGCGCTGTTCCAAAGGGTCATGACTTCCATCTTGGAAGGCGTTGCAGGCATCAGGTTCTTCCAGGACGATATTTTAGTCATGGGTGGCAACCAACTGGAACATGACACACGTTTGAAGCAAGTTTTCAACAAACTTAAAATGCATGGTCTTACAGTTGAACTAGATAAATGTAAAATTTCTCAGGATCAAGTGGTTTATTTGGGGCACACTATCAGTCATGAGGGCATCAAACCAAAGCAGGGTCTAGTAGATGCCATTCTTAATGCTCCTTGCCCATCCAGTAAAGAGGACATCAGAGCCTTCCTCGGACTAACGGAGTATTACTCAAAATTCATACGGAATTTTTCTGAAAAAACTTACAGTCTTAGGCAGTTGCTGAAAAACAAAACAAAATTTGAATGGTCCCCAGAATGTCAAACCACCTTCGAAACAATCAAAAAAGAAATAAGCGAAGCACCCTTCCTCAAGGGATTCGATCCCACAGCTGAAATCTATGTCACAACGGACGCAAGCAACAAAGGACTAGGTGCAGTGCTAGCACAGAAGGATAATTCAAATCAAGAATGGGTTGTGGCTTTTGCCTCTAGGTCACTCACCCCTGCCGAGGAGAAGTACTCGGTAATAGAACGCGAGATGCTTGCCTGTTCATGGGCGCTCAACCACTTCAGAGCATACATATGGGGATATAACATACATCTTCGTACGGACCACAAGCCATTGATCAAAATCTTATCTGCTTCTGGGTTGCAAAATGCCTCACCACGACTGAGTAAAATGTCAATAAAATTATTGGACTACAACTACTCAGCAGAATATTGGCCAGGTATCAAGAACAAGGTCGCTGATTTTCTCAGCAGATTACCCCTGCCACACAATGAGAATTTGATTGCTCCCGAGGATGATGAAAGAGTGGCTCTACTCTTCAACACGGACTTTGAGGGAATCTCTGCTGGAGAATGGGAGAATCACATGTCTCAGGACTCAACGCTAAACGACGTACGTAAATATGTAAACACTTCTTGGCCGGAGAAACGCCACCTTCAAGACAACATTAAGTTGTATTGGGAAATAAGGAATGAAATCAGCTTTGAGAATGGTGTGTTGTACAGAGTCGAGAAGGCCATCGCCCCCATCACGCTCCGAGACAAAATCCTGAAACTCTGCCACATGGGCCACCTTGGCATCACTAAAACTAAGCAAAGAGTTAGAACCTATTATTGGTGGCCCGGTATAGACAAACAAATTGAAATCCTCATAAGGAACTGTATCGAATGCAGTGGTTCTGATAAAGTTCTCAAAACATCCAAGGTTTCCCTTTCTCCACTTCACCCTCCTCAAATGGCCTGGGAAAAATTAGGCCTGGACATCGCTGGACCAATTGAAGGACATGATGGAGGGATCAAGTACATCATAGTGGTCATTGATCACTTCTCAAAATGGCCGGAAATAGAGATTGTTTCTGAAGTAGACAGTTCAACTATTATATCATTCCTAGATAAACTGTTCCTAGGTGAAGGTCTACCCAAATGCATTCTCACAGACAATGGTCCACAATTTTGCTCCAAGGTGTTCAAATCATTCCTTGAAAGAAACTGTATCACCCACCACACTACTTCTTTGTACCACCCAGAGGGAAATGGTCTTACAGAACGCTTCAACCGTGTCCTCAAGGGACACATACAATTGTCAAGGAATGCCAACCTTAACTGGGAAGAAGAAGTGTTCAAACTCATCTGGGCTTTCAGAATCTCTCCGTGTGCCAGCACCCGCAATGCACCCTTCGTGCTCATGAGAAGCAGACAGCCTCTGAGCGTTGACCTAGGATGGATGCCTGTGTCAAAGCAACTTGAATGGTCACCTGACGTCATCAGGAACAACATATTCAAGGCACAAAAATACTACAAAGAATGGTATGACGCAAAACATAGTGCAAAAGAACACTCATTCAAAGTCGGTGATCTGGTGAAAGTTCGCTTAGAAAAAAAAGTAAAGAAAGGAGAAAGCAGATTCACCTCACCTCTTCGCATCAATGAACTTTATAACAACGCCGCTAACCTCAACGATGGGAAAGTGTGGCACATGAGCAGGTTGGCGAAATGCCACCTTGAAGGCAAAGCTCCAAGTCTAATACAACCTAATGTGCATAGTAAAGATTTGTGGGTTGATTATGATATGCCGAGTTCAGAACATGGTTGCATGCCCAGCAATAAGACCTCACATGTTCACCCACCTGTCTCTGACTTTGCAGATTGTCACTCATCAGACCGGTCTGTTGATGTCAGTCCTCACACACCGTTACCAATGCGGGGTTGTCATGGCGACTCACATTCTGACTCTGAAGTCATGTCTGACAGTCGTAGCTTCAGCGGCAGGTCTGGCAGAACCAGTAATGATCCTCACTCTGACACCGATTGTGTTTCTGAACCTAACCGTGTCACTGGAAGGTTTGGTCGAACCATTCGCAAGCCAAAACGTTATGAAGACTTTGTATATGATTAATGTTCACTGCTTACCCCACATGAATGTAAGTTGCATCACCGAGGGTTCAATCCTTTAAAACTCTCAAGAGAGGAAGATGTGTTGTATCCTAACCTTGTTTCCCCCTGTGCCCTGGTTACCTTTCTGACTTGAAATCACCCATTGTCACCTCTCCTCTCCCATTGGTTCCCCAACGTTCCACTTTCCCCTCCAGTTAAGGAACTGTCAACGGTAATACATTGTGCTTCCTGACCACGCCGTGACCTGGTGTGGGGCTGTAGATTCTGAATAAACTTCTTGATGATTTACTTCTACTTGCTGGTACTTACTTCTAACACAGATTCCCAATCACTTTGATCAAAAGCAAGAATCTCATCACAACTAATTGCAGGGTCTTCAACTTCTACCAGATCTACTACGTCTACAGGCATCCTGGACAAACAATCCGCAATAACATTTTTCTCTCCTCTCACATATTCCATCTGAAAATTATAATCAAGTACTGATAAAATCCATTTCGATATCCTAGGGGTGACATTACCCTCCAAGCCTCTACCTCCTTTAAATAAATGTACAAGAGGCTTATGATCTGTACGCACTTTGAAGGGCAAACCCCAAAGAAAATATCTAAAGTGCTTAATTCCCCATGTGCAAGCAAGAGCCTCCCTCTCAATCACTGAGTAAGACACTTCTGCACCCTGTAACCTCCTAGATGCAAAACCTATAATCCTTTCCACACCATCAGATACCTGAGAGAGTACAGCCCCAAGTCCCACAGCACTAGCATCAGTGGTAACCAAAGTTTTGGCCTTAACGTCAAAATGACCTAAAGTAGGTGCATGAATAATTCCTACTTTCACGCGCTTAAAAGAATTCTCACATTCTAGATCCCATTCAAAAACCACACCATTCATCATTAAACGCCTCAAAGGCTCAACCACATTTGAAAAATTCCTAATAAACTTAGAACAATATTCAACAAAACCCCAAAAAAGATCTTAGCTGATCTTTAGTTGTTGGCGTAGGAGCATCATTAATGATCACCCATGGTAAATAGTCAATAGCACCTTTGTAAATAATCAATAGCACCTTTGTAAACAATTAACAGCACCTTTTTCCCTTCTTTTTTTTAAATCAAAGAAGATTAATACAGTAAATAAGTAAATACTCAAAGTAGAAGTAATTGCAATCCAATCAGGGAAGAAATCGGCAGTTCAGCAGTATTGCAATCCAATCAGGGAAGAAATCGGCAGTTCAGCAGTCTAAATTCAGTTCAACCGGCAAGCGGGACGATAACGCGCTAAAGTGAAAACAGTCTCAAATACTAGACAGCCCATAAACACATCTGAATGGGCAAACGAAGCTTCCTGGACAACCAAGATGGTCGCCACGCTGAATCACGCAATGACGCTCCCACGTAGACGCTTGCGATGAATCCCAAAGAAAGATGCGATTTGAGAAAAATGTAGAAATCTTTAAAATCTTCCTTAAACATTCAGCGTTACCAACATAGAGATGAAAAAACGCTTCAGCAATGTTCAAAAATAAAGCGCAAAGGTGGCAAGATAATGAAATGAAAATCTTGTTGCACAGCTGCCAGTCAAAGAATTCGAAATTTGAATAAAACTCAATCTATCTATCTACTTCCAGGATTTAGATAGAGAGCAGTATATAGGGTAAAATGTACATACCACAAGGTTGCTGCTGCCTTGAGAAGAAAAGTGAGAAACAAAGTTGGAGGAGTAAATTGTATACCACAGTCCAATCCAGTTGTAGTATCATCCAGGGGTGGAGGTCAATTCCAATCTCTGCCCCTGCCAGAGTATAGGGTTCCCTCGTCGCCAATGTAAAGAAGATATCTTCAATCCAGGTTATATAGTTGAACTAAGTCTTTATTAGTCAGAAGTGAAGAGACCTCCAGCTCCTTCCACAGCTTCCTCTGTACTGTCTGCTATTCACATCATAACATTCTAACCTCCTAGCAACATCCCCACAATTCCAAGAAGCATAGATCCCAACACATACAATCTCTGAATACACAAAAACCTGGGGGTCTAGCAAGAAACAAGTGTGTTTCGGGGACCATACACAATATAAAATCAACGGAGTACTAGAGGAATAACAGAATGGTCTTTTTATAAAGTATAGTAATCCAACGCACGTGACCACCAGCAACGGTAGGTGAGACCCAAGATCCAGAGATGGATTACCATCAAAATCTTGTTGGTGATCTTATTTTCTCATCTGGTCATCCACAGGGCTGGGCTGGTGTGTCTCTAGATCAGTGAGACTGCTTCCAGGACCGCCTGGCAGGACTGGGGTCAAGCCCACAATCGCTTGCTGAACATGCGTGGGATCACCAAATGGAACAAAGTGCAGTGCAAAGGGTGAAAGTGTAGGGAAAAGTGAAGTTAAAAAGGAATAGAGAGTTCACAGTTAGGAAACTTTAATGGCTGTAAGCCTCTTTCAATTTAAAAACCAGAACAGCGCTAAAACGCAGTATAAACAAATGACTGCTTAGGGGCCGACATGTTTCTGCCAAATAGGGGGAATACTAAGCATGGGCGAATTTTGCAAATCTGGCGTTCGGGAATTTTGCGAATTTGCGAACTCGCAATCCGCAAAATCCGCGAATTCTCGCGAATTTGCGGATTTTTTTTTGTGTTCGCAAGGATTTCTGCCAGTTTGCAAGGATTTCTGCCAGTTCGCAAGGGTTTTGTACCAGCTCGCAATTGTGAACTTACATGTTGGCTCGCAACGGTCACGATTATGTTGTTTCTACATCTGGTTCATCATCACAGGTTCCCAGAACCCTCTGTTTCACCCCTGCCACCCTCTGTTTCACCCATGCCATCCTCTGGTGCATCAATGCCACCCTCTGGTTCATCATCACTGTAGATTATGGGGGGGAAAAGCAAGCACACCTGCCTGCTTCAACTGACATGAATTAATTTGGGGCTGATTTATTAATGTGTCACTGTTTTAAAATTCCAGTCTGGCACCTGCTTCCTTATCTGTAATTTGCTTTCTGTTGCAGTGCAATTTTTTTACAGGACCTTTGTGGCCTACTTGTAGCTATTCTATGAGCCTGCTGTGAGGGTCAGAGCAGGGTCATATAATTGTTGCAACTAGCAACTGAACTCTGGAGGGGCCCTTGTCAGGAAACACTACAGGGAATGGTTACTAATGATGAGTTTGAACTTTTGAACCTGTTGAATGCTTTTTTTGTGTTCGCAAGGATTTCTGCCAGTTCGCAAGGATTTCTGCTAGTTCGCGAGGGTTTTGTACCAGTTCGCAATTGCGAACTTACATGTCGGCTCGCAACGGTCACGATTATGTTGTTTCTACGTCTGGTTCATCATCACGGGTTCCCAGAACCCTCTGTTTCACCCCTGCCACCCTCTGTTTCACCCATGCCATCATCTGGTGCATCAATGCCACCCTCTGGTTCATCATCACTGTAGATTATGGGGGGGGAAAAGCAAGCAAACCTGCCTGCTTCAACTGAAATGAATTAATTTGGGGTTGATTTATTAATGTGTCACTGTTTTAACATTCCAGTCTGGCACCTGCTTCCTTATCTGTAATTTGCTTTCTGTTGCAGTGCAATTTTTTTTTCCAGGACCTTTGTGGCCTACTTGTAGCTATTCTATGAGCCTGCTGTGAGGGTCAGAGCAGGGTCATATAATTGTTGCAACTAGCAACTGAACTCTGGAGGGGCCGTTGTCAGGAAGCACTACAGGTAATGGTTACTAATGATGAGTTTGAACTTTTGAACCTGCTGAATGCTTTTTTTGTGTTCGCAAGGATTTCTGCCAGTTCGCAAGGATTTCTGCTAGTTTGCGAGGGTTTTGTACCAGTTCGCAATTGCGAACTTACATGTCGGCTCGCAACGGTCACGATTATGTTGTTTCTACGTCTGGTTCATCATCACAGGTTCCCAGAACCCTCTGTTTCACTCCTGCCACCCTCTGTTTCACCCATGCCATCCTCTGGTGCATCAATGCCACCCTCTGGTTAATCATCACTGTAGAATATGAGGGGGAAAAGCAAGCACACCTGCCTGCTTCAACTGAAATGAATTAATTTGGGGTTGATTTATTAATGTGTCACTGTTTTAAAATTCCAGTCTGGCACCTGCTTCCTTATCTGTAATTTGCTTTCTGTTGCAGTGCAATTTTTTTTCCAGGACCTTTGTGGCCTACTTGTAGCTATTCTATGAGCCTGCTGTGAGGGTCAGAGCGGGGTCATATAATTGTTGCAACTAGCAACTGAACTCTGGAGGGGCCCTTGTCAGGAAGCACTACAGGGAATGGTTACTAATGATGAGTTTGAACTTTTGAACCTGCTGAATGCTTTTTTTGTGTTCGCAAGGATTTCTGCCAGTTTGCAAGGATTTCTGCCAGTTCGTGAGGGTTTTGTACCAGTTCGCAATTGCGAACTTACATGTCGGCTCGCAACGGTCACGATTGTGTTGTTTCTACGTCTGGTTCATCATCACAGGTTCCCAGAACCCTCTGTTTCACCCCTGCCACCCTCTGTTTCACCCATGCCATCCTCTGGTGCATCAATGCCACCCTCTGGTTCATCATCACTGTAGATTATGGGGGGGAAAAGCAAGCACACCTGCCTGCTTCAACTGACATGAATTAATTTGGGGTTGATTTATTAATGTGTCACTGTTTTAAAATTCCAGTCTGGCACCTGCTTCCTTATCTGTAATTTGCTTTCTGTTGCAGTGCAATTTTTTTTTCCAGGACCTTTGTGGCCTACTTGTAGCTATTCTATGAGCCTGCTGTGAGGGTCAGAGCAGGGTCATATAATTGTTGCAACTAGCAACTGAACTCTGGAGGGGCCCTTGTCAGGAAACACTACAGGGAATGGTTACTAATGATGAGTTTGAACTTTTGAACCTGCTGAATGCTTTTTTTGTGTTCACAAGCATTTCTGCCAGTTCGCAAGGATTTCTGCCAGTTCGCGAGGGTTTTGTACCAGTTCGCAATTGCGAACTTACACCGCACGCAGCAAAATTGTATCACCAAGAAAAAAAAATCCGCTGCGTGCGAATTTGCGGATTTTGCGGGAAATTCACGGATCTCGCGGATTGCGAATTTACCGAAAATCCGCAAAATCCGCGAGCGTAACGGATTTTCCGCCCATGGTTAGGGAATACTCCCTTGGCTTTCCTGAGGGCCTCTGTTCTTAAAGACTTTTGCTACTGCAAGTGCAAACCACACTCAAAACAATAAAGAAATCAAATACAGTGACATCTTTAAAGGATATAAGTTCCTATTCCTCCATGTCAGCAGGTGTGTCAATCACCTTAAACAAAAGTGCAAAGTGGTATAAATGCATAGGATATATAACAATATAAATCAGTTTGGAAAAGGAGCATAATAGTTCCTTACTCACCCTTCTTGACAGGGGAAATTACCTCACCTCACCTGGACCAAGCTCAGAGTAAGGGAGGTCACGCTCTAGGGATAAGAAAAGGCAGTCCAAATGAAGATAAAGCAAGAAAAACTGAGCTTATCTACTTGTTTGGAGTCCCTAGTCAATATCTTATCCTTAGCTTAACATTCTTACAGCCAGTCTCAAACTAAGCTCACCCACAGGCACTATAACTAAGGATATGGAAGAATGTCTCACTATAAGGACATAGGCTCACAAGATGTTTGAAAACCACAACGTAGTGGTTGCACTCACCTCTCCATCGTTGCCCCGAGCTATGTCTGAGGTTGGGGGAGGCAACGTTTGGGAGAAAGAGAGCTTCTTATCTAGGTGCATCCTCCATTGTGTGCCCCTATCAGCGCGCGGTATGAGGCCATGCCTATGTCGAGGGACAACAACTGAATCACACCGATGCCTAACGCATTGAGTAGTCTCTCGTTAAAAAAACGCTTCTTGAATTGTTATAGATAATCGCGGCCGCTAAAAAGAGTCTATCGTGGTTCCGCGGCATATTGTTGTCAATGGGATCGGACGCATGTTACCGCAAGATCTGTGGCGAACTACAGAAGATGGGAATTGTAGTTCGAGACGTATTTGTGCGAGGTCAACAAAGCGGAACTACAGGGCAAGGGAATTGTAGTCCTGCGCATGATTTCGATAAGGATCGAGAATCAACATGCCTATATAAAAAGCAATTTGTAGAGCCAAAGATAGAAAATCCTCGCTGTTTATGTTACTAAATCTTATTATCATTAAATGGCAGCGAGAAAACGAACAACAGGAGACGCAATTGCGCAAGATTAAGAAAAACGGATCTACAAAACACGGGAAATGTAGTCCGGCGCAAGTTGATGTTTCAGTTCTGATACCAAATGAACAACAAGTCGGTATAGAGAATAATTCACAGAGCCAGAGACAAGATATGGGTTCATAATCGTTGGTTTATGTATTACGATATGTAGTTGTAATTAGGGGCCAATAGGAAAAGGGAACTGCTAGATTCGTTCATAGCTGGGAAATTTAGTTTGGGAGTAAGGAGAGAACATAATTCTGTCCTTCACTCAGCTCATTTTAACAAACGAAAACCATATTTTGATGGTATGGACACATTGCATAAAATTGTTTGCAAAGAAATACGGTATTCACCCTGAGTTATGGTAGCTCGGCAGTTTAGCATAACAATAGTGTAGCACTAGTGCATACCAGGTTGCTCTGATTGAAAAGTACAGGAAGGAATGTTAGTCATACTCAAAGGAATATGATTATGGTAAACTTCAAGCACGACATTACCCAAAAAAACTGATCACTCGCTCATGGAAACAAGCGGCAAACAACCATCGAGACGCATTGTTAGAGGTCCCAGCTGAGAAACCACCTCTTGATCGTCTAACTCTAGTGACCACTTACAACACCAAGTCAAACCAGCTTCACTGGATTGTGAGGAACAACTGGAAAATTGTCAATTTTGGCAATGAGAAAATGTAACCCCCTCTCTTTGCCTTCAAAAGATCTACCAACCTAAGGGACCGGTTGATACACACTCGTCCCAGAGATCCTCCGACAAGATCAGTAGGGACACTTTTGAACACTGTTGCAGTTACCGGACATCATCCCTGCGGTAACTGCACCGTGTGCCCTCAAACTTCGAAAGTTACCCAAATTGAGATAGGCACAGATCGTCCCTGGATTCTAAAAAACTTTACAAATTGTAATAGTTCTCAGTTAGTTTACCTACTCACATGCCCCTGTCAAGCAAAATATGTGGGGATGATCACTAGAAAGGTGGGGACGAGGATGCTGGAGCACAAAAGTGCTTTTCCTTGCAAAAAGAGCGTTTCCAAACTGACGAAACACTTTATTGAGCTAAATCCCAGTGAAACCGACTTCACCTGGACAGTCCTGGAGAAGCCATTTATACCATCACACATTGGGGACATAGCCAGATATCTGTTCGTTAAGGAACAAAAATGGATATTTAGATTATCGACAGATTCCCGGGGTTTGAATGATGAAATTCCGTGTACCACGCTATGACTAGCTGTCAAATATCATATTGCTCTGCTGCAACACACTTTACCATAATCATATTTATGTGTGTACGAATATTAATACTATACCATCTTGACCTTTTAAGGCACATTTTCATGAATGGGAGACAATTTTTCCAATCAGTACTAAGCATGGGCGAATTTTGCAAATCTCGCGTTCGCGAATTTTGCGGATTTGCGAACTCGCAATCCGCAAAAATCCGCGAATTCTCGCGAATTTGCGGATTTTTTTTTTGGTGTTTTCGCGCAGGTTTCTGCCAGTTCGCGAGGGTTTTGTACAATTTCGCAAACGCGAACTTACCTGTCGGGTCGCAAGTTTTGCGAACTTGTTGTTTCTACGTGTCCAGCCTGTTTGGGACACTCTTCTTCATCACTGCCACCCTCTGTCACCACTGCCACTCTCTGACTACTCATGCCACCCTCTGGCCCACCCATGCCACCCTCTGTTTCATCACAGCACCCTCTGGTTGTCCAGTGTACATTATTGTGGCAAAGCAAAGCACACCTTCCCTGCCTCAAGTGACCTGAATTAATTTGGGGCTGATTAATGTGTCACAGAATATTTTTTTAGCTGGCACCTGCTTCCTTAGTGCTTCCTGATTAGTGATCTTTTGCACTTGCTAAGTGCTTTCATTGTTGCAAAATTAGTTACAACACCTGCCCTGCCCCAACTGACAATAATGAATTAGGGGCTGATTAATGTGTCACTGTTGGATTTGAACTTCCAGCCTGGCTCCTGCTTGTCTCCCTTAGCTGTAATTCAGGACCTTTGTGGCATATGTGTAACTATTCTGAGGGTCAGAGCAGGGTCACATAATAGTTGCAAGTAGGCAACTGAACTCTGGAGGGGCCCCTCAGGAAGCACTACAGGAAATGGCTACTAATGATGAGCTTGAACTTTTGAACCTAGTAAGTAGTTTCAGTTTTGCTAAGATCGTATTTCTGCAATTTAGCGCTTATTCGCGGGGCGCGAAGTTGAACTGGGAAGCCGCGAACTCACGCGAACAGTGCGAGCAAGCCATAAAATCTGCTGCTCGCGGATTTGCGGATTTCGCGGGAAATTCGCGAATCTCGCGGATTGCGAATTTACCGAAAATCCGCAAAATCCGCGAGCGGAACGGATTTTCCGCCCATACTTAATCAGTACATACAAGAAACAACATTGTTTTTAGTACATTTTCTATGACTTGGCAAGCACAATCACAACCAGTGTACCTCATATACTCAGGCATACATTTATGTACGAGCAACCATCCTTCCTTTGAGTATGACTAACATTCCTTCCTGTACTTTTCAATCGGAGCAACCTAGTATGCACTAGTGCCACACTATCGTTATGCTAAACTGCCGAGCTACCATAACTCAGGGTGAACACCGTATTTCTTTGCAAACAAATTTATGCAATGTGTCCATACCATCGAAATATGGTTTTCGTTTGTTAAAATGAGCTGAGTGAAGGACAGAATTCTGTTCTCTCCTTACTCCCAAACTACATTTCCCAGCTATGAACGAATCTAGCAGTTCCCTTTTTCTATTGGCCCCTAATTACAACTACATATCGTAATACATAAACCAACAATTATGAACCCATATCTTGTCTCTGGCTCTGGGAATTATTCTCTACACAGACTTGTTGTTCATTTGGTATCAGAACTGAAACATCAAATTGCGCCGGACTACATTTCCCGTGTTTTGTAGATCCATTTTTCTTAATCTTGCGCAAGTGCGTCTCCTGTAGTTCGTTTTCTCGCTGCCATTTAATGATAATAAGATTTGGTAACATAAACAGCGAGGATTTTCTATCTTTGGCTCTACAAATTGTTTTTTATATAGGCGTGTTGATTCTCGATCCTTATCGAAATCATGCGCAGGACTACAATTCCCTTGCCCTGTAGGTCCGCTTTGTTGACCTCGCACAAATACGTCTCGAACTACAATTCCCATCTTCTGTAGTTCGCCACAGATCTCCCGGTAACACGCATCTGATCCCATTGACAACAATATGCCGCGGAACCATGATAGACTCTTTTTAGCGGCTGCGATTATCTATAACAACTCAAGAAGCGTTTTTTTTACGAGAGACTACTAAATGCGTTAGGCATCGGTGTGATTCAGTTGTTGTCCCTCGATATAGGCGTGGCCTCATACTGCGTGCTGATAGCGGCCCACAATGGAGGATGCACCTACATAAGAAGCTCTCTTTCTCCCAAATGTTGCCTCCCTCAACCTCAGAATAGCTTGGGGCAACAACGGAGAGGTGATTGCAACCACCATGTTGTGGTTTTCAAACATCTTGTGAGCCTATGTCTTTATAGTGAGACATTCTTCCATATCCTGTAGTTATAGTGCCTGTGGGTGACCTTAGTTTGAGACTGGCTGTAAGAATGTTAAGCTAAGGATACGCTATTGACTAGGGACTCCAAACAAGTAGATAAGCTCAGTTTTTCTTGCTTTATCTTGATTTGGACTGCCTTTTCTTATCCCTAGAGCGTGGCTTCCCTTACTCTGAGCTTGGTCCAGGTGAGGTGAGGTAATTTCCCCCGTCAAGAAGGGTGAGTAAGGAACTATTATGCTCCTTTTCCAAACTGATTTATATAGTTATATACCCTATGCATTTATACCACGTAGCACTTTTGTTTTAGGTGATTGACACACCAGCTGACATGGAGGAATAGGAACATATATCCTTTAAATATGTCACTGTATTTGATTTCTGTATTGTTTTGAGTGTGGTTTGCACTTGCAGTAGCAAAAGTCTTTAAGAACAGAGGCCCTGAGGAAAGCCAAAGGAGTATTCCCCCTATTTGGCAGAAACATGTCGGCCCCTAAACAGTCATTTTTTATACTGCGTTTTTGCGCAGTTCTGGTTTTTAAATTGAAAGAGGTTTACAGCCATTAAAGTTTCCTAACTGTGAGCTCTCTATTCCTTTTTAACTTCACTTTTCCCTACACTTTCACCCTTTGCACTGCGCTTTGTTCCATTTGGTGATCCCATGCATGGTCAGCAAGCGATTGTGGGCTTGACCCCAGTCCTGACAGGCGGTCCTGGAAGCAGACTCACTGATCTAGAGACGCACATAGCCCAGCCCTGTGGATGACCAGATGATAAAATAAGATCACCAACAAGATTTCAATGGTAATCCATCTCTGGATCTTGGGTCTCACCTACCGTTGCTGATGGTCACATGCGTTGGATTACTATACTTTATAAAAAGACCATTCTGTTATTCCACTAGTACTCCGTTGACTTTATATTGTGTATGGTCCCCGAAACACACTTGTTTCTTGCTAGACCCCCAGGTTTTTGTATATATATATATTACCTACTGGCGGTCGCCAGTAGATAGTTATATTTAGGACCTCGGGGCATATTATCAAGCCTGTGCGCTAAAATTATCGCCGCTTTATCGGCCGAAAACGGCCGATAAAGCGGCGATTATGGGCTTGATAATTTGCTCTGTGGAATTCCAATCGAAGCCCATGTTAGATGTCTTCACATCTAACATGTGCTTCGATTGGAATTACATAGAGCATATTATCAAGCCCATTATCGCCGCTTTATCGGCCGTTTTCGGCCGATAAAGCGGCGATAATTTTAGCGCACAGGCTTGATAATATGCCCCCTAGTTACCATAAGAAAATGGCAACATTCTATTCCCAATAACTTTGGCGTCGATTGCCGAATCTTGGCGAAATTTTCAAAATTATTTCTGTGTTGAGTTCAAGGGGGGCAAGAAAAAAGGGGGGTCCCAAAAAGTGTTTTTTCAATGTTAATTTCCATAGGAAACTTTAGACAAGGCTACAGGTCGGACGGGTGAACAAAATTACCCCAAATTTGGCAGAGAGAAGGGTCTTGGTCTAGAAAGCACGCTCTGTATATTTGGTGTAAATCCGTTCAGTAGTTTTTGAGAAATATCGAAATTTACAGATATTGATATTTGGGCATTCTGCCATCTGATTGGCTGAGGCGTTACGAGCACGAGCTTGCTGTTGATTGGCTGCGAGCAGTGTGAGCGGTTGCAACTAGGAAGTGTTGGCCGCCATTTTGTGATTCCCTTGAAGAGAGTAAGGGAAAAAAAGGGTAAAAAAAGTTGGAAAGAGAAGGGTAGGAGCACTGTAGCCTCTGTGGGGTGTTTAGGGTGTGCTATAGAGGGGGTGTGAAGCAAAGTATTCACCCCTACCGGTGTGAAAGTGCTGGGCGACGGAAATTAAGTGAGGCTGCTAAGGTGAGGTGGTGCAGGACTCTGGGATTAAAGCGTGAGCCCAAAGTGTGTGTCTTATGCTGTGAAGTCATGTGCTGTGGCCGCTGCACTACAGCTGTGGAAGTAGTGTCAGCATGTGTTTATACCTATTAGGATGAACTGCTGACCCGTACTGGTCTGAAAGTCCTGGGGTACGGAAAATATGTGAGGTACTGTCTAGAGTACTGTCTAGAGTCTCATGCTGCTAAACTGAGCTGCTGCCGGACTCAGGGATGAAAGCGTGAGCCCAAACTGTGTGTCATATGCTGTGCAGTCATGTTCTCTGGCCGCTGTGCCATACCTGTATAAGTAGTGTGAGCATGTAGTTATAGCTACTTGGATTAACTTTTTTTTCGAACATTGTAGTTTGTGTATGGTGCTTAGGGGGCATTATAGAGGGAGTGTGAAGGTAAATTTGTGTGTATCAAATCAATTTGGTATTTGTGAAGTGCTAACTACTCACTCCTATGGGTGTAATGGCGCTGGGACCATAAGCTGAGATGCTGAGGGACTCGGGGTAAAGTCGTTGATCTACTGACCCCTACCGGTCTGAAAGTGCGGGGTACGGAAATTAATTGAGGTATTGCCTAGAGTGTCATGCTGTTAAATTGAGCTGCTGCTGGAGTCGGGGATGAAACTGTGAGCCTAAACTGTGAGTGGTATGCTGTGAAGTCATTTGCTCTGGGCGCTGTGCCACACGTGTTCAACTTGTATATGGTGCTTAGGTGGTGTTGTATAGGGAGTGCGAAGATAAATCAATACAGTATGTGTAAAGTGCCAACTACTAACCCTTATGGGTGATTAGAGCAGGGGATCAAAGCGAGAGCTCTGTGCTGCAAAGTGAGATGGTCTGGCCGATGCGCCACAGCTGTGTGCAGAATACATTTTGGCGAGGGTCCGGGAGTTGTCATTATCTGCCCCAAAAAAAGCGGGCCTAAGTCGTCAGTTATAGGGTGGCTCTAAAAAAAGCTTCAAGTTATTCAGGAAAACGTGGTTTCCCTGATCTGTGAAGTGTACTCCATCACTTCTGTGCATATCAGTCTTATCTAAACTTATATTGTTGTTGTATATGGACCCCATTTTGTGGTCTCTGAGGTATGCAGAGACAGCTTTGTTTACTTTTTCCGAGATTTTTGAATCTGAGGACAAAATCATTTGGACCATTTCCACTTCTGTCTTTGGCATATATTCGAATATACAAAGACAGTTTAAGGGAAAAGTAACATCAGTTGTCCAAAGGTGTCCTTCTTAAGCATTTACAAACCTACCCCAGTCAATGTGCCTAGGTTGTTTCCACCACAGTGCACAATCAGGAGGTCAGGAGGTTGTAGATGTAAACAGGTTTTAACCAAAGGCAACAATTGGTGCCACTTCAATCCTCTCTGTCCAAACCATTTAATATCCACATTTTGTTAACCTAGGTCTAAGTCAATACATCTCTGTTCTGCATACCTCTTGCACCAGAAAACATAGCTATGTCCTGTGATCCTCACTCGTATTTTGAAGGTATGGCTGGAAGGTATGGAAAGATGTCTGTAGCTCATGCAGTTCCTTCGTAGAATAAGAGATATGTTTAAAGATGGGGAACTAGTTTCTTTTCACATACAAAACAGTACCTGATTGGGTGATGAAAAGCATTGTTTTTTAAAAGTAGGGTGCACATTCGTTTTGTGGAAAAGCATGTTTGTGATTGGTTAAGAAAAAGCAGTTTGCAAGTGGAGTACATATTATAGGATAAAATGTGCTCAACTCAACCACACGTGCTACTTGCATTTCGGAAGGCACTGTTCGAACTTAAAACAATTGTGAACTTTTAACCTGCATGTGCCGTTAAATGTTCGAGAAAATTATGCAAAAAAAAATATTGTTAGGTTTAAAAAGATTGATGAACTTTTAACCTCCACGTGTTGTAGAATGTTCTAGAAAGTGTTGATAGAATACGTTGCATTTCT
This sequence comes from Lissotriton vulgaris, assembly GCF_964263255.1. Taxonomy (NCBI): domain Eukaryota; kingdom Metazoa; phylum Chordata; class Amphibia; order Caudata; family Salamandridae; genus Lissotriton; species Lissotriton vulgaris. Next base: position 1,242,884,205 of record NC_141687.1, on the reverse strand, counting down.
AACGTCTATGTCTACTTGTATATTAATAAAATTGTTTACATGGAAAATTAGAAAGACAGTAATAAAGAGAAATTTTGAAAGCTAAAAGAATGAAGGAACTATTCTAATTTGTTCTTTATTACCTACTTGCGGTCGCTAGTAGGTAGTTATCACTTACCGGTCTGAAAGTGTGGTGTTGCTCAGAGTGGCATGGTGGTGATATGATGTGGTGCAACACCCGGGTATGAAACCGAGAGTCTAAACTGTGAGGTCATTGCTGTAAAGTGATGTGGTCTGGTGTTTGCAGCATACGTGTGCAAGTAGTGTTAGTAGGCGTTTATAACATACAGGGAGTGTGAAGCGAACTACTGACGGCTACTGTGTGTTGATAGTACACCGGAAGCGGGAAGCGAAGTAGATAAGCCTACCAGTTGAAAGACTTGGGGATGAAATCGAGGTGATTGCAGTAAAAGGATGGGCTGTGGGCGCTGTAGTATACATGTGTAAGTAGTGTTAGTAGGCGTTTATACCATACAGGGAGTGGGAAGCAAACTACTGACCGGTACTGTGCGTTTATACTATACTGGAATTGGGAAGCGAAGTACCCACACCTACCGGTGTGAAAACTCGGGGATCAAACCAAGCTGATTGTTGTAAAGTGATGGGCTCTGGGTGCTGTAGGATACTAGCCACTGTAGTATAAGTGTGCAAGTAGTGTTAGTATGCGTTTATAGTATATAGGGAGTGGAAAGCGAACTACTCACCCTACTGGGGGGATTCAACTGTGAGCCCAAATTTTGAGCTCATTACTGTAAAGTGATGTGCTCTGGGCGCTGTAGCATACCTGTGGAAGAAGTGTTAGTTTACATTTATACAATATAGGGAGTGGGAAGCGAAATACTTTCCCCTACCGGTCTCAAGACTCGTGGATGAAACCATGAGCTCATTGCTGTAAAGCCATGTGCTCTGTGTAGTATTCCAATGTAAGTGGAGAAGTGTGGCTCACTGGTTAGAGCAGGCAGACCCTGAAGCAGAGGTCAGACCCGGGACCAGGGTTCAATTCCCGACGCGGCAGGGTCTTGAGCTCAAATGTCCATGGACTCGATAATTCTCGCTTCGGTGCCTGACCTAATCATGGGTTCACACTCTGCAACTCTGGGCATTAAGCTTGCTTAATCTCCACAAAGGCCCCCCCGCGGCGGGATGCCTGGCTTTCACCTTGGGGATGCCCTGTAGGGGCTGTCTCACAGGGAAAAACCAGGACGGGTTCCCAAGGCAAGCGCGGAGATACCCCTTCGGGGGTCGATTCTGGCGCTATATAAGAATATAATAATAATAAATCATAGTAGAATGTTAGCAAATTATTCTATTAGAATCCAAGTATGTAATGTTAGAATGCAGGGCTGTCATGAGGGGAACCTGGCGGAGTTTGTACATGGTACTGGTGAAGACAGTTGCCTTGCTGTCTGCTCCTGTTGGTGGTTGTTTAAGCTGTCTTGTTTTCCTGCAATAAATCTACTTATCTGCCTCTTCAGTACATAAATTTAGTGATGAGGGGGAGAAGGTAAAAAGAAGGCCGCACTCACCAATATTTCGAGGGTGCTTGCGTTGTGCTGATGACCCTTTTTTTCGTGTAGCTGTTTCTATTCATGCCAGGGTCGTCGGCTCATTAAACTGTCATCCGACTTCTGGTAGGATTTATATTTTGCGTCTCCTCTGCTTCTTCACTACATTCTGGTCGTTGTACTACACATGTGTAAGTAGTGGTAGTATGGTACGGGGTGTGCATTAGCTGGACATTTGTGTTTGCTATTAGAGGGCTGGTGCATGGCTTCCACCCTGTGATAGCAAAAACTTGCTTGACTACTTGAAGCGAGAGGAGAAAAACTTCGTATTGCTTTAATAGAGGGGATTGGGGATGGTAAAAAGGGAGAGATAAAAAGAAACAAAGAAAATGAAAGCGGGGTCTCACCGTTTTTTTAAATGATGCCCTTGGTTGGTAATGTTCCGTGGCCAATCCAATTAATATATTGCGGGGTCTATGTAGGACTAAGGATCTTAATGTCACATGTAAATTAGGGGAGGAAGGGCACAGAGATGCTTTGCTGCCTAGGGGAACGCCACCTTCCCGGATATTGTTTACTAATTGTTCAGGGGGGTTCAAGGCCAACTGAAGTTCGGGGATCGCCACACTCCGGGGCTTTATTTAAATATGCAGGGTGGGCCTCGGCAGTCACTGAAGCCTCGGTGGTCCTAGCCAGTGCCTTATTTGTCCGGGAATCACACAGGCAGTACTTATGGTGTTATAAAGTGATACACCCATAGAACTCTTGCAGTTGTACAAGAGACCCAATATCCTAACCGGGTTGAAACGCTGTTGACAGTTCAAAAGGGCTAACCAAAACACAGCATTTATGAATTTGTTGCAAGCTCTTTTCCCTCCTGAGGCGGAAGCCGGGAGGTAGCTACTTGCTTTGTTAGAGTTTTGTTTTGCGCACCTTTTATAACGCTTTTATTGCGCTGTCTCCACTTGACTACGAAGTTAAAAAAATTATGTGAACATTTACTGCGATTACCTCCGCTTGAATTTAACAGTGGTGGTTTGTCTCCCCCCTGCCCTGCGCTTGATTGAATAAGCGATACCTTGCTGTCATTAATCTCCCTCGTCACTCGGACCAACTTCAGCCGACCTGGGCGTTGGAACTGCTGAGTCCCGGGAGGGTAAAATCAACTCTAGCGGCCATCTTAGTTGGGGGCAGCGCTAGCACCCTCTTGATTGGCCAGCATAAAAGGGCTCCCCATGGATAGGCCTTCTAATTTGTTGCAAGCTCTTTCCCCTCCTGAGGCGGAAGCCGGGAGGTAGCTACTTACTTTGTTAGAGTTTTGTTTTGCGCACCTTTTATAACGCTTTTATTACGCTGTCTCCACTTTACTACGAAGTTTTAAAAATTATGTGAACCTTTATTGCAATTACCTCCGATCGAATTGAACAGTGGTGGTTTGTCTCCCCCTGCCCTGCGCTTGATTGAATAAGCAATACCTTGCTGTCATTAATCTCCCTCGTCACTCGAACCAACTTCAGCAGACCTGGGCGTTGGAACTTCTCAGTCCCGGGCGGGTAAAATCAACTCTAGCGGCCATCTTAGTTAGGGGCAGCGCTAGCACGCTCTTGATTGGCCAGCATAAAAGGGCAACCCAGGGATAGGCCTTCTAATTTGTTGCAAGCTCTTTCCCCTCCTGAGGCGGAAGCCGGGAGGTAGCTACTTACTTTGTTAGAGTTTTGTTTTGCGCACCTTTTATAACGCTTTTATTACACTGTCTCCACTTGACTACGAAGTTTTAAAAGTTATGTGAACATTTATTGCGATTACCTCCGCTCGAATTTAACAGTGGTGGTTTGTCTCCCCCTTGCCCTGCGCTTGATTGATAAGCGATACCTTGCTGTCATTAATCCCCCTCATCACTCGGACCAACTTCAGCCGACCTGGGCGTTGGAACTGCTGAGTCCCGGGCGGGTAAAATCAACTCTAGCGGCCATCTTAGTTGGGGGCAGCGCTATCACGCTCTTGATTGGTCAGCATAAAAAGGAAGGGCCTGCCTCCGCGTAGCGGACGCGAATTGCGGACGCGCCGGACCTGCGCCGGAGTCGCGCCAGAGTCAGGCCCGTCTACGCCCGTCCACGCCAGGACGGGCCTAGGGACAATGGATCCAGCTCCGTTTCCAGCTATCCCTGTCCACCATGGTACTAGTATCATCTACACTGGTGAAGAGTTAAAACGGCTCAATTATTGTCCCCCTGTACAGTGCACCACATGTATATTGCCGGTTCATAACTTTAAATGCACTCACTGCGGCTTTTTCACGGGCCGAATGTCAATGTGTAATCAATTGAAAGTATTACATAAACAGGGTAAACCTAGGGGTAGAACCAGGGGTGTTAAATCTCCCTCTTCCCATATAAAACTGCAGTTCTGGAGTGTGAACTGTAGATCACTTCCAAAACATAAGACTAATATTCACGATTTTTTAGTTGACAAAAATCCTGATGCCGTGCTCCTTACGGAAACCTGGCTTCATGAGAGCTCGGGGCCAGATATTGCCATGGCGATTCCTGATGGTTATAAACTGGTTGGGAAGGACAGAGACACTGGTAAAGGAGGTGGTATTGCAGTAATTTTTAAGTCAAATTATACATGCACCCTTGATGCTTTCCCTATGCTTGGATGTGAAGCCGGACTTTTTAAGCTTGCTTTCAGCCCCCAGTTCACTCTGTCAGGTCTTTTGATTTACCGTCCTCCTGGAAACGCGAACACCTGGACAACTTCCTTTGCAGACATCATTGCTCCTCTTTCCTTGAAGGCGGCCAACTTTACCATTCTTGGCGACCTGAACCTCCATCTGGAAGATGATCAATGTAATGTCAGCAAATTGTTTTTATCTGAACTAGAAGCCTTAAATATTTTTTTATGCAACACAGGGCCTACACACTCTGCTGGGCATCTATTGGACCCTGTTCTTTCAAATCTTCTTTTTGAATGTTCTCCTCTTGCTCGTCCACTGGAATGGTCGGATCATTATGCTGTACACTTTGCCCTATTTCGGACAAAAACCCCAAATAATAACAGTAGCAGTAAGGATGTGTTTATACGTCGTTGGCACAAGCTTAACACAATCGATTTTAATGCACGCTTAATGGACACTCTTCCTAATACCAACACATCCACATTCGTGTTAAACACCGAAGTATCTAAATGGTTGAATTCTGCCATTGATGAACTTCTCCCTTTAACACCCAACAATTCTACATCTCACCGACCTCCTGCGCCTTGGTTTTCTGAAAACCTAAAATGCATGAGATCTAATTGTAAGACTTTTGAAAGGAAATGGAGACGTTCCTATTCCGCCTCTCGTAAAATAGCCTACAAGGAAGCCCTTAGGGACTACCATCACCAATATAAAATGGCCAGAGCTGCCTATGTCTCGAACACAGTCACTAATGCCCAAAACTGTCCCGCACTCTTTTCTCGGTTGTGAAGAAATTAACAGGAGCAGATGTGGTACCAGCCCCCCGCCCTGGATGAGGCTCAATGCAATTTGATTGCAAAATTCTTTAAATCTAAGGTAGAGCGTATCTACGACTCATTAAGTCCTTCTACATCTAATGATGCGTCTCTGCTTTACCCAACAATGACTCCAAGTTTTTCGCTCTTCACAAGGACTAAACTTGCAAACTGGTTACCCTTCGATGATGCCTCCTTCTCTCTTTGCCTAAATAGTATTAAATCTGGCTTCCCACGGGATCCGGTACCTGCCAAAATGTTAAAACTTCTTGAACTTAGCCCACGCCATGTGTTAATGCAATTTCTCAATTCTTCATTATTTGAGTCATACGTCCAACAGGAGTGGAAGCATGCAATGATAATTCCTTTATTGAAAAAGGCTGGAGCTGATATTGCCAACCTGTCAAACTTAAGACCAATTTCATTGCTTCCAATTTTATCAAAGATCCTGGAAAGGCATATTAACACACAATTAACTCATCTTGTGGAGAGCTCGGGATTTTTACATCCGTCCCAATCAGGCTTTAGAGCGCATCATTCGACTGACACCACACTTCTAGGAGTCACTGAGAGTCTGCGACACAGTGTCGATCGCGGAGAAACATCCGCCTTTAATCTTCTCGATCTAAGTGCGGCGTTCAACACTGTGTCCCATTCCATTTTCCTTGCGACTCTCCGGTTCCTGGGTGTAGAGGGTGCGGCTCTAGCTTGGATAGCCTCTTTTTTAAGAGACCGCACTTTTCAGGTGTTTTCTGCTTCTGCCTCTTCTATAACTTGTCCCTCGGCGTATGGTGTTCCCCAAGGGTCTATACTTAGTCCCTTACTATTTAATATTTATGTAAGACCCCTAGCCAGTATTGTGGAGGAAGCTGGTCTTACGTTATACTCCTACGCCGACGATACACAGATAATTTTTTCTCTCTCCAATAAAGAGTGCAACAACACACCTCTGCTCTGAAAAAAGAAGGTTTGATTTGTGTCTCCAAATGGATGAAGAGTAACTTTTTGTAACTTAACGGTGACAAAACCGAGGTTGTGATACTAGGCAAGGGTAAGGATCTCTGGGGCCCCCACCATCGGCCCAACGACATGGGACCTACCCAGCAACCTGTAACTGCAGTTCGCAGTCTTGGGTTTCTCATCGATGAGAAACTTACAATGAGACAGCAGGCTGTGAGGGTGGCCTCTATTTGTTTTGCCACCTTGAGATGGCTTCAAAAGATCTTGTGAATGTTGCCCCCTTCCACACAAAGAACGGTAGTCCAGGCGTTGGTTGTTTCCCGCCTGGACTACGGCAACGTTCTATAGCTTGGAGCCGACCTGCCAACCACAAAAAAACTCCAGGTTGTGCAGAACGCTGCTGCTCGACTGCTCTGCAATGTTCCTAGGAGAACATCCGCCTCCCTAGCACTTCGTGATCTTCACTGGCTTAAAATCCCAAATAGAATCAAATTCAAAGCCCTATGCCACGTTTTTAAAATCAAACACGGCTCAGCCCCTAAATACCTTCAGGGCCTTATCCAGGCCTATAAGCCCGGTCGAACTCTAAGATCATCAGTAAATGGTGACTTCTCTGTTCCCAGATTCAGGCTAGCAAAAATGGGAGGCCGCTCTTTTGCCCATCTGGGTCCTAAATTTTGGAATGTTCTTCCTGTGACCCTAAAGACAGAAACCAATCTTCTTCGTTTGCGCAAGGGACTTAAAACTTGGCTCTTTCAGCAGTAATCTGTAGCTCTTTTTCAGTAAAATCATCTTGGAAGTTTTTCTTCTTTAGTCTGTCCCTGAGCGCCGGGAAACCCACTGCGGGTAGCTGTGCGCTTTAAAAGTTTAAATAAATAAATAAAATAAATAAATGATTTTATAAAGTGTTGTGCATCACATTGTTACATTTTCCCTTGGTCGCCTAAATGTTCCAAAATTGAAACCTTGTACATATGTCACCCTAAATGTCACAGTTTAGCTTAGGTTCAATTGGTTTTTTAACTGGGACACCAGACACTATTGCCTAACATTTAGCCATTGTATAGCATATTTCTCTATTCGAAACACATATGTATATATTTTGTCAATTGTTTATTCTCCTTATAAAGAATTTCACTAATTTACTGAACCTTCATTGTGTGGTGCCAGCTTTCTTTCTGACATCACCCTAACCCTTTGCACTGCCATTGTGCCTCACACTATTAGAAATATTCCTTACTATTCCACAGGAGCCATTGTTTTCTCAATAGCTTTAGTACCCAGGCTCCCTGTGAGTAGGGTTCCCTTGTTTCTTATTCCTCGCGCCTCCTACCCTAGCACTAGCTAATAGATTTTCTACGTTATCTGGCTTAGAGGAATGCGATTGACTGGACACCCCTGACAAGACCGTAGCAGACCAAATGTACAGACAAAGGGCCCATTTAACCCCGATGACCGAGATAGAGATATTGCAAACGGTTCCCCTTCCATCACCACAAATAGATGTGATGCCCCTCGAGGTGGACAGCAATGTTATATCCTGGAATATAGCAGACCTGGAAGACAAATTCCAGGACCACTTATGGCAACAGCTTATTAGGCAATTCTTAGTAATCTGCCTTCAGGAGACTTGGTCAGTGGACTGCAATCTGTTTTTGGAGGGCTTTAAAAGTTACTTTGTCCCTGCCTCCCCTTCTATTAGTGGTAGAGCCAAAGGAGGAATGGTTATCTATATGTCCCTGGCTGTGGATTGCCAGGTACAAACTTGCCCCCCTTCTGGCCATGGTCTGCAGGCCATCACAATCAAGAAGGGGAATAATAAAATTACCCTGATTAACTTTTATAACCCACCAAATAGTAAAAAGGGGGAAGGAAATATTATCCAACTGAGTCATTACCCAAGGAAGTTATGTGATCTCAGCTCACACCCCATGATGGTGTTGGAAGATCCGAAGACCACAAATATGTTTGACATAGAATGCCACAGAATGAGGGGGTTTCACTTTGAACATTCACAACAGAGGGATGAACTAAATAATCTAGTCAACAAATTTGACCTGCTGACATTGATGTCCCTCTTTGCTTCAAATAGAAAGATCTTTACTCCCACATTCAAAGGAAGAGATACTGGGTCTTTTATAGACCATATGTTAGTCTCTTCACCATCTCAATCCCTCTTTTGGAGGTTTAGCATCAAGGATACTGGTTACAGCGATCACAATCCTCTCGCTGTATATTTCTGTGGCGTACTATCTAGAAAACCTAGGGGCAGGGTAAAAGGAACCATGAGACCTACAGATGGTGGGCGCCGTCTCAAATGGTCCCAGATTGACCCAGATACCTTTTACAGTGAGGTGAGAGAATCATGTCTAGATGAACTTGCCCTTGTGCCCAACCGGAGAGTCTGCCAAGGAATGTTCTCAACTCTAGCGGCCATCTTAGTTGGGGGCAGCGCTAGCACCCTCTTGATTGGCCAGCATAAAAGGGCTCCCCATGGATAGGCCTTCTAATTTGTTGCAAGCTCTTTCCCCTCCTGAGGCGGAAGCCGGGAGGTAGCTACTTACTTTGTTAGAGTTTTGTTTTGCGCACCTTTTATAACGCTTTTATTACGCTGTCTCCACTTTACTACGAAGTTTTAAAAATTATGTGAACCTTTATTGCGATTACCTCCGATCGAATTGAACAGTGGTGGTTTGTCTCCCCCTGCCCTGCGCTTGATTGAATAAGCAATACCTTGCTGTCATTAATCTCCCTCGTCACTCGAACCAACTTCAGCAGACCTGGGCGTTGGAACTTCTCAGTCCCGGGCGGGTAAAATCAACTCTAGCGGCCATCTTAGTTAGGGGCAGCGCTAGCACGCTCTTGATTGGCCAGCATAAAAGGGCAACCCAGGGATAGGCCTTCTAATTTGTTGCAAGCTCTTTCCCCTCCTGAGGCGGAAGCCGGGAGGTAGCTACTTACTTTGTTAGAGTTTTGTTTTGCGCACCTTTTATAACGCTTTTATTACACTGTCTCCACTTGACTACGAAGTTTTAAAAGTTATGTGAACATTTATTGCGATTACCTCCGCTCGAATTTAACAGTGGTGGTTTGTCTCCCCCTTGCCCTGCGCTTGATTGATAAGCGATACCTTGCTGTCATTAATCCCCCTCATCACTCGGACCAACTTCAGCCGACCTGGGCGTTGGAACTGCTGAGTCCCGGGCGGGTAAAATCAACTCTAGCGGCCATCTTAGTTGGGGGCAGCGCTATCACGCTCTTGATTGGTCAGCATAAAAAGGAAGGGCCTGCCTCCGCGTAGCGGACGCGAATTGCGGACGCGCCGGACCTGCGCCGGAGTCGCGCCAGAGTCAGGCCCGTCTACGCCCGTCCACGCCAGGACGGGCCTAGGGACAATGGATCCAGCTCCGTTTCCAGCTATCCCTGTCCACCATGGTACTAGTATCATCTACACTGGTGAAGAGTTAAAACGGCTCAATTATTGTCCCCCTGTACAGTGCACCACATGTATATTGCCGGTTCATAACTTTAAATGCACTCACTGCGGCTTTTTCACGGGCCGAATGTCAATGTGTAATCAATTGAAAGTATTACATAAACAGGGTAAACCTAGGGGTAGAACCAGGGGTGTTAAATCTCCCTCTTCCCATATAAAACTGCAGTTCTGGAGTGTGAACTGTAGATCACTTCCAAAACATAAGACTAATATTCACGATTTTTTAGTTGACAAAAATCCTGATGCCGTGCTCCTTACGGAAACCTGGCTTCATGAGAGCTCGGGGCCAGATATTGCCATGGCGATTCCTGATGGTTATAAACTGGTTGGGAAGGACAGAGACACTGGTAAAGGAGGTGGTATTGCAGTAATTTTTAAGTCAAATTATACATGCACCCTTGATGCTTTCCCTATGCTTGGATGTGAAGCCGGACTTTTTAAGCTTGCTTTCAGCCCCCAGTTCACTCTGTCAGGTCTTTTGATTTACCGTCCTCCTGGAAACGCGAACACCTGGACAACTTCCTTTGCAGACATCATTGCTCCTCTTTCCTTGAAGGCGGCCAACTTTACCATTCTTGGCGACCTGAACCTCCATCTGGAAGATGATCAATGTAATGTCAGCAAATTGTTTTTATCTGAACTAGAAGCCTTAAATATTTTTTTATGCAACACAGGGCCTACACACTCTGCTGGGCATCTATTGGACCCTGTTCTTTCAAATCTTCTTTTTGAATGTTCTCCTCTTGCTCGTCCACTGGAATGGTCGGATCATTATGCTGTACACTTTGCCCTATTTCGGACAAAAACCCCAAATAATAACAGTAGCAGTAAGGATGTGTTTATACGTCGTTGGCACAAGCTTAACACAATCGATTTTAATGCACGCTTAATGGACACTCTTCCTAATACCAACACATCCACATTCGTGTTAAACACCGAAGTATCTAAATGGTTGAATTCTGCCATTGATGAACTTCTCCCTTTAACACCCAACAATTCTACATCTCACCGACCTCCTGCGCCTTGGTTTTCTGAAAACCTAAAATGCATGAGATCTAATTGTAAGACTTTTGAAAGGAAATGGAGACGTTCCTATTCCGCCTCTCGTAAAATAGCCTACAAGGAAGCCCTTAGGGACTACCATCACCAATATAAAATGGCCAGAGCTGCCTATGTCTCGAACACAGTCACTAATGCCCAAAACTGTCCCGCACTCTTTTCTCGGTTGTGAAGAAATTAACAGGAGCAGATGTGGTACCAGCCCCCCGCCCTGGATGAGGCTCAATGCAATTTGATTGCAAAATTCTTTAAATCTAAAGTAGAGCGTATCTACGACTCATTAAGTCCTTCTACATCTAATGATGCGTCTCTGCTTTACCCAACAATGACTCCAAGTTTTTCGCTCTTCACAAGGACTAAACTTGCAAACTGGTTACCCTTCGATGATGCCTCCTTCTCTCTTTGCCTAAATAGTATTAAATCTGGCTTCCCACGGGATCCGGTACCTGCCAAAATGTTAAAACTTCTTGAACTTAGCCCACGCCATGTGTTAATGCAATTTCTCAATTCTTCATTATTTGAGTCATACGTCCAACAGGAGTGGAAGCATGCAATGATAATTCCTTTATTGAAAAAGGCTGGAGCTGATATTGCCAACCTGTCAAACTTAAGACCAATTTCATTGCTTCCAATTTTATCAAAGATCCTGGAAAGGCATATTAACACACAATTAACTCATCTTGTGGAGAGCTCGGGATTTTTACATCCGTCCCAATCAGGCTTTAGAGCGCATCATTCGACTGACACCACACTTCTAGGAGTCACTGAGAGTCTGCGACACAGTGTCGATCGCGGAGAAACATCCACCTTTATTCTTCTCGATCTAAGTGCGGTGTTCAACACTGTGTCCCATTCCATTTTCCTTGCGACTCTCCGGTTCCTGGGTGTAGAGGGTGCGGCTCTAGCTTGGATAGCCTCTTTTTTAAGAGACCGCACTTTTCAGGTGTTTTCTGCTTCTGCCTCTTCTATAACTTGTCCCTCGGCGTATGGTGTTCCCCAAGGGTCTATACTTAGTCCCTTACTATTTAATATTTATGTAAGACCCCTAGCCAGTATTGTGGAGGAAGCTGGTCTTACGTTATACTCCTACGCCGACGATACACAGATAATTTTTTCTCTCTCCAATAAAGAGTGCAACAACACACCTCTGCTCTGAAAAAAGAAGGTTTGATTTGTGTCTCCAAATGGATGAAGAGTAACTTTTTGTAACTTAACGGTGACAAAACCGAGGTTGTGATACTAGGCAAGGGTAAGGATCTCTGGGGCCCCCACCATCGGCCCAACGACATGGGACCTACCCAGCAACCTGTAACTGCAGTTCGCAGTCTTGGGTTTCTCATCGATGAGAAACTTACAATGAGACAGCAGGCTGTGAGGGTGGCCTCTATTTGTTTTGCCACCTTGAGATGGCTTCAAAAGATCTTGTGAATGTTGCCCCCTTCCACACAAAGAACGGTAGTCCAGGCGTTGGTTGTTTCCCGCCTGGACTACGGCAACGTTCTATAGCTTGGAGCCGACCTGCCAACCACAAAAAAACTCCAGGTTGTGCAGAACGCTGCTGCTCGACTGCTCTGCAATGTTCCTAGGAGAACATCCGCCTCCCTAGCACTTCGTGATCTTCACTGGCTTAAAATCCCAAATAGAATCAAATTCAAAGCCCTATGCCACGTTTTTAAAATCAAACACGGCTCAGCCCCTAAATACCTTCAGGGCCTTATCCAGGCCTATAAGCCCGGTCGAACTCTAAGATCATCAGTAAATGGTGACTTCTCTGTTCCCAGATTCAGGCTAGCAAAAATGGGAGGCCGCTCTTTTGCCCATCTGGGTCCTAAATTTTGGAATGTTCTTCCTGTGACCCTAAAGACAGAAACCAATCTTCTTCGTTTGCGCAAGGGACTTAAAACTTGGCTCTTTCAGCAGTAATCTGTAGCTCTTTTTCAGTAAAATCATCTTGCAAGTTTTTCTTCTTTAGTCTGTCCCTGAGCGCCGGGAAACCCACTGCGGGTAGCTGTGCGCTTTAAAAGTTTAAATAAATAAATAAAATAAATAAATGATTTTATAAAGTGTTGTGCATCACATTGTTACATTTTCCCTTGGTCGCCTAAATGTTCCAAAATTGAAACCTTGTACATATGTCACCCTAAATGTCACAGTTTAGCTTAGGTTCAATTGGTTTTTTAACTGGGACACCAGACACTATTGCCTAACACTTAGCCATTGTATAGCATATTTCTCTATTCGAAACACATATGTATATATTTTGTCAATTGTTTATTCTCCTTATAAAGAATTTCACTAATTTACTGAACCTTCATTGTGTGGTGCCAGCTTTCTTTCTGACATCACCCTAACCCTTTGCACTGCCATTGTGCCTCACACTATTAGAAATATTCCTTACTATTCCACAGGAGCCATTGTTTTCTCAATAGCTTTAGTACCCAGGCTCCCTGTGAGTAGGGTTCCCTTGTTTCTTATTCCTCGCGCCTCCTACCCTAGCACTAGCTAATAGATTTTCTACGTTATCTGGCTTAGAGGAATGCGATTGACTGGACACCCCTGACAAGACCGTAGCAGACCAAATGTACAGACAAAGGGCCCATTTAACCCCGATGACCGAGATAGAGATATTGCAAACGGTTCCCCTTCCATCACCACAAATAGATGTGATGCCCCTCGAGGTGGACAGCAATGTTATATCCTGGAATATAGCAGACCTGGAAGACAAATTCCAGGACCACTTATGGCAACAGCTTATTAGGCAATTCTTAGTAATCTGCCTTCAGGAGACTTGGTCAGTGGACTGCAATCTGTTTTTGGAGGGCTTTAAAAGTTACTTTGTCCCTGCCTCCCCTTCTATTAGTGGTAGAGCCAAAGGAGGAATGGTTATCTATATGTCCCTGGCTGTGGATTGCCAGGTACAAACTTGCCCCCCTTCTGGCCATGGTCTGCAGGCCATCACAATCAAGAAGGGGAATAATAAAATTACCCTGATTAACTTTTATAACCCACCAAATAGTAAAAAGGGGGAAGGAAATATTATCCAACTGAGTCATTACCCAAGGAAGTTATGTGATCTCAGCTCACACCCCATGATGGTGTTGGAAGATCCGAAGACCACAAATATGTTTGACATAGAATGCCACAGAATGAGGGGGTTTCACTTTGAACATTCACAACAGAGGGATGAACTAAATAATCTAGTCAACAAATTTGACCTGCTGACATTGATGTCCCTCTTTGCTTCAAATAGAAAGATCTTTACTCCCACATTCAAAGGAAGAGATACTGGGTCTTTTATAGACCATATGTTAGTCTCTTCACCATCTCAATCCCTCTTTTGGAGGTTTAGCATCAAGGATACTGGTTACAGCGATCACAATCCTCTCGCTGTATATTTCTGTGGCGTACTATCTAGAAAACCTAGGGGCAGGGTAAAAGGAACCATGAGACCTACAGATGGTGGACGCCGTCTCAAATGGTCCCAGATTGACCCAGATACCTTTTACAGTGAGGTGAGAGAATCATGTCTAGATGAACTTGCCCTTGTGCCCAACCGGAGAGTCTGCCAAGGAATGTTCTCAGTGCTTTCAGTTCCATCTCACTTAAAGTAGGGGAACTTTTGAGGGCTCCAACCTAAAAGGTATCTAACACAAACCCAAGATAGTTTGAATCCTCTTCTTCCCAGGCAGCACGCAAGTTAAAGGAGGCCCTGAAAGTAGTCCCGAGAAAAGCCCCACACATACGGGTCGGTCGCACAGGATATAAGCAGGCCCTAGCCACCCGTAAGAGAGCATTGAAGGAGGAGGCATGGAGGGAGTTGCTAGAGTCTAGCACACTAAGGAACGGTATACAGTTCTGGGGCATTGTCAACAGACCCTTGTTCTCTGAAGATACAAGTAATACCCTAAGCTCCAACATCACGGAAGAGGAATGGGAGGCCCACTTCCAATCCATGTTTAAGGGTTCTATGGGTTACCACAACCAGTCCCCTCATACAAGAAATACTGATAATTTGGTCTTTGAGGTATCAGAGGTAGAGGTGGGTATTGAGGGCTTAACCAGTAACAAGGCTCCCAGCCCGGACGGAATTCTGCCGGACCTTTATAAATCAGATCCTTCGTTCTGGGCTCTGATCCTGGTGACTGTATTGAATCCAGCGGCCAGGGACGGCAGCTCCGAATCATGGGTCACATCTACCTTTGTGCCAGTGTTCGAAAAGGGGGACCGAAACAGTATGCACTGTTATCGGCCAATCTCTCTCATCGACTCCGTAACTAAGGTGGTGGGAGGGGTATTTACAGCAAAGATTATCCTCTTTGGCAGAGGAGCATAATATCATTGCCGATACCCAATATGGGTTTCGTGCGGGGAGGTCCACGGTGGCCCAATGTTTAAACCTGTGTTTGATTCTTGGTAAGTACACGATGGCCGGCCCAGGTACGATCTACATGGCCTTCATGGACCTATCGTCCATTTTTGACTGTGTAAACCGAGTAAAACTGTGGCAGTCTATGAGTCTACTGAGGCTATGGTGGTGGAGGCTCTATTGCGGACTTTCTAATGGATCTGCATCGGGACACCAAGGAAAACATTAGATATACACAGGATCTCCGAGTTTCTAGGGAATTTAACATTGAAAGAGGGGTAAGGCAGGGCTGCATTTTGGCCCCCTTCCTGTTCAACCTATATATTAATGATCTCGAGGGAGCCCTGGTATCTACGGGGGCTGATTTTCCGCATGTGGGTCGCCAGGGTCTCCCCGTCCTCCTATATGCGGATGACGCCGTCTTGATAGCGAGAACCGCCAGAGGACTTCAATCCTTACTAGATGCTTTCCTGAACGTTATGGGGTCTAGAGATCTATTGATCAATAATGCAAAACCCTATATCATGCAGGTAGGGGCTTGCCCAACAAAAGGTTTTCTTTCACTGGAGGCTCTGCGAAGGTCCCCAAAACGTCAGTTTTTTTCATATTTGGGGGTCATGTTGGATGATCGCCCGAAGTGGGGGCCCCTCATCATGAGGAAAAAGGATGAGCTCACACGAATAACCGCCACTATTTTCAGCTTTGGTGCTAAGATGAGCAAGCACCCAATTGCAGCTATGCTGAAAATTTACCAGATGAAGGGCGTGTCAACCGCATGGTATGGTAGTGAAGTTTGGGGGTATACCACCACAGATGCGCTACAGGTGGCAAAGAACAACTTTCTACAGAGTATGCTGGAAATGCCAACCGGCTTATCCAATTTGATAGCCCATGAAGAACCGGTGGCCCTTTTTTATGTGATATTCTTGCTTTGCGCCATTTAGTGTTTTGGCTTAAGTGTTGGCCAAACAGAGAACTCAAACTTACTCAGAAGATCCTAACGGACTTTATGTCCTTGTAACATATGTCCAGAATTCCATGGCTGAAGTATGTAAAAGGTCGCCTTTCCGAGTTGGGTTGCCCAGAACTCTTTCTAAAACCCTCAACCATAAAAAAAAGGATGTTGAATTGGTCAAAAAAGCATTCATTTACACAAGGAAACTTGAAAGAGATGAACAGGAACTATGTAAGCCAAGCGTATACATTTTTTACCGTAAAAACCCACCCACTGACAGAGCCATACCTCTTGGGAACATTGACCACATATGAGCGGTTTTTATTGTCTAGGTTTCGTCTTGATTTTTTAAAATTTTTAATCGCCGTCTGGAAAGGGAATAGCAGAGGACAGGTGTTAGCACCTTGTGGCTACGACAACTTGTCTCCACAGGATCTACTACACTTCATGTTCTTCTGTAAATTCTATGAAGTACCTCAGAGACATTTTTTACTCCCCCTTCTAAAGAGGCTTAATTTTAACCAGGTTCACCCAGCTCTTTTATATTTGCAGCTGCTGAAACCAGACTGTATAATTGTTTATTGTAGTTTATCTGAAATTGCTGGTGAGAACCAGGGCCTGCCTGGAATATTAGTCATTCTAGGGGGAGGAGGTAGTCATAGCTTTAAAGTATGTCTCTAGTGTGTTTTCCATTTGATGCATTGAAACTTGCTTACCGCACCTGCCACATTTTACTCGTGATTCTTCTCATTTCAAGGTTGTGAATTCTAAACTTTTTTAATGTATATTTTTATGGGATGTGTATATTTATTGTGACTTTCATGGTTTTCACATTGTAAAACCGAATAAAGTTTTATGAAATTAAATGAATGCCATGTACTACATAGCAATCACTAATTCCTAGGTCTGCACACACATCCAGTCACTTATACATGTACTCATCAATACAGGACTATAATATGTACTCATAAATCTATACTTGAAGACACACTCTGCCAGTCATCCATAGAGTTACTCACACGCGTAGCAAGTAATGCAAAGAATCAATTATATACCCATTTAATTATGTGTACAGTTATATACACCAACACAGTTTATTTATAGACATACCACATTACATATTTATACCAATACTAACACATATTTAATATCTTATAGAATCACTCATAGAAGGAGACACTTATTTATACACCCACTCTTCAAATAACTTAGTCTCACATTTACTTATTTATATGTAGTACAACACTCAAATATAGTGCCCTAAAACATATGTAGTTAGTCACAAATATACCACTGAGACATTTATTCACTCATCAACATATCCATAGACACACTAACTCACCCATACAGCCCTTCCTAGATACACTTTTTAATCCATACAACCACTGAATCACCCACTCAGACATTTATGCACAGACTCATATACCCACCCACCCACCCACACAGACACTCAGGGACCCATACAGAAACTCAGACAACAAATCAATAACATATATAGACACTTATGTAGCTATTTAGCAACCCATGCAGTTGCTTACACACCAATGGAGAGACTAATATAGACTTTCACACAGTTTAGTCACTAACCCATGCATTCAGTAAGACATGTTCAATCACTCACTTATACAGTCAGTCACGCACCTATGAAATAATTCCTTTAGGCACTTGTAAATGCATTCATTCCTCAATACACCATGGCATATATATATATAGTCACTGAAAAAAACATAGGTTTCACACCAGTTAAAGTTA
This sequence comes from Lissotriton vulgaris, assembly GCF_964263255.1. Taxonomy (NCBI): domain Eukaryota; kingdom Metazoa; phylum Chordata; class Amphibia; order Caudata; family Salamandridae; genus Lissotriton; species Lissotriton vulgaris. Next base: position 1,242,866,578 of record NC_141687.1, on the reverse strand, counting down.
GGAATTAGCATTTAAAAAACCTATTAAATTCACTGAAAAAACCATAGGTCTGACACCAGTTATAGTTAGCTGGAAATTTTACTGACATAAAACCATTGAAATTCCCATGTTATAGTTAGTTGGACTCATTATAACTTGCGCGTGTAATGCACTGCTGATGACATCACATATTACATCGCTCATGACATGGTCAGTGACATCACTCATGACACCATCCAGTGAATGTGTGTCTTTCTGAAAAATAAATATGTTTTATATATGTATATGTAAAGGTCGATGGAAGAATAAATGTTTGAATAAGTGCCTTAATGGATGTTTGAAAAAAAATTGATTGGTTAACTGGCTTATTAAGTGTATTTTAATGAATACATATATTAGCGAGTATTGTTTAAATATTTAAATGTTTGTATCAGTGTTTCACTTTGTGTATAAGTGGCTGCATGTGTTGGTTATTAGATGTTTTCTTAGTATCAGTATGAGTGTCTGTATGGTTTGGTGGGGGTATTACTTAGTACATAGATGCATCAATGACTGACTCACTGTTTGTATGTGTTTGGAAGACGGCATATGTGCAGGACTGTATGGATGGATGAGTGTGCATATGTGTGTGTTAGTAAGTGAATGACTGTCTCACTAGTGTCTTTATCAGTAACTACATGTGTTTTAATCTAGTATATGTGAGTATTGATGTATATAAGTGAGTATATGTGAGAGTGAGAGACTGAAAGAGTTCTTGCTTAAATAAGTGTGTGTTTCTATAAGTGATTGTTTAAGAGAGTAAGTGTGTGTAAGTTTCCTTAGAAGTAAGGTGGTAGTGTGTGTATAGCTGTATATGCAAATAAATGGATGTTCAATAGCTTATTTGCATGTGTGAGTATGTGTGTGAGCAACTTTTGGAAGACTGTCGGTGTGTTACAGGATGTATAGGTGTATCACTACATATGATGAGTGAGTATATGTATGAGTGACTATATAGAACTGTTGGTGAATGAGTGGATGTGTATAATAATGGTGGAATTACTGAATTGGTTGTTGTAACTGGTATGGGTATCTCCACTTTTTTGAAAATGTTAGTTTCTATTTTTGAATATGTGTTTCAAGGGTTACTTTACAGTGAAAGGAGGTCTGTCACTCTGTCACAAGGATGGTGTCATCAGTGATGTCATGAGTGATGTCACTGACCATGTCATGAGTGATGTAATATGTGATGTCATCAGCAGTGCATAACACGCGCAAGTTATAGTGAGTCCAACTAACTATAACTTGGGAATTTCAATGGTTTTATGTCGGTAAAATTTCCAGCTAACTATAACTGGTGTCAAACCTATGTTTTTTTTCAGTGAATTTATTAGGTTTTTTAAATGCTAATTCCTAACTATAACTGGTGTGAAACCTATGTTTTTTTCAGTGAATTTCAATGGTTTTTTAATAGCATTTCTCTATAGGTATAAAAAGTAAAGAATTTTATAACGAATTTTATATTGTATAATTATGTATTATTTTTATTTTTTGGGGGTTTTTTTGCCCCGGAGCGCTCCCGGGGCACGTACCGGTGAACGCACGGGTAAGCGCAGTGCTTTGGCGCGCCCCGGGGCGCGTACCGGTGAGCGTCCAGTTAGCGCTCTTCTCGCGTACGAAAACAACATTGTGGCGTTTCATGTAACCGTGTGATGCATCATATGACGCACTGCGTTAGCGCACCTGGGAGCACGCGAGCGCATATGATCGCGCAAATTCCTGACGCACTTACGCTAATCGCCCCCGGGCCACGCCCCGGGGCGCGCCCGGGGGCGCGTAGCGTAAGTGCGTCAGGTCATGTGACCTGAAAATAAAACTTTTTATTGGTTCATTTCACTTTTGGGTTCCTAATGATGTAAGGCCAGGTCATGTGACCTAAAAATAACACTTTTCATTGGTTCAGAACAGTTTTCTTTTCCAAATGATGAAAGACCCCACCTTTTTTCCTCATTCTACCTTTGTGCTTTGAGAGAGGTAGACCTGCAGTTATTTCAGTAGAAAATGGCTACATTAGCTGCAGCTGCTGGATCTTCTGGACCACCACCACCACCACCACCACAAGGACCACCACAACTTCACAGTGGTGGAGATCAAGAAGAGGAGAAGGATGAGGAGGAGGAGGAGAGGAGATTCGTCCGAGAGGACAATATTACCTACAAACCTAAAGAGCACATCATCTGGCAGTTTTTTTCAATCCCCAACGACAAAAAAAAGTAAATGCGCCTAAGGCAACCTGCTTAATATGTCATCAGGAGCGGTCAAGGGGGAATCCCAACAAAAAATGCTCCTTTGGCAACCACACCATGATCAGACATATGCAACGGAAGCATCCAAATAACTATGCTAGGGCAGAGGTCAGGGAACTGGCCAGAAACCCTGTCCAATCTTCTGCCAGCACCTCCCAAACTAATGTTTCCACCCCTTCGGGACCGGAAGTTAGGGAGATGTGCTCCACCCTACAAACAAAGTTTTCCAATTTTAAAACGGTTTGTATTTTTTGTGGACAAACAATATGCCATGGAGAGAAATGCATCACACTTATTAACCGTGCTTGGGATAACCACAAGAGCCCAAGGAAACATTAATTTTTTTGCTCCTGTTGAGCCCTTTAGAATTCCCTGTTTCTTGTTTCTCCCCTTAAAAAATAAAAAAAAAAAAAAAAATCAGAAAAGTCAAAAAAAGTAAAAAATGTAAAAAAAACCATAAAAAATATAAAACAACAAAAAGAATAAAAACAACAGTTATTTTTAGAACTACCTATAATTTATAAAAAAAGCAACTTTTTTGGGAAACTCTGTCATGCTTTTTTCTCCACTGTACGCTCCCCGGTACGCGTACCGGGGCACGTACCGGTCGCTCCCCCCCCCCCCCGCGAAAATCGATTTTTTTTGTTTTTGTTTTCAGCACCGGGGCCCTTTTATGTCCCCCACATCAAACTTAGGGGGTCAGGGGGGGTCTACCCTGCCCCCTTTTGGTTATTTCCCCCTTTGTTTTTGGCCCCTCCTGTGTTTCTATTCTACCGAGACACAAGATGGCGGCCGCTCCGGACTGTTTCGAATGTTTACAGACACCCGAGAGCCAATCAGCTTTCCGTGCGCAGATCACGTGGCGCGCCCGGTGCGCTCCCCTGTGCGCGTACCGGGGCGCAGCCATAGATATATATATTTTGTAGTGTAGTTCCTATTTTCCCTATAGGCCCTGCGCATTGGAATAACATGAACAGTAGTATAGACGTAGTAGTGAGGTCTTCCAGGTCTCTACTGACTATGCTAAACTTAATTGGGTTTGTTACCAACTAGCTCAGAGGTCACTGGAAACTTTCTTGACTGAATAGGAAGTGATCAGATTCCCTGGTACAGACAAGAAGGGATTCAGTTTTCCAACAATCACATAAACATAACAACTTTGCTCCTTAGAATAAGCGTCAATCTCTAGAGTCGTGTGAAACAATAGACCGTTATTTTACTCAGTCAGTTGTGCAGATTACTTTCACCAAGATGCAGAGAAATAGAGAGACGGGCGTTTTCAATAAAAAGGTATTATTTATTGAACAGTCTTTCTTCTCATACAAGAGAAATGAATTGCCACAATTGCAAGACTAGTTATTATAAAAAGTGCGTACAGTAAAATGAGGATTGCGAAATAATACTGTAAAAGCATTGATATGGTTTCTTAGCCATACAATGGTTAAAATGAATAAAATATATACATTCATATATACATTTGACTAACGTACTCAGCTGGTGCTTCTAACTACGCCTACCCCAGTGTACCTGAGCTAAGTCTAATACTTGGGAGGGAGTAAGTAAGTAGCAGTTTTAGTTAAGTTGGTTTTGCCAAGGTTTGCTTCAAGAATTCTCTCTAAGGGTTTAGTCAACACCATACATCTGGAATAGAATGTTGGAGGTCTTGTATCTCCTTCCAGGACTCGATATCCCAGTCACTCGCATGAGTAGGCTGGAAACGCCGGAGCTGGATTTTCTCGGCAGGAGAAAAGACAGTGTCTCTCTCAGCGCGTCAAGGAGGAGAAGGGGCAGCGTCCGTGGGCAGCTTGCATCTGCTGGGCTCTGTAAGGGACAGCTGTTCTGCTCCTGTGTTCACCACACCATCACTATCATCAATGTCATTGAGGCAGCAGCGTTTGCTTAAGGCAACGTTGGTAATATTTATACCTGAAAGGTGCCTTGTTTGACGTAAGTTTTTGGACATAAGACGTCAATAAAGATGTCACTAGGAAGTGATCGTCTCTCAGTGCTCATTAGAGTTCTATTACTAATCAAAACATAGCAAGCGGGGCTTTCCCAGGTTGCTGAGTTTTATCTTGTTGAAGAACTCGGAGTGTAATCTAGGAATCTTAGATAGTGGCTTCTGCTGTGTCATCTGCTCTAATGAGCTGCAGAGGAAGAGATTCTGAAATGTGGCTCTGATCGTGTTAGGCCAGGGACGAGTTTCTGAAATATCGCTCTTGATCGTTTATGCCATTATAGGGGTATGAATGGATTATAGCCGTATAGGGACATAAGGTCACAGCATTGATCGGGGTCCTAGATTAGAACGCGACACCCACTCCACGAATTTATGTCCATCAAATTACTAAAAACTATAGCAATAAGATGCATGTGTAACATTACCCACCCCAAAATACATATCTGCATTTGAAATGGCGTATTTGAAATACATGGAAATATTGGTACTGTACGTCTTTAAGCATAGAAATCATTCAAAATTTTAGCATTTGTAATCAGTGAATGATTTTGCGAAAAAATTAAGAATTACACATGAAATATCTCTTTATACAGAAAAGAAGGGCGAGAAAATTTCATCACATAGAAATGTAATTGCTGTAACATGTGCTAGAGGCTGATGTAAAGTTATTATGTCTCTAGAAGTACCTACAAATAGAAGTTCTGTTCTTTATGAATAGGTCTACTTTAAGCAAATAATTTTTGTGCCAGAAAAAAGGTCAATATTTTGAAAAATGTTCAATTAAAAAAACAAAAAATTCTTGGTGAACGGGGTAACAGAGTTCCAACGCTTTTCAGTAGTTTTTGTTGATCAAAACTGAAGGCCGAATTCAGAGTTCATGGGAACGCTGTGTGTCGGAATGCTTTTCAAAATTATTGTTTCTGTTCGGGGGAGAACATCATATCAGACAGGCTCTCAAAGAATTGGTCTACAAAATCAGGTGACAGTTCGACCAAGTTCGATAGTGCTGTAACTTAGCAGGTGTGAGAATGATTGCTATCATCAAAGTCTGGATCAGCAATGCTCACAGAAGGTCGTACCTGGGTGATGTTGCTTTTATTTCTCGCTCCACTGTCACCACCTAGTCGTAGGACAGGAGTCTCAACGAATGCCATCATCAGGATTGGTAGCCGCTGGGGACAACACAATGCGGGAGCCGTTATAGGACTTAGCAAAGTATCGATATCCATTGGTACTGCTGATGGAAGTGCAAGACAGATGTCCAACACGCACTCATCTCCGCATAGCATACATCGAAGCACAGGTAAGATGCAGGTCTGCCATATAGGTCTGAATGAAAGAAACCAGGTCATGTTCAGATCTCTCAGCCTGGCCAATCCAAGGACTCTAGTTATTCGGTCCCGGTAGCGTTTTGCTAGGATCGTTTCTTCCATCCTTGTCAGAGTCATGTCTGAGTTTTGGCTTGCCATATCGGAGCAGGAGGGTCAAAAATAAAATGCCTGCTACAAGTCCCAAAATCAGGGGTATGCCGCCAAAGACTGAATGGACAAAATTAGGAATGATTCCTAGAATTGCTTTGAATGGTGTTAACAGTCCCGAAAAAATGGTCTTAAATACGCCTGGGATGCCTATGGCACTCGACATGTTAAGAATTTGGCTAAGCATTTCTGTGAAATGCACGGGCAATTTGTTGATAAAAGGTCATGAATCTCTGATGTTGTCCTTGCAACTTGGAGATCATACGTCTCTTTTGATGACGTGATGGGCACTGTTGTCTGCAAGAGCACAGACTTCATTCTGCTTAAAGTATCAATTCGTATAGAAGAGACATTCAAACGAGGCCATATGGGAGTCTCGGAGTCTCCAGGGCCGTTTGGAAACAATGCTTGCATACAGCATTTGACCATGGAAGTTACTTGAACGATATATGCTTTCCCTGGCAAAAGGCCACAACAGCTGTGATCCGTTATTAGAATGTAACTCCTATTCGAGTTGCTTAAAGAAAGGCTCTATCTGCATTGCAGGTGTGATGTTGGTGGCATGAAAGGTTGTTAGAATTTCCTTCACAGGCTCCGTGTAAATTAATACCTTGGCACAAAAGTATACCGCTTAGTGAATGTTTACACTTTTCACCACTAAGAAAAACATTTTTGTTGCTGTCACTATAGCATGTGTGTGTTTATGGTAATTTCCATGCTGACTTAATGTATCCTTTACCCAAACATTCATACTGGCCAGTCGGTATGTATTCAAGGCAATTTTTAAATCGGAAAGTTGTTATCGGAATTGTGATAATCCTGTGTATTATCCATTCAATGACAGGACTTTCTGACATTGTCAAAGGTAATCTCTCAAGTTTTTCGATGCTCAGGATTGTATAGTCTGCTCCTTTCTGTGCCAAGCTGATTTGTTTATCAGTAAGGTTAAAGATGGAAAACAATGACGCTGTGTTGATTAAATGCCAAGGCACATAGCCTGAACGAAGATTTTGCAGCGTCCAGCCTAATTGTACAATAGAACGCAATTGCGACTGGCCATGCTGTAACATTAGCAAGTCTTTGTCTATTACATCTGTGGCAGATGATACAATACTGTCCAGTGAATATATTCTGGAGGACAGATTCATTAACCCATTGTCCACAACAGAAAGTGATTTTCCAAATTAATACGATCAATTTCTCGTATTTTTTCAGCTGTTTCAATTTGTGTTACTTTGCAAGCCTCGTTGTAAGCCGCATATATACTGGTCGCTATGAAACGTTTTTGACCCTGTTTGCGAGGTCCCAGAATGAAATCGCGCAAATCAGCACCATCTTTAAGTAAAGATAAGTGTTGCTTAATTTCTGCCAGTGTGGATGATTCTAGCCATTCAAGGCACAGTTTCCCTACACTGTATGTTGTTACTATCCCTGGATGTTGTCTCTGGGAGTATCTAGGGTCTGGTCTGGTCATTGTTAACCCCTGTGTTTTATTAAGGAATCTATCTTGACAGTTGTTTGTGTCAGTGGGCCAGATTAACCACTTTTTCCAATCAGGATGTGTTCTGTTTAGATGTAAAATTTTAGATACGTCTATTTCAATGTCTGTTGTTGCATTATCAGGTATTGGCTTTGGGATAGACGGTTTGTTAAGGTCTTTAATCTTAGCTAGACCAAGACAAGATGTTTGGTGATTTGTGTCATTTAAAAACATTATTTGCTCTGGGATCATGCAGGCTCGAAATAATGCTTCTAGGCCTTGTACCTGCCAATCTTTTGTACCCCAGATTGTTTTTGTTTCAATGTTATTTCTCCAATAATCAAAACCAAATGTCATGATTTTTTCATAAAATGCTTCTGAATATATCAATTTAGTATTTGTCAGCATTGTTTTCAACCCTGTTTTATCTAACAGTTTGTAATAAAACGTTTCTGCATCACTGGTGTTAAACCCTGAGAAGTACTGAAATTTCTCATAGAATGTTTTAGAACTGCTTTTAGGTGGAGTAGCACAATGTTCCCATTGGTTATATTTAAAAACATTTCTAGGCTGTGCAGATTTATGTAAGTAATGATCTCCGTAATGTGAGAAGCAATACATCTGTTCATAACTAGACGAACCTTGTAAATAATCATGTTCTGTAAATCTTGCTGACAACACTAAATCAGACATCATATTATTAATACTTTCAAAATCCCAATCATCAGAAAATGTACTTGGTTTTACAAAGTCACTTAAGGAAACCTTGAACTGGTGAGGATATTTCAGGATTTCGACCGGACCATATATTTCATAGTCAGTTTTGTCCCATACTACCCCGCCGGGTATTGGAATGGCTGTGACATTTACTGTTGAAAGTTCTCTTTTCTTCACGTGGGATGATCTGTGTAGTTTGAGGACTAAGTTGATGTTCTGACTTGCTGTGTCCATTGAACCGTATTAAACTTTCCTAAAATTAAATCTAAAATTAGGCATAGTAGGAGTATAAATACCCCTGAAATAATCCAATGCTCAATCAATGGTGCATCCAGATATACTTCTTTGATTTGTTGAAAGAGTTCTGTTGCTTTTTCTTTAAAAGTCTTTGTTTCTGGCATCACTTCGGGGTTGCTTTGATCCTCAGAAAAGGTATTGAAATTGATGAAGTAGCCAGAGGCAGTTCTGTCAATTGTTGGGATTGTTCTCTCAATTTGTCTTTCAGTAGAACATTCTGATGCCACGTCATTGTAGACTGGTGTTTCATGACGAACTGTTTCAATCTTTGTTTCAAGAGGCACGAGTTCCATGGCATTATTGCGTAGTCCCTCTCTGTGCACTGCAGGTTTATCAAATGTGATTAGTGTTTCAGTTTGAACCTCTTGGATTGTTGCAAGTTTGGGTATTCTGTTGTTTCTCGGGAGTCCACTGGGCCTACTGTTGATTATAGGCCACATGCTTGTGGTTTTACCAGGTCGATTGATACAACTCTGTTCTCCTTTTTACCAGCAAGGGGCGGTAGTACTACTGATCTTGTTCCGTTGATTGCCAAGACAGTTACTGCTTTTCTGTAAGAAGGCCCAAATTCCTTCTTCACCGCTATTTTTTCTCTAACTAGATCCCCAATCTTTGAAATCCAGACAGGTCTTGCTGGGGCTGGTGGTGCCTCTTCAGTGGTAGTTGGCTGTTGCTTTAACTTTATGTTGCTTAAGGATTTTCTTGTTTCATTCAAGTCCTGTAAAACAGCCAAACGGTCTTTGATGTCAAAGTCTTTATTGTTATCTTTTACCACTGATACCTGACTATCTAAGCCCTGAATGTACATTCTAGTTCCGAACAATAGTTCATATGGGCTGAAACCTTTTAGAGAATTTCTTGGCAAATTGTTAAGACTGAGCTGGACACTTATTAAATGTTTGACCCACCCTTCACCCGAACCTAATACCTTCGCTGTTATAGATTGCTTTATGTCCCGGTTTTTTCTTTCCACTACACTGTTCCCTTCGGGGTGTGATGGACAAGAGTATCGCAAGCCAACGCCCATGCTGGCCATGGCCTCCTTATAAGCTCGAGAGCTGAAAGCAGGACCCTGGTCAGAATGGAACATGGCAATTCCGTATGTGCCGATAAAGACTTGCAGATCTTTTATAACCATTCTGGCGTCAGCCGAGCGCTGGGGCCACATTTTTTAAGTGTGCTTAGTCTTAAATGAGATACAATGGGACGCATTTCTCTTGTTTGATTATGCGAATAGATCGCCTTATGCTTTCTATTAGGGTTCCTGACACTACGCTGGCCGGTTCTCCACTGCGATTTCTGTTGCAGTCTTCACAATGTTTTGCAAAATAATGAATATCTACGCTCATTCCCGGCCACCAGTACTCTGATTGTAATTCTTTCAGAGAGTCCCTGATTGTTTGGTGTCTCAAACCCAACCCCATATGTGCTTCCTGTGTAAAGAAACCTGTCCGGTTCGTGTTTGGAATTACCCTATCCCCCACTCCAGGGATTCGAGCAAAAGGAACGGAGTTTGCATCAATTACGTATGCATAATTGAGTGGATAATTCACGGGTAGTGCTGCACAGTTGCCTTTTACTGACGTTTTTACTGCCAGCATGGTTTCCCCGTCAATGTATTTTTCTGAACACTTTTTTGTGGCTACGGAAGCCGGTTTAGTTGCTTCCGCTATGGCTGTAATAGTCAATGAATTCTCTGCAACGTGAAAGCCATCACGTTGATGACTCAGAGTGTGTATCACGTGAGTCTTTTGTAGTTCTTTCTGTAAAACAACTACCTGTTTCCAAAGCATTTTATGCTTGATTGTGGCACCTGTGTCATCTTTGTAATCATTTTTAACCCAGCTCTGTAACTTATTATTGTAAGAGTTGACGCAAAAATGCAAATCGCACACGATTAGTGTCTGGAATTCACGTTCTGCATTTTCAAGCGCCATCTTTAAAGATCTGATTTCAGCTCGCTGAGCCGAAGAGTTCCTCACTGATTCAGTTTTTGTTATTTTCGGTCTGAATTTACCGCACAGCCAGCGACCTTTAACAATCGCGCAGGCTGCATCGTAGGATTTGTTCTCTACGTAGAAATGCTGTACAAATCTATCTGTATAGATTATACAGGAGTATTGTTGGAGAGGCAGAAGTTCGATTGGCAGAGGATATCCTTCTTCATAAGTCAAATCATTCAGTTTTTCGAATTGCGGGGCGAAAACCATTTAAAAAAAAGGTCGCTTTCTGAACCGTGCACTACCTTTTTGCCAAATTGGGTAATTCCAATCAGCAGTTAGGGCTGTAGCCCTCCCTAAAGTTTCCTATGGGAAATTGATTTTTTTTACTCTTATTTTTTTAATTTCTCAACAACTACTGAACGGATTTACACCATTTTAAAAAAAAGGTCACTTTCTGAACCAAGAGCTGCCTTTCTACCAAATTTGGTGTAATTTTGTTCAGTAGTGCGGGCTGTAGCCTGTCTCAAAATTTCCTATGGAAATTAACACACAAAAATTCTTTTTGGGACCCCCTTTTTTCTCAGCCCCCGCTTGACAAATCACCCCCAAACTATCAGGGTAGGAGCTAACCTGGATAGACATATTTTTTGGAAAATTTCGCAAACATTCAACAAACGATGCCAAAGTTATTATTAGGAAATCAAAAAATGCTTTTCCTATGGAAACTAAGTTCTAACTATAAGTACCTACTGGCAACCGCCAGTAGGTAATATATATAATCTGACGTACTGCCAGTTGTTAGGACTTGATTTCTATCAAAAAGCTGTTTTTCAGTTGCCTATATTTTTGGCACTGGTTGATAAATCTTCACGAAATGTTCCACAAAAATTTGAGACTCACTTCAGCTTTTTACTGGAAAGTTTTGGGGTGACCCGTCAAGCGGCAGCCAAGAAAAAGGGAAGGGGGGCCGAAAACAAACTTTCCCAATGTTATTTTCTATAGGAGATTTGAACACGACTACAGCCCAAACTGCTGGACGACATTACACCAAATTTGGCAGAAAGTTAGAATTTGTTCCACAGATTGTCCTTTTGTGATTTAGTGTAAATACGTGCAGTAGTTGTAGAGATATTAACCAAAATCTAAATTTGCATATATAGGGACGCGGATCTACCCACGTGGGATCCATGGAGCTATGTGCCACACCAAAATTCTGATTGGCTGTCCGCACCTTCACAGAAAAGTTGCAGCCACCATTTTGTTTGTGTGGAAATGGTCCCAGGTCTGAAAATGAGCTTGCAAATTGAATGCAGGGGTCAGGTGAGAGGTTTTCTGACCCCTTGTACTTGTCCTAAAAGAGGGCTGGGCATGTGTCCTGAGGTCAGAAATGTCCCAAAACAATTTTTTTGGCCACTCGTGAAATCCGCAGATTCCTCACAGGGCTCAGCATGGCCTGTGTAACTTGGCAGGGACCTGCAGATGTAGCGTGGGTGATGAAAATTACACACACACATATATATATATATATATATATTCACTTAAAAAAACCATAGGTTTCAGGCCTTATATAGTTAGGAATTAGCATTTAAATTGCTCCTATATAGTTAGTTGTACTAACTGTATTTCGCCCACCCGCAATCCACTGCTGATGATGTCACATATTACATCAATCATGACATGGTCAGTGACATCACTGATGACATCACTGATGACATCTCAAATGACATCACTGATGACATCTCATTTGACATCACTGATGACATCACTGATGACATCATCCAGTGACTGTGTTTCTGTAAAGTTTAAATATATTTTACATATTGAAGAACGAGTGGATGTATAAGTGTCTGGATGAAGGATTTAGTAGGTGCGTGACTGACTGTATGAGTGAGTGATTAAATGTGCCTTACTAAATGCATGGGTTAGTTACTAAACTGCCTGAATGTGTGCATCAGTATGTCTGTTGTTGTGTAAGCTGCTGCATGTGTTGATCGGTAGCTATATGAGTGGCTATATCGGTTATTGATTGGTTGCCCAAGTATTTGAATGGGAGACTGAGTGTGTGTGTGGGTGGCTGGGAGGTGTGTGACTCTGTGCATAGATGTGTGAGCAGTTGATTCACTAGGTGTATGAGTTCAAGAGTGCATGTGGAAACAGCTATATGGGCGGTTGACTGTGTGCATGGGTGTGATGGTGAGTGAATGGATAGTGCAGTGCAAGTAAGTACCCATGTAAAACACAGTGCATGTGAGAGTTGGCATACATAAATGACTATACATGAGAGCCAGTGAATGTGCGAGTGGCTATATGGATCATTGTGTACTTGTATCAGTGATTGTATAAGAGAGTAAGCATGTGTTAGTATATGTTTGAATAAGTAAGGTGTTGTGTGTATAACTGTATAGTTGAGGAAATGGAAGTTTGATTGATTCTTTGCATGACTGACTAGGTGTGTGAGTAACACCATGGATGAGTGGCAGGGTGTGAGTGTCTGTATAGGTGTATGAGTGCATATGATAGTGTTGTATTGATGAGTGACTGTATGTATGAGTGATTCTATGGGTGAATGAGTGAATGGGTGTGTAGACCTAGGAATCAGTGAGTGCGTATGTAGTAACTGGTATTGGTGTGTCAATGGTTTCAAGAATAGTAGTCTGTATTTAACACTGGGTGTATCAAAGGTTATATTAGAGTGTGAGGAGGTGCAACGTATTATCACATGAATGATATCATCAGTGATGTGATCAGTGATGTCAAATGAGATGTCATCAGTGATGTCATCAGTGATGTCATTTGAGATGCCATCAGTGATGTCATCAGTGATGTCACTGACCATGTCATGAATGATGTATATGTGACATCATCAGCAGTGGATTGCGGGTGCACGAAATATAGTTAGTACAACTAACTATATAGGAGCAATTTCAATGGTTTTTTAAATGCTAATTCCTAACTATATAAGGCCTGAATCCTATGGTTTTTTAAGTGAATTTGCAAGGTTTTTCAAATGCTAATTCCTAACTATATAAGGCTTGAAACTATGGTTTTTTCAGTGAATTTGCAAGGTTTTTTAAATGCTAATTTCTAACTATATCAGGTGTGAAACCTATATTTTTTTTCAATAAATTTCAACGGTTTTGTAAATGCTAACTCTATTAGCGGATAACGTTTATATATGTTATTGTCCTTCTGGGACCACCTGAGCAGCTATATTGTTTCTCAGGAGAAGTGAGGCACAAGAGAGCACAAAACAAGAGTGGAAAATGCAAAAAGGGGGCAGGGTTGAGACCCCCTGACCCCCTAGCCCTTCTCAGGGGGTCCCAGAAGGACCACCAAGTGCAAATCGCGGGGTACATGCACGGTACGCGTCCCCTACACGTACAGCGCGCATACCCAGCAATTTTTTTTTCTGCCCTTGGGGGTCCTTTAGGGACCCCCTGAGAAGGGCTAGAGGGTTGGGGGGTCTCTACCCTTCCCCCTTTTCGTGTTTTCTACTCTTGTTTTGGGCTCTCTTGTGCCTCAGTTCTCCTGAAAAACAATATGGTGGCCAACACTTCCTGGTTTGGACAGTTTGAAATGTTGACAGTCGACTGCCAGCCAATCAGAAACTCGTCGTGCACGTAAGGGTACGCGCACGGTACGCGCACCGTACGCGTACGGTGAGCGCATATAGATATATAATTTGCTCAAATTAAATTTTCTCAACAACTACTGGAGGGATTTTCACCAAATATAGAAAAGGCACTACTGCATACCTATCCCTACCATTTTGCCAAGTTTGGTGTAATTCCGTTCAGCCGTTCGGGCTGTAGCCATGTCTAAAGGTCCCATAGAAAATGCCATTTGAAAAATTTCAAATTCAATTTTCTCAAGAACTACTGGAGGGATTTTCACCAAACATAGCAAAGGCACATCTGCAACCCAGGCCCTACCATTTTGCCAAATCTGGTGTAATTCCATTCAGCCCTTCGGGCTGTAGCGGTGTCTAAAGGTCCCTATGGAAATTAACAGAGGGAAAACATGTTTTGGGACCCCCTTTCGGCCCCCCGCTTGACAAATCCCCCCAAAACTTTCAGGGAAGGAGCGGAGCAGACCTGGTCAAAATTCTGGAAAATGACACACAGATTCCTCAATCGGCGCCAAAGTTATTCCCAACAGAATGTTGAGCGCATATAGATATATAATTTGCTCAAATTCATTTTCTCAATAACATATCTCATCTGAGTGGCTGTGTGACTGTATCAGTGTGCGAGTGGATGTCTGAGTGACTGTATGGATGTGTTAGTGGGTCTGTGACTAGCTATATTGTTGTGTGAGTGGCTGTCTGAATATCTGTATGGGTGACTGAGTGACTGTGTGAATTTCTGTATGGGAGATTCAGTGGGTGTTTGAGAGCTGTAAGGGTATAAGTTTGGGTATGTAAGCGTCTGTATGTCCCTATGATTGGATGTGCGAGTGGCTGTATTGGTGAGTGAGTGGGTGCATGAGTGTATCTATGGGTAAGTTAGTGGGTGTGAGAGTGGCTGTATAAATGAGTGGATGTGTGAGTGACTCAATGGATGAGTCATTGGTTGTATGAATACTAGTATGGGTCTGTGAATGGGTATGTGATGGGTTGTGTTAAGGTGGGTGTATGAGAGGTCCTATGGGGTTGTGAGTGGGTATGAGTGGTTCTGTGGATGATGTCATCAGTGATGTCATTTGAGATGTTATCAGTGTAGTATGGGTGCGTGAGTGAGTGAGTATGTGAGAGGCTATATCGGATAATAATTCTATGTGTGAGTAGCTGTATGAGTGAGTGTATGTCTCTGTGAGTGGCTGAGTAGGTGAGTGACTGGTTGTATGAGTGGGTGAGTGGTTGCATGAGTGAGTGAGTGTGTGTTTGTATGTAGCTCTAAGGAGGAGGGGTGGTTGTGTAAGTACTTGTGTGGGTCTGTGAGTAGGTATGTGAGTAGTTGTGTGGATGTGTGAATGGGCATACGAGAAGTATATGGAGATATGAGTGAGTGTGAGTGGTTATGTGGATGATGTCATGAGTGATGTCATTGACCATGTCATGAGTTATATAGTATGTGAGGGCATAAGCAGTTCATTGCAGGGGAGTACATTATTGTTAGCTCATAGAACTATAGCTACTGAATTTCAATAGTTTGGTAAGAGTGAAATTGTGAGCCTAACTATAACATTCCTTTAACTTTTACTTTTTTTATGAATTCCTGTTTTTCATAATTCTATTTCCTAACCATAACGTCCTTGTAATCTTTGTTTTATCTGTGAATTTCTATGTTTTTTAGAAACTATTTCCTAGCTATATCGTCGCTGTAACCTTTGGGTTTTTATGTGAATTTCTATAGTTTTTTTCACTACTAGGCACATTTGCAGAGTGGTGGAGAAAGGAGGCAGGGCCTTCGGCGATCACTCGGCAATCCCACTATGTGGGACTTACTAGAAGTAACAGGAGGGTTGCTGGCCCCCAAGGATTTTCAGCAGCCAAGGGGATTTCATCCTCCAACCATTAGTGCACCAGGAGGCCCCTTTACAGGATGGTTGAGAAATGGGTAGCGGCCTCCAGCGATTTCAGCTCAGACGACCCTATCCCTGAGGCCTGGCCTTTTTTAAAAATAAAAGCATTTTTATTAGAGGAGGAGGTCATGGGCCCCCTCCCCGGACCGATTTCGGCTTGGGGCCCTCATCCTGTGGGGCCTGGTCATTTTACAATGGCAAGGGAGCTGCACAGCCCCCTCCTTGGAAAGATTTCAGCGGAGGAGACCCCATCACCCAGGGCTTGGCCATTTAGAAATGGAGGAGGGGGCTGGGTGGCCCCCTTCCCCAGGGCAAATTCCACCCCAGAACCCTATCTACCAGTCTGTTTTGGTACCGCAGGGCAGCCTGAAGGCCCCAGCATTTCTTGCTGGCTCTACGCCTCCTGCAGGAGCCAACATTGCTTTCAGGCACAGGCAGCTGCTAAATATGCAGCTCCCTCTGTCTGAAAGCAATTTGTCTGTTTCTCTGCTTTTCTTGACAGCTGGCAGAGAAACAGACAAATGTTTCTTCCTGGTTTGAAGTGTTGCAGCCAATCAGATCTCTGCAATAGATTGGGAGGGTTCACTGAGCATTTGTGTCCCTACATATACAAATGTGTTTTCTCTTAATATCTCGAAAACTACTCTAGGGATTTGCGCCAATTTACAAAAAGGTCACTTTCGGGAGCAATAGCTACCTTTCCGCCAAATTTGGTGTAATTCAGTTGAGCAAATCGGGCTATAGTGGTGTCTAATTTCTCTATGGGAATTACCATGTGGAAAAAGCGTTTTGGGACTCACCCCTTTTCTAGGCCCCTGCTTGATGGATCATCGCAAAACATTCAAGAAAGGAGCTGAAATAAGCGTGATACTAGTTTTGAAAATTTTGCGAGAATTCGTAAAATAATGCCAAAGTTATTGCCAAATTATAAAAGGCTATTCTTATGGAAAGGTCCTAAGTATAACTACCTACTGGTGACTTTAAATATATTTTTATTATTAGGATTGTTTTTCCATAAGAAATTCATTTTTAGGTTTGCTTCTATCTTTGTCGCCATTCGACGAATCAGCACAATCTTTTCCAAACAAGTGCTCTTTATTGCATCTTTGCACATGGGATATTTTGTGATCATCCATCAAAAGGGAGCCCAGAGAAAAATGGGTCCCAAAACACAAAATTCCCATGCATTTTGCATGTGGATCTCTAGGCAGCACTATCACAAAAAGTGCTCAGTGGAATTACATCAAATTTGGCAGGAAGCTAGATCTTGGTTCGCAGATTGTCCTTTATTGGCTTGTTGTAAACCTGTTCAGTATTTTTCGAGACATTAAGGTTTAAAAATATTTGAATATCTGTACAGGTTTGGCCCAAATAAAAGAAATTACGTTTTCTGATTGACCCAGGGAGAATTATTTCCCTTGCCCCATTTCGATCCCACCGGAGCGAGCAGTGCACACTGATTGATTTTTAGAAACATGAGAAAATGTTGCTGGCAGCCTTTGCAGGACTCGGGGATTTCCTGGGCCCCAATTGAAAAAAATAAATGAGCAGGTTTTACTGTGATCCCATCAAACTCCAGTAGGATCACAGCAAAAAACACAAAAAGAAAATGGAGGCTGACATTTTTTTATTTTAATATTTGGGTATGGGCATTTCAGCAGGGCTCCTCTCCCCAAGTCCAGTTGGGTAACTTATGCAAGTGGAGGTAGGCGCATGGTTCCCCCACCCGAGCTGATTACAGCCCTAGGGACCCCATCCCTTGGGGACTAGTACGATTATTTAGCAGAAGGGCATATGGTCCTTCTACCGAGCCCTGTTAAGCCCAGGGACCCCATTCCCCAGGGGTGAAATCATATTAAAAAAGGAAGGGGGCTGTGAGGCCAAGTCATTGTAGGTCCTGGGGCCTATAAAAGGAACTAACACACTCATTGGATGATGTAATCAGTTATGTAATAGAACATGTCATGAGTGATGTAATATGTGAGGTCAAAAACAGCGTATGGAGGGAGCGAACGTTACAGTTAGTTCTGCTAACTATAACTGGCAAATTTCTTTTTTTTTGTTCAAAGCGTTAAGTTGGCACTGACATATTCAACTAACTATGTTACTTTCACCTTTTTTTCAGTGAAGTCACCTTACTTCAGCCTCTTGCACCCTAACTGTAAATAACAGCATTTTTCCTGTGCACATTGTGGTCATCCCCAAAGCATTTTAACATCTCAAAATGATTGTCGGCCATCTTGGATCTGTTAAGTAATAATCAAGTAAGCAAAACACATCTCAAGATGGCCATGCATGCATGTATATGTGTATGTATTTTGGTGTGGTTTTTGTCATAAAAAAATCCCAGATGACTGCCCATGCATGCGCATGCTTCAAATACACTTGATGTCAACTTGAAATGTCTTTTCAATACTTTATCAGTCTATACTGTTTAAATGTGTCTAACGTGTTTCCAGTTCATCAGCCAGCTTGGAACAGTAAACAATCTTAAATCATTTTAAAAACATTCAAAGTTTACCACACTTGAATGTGCATGTGTGGATAGTCATCACTGAAAGGTTGTGCAATACTTTATTTTTTTCACAATACCCATGAATATTGTTAACACAAGCATTGGCAAAGCCAATACAAGAACTTTTGTTTTTGCCAATGCTTGTCATTGCTTTGCTCCATCACATAGTTGGTGTAGAGTTTGCACACTTAAGATAAATGTGATAAAATTAAGCAGTAAATGGTTGTTTTTAGATGAATAAATAAAAAACAATACAAGAATCGAAAATGTAGACATATTCAATACTAATTAATGTCATAGAAATACATATATAAAACATTAAAAAACATTGAAATAAACATTCACACAAGCCGTTTACATGATATTTACCCTCTCATTAAAAGGAGCACATTCACAAAGTGGTCCTCAACTCGGAGTTCAATTCTGCTATGGTATAACAACTGCGTAATCCCCTTGCTGTCCTATAAATGTGTCAGTCAATGGAATTACTACACTGTCTTTTACAATTCATAGTAAACATCTACAAGCTTACACTGCTGATAATGCGGCATCACACAATGGCCATTCTTCAAACCATGCTAATAAATATCCTAACTTCTATCAAGGCTACCTGCTATGCAGATGATCTCCTACCCTTGCCACTCATCAACGTCCTCTCCGGAGAAGCTCCTTTACCCATACTCTCCATTAATGCCTCCCTCACTCAAAGCATCTTCCCAGAAATTTTCAAGATAAGCCATATTCTCTCACCCTTATTGAATCTCACACTTGACCCAGATAATCTCATCATCTAGCAGCCCAATACTGACCTACTCTTCATCAGCAAGATCAGCGAAAAAAAGTCTACATGAAACTCTGTAATTACATAAATGTCAACAATCTCCAGGATGATTACCAATCTGGCTTAAGATCATACTATGAAACAAGAAAGCCACAATCCTAACCACAAGGTAAGATGACCCCTGTCTCCTGTTATTGCTGCACCACTCCGCCTGTGATCACGGTACCGTGATCAAGCTATCAGGAATAGCGAAACGTGTCGGTTGTCTCCATATACCTGTTTGTAAATGGATTAAAAGAAGTCTGGGGATTTAAGAAACCTGTGAGTGTGGTGTCAATTGATTTCTGCAAAGAAATTGTTTGGTGATTTTTATATATATATATATATTGGCGCAGTACCAACTAATAAAAGAGAGGGGAATAGAGACAGACAATTAAGGCAATTAGAGACCAGGTTTATCCTTGAACTGGACAGCAAATGGCCATGGGGATTGAATAATGCAGAGGATATGCATACTTATTTATAGAGACAGCAGTCCTGAAAACATGTAAGACGATGAGCAATACATTCAGAGGTAGCAGGGAGATTCACGGGTCAAATATGCAGCTAGCACCCATTGCCCATATACAAGAATAAGATCAAGAATGAATAAAATTTGATAACTCTTTCACTCGAACAAATTAGTTTTAACAAACAATGATAGTTTTATATTTTTATAGCATTTTATAAATCTTTTTTATATATCTTTTTGATAGTGAGTTTGATCCGGCTGGAGAAAACTTTACACTGTTGAGATTGTATGGAATTAATTTGCTACTGAAATTTTAATTTTATTAATCTTGTTTGTTATTGTATATATGTATAATGCACTTTATATTTATTGGTTGCTGATTGTTGCACATAGTTTATGGCACTTGTAGTATTTGCACTAGGTACACTGAGTATGCACTATAGTACTTTTTTTCATAATAGAACAAGTAAGATACATTTGGGAACAGTAAGCTGATCGATATCATACGATCAAAACAAAATGATGTATAGAATACATCGACTTTACAGTGGACAAATATCTATATATTTTTCATAACATTTGGGATTTATCCAGTTAACTCCAGCGGAAAACTAATAATATTATTTTCGCAATGGTATTTATACTGTGATACATTTTAACAATGTTGTTGTCTTAGCTTTATGCACTACTGCATTCAGGCTGATGTTGATTACATATATCACTGCATTTAGGCAGACATAATGACTTCTATAGCAGCATATATGTAAAGTCTGTTGTTTATGTTCATGATCACATGACCCAAAAAATCACCTGTGAGGGGGCATGCGCGGTGTATAGCACAATATAAAAAGTGAAAAAAGTACACACAAAGCTGAATGTGATCAAGGGCTCCTGAAGCCCAAAACGCGTCGTTGCTGGCTGCGGTATAACAACAAAAATAAAAACATACCTTGCCTGAACTGCTGTGGTCGGTCTGAGTTCCTGCTTTGTCGCGCGACGTAAGTGATTGGAATTGGTGGTGTATATATATATAAATATATATATTACCTACTGGCGGTCGCCAGTAGGTAGTTATAGTTAGGATTTTTTTCAATGCAAAATCTCAATATTCTATTTGGAATATCTTTGGTGCCGGTTGACGAATCTGCCTGAAAATTTCCTCAAATTTGCCTCGCGGAGCTCCGGTCCTTCCCTTAAAGTTTGGGGGGGGATTCGTCAAGCGGGGGCCGAGATAAAAGGGGGGTCCCAAAACGTGTTTTCCCCATGTTAATTTCCATAGGGCGGTCGACCTCACTTTTAGCCCGAACGGCTGAATGGATTTCCACCAAACTTGGCAAAATTGTAGGGACTGGTAGCCCGATGTGCGTTTGCTATGTCTCAAGATATGTGCTCCAATGGTTTTTGAGTAATTTAGGTTAAAAAGATATATATATCTATGGCAGCGCCCCGGTACGCGCACCGGGCGCGCCACGTGACTTGCGCACAGAAAGCTGATTGGCTCTCGGGTGTCTGTAAACATTCCAAACAGTCCGGAGCGGCCGCCATCTTGTATCTCGGTAAAATCGAGACACAAGAGGTGGCATAAACAAAGGGGGAAATGACCATAAGGGGGCAGAGTAGACCCCCCTGACCCCCTAGGTTTGATGTGGGGGCTATAAAAGGGCCCCGCGGGGCAAAATTAAAATAATTTTTTTTCGATTTTCGCGCGGGGAGCGCCCGGTACGCGCACCGGGGAGCTCACCAGGGAGTGTACCGGGGAGCGTACCATGGGGAAAAAAGAATGACAGACTTTAAAAAAAATGAAGCCTTTTTTTATAAATTGGAGGTAGTTCTAAAAAGAACTGGTTTTTTTCTTCTTTTTGTTGTTTTATTTTTTTTATGTTTTTTGAACATTTTGTACTTTTTTTGGCTTTTATGAACTATTTTGTATTTCTTTTGGTTATTTTTATGGGGAGAAACAAAAAACATGGAATTGAAAATGGCTCAACTGGAGCAAAAAAAAATAAGGAAATAATTCGGGTTTTTTGGGGCAATTGTGGTTGTCACCAGCAAGGAGGATGAGCTTTAGGCTCTGCTCACCATAGGAGATGGTCTTACCACAAAAAATACAGGTGACCCTAAATTCTCCAAACCGCTGTTGAATGCAAGGGATTGTCTCTCTGGTCCCGATGGAGTGGGTTGTTTTCATTTGGAGGTGCTGGGTGTAGATTGGGGAGGGTTGATGGACAGTTCTCTCATCTCTGCGGCACCATACTTGTTTGGATGCTTGCGCTGCATATGCCTGATCATGGTATTATTCCCGAATGAATATTTTTTATTTGGGTTACCCCTTGAAAGTTCCATGTCACAGATAAGGCAAGTCACCTTTGCCGCATTCACTTTCTTTTTTCCCTCAGGGATGGAAAACAAATCCCATACAATGTGTGGTTTGGGTTGGTATGGGGTATTGTGTTCTTCCAGCCACCTCCTCCTCGTCCCCTCCTCCTCTTCCTCCTCCTCCTCTTCTTCTTGACCACCAATGTGATGTTGTGGTGGTCCTCTTGGTGGCGGTGGTGGTGGTGGTGGTGGTGGAGATGCTCCAGCTGATGCTGCTACTGTAGCCATTTCAAAGTACAAAATGTACCTCAAAGATTTCAAAACAGGTCTTCCTCAGTCAAAGGACAAAATCAGAATAAGGGAAAAAGGTGGGGTCTTTCATCATTTGGAAAAAAAAAATGTCCTGAACCAATGAGAAGTGTTATTTTCAGGTCACAAAACCAGGGATTTCATCATTATGAAACCAAAACTGTTCTGCACCAATTAAAAGGGTCGCGTCGCGTAAGCGCGTTGGATGTTTACGTTGCGCGATCGTATTCGCTCGAGTGCTTCCGGGTGCGCTTACGCCGTGCGTATCACGTAAACGCGGCTACGCGATACGTCACGATGATGTTTTCGTTCGCGGCAATAGCGCGCGCCCTGGGGCGCTTCAAAAGACTACGCTTTCCGGGGCGCTCACCGGGGCACGCCCCGGGAGCGCTCCAGGGCAAAAAAAAGAATAATAAAATATATATATACATTAAAAAATTGTTTTAAATACAAATATAATATAGGATTCGTTCATTTTCAAAAATATTACATTTCATAGCTATAGACATTTGCTATTAACAACATTTTGAAATTCACTGAAAAAAACATAGGTTTGGGGCCTTATATATAGTTAGGAATTAGCATTTAAAAAATCTATGAAATTCACTGAAAAAACCATAAGTTTCACACCAGTTATAGTTAGGAATTAGCATTTACAAAACCTATGAAATTCACTGAAAAAAACCATAGGTTTCAGACCAGTTATAGTTAGGAATTAGCATTTAAAAAACCTATTAAATTCACTGAAAAAAACAGAGGTTTCACACCAGTTATAGTTAGCTGGAAATTTTACTGACATAAAACCATTGAAATTCCCACATTATAGTTAGTTGGACTTGCGCACCTGCAATGCACTGCTGATGACGTCACATATTACATCACTCATGACATGGTCAGTGACATCACTCATGACATCACTGATGACACCATCCTTGTGACAGAGTGACAGACCTCCTTTCAGTGCAATGTAACCCTTGAAACACATATTCAAAAATAGAAACTAACATTTTCAAAAAAATGGACATACCCATACCAGTTACAACAACCAATTCAGTAATTCCACCATCTATATACACATCCACTCATTCACCAACAGTTCTATATAGTAACTCATACATATACTCACTCATCATATGTAGTGATACACATATACATCCTGTTACACACCGACAGTCAGCCAAAAGTTACTCACACACATACACACACATGCAAATAAACTATTGAACATCCATTTGTTTGCATATACAGCTATACACACATTACCACCTTACTTCTAAGGAAACTTACACATACTTACTCTCTTAAACAATCACTTAT